>NW_026138096.1:13126000-14510500 GCF_025592945.1 Manacus candei | reverse complement strand
AGCAGTTATATCAAAGCTGGCAAAAAGAAATGATTGTGAAGGAGAGATGGGATGGAACTCCCAGGAGTCACCTTGGGGGTGTCCCCAGCCAAGGCAGGAATCTCCACCCCCTCCCCCAGGAAGGGTTGTGCCAGAAGATCCTGACTGCAGGAGAGGGGCTGGATTTTACAGGATAAAGTGACTGAGTGCCAGTCCCACCTTCCCAGGCCAGCTCCTGGCTCCTCTGGCACCTCAGACTTCCAAAAGCAGGGGGGGTGTTCCACGTGGGATGAGCCAGGATGGTTTCAGCAGTTTTAGCACTGATGCCGAAAATCCGGTACGAAGAACCTCTCAGAGACTTTGGGTCTTTTGAGCAGCCAAGGGATTTATTGCAACGTTGGGAGCAAGTGTGGTTTGAGCCACAGAAAGTTTACTCAGAGGTATCACACAAAATCAGGGGTTTTATACAATTTTCATATATGATTCTTATACATATTCCCATGATTGCATGTCCTAGTTAGAACAGCTGGGCCCAGTTCATCACTGCATGGGTGTAACCCAAAACTGTGTGTTCTAGAGCCTTCCATGCCATTGCCCAGAAACTGTTCTCAATAGACCATTTACACCCTCTGCCCAGAGCAGCCCTAACTCCTCAGGCCATAAACTGGGTGTTCAGAGGCCTGTGAGACAGGAGGGTGTTCCTGTCCTCACAGCCAGTGTGGAACTGTGAGACAGAAGTGTGTTCCTGTCCTCATACCCAGTGTGGAACTCCCCACCCTGAGGGAGGCACTAGGCATTCCTGCCTGAACCTGAGGATATATCATCTTGGAGTCTTGGTACTTTTTTAACCACTCGTGGGATCCAGGGAAGGATTGTTACTACCACTCTCAACCAGACTGCAACCACCACTCTCACCAACAGGTTTTTTCCCTCTCCTTTTCCTTTGGACTCAGGGGGCCCAAGGAACACCACTCTGTTCATGCCCCAGGGTGCTGGGTTATGCATTTGGGTTTTGTGGGTTAAAACCAACTGTTTGTCTGTATAATCGTATTTATTGTATTATTTTATGAAATTGTTATTCTGATTTATAATCTCTCCTTTGAGTTGGGTTCATTCTTCTAAGTTTTGGTCCAGTGGCAGAACAGAAGGAGTCTTGGTAGCTCAGGCAGAGTAGGTGTTAGGGGGCCCATCTTAGTCAACTCTCTTAGGGCTGACTCTTGTTTCACACCCAGCCAATGCCCTGGTTCCAGGGGTGATCCGGTAGGATGGCTGGATTCACAGCTGGATTCACAGCTGGACTCACAGCTGGATTCACAGCTGGATTCACAGCTGGATGGGATCTTGGGGCTGCTCAGGGCGGGACTATCCTGCCACAACAAGGAAGAAGTTTTTTTACAGGGAGGGTGGTGAAACCCTTGCCCAGGGAACTGGTGGATTGCCCATCCCTGCCAACAGTCCAGGTCAGGTGGGATGGGGCTCTGAGCAACCTGCTCTGGTGGAAGATGTCCCTGCTCGTTGCAGGGGCTCGGCCAAATGACCTTTAAAGTCCCCTGCAACCCGAATTCGTAGAATTGTGACACCTCTGCATAAAAGCAGCGAGGAAAGAACTGCATTTTTGGCCCAAACAAGGCACCCAGGAAATCTTCTTTACCCCAGCAGCTGCTGATGTGCCCTGAGGAGGAGCAGATGCATTTTGATCCCTGCTGATAACTTGAGGCTTCACCAAAGAGCAATTTTGGGAGCAGAGAGTGTCTCAGGCCCCGTGGATTGTCCTTATCAGAGAAAAACACGCTGTTCAACCCTAATTCACCGTGGGAAGTCTCTCTTTAAGCTGGTTTAAGCAAAGAACTGATAAGTTGATAGAGGGAGCTCGGTTACAGTGACCTTTCAAAGGGATGTGACAGGGTTTTGCTGTCAGAGTTGTTTTGGCTGGATGGGAGCCACGGGCAGGCAGTTCCTATCAAATTCCAGAGCTGATTGCTGAGATCCTGGAGGAGCTGCTGGGTAAATAAAGCTTTAGCACATCTCTGCTCTTCTCTTTACCATCCATCAAGCTGAACTTGGATGAGGAAGTCCCAGGATGGGATTGCAGCAGCATCTTGTGATTTTTTTTTTTCCTCCTCTCCAGTGTTACAACCTGCAGTGTCTTCCTCAGTTATTAAAATTAAAGTATTAGTTATTCCAAAAGGAATAAGAGAATTGAAAAGTGAAATGGAGTGAGGGGGTAGGAATGAATTGGAGAGGAATAAAACCGTGGTAAATAAATGAGGTGTTGGGGAAAGATGATCAATTAGTAAGAATATAAGTTACATCCCCTGCAGGGATGGCTGGGCTGCTCCAAGGTGGGAATGGAACAGGGAGGGTTTGTCCTCGAGGGGGGGCAGAATTATTGCCACAGGGAATGTGAGGCACCACCAGCAGGAGCCACATCCCAGATCTGGGACCTTTGGAGCCTGGATTTTTCAAGCCCAGCCTCAGCAGGGACCATAATTCCATATGGAACCATAGAAACATTTAGGTTGGAAAAGACCTCTTAGATCATCAAGTCCAACCATCCCCAGCACTGCCAAGGCCACCACTGACCCATGTCCCCAAGGGCCACATCCACAGGGATTTTAAATCCCTCCAGGGATGAGATCCACCACTGCCCTGGGCAGCTGTGCCAGGGCCTGACCACCCTTTCCATGAAGGAATTTTCCCTCCTATCCCACGTATAAAACTCTCCTGCTCCAGGCTGAGTGTCAGCAGGGGAGTTCCACCAGAAATCAATCCATGGAGGAGCCAAAAGTTGCCATGGGAGGGGGACGAGAGGGATGTGTTGGATCCTTTGGCTGAACAACTGCACAAGCAGCCCAAGAGGGATGACCTGGAACTTCCCAGAGATTTGTGTCTCCTGGAGACCTTCTCATCCATCTTGGAAAGGGCCTTTCAGTGTGGAGGAGCTCGGGAAGTGCAGATCATGGAATCATGGAACATCCTGAGCTGGAGGGACCCCCAAGGACCATCCAATCCAACCCCTGGCCCTGCCCAGGACACCCCAACAATCCCACTCTGTCCCTCAGAGCATTGTCCAAACCCTCCTGGTGCTCTGGAAGGTTTGGGGCTGTGCCCAGATCCCTGTTGTGCCCTGGGAACCCCGGGAATTCTCACGGGACGCTCGTGCCGAAGGTCTCCCGTGAGCTGGCAGAGGTTGGATGCCCCGTTCTGGGAATTTTTTGCTTTCCACGTGGATGTGGTGCCCAGGGAGGCCAACCCACCACGGGAACAGCTCATTTGGGATCCCCAACCCGTGGCAGAGCAACATCTACCAGAGATCAAACCAGCCAGGCTGCAAGAGGGGCTGGGCAGGGCCACGGGCACGGAGCCCAGGGGTGGAAGATGGAAACAGCTCCCACTGGGATATTTTTCGGCACAGAAGCAGCGCAGAGGGAGAAAAGACAGGAGGAAGAGGAGCAACAACCCAGCCCTGCCCATCCCAGAGCTGCCAGACCATCAAGGGCTGATGGCAACCCCATCCCCAGGGCTCAGGAGATCTGCAAAGCCGAGCCCAGGCAGCTCTGGTTTTCAATCAAATCCAGGTGAGAGGCTTTTCCAGCCACCAGCCTCCAAGTCCGTGTTTTTCACAGCAGAATTCCAATATTTCTGCCTCCTAACGATGAGATAGATCCAGGAAAAAAAAAAAAAAAAGCCAGGCTACCCTTGAGACCCCCATCATTTTAAATCCAGCCTGGGCAAACCTAACTAGAAAACACCCAGTGGGGGCCAAAAGCTTTGCTGGCAGTGAGGTAGATGAGATACTCTAATCAGATCTTTTCCCATCTCTAATTTCTCTGAATCGAGCTGCTCATGCAGAAAGCAGGCACTGAGAGGTTTGCAAAGCTATTTGTGTGGATAATTGACATTATTTTCTCCACCAGGCACGAAGCCCAACTTTCCAGTGTTATTATAAATAATTTTTTGTTGTTGTTGTTTTTAAATCATAGTTTGTGGGGTTTTTTATTATTTTTTTATATTTTTTTTTTTTTGGTGGGCAGAAAGCAGCGTTTGTATTTACAGCCAAAAAAAGCATAATAAATTCATGCACACATTGGGTAGGATATTTTATCTCCCTGGGAAAAAAAAAAAACAAAACAACTGAAAATCAAGAAATAAAAATCTTTTCAGCCTGACCAGAAATGCTTGTTCATCCTGGCTGGGTTTAGCAAAACATTTTGGTTAAAAGCACGCAACAAAAAAAAAAGATTGGAATTTTTTTTTTTATTATTATTTTTTCTGGAGGCAGTGAAATGAATTTTGATTGCTAATTTCAGCACAAAATGCTTCCTTTTTTGGGGGGAGGTTTGAAGTGAATATTTCAAATTTGACCTCCATTAGCCTTTATTTTTAGGAAAAAGCTGAGACAAGGAAACGAAAGGTTTATTACAGGTTTGGTTCAACCCACAATTCGATGTATTATTTGGTGGGGTTTTTTTTGTTTGGGGGAGGGGAAGAATTATTTTTAAAAGCTTGAGCTCGACCACACATCTTTTTCCCCCCATTTCTGCCACGGGGAACTGCAGTTGCAGTGATATTATGGGATAGAAATGGCTTGGGATTTGCCTTCATCCCCTTCTCCAGCCGCCCACCAGCTCCCACCCTTCCCTGCTCCGTGGGTGCATCCCGGTGCTGTTGGCTGAGCCCTTTGGGCTCTGTGCTCTCTGCAAGGGGATTTTACACTTATTTTTTGAGAATTCTTCAGAAAGAAAAAGGGGAAAAAATAGGTTATTAAACCAGATTTTTCCTCACCTCGTTCTGGGCAGGTGTCCTGCTGCCTTGCTGCTCCTCACAGCGGGGCAGTGGAAGGTCCCTTTGCCCAAATCTAGAACCACTTGGAGGTTTGCACCTTCCTCAGGAGGTTGTTGGTGGGATGTGGTCCATGGAGAGAGGGTGGATGAGGAGATTCCTGCCTTCCCTCTCCCCTCTGCAAAGCTCCTGGTCCTTTCAGGTGGTTTAATCACCTTTAATCACCTGAAGAGAGGTTGTAGCCTGGTGGGAGTTGATCTCTGCTCCCAGGAAACAGGGGACAGGATGAGAGGGAATGGCCTCAGGTTGTGTCAGGGGAGGCTCAGGTTGGACACATGGAGGAATTTTTTCATGGAAAAGGTTGTTAAGCACTGGAAGGGGCTGCCCAGGGAGGTTTGGAGTCCCCATCCCAGGAGGTGTCCAAGGAAGGACTGGCTGTGGCACTGAGTGCTCTGGGCTGGGGGACAAGGTGGGATCAGGCACACGGGGGACTGGATGATCCTGGAGATCTTTTCCAACCTCAATGATCCTGGGATTCCTCTCACTCCTGCACATGCTGCCCCTCTCCTGCTCCTGCCCACTTAGTCTCCAAAGCTAAAGCCAGGTCTCCAAGGCAATGCTCTGAGCCAGGTCTTGGCAGTTCAACACCAGGCCCCTTCCAAAACATTTCTGTAGGATGATGCAGAGCAGGAGGGAGGAAAGTAGGTCAGGAAAGCAAAGCAATGAGCCAGCACTGCTGTTAACAAAAGGCATGTGGCACCTTGCCTTGCCTTGCCTTGCCTTGCCTTCCCAAACCTTCCCTTCCTTCCCCTTCCCTCTCCTGCCCTCTTTTCCTGTCCCAGGGTGGAGAGGTCCTGTCCCAGGTTGCCCAGACAAGCTGTGGTTGCCCCTGGATCCCTGGAAGTGTCCAAGGCCAGGCTGGACAGGGCTTGGAGCAACCTGGGATACTGGAAGGTGTCCCTGCCCAGGGCAGAGGGTGGAACTGGATGATCTTTGAGGTCTCTCCCAACCAAACCATTCCATGATTCCACAATTCTAAAAGGAAAGCCAGATGGAAGCACATGGAAGTGATTTCAACACAATCTTCACCCTCTGGCTGAGATTTCCAACCTCACCAGTCCAAGGGGAAGAACAACCCCCAGAAAGCAGAAAGGAGCTCACGTAGTGCAGAAAAGCCTGGAGAGAAATCAGCTCTGGAGTTAAAATGTGCAATGTCCTCCTCTCACTTCAAATTCCCCCCTTGCTGCAAGCCAGGATCCTGTCCCTGGATTCACGGAATTCCATCTTCATTACAGGTTGGGCAGAGAAGCTGTGGCTGCCCCTGGATCTCTGGAAGTGTCCAAGGCCAGGTTGGAGCAACCTGGGCTAGTGGAAGGTGTCCTTGCCCATGGCAGGGGGTGGAACGAGATGCTCTTTAAGGTCCCTTCCAACCCCCAAAATTCCAACCTCACCTATGCAAGGGGAAGAACAACCTCTGGAAAGCAGAAAGGAGCTCACGTAGTGCAGAAAAGCCTGGAGAGAAATCAGCTCTGGAGTTAAAATGTGCAATGTCCTCCTCTCACTTCAAATTCCCCCCTTGCTGCAAGCCAGGATCTTGTCCCTGGATTCATGGAATTCCATCTTCTGCACAACTAATGACTGCTCTTCATCTGGCCAGTCTCAAAACAAAGAGTTGGGACCAAGGGCTGTGGGAAGGCAAAGTAAGTGAGATCCCACCACAGGCAGGAGTTCATCCCTTCTCCTGGCATGCAGGGAATTGGCATCTCCAGGGAAGTTGGAGTCCTGCTGCTGCTTTTTTTTTGGGGGGGGGGAAGAGAACAGCCGAGTTTCTGCCTTGGAAGAGGAAGAGGATGGGCCATGACTGGAGCAAACCACATGGAATGGAGTGAAATGGGACTCCAGGGCTTTTTCCCACCGTGCTCAGCTGGGAGTATGGAAGAGGCAGCAGCCCTGGAATGTCAGTGTTGGGAGCCAAGATGAGTTTCCCAGCCAGAAATGGAGCGTGTCCAACACTGGGAAGATCTCTCCCAGCTGACACAAACCTGGGTTTGCCATGCCTGGGATGCAAAAACTTTATGGATGAACCAAATGCTCCCTTGTGGATTGGCCAAAAATCTGGGATGTGGATGGCTGGTGTCCCAACATCCTTTTCTCCACAGGAACAAGAGAGATCTCCCAACAAATCTCTCAGTTTAATGACTGAACCCCTGGAATCAGGGGGAGAAATGGGCACCAAGTCCTGGTCCTGCCCTGGTGGAAGATCAGCTTTGTGGGCTCAAATCTCTGCTAAAAATGTGGATTTTGGAGGGACAAGGCTCCAGGTGTTCCCACATTTCCATCCCTGCAGGAAAGGAGCACTTTTCAGAAGGCAAATTGCAGATCAACCTCATCTAGGAAGCATTTTTTCTAAGTATTTAAGCTTTTAAAACCAAAGAAAACAAATTCTTTTTAAGGCAGGGAACTCCTGCTTTGTTTCTAAGCCACTGACTGAGCTTTGGTCTCTGAGCCCTGGAATAAAACTCAGTTAAAACAAATGCTCAAATGCTTCTTTTTGCCATTTCTGCAGCAAACAAACACATGGCAGCGAAGAAATGGGGAGAACAAGCCAAAAACATGGCACATGTACCTGGCCAAGCTCCTGGAACCCTTTGCCAGGTGTATTTTGTCACTGGAAGCCTGGAGTTGGTTTTAAGGAAGGTACAAAAAAGCTTGGAGTCCAGTCCCTGGTGCCAGAAAGGGAATAAAAAAATGACACAGAGTCATGAGCATCCTCCCTCCTCGGCAATGAGGGTGAGGAACAAACAGAAGTCAGTTGGCAAGGAAAAAAAAGGGGAAAAAAAGTCACCATCATGAGGTGAAACTCAACCTCCCTCCCGAGAAATGAGGTGGTGAATGTATAAAATGCAAAAATAATCTCATTGTGCTTCCAGAGGGACCTGTGGGAGTCCATGGCCCCGTTGTGGGACCAGGGATGTATGAAATAATAATAATAATAATAATAATAATAATAATAATAATAATAATAATAATAATAATAATAATAATAATAATAATAATAATAGCAATAATAATGTTTCTTTTTCTGGGATGGTTGCAGGTTCAGTCTCAGAAACAAATCCACATCTTGGAGACAAGTTAGTTTGGGTTGGAGACACCAAACAAGCCTCCAGCTGAATGTGGAGTTGGGTGTTCACCTGGATAACCCTCTGCCAGCAAATCCAGTGGCTCATTTTTAAGCACAGAACAGGGAAGAGAAGAAGTTGATCCCCATGTGAGCAGAGCTGGCCAGGCCATCTGCAGATGGGACAACTCCCTGCTCAGCCAGGGATTCATTCCAGAGATTATTTGGGATAATATCCTTCAGGAAGGGCTGCCATGGACATATATATTAATATATATATATATATATATACACATATATATATATATATAAAAATATAAATAAAATATATAAATGTATATAAGTATATATAAAAATATATATAAAATATATATAAAATATATAAATATATATAAGTATATATAAATACACATATAAAATGTATATAAAATATAGAAATGTATATAAATATATAAATATATATCATATATAAAATATAGAAATATATATATAATATATAAATATATAAATATATATATATATATATATTTTCATCGCTGCTCAGGGATCCAAAATGTTCACATGTTTTATAATAATAATAATAGTAATAATAATAATAATAATAATAATAATAATAATAATAATAATAATTAGATTAATTGTTATTCATATTCTTGCTATCAAAATATTTTGGAGATTTCACCTGAAATTTAAAAAAAACCCCAAACCCACAAACCACAAAAAAAACCTCCCACACCTGTGGTGGGATTCCCATCTGCCAAATTTTGGTTTGAGCCACAAGGACACCACGAGCACTTCCGTGGGATCAGGAAAGAAGGGACTGCTTTAAGAGTTTAAGGGATCTGCTCTGAAATCCGGGAAGAGCCAGGATTTGAACTTGGAAAATTAAGACCTTTTAAATCGACCCCACGCCCCTCGTCCCTTTTCGCATCTCGCAGCTGTCCTGGGGTGTCCCGAGGCTGCTGAAACCACCGGGACTCCTTGGGAGAGAAGGATTTGGGGCATCCCATCGGATCGTTGCTCCCGCAGTAAAAGAGAGAGAAACCAGCCGGGAAACAACAGCACGAAAACTTGTTATCAGTCCTTATTCCTCCCACCAAACATTCCCCATCGGCATTCAGCAGCTCATCTTCTCCTTTTGTCACTGAAACAAAAACACTCCTCGTTTTGTTTTTTGGTTTGTTTTTTTTTTCTGTCGTCTCCAAATACTGCGACAATAGAAGGAGGCAGCCATTAATTACCGAAATTACCGTTACAAGAGAAAATTACAGTCATTAAAACCGAGGTGAAACTCATTTGTACTTTCCCCCAACTTCTTTTTTTCAGATGTTCGTGAAGTTACCAACTTCGTGCCTCTGGTGAAGACCCCGGAGGGCAGCGAGCTGAGAAGTTGGAGAGCTGTGAGTGGCAAAGCTGTCACTGCCGAGAGCTTTTCTGCTGTGCTGATGGAAATGCTCCTTTTCTTTCTCTGAGCTCTGCTATAATCGTGGAATTTTGGGGGTTGGAAGGGACCTTAAAGAGCATCTCGTTCCACCCCCTGCCACGGGCAGGGACACCTTCCACTAGCCCAGATTGCTCCAACCTGGCCTTGGACACTTCCAGGGATCCAGGGGCAGCCACAGCTTCTCTGCCCAACCTGTGCTGAAGATGGAATTCCATGAATCCAGGGACAGGATCCTGGCTTGCAGCAAGGGGGGAATTTGAAGTGAGAGGAGGACATTGCACATTTTAACTCCAGAGCTGATTTCTCTCCAGGCTTTTCTGCACTACGTGAGCTCCTTTCTGCTTTCCAGGAGTTGTTCTTCCCCTTGGACTGGTGAGGTTGGAAGTCCAAACCAAAGGATGGAGACTGTGTTGAAGTCACTTCCATATGCTTCCATCTGACTTTCCTCTTAGAATCATGGAATCATGGAATGGTTTGGTTGGAAGGGATCTCAAAGATCATCCAGTTCCATCCTCTGCCCTGGCAGGGACACCTTCTACTATCCCAGGTTGCTCCAACCTGGCCTTGGACACTTCCAGGGATCCAGGGGCAACCACAGCTTCTCTGGGCAACCTGTTTCAGGACCTCCCCACCCTCACAGCCAAGAACTTCCTTCTAATATCTCATCTAAGCATACCCTTTGTCAATTTGAATCCATTCTCCTTGTTCTGTCACTCCATGCTCTTGTAAAAGGACCTTTTTCATCTTTCTTGTTGGCTTCCTTCAGGTACTGGAAGGGAAAACCTGAATTAGGTATTAGAGTCCTGAATTAGCAATTAGATCACTCCAAAACCTTGTCTCTTCTTCTTTCTTGCTCTAAGCCCTGTCCAACCTGGTCTTGGACACTTCCAGGGGTCCAGGGGCAGCCACAGCTTCTCTGTCCAACCTGTACCAGGGCCTCCCCACTCTCACAGGGAAGATTTTATTTTCCTGCTCTCTAATCTAACCCTGCTCTCTGTCAATTTGAAGCCATTCCCCCTTGTCCTGTCACTCCATCCCTTGGAAATAATCTTTCTCCATCTTTCCTTTAGGCTCTGTTTTGTAAGGCTGCAATTTGTTCACCCTGGATCCTTCTCCAGGCTGAACATTCCCAATTCTCTCAGCCTTTCCTTCCCTCTGATCAACTTGGTGGCTCCTCTGGAACAAGGGACAACCCTCATTCATGTGATAAACTTAATTATAGCCACCTGACTGTTGATACCAGTGATGATCTGTAGGAATTAAGAGGAATCTGATCCATTAATTTGCTGCTGGATGGGGGATCCCTGGCCTGGATGCACATCCAGACATTACAGCAACACATATAAATTATATTTACCGTTTCCCACAGGCTTCAGCCGTGGGCAGAGCCGGAGAAAAAGAAGAGCAGGACTTGTTTCTGCCATCAAGGTAAAGGTTAAACACCCAATTATTGTGTTTGGGAGGGAGGTTTAGGGCCAGCAAAATAAATGACTTTGTGAATATCTGCCTGGGAACTCAATTCCCTTCCGAGCCACAGACTTGGCCTTTCCCCGTGGTGTTGATCAGCAACAACATCCAGGTCGTGTTGCAGCAAACAATTCTGCAAAACACCTCTTTCCACTTGCATTTAACCCTTAATTTCCTTGGATTTAACCCTTAATTTTCACTCTCCTTTAGTCCCAGCCATCACTGAGTGCAAATAAAAAGGTTAGGACT
This sequence comes from Manacus candei, assembly GCF_025592945.1. Classification (NCBI taxonomy): domain Eukaryota; kingdom Metazoa; phylum Chordata; class Aves; order Passeriformes; family Pipridae; genus Manacus; species Manacus candei. The sequence continues at coordinate 14,499,458 of NW_026138096.1, read as the reverse complement.
TACAATTCCTATAATTCCAGTGCCAAAAACCCCTTTTAATCTCTGAATTTGGGAGGATTTCCTTCTACCATTGCTTCTCTTCCAGCTGTTTTGCGCCTGCGGGATTCCTTTTGATGGGAAAAGATGGGAATCCTGAATGGGAATCTTGGATTCCTGGGCTTTTCCCCATTTTATTTCTGGACAAAGCTGCACGAACAGGACTGAGCAACAACCAACACATCCCAAAATCTCGTGTCTTGCAGTGATTTGGGATCTTTCCCCTCCGAGTTACTCGCAAATATTCTCCTAACTGAGAAAAATCCCTCCAAATTCACACTCAGTGTCACTTTACCCCAGTTTTCCCCTTCCCTTTTATTTTATTCATTACTCAGACCCCTTCCTGACTTACTTCCAATCCGATATTTCTCTAAAAGAAGTGCCCAGCGTTATTTTGACTGGGTTGTTTTTTTCCCCTAATTACTCCTGAGCAGCCACAAAAGTGAACCATAAACATGTAAATTGGGAAAGACTAAAACCCTCGTTAAACATTAGGCATTTACTGTGGAAATTAAGAGCCATTAGATGCATAAAAGACTTTCTTTGTGTTTCTCTTCCAGCCTTCATTAGTGGAGTGATCCTAAAAAAACCACGGGAATGGGCCACCCTATCTAAACAAAATCAGAGCCATCCTGAATTTGTGCCCAGAACTTGAACCCAAACGTGGTTTGTTTGGGTTTTTTTCCAATTAATTTTGAGCTTTGGAGTTGTTCCACTGCTCTCATTTCCTTCCTCAGTTTGTGTTTCCCTTTTGCTTCTTTGTTGGATCCAACGAGAGGAGCAAAATCCACAACATCACATCACCAGGAAAGATGTTCAGCTCGTATTTTGGATTGAGTTGGAGCCACATGTTGCAAAAATATGAAATTTTCTTGGCAAAGGATGTAGAAAAACATTAATTTGGGGCTTTGGAGTAGACAAAGTTGAGGGCTGGAGTGAAATTCTTGGAGAAAAGGTGGGGAATCCATCTCTGGGAGCTGGAGATCAGAACGTTTTCCTCTAAAAATGAGATGGGGGTGGATTATCCTGATTCATTTTCCATGAATTTGTGAAACTCTTCATCATTTTCATGCCTTTCCAGGCCAACTCCTCCCATCTATGCAGGGACAGGACAAGTGGGAATGGCTTCACACTGAAAGAAAGGAATTTAGGTGGGATATTGGGAAGGAATTCCTGGCTGGGAGGGTGGGGAGGCCCTGGCCCAGGTTGGGCAGAGAAGCTGTGGCTGCCCCGGGATCCCTGGAAGTGTCCAAGGCCAGGTTGGAGCAACCTGGGCTAGTGGAAGGTGTCCCTGCCCATGGCAGGGGGTGGAGTGAGGTGATCTTCAAGGATTCCTTCCAACCCAAACCATTCCATGATTCCATGAACTTCACTCAGCATCTGTGTCAGCCAACCCATCTATAACAAGCCACGACTGAAAATGCAGATTATTCCTTTCCTCACCAGCCTCTCTGGACTTCGGGGGTTCATGGAAACCCTCCCATGGAAGCCTCCAGAGGCATGGAACAGTTTTCTGAAGGATTTCTTTAGAGATCCACCACTTATATAATTCCTTTAATCCCTTAGGTCCTTTAAATCCCTGCCAATTCAAGATTCTCACGGGGTCACTTGTGCAGGAGAGTCACCAAAGGCAATAAATTTATTGGGACTCATTTCAGATGACAAGATACAACAAGAGGGTTGAGTGAAGGGTGGTGGGGCTTGGAAGGCCTGTGGCTGTCCCTTGGAAGGTTTAGGGCACTTCCTGCAGTGGTTGGGCTGAAGGGATGAAGCTTTTCCCTCTCCACCCTCCATCCAAACCAGTCAATCCCAGTTGTGGGTGGGAGTGGAAGGTTGAGATAAAGTTCTTAAAAAGCCCTGCTGTTGAGTCACAAAGTGCAGAAAGGACTCCTTGGCTTTCCAAATTCCTTCTCAGAGAGGAGTTCAGGTGTGGCTGGACCCAATCTTAGCCTGGGATTATGTCAACAGTTTAAATTTAAGGAATTACCGAGGTGGGATCGAACCACTTTTGTCCCACTGGTTTGAATGATTGGCAAACTGGGAACATTTATATAAAATGAATTGTCTCTTATTACAAATGATCAGACAAAAGATCTTCATCAGAATTATTTTAACACACAACATAAAAACTGAAACTGCCAGTTTAGAATAAAATAGGATAAGACACTCTATTGAAGCAATTATTGAAACAATTGTGTTAAAGGTGGTAAAAAGGAGTAATTATGAAGTTGAGATTTGATATAACTCACAAGTCCCATGAGGAGAGGCTGAGGGAGCTGGGGGGGCTCAGCCTGGAGGAGAGGAGGTTCAGGGGAGACCTTCTCACTCTCTGCAACTCCCTGACAGGAGGGGGGAGCCAGGTGGGATCGGGCTCTTCTCCCAGGAACCAGCAGTGGGACAAGAGGGTCTTAAGCTGTTCCAGGGAGGTTTAGGTTGGATATTAGGAAGGAATTCTTTCCAGAGAGAGGGATCAGCCATTGGAATGGGCTGCCCAGGGAGGGGGTGGTTTCTCCATCCCTGGAGGTGTTTAAGGACAGACTGGATGTGGCATCAGTGCCATGGGCTGGGAACCACAGTGGGGTTGGATCAAGGGTTGGACTTGATGATCTTGGAGGTCTTTTACAACCCAGTTGATTCTATGGTTCTATGATTCTGTGATTCTCTGATTCTCTGGTTCTCTGATTCTGTGAATCTATGTTTCTGTGATTCTATGATTCTGTGGTTCTATGATTCTATGACTCTCTGATTCTATGGTTCTGTGATTCTCTGATTCTGTGATTCTAACCACAGCTTTTCCCTCCAGCCACAGCTTCTCTTCCCCTGGAAGTTGATCAATCCCAAGCCATCCCTGTCACCTCCCCTTTGTCCCAGCGCTGGTGGGTTACAGAGGAACTTCTACGTCTGCTGGATCTCTCAAAAAAAAATTCCATCTGGAAGTTCACTGGACCAGGGCTTGAAACACAAACAGTCTGTGACTGCCCACAGGTGGCTGCAGACCCGGATCTGGTTTATTTATGCTTTTGGAAAGATGTTCTTCAGTGTGATGTTGGGGATCTAAATGTTTATTCTGAGCGATTCCCTGACAAAATTTAACTTGCAGTCAATGGAGGAGCTGAAGAAGAGGTGGGATGGAAAAAAAGGTATTTTTCTGTGTCTCTGGGCCATAAATCAGAGATGTCACAAGGGCCACTAACCTTGGTTCTTCGTGCCACTTAATCTCAGCTCCCTCGCTGATGCTGAAGGAGATTTAAAGGCTTCCACTCAGGTCCTGTGAGAATCATTCCTTAAAAACTGTAGGGTTGGGAAAAGCTTCTGCAAGCACAGCATTGTGTCCTGGGAAAAGGAACTGTGTTTCACCACATGTGTTGAACATCACACAGGATTTTGGGTTGAACAGCTGCAAAAGCAGAGAAAGGTCCCTTGGATGTGAGATCTTGGCCTGGAGTTTGGAATTAGGAAAGAGAACACAAACCTGGTTTATGGGAGGATTATTGTGAATGATGAGGTTTTTGAATAAAAAAATCTGGTTTTTGGTCTTTTGGACAGACTTCTGGATTTGGGATGACAGCAGCCAATGGTCAGGAGTGGGTCCTGAACAGGATTTAGTGAGGTTTAAGACATATATTTTTACCTAGAGGAGATATTTGATCATCAGCCAAAATAATTCAGCTCTATCTCAACATTTGTAGGGCAAGATGTGGTTGTTTTGCTTAATCCTAATGGCCAGGAATTAGGAAAAGGTCCACAAAGCTGGGATATGGGAGGGCTCTCCCTCATGAGGTTGTTAAAGGAGAAATCTGTTTGCTTTTTGGATTTTTGGAATCAGGAAAGAGTACACAAACCTGTTTTATGGGAGGTTTCTGACTGATGAGTTTTTCAAATAAAAAAACTGCTGGTTTTTTTGGTCTTTTGGGTAGATTTTGGGACTTTTCCCACTTCTGGGCTTGGGCCCACAGCACCCAGTGGTCAGGAGGGAATCCTGGACATGATTTAGTGAGGGGTAAGACACGTATTTTTACCCAAAGGAGGTGCTTGGTCATACACCAAAATAACTGAAACCTATTTCAGCATTTGTAGGGCAAGATGGGTCTGGTTTGGTGAATCCTATTGCTCTATAAATGTTGAGATAGGGCTCAATTATTTTGGCTGATGACCAAGTATCTCCTTTAGGTAAAAATACGTGTCTTACTCCTCCCTAAATCGTGTCCAGGATCCACTCCTGATCCTGATGCTGTGGGCCCAAGTCCAGGTCTGTCCAAAAGACCAAAAATCAGATTCTTATTTGAAAACCAAGTCAGAGTCCTCTCATAAAACAGGTTTGTGTACTCTTTCCTAATCCCAAAAATCCTAAAAGCAAACAGATTTCTCCTTTAACAACCTCATCAACCACAGTCTTCCCATATCCCAGCTTTGTGGAACTTTTCCTAATTCCTGGGCATTAGGATTCCCCAAACCAGACCCGTCTGGCCCTACAAATGTTGAGATAGGACTAAATTGTTTTAGTTGGTGACCAAGTATTTCCTTCAGGTAAAAATACGTGTCTTGTTCTTTCCTAAATCATGTCCAGGATCCACTCCTGATCCTGATGCTGTGGGCCCAAGTCCAGGTCTGTCCAAAAGACCAAAAATCAGATTTTTATTTGAAAACCAAGTCAGAGTCCTCTCATAAAACAGGTTTGTGTACTCTTTCCTAATCCCAAAAATCCAAAAAGCAAACAGATTTCTCCTTTAACAACCTCATAAGGCAGAGTCTTCCCATAAAACCTCTTTGTAAACCTTTTCCTAATTCCCGGGAGCTTCTCCCACCTCCCTTGCCCTGGAAGCAAAAAAAGGCTTCCAAACTTTTTTCTCTTTGCTTCTGGGAGGCAGCTGCAAACACAGGAGGAGCTGGAGGGGAGAAGAAAAGCTGCCTGGGCCCCTGTCAGGCCTAAAAAGCAAATGACCTGGATAAGAGCTCGGCACATTCCTGGAAGTCTGGGATGTCTCCCTGGATCGGCAAAGCTCTGTCAAGTTGTCACTGGAAGGGGTGCCCTGGTCCAGCTCCAGTGTCAGCCTGGCTGATGTCAAAGCTTTTCCTCAGTGCCCAAGGTGCTGCTCTACCTCCCCTCTGCAAGGCTGCTCTTCCAAGCCTTTGGAAAAGGGAGCTGGGAGCGCAGAGGGAAAGCCCGGATGTCTGAGGCACAATCGATTTTGCCAACAAAATAACCCCAAAATGCTGCTTTCCCTGTGAGCTGTGGGGTGTTATAGGGCAGTGCCCTCACTGTCCCCATATGAGCTGGGGGGTGTCATAGGGCAGTGTCCTCACTGTCCCCATATGAACTGGGGGGTGTCATAGGGCAGTGTCCTCACTGTCCCTGGGAGCTGTGGGGTGTTATAGGGCAGTGTCCTCACTGTCCCCATATGAGCTATGGATGTTATAGGGCAGTGTCCTCACTGTCCCCATATGAGCTGTGGGGTGTTCTAGGGCAGTGTCCTCACTGTCCCTGTGAGCTGTGGGGTGTTCTAGGGCAGTGTCCTCACTGTCCCCATATGAGCTGTGGGGTGCTATAGGGCAGTGTCCTCACTGTCCCCATATGAGCTATGGATGTTATAGGGCAGTGTCCTCACTGTCCCCATATGAGCTGTGGGGTGTTCTAGGGCAGTGTCCTCACTGTCCCCATATGAGCTGTGGGGTGTTCTAGGGCAGTGTCCTCACTGTCCTGGCTGGGTCAGGGGCTGCAGGAGTTATGAGGTGGTGAAGTTTTCCCGGGCTGTGTGTGACTGGCAGCTGCTCCAGGGCTTCTCCATGTGTATTCCAGAGGCTGCCATGGGGGGCACGATCCTGCCCCACCTCTGTGAGGTTCAACCCATCCCTTCCCCCTCCACACACACACACACACAGGCTCCCCACAAGGTGATTCTGACCCAATAATTACTGATTTAATGTTTAACAACCTCCCCCATCCAAGGCTGCTTCCAAGCCTTTAGAAAAGAGAGTTGTGAGCACAGAGGAAAAGCCCAGATGTCTGAGGCACAATCAATTTTGCCAACAAAAAAAAAATGCTGCTTTCAGGAGAACTCGGCCCCGGCGCTGCTCATTTTTGTGGTCACACTGAATTCTTCTGGTTTTCCCTCCTTTGTCCTTGGATTTGGGCTGAAATAGAAGATACAGCTCGGAGCTCTTGGGTTTTATCCCATCCAGGCATCAAATCCTACAGTTATCCCTCTATCCCAGCCCAGAGTGGAGGTTGGAAGCAGCTGCTTGGACACACCAGGGCAGGAAGGGTCCTGCTTCCACGTGTCCCTCCTGCCCCTCATTTTTCAGCCACCTGAAGGGCCTGTGCCCAGGTGGGATGTTCTTTTTAGCTGTTTTCTTCTTTCTTGGCTGCATAAAGCACTGTTTTGTCACAGGGAGCAGCTGAAATACCTGTTCCAACTCAGTTCTCACCCCGAGGCTTTTTGTCGTACACGGGGCTCGGAACGAAGCGCCCCGTAAATAAATAACCTCCAAACGCCAGGCCCTGCTATTTTTTAAAGCTTGAGGAACCTCCAGGCAGGTGTTTAGGAAGCGAGTTCATTGCCCTGGGGGAGAGTGATTTGTTTTCACACATGACATGGTGCTTTATTAAACGGGAGAGTCTATTTGGTGCCGGCGTTTATTTGGTGCTGACATTCCTGCTGGTCCTCTTTGCTTCCCTCCCCCTCCATCCAGGCAGGATGAGGCTTTTAAACCCTCTCGATCTTTTCATCTCACCAGATCTGGAAGATCTTCTCTGTGTGTTGTCACATGCATGTCCCCAGACTGGAAGATTCCCCATTAATGGGAATTTCTTGCCCTTCCTGCCCCAAATTCCTGCTTCCTTAGTGCGGGGAGGAAACACCTGAACCACCTCAGAAATGGGACTTTTAAACAGTCACATCTCCAGAAATGGTGGAGAAAATGCCTTTTTAGACCAGGTTGGATGGAGATTGGAGCAACCTGGAACAAGATGGGATTAAGGTCCCTTCCGACCTCGTTTTGTGATTCCACGGTTCCATATTATTTACAAAATAAAATCTGATTGTTTTTGGCCATCTGAAGCAGATGACGTCACTTCTCACGGCGGATTTTTATTCCCAGAAACAGTGTGATCAAATTCTTCCCCGTGGCTGATCCCCGTGGAGGTGGTGACTGGGAATAACACCATCCAGGGAACCTCTGGATGGGCCGACAGCGCCTGGCAAAGCACAAGCTCCGTAACACCGTGGAAAACTTCCCTTATCCCACTTGGATCCAGGTGCCTGGTGTGCACCAAGCAACTGCCCTGCGCTGTAGTGATGGCTGAGCGTTGCTCCTTTTCCATCCCACCAAAATCCATCACCACTAATTGAGGAATTCCCACCGGAGACACTGTCAGTGGCCGGTGTGAGCTCTTGTCCTGGTTAGAACAGCTGGGCCCAGTTCATCACTGGAGGGGTGTAACCCAAAACTGTGTGTTCTAGAGCCTTCCATGCCATTGCCCAGAAACTGTTCTCAATAGACCATTTACACCCTCTGCCCAGAGCAGCCCTGACCCCTCAGGCCATAAACTGGGTGTTCAGAGGCCTGTGAGATAGGAGGATGCTCCTGTCCTCACACCCATTGTGGAACTCTCCATCCTGAGGGAGATACTGGGCATTCCTGCCTGAACCTGAGGATATATCATCTTGGAGTCTTGGGACTTTTTGAACCACTCGTGGGATCCAGAGAAGGACTGTGACCACCACTCTCAACCAGACTGCAAACACCACTCTCACCAACAGGTGTTTTCCCCTCTCCTTTTCCTTTGGACTCAGGGGGCCCAAGGAACACCACTCTGTTCATGCCCCAGGGTGCTGGGTTATACATTTGGGGTTTGTGGGTTAAAACCAATTGTTTGTCTGTATAAGTGTACTTATTGTATTATTTTCTTAAATTGTTATTCTGACTTATAATCTCTCTTTTGAGTTGGGTTCATTTCCCCTGCTGGTTTACCTTTAAACCAGCACAGCTCTGCTCCTAAATCAACCTGCAGCTCAATTATTACTTATAACTCCTCCATTAATGACCATTTAACAGCCCACCTGTGTTCCTCTCCTCACTGCTGCTGCACTCCAAAGAAATTTGAGGGATTCTCCATCGAGCCCCTGTGTGGGATCAGTGCCCAGCACCTCTGGGAAGTGGGAATGAGCCAGCCCTGATTTACAGGAGTTGGAATGAAGTGGCAAGTGAAGCAAGAGCTCCTCTGCCGTGTTTGTAACCTGCCTCATGGTCACTGCATGATTAGCACCTTCCCTGAGTGCATCATTTCCCTTCCCCTGGATGGTTGTGAGGGCTGGTTTCAATTATTTCTTCCCCTCACACGCTCTGTATTTCAAGCTGGCTCCGCTGAGCCATCCATCTGCTCCCCGAAATGACTTACCAGGACACATTTCACACACAAGGCAAATAGATTTGGCCTCCCCCTCGTGGTTTCACAGCACGATTTTTCATAATTCTGCTTCCCCCTGCCCTGATTCCCAGCAAACCTTCACCCTCAGCAGAGCTTTCCATCTGTGGACAAAATGCCGCCGGAGAAGAAAAGTTGCATTTAATTTTATTTTGCCCTGACTCTCGTGGCACAGCATTTCCCACATTGTTGGATATATGGACCAGGGTCAGGAAAATATTGGGGGCTGCAACATCACCCTGCTAAGGAGATTTGTGCTGATGTGCATGTTCAGAGTAACTGCAGAGTTGCACTTGGTCGTGTTTTAAGTGCCCTCACTGACTGTCAAGCAACAGGGATGGCTGTGGAAAAGCTCCTTTCCCCACATATTTATATTTTGTGGATCATTGGCATTAATTTAATTAAGAATTGTGTCAAAATGAAGGGAGCTGGTGGATGGTTGACATCAATTTAATGAAGAGTTTGTGGAAAATTAAGGGATTTGGTGCATTTAATGCAGCTGCACGTGATTGCTCAGCCTTTATTTCTTAGTCAGCATAAATGGCAACCCCAGAGGTGATAAATGAGGGCCAATGATCATCAAGCTCCAGTGATGCCTTGATGGCTGCGGAAAAGCTCCTTTTCCCACATATTTAGAATTTGTAGATCTTTGGCACCAATTTAATTCAGGATTGTGGGAAAATGAAGGGAGTTGGTGGATGGTTGACATCAATTTAATGAAGAGTTTGTGGAAAATTAAGGGATTTGGTGCATTTAATGCACCTGCATGGGGTTGCTCAGTCTTTATTTCTTAGTCAGCATAAATGGGACCCCCAGAGGTGATAAATGAGGGCTAGGATAGGGTTGTACTTAGTTGTGTTTTACATGACCATCAAGCACCAGTGTTGCTTGATGGCTGTGGAAAAGCTCCTTTTCCCACATATTTAGAGTTTGTAGATCTTTGGCACCAATTTAATGCAGAATTGTGGGAAAATGAAGGGAGTTGGTGGATCATAGACATCAATTCAATTCGGAATTCTGGGAAAATTAAGGGAGGTGGTGGATGTTAGACACCAATTTAATGCAGAATTGTGGGAAAATGAAGGGAGTTGGTGGATGGTTGACACCAATTTAATTCAGAATTGTGGGAATATGAAGGGAGTTGATGCATTTAATGCAGCTCAGCCTTTATCTCTTAGTCAGCACAAATGGGACCCCCAGAGGCGATAAAGGAAGGCTTGGAGGGGGATCTCTTGGAACGGGCTTTGTGTGGGAGCTGAGGTGGGCACAGCCAGTGCAGGGGCACCCAGGGGAGCTGGAATCCGTGTCAGCAAAAAAAAATCTGGATGAATATCCAGGAGAGGCTGAGGGAGCACTCAGCAAAATCCATCTGCAGTTCACTGAGGCAGCGCAGGGAGAGGGTTCACGGGGAGTTTATCACGGGAGCTGCCGCGGGTTAATGGCCAGGGGAGCAGATTGAGCTGGGGGATGACTAAATAATGAACTTTTCTCTCCGATAAATTTGTCCCTGGCTTATAAAAAATCAATAACCTGCTACACTTCGGACGATTTTTCCTCCTTTTGTCGGGGGGAGGAAATGTGGGCTCGGAGTCATTTTTAAACCACTCTTTCACATCCAGAAAAATATATCTTTGCCCCGACCATTCATAGGGAAGCTCTGATGTGCCACATTTATTGCAGCTTCATCACCCAGATAGATCTTTATCTGGGTGCCTGGCTATTGCTTTGTTTAATCATTCCTTTCTCTTCCTTCCCCATCCCTCTCCTCCTTCCCCTTTCTGTGCTTTTTTATGACCCCGTCACCAACGTGAGCCTGAGGGAGGGTTTTCATGTGATGTAGGAAGTCAGAGGGGTCGGGTCAGCTGGGACAGAGCCAAAAATGTGAGCACTTTCCAGCCACTGAAGAGAGAAATTGAAATCACAGTTAGCACTTACAAACTGGCAGCTCTCCAACTACAAAAAGAGGAAGGGCTTTTTTAATTTTGCTTTATTTTCTTTCCGAGGAAAGAGGAGATGGCTTCGGTTCCTGGCTAAAGGACAGGCTGATGTTTGGGTTGTGTTTGGGTTGGAAGTGGCTGCTGGGTTCATATCTGCTCTTGGACTGCTGGGTTTCCTGAGTTTGCCACAATCCTGCTTCCATCCAGCTCTGTATGGAAGTAAGTCCCTCAAATGCTCACTTATAGGGGACATCCCTTCCAATGCAGCTGAATGATTGCCCTGTCCCAGGGCTAAATTTAAAGTCTAGGGATGGATCACCTGGATTCCAGCTCTCCTCACACCTGGGGGATTTTCAAATCCTGTCTGTTCTCCAAGGTACTGGGCTCTTGAACTGGGAATTGAACCCCAGGTCCAGGGCCCCGTTGAGCATTTGAACACCGTGACCTTCAGCAACCCCCTCAGCTGCTTCGGGGCTTTTTTTCCTCTTTCTCAGATAAAATGATAGGAAAAATCAAATCCAGATGTCCTGTGGGGCATGGAGGAGTCGTTCCATCACGGAGCAAAGCCTTTGCCTCCTGACAGATGTCCTGGATAGCTGTGAGTGTGTGTGTGCAGTGTGGCTGTGGCTGCTCCACTGCCCCAAAATGAGGGAAATTAGAACTGGTTTGCTGTGGGCAAAATCAGAAACCCTTTGGGCCAGCCGGTGTCCCATTAGACTTCTTGGCAGCAAGAGCTCACTACTGGTCAACTTGGTGCCCACCAGGACCCCTGGAGCCTTTTCTTGCAAGCTCTTTTCCATCTGAGTGGTCTCCAGCACAAACTCATGCCTGGGGCTGTTCTTCTCTATGAGCAGGACTTTGCACTTCTCCTTGTGGAACATCATGAGGTTCCTGTTGGCCCATTTCTCCAGCCTGTGGAGGCCCCTGTGGATCTGGGACTGTGGAACCAGGGCAGCACAACCCTCTGGCTTGTTTTAGTTCCCCGTTAAAGAAGAACTTGGTGAATTATTATCTCCTAAATCGTTGAGTTATGCCATTGTCGTGGTTTGGAAAACATCAACCACAGAAACCACTAAAACCCAGAGAGTTTTGCAGGATTTCCATCCAGGAATCAGCTCTCAGCTGGCTTTTGGAGCTGAACTCCAGCTGAGGCAGGGCTGTTACACAGGGGGAAAACCAGCAGCCACCCAGCAATAAGTGTTAATTGACCCAGAGCCACCGCTGTGGTGACAACCAGAACAAAGGAACAGGCAGCTGGCCCTGCCATCTGCACCTGCTTAACTGCAGCTCAACAAACCTCCTCTCCAGAGCTCCCAGCTGGGAGGAAAGGCAGCAAATCCAGCCATAATGTGGGATTCCACCTTGGCTGGGTCTGTGGCTCCTGCTCGCTCAGACGTGTCGAGCCCTCGGCGCGAGTTGTGCTGAGCTTCCAGGCCTGGCTTTGGGGGACAGGCTGGTGATGGGCTCTGCTGGGCACAGCCCTCGCTCAGCTGGGCAGCTCTGAGCGGTTTCTAATCCTGGTTGCAGCTCACCATGAATAAAAGTCATGAAATTCAGGAATCGCTCGGTGCTTAAAGCGCTTCCAAGAGCTTTTGTTGCATCCTGTGGCCCTTTCCCAGTGGTTGGGCAGGACAAGGAGAGCTCTGCAGTGCAGAGTGCTGGGACACATGGATGGAAAAGGCTGGACGGGGGCTCTGCAGCCCCAGGGGTCAGGAATTAGGGACTGTGGATGGTCAGTCAACCCCCCAAAACCTGCAAAGCAAATCAAAAGCATGTGGAGTCCTCTTTTTTCCAAGGAGTTTCACGTGCTATGAGGTGAGACAGAAGGAATCCTTGATGTGCTGGGATTCTGATACAACCAGGAAAACTGAAAGTGTAAACTCCCTAAATGGGATATTTTACCTTCTGGTCATTTCATGGTTGTGTTGATGAGCTCGATCCCCCCCCCAGCTCCCCACCTCCTGTCAGGGAGTTGCAGAGCCAGAAGGTCCCCCCTGAGCCTCCTTTTCTCCAGGCTGAGCCCCCCCAGCTCCCTCAGCTGCTCCTGCTGCTCCAGCCCCTTCCCAGCTCCGTTCCCTTCCCTGCACACGCTCCAGCCCCTCCATGTCTCTCCTGTCTGAGGGTCCCAGAAGTGCCCCCAGGGCTGGAGGTGCCTCAGCAGTGCCAGCACAGGGTGACAGTCACTGCCCTGGGGCTGGGACACACCAGGGCTGGCACAGACCAGGGGCCATTGGCTTTCTTGGCATCCCTGGGCTCATGTTCAGCCACTCCAGCTCCTTTTCCAGCTTTCCAGCCACTCTTCCCAAGCCTGGAGCTGCAGGGGACGTTGTGACCCACATGCAGGACCCAGCCTTGTTGTCCCTCACACCGTTGGGCTCAGCCTGTGGATCCAGCCTGTCCAGATCCCTCTGCAGAGCCTTCCTGCCCTCCAGGAGATCCCACCCAACTTGGTGTCATCTGCAAACTGACTGAGGGTGTCCTTGATTCCCTCTGCCCACACCACTGATAAAGATATTAAACAGCACCGGCCCCAGTACCGAGCCCTGGGTGGCACCACTGCTCAGTTATTCCCAACTGGATTTAACTTGCATCCCATCTATTTTTTTCCTGATTGCAGCTGGCAGTGCCCAGCAGTGCAGAGGCAAACCAGAGCCTTGGCAAGGGGAGCCCAGGCCTCCAAAGACTAATCCCAGTGAAGTGCTCATCTCTTCCCTGGAACACCTGGAGAGCCCTGGGCTGTGTGGTCCTCAGTGCTGCTGCTTTTGTGCAGGGACCATCCACTTACCAGTGATCTGTGTTTAATAACTGGGAAGCAAATGCCTGGGAAGAGCCAGGTACAGCACGGATATCCAATAAAACACCCTGGGAGGGATTAAGGAAAGTGCTGTTTGCTGGGGATTATCCACAAGCAGGACGGTTTTATCTCTTGCATTTCTACCTCGCTGTGCCTCCGGAAGCTCCGAAATCCCGGCTGTCCAGGGGTTCAGTGCCCTCCCTGACAGACCACAGGGATCGTTTGTGGGGGATGCAGGCTCTGAGGAAGATGAAAAGGCAGCGTGATCTTTTCCATGCTCTCCTTTTGGAGGAGAGATTCCCAGGAGCAATGACTTTGGAAGGGCTGATTCATAAGGAGATGATTGTCTGGAGGCATCAACCCTGGGAAGGGAGAGAACGGAGAAGTCATGATGAGTTTGATGAATGCATCGTGTCACAGTGTGCAGTCACTTGATTTTCTCACAATTCTGGATTAAATTGGTGTCAACCATTCACCAGCTCCCTTCATTTTTCCACAATCCTTAATTAAATTGGTGCCAAAGATCTACAAACTCTAAATATGTGGGAAAATGAACTTTTTCACAGCCATCAAGGCATCACTGGAGCTTGATGGTCGTTGGCCTTCATTTATCACCTCTGGGGTTCCCATTTATGCTGACTAAGAAATAAAGGCTGAGCAATCATAATGCACCAAATCCCTTCATTTTCCCACAATCGTTAATTAATTTGGTGTCAGCTGGTGTCCCAGCCCAGGGAGCTCTCATTCCAAAATGTCCATTAGGGGCAGCCTTCAGGCTGTCAGACCCAGCTCATGATTTTCCATCTCATCCCATCGCTGTCCAGCTCCCGGGATGGTCTCAGCTCTTCCCCCCCTGCACATGGAACCGCCGAGGTTGGAAAAGGCCTCTGAGCTCATCAGCTCTCCTGGAGTTTCCGTTTCCACGGGTTGGAAAAGTAGCTTTGTGTGTGTCTCAAACAAATCCCTGGCTTTGAATCCCTCCATCCGGCCTGGAAAGTGGAAATGCAACTCCTGGAAAGCACCAGAAGGGAAACGTCCTGGGGTCATACAGAGGAGAAAAGGCGGCACAGTGGGATACCCCTCAAAACTTTGGCTCATGTGACACCAAAACTGACCTTGGAGACGCCAAAACTGACCTTAGAGATGCCAAAATTTTTCCTAGAGGTGCCAAAACTGACCTTAGAGATACCAAAATTAATGTTAGAAATGCCAAAATTGACCTTAGACACCTGAAAATTGACCTTAAAGATGCCAAAAGTGACCTTAGATATGCCAAAACTGACCTTAGAAATACTAAACCTGACTTTAGAGATGCCAAAACTGGCCTTAGAGATACCAAAACTGCCATTAGGGATACCAAAATTGACCATAGAGGTACCAAAACTGACCTTAGAGTTGCCAAAATTGACCTTAGAGGTGCCAAAATTGACCGTAGAGACATTAAAATTTACCTTAGAGATGCCAAAAATTACCTTAGAGACATGAAAACTGACCTTAGAGATACCAAAACTGACCTCAGAGATGCCAAAAATGACCTTAGAGATGCCAAAACTGACCATAGACATCCCCCGTAGCCAAACTGGTGCACGAGCACGACAAAAGAGGATCAAAGTTCTCTGTCTCAGGGGCACATCCTGAAAGCAGAAGGACCAAAACTCCTGGATATAATTATATATAATTATATCCTCCTGGATATAATTCCTTCCTCCATCAGGAAGGGTTTTCCCAGAGTCATTCCTTCCCCACCTGGCCGGTTGTTCCCGCGCTCTGCTGGGTGTAGGCAGGTGGAAAATGGCTCAGCTCCTGTCCTGAAGGCTTGGCCATGACTCTTTCTCCTTTGTTTGATTTCTTATTTACAGGAAAGGTCACACTCCCTGAAAACTTTGGGTGGCATTTGGGAGTGAGTTCCCCTGTGAGGCAAAAAGGGAAATCGGCTCCCACTGGACACAGGGATGATTTCCCAGTGCATTCACACACCCCCACTGCAGGGCAAGGTAGGAAAACATCCTTCAGGAGCTGAAAGGTGGTTTTATATAATTCAGGCACAACGATCTGTCAGCAGAGCAAGGTAATTATCCCACGAAGATTTCACGAAACGAGAGAATATCGTGGGTTTTATAAACCTTCTTAACATGCACAGTGAAGGCAAACCAACAAAAGGAGCCTTAAAACAAAACACGATGTTAAAATCAATATTGATTGCTGGTGATAAGTGTTATATGAGGCAGTAAAACTCCATCAAATTCCACCCCCCACCTCCCAAACGAGGCTGGAGACAAATCAAAGGAGAACAAAAGGCTCCAAAGCAGAGGGATCGCTTTGCAAAGCAGGGAAGGAGCATCACGATGCTTTTCCCCAAAAAACCCCACCCTGCAACAATCCCAAAGAACAGCCCGTTCCTGAGTGCTCCAAATGGAGCCTCCGGGGAGGGGATTAGAGGAAGGATCAATTTGGGAATGAGCAGCCTGGCTCAAGGAGCTGCACAGGGGCCCTGCAGGCACAGGGAGACCTTTGAAACTCTCCCACGTGCCGCCTCCCCAGACTGCTGCTTCCATTGCCCTCTTCCCTTCTCCTCCCTGAAAATTCCTGCAGCTCCTTGGCAGAGACAGAGCCGCTGCCAGGCTGTGCCTGTGAGGTGCTCTGGCTGCTCCAGATGCTGGATTCTTCTCTATCCTTCACAAAATTTTCTGTCAAAACTCTATTTTTTGAACTGCAGAGCTGCCTCCAGCCCTGGGAACAACAGCACAAGGACGTGGAGCTGCTGGAGACAGTCCAGAGGAGGCCCCAGAGATGCTGCCAGGGCTGGAGCCCCTCTGCTCTGGAGCCAGGCTGGGAGAGCTGGGGGGGTTCCCCTGGAGAAGAGAAGGCTCCAGGGAGAGCTGAGAGCCCCTGGCAGGGCCTGAAGGGGCTCCAGGAGAGCTGGAGAGGGACTGGGGACAAGGCATGGAGGGACAGCACAAGAGGGAATGGCTTCCCAATGGAAAAGGGGAGATTTGGGTGGGATATTGGGAAGGAATTACTGGCTGTGAGGGTGTTGAGGTTCTGTCCCAGGTTTCCCAGAGAAGCTGTGGCTGCCCCTGGATCCCTGGAAGTGTCCAAGGCCAGGTTGGAGCAACGTGGTCTAGTGGAAGGTGTCCCTGCCCATGACAGGGGGTGGGACTAGATGGTCTCTAAGTTCTCTTCCAACCCAAACCATTCCAGGATTCTCTGTCCCCAGGCTCCAAAGTGAGTGGCCCCAGCATTTTGGTGATGCTGTGCCAAGCCAAGGGACAGATCATGGAGCACTCTGAGCTCTGTCCTGGCAGCACCAGGCTCCAGAGTCACCAGACTCCAGCAGTGAGTTATAACCTGGTATGTCCTGTCCTGGGGTGGTTTGCAAACATCTCCAGACCTTGTTTTGGGATGTGACATGGCAGTCCCACCCCCCTGTGCACATCTACTGAGTGCTCAGCTGAGATCTGAGCCACAAACCTCAAATCCCGAGGTCACCTGGGCCAGCCTTGGGGAGCTGAGAGCTCTGCTGGATAAACAGCCATGGCAGCACTCAGAGAGCTGGAAGTTCCTCAGATGGAATAAAAAGGGAAGGTAAATATTTACAGCTCAGCCTAAATTAACAAATAAATGAGTGAGAGAAGTGCCAGCAATTCATTTTAGTGCCTATATCTTCCCAGAGGAAGGAAGATCATTAATAGTCCAACAAGTGCTTGGAGACAGGGACAAGTATCTCCTTTTTACTCCTCAAAGGACATTTCAGTCAGCACATTGTCTGCCTTCTTTCTCTGTCTGTAGTAGC
The DNA here is from genome assembly GCF_025592945.1 of Manacus candei. Classification (NCBI taxonomy): domain Eukaryota; kingdom Metazoa; phylum Chordata; class Aves; order Passeriformes; family Pipridae; genus Manacus; species Manacus candei. The sequence goes on along the minus strand of NW_026138096.1, from coordinate 14,482,473 downwards.
ATCTCCTTTAGAAAAGAGCACAAAATGACTCCAATTTTGGGTAATTTCTGATGTTTCTGATGCTTTGGGTTGATGTTGTGCCATCAGCCAGAGCTGGGAGCTCTCCAGTGCCAGACAGGACAGCTGGAAAGGGAAGGAAGTCAAACCCATTTAATTTTTGTAAGGAATTTTTAGCTTGTAAAAATCCCATTTGTTTTCACCAATGTAGTCAGAGCAAGCTTTTGGATTTGGTTTGGTCTGAAGCTTTAAAATTTATGGGAAAAGGTGCATCTGTGTAAAATACACCTGGATCAGAGCAAGGAGTTCCCTGGATTCCTGAGTGGGAACACATGTGGGACACTGCCTGGTGGCATCAGAACTTGAGATTAACCCCAGGTGGACCTAAAAAATGGGTTTTTATTGAGGAACCCAGTCCTGGAACACGACAGAGATAGGAAAGAAGTAACATTTGGGATAATTTCAACAAATAAACACAGAATTTCAATTTTGGCCTGTCAGGTGCTTTCACTTCATTGAAAAATGAAGAATATTTTGTTATTTATGGGAATGAAAAAAGAGCAATTGAGAGTTTTCTTTGTATTATTATTATTACACCTCAGGTTTGCACCCTGACTCAAAACAGGAAACATCAGGACTTCTCCCAGGACATAAATTTCATTTCCTTTCCATATTATATCACATCCTCTTCCACAAGATATTCCACTGTGGAAATTAATTTTTAATTTTCATTTTTAATGGTTTTAAATTTGGTTCTTTGTTGAGTGAAACGAAGCTTTGTCTGACCACCAGTGGAACCTGGATGTGTAACTAGGGTTTCCCGTTGTTAAATTTGATTTCTTTTATATATTTATAATTTTTAGATAGCGTTACAAATTTTATTTTTATTTATAATTTTATTTATTTATAATTTTATTTATTTATACATTTTATTTTTTCCTTAATTTTTTTTTTTCCAGAATCAAATGAAAGATTTTCTCTCCTTGAATTGGCAGAACACAGATGTGTGATGGAAGACAACATTTCAGCATCTCTCAGGATAAACTGGTTGTCATCCAATGGACTCTTATCCACGTTGACCAGTCATGTGGGATGTGAAATCTTCACCTCCAAGAAAGGCTGAAAGTGGGGGGATCAGTGTTAAAAGATGGAATATTGTGTGAGGACAAGAGGTCTTGACTCTGCTGCAGCCCTGAAGTGCCTCAGTCTGGTTGGCCCCAGGTGAATTTGCTGCCAACAACAAATGAAATCATTCTCTGGAGGTTTAGTCCAATCAAAAAGAGATTTAGATGGGATATTGGGAAGGAATTGTTGGCTGGGAGAGTGGGGAGGCCCTGGCACAGGTTGGGCAGAGAAGCTGTGGCTGTCCCTGGACCTCTGGAAGTGTCCAAGGCCAGGTTGGAGCAACCTGGGCTAGTGGAAGGTGTCCCTGCCCATGGCAGGGGGTGGAATGAGCTGGGCTTTAAGGTCCTTCCAACCCAAACCATTCCATGATTCCGTGACTTTACTCTGGACGTCAGCCTGTGGATTAAGGTGTCCATTGCTGAGGAAAGAATTGTCACAAAGAATAAGGAAAAAGAAGGGAAAAAAGAGGTCATTTCTCATCTTCTTGATCTCATTGTAAACCCTTGGAAAGTCCCAGCAGAGCAGAAGCCTGGCCAGGCAGGGGCTGTTCCTCACCACTGGCTTTTGGAGAGTCAAATAACAACTGGAGGCTGCTCCTGACCCTGGTGCCTCACAGGGCTAAATTAAAAATCATAATGTTAGTGAGAGCACTAACGAGGAGGTTTGTGCTGCTAAATGGGAGGGTTTCAGCAGCAGCAGCTTTTCCCTCCCGCGACTGACAGTTCATCTGCTGCAAATGATGCCTCTCTGAGTGAACCCCGTGGTGCTGGGGATGGTGGGGGGAGGATTTTGGTGATCTCATGCCCTGTGTCACGTGGCTGGCCCGAAATGTCACCCCTGCCCTGGCACACGGGGGCGAGCAGGGCAGGTCACGGCGGGGATTGAAGGGGTTGTTTGTGCCACGCTCCGTCCAGTGCCTTGGACTGTGAGGGCCCAGACAATCCTCCCCTTCATTCTCCAGCTGAGTGGTGTTTTCTGGGAAGACAGGCAGCATTAACTTCCTCCCTCTGATTGGGTTTTAACCCTTTTTTTTGTTAATTTTCACAGAATCCCAGAATGTGCTGAGCTGGAAGGGATCCACAAGGATCATCCAGTCCAACCCTCAGCCCTGCACAGGCCCAGCCCCAAAAGTCTCACCCTGTGTCCCAGAGGATCAGCCAAACCCTCCTGGAGCTCTGGCAGCCTTGGGGCTGTGCCCACTGCCCTGGGGAGCCAGGGCAGTGCCCAGCTGTAGGGAATCAATAACTAGGACTATCCCAGCTTGGAGGCAGAAACTTTATTGGACTCACAAGTTCATATTTGAAGGGTTTAAGATCTACATATTCAACAGGGGGTTGTAACTATTACAATTATTACCAACAGGGGGGTTTCAGGGGATGACATCAGGGGAAAACTCAGGTTAACAAATTTGGGGTCTTACACATACCTCATAGGGGAAAACTCATTTTATCTCGGGAGAATTCGGGTTTACAGAACTCAAGGATCCAGGGAAGACAAAGGGAGACTTAAGGCACAATAGGTCTTCTGCACAGGTTTGATGAGCTCAGGATTTGGACTCTCTGGCTTGGATAGGGCATGTGATAACATCATGCAAAGTGTCTCTTCATATCCTGCTGGAGAAGGCAGGAAAAATCCACAGGGCTGAGGTCAATAAAGAGGGTTTTTCCCAGCTTCTGTAGCCCATGGCTTTTTGCAAAGATCACTCAAATCTCTCCCTGCAGATATTATATTTTGGGATCCAACACCCAACCACCCTCTGGAGGAAGAACCTTCTCCTGAGATCCAACCTTGACATGCACCTTCCTCGTGCAGGTGAAGGGAGGGAGGGTGGGATTCGATTCCCAATCAAATATCTGCATTTTAGGGACAACAGAACCCTTGGGTCACCTCTTTCTGCACCACTGTTGCTCCAGAAGAGACCTCAGATCCCTTGGGGTTTACCTTTCCTAGTCCTGGGATTCTGGGGACATCCCAAGAGGAACAACCCCAGAAGTGGAAGTAGCAGGTGCAGGAATGATCCAGATCCATGTGTTATTCCTGTTATACCTGTAAAGAGGAATTCATGTCCCCTACTCCACAGCACTGCCAGGCCTGGCCTCTCTGGGTGGCTGGGACATGTGTGATCCCCTCCCTTCCATTCCAGAGGTTATTTCCATCCATAGGGAAATAAGGAGCCAGGATCTGCAGAGAAGGTGCTTTGTGCAGGTGGCCTCTCTTGTCCTCACGGCAATATTCCCATCACAATATTCCTCCTCAGCTCTCTTGGTGGCACTTCAGTGGCGTGATTCATCCCACCCAAAATGATCCAGAACAAATCATCCACTGGGAATGTGGATTTCTTGCTGCTGGGGCCCAGGGAGTGGCATTTCTCAGGTTGGGGCAGACGAACCCCAGAGTTCAGATTCCTTAAAATATTAGGAATTGGGATTTCAATCATAACAATTTGGTTTTGACCTGGAGAAGGGGACATGCACTCCCAGTTTCAGGGCACAGAGACATCCCTTCTCCTGTTTTGTCCTGTCAGAGTTCACCCAAAATCTGGGACTTGCAGAGAAAATTACGACACACCTGTCGTTGACCCTTTGCACTTTGGAGACAATATTAAATCTCAGCCTTTCTCCTGGTTTTTTAGCCCTCTTTTGCTGTTCCACAGGAGACAGGACGGTGCTGAGGGACTCCAGCATGTTTAATTTTGCTTTTCCCCCTCATCAAGCCAAGCATTCTATTATGAAATGGTGATTTCATTTCTTAATCTTCTTATTTTGCTCTCAGTGTGCGTTTGCTAATGATTTTCACAAGTGGCTGCATGAGGAGCAGGGAGAAGGGATGTTCTCCTCCTTCATCTGGACTTTTTCCCTGGAAGGGAACCAGACCAGCACAGATTTTTGGGTGACCTGTCACTCAAGTTACACCCCAAATGCGTGGGTGGGAAGGAGCACTGGGGTCTTGTAACTGGGAAGCCACAGCCTTTAGTCCCTCCTGCCATCCAAACATGGATGAGGAAACTTCATCCAGCATTTTCTGATGTCCCAAGGCTGGAGGATCCCAGATTGACTCCTCAGCTGAGGGAAAGGACAAGGATTAAAGCAACTGAGCTGCTCTAAGGGCACAGTTTGGTCTCCAGGTTGGAATGAGTTGGAATAAACTCATAAATTCCTCCCTGTGAGGGTGGGGAGGCCCTTGCACAGGTTGCCCAGAGAAGCTGTGGCTGCCCCTGGATCCTTGGAAGGTGTTCAAGGCCAGGTTGGAGCAACCTGGGCTAGTGGGAGGTGTTCCTGCCCATGGCAGGGGGTGGAATTGGATGGTCTTTAAGGTCCCTTCCAAGCCAAACCATTCCATGATTCTATAATTATAACAGCTGAGTGACTTGTATGATCCAGATCATCTCTGCAGCTCTGAGCAGCCTGGAAATACAGGAATTCTTTTTCCACTGGTGAAGTTGAACCTAAAGGTGCCTAAAGATGCAGAGATTCCTGGGATTTGGTGAAATGCCTGTTGTAGAGAATCCCTGTGGGTGTCTCTCTTCAGATTCCTGGGAGCCTCTGCAAAGTCTGCAAACCTCCAAGCAGAGTTGAAACCTTCTGGCCAAGGAGGGATCTCTGTCCTTCCAAGCACAGCACCTCCTGTTCATGCTAAATCCCAGGAGTGATTCCTCTCCTCCAGATTCCTCTGGCTGGCGTGAAATTGTTTTTAAATATCTGTATTTTCGGATGAAAGGATCTAAGACAAAGCATTGTGTGTTGGAGTTGGTGTTGTTGCACGACTTTGAAGGTGGGTGTTGCCTCCTCGTGGTGTGAAAACCTGGGGATAGAGGGAGGATATCTGGGATAATGATGAAGATTAGTGGTTTGGAGCATGCCCTGCTGCTTCTAGGAGATTCTCCCTGGGGTTAAATATCCCCAGAATGGGGCTTGGATCTAATTCCTGAGTTTTCTGACTCCTGAAATGAGTTAAGGATGGACTAATGTGTGTACCTTGTGGATCCTCATGAGGTCAAGAAGCAGAGAATTCACTCAGCGGACTAAATGGGTATAACATAAAACTCAGATCCTAAAAAAAATAAAAAAAAAATAAAAATTAAGGCAGAATGAACATCCCAGAGCTTTTAAAGAACGAGGCAGCTGCTTCCTCAGCTCAGTATTTCCCAAAGGCTGAAGCCACTCCTGACCCCTGACCTCCCCTTGGCACCAAAAAGAAGAGGAAAGGGGGGGAAAAAAAAAAAAAGGGATGAATATTCTAAGAGTTCAGTGGAATTAGAAATGATCCTTCTGCTTCCACTCCACTCTGCAGGGCCGTGTCCAGCCACACCCTCGCGATTGATTTACGGAGACATCGGATCATGGCAACACTTCTACGTTTTGCTTGGAAAAGGCACTTTATCCTCCCTGCAGCGATTTGCAGACAATACCCTCGTTAAGCACGAGGGGCCGAGCGAGGCTAATTAGCAGCGGGGCGAGTTCAAAGGGCTTTGTCCTCCCACCTCGGTGCTCCAGGCAAGCGATGAGAGCGCCGGGATTTTTTTCCCCGAGAGCTCTTCTCCTCCAACCACCGCCACAACAGACCTTTTTGAGCGTTTGCTGCTCAAATCTTTTGTACGATTTCTGTACCGACAAATAGAAATGCAATTTTTCCTCGAAGGTTTGAAGCGCTGAGGAGTTTCTTCCCCGGGATAAAGTGGGGATGAACTCGGGCACCTAAAGCTCCCCAGGTGTTGGGAAGAGGTAAAATATATTCAAGAAAAGAGATGGTTTTTGCTTTTTTGCCTTTTTTTTTTTTTTTTTGTCTCCCATCTATCCAGCCATGGAGTGGCAATGTTATTTTGGGGTGTTAAACTGTTAAATTAACTGTTAACTGTTAATTAACTGTTAAGCCAGTTGCCAAACTGCTGCCACGTTTCTTTCAGTGGGTTTGCAGTTTTCTGCTGGTTCATCTGCTGCCCCAGGGAAGGCTTCATACCCGTGAACATGATTAAAATTCTGCCTGTACCAGGTGTTTATAACATTATCCCTCACCCCAAGCCATATATATTTGATGCAGACATCCATCCAGGCCTCAGGTGTTACCAGTCCGAGAGAATAAGTCCCACTAACTAACTAAAACTTTGTCAAATTTGGATTTCCACACTGAGGAAAAACGGCCTCACACACCTAAAATGAGCCCCCAGACTCTTCAGAAGCTTTTTTTTTTTTTGGGGGGGGGGGGGGATTAATAAATTTTGAAGGAGATTTTGGCAAGGAACAGGAGTTCCTTTTCCCCAGGACCACATCTGGTGCCATAGCAAGTGCACATGTGGAAGAGCTCACGGTCTGACTGCAGCTTCGTGGCTCCTTTGCCATCCAACGACCAAACACGGTCAGCTTTCCTGGGAAACCCGTTTTTAAAGAAAGACACTGGACCAGGACCTCACCTCTGAGGGCCAAGACCTCACCTCTGAGGTTGCACGTGGTTTTTGAGGTGATGTTGAACTCCAAACATACCCCAAAATGTGTTCCCTGCTCCTCGTGCTTCAATAATAAGCTGAACTCAACAGGACGTTTCCTGCCAGGTCCTGTGGATGAGGAAGCACAATTTATAGAATCACAGAATCATTTATGTTGCAAAAGACCTCTCAGACCTCTAAATCTAAAGACCTCTAAGACTGACATAAGGAGGGACCATTCCCTTGTGCTGGCACTGCTGAGGCCACACCTCAGATCCTGGGGGCAGTTTTGGGACCCTCAGGACAAGAAGGACATGGAGGGGCTGGAGCGTGTGCAGGGAAGGGAATGGAGCTGGGAAGGGGCTGGAGCAGCAGAAGGGGCTGAGGGAGCTGGGGGGGCTCAGCCTGGAGAAAAAGGAGGCTCAGGGGGGACCTTCTGGCTCTGCAACTCCCTGACAGGAGGGGGGAGCCCAGGGGGGGTCGGGCTCTGCTCCCAGGGAACAAGGGACAGGAGGAGAGGGAACGGCCTCCAGCTGTGCCAGGGGAGGCTCAGGTTGGACTTCGGGAAGAATTTCTTCCTGGAAAGGGCTGACAGGCCTTGGCAGGGGCTGCCCAGGGAGGTTTGGAGTCCCCACTCCTGGAGGTGTCCAAGGAAGGACTGGACGTGGCACTGAGTGCTCTGGGCTGGGGGACAAGGTGGGGATTGGTCACAGGTTGGACTCGATGACCTTGGAGGTCTTTTCCAACCTTGGTGATTCTGTGATTCCATAATTAAGCTGGAAATTGCGTGGATTAACTTGGATTGTATGGAAAGGCATCACCAGAGTAGCCACAGCCAGAGGTCAGCAGGCCAGCACTGGGCAGGGTAGGGTCAGTCCTCGTGTGTCATTTGGGCACCTTCCTGCAGGCAGAGATCAGGGCTGGAGAAACCAGCAGCATCAGCCACCCTTCCTTTCATTGCTTAAATTATTTACTTTACTGTTTTCTCTCCTCCTGGCAGCTGATTTGTCAGAGCAAGTGAAGCAGCCACAAAAGCACCGTGGCTGTGGCAGGAATATTACAGCAATTAGGAAGAGCCATAAACACTTCCCTCCGTCTGAAACCCCTCGCTGAGCCTGACAAGCAGCCTTTTCTTCTCCCCCCCTCAGCCACCAGATACAAAGCAGCCTCTTTGCCTCTCAGAAATGCCAGCACTTTTTTTTGTCTGTCATTCATTCATTCCCACCAAGCATCCCGTGCACTGGGATCAATCCAGGCTGAAAGGGACCTTTCTGCTCACTGGGAATGTCTCGTGGATGGAGTTAACACTGGTGGAGTCTGTCACGGTGGGGCTGGAATTCAGAAGAAGAATGTGTCAGAAGAACAGCTGGAAGGGTTGTCTTGGGCTCATTCCCATGTTTGCCTGGCTTAGGGAAAAGGGAGAGGATGTGCTATGAGGTCTGGAGGTCAGAAATGACTCCATGTCATGCTGGATAGGAGAGAGACCTCTCCAGGTTTCTCCATGGTCACAGGGAAGGTCTTGTCTCTCCACAGGGTTCCCTTCCATTTACTTATTGCCTAAGGGCTGGAATGTCATAAATTCTCCCAAACTGGGATCAAAGGGGATCTTCCAGGCCACCTGTCCTGCCATGGAGTAGAATCAGCTTTTCCAAACTCGGTGCATCTGAAGGAAGGGTGGGGAAGGGCTTTGGTTTGAAGCTGTGTGAGGACACTGAGGGCACTTGGTGTGTTCAGCTGGAGAGGAGGAGAGTGAGGGGAGACCTCACTGCAGTTCCAACTGCCTGAGGAGGGGCAGGGACTGAACTCTGCTCTGGGGGGACCAGGGACAGCACCCAGGGAACGGCTGGAGCTGTGCCAGGGCAGGCTCAGGTTGGATCTCAGGCAAAGGTTCTTCCCCCAGAGGGTGGTTGGGCACTGCCCAGGCTCCCCAGGGTAGTGGGCACAGCCCCAAGGCTGCCAGAGCTCCAGGAGGGTTTGGATGATCCTCTGGGGACTCTTGGGGCTGGGCCTGTGCGGGGTTGAGGGTTGGACTGGATGATCCATGTGGGTCCCTTCCAGCTCAGCGTTTCTGTAACCCTGTGAGATCCTGCCTGGCTGGGCTGAGCTGGGTGGAAGGAGACGCCTCCACTCGTGTTCATGGTCCTTTTATTTGTAGAGGAGTAGTGAGGTACTGACCAGCAAAACAGGTTGGAAAATCAGCTTAACCAGGATGGTGGAGACATTCCTGGCCAGGACAGGATTGGGATTGTCCTCCTCTTACATGTGCTCTTTGAGCTGTGCAGGACATGTTTGGCTGATCCTCTGGAGCACAGGGTGGGACTCTTGGGGCTGGGCCTGTGCAGGGCTGAGGGTTGGGCTGGATGATCCTTGGGGGTCCCTTCCAGCTCAGCACATTCTGGGATTCTGTGATCCAACCGGTCAAACTAATCACTACAACAACCCTGGGTCCTTGGGTCATCCTGGAGAGTGTTTCCCTTGAAAAAGGCGGCGTGAGGAGAGGGGATATTTTAGGTGTTGAGGTGCCCTTTGGGGGACAGGAGAGATGAGTGTGGTTTGGAGACGAGTTGTGGAGGACCTTACACGGAATGTCGTGGTCATGGCAAAAAACCAGCTCTGAGCAAACCTGTAGTGGGAACAAAGAGCAGGAAACATCAGCCCAGGGACACCCAGGGACCCCTGGGGACCCCTGAACCCCTGCATTTAGTTCACTTAGTCCCTGCCCCAGAAGGATGTTGTTTAACTGGAGTTCAGGGAAGAGCAGCAGGAGCAGCTGAAGGGACGGGGATGGGGATGGAAGGAGGAGGGGGAGGACACACATCCAAGGGTGGGAGGGGTGAGCTGCCTGGTGTTATGAGGAAAAGGTTAAGGGGTAATTTATCATTGTCTGTAAGTACCTGCTTGGGAACTGTAATCTGAGAGGAGAGAGCTCTTCAGTTCCTGGCACTGAAGGACAAAAAATCCTCTGGCTGTGGCTGGAGCGAGATGGGGGGTTTTCTGAGACAGAGGAAAACAAAAGGAGTGGAGGAAGAGGTGACAGATGCTCCAACCCTCCTCATCCAGTGGTTACAAACCCCTTCTTCCCCTAACTGAGGGATCCTGCTCCCATTCTGAGCTGTCAGGGCAAATTGGAGCAGAAAAGAATTGAGAATTCATCCACCTCTCCATGAAAACACCAACAGCAACTTTTTTTACAGACTGGGGCAAAAACGTTGGCACTCCAAATTCTTCAGTCTAGGAATTCCAAGAAACCCAGACACGTCAGAGTGGCTTCAGGGATTTCTACCCACTCAGATAAATGCCCAAATGAAGATGCTTTATCTTGAGTTCATTATTGTGATTTTCAATATTCTGCTGAAGTCACATCCTTTGATAATCCATGTTTTCCTCATTTTGCCACATTTCTTGTGCTGTTGTTTTGCCCACTGCCCTCTATGTCCCATAACTGAGGGATCCTGCTCCCATTCTGAGCTGTCAGGGCAAATTGGAGCAGGAAAGAATGGAGAATTCATCCCCCTCTCCATGAAAACACCAACAGAAACTTTTTCTTGCAAACTGGGCCAAAAACGTTGGCACTCCAAATTCTTCAGTCTAGGAATTCCAAGAAACCCAGATATACCAGAGTGGCTGCAGGAATTTCAATCCATTTAAATAAATTCCCAAATGAAGATGCTTTATCTTGAGTTCATCATCATGACCCCCAATATTCTGCTGAAGTCACATCCTTTGATAATCCATGTTTTCCTCATTTTGCCATGTTTTTTTGCTGTCATTTTGCCCACTGCCATCTCTGTGCTGTTGGCCTTATTTTTAGGGTGAACTGCACCTCCCATGTCACAATCAGGGCTTGATTCTCCCAGCACATCCCACACTTAGGCAATAAAAAGATGCCTTTTGCATTATCAGAGACAAAATTCTCCAGCAAAGCCACCTCTGGCTGCAGCTTAAGGTCTTAAAAATCCCACTTTCCTAAAGCCACGTCCACAGGAAAGGAAAATGTCACTTGAGACCGAAATCACAATGAAGTCATTACTTCATATCAAAAATAGAATTAAGGCAGACACTAAACGAGACATTTCATCCTTGTGTCATATAAATCAAAGGTTTTCCCACACCACATTTAAATGGATTGAAAAGCCCCTCCTGGGAGACCTGTTGGACTGAAAAATCCGTGGCCAGTTTCAAGAGTGATCCATTCAACACAAACTGTGGTGACTTTTCCACTGTGGGAAGCTGTTGGGGAAAAAAAAAATCAGTTTTGTTTGGTATATTTTATATCAGGTTTATGTATTTTATTTTTTTACTGGGATGTTTTATCAGGTTTATTTGGCTGTTTAGCTCTGAACTCTGGCTCAGTCTGTGGGTATTTCTAGGAGCCACATCTTAAGGCAATTGGATAATTGGATAAATCCCAGTTGTCCTTACTAGAGACAAGGGCAGCAGCTGCACCAGGGGAAGGTTGTTCCTTCAGTGCTTCGTGTCCAAAATTATTTGGCCACCAAGGATTCAGCTGGACAATGAAATTTGCATCCAAACACAAGAGGAAAAGCTCCTGGGCAGTTGAATGTAACCAGTCAACCAGAGTTATGGGAAATGGCTGGTTATGGGAAACATCTGGGCTGAGATGGGAATTCCCTGTTCTCCAGTTGCTCCCTGGACTATTTTAGGATGCTTTCCCCATAAAATGGAAGTGCATCTTCTCCAAGGCCCCAGCTGGGTATAACTGAGGGCTGTTCCATCCCACAGGGGTGGAATAAAGCAGTTTTTTTAGTCAGGATCAAATCATCCCAAGGAAAAATATGTCTTTTCTGGCCTGGTTTCTACAACAATAATGAAAATCTCCCAGTGATTTCGACAGGAGAAGAAGGAAACCTGTTGACTGGTGGAGGAATCTTTATCAAAATTACACCTTGTACACAAACAACTTCTTTTGCACATGGAAAATACATGGATAGAGTCCAGGATCCCAAAGGGAAGGGTTTGCTGGCAGCTTGGCTGGTGGGTTATCACCCCCTTTGAAGTGTTGGCCACCAAAGCCAAGAGCAGCTTCTCCTGGTGGGTGGAAGCAGTTGTCCATCTGTCCAGTATGGATGCACAGCCTGAGGACATCTGTCCAGCCTCAACACACCTCTTTGCATGGAACAAGGTGTTTTATGTGCTCAAGGAGACAACTGAACTAACTGTGTTATTTCAGAGACCCAAAAATTCCCTCAGATATTGCTCTGACAGACAGGGAGCAGAGCTGGGGTCGTTGCTTGGGTTGGAGCTGGATTTCGGCTCTCACAGGTGACAGAGTCTCTCTCACCACTTCTCTTGCTCTTTGCTCTGAAGAGGAGAACGGCCACATTATCACCACCCTCTTTTTGGCACGGAAAAAAAACCAACTCCCAAATTGTATTTTGTGTTTTGACCTCAGACGGGCTGCGAAATGCCAGATTTCTCCTTGCGCTGAAGTCCGAGGTAACAAACGTGTTGGCCCTCATGGAATGCTTATCCTGGGCCATAAGTAGGATCTGCTGGACCCAGGATTCCCCTGCTTTTCATGCCCTCTGTCAGCAAAAGGCATCCCAGATGCAGGCACTGCAATTCCTGCTCACAATTCCCGTGAAGGCAACGTCCTTATGGATGTTTTCCAACCCTGAGAGACACACAGATAATTTTAGATTATCATCTGAAATAAGAAGCACTTATATCATACTTTCATCTCCAGGTGCCCATCATCCATGATCCAGAAACACGATGGTCTCCTTGGCTCAGCTCACCTGGTAGGTGCCTAATTTCTGGAATTGCTTCATTTCTGGAACTCCTTCACATGGGAGGATTCACCTTTTCCTGGAGCTGTGTAAAAGCCATGTGGCCATTCCAAAGCAGGTGTTTACACTCCTTTTGACCACTGGATATAGACCAGGTGGGATGACTCCTTCTCTCTCTCTGGATTCGTAGACAGAGGGACCAAAGTTAGAGAAGTTCAGGAAGAATTTCTACATGGAAAGAGTGGTCAGGCATTGGAAGTGGCTGCCCAGGGAGGTGGTGGATTCCCCAGCCCTGGAGGTGTCCAAGGAAGGACTGGATGTGTCACTCAGTGCTCTGGGCTGGGTGACAAGGTGGGGATTGGGCACAGATTGGACTGGATGATCTGAGAGGGCTTCTCCATCCTCAGCAATTCCGTGATCCTAAGTTGATTCCCATTACACGCTGTCTTTATGTTTGCTTCCAGTCATGTCCAGAGTATTCCAAGTCCTAAGCACCAGCCACTTTTCATGGCCCAGTGGAATCCCCCTGCAGATTCCATACCTGAGAGCAGGGAAAAGGGACTTCCTTTCCTCATGCAATTGGCTGGTGGCAGCAGGATCCACCCAGAGAGCAAGAGGTCAGTAAGGGGTGTCTCTCTCCCTTATCTGTGATGATCTGAGTCTGTTTGTCCTCCATGAGTGTTCCAACAACAGGATTCTCCAACACCAGGAGCTCCCTGATCCTGCTGATGAAGCTGCTCCACCTTGTCATGGAAGAGGAGTGATGACCATCAGCAGGGCAATGACCACAGCCCACACTTTCCTCCTCCTCACTGCTGTACCACAGTCAGGCATCTGCTCCGCCTCTCCAGCTGCCTGACACTCCAATTCTCAGCTCTGGCTCCAAAGGAATGCCAATCCAACTCCTGCCAGAGCCAAAGGATGACCTCCCAACCCCCAGCCTGGGAGGGTGTTGGCTCCCTTCCCGAAATCCCCATTGTTAGGGACCTCTACCAGCGAGTGTGAACAGCTCTGTGGCCTTTAGCGGGCAGGAGACGGGGGGGATGACCCAGCTGGGAGAAGGATTTATGGGTAGACAATGAGGATTTTTCATGGTGTGACATTTTATTGTGCACTGACGTGTTGTCGTGAGTCCCATGAGTCACCACGAGAGCTGATCTCTGACTTCTCAGTCCTCAGCTCCTCTTTTGTCTGCTGGGTTTGCTCCTACCAGGGATTTAGTGCTAATGAAATTAAGGTCTTTCACTGCTGAATGAATTGTGGCTCTGGCTCGTGAGAAAGGGAGAAAGGAGCTACAGAAGCATCTGATGGGGCTCTGAGATGGATCAAAGACTTAGAGACAACCTTTTCTTTGGTAACAGGCCTTGGAGTTGTTCTTTTGCAGGTGGATTTGTCCAGGAGAAACTGGACATCCTCTGCAGCTCAGGGGAGATCAGTGTTAAAGGACTTGTTGTGGAAGTGAAACATTAAAATGAGTTTTTATCATGGAAAGCATCAAGTTATAAATACAAAGTCCATTTTGTACTGGTGGATTTTGCCCAGAGAAGCTGTGGCTGCCCCATCCCTGGAAGCACCCAAGGCCAGGTTGGATGGGGCTTGGAGCAACCTGGGCTCCTGGAAGGTGTCCCTGCCCATGGCAGGGGGTGGAAGGAGATGATCTTTAGGTTCCCTTCCAATCCAAACCAGTCTGTGATTCTCTGATTGTAGTTGTCCACCATCTACTTTGACAGAGTGAATTTAAGGATCTCAAGCTCAGGAAAACCCATTTGTGGACGGCAGGTGACAAAGTAGGTTGGCCCAATGTGATCCCAGAGAAGTAAGCCCAGGATATTCCAGAATCACTTCTGGATTTGACACACGACTTGGAAAACTAACCTGAGGATGTTCATGATGGTAAAAAGAAAGAGCATCAGTAGAATGAACATGTTTTGTAAAGCTCAGATGGCAACTGCCTTGACATGACACTGTCCAGATCTCTGGTGTCTTCTGTCCAGACCTCTGGTGTCCAGGGCCTGCATTCCAGACAGTCTCCTGCCATGGATCACCACTGGCAGTGCTGGGCAATACCTCCTCAGCCCAAAGGGAGCTCTTCTCAAACACGATGTGGGGCTGAATTAAAAAGGTGCAGTGGTGACAGTGCCTCTGGTGTTGTTTACGGGGCTCGTCCATTTGTGCCTCGCTGAGCAGAGGGGAAAATCTCAGCCAACAGAAGTGTCTTCCTTCATGTCTCTTCTGAAATGTGCTGCTCATATGCTGTGATTGTTGAATGAGGGGTGTTTGTGCCATTACATGGATTGTTTAGGTTGGAAAAGCCCTCTGAGATCATCCAGTCCAACCATCCCCCAGCGCTGCCAAAGGCACCACTGACCCATGTCCCCAAGGACCACATCCACACGGCTTTAAATCCCTCCAGGGATGGGGATTCCACCACTGTCAGGGCTGGACAGCCCTTTCCACGAAGAAATTTTCCCTGATATCCAACCTAAACCTCCCCTGGCACAACCTGAGGCTGTTTCCTCTCGTCCTGTCCCTTGTTCCCTGAAGATGAAGGAGCCAGACTCTTCCTGGTGATGCCCAAGGCAATGGATGCCAACTAAACCCACATAAAATACAACCTGAACAGAGAAAAAGCTCTCTTTTTTTTTTTTTACTGTAAAGGTGGTGAAACACCAGAAGATATTTCCTGGAGAGGTTGTGGAGTCTCTGCCAGTGGAGATACTCAAAACACAACTGGACACAGTCCTGGGAAAGCTGCTGGAGATGCCTCTACTTGAGCAGGAGGGGTGGACAAGATGATCTCAAGAATCACAGAATATCCTGAGCTGGAAGGGAACCCCAAGGAGCTCCTTTCCATCCTAAATGATGGGATGATTCTGTGATTGGTAAGAAAGCAAGGCCAGCCTGTGGAAGGCTCATAAGCAGAGAATATATACAAATACCTCCTTCATGCAGCCAAACTGTATCTTCCTCAATTTGCTCACAAGCTGATTCCCCACAGGAATAAGACAAGCCTGGAACATTTTGATTATGCTGCTGTAAAAAATTCATGGCATAGGAGGGACTATCTGTGCCGGGCTGTGTCCACCTGCAGAACTGTGGGCAACTCACCCATGTGTGGCCAGTCCAAGAGGATTAACAGGCCATTAATTCCACAAGCTGCAAAATGCTTCCATGAGGCTCATAGAGAGGATAAACAGAAGAGAAAAGTCCAAGGAAACTCAAATGTGCTCCAGGAAGAGACAGTAGGAGAGACAGAACATCATCAGGGTCATGACAGAAAGACTCTGTTTTTGTTTTTTTTTTTAGTAAGACAAGTTTGTAGGATTTTTTTTGGGGGGGGACAACTTGTCTGGTGGAAAAGCACAAAGTTCTCCAGGGAGGATGGTCCTTCTCCAGGTTCAGATTGGAAATAGGGGGGGTAGATCCTGAACCATCCTGCAGGAGAAAGAAAAAGGAATTGCAGCAGATCCTGAACAACCTCCAGAAAAAGCAAAAGGAATTGCAGCAGACCCTGCACAGTGGGCAAGGGGTTGGAGGATCAACAGACCATTAATTCCACAAGCTGCAAAACGCTTCCATGAGGCTCATGGAGAGGACAAACAGACAAGAGAAGTCCACAGAAACTCAAATGTGCTCCAGGAAGAGACAGTAGGAGAGCCAGGGCATTGTCATGGTCATGACAGAAAGACTTGTGGGGTATTTTAGCAAGACAAGTTTGTAGGATATTTTTTGGGGGGACCAACTTGTCTGGTGGAAAAGCACAGAGTTCTCCAGAGAGGATGGTACTTCTCCAAGTTCAGACTGGAAATAGGGGGGATAGATTCTGAACCATCCTGCAGGAGAAAGGAAAAGGAATTGCAGCAGACTCTGCACAGTGGACAAGGGGTTGGAAACTTCCTTCTTCTCTCCAGCTTTAGGATTCGGTTTAAGTACCATCATTCTCAGCTGTTTGAAACCAGTGCATCTTCATTAACCAGCAAATCCATGCTGGCTTTTTTCCTGAAGATTTGCTCTCCAAAGGGGGACTGTGGGCCCAGCTGGAGGCAGATTATCCATCCGTGGGAGTAGCCATGTGGAAGGAGGTTTAGAGACAGAGCAATCAGACAATTGTTCTGTAGCAAAGCCTGTGCCAAAGCTGTCAGTGTTGACATTGTGTTTATCCTAATCCATAATAGCTTCCCATCCACGATCCAGGAAGCAGGAGCCAGGCAGGAGCCGCGATTTCAGCTGTGATTTTACACACAGGTGTTTTAGCCCAGGTGTGCAGTGACCTGGATGGAGGAAAACAAAAGAAAGGGAAACAGATTAACAACTCTGATCTAAACACGGGCTCTGTTCGCAGCATCCCCCGGGGGGTGATGCACGATTAGGCACAGAAATGCTGCCTTACAAGCAGCACAAAACGACTCCAGACGCGTGAAGAGTGAGATTAATTCAGCACTGAGCGATTTGCCGCCGACACACCGAGCGCTGGAGGCCGAAACGATCCTCTCACAACACCCCATGACCTAAAAACCGCAACCCAGGCTGTGGAAGTTGTGCTTTCCTCATCCTGCGCGAGCAGATGGTTCCTTCCTCCGAGCATATGGAGCACCCAGAGCTTGGGAAGCTCCGGATGCCATGGCTGAGGGGCAGTTTTCCTGCGTGTTTTCATAGAATCATAGAATCAGCTGGGTTGGAAGAGACCTCTGAGATCATCCAGTCCAACCCTTGATCCAACCCCGCTGTGGTTCCCAGCCCATGGCACTGATGCCACATCCAGTTTGTCCTTAAACACCTCCAGAGATGGAGAATCCACCCCTTCCCTGGGCAGCCCATTCCAATGGCTGAGCACCCTCTCTGCAAGGAAATTCTTCCTGATCTCCAACCTAAACCTCCCCTGGCACAGCTCAAGACCCAGCCCTCTTGTCTTGCTGATGGTTGCCTGGGAAAAGAGACCAACCCCCAGCTGGCTCCCCCCTCCTGTCAGGGAGTTGCAGAGAGTGAGGAGGTCTCCCCTGAGCCTCCTCTTCTCCAGGCTGAACAGCCCCAGCTCCCTCAGCCTCTCCTCACAGCACTTGTGCTCCAGTCCCTTCCCCAGCCTCATTGCTCTCCTCTGCACCTGCTCCAGCCCCTCCATGTCCTTCCTGAGCTGAGGGCCCAGAACTGGACACAGCACTCCAGGGGTGGCCTCACCAGCGCTGAGTCCAGGGGCAGAATCACTTCCCTGGCCCTGTTGGCCACCCTGTTCCTGAGCCAGGCCAGGATCCATTGGCCCTCTTGTCCCCCTGGGCACACTCTGGCTCCTGTTCTGCTCCCTGTCCATCCCCACTCCCAGCTCCCTTCCTGCCTGGCTGCTCTCCAGCCCCTCTGGCCCAGCCTGGAGCTGCCGGGGGTTGTTGTGGCCAAAGGGCAGGACCCGGCCCTTGGCCTGCTTGAACCTCATCCCGTTGGATGTGTCTTCCAGCGAGTGACTTAAAGGTGAGAAGTTTGCGTTTGTGGAGCAGCAGAATTCAGGTGGGTGAAGAGTTTCTGGGAAAAAAACTGCCCTGTGTTTCCAGTTCACACATGGGGACACCACAGCTGGTGTTGCTTTCTCACCACCCCACCACTCCCAGCAATTTGCTGAGGGTTCCATTCGGCTGCTATAAGGACCCAGGGGAAGAAACAGAATGGTTTGGTTCATAAAATCATGGAATGGTTTGGGTTGGAAGGGACTTTAAAGCTCATCTTCTTCCACCCCCCCTGCCATGGGCAGAGACACCTTCCACTAGACCCAAAGAAGAAAGAAGAAAGAAGAAAGAAGAAAGAAGAAAGAAGAAAGAAGAAAGAAGAAAATAGAAAGAAGAAAGAGGAAGAAAGAAGAAGAAGATGAAGAAGAAAATAATAGTAAGAAGATGAAGAAGAAGAAGAAAAAGAAAATAATAATAAGAAGATGAAGAATAAGAAAATAATAATAATAATAATAAAATAATAAGAAGAAGAAGAAGAAGGAGAAGAAATAATAATAATAAAATAATAATAAGAATAAGAAAATAAGAAGAAGAAAGGAGAAGAAGAAGAAAGGAGAAAGAAGAAGAAAGAAGAAGGAAAGAAAGAATAAGAATAAGAATAAGAATAAGAATAAGAATAAGAATAAGAATAAGAATAAGAAAATAATAATAATAACAAGAAAATAAGAAGAAAAAGAGTAATAATAATAAAATAATAATAATAAAATAATAATAAAGAAGAAGAAGAAGAAGAAAGTAAGAAGAAAAAGAAAGGAGAAGAAGAAGAATGGAGAAAGAAGAAGAAAGAAGAAGAAGAAGAAAGAAGAAGAAAATAATAATAATAATAAAATAATAATAATAACAAAATAATAATAAGATGAAGAAGAAGAAGAATGAAGAATGAAGAGGAGAAGGAGGAAATTCATAGTTGATCTGTCCCTCTCCTTCTTGATTTTCACCCAGTTCTATTCTTTCCAGGTGCTTTTCCACTCCAAAAGTGAGGCCTTGGCCATGCTCCCTTCTCACCCAAGCTAAGAAGGTTGTGCCCTCCCTCTGTGATCTCTGCCAATGGCATCTGTCTTGAATTTGAAGGGAGCTGGAAGAGAGAGGACAAGGGGACTCCATGGGTACAACTCTCAAGTGGAGAAGCCCCAGAGTCACTCTCAACATTGTGTCTGAGTGGTTTGAGCACCGTCAGCAACCGTGGAGGCACCTCCATCCTTGCCTGAGCTCCATCGTGGTCCCTCAGGGACACAACCCCTCCTCTTTTTCTCCTTTTGGAGGAC
The DNA here is from genome assembly GCF_025592945.1 of Manacus candei. Classification (NCBI taxonomy): domain Eukaryota; kingdom Metazoa; phylum Chordata; class Aves; order Passeriformes; family Pipridae; genus Manacus; species Manacus candei. Next base: position 14,463,425 of record NW_026138096.1, on the reverse strand, counting down.
CCACACCAGGTAAAAGTTGTCAGCTGTGCTCATCCTTTAGCAGTTTTATAGAGAAGCAAGTCCGGCACCTTCCCTGGGGTGTGAATGTGGGGGGGGAAAAGGGGAAAAAAGGGGACAGAACATGTGAAATGTGGATTTTCAACGGATTTCAACCATCCCAGATCGATGGCAAAAGGACCAGCAACTTGTAAATCTGGAGGACAGCACAGTAGAACCTTCCTGAGGTGTCTCCATGTGACTCTGCAGTTGGAGTTGGGCTTGGTGAGCCTTTTGTCTGCTCTGGTGTGGCTGTTCCTGCACCAATTCATCCCCTCTCCCTGTTCTCATCCCTTCCCAAGCTGTCCCCCCCAAAAAAAAAGGAAAGCAGTCAGGAGGCCACTGCAAAAAAAATCTGAACTGCCCTCCAAGGCTCCAAACAACCCCAAAGCCACGAGGAAAGTCCTGGGTGTGATCAGGAGATCCAAGGATCAAACACAGCCCTGATTCCTCATTGCTCCTTGGAGCAGCTGGAATTTATGGGGGAGATGATAAAGAAAGCAAAAAGAGCCCTGTCGAGGTTCTCTGTGCTCGCTGTAAATTGTCCATAAATCAAAAGTATTGCCCACATTCAGCATTTAATGCTGTCAGTAAAAATATAATGTGAGAGCCCCCCTCCCCCCCCCCCAAAAAAAAGAAGTTGCTCCCAAAGAAGGATGAATATTCCGTGTGAAATATTGAGCCTGTAAAAGAGGCATTTTTCTTTCTGGCTGGAGAGCTGGTATTTCTCTTCCTATTTCATTTACATCAATCAATGATGAAAAAAAAAACTAATATAATATCAGGAATCGGATTTTGTAGCTGCAGGAAACCTGTGGAATCCGAAGGAGTTTGGGGATTGTAGGCACTCTCCAAAGAGAGCAGCGTGGAGAGACTGATTTGTGTCAACTTTTCAAGTTTTCCTCACTCAGGGAAGTCAGTTCCTGTTTCTGCATCCTGGGGCAGGGTGAGGTCATGCCAGGAAAAGTTAGTTATTGTCACTGTAAACTTTATTTTTGTCGGTTCCTTCGTTCGATTTTTCCACGAAATGTTGGCTTTGGAAATGGTGACCTCAAGAAGCACAAAATAAATAAATAAATATGGAATTATTTCACTTGATATTCCAATGTCTGTTGAAAAAATCTGGCTGGAAAACAACCACAAAGGATAAATGAGATCTTAGTGTGGCCTGAGAACAAGGGAGGAGAGACCTGAAAGGACAATAAAGAGAATGGGGTGAAGGTCAAGTACCCCACCCTAAACCTGCCCTAATGTGTCCCACACTAACCCTGCGCTGATGGATCTGGGTAGGATTCAGTCCTGCCTTTCCTTGGGACTTGTTTTGACTCCAAGGAAACCGGGAGAGGGCAGGGAAGGAGGGCAGTGAATCAGGGCATCCTGCTGATGGATCCTGCCTCGCTCCTGCCTCTGGAAAACAAGAGGGGTTTGCTAAAAACCCCGGAATTCAGCCAAGCCACTTGTCCTGGGGGTGGGTGGGGGCAGAAAAAGGCTGGAACTGTGTTCCTCTAAGTGCCATTGGGGAAAAAAAAAACCCTCCATGCCTTTTTTTCCCTCCTGCCTCCCTTTGTTTTGTCTTCCCTTGCCCTGAAGAAGCTGTTGATTATAATTTCAGTGCAGTTTGAGATTCAAGCTTAATGGAGCGGCCCTTTCTATTTTCGTCCTCTGTGCATTGTCCTATGAAATAGCCTGGATTATATTTTGTTGTTGTTGTTGATGCATTGAATATTTTGGATATTTAAATCCAGTAGGGTTTGTGACGGGCTGAGGTTCTGTCTGTGTGCTGGGGAAAGGAAAAGCTTGAGGTTTGCTTGTTCCTGTTATTTATTTCGCGGGGAGATTGAGACTCCGCCTCGTGGGTTTGGTTTATTTTTATTTTTAACCAGGGAAAGCTAAAGAATTAATTGGAATGGGCAATCCCCTACCCATAATGATTTTTAATGTCCCTTCCAACCCAAACCAGTCCATGATTCTGTGAATTCTGCCCTCCTTACCCAAGCACCATCTTGAACCTTCCTTGGTCCTGCTGGAAACCATTGATACCAACTTTGTGTTTTGTTTTAAAAGTCTAAAGGTCCAGTGGTAATTTTTTCATGGTTATTTTTCTTGTTGATCCTTCTGCTGTGATGTTTCCAGCCTTAGATTATTTCTTACCCTGTTGTGGTGTCCTAATAATTCAGTTCCCAACAGGTGCTGTTCCTCGTTGTGTTAGACCATGAATATCACCAAGGACAAGCTGGGGTGCTCTCTGAGCATATATAAGACACTGACTCATCCAGGAAGCCCCCAAATGGGTCAGAACAGGTAAAATAACGGGCTGAGAAAATATATGAAGCGTTTAAAAACAGTCATAAAAGGCCACAAATCTATTCTCTGGAAAACCCCAATTTAAGGGGACGTGTTCCAAAACAACGTGGATTAGTTTTAGGCAGAAGAGATGCCTGTGTTGGGTTAAATTCAGTTCTCAGAGGCCCTAAGGGTTTCTCCACAATCCTTTGTGTTCCTCTGGAATGCTTCCAGAGCCAAGGATGCTCTGCAGCTGCAGGGACATGACCCCTCTTTTTCCAGATAATTGTTGTCCAATCTGCATATTTTAGCTTGAAGACAGAGGCAAGGTTGGTTCAGAACCCACAGAGATCCCAAGGGTTAATATTCCCTAAGATTCCCATTAGTGGGTATTCACTGAGGGTTGGATCCGTCCGCTGTCATCTCATATCCCACCCTTTCTGAACCCTCCAAAGATCCAACTCTACAAAGCTGAATTTCTAGTTCAGAAATTTGGAGCTGTGAAGTGGAAATATTTTAAGTTTCAAGAGCAGCCAGACAGTCCAGGCTGGTGAGTTCAGGGTGTCCTGTAAGAGGAGAAGGAGGAAAAAAAAAAAGAAGGATGGGGTGCAAGAGAGATGGATCCTGATTAAATTCAGAAGTTGGCAAACAACTGACCTAACGGACATGACAGGAGGGGGGAACTGGATGATCCTTAAGGTCCCTTCCAAGCCAAACCATTCTAGGATTCTGTGCTTCTATGGAATGAGGTGAATTCAACCAGAAAAACTGGGAAAAGTTTGGTTGTTCACCGGGAATTTGAAAAACAAAGTTAGAAACAGAGTAATAACACCGAGACTTGTGTTATAACACGTGTGGGTGCAGGAGATTTGATGGCAGAGCCAGGGAAAAACTGGAAAATGAAGAGATTTTTTGTGTGTTAATGCAAAGCAGGGAAGAGCTGAAGCACCTGAGGAGGCCTTGAAAGCTGCAACTTAAATAATATCAAGAAATGTCCCCATTCAAGGCTCGGCACTGAAGAGAGTTGGGTGGATCTGGACCAGCCTTGGCAGCTTAATCCTGCCTATCCATCAACCATCCCAAGTGAGGGAGGTGCTGTGGCCTCCCCCACCACCCAGGAGTGGTTGGAAGTATTTGCCCCTCTATCCCTGATTTTTAATTTTAATTCCAGTTGGTTCCTTCTTGTCCCTCTCTCAGTGGACAAGACAACAGCTGATCTCAGTCCCCTTTCTAACAACCTTCTCCACGTCAGAAGGAGGTTGCCATGCCAACCTTGTCTTCTGTTGCCAAGCAGAGGATGGAGTGTGGCACCACTTCCAGTTCAGCACAAGATCTCAGGAGGAACCATCTCCACACAGAAACAGCAACCCCAGAGCACCCAATTTATGGGATGTCTCTGACCAAACCCTCCCACCCTGTCCCAGGTGAGTCTCCTTGAAGTTAACCCAAGCCAAATGAACCCAGTTTGTGCAGCTGAGCTCTTAAATCTTGGATTTCCTGGTGCAGGAATGGATGGGATTAAGGTATTGGGTTTTTTTTTTTTTCCCCCACATGGGAGGTCCAAACAGAATGGAAAGGTTGGCTCTGGGGAAGTAGAGGAATTCTGTCCTTGAAATCATGCACCAAACCTCTGGGAATGCTTGTGAAAGGCTTATTTATCTCTGCTTGAGAGGAGCCACGTTTGGATGGGGTGAAACAGGGAAAGGGATCAGTGACAGCAGGGACTGGTCCAGAGTATTGGGCCTTGAACCCATGTTTGCTGCTGGTGACAGAAGAAATGAATCTGCATTTAAACAGAAGAGAGGGAAATGGGGCAATATCAGAGACGAGGAAGAATCTATTTGTCTCATCCAGCTTCTCCAGGAGCAGTTCATCCAGGGGAGAAACAGCATCATGGAATCACAGAATGGTTTGGGTTGGAAAGGACCTTCAAGTCCATCTCATTCCACCCCCTGCCATGGGCAGGGTCACCTTCCACTAGCCCAGGTTGCTCCAAGCCCCATCCAGCCGTGACATTTTGCAAGGTTTGGAGGTTGGTAAGGGCGGTGTTGACGTGTGTCACTCGTCACAGGTGGATGCATGAAATGGCTCCAGGGATGGTGCCGGGTCCTGCCCTTTGGCCACAACAACCCCCGGCAGCTCCAGGCTGGGCCAGAGGGGCTGGAGAGCAGCCAGGCAGGAAGGGAGCTGGGAGTGGGGATGGACAGGGAGCTGAACAGGAGCCAGAGTGTGCCCAGGGGGACAAGAGGGCCAATGGATTCTGGGCTGGCTCAGGAACAGGGTGGCCAACAGGGCCAGGGAAGTGATTCTGCCCCTGGACTCAGCGCTGGTGAGGCCACCCCTGGAGTGCTGTGTCCAGTTCTGGGCCCTCAGCTCAGGAAGGACATGGAGGGGCTGGAGCAGGTCCAGAGGAGAGCAACGAGGCTGGGGAAGGGACTGGAGCACAAGTGCTGTGAGGAGAGGCTGAGGGAGCTGGGGGGGCTCAGCCTGGAGAAGAGGAGGCTCAGGGGAGACCTCCTCACTCTCTGCAACTCCCTGACAGGAGGGGGGAGCCAGCTGGGGGTTGGGCTCTTTTCCCAGGCAACCATCAGCAAGACAAGAGGACTGGGTCTTGAGCTGTGCCAGGGGAGGTTTAGGTTGGATATCAGGAAGAAATTCTTTACAGAGAGAGGGATCAGCCACTGGAATGGGCTGCCCAGGGAGGGGATGGAGTCCCCATTCCTGGAGGTGTTTAAGGGGAGACTGGATGTGGCATCAGTGCCATGGGCTGGGAACCATGGCGAGGTTGGAGCAAGGGTTGGACTTGATGATCTCAGAGGTCCCTTCCAATCCATCTGATTCTGTGGTTCTATGATGTTTAGCTGACCAAGGGTAGTGGGTGTGTCTGTGTCAGAGCTACACGGAGAGGATGGGAAATCCTGGGTGCCACCTTCCATGATTGTGACCTCTCTTACTCTGTGTCTCTTCTCATCAACCTGGACAATCTCAGCCACCTTCACAGAATCACAGAATCTTTGGGGTTGGAAAAGACCTCCAAAATCATCGAGTCTTGTGAGGGACAGAGGAGGGGCAGGGACTGAGCTCTGCTCTATGGTGACCAGCAACAGGACCCCAGGGAACGGCTGGAGCTGTGCCAGGGCAGGCTCAGGTTGGATTTCAGGGAAAGGATCTTCCCCCAGAGGGTGGTTGGGCACTGCCCAGGCTCCCCAGGGCAGTGGGCACAGCCCCAAGGCTGCCAGAGCTCCAGGAGGGTTTGGCTGATCCTCTGGAGAACAGGATGTCTCTGGGGCTGGGCCTGTGCAGGGCTGAGGGTTGGACTGGATGGTCCTTGGGGGTCCCTTCCAGCTCAGCATATTCTGGGATTCTGTGAGTCTCCCCTGTGCCCGATCCCACCTTGTCCCCCAGCCCAGAGCACTCAGTGCCACGGCCAGTCCTTCCTTGGACACCTCCAGGGCTGGGGACTCCAAACCTCCCTGGGCAGCCCCTTCCAATGCCTGACCACCCTTTCCAGGAAGAAATTCCTCCTGATGTCCAACCTGACCCTCCTCTGGCACAGCTGGAGGCCGTTCCCTCTCCTCCCTTGTTCCCTGGGAGCAGAGCCCGACCCCCCCCACCCCGGCTCCCCCCTCCTGTCAGGGAGTTGCAGAGCCAGAAGGTCCCCCCTGAGCTTCCTTTTCTCCAGGCTGAGCCCCCCCAGCTCCCTCAGCTGCTCCTCATAGGAACTTCTCTCCAGGCAAGGACAAAGATCCTGCTTCTCTCTGGACACTCAGAGAATGCCCTGCAGAGGATCAGACCATTCACTCACCATCCTCTCATCATCAAAGCCACAAACTGACCAAAGGAAAAGAAGAATTAACACCTCTGCATTCACAGGACAGGTTGGGGAGGCCCTGGCACAGGTTGGGCAGAGAAGCTGTGGCTGCCCCTGGATCCCTGGAAGTGTCCAAGGTTGGACGGGGCTTGGAGCAACCTGGTCTAGTGGAAGGTGTCCCTGCCCATGGCAGAGGGTGGGACTGGATGTTCTTTAATATCCCTTCCAACCCAAACCATTCCATGATTCCCTGCCTTAAAGACCCAGTCCCTCCATGGGGGCCACACTTGGAGCTCATGTTTGCTGTCCCCAAACCTGTCTTGGCACCTGCAGCCGTGCTCCTCACTGCCTGCAGTCATGTGGGACAGTGCAGGGGGAGCTGCCCATGTTCCCTCTGGACTCCAGGGACTCCTGAAATAATTCCAGTGCTTTGTGCTGGGAAGTTCTGCAGAGATTGAAGGCACCAGTTCTGCCCCCAATGGCTCCTGAACCAACCTAGGCTTTGATGTTTAATAATCAAAAAGGTGTGTCCAGGTCTGTGACTCAGCGTGAGAAAACTGCTCCCATTCCCCAGTGACATATCCTGAATCCTAAATCCTGATCCCTAATCCTCAACCCTAAATCCTGATCCCTAATCCTCAGTCCTGTTGGCCCAGGTTCCCCAGAGAAGCTGTAGCTGCCCCTGGATCCCTGGAAGTGTCCAAGGCCAGGTTGGACAGGGCTTGGAGCAACCTGGGCTAGTGGAAGGTGTCCCTGCCCATGGCAGGGGGTAGAATGAGATGGGCTTGAAGGTCCTTTCCAACCCAAACCATTCTGTGATTCCATGATTCCGTTTCTCCCCTGGATGAACTGCTCCTGGAGAAGCTGGATGAGACAAATAGGTTCTTCTGTCAGGGAAGTCAAACAGGATGATCTTTAAGGTCCCTCCCAAACCAAACCATTCCATAATTCTTTGATAGGTGAGAAACCTGCATCTAAATGGATCTGGGAGGGAAACAGGGACACGATGCCGCTTTAAATCCCGATTTTTCTCGCCTTCCCTTTACAACCAACATCATCAGCAGCAAAAGGCAATCACAGCTCGTGTCTGGGTACAGATGAGCCGAGGATGTTACACGATGTTGGTCATTAGCTTTCAATGAGAGCAGGTGACAAGGGACAGGGTTCTGCAGCTCCAGGAGGGGATGATTTGCAGACCCGAGGGATAACAACCCTCGTAAAGGAACAAAGCTGGGAAAATCAAGCTCCACGAGCTCCACCTGAACTGCACTTACCTCTGTGTGTGTGTGTGTGTACCCAGGGCTCATATTTAGTGCTGCTGGTGGCACACTGACAGAAGGCTTAGTGAAAACAAATGTTAATGTTAATTAAGCTGGAAAACTTCCCAGAGCCTGAGAATGAGAGTGTTTGCTCGGATAATAATTCAGATAGCCTGTGCCCTGCTCAGCACTTGCACTGGGAAATGGGAGCACTCAGAAAAAGGGAATCAAAGAGCTGGAGGAGATCATCATCTCCTTCCTAGGATGGGGGTTGGGAAGGGGGGGTGTGCTGTTCTTTGTAGCATCTTTTCCAGGGTTTTAAGTACCCCAAGTTTCACTGGTAAAAGTGATCAGACACCCCTCATACCTTCCTTGTGAGAACATGCCATGCTGACAGAGCTCACAGCTTCCTGATGTGCCTCCTAAATCCTCCTTTACTCCATTTCACTTCCAGATGATGATAATTAACCTCTCTTCCCACAGAGCACGGCAAACAGGGAGAGTCTGGAGGTCTGAGTGAGGACAGGACAGGCAGGGTTTCCTTTGCACACAGTCAAGATCTTGATGCTCCATCTAAATAATTTTAGTTCTGTTGCCTTGAACTGGTCAGCAGGGCCTTGCACCAGCTAATGATCCGGCCCAGTGATTTTAAATTCCCTTTTACAGGCCTTTAATTCAAATTACAGTCCCTGCTGCCAGCCCGAGCCTCGTGAGCACCAGACAAGGGCCGGGGGCTAAAAGATGCTCCATCTCTTATCACAGGGATGGGAACTCCTGGATGTTCGTTTATTTATTTATTTATTTGTTGCTGAAAGGATTTGGGGGGGGCTGTGAGAAAACATAACAATTAGGAGCTGAGGAGATGCACACAAATAGCCCAGGAAGCCCTGGTAGCACCTCAATCATTGCAGGAGGCCAGGGGATGGCTCAACACGTCCCTATTTTCTGCTTCAGTGCCACGACTTCCACATCGTGGTTGCAGCGTGTGCCGAGTCCCAGCTGGCAGCTCAGCTCTCCACTGGGGTTGTAATTAAGCCTCCTTGGCTTTCAGCTGGGGTGATGCTCCCCAGAGGCCTCCTGAACATTTTCCAAAGGGATGGGAGCTCAGCACTCAGAGAGGCAGCCAAGAGCAGATCCAGGGAAGTGCTGGCCCCGGCTGCTGTGTCCTGTGGGGCAGGAGGCCCTGCAGACCTCCCTGGAATCATAGAATCATAGAATCAGCTGGGTTGGAAGGGACCTCTGAGATCATCAAGTCCAACCCTTGATCCAACCCTCCTGTGGTTCCCAGCCCATGGCACTGATGCCACATCCAGTCACTTTTTAAAAATCTCCAGGGATGGAGAATCCACCCCTTGCCTGGGCAGCCCATTCCAATGGCTGAGCACCCTCTCTGCAAAGAAATTCTTTCCAATCTCCGACCTAAACCTCCCCTGGCACAACTTGAAACTGAGCCCTCTTGTCTTGCTGATGGTTGCCTGGGAAAAGAGCCCAACCCCCAGCTGGCTCCCCCCTCCTGTCAGGGAGTTGCAGAGAGTGAGGAGGTCTCCCCTGAGCCTCCTCTTCTCCAGGCTGAACAGCCCCAGCTCCCTCAGCCTCTCCTCACAGCACTTGTGCTCCACTCCCTTCCCCAGCCTCGTTGCTCTCCTCTGGACCTGCTCCAGCCCCTCCATGTCCTTCCTGAGCTGAGGGCCCAGAACTGGACACAGCACTCCAGGGGTGGCCTCACCAGTGCTGAGTCCAGGGCAGGAATCACTTCCTTGGACCTGTTGGCCACCCTGTTCCTGAGCCAGGCCAGGATGCAGTGTTGCCTTAAGGTTTTTAATTTTTTTACTTTTTCTAATTTTTCTAAGTTTTATAAGTAGTTATATAACAAATGTAGATTTTTAAAAACAGCTGCATTCATTCCCTCACCCTTTATCACAGAAGCTGCATGTATTCCCCAACCCTCTTACCCCATTCCATATTTTCCATATCAATTTCCCCCTAAATTCCATTTAGCATGTTTAGTCTCTCTCCTAGGTAGGCTTTCTACTGTTTAAGAACATTTGCTTCCTGGCCTGAACTGCAAGATACAACCACGAACTGGGTGACTGTGTGCACTCTGTACTCTGAAGAAGACCAAGCTGAGGAAGAAAAGGGTCCCAATATGACCCCAGACCCAGTTCCCAAGGGGTGGGGCAGGGGTGGACCAGGGTAAAGGCCAGGGGGGTGGTGGATAAAATCAGGGATTGGACAGATAGTACTATAAAAATTGTAACACTGGATTGGGGAGCAGTGCAGGTAACTTTTTACATCATTAAACCTTCTCTCACCTTACCTCCAAAATTAAGTTGCCCCAGAGTTTTTTTTTTCCCTGAGTTTTCTTTTAGGCAACAGCAGGGAGGCAGAGAATCACACAATCCCTTGGAATCAACTGGGTTGGAAAAGACTTCTGAGACCATCCAGTTCAACCTGGGACCCAACCCCACCTTGTCCCCCAGCCCATGGCACTGATACCATGTCCAGTGTGTGTCCTTAAACACCTCCAGGGAAGTGACTCCAACCACCTCCCTGGGCAGCCCATTCCAGTGTCTGATCACTCTCTCTGTAAAAACTTTCTTCCCAATGTCCCACCTGAACCTCCCCTGGCACAACTTGAGGCTGTGCCCTCTTGTCCTACTGCTGGTTCCTGAGAGCAGAGCCCGATCCCCTCTGGCTTCCCCCTCCTGTCAGGGAGTTGCAGAGCCAGAAGGTCCCCCCTGAGCCTCCTTTTCTCCAGGCTGAGCCCCCCCAGCTCCCTCAGCTGCTCCTGCTGCTCCAGCCCCTTCCCAGCTCCGTTCCCTTCCCTGCACACGCTCCAGCCCCTCAACATCCTTCCTAAATTGAGAGGCCCAGAGCCGGAACAGCACTCAAGGTGTGGCCTCACCAGCGCCCAGTCCAGGGGAAGGCACACAACGTATTTTTTTTTAATTGCTGCTTGCTTGGAGATTTCTCCAAATTCAGTCCATCAGGGCAGGAGGAGTTTTCTGCTCCTGCTTTTCCCCTTTCTGACCTTCACACCCCCGTTCTGGTATCTGTGGTGGCAGCTCCTGGGAGCCTGTGGATGTCGGGCTCACACTGACCGGGAATGGATGTCCTGGGAAAGGTGCCATCTCGGTGCACTTCCAGCAAAGCCATTTAATCGAGTGAAACTGCTCCCAGGGCCCACCCTAAATCACAGGATTGAGGAAGGAAATGTTGGATGAGATGTGCCAGGGTTTTTTATGTAGCATGTGAGGTGTTTTTTTCATCATGGAATCATGGAGTGGTTTGGGTTGGAAGGGACCTTATAGATCATCTCGTTCCAAGTGCAGGGACACCTTCCGCTAGCCCAGGTTGCTCCAAGCCTCATCCAGCCTGGCCTTGGACACTTCAGGGATCCAGGGGCAGCCACAGCTTCTCTACCCAACCTGAGACAAGGCCTCCCCACCCTCACAGCCAACAATTCCTTCCCAATATCCCATCTATCCCTGCCCTCTGGCACTGGGAAGCCATTCTCTGTGTCCTGTCCCTCCCTGCCTTGTCCCCAGTCCCTCTCCAGCTCTCCTGGAGCCCCTTCAGGCCCTGCCAGGGGCTCTCAGCTCTCCCTGGAGCCTTCTCTTCTCCAGGGGAACCCCCCCAGCTCTCCCAGCCTGGCTCCAGAGCAGAGGGGCTCCAGAATCCTGAAGTGGTTTGAGTTAGAAAAGACCTTTAAGTCTATTCGCTCCAACCCCTTGCCACGGGCAGGGACACCTTCCAATAGCCCAGGTTGCTCCAAGCCCTGTCCAGCCTGGCCTTGGACACTTCCAGGGATCCAGGGGCAGCCACAGCTTCTCTGCCCAACCTGTACCAGGGCCTCACCACCCTCACAGCCAGGAATTCCTTCCCAATATCCCATCTACCCCTGCCCTCTGGCAGTGGGAAGCCATTCCCCCTTGTCCAGAATCCCTCTCTGCCTTTCTCACAGGTCCTCTTCAGGTGCTGAAAGGCTGCAATAAGGTCACCCCTGGGCCTTCTCTTCTCCAGGTTGAACAACCCTAATTCTCTCAGCTGAGCTGTCATCTGTCCAAACCATGTGGCGTGACACCAAGAGCTCAGAGAGGCTGGTTGGGACAGGTGACACCTGGACAGCAGCTGTGCCTAATCCTGGTATCCCAAAAAAACCCTTGAAAGCAAAAAACATGAGCACTGGGCCAGCGTTGCAGTGACTTCCAGTCTACAAGACATCACTGACCATTTCAACTGACCTCTTGTTTGCTGTTGGATTTCGCTGGTCATCAGCACAGGGAGAGAGCTTCAAATCAAAAAATGATTGTCCCTTGGAGGGGGAAATGCAGCCCTGATTTGAAAGCAGAGAGAAGCAGCACTTTGCACGGCCCTGCCTTCGCTTGGCCCGTCGTCGCTCCGCCAGAATTATTTTGATTTGAATGTGTCAGGAACCCACTCCCAGCCATAAATATTCCTTCCTCCACAAGATTAAAGACTGCTCTGCTCACCACAATTTTCTCCCCATGAAAGCACTTACACACCTTAATCAAATTAGTCACCTCTCCATCTTCTTATTGTTGATAAACCAAACAGATTGGATTGTGGAAAATCTCAGTGCAAGGCACTTTCTCCAGCTCTCCAGTGATTTTTCTTGCACTCCTTTTTCTTTTTTTTTTTCTGGATTCTCTTCAGACCTTTCCCCAAACTCCTTTTTAAATCTGACAGCAGCCAGCCAGCTGCTTGAAACATCTCACTCTTGCACAGAAGCAGCAAACACTCCTCCTTTCCTAATTCCACCTCCCTTTTTATTTTCTCCGGGCTCTCCGTTGGTGTCTTTGCTGCAGCCCCACGGTGGGAATTCCCGGGGATCTGTTACTTTCCAGGACCCCTTAACCCCATTCCCTAACACAGCCTTCATTCCTTAAATCTCTATGGGTCACTTGGAAATTGTCTGTTTAAAATCCTTCCTATCCCTGTCATGATTTATAATATATTTATTCCAAGTAAAAGCTCATGTTAAGCCACGAGGGTTTCTTTACCACAGTCCTGTGCAGATCCCCCTCAGCCAACATTTTAGGTGCATTAAAATGACCTAATAATTTTTAAACAAATCCTAATATTTTTTTAATACCTTCATTGGTAATTATTCCTAATGATATCCATGAAACACAAATAATTCTTCCACTGAATTTTAAAAATGGCAGAGGAAGGTGAGAATGTCTTGAGGTATGGAGAACAGGTTATTGCTTTCTTCCCCTCAACTAACAACGAGCCAAAAATCTTTGTTAAGGTCCCTTGTGTTCTTAAATCCTTTCCTGAATTCCTTGAGTTTTCCAAATCCACTGTCTGGATTTCGTAGCTTCTCATTTTTTCTAATTACCACCTTCCTGGATCTGTTCTCCCTCTGCTGTCTTTTGATTTCTAATTGTCTCCTTCGTTTTCACCATGGGGCCAAAGTGGGATTTTAGGTCAGGCTGTCCTTTGACTCCATCTGCAAACAGTGGTTTCACATGGAAGTGGGACTTGTATCAAAGCTCCTTTTTTTTTTTATGCTGGAAATGGGACAAAGACAGAATGACAAATCAGTCCTTGCAACAGTGCTGGAGCTAATTATAAAGCAGGAGGGAACAGTGGCCACAGGCAGATGGGGCTGCACAAGAAAACACTCAATTATTCCCAATTGCACCTAAAAAGTCCCTCATCCAGCCAAATGTGATCATCTTCACGTCTCCCTGTTCATGGAGGGACAAGCAGCTCCAATACCTGTGGTACCACCATTTCCACCCATCACACTTCACTTCCAAAGAGCTCAAAGGAAGGGGGAGAGTTCAATTCCCAAAGATGACTTTTTTGGGGGGCTTGAATAGGAATTAACATGTTCCAAGAAGCTCCCCTGTCTTTCTCCGTGAGAAAAAGACCTTCCAAGAATGGAACTCATCCAAGGGAAAAAATAACTTGGGACAATTTTGCTGTCACATTTTTATTGCCAAGGAAACCAGGTGGATCCAGCCACGACAGAAAGAGAAGAGAAGAAAGCAAAAAGGGCACAAAACCAGAATAATTTGATGTTTCCAGCTGGTGGCACTATGGCAAATAGAACTGATCCAGGACTGGTCCAAGGAATTATATTTCTTAAAAGGGGCTGGAGGGACAAGACACAGGGAATGGCTTCCCAGTGCCAGAGGGGAGGGATAGATGGGATATTGGGAAGGAATTGTTGGCTGGGAGGGTGGGGAGGCCCTGGCACAGGCTGCCCAGAGAAGCTGTGGCTGCCCCTGGATCCCTGGAAGTGTCCAAGGCCATGTTGGAGCAACCTGGGCTTAGTGGGAGGTGTCCCTGCCCATGGAGGGAGTGGAATGCGATGGTCTGGGATGCTCTGGAGCCAGGCTGGGAGAGCTGGGGGGGTTCCCCTGGAGAAGAGAAGGCTCCAGGGAGAGCTGAGAGCCCCTTGCAGGGCCTAAAGGGGCTCCAGGAGAGCTGGAGAGGGACTGGGGACAAGGCATGGAGGTACAGGACAAGGGGGAATGGCTTCCCAGTGCCAGAGGGCAGGGCTAGATGGGATATTGGGAAGGAATTAATGTCTGTGAGGGTGGTGAGGCCCTGGCACAGGTTGCCCAGAGGAGCTGTGGTTGCCCCTGGATCCCTGGAAGTGTCCAAGGCCAGGTTGGATGGGCTTGGAGCAACCTGGACTAGCGGAAGATGTCCCTGCCCATGGCAGGAGGCTGGAACTGGATGATCTCCAAGATCCTTCCCAGTTCAACCCACTCAACAACTCCATTAACCTGCTGAGATTCCCAGAGGTTTCTGCCCCCTCAGTCACTGGAGGTAACCGCAGGGATTTCTGCAAAGGTAGAAAACCAGATTGACACATCAATTAATTGATCCCTGAGTGATTGACAGCCTGTGCCACCCCGGGTGCACGGCAGAGACAAAACCCTTCAGTCAGCAGCCTAAACAGCAATTGTAGACAAAAATTAAGGTTCATTTGTGAACGTTTCCTTTGTCTCGGGACGCGGGAGGCGTCGCACAAACAAACCCCGAGCGCGGCACCTCCGGCGGGACTGTCACAGGGCCAGGTTAAAACAGGGAAAATGGGAAAATGGGCACACGGCGTTCGCTCACAGAACCACTGGAAGAGATGCTCAACAATGAAGTGGAATTAAATGAAATTCCAGCCACTCAGAATGCATTATCCCTGCAGCATGGCTGTGAAATCTCTCTCTGAATTGCAGAGTAATTTGCTCTTAAGCCTATGAAACCTTTCTGGGTGTTCTTTTTTTACCCCCCTTTTATCCCCCTCCTCTCCCCTTATTTTTTTTTTATTATTTTTTTTTTTTTTCTTTCTTGTCAGCCATCATTTGGGAGCTTGTTCCTGCCTCCTTTTGCTCCCCAAGGAAATATTCTGTGAGGGAACAATAGTGATGTGTCACCATGATGTTCTGGGGGTCACTCATTCATGCCCCCATTCCCAATTGCTCTTCTCGTGTGCACCAAACTGCTGCTGGAAGGGCTTTCATGTCCTTTAACTCTTTGCTGGATTAGAGGCTCATCCCTCAGCAACCACCTTTGTGGAGGAGAAAACTGCATGGACTGACCTGGCACAGGTCCACCTGAAGTGCTTTTCTTCACGTAATCAGCAGCTCTGATGGGGATAAAAGGAGAGGAAAGCTGGAGAGGGCCTTTTTCCAGGGCGGGAGTTAAAAAAATTGCTTGACCCAAACCAGCGATGGACAAATTCATCACCCTAAAGAGCTCCTGTGCTGCAAGTCCTCGGTGTGATGAGCTCCATCAGCAGCTGGACAAAGTGTGGAGTTGATTGTGTTTGATGAGAGACTCCAAGGAGGGTCTGGAAGGGGTTGTATTGTAGATGTTCTCCCCATCCCTGAAGCGTTCATGACCTGGGAGCAGCCTGGGCTAGTGGAAGGTGTCCCTGCCCATGGCAGGGGGTTGGAATGAGGTGGTCTTGAAGGTCCCTTCCAACCCAACCCATTCCATGATTCTGTGATTCTCTGGGGGTGCTGATTGGGACATGACAGAGAATTGGGGGTCCCTGCTCTGCACTTTGGGATCTGACTGTGGAATTGAGGTCCACGTGCACAACCCCCACAGGAGCAACATCCACCTGTTCTAGACCTGTTTTCCTAAAGACACTTGGTGGATTCACCATCCCTGGGGCGACAAGGTGGGCTTGGGTCACAGCTTGGACTGGGTGATCTCAGAGGTCTTTTCCAGCCTAGTTGATTCTGGGATTCATTTGTCTGTCTGCACATCTTTTCTTTGACAGGAACATCTGATAATTTGATAATTTCAACCAAAGGGAGCGTCTTCAATATATTAACCCATGAACACGTTAAATTCATTTGGACTTAATGAAAACAGGCAGCTGGGCAGCTGAAAGGCTTTTTATCATTGAAGCTTTAGGATCATCTTCTCTTACAAGGACAGGCTGGGGGAGCTGGGGCTGTTCAGTCTCCAGAGGAGACACTGGGAGGGGACCTCCCCCATGTCTGTCAGGGTCTGCAGGGAGGGGGCAGAGGATGGACCAGGCTCTTCCCAGGGGTGCACAGCAAGGGGACAAGAGGAATGGGCAGGAACTGATGCCCAGGAAGTTCCACCTGGACATGAGGGAGAACTTTAACTGTGAGCACTGAACTGATTGTCCAGAGAGGGTGTGGAGTCTCCTCAGTGGAGATATTCCAGAACTGTGTGGACACAATCCTGTGCCACGTGCTGTGGGATGAGCAAGGAGGTGGGACCAGATAACCCACTGTGGTGCCTTCCAACCCTTCACCTGTGACTCTGGGATCTACAAAACTCTGTTAGGCACCAGAGACTCTTCTCAAGCTCCACGAATTCCTCCATTTCCAGCACTCCTCATTCACATAATTCGAAGTCCTGAGACCCAGATTCATCCCTGGCTCACGTTTCCCGTTGCCATTTCCACCCCTGGAGAAGAGGTTTGAGGAGCTGCTGGAGCTGAACGGCAGAGATGCTGCTCTTTGGATGATGACACAGAGGAGCCTCGAGCTGTGCTGAGTTCTGGTTTGGGGCTTTTTTTTTTGTTTGTTTGTTTCAAAAGAGGAGACAATCTGTTCATTTCACAGATGCTCAACAGCTCTTCAGAAATAATACAGGTGTGCACAGGAATAAATCTGCTTTGTTTGCTATGTAATTAAGTCGTGAAAAAAAAAACAATAAAAAAATAAAAAGAAAAAGCCATTGGAAAGTTTTTCTGTCTTTTTGTTTTTTGGGTTTTTTTCTCTTTTGGAAATTGCTTTTCAATCACTATCAAAGGCAATCTGAGACGTTCAGAATAAAACCAAGGTTTGGTGCAAAAATAAGATAAATAGTAGGGCCCATTACTTTGGGAGGAAAAAAAAACAGTTTGAAAAGGTGTGGGTTTTTTTTTTTGTTGTTGTTGTTGTATTTCTTGTGCTAATTGAGTCTTCAGCCTCGCAAAGACTCACAAATGCGTTTAACTGGCAGCATCATGGATACCTTCACGGCACGGACTTCTGCCTGCTCTCTCATGCTGAGAAGCCAATAACTGGATCTGGACACCAAAAATTAAATTAAAAAAAAAATAAATTGTCTGGATGTTATTCATCTCCTGCATCACAAGGTTTTCATCTTCCTCGGTGTCCTTGTGGCTCATTGCAATGCCATTTCTGAGCTGTGTCGGCCCCACATCCACGTTGTCAATCCCAACTAAATTTGCCGGTGTCTGCTTAGGGAAAAAAAAACCTCCACAGACACCAAAGATTGATCCAGCAGAAGTCAATAACAATGTGTGTGTCTGCAAAACATCACAAGATAATCCAGAATCCTGCTTTTGACTGATTCCTGCATCGCTGACAGGGGATCGCTGGAGTCAGCGATGCGAGCCCTGCCTGGGGCTGGGGGAGCTCAGCACGGGAATGAGGAGCTGGGGGGGGCTGATCCTACAGCCTGGGCAGCAGGGCAGGGGGGGATTCTGCCCCTCTGGCCCTGTCTCAGCTCAGACCCCCCTGCAGAGCTGCTCCAGCCCTGGGAACAACAGCACAAGGACGTGGAGCTGCTGCAGAGAGTCCAGAGGAGGCCCCGGAGCTGCTGCCAGGGCTGGAGCCCCTCTGCTCTGGAGCCAGGCTGGGAGAGCTGGGGGGGTTACCCTGGAGAAGAGAAGGCTCCAGGGAGAGCTCAGAGCCCCTGGCAGGGCCTGAAGGGGCTCCAGGAGAGCTGGAGAGGGACTGGGGACAAGGCATGGAGGGACAGGACAAGGGGGAATGGCTTCCCAACCCTCACAGCCAGCAACTCCTTCCCAATATCCCATCTATCCCTGCCCTCTGGCACTGGGAAGCCGTTCCCCCTTGTCCTGTCCCTCCATGCCTTGTCCCCAGTCCCTCTCCAGCTCTCCTGGAGCCCCTTTAGGCCCTGCAAGGGGCTCTCAGCTCCCTTGAGCTGTGGGACCCCAGGAGAGCCTTTCTTTCTTCCACTATCACTCTTAGAATCACAGACTGGTTTGGGTTGGAAGGGACCTTAGAGATGATCCAGTCCCACCCCCCTACCACAAGCAGGGACACCTTCCACTATCCCAGCTTGCTCCAAGCTCCATCCAACCATCCCTGGACACTTCCTCACACCAACCCTCAGGAAGTTTGGACAGAAAGATTTATAAAAAGGTTTTTTCTCTACTCTGTACGAGATGATCAGCACTGTGAGGGAGGAATGAATCTCAGCCTAAAACAGATTCCATGATGCTGATCCAGTGAGTTCAACATCCTTCAACCACCTCCCGGGCAGGAAAACCTTTGTACCTGCAGGGGGTAAAAGGTGTGTTGGAAATGATCCACTGGGATGTGTCCACACAATTCGTAGGACAGGGCAAAGGAGCAACCTTTGATCCAAAATCCAAATGTGACTGATCTCCACTGTGCCTCCAGAGCAGGGGCACTTTTAAAGCACCAGAGTATTTAAAGAATCACAGATCCAGCATTTCCCCTGGATCTCCTCTGGGTCCATGCTTCCCTAAGATTCTCAGCTCAACCATGTTTTAAATAACATTTTAGTGCAAAAAAAGCTCAGCTAAGCACAGAAACTCCAGGTCATTCTGTGTCCTGGTCTTCAAAGCTTTCCAGGGAAAGTTGAGCTTTCTTATTTTTAGAGAAAATAAATTATCATTTAGGGATTAACTCTGAAGTTCTGATTACAAAAAAAAGAAGTTAAGGTTGCTTATTCAAAGTTCACTTGCACTTCAGGATTCATTTGGCAGCAAAACACCAGAACTGGCAGAAAAACTGATGATAAAACACTTCACAGAGAGGAAAGGTCTTTTCAAGCAAAATATGTTGTTTTCTGGGAAAATATTTCTGACTGTTTCTTTTCCAGGAACAAATAAACAAACCATCCAACCAGAAATCCCTTTTTATTCGAGCTTGGGTGATTTATTCCATTTTACGTCATGATTATCCATTAAAAAAGGAGACAGAAATGTGGGATACTGGAAAGTAGAGAAAGATCTTAGAAAAATGAGGAGAAAGAAAAGAAGCTCATTTTTGTCTGTAGTTGTGAGGATCAGTATGGGAAAACCCATTGGGGTTGTGTGTGTGGGGAAAGGAACATTGACTTCAAAGAGCCATGGAATGGTTTGAGTTGGGAGGGACCTTCAAGATCATCCAGTTCCACCCCCTGCCATGGGCAGGGACACCTTCCACTAGCCCAGGGGGCTCCAACCTGGCCTTGGTCACTTCCAGGGATCCAGGGGCAGCCACAGCTTCTCTGCCCAAGCTGTACCGGGGCCTCCCCACCCTCATAGACAACAATTCCTTCTCAATATCCCATCCATCCCTGCCCTCTGGCAATGGAAAGCCATTCCCCCTTGTGCTGCCCCTCCATGCCTTGTCCCCAGTCCCTCTCCAGCTCTCCTGGAGCCCCTTTAGGCCCTGCCAGGGGCTCTCAGCTCTCCCTGGAGCCTTCTCTTCTCCAGGGAACCCCCCCAGCTCTCCCAGCCTGGCTCCAGAGCAGAGGGGCTCCAGCCCTGGCAGCAGCTCTGGGGCCTCCTCTGGACTCTCTCCAGCAGCTCCACGTCCTTGTGCTGTTGTTCCCAGGGCTGGAGCAGCTCTGCAGGAGGGTCTCAGCTGAGACAGGGGCAGAGGAGCAGAATCCACCCCTGCCCTCTGCCCACACTGGGGGATCAGTTCAGGGTACGGGAGGGTCTGGGCTGGGGCATCTCCAGCCTCTCACCCTCCTTGTGTCTGTCCCAATTAAATTATGAGTTGATTGTCTCCTGCTGCTCCCATCCAAGTTGTCCTATTCCTAGAAATGCAAACAACTGATCCAGGGATTTCTGACCCCACAACCAGTTGTCCTCACCCCTCACCCCCCAAGGTTCTCAGCAGGGCAGAGACTCAGGTTGTGCTCAGTCAGCTCAGCTCCTCCTGCCCTCGCTCTGCAAACTTCTTTTTCCCCTCACAGGGAAGATTTAAGGAAGGAATAATCCCTGTAGGTCATTATGACGTTTTAGTGTGTGTTTTATAGGGCCTCATGACTCACTGATTCAGGGAAGAACTTTGCAGCTCGCTCCGGAATTGCCTGTTTCAATCAATCCCGCCCGTGGCTTCTCCAGGAATTTTATGAAGTGTAACTTATGTATGTGTGTGTGAGTGCATATATATATATATATATATATATATATATATATATGTATATATAAGGGGGATTGTCTTTATTTTTGGTTCTGAAAGAACCATTTAAAAGCCAAAATGGAAAATACAGAAATGAAAACCACGAAGGCTCCAAGTGCTGAAAGCAGCACAAGGCTCTGTGAGGTCGGGAGAGAAGAGGTGACACCCACAATCCCGGCAGGGATGTTTCCAGGCTGGGCTGCTCAGAGCTTTAGCAGGGTCGTTGTCTTTGTTTTGGTTTCTTTGTGAGTTGGGTGAGCTCTGAAACTCTCAGGTCAGTGATTTCTAAACCTGATGAGTCTTCACGTCACGGCTGAACGGGTCACAAATCAACCTTCTGCTGTCGCTGCGCAGCAGCAAATTTGCTCTGCCTTGTTTTCCTTTTGGCTACTGCTCTACAAAGGGAGGTCCCTGAGGATCTGAAAAATCTTGGACACTGCTGGTTTGAGGAGCTGGAATACCCCAAGGCAGATACGTGGACACAGTTCGTGTGCCTCGGCAGGAAAAACAACCCTACACTTCCACCTCCATCCTCTCCTGAAGGGAAAATAGAAATCCAGGAGGTGCTGTCACTAAATGTACCTCCTGACTGGACTTGGAGCAGATCCTGAGTAGAGATTAAAGGTTCTTGGAGGGAACTGAGGTGCAAAAGGAGAGATAAAAGGACGAGGACAATTATTTACTTCGGTGGTGATTTTTGTAAAGGTTTTCATTTCGGGTGGCAACGAGGACCTTGGACACTTCAAACCAGCTTGTGGGAAGGGTTAACCAAGGATCTGCTCCCCTCTGGAGAGCTGGGTTGTAGGTGTGGGGTTGCACAAGGAACCCAGCACTTCCATTCCTCATTTTGGGGATGGAGAAACGTCTCCATTGTCCATTTGGAGATGACAGGGACAACATGAAGGTCGGGAACAGAGAGAGAGCAATTTGTTGTTGGCTACTTTGGGAAGGGCAGGAGGCTTTTTGGTTCACCCAAAGGGGTAATTTAAACCATTGCATCAAAAGAAAGGGATATTTTAGCACAAAAGGGGGGAACTGAGGCAAAGCTGCTTCCTCAGGAGAGGCCCTTGAGCTCTGAGGTTGTATCTGACAATTTTTGTGAGGGAATAAGTTAATATAAAACATCAAAGCCTCAAAGAAGGCAAGTTGGAAATTTTTTATTGGAAGTGTGATGAGCAAGCAAGGACAGACACACAGCAGGGCCTCTGCTAAAAAACTGGATTTGTCCAAAACTGGTTTTTTGGCAAGGAAAGGACTGCAAGTTCTTTCTTAGGATGACCTTTGAGTTATGCCATAAGTAAGGTGTAGGAGAGGACTCCAGGAAGGATCTCAGCCTGCCTGTGGGCACTGGGACATGGTATCAATGGAAAAGGACACCTTGGAATGGCTGCTTGGGGGTGACATCGTGGTCAAATGTGTATGTCAGTGTAGATCATAATCATACGTTCCCGTTTCTTCTCCCCTTTCTGTAGAGAGGACTTGCCTTCCTGGGACAGGAGATTTGCCTGGGATCTTCTCCAAATGGATCCTTTTCCCCTGCAGTTCATTCACAACTAAACACTGAGAACTAAATTAAAGGCAAAAAGTGGGGGCAAATTTCAGAGTCTCACCCTGTTCCCATCTGGAATCGCTGGCGAAGCGCTCGCTGAGCCTTGAGGATCAAAACACCAGGAAGAAGAAGAGGAAGACCAGGAGGAGTGGTTGATGTGCCAGAGGGCTGGGCTGCCATCCAGAGGGACCTCCACAGGCTGGAGAAATGGGCCAGCAGGGACCTCGTGGTGCTCAACAAGGTTGAAGTGCAAAGTTCTGCACTCAGAGAGGAACAAGCCCAGGTACCAGTTTGTGCTGGGGCCACCCCTTCCCAAGCTGGGAAGGAGTTTGGCAGTGTCCTAGTTAGGACAGCTGAGATCAGTTCATCATGGTGGGTGTAACCCAAAACTGTATTCTATAGCCTCCCATGTCATTTCCCAGAAACTAGACTATTGTTGTCAATAGACTATTCGCACCTTCTGCCCATAGAGCCTGACTCCTCAGGCTATAAACTAGGTGTTAAGAGGCCTGTGAGACAGGAAGATGTTTCTGTCCTCACACCCTTTGTGAACTCCCCGCCCTGAGGAGAGTACCAAGCATTCCTGCCTGAACTGGAGGATATATAATCTTGGAGTTTTGGAACATTTTTGAACCCACTCGTGGGATCCAGAGGACGGCTGCATCTCATCGCTCTCAACCAGACTTAGACCACCACTGGACTGCGATCACCAGTTCTGGCCAGACTGCAGCAGCTCTCCCACCAGCAGGTTCTTCCCCTCTCCCTTTACTTTGGACTCAAACAGGGCCCAAGGAACACCACTTTGTTCAGGCCCCAGGGTACTGGGTTACACATTTGGGTTTTTGTGGGTTGAGACCAATTGTTTGTTTGTATTATTGTACTTACTGTATTATTTTAATAAATTGTTATTCTGACTTATAATCTCTCCTTTGAGTTGGGTTCATTCCCCCTGCTGGTTAACTTTTAAACCAGCACAGGCAGGAAAGGACCTGGGGGTCCTGGTGGGCATCAGGTTGACCTTGAGGCAGCAACGAGCCTTTGTGACAAAGGACAGTGGTGTCCTGGGCTGTGAGACAAAGAAGGTCGAGGGAGACGATCCTGGCCTCGTGAGACCACACCTGGAGCGCTGGGTCCAGTTCTGGCTCCCCAGTACCAGAGGGACAGGGACAGACTGGAGAGAGCCCAGGGAAGGCACTGGAGCACCTCTGCTGTGAGGAAAGGCTGAGGGAGCTGGGACAGCTCAGCCTGGAGAAGCTCAGGGGGTCTTGGACCAGGGCAGTGATTCTTGGCCTGGACTCAGCACTGGTGAGGCCACCCCTGGAGTGCTGCGTCCAGCTCTGGGCCCTCAGCTCAGGAAGGACATTGAGGGGCTGGAGCAGGTCCAGAGGAGAGCAACAAGGCTGGGGAAGGGAGTGGAGCACAAGTGCTGTGAGGAGAGGCTGAGGGAGCTGGGGCTGTTCAGCCTGGAGAAGAGGAGGCTCAGGGGAGACCTCCTCACTCTCTGCAACTCCCTGACAGGAGGGGGGAGCCGGGGGGGGGTCAGGCTCTGCTCCTGGGAACAAGCAGTAGGACAAGAAGGTTTGGTCTTGAGGTGTGCCAGGGGAGGTTTAGGTTGGATACCAGGAAGAAATTCTTTCCAGAGAGGGTGCTCAGCCATTGGAATGGGCTGCCCAGGGAGGGGGTGGATTCTCCATCCCTGGAGGTGTTTAAGGTGAGAGTGGATGTGGCATCAGTGCCATGGGCTGGGAACCACAGCGGGGTTGGATCAAGGGTTGGACTTGATGATCTCAGAGGTCTTTTCCAATGCAGTTGATTCTATGATTCTATGATTCTTCTTGATGTCTATAAACATCTGAAGGGAGGGTGCAAACAGGAGGGAACCAGGCTCATCTCAGTGGTGCCCAGTGACAGGATCAGAGTGTATTGAAGCCAGATGCATTTCCTCACAAAATCTGTAGAAGTTGAAGGTCTTTGAGTTGGAGAAATTATCTGAAATGTGTCAGTGGGTTCCAAAGTTATGGATCAGGACTGACAGACCAGCAGATATTTCAAAAGTGGTTCATTTCCTTAGGAAGCCTGAAAAAACAAACACATCCTTCCCCAAGAATTTTTATGGCCAGACCCCTCAGATATGAGCCTGAACTATGAAATCCAGGATTCTCCCACCCATATTGTCTCATCCTGAGGCCCTGGAAGGAAACTTTTAGCCCATCCAGGATTTGTGTTGTCCCAGACTCACCCCATGCAGAGTTCCAGCCCACAGTTCTTGTTTTTCCTGGGAGTTTCAAACAAACCTTCCAAAAATAACAAGCCCTATCAGTGATTTTCTGGGTTATATCTGTAAATCTGGAAGCTTGAGGGTCAGGACTCTTGGTAGCCTCAAGGGCAGTGACCAGTGTCATCAACACTGGACTCCACTTCCTCTGTCCTGACTGGCTCCACACAAGACCCCAAATTCATCTGGTGTCTGTTTTCTAGGAAATGAGGGGTCCTTCACCCAGGCAAGCTGTGAATCCTCCCCAAAAATCCCAAAATACAGGCCATTCTGCCAAGTTCTGCTTGGCTGGTTGGAAGTGGTGGCTCAGAGAAAGCTCTCAGGACATGTTGCTTACTCAAGGATTCACTCTTTTAGCACAGCACAGCTGGGATGGCAATCAGGAACTGTGTCTTCACTTCCTTCATGTGTTTTATTGCCTAACAAGGAGAAATCCTGCTCCTTGCTGGTATGTGGGTAGAGAGGAAGGCACAGCACTGCAGAACTTGGTGTCTCTGTCATGTTGAAAATGAAGAAATATAAAAGATATTAACTAAAAACAGGGCTCATGGTGCTGCTTTCAGCATTTGTGATCAAAAAGACATTTTAAATCATCTGGGACTTGCTGAGAGGGGCTAATATAGAGATCCTTTGGCATTGGAGATCATAGGATTATAGAATATCCCAGCTGGAAGGGACCCACAAGGATCATCCAGTCTAACCCCTGGCCCTGCACAGACACCCCAACAATCCCCCCCTGTGCCCCAGAGGATCATCCAAACCCTGCTGGAGCTCTGGCAGCCTTGGGGCTGTGCCCACTGCCCTGGGGAGCCTGGGCAGTGCCCAACCACCCTCTGGGAGAAGAACCTTTCCCTAAAATCCACCCTGACCCTGCCCTGGCACAGCTCCAGCCATTCCCTGGGTGCTGTCCCTGCTCACACAGAGCAGAGATGGAGCTGCCCCTCAGGAGGAAGCTGCAGACCCCGGTGTCTCCCCTCAGTCTTCTCTTCTCCAGGCTGAACAAGCCAAGTGGCCTCATCCACTCCTCACATGGCCTCCCTGTAGACCCTCCACCATGATCTACCTCCTCCAGGCTCTGGGTGAACCCACAGGGTTGGTGGGTCTCTTGTAGATCTTCCAACCCCCCCCTGCCAAACTGTGGGGTCTGACTGTCCCAAACTGTGTCAGCCCCCACAGGTTGAAAGGGTGGCACAGGTGTCAGAGAGCATTGAAACTTCATTCCCTAAACACATGGGAAGTGGTGCTGTGGGGCTGGTTAACAGGAATCCTAAAATAGGATTGATTCCACTGTTTAAGTGCCTGCCTTGAATAGCAGAACCATGGAATAGTGGAATGATTTGGCTTGGAAGGGACTTTAAAGACCATCTAGTCCCACCCCTTGCCATGGGCAGGGACACCTTCCACTAGCCCAGGTTGTTCCAACCTGGCCTTGGACACTTCCAGGGATCCAGGGGCAGCCACAGCTTCTCTGGGCAACCTTTCCCAGAGTTTTTCCTCCCTCATTGTTAAAAACTTCTTTCTTCTATCCAATGTCAACCAACCATCTTTGCTGAGATGCTTCTCCCTGTTGTGGGCTGATGATGCCCCATTGCTGACAAAACTGCACTCAAGTTTGGACAACAACCCCAAGCAAATTGGATAGATTTTGTGCTTTTTTCCCCATATTACCCACTCTGCTGCTCTTGCACTGAATTACAGAGTGAATAACATCCCTGTGAGGATTCAGTGTCACAAAGAGAACAGCTGGTTTAAAAACATCCCTTGGAGCTGTAGGTACAAGTGGTTTTACAGACCCACAGGTCTGCAGGGCAAGGGGGAGCATTTGGATCACGTTATCCCAGGAGATGAGGCTTCCAGGGGAACCCTCATCCCTGTTTAGTCCATGCAGAACCAGCTCAGGCATCGTCCCACCCTCCAGCTCACGCTGTGGGGTCAAGATTTCTACTTGGGGGATTTATGTTATTTACACCTGGATGCCCTTGTGAATTAATAAAGCAACATTCCTACCCTAACTGTGCCTGCATTTATGGCAACACAATAACACCACAAGCTGTGGAAACACCTTTTTCCCACAGAAATAAAAAGTTGTTTCTTCCTTGCTCCGTTCAACCCTCGAATGGCTCGTGCTGTGAAAACACAAACCCCTCAGCCAGTTGCTTGGTGTCACAATTCCACCCTGTTAATCTGGTCCCCGTTGTGTTTTCAGGAGTTTGGGGAACTTCCCGTGTGTTCCAGAAGTTCAGAAGTTTGGGAAACTTCCCACTTGTTCATCTCCACTGTGTTTGTTGACCCAGCTGCTGGTTGAATCCTGACAGGTGTCTCTCACCATAAATCAATTCTCTCTCCCAGAGGTTATAATTAAAATGCTCTCTCTTCCAACAGCCAGTTCACCACCCATGGCCCACGATGGGCTTGGGGACAGAGGCCCTGAGACAATTTGGGGTGACAAGAGCAGCCTGGATTGGCAGAAGGAATTTTTTTGTGGGTGAGACGGAGCTGTTGGAACATTGATCTTTGTTTTCTCGTCTGTCACACGGAGCTCCCACTGCATTTCCCCCTCGTGTTTTCTATTTTAAAGTGCCAGGAGAAGCAGGGATCTCATTACTTCCCTCCCACAGAGGCCAACGACTCAGCACAGGTAGAAATGGCATCTTAATTTCCCTTTTACTGAGCAGGTTGATACCTGTTATAACAAAAGGGAGGCATTTTTGCTAAGAGCATGTTGCAAAACTTCAGCTAAATGATGCCACAACGAGTGGACAATCACAGTTCTTCCTCTGCTGATATTTGAAAATGAGGAATTATAACATCCTCTCTCAGTGGAACAGGGGGTTGGGACTTCTTTAAAAATAGAAAGGGGAAAAAAAAAATGTTCCCCTTTCCAGGAAGAGCACTTAACTACATGCAAGCAAAGTGGATAAAAGCAGCTCAGTAACAACCCCAATTGCACCGAGATTGTCTCCTGCATTCCTGCACATCTTTGCCTTTTTGACATTTAACTTTAATTTATAGCAATTTCCCCTGCTCTTAGAGGCTGCACTGGTACTCAGGGAAAGCAAAGTGAGCTGTTAAATGTTTGTCTGAAATTCAAATCAGGCACAAAGCACCTTTGTGTCTTTTCCTTGGAAAAAAAAGAGCTTCCCCCACTCCCCCTTCCATCTGAACATCCCGGTTTTGGCACAGAGAGACAAATTGTTCTCCTGTTATAAATTCATTAATAACTAAGAGGACAAATGTAAATTAGTTCGGCCCATTGGTCAGGAGTTATGAAATTAGATGCCCATGGCTGGATTCCTAAAAGGAATCAGAGAATCGTGGAATGGTTTGGGTTGGAAGGGACCTTAAAAATCATCAAGTCCCATCTCCTGCCATGGGCAGGGACACTTTCCACTAGCCCAGGTTGCTCCAACCTGGCCTTGGACACTTCCAGGGATCCAGGGGCAGCCACAGCTTCTCTGGGCAACCTCTGCCAGGGCCTCCCCACCCTCACAGCTTCCAATCCACAGGAATGTCTTGGCACCCTCTCCCTCCATCACCAACAGGTTTATAGGACACAGTTGCTCTTTAGTTTCCCATCTCTGGACAATCCCAAAGCATCTGTAGTTAATAAATCCACAGCTTTGGGCTCCTTTTCCCCCTGAGGAAGCCCAAGGCACTTTCTCCTTCCATGAATGGCCAATTCAGGTCTGTAGGAAGAGTCAGCAGGAAATTCAGGAAAAAAACCCTCTTATGTCAAGGGTTCCATGTTTGCCATTTATTCCCAAGCATTTCTGCCAAGCTTTAGTTATTAGAAAAGTGTAAGAGCATGAGCAGAGTATTTCATGGAATCTTGGAATGGTTTGGGTTGGAAGGGACCTTAAAAATCATCAAGTCCCACCTCTTGCCATGGGCAGGGACACCTTCCACAAGACTGGCTTGCTCCAAGTCTCATCCAGCCTGACTTGAACATTCGAGGGATTCAGGGGCAGCCACAACTTCTCTGGAAAGTGAGACACTACTCCAGTGTCTCACCACCCTCACAGGGAAGAATTTCTTCCTGGATTCTGGCACTGAACTCTCCCCAGGCAATTCCCACAGGTCGATATCCTGAGCTGGCCAAAACTCAACCTGGGACACCAACGTTGTTGAGACACAGCGTTTGCTCCACAGCAGCTTTTTATTCAGCAAGAGAAATGTCACATCTGAAAGCCAAATAAGCTCTCCAGTCTGCTGAGATCAAAAAATTGCTAATTTTCTGCCATGTTGAGGAGCCAAATGAGATCAGAGAGAGTCCGTGAGCACCACAGTCGGAGCAGAGGGAACACGTGGATGTGAACAAGTGTGGGAAGAAGAAATAAAACAACATTTCTCTGGCAGCAGTGAATGATTTAGTTTCAGCTGGGTGTGATGATTTCTCAGTCACAACTGTCTACAAGGGCAGAAGTTTGTAGAAATTAAAAATTCTTGGCTACTGAGATTTTTCTCTGCTGAAGAAATAATTTTCATCATCTGAAGAGATAATTTCCTTGTGTTCATTTTAACAAAACTGAAGGTGTGGTTGATAGACATCTGGGAAAGAGTTAATTCCACTTTTTTTTGTGTGTGTCTTTCTGCTCCAGAATCCTTTGCCAGTGATTTTCCCAGGGTTGCTGATTATTCATAATTATTCACTGATGTCCTTGTGCATATTCTTGCACAGGACGATGTCTGGGAGCAGCGAGAGCTCTGAAGTTCAGGAATTGTGGTCTCCAGGAGAGTTAAGTGGGACAATGCACCTCCAGCTGATTTTAATCACATCATTTAATGCCTCTGGGCTGCCAAATCCACATCTGAGCTGAGCCTTCCCTTCCCTGGCAAGGAGGGCTTTGACAATCCCAGTGAAATCTTTCATGTCTGTGGGGTGTTCTGTGCCTCTGCCAGCCCAGAACCAACGTGGCAAAGTCCTGAGCTGTTAATTCAAAGAGGGGACACCACAAAGGTTGTGCTGCTGGTTGGATGAGAAATTGAAAAAAAATCAGGTTTCTGGGGCAATTTCAAAATTTGAATGTAAGTCCCTAGGAACTGTGTGGGAATGGGAGACTGAAGTCTAAGAGCCATTTCCATACATTTATAGCCTCATAAATCCAATCAAAACCCCCATCCCTGCCACCCTTCCTGGCTGGGGGCAGCCAATTCCTGCAGCTCTGCTCCGTTCACCAGGAGTGTTCCCAAAAAACACTTGCTCCAAAAAAGAGGCACTGACACTTCTGAAGAGGTTTGTTTTAAAACCTCCAGCAAATGCTGATGGAAAAGCCCTTCTGAGCTCTTGCTGTGGCACTCAAGAGAAGAGGTGCAAAAATCCCTCCTTGGGAGATCAAACCCCCCCTTCTCCCACTTTTGACTTCCTTCTTTTGTGGGTTTACAACAACAGGAGGAGAATTTGTCTTGCAGTCTCCTGCTTTTGCACCACCGGCCTCGTGGTTTTTTTGGGATGTGCAAGTCATCACAGAATCGTGGAATGGTTTGGATTGGAAGTGATGTTAAAGATCATCTTGTCTCACCCCACTGCCCCGGGCAGGGACACCTTCCACTAGCCCAGGTTGCTCCAACCTGGCCTTGGACACTTCCAGGGATCCAGGGGCAGCCACAGCTTCTCTGCCCAACCTGGGCCAGGGCCTCCCCACCCTCACAGCCAAGAATTTCTTCCCAAAATCCAATCTAACCCTACTCTCTGTCATTTTGAAGCCATTCCCTCCTTGTCCTCTCTCTCCAGGCCCTTGGAAATAGTCTCTCTCCATCTTTCTGACTCTCTTCAGTTCCTGGGAGGCTGCTGTTATTTCAGTCTGCAGCTTCTCTTTTCCAGGCTGAAAAATCTTGGTTTTCCCAGCCTTTCCTCCCAGCAGAGTTGCTCCCTCCCTCTGATCATCCTGGTGCCTCCTCTGGAACAAGGGACAACCCTCCTTATTTGATAAACTCCTCTGACTGTTGATATCAGTGATGATCAGCAGGAGTTAAGAGGAACCTGATCCATTGATCCAATGAGGGATTCCTGGCCTGGATGCACATCCAGATATTATCCACCCCACCCTCACAACCCTGGCCTTCCAGAAGCTTAAAGTGGCTGGAAATTGTGGGATTGGCCAGGACATTTGTCATTAACTTCCCGTGGTGTGTGTTTCTCTGTTTACTCATTTCCAAGGCATCTCCTGCGCTGCCTCCAAGGGGATAATGTGGATATTAAGGACAGCAGAGAGTCTCCTCTTCTGCATAATATTCCTCTTCCCTGGTAATTCCTGCTGGGAGAATTATTCTTCCACAGCACAGACATGACAGCGCTGAGCCCATAAAGTCAGAGCTGAGCCTCAGCACATCTTTTGGGATGAGTCCTCTCTGCCTCTAAAACCCGCAGTGATAAGGTATTTACCACTCAGCTCACAAAGCTCTTGCAGTTTTACTTCTCTGTGCAGTTAAAACAAATTCAGCGAATAAAAAAAAAATCCCCTTTCATTTCCTAAATGAAAGTTTTTTGACTTCACTGTCCAAACGTGTTAAATTGGCACGTGGGGAAAAAACTCCGGTGTGAGGTCCAGGTCCCCCAAGAGAAGAGGGAAATTAAATTTTGCTGATTTGGGCATTTATTCCCTGTTTATCATCACTGTTTGAGCACAGGTGAAAAAGGAGCTGTTCTCATCATTTTGAGATACTCAGCTTGTTCCAAATGACCTTGATTTTCATCTTCTCCATCCCTTTTGCCACGTGGGACACGCAGGCAACCTTCCTTTTTTTTTTTTTTTTTAACCTTTTTCTTAAGTGGGTTTGTTTCCTAAAATGTCTGTTTTTCTGCCAGGTTCAGGTTTGATGTCAATTGAGAGCATAAATTCTGAACTCTGTGCCTTGATGTTACTTAATGTCACAGCTTCTTTCCTGCCCAGAGAAGTTCCCATCCCTGCAAGTGTCCAAGGCCAGGTTGGAGGGGGCTTGGAGCAACCTGGGATGGTGGAAGGTGTCCCTGCCCATGGCAGGGGTGGGCGTGGATGGTCTTAAAGGTCCCTTCCAACCCAAACCATTCCAGCCTGCAGAAGAGAAGGCCCAGGGGTGACCTTATTGCAGCCTTTCAGCACCTGAAGAGGACCTGTGAGAAAGGTAGAGAGGGATTCTGCACAAGGGGATGGCTTCCCACTGCCAGAGGGCAGGGCTAGATGGGATATTGGGAAGGAATTCCTGGCTGGGAGGGTGGGGAGGCCCTGGTACAGGTTGGGCAGAGAAGCTGTGGCTGCCCCTGGATCCCTGGAAGTGTCCAAGGCCAGGTTGGAGCAACCTGGGCTAGTGGAAGGTGTCCCTGCTCATGGCAGGGAGTGGGACTGGGTGGTCTTTAAGGTCCCTTCCATCTCAAACCATTCCATGATTCTACAATTCCATGAAACTCATCACTGCTTGATTGGGTTTCCTCTCCCTTTTACTCCTGAAATGTTGCTGGAATAAATGACCAGAAAAAAGATGGAAAGGGCTGCTGAGGAGAGGCCTGAGAGTGCCTTTGACAAGGTCTGCTCTGAATTCCCACCATTCCTTCCCAAAAATATGTCTCCATCCCTGTACAAAGACCTGGCTGGTCTCATCAGAAGATTCAGCCACCAAGAGCAGGTAGGGAACATCCTCATCCATACTGTGAGATGGGGACAGATGAGATGCTTTGTCCTGGAAAAAACCTCAATTCCCTCAGTCAAACCTTACAAAAATGAATCAAAAATATTTTTACCCTATGAAGCCCAAGAATGTGACCACCCACAACCCCCCAATTAGGTAAAAAATAAAATAAAATTAAAATAAAATAAATTAAAATAAAATAAAATAAAATGAAGTAAAATAAGATAAAATAATAAAATAAAGTAAATAAAGAATAAAATAAAATAAAATAAAATAGAATAATAAAATAAAATAAAATAAAGTAAAATAAAACAAAATAAAATAAAGTAAAATAAAATAAAATAAAAAAGTAAAATAAAATAAAATAGTAAAATAAAACAAAGTAAAAGTAAAATAAAATAAAATAAAATAAAAATACAATAAACCCCATGTAATCTGAAAGCCTCCCTTAGATTGTTTGCTTGTCCCAGTGTGGATATGAGTTACTGGTGCCTGAGGAAAACTCCACGACACCTCATCTGACAAATTAAATGTTTCCATGCAATTAAAATGAAGCACTCAGCCTTGGTGTAATAAACTGCAGGCCATTAGTATTCCTGGTGCTGGTGCCTTCCTCGTGCTTTACAGTGCCATAAATACCAGCTCAGCAGGATGGCTCAGCAGGCACTGGGCATGGAGAAAAATATCTTGTAATATTTGTTATTAAAACATTAAAAAGCCCTTTACTTGAGCACACACATTTTGAAAATGGCTCCGACTCTGAGCCTCTGCTTTTAATCTCCCCTTGGCAATTCCATCCTGGATTCCTGCTGGAGTGACAGGGAGAGCTGCTGGGAAGTGCTTTGTCCCCTCAGCTGCTCCAGGAAAAAAAATCCTGAAGGAATCGAGGACCGGCTTGGGGTGAAAACCAGGTTCAAGGTGGGGATTGGCCTCTTTTCCCAGGCAACAGGTGACAGGATGAGGGGGGACGGCCTCAAGTTGGGCCAAGGGAGGTTCAGGTTGGATTTTGGGAAAATTTCCTCACTGAAAGAGTGGTCAGGCTTTGGAACAGTCTCCCCAGGGAAGTGGTGGAGTCACCAGCCCTAGGAGGGTTCAAAAAGTGAGTAGATACAACAGTTCATCACATGGTTTCATTTGAAGGTTGGACTTGATGATCTTGGAGTACTTTTCCAACCCTAATGATTCCATGATTCCATATAAAGTGTCCAGAACCTTTAAGAACTTGAAGGACACCAAGGCCCCTACAGAGAAATGCTCAGCTTTGGGTTGAGATGACCATGGGAAGGTGTCTGGTGCTGGTTGAGAAGCCCTGGAGTGTCTGAGACACCTCCTGGCAGGACACAGGACTTTTGGGAGACCTGCTGGCATCACCCAACCCAACTCAGAGGGTGAGACACCACAAAACAAAGCAGCCAAAAGGTGCAGGTGTCTCCATGTTCCCTGGGTTTGCAAACTCACCATGGAATTGTTTTTGAGGAACTCAGTGGGGATAATGGTGGGATCCCTCCTTTAATATGGGATGAGTCACATCCTGGACTCCACCAGCTGATGGGCTCAGACAGAAATGTCTTGTCAAAGCTCATCTACAGCCCATTTTGGAGGAAACACCTAAAAATTCGTAACATCCCACTCTCCAGCCTTGTGGTCTGACTGGGAAGCAGCTGGAGGATCCCTGCTCCAAAGAAATTGCTGCCTTGTGGGATTTGCTTGAGGAAAACCACCCAAAAGTGACTGCACTGAAGAAGCAAAGCTGAAAACATGGTGGGGAACTGAGAGCTGTGCTGAAGGAAAGCAAGACTTGACTTGAATGTTGGAAAAGAAATGGCATCTCAAGGAATTTTTGTAGTATTTATCCAATTAAACTGGACTCCCATCTTTTTCCAGCCACCTGGGAGGCTTCCCATGAGAACCTGCTCTTTCCCTGAAATCCAGTGGCTTGTCTGTGGTTCATTTCCACACAAAAATTCCTATTTCCACCCCCTTTAGTTCCCCGGAGCAGTTCCCTACCTCTGCAAGGCTCCATGGTTGGTTAATCCACTTCCCACCCCAGTTTCCTTCCCTCAGCCTGGCCGAGCAACTTGGATTTCAATCCATTCCTCGGGAAGGGTTGCAAAGGGTTTTAACAAAATCCAAACAGAAACTCTTTAGCCACTAATAGTCCCAGCTAAAAATAGGCCACACATTTCTCTGCTCTGAGATTTACTCTTCACACACTCAGGCATATGCTCGTGGGTTTGAGCTGTTTTCCCTTCCTTTATCCTCTGTGTAGGAATTTATTTTCCTCACTGCTCGTTCTATCAGTCGCAGTTTCGACTGCCAGGATCATCCTTCTTTTTTTTTTAGTGGCTGCATTTTGTCTCCTTGACATTTTACATTTTTATTCTTGCTTTTGGATTTCTTTTTTTTTTCTTTCTTTTTTGCCTTCAGCTCTGGAAGGGGGTGCCACTCACTGGATCCTAACAAATTCCCGAGCTTGGCTGGGCTCTTCCTGGATCCCTGACACTGTAATTCTTCCCACAAGGGTTGAAAAAGCACGAAGCATCTTTTAAATCACCCAAGCTGGCCAAAGCTGAAGTGAAAAGTGAGTTTCTTCCCTCAGTGTCAGATCCTTCTTTTCTCTTTAGGAAAGGACACATCACTTACCCCCCGTGGCTTCATAAATCCTGCGATTTCCAGGTTAAAAATTTGTTGGTGGATTTTTTTTCTTTGTCTCCCCCTGTAGCACAACGTTGGATGGTTGATTTGTGCTCTGTCTCTTCCCAGTTGCTGAGAATCCCCTCATTGCCCTTTTATCAACGACCACCCTGCTTTTCCAGGCAGCTCCACGATTTGTCTTTGCTGTCCTAGATGGATTGAAAACTGAGAGTTTTACCTCTCAGCCATTTCTGGCTCAGTATCCCCATCATTCCTCCCTTTCCTACTAAGATTCAACCACCAGGGAACGAAATTCAGTTTGGAAACACCTTGTTTACACCCCGGAAAGGACAAATATCCCACCTTTGGAGCTGCCCCTTGCAGACATTCCCGGAGAATACTGAGTTTATTCCTTAAATAACTATTAGAACCTTTGAAATTCGATGTTTGAAGGCATCACCAGGAGCTGTGTGAAGGTTACCTTACTGGGAGAGTTTGGAATGCAACAGCAGGGAAGTTCTTGTTATCTCCCTGAACGCCCTTAAACTTTACAGACCGTCACATGGGGCCATCTGGATCCCAGGCACGGGGGTGGAAAGAACAAAGCACTTCCCATTTCCAGTACATAAACCTGGGGAGCTTTCAGAGGTGATCAGAGAAAAATGCAGAAGCTCTAGAGGTCACGGGGCTTGATGGCCACAAAAATAACACAGAGAATGCACAAAACTAGACGTTTTCACTCAAATCTCAGATGTCCTTCACTGGCCGAAGAGAAATGACACAAGCACGAGGCAGAGAGAGAAAAATTCGGAATGCTGGAGGGGTAAAATCCAGTCCTGTGGGTCTGTGGGCTAAATAAAAATATGTAATGTCTAATCTAGGAGGTTCTCCCTTATTTTGGGCGCTCCAAAGGGTTTTTTGGTGCGAGGTGTCAAACCTGCCCCTCTTCTCCTCTGCCCACGGGTGCTTCACCCAATGGCTTATTGGGAGGGTTTGGTGTTTATTTATGGAGAAAATGCCCAGCTGGAACTCCTGGAAATACACCCATCACACAGATTTCTTCATTTTCAAGCAGAAGAAGAAAGAAACCTGCTCATCTTTCCAGTCCTCCCTCCCCCAGTCTCTGCCCTCCCCCCCTGGTACGGCCCAATTAGCGCTAATTGATGCTTTCAGCAGTGGGAGCTGAGGGTGTCCAAGTCCTTCTGTGCTTCTGCAGAAGGTCATTCCTGGTCCCAGGCTGAGAGGGAGGTGTGGGGGATGTGTTTGCACGGGCACAGGGGGAACGTGTTGGAGAGAAGGACCTGGAGACCACCAGGCCTTTGAGCACACGCAGCTCCATCCTCATTACCTGTCACGGGGCCTTTTAATCACCTTCCTCTCCCTCTGTGACACTCAGAATTGCAGCTCTTCCAGGATTCTTGCTGGAGGTGGGCACTGGCATTATTAAAGTCTGCTATGTCCCAAAAATTAAATCCTGCCACGTCCCAAATGTCAGGGACCAGAGATGTCGCCTCACCCGGCGTCAAATCCTCACCTCCCACTGCTCCCGGTGAGGATCCTCCTGGGGAAAACTTCCCATCTGGGCCAGTGGGTGACATGTGCCACTCAGTGCTTCCTGGGAAGAGATGGGAAAAGAAAACAAGAGGCCAAGGACCACATTAAAACCAGGCAGATGTAGCAAATTCCCTATGAGGGCACATCTTCTGGTAGGAGGAAGATCTTGCAGGAACCCTAATTCTGCTTTACTGTCTGATCGCCTCAGCACCTCATTCCTTTTCCTCTCCATGGCTTTTTGCACCTGGATAAGATTCCACAGGTAAAAGCAGAGAGGGGAAAGCTGCTGTGTGTCTTTGAGCCTGTATGACATAACCCCACTTCCTATCCAGTGCAGGATCAGACCTCGAATCCCTCCAGGTCCCGTCTCTCCTGATGAAGAAAACACCAGCTGTTGCATCTGTTGGCTTTTTTTTATTTTTTTTTGGCTCAAGGGTAAATTAAAACACTCAGAAGTTTCTTCTTTGCTCTCCCTGACACACAATTCAGGGTTGTTTTCAAGAGCTTTATTTCGTAGTTAACCTGAGTAGTCACCGTTTTTTGGCAGCAGCTTTAGGAGGCAAAACGAGACGTGGAACAGGAAAATGAGGGGGGGAAATGAAGGGGAGAAGAGAGAAAACACCACAAAAGGTGAGAAAGGAAAAGAAGGAAGGCAGGATAGAGGGAGAGGATGAGAAGATGTGTGAGGCAGAGATCAAACATGGGATCACATGGCATTTAAGGATGGTAGGGATCAGCCAGGAGGGGGGAATTATAGAATCATCAAGGTTGAAAAAGCCCTCTAAGATCATCAAGACCAACCAGAAGCCAAGTCCACCATTAAACTATGTCTTTAAACACCACATTCACATGTTTTTTGAACACTTCCAGGGATGGTGATTCCATCACTTCCTCGAGCAGATTGTTCCAGTGCTTGGCAATCCCCTGGGTGAAGGTATTTTCCC
The DNA here is from genome assembly GCF_025592945.1 of Manacus candei. Taxonomy (NCBI): domain Eukaryota; kingdom Metazoa; phylum Chordata; class Aves; order Passeriformes; family Pipridae; genus Manacus; species Manacus candei. The sequence goes on along the minus strand of NW_026138096.1, from coordinate 14,426,834 downwards.
TCATATCCAACCTAAACCTCCCCTGGTACAACTTGAGGCCATTTCCAAGGAAGGTTGGAGGTGATTAATATTCCCTCAAAAGAAATAGTGGAGAATTGGGGTTTTTTCTCGCATTTCCAGGGTAGGGGCACAGCAAAGGAACTTCTCCCAGGGAATGAGTGACAGGATGAGAGAAAACAGCCTCAGGTTGCACCAGGGGAGGTGTAGGTCGGATATTAGGAAAAATTTGGTCACAGAAAGGCTTGTCAAGCACTGGAATCCACTGCCCAGGGAGTCACCATTCCTGGAAGTGGGCAAAAAATGTGATGGATACAGATTGGAGGACGTGGTTTAGTGATGAACACGGTGCTGGTGCTGGTTGATGTTTGGACTTGATGATCTTCGAGGTCTCTTCCAGCCTTAAAGATTCTAGGATTCCAGTGATGTGGGGACAAACCCTACTGGGATGAATCCACAAAAATGGTGGGAATTCAGGCCCTGAATCTGGATTAAAACCCGGTCAGCCAAGCAGCTGTGAAGCGACTAATCTGAGTAAGAACTATCCCAAACTTACACCCTCTGAGCACTCTTTTAACTCTCTGGTACATGCAATTTACCCCCAAAAACTGGTCTACTTCCCCCAAAACTGCTGCTTTTTCCAGCCCTGCAGCCACACTGATGTGCCTGGAGGAAAAGGGCCTGCTCTGATCATGATACAAGGGAGTCTGGGGGAGCTTTGAATAAAACTCAGTCACGGGCACAAATTGCACCTTTCACAGCAGCTCTGGAGCCAGAACCATTTCCATCTGGGGGCAGGTGCTTCCAGGGCTGGTTTTATTTAAACAAATCTGCCTGCTTCTCCAGGATGGCAGATTGCAATTAGGGCACAGCATGTTGGTCAGAACAGGCAGGTTGGGTGTCCAAATTCCCATCCTCCAGCCCAGCTGGGAAAGGGGACGTTCATCCCCCGACAGGAGCAGCTGTTGGGAAGTGGCAAAAGCCACGGCAGGAATAAGAGGCAACACACACAGGAGAGAGAATAATGAGGCTGCTGCTCCGCTCTTGGCTTATTTAAATTCATTTTGGACTCGGGGAGCTTTTGCCTGCATTTTTTCTGGTGTTCCTGCGTGGTTGAAGGACACTTGTGCTGCAGGTAATTGGCTGGATTTAAAGCCCAATGGGCTCCTGTTTGAAATGCTGGGGAAGGGATTTTTCCCCCCCCAAACAAAGCAAATTATCTCTGGGTCAGATCCTGAGCTGCTGCAGGGACAGACACCCTGTGACCTCTGCTGAGGATGAGACACCCTGTGCTTTAAAATGCTGTTTGTCTCCCCGTTGTTATTAATTTGTTAAAGCTGAAACCTTCAAAGGGAGCCAAAGGAGCCCAAATCTTATTGAATTGCAGCCAGGTTTATATGAATTTCTCCAGGGTGCTAAATTCCCACAGTGTTCTTGGAACAATCCTGGATTTCGGGCTGGGGATGTGACCAGCAGTGTAAAACACACACAAGATCTGTGCCTTCCCCTCCTTACTGAGCCCAAGGACAGGGACAGGTTCAAATGAAGACTCCAAACGAGTCCTCTTTGGAGGTTTAGAAATATCCTGTCCTCAGCCCAACCTGGTGGAGGTCATGATTAGGGTGGGAGCTTCATGGAATCCATCCTGGCCTGGCAGAGGGAGGTTTCATTTTTGCCTCAGTGTGAGGTTGTCCCAGACTTTTCTTCCAAGGCAGAGTAAATCAGCCCTGGCCACATCCAGCCCTGGGAACAACAGCACAAGGATGTGGAGCTGCTGGAGAGAGTCCAGAGGAGGCCCCGGAGCTGCTGCCAGGGCTGGAGCCCCTCTGCTCTGGAGCCAGGCTGGGAGAGCTGGGGGGGTTCCCCTGGAGAAGAGAAGGCTCCAGGGAGAGCTGAGAGCCCCTGGCAGGGCCTAAAGGGGCTCCAGGAGAGCTGGAGAGGGACTGGGGACAAGGCATGGAGGGACAGGACAAGGGGAATGGCTTCACATGGACAAAGCACAGGGTTAGATGGGATATTGGGAAGGAATTCCTGGCTGTGAAGGTGGTGAGGCCCTGGCACAGAGAAGCTGTGGCTGCCCCTGGATCCCTGGAAGTGTTCAAGGCCAGGTTGGACAGGGCTTGGAACAACCTGGGCTAGTGGAATGTTGGAACGAGGTGGTTGGAATCAGATGGTCTTCAGTGTCCCTTCCAACCCAAACCATTCCATGATTCCACAGAGCTGAGAGGGACACATCTCAAGGGGACTGTCCATGGAGGAGTCTGAGGTGGTGCTTCTCCCTCTTCCAACAGGGAGCAGGAAGTCTTTGCTCACCTGACTCGTTGTGCTTCAGGATCCTTTCAGCAAAGAGGTGACTAGATCACATGTGGGGAGGAGCCATAAGGAAAAGTTAATTATTGAGGATTCAAAACTGGGAAGTTTCACCTTCTGAAAATTCCCCATGTCAAAAAACCATCCCTGGTTTTGACATTTGTTCTTCTCTTGCATCGAATCAAGAAAATCAATCCTCAGAAAATATCTTGAAGAAGATACAAAATTGTCTTGAAGGTGGTAAGATTTAGCTCAGGGAACAGCAGGAAATGTCTGATATCCCATGTGGAGGTGAAAAGAGAAGCTCCTAAAGCAAAGCTGGGACTAAAGCCCTGAGAGCTGACACTTCCCTGAGGAATTAGCCCACCCAGCCATGAGTGGCAGAGCAAAATGACGAGGCTTGTTTGGATTATTCTCCGCTGAAATTCTGTTAAAATCAATTTTCTCATCCCTTTTTCTCTGCCCTGAATCCCAATGAGATGTAAAAGCTGCTTTTGGCCAGCTGGGGTCACCGAGCAGGGAAAATCGGGGCGGTTTTGAAGCCTCACGATTTGAAAATGCACACAGTCGATTTTTCTTTTTTTTTTTTCACGGGGTAATTTCCCTAAAGTGGCCCGATATCATGAACAACCCACACAGAATAAATATCAAAATGTTTGCAACACCACACAAGAAACATAAAAAAAAAACCCTGGCCAGGTTTGCAATGCTCCAAGCCCATTCCCACTTGGATAAATCAGAGATGATCCTTTGCTCCTTTGACTTTGCACTTCATGTTTTATTGTGGAAACCTCCCTTTATAAAGGAGTAAAGGTGTAAAATTTTCTCTGAAAAAAAAAATCTGTAATTATATTAATCCACAAATTTCTGGCTTTGGGGACCCCATTCCCACTTTTTTGCTGGCTTCCAGCTGTACTGGTTTTTAGTGGGAAAGGAAATCAACCCAAATCGGCTTCTCCCACCAAAATAATGTTCTGGAAAATTCATCCTCATCTCCTTCAGCCTAGAAGACAATAAATCTTCAAAGATTTCATGTTTTGGCTCAACAGGATCCAGTTGAGCAAATAAAGCAAGGAAAGGTTCCTCCAGGTGGAATTGTGGCTTGGATCAGAGAAGCATTGGAAAGGTTTTTGTATTCAAAAGCCAAAGGGTTTTTCATTTGAAGGAAAGAACCTCAGGACTTTTCCAGTCCAACTTCCTGCCCAAATCCTGATCCAGCTACAGGATCATTCTAAGTTAATCAGGGCTTTGTCCAGGTTGGTCTTGAAAACCTCCAAGGATGGACATTATTGGTGTCTCAGCCTTTTCCAGCTCTTGAAGGTTCTTTCCTTGCTGCCACTTTCACATGTGTATTGGGAATGGGGGAGTTATTCCAAGGGACCTGTCCTGGGAATAGTCATCTCTTATCTCCCATATGTGAAAAGAAGTCCATAAATCATCAGACAATCAGCCTGGGGCTGTGATTAAAGGTCCATGGAAAAACACAGTGCTGCATTTCTGCCCTTTTGAGTCTGGTTGGAAAAGGCTCTGCTGTTAAAAAAGAGTTGTTGGCTTCACCTGAGTCCACAGTGGAAAAAAAAAGACCCCAGAACCTTGGACAACAGGTATGGAAGAGGATGTTCCATCCCTGGAAGTGTTCAAGGCCAGGTTGGAGCAACCTGGGCTAGTGGAAGGTGTTCTGCCCAGGGCAGGGAATTGGAACGAGATGGTCTTAAGGTCCCTTCCAACTCAAACCATTCCATGATTCCAAGACTGTGTCTCAACTCCTTTAGCTGGGACTCATTTTGCCTCAGAGAAGCTGGAGGACACAATTTGGCTCCTGTACCACCTTCATCCTCAGGGACACAACCCCTGTTTTATAGAAATTATGGAACTGGCTGAAACTCCCCTCCAGGAAAAAAAAGCCTTTCCACCAGCAACTGAAACACTTCTCCAAGTGCTCTCTGGGTGTGAAGGGACCTCAGAGTTGTGGTTTAAAGCTCAGAGAGGAAGAAACTCCTTCTGCCATCTGATGGTGAACGGAGGGCAGGAGCCACAGCCCTGCACAGAATCCTGGAATGGTTTGGGTTGGGAGGGACCTTAAAGCTCATCGCATTCCAAATCCCATCTCAGTGCTCAGCCGGAATTAGTGAGGATCAGAATTCCCAGACAGGGGGTGGATTTTTGCCTTTCAGCTACTGGAAAGGACTGGGAGAGCCTGGATGTCCATCCTTAACCTCGTCCAGGGACACTTGAAGTTATCACCAGAACAGGAGCCCAACTGAGAGGGCTTTGTGGGGTGGAAGTGGAACACTGAGGAGGAAAAGATCTGAGGTTGTTGGTGGACTTGTGGGAGGGAGGTGTAGAACTGACTGGAACTACAAGTGGAATGTACTGGAAACTGCAGTGTCCATTCCTACTTGTAGTTTCTATTCCTGCCAACACCAAGTGGATGCCCTTGGATCCCTGGAATTGTCCAAGGCCAGGTTGGATGGGCCTTAGAGCAACCTGGAATAGTGGAAGGTGTCCCTGCTCACTGCAGGTGATTGGACTAGATGGTCTTTAAAGGTCCCTTCCAACCCAAACCATTCTGTGGTTCTCCAACCTTTGGAAGTCCCTCTACGTGCCTGGAAGTTTCTCAAGGATATTCTTCTTGGAGAGGACCATGAGAAGCTACTTGTACTGTGGGGATGCTCCCTTGTAACCACAAACTGAAGGAAAGGAGAACATTGAACCCTGTCATCTCAGAGGAAGAAGGCTTGGGAGCTGCCTCAGAACAGCAGTGCTGGTCCAACCCTCCTTCTGGCCCTTGGGGACTCTGTTCCTTCCCACAACCTCTTCAAGATCTTCCCACTGTTGTGCCATCCCTTCTCTCAGGTGTGGAGACAATGGTGTCTCTCCTCTGTCCTTCAGACCCTCACCCAGTCTCTCCAGTCCCTGCAGGATCCAGTCCTCCCACCGTGGGGATGCTTCCAAACCTGGAGTGCTGTGACCTTGATCTTTGAGTCTCCAAATTCCTGCAGCCCTGGAAGGTCCCAGGGGACGTGACCAGGCAGTGAGGTCCCTGTCACTGCCCTCAGAGGGTGACCAGTGACCATACCAGTCCCAGGTCTGCAGGGTGAGAGGTCACTCAGGCCTCATGCCAGTGGTGTGGATTTGATGGAGGTCTGAGAAAAACCCTCTGGCCCTTCCCAGAATGGTCCTTTCAAACTGATAACAAGGGCTTGCTTTTGCAGAGGGTGACATTCCTCACATTTTTCCTTGGGATTAATGCTTTCCTTGTATGTCCCTGCCCCACCACGAGCTGCTTGGCTGCACAGTAACCCTTTGTGTGCTGCAGGGCACAGCCAGAACGTGGCAACAGGGCCTCAGAATGAGATCCACCACTGGGAAGAGTTGAGGCTCCCATGACCAAGAGCTGTGCTGGGTGGAGAAACAGCCCTTAAACCCTAAAACCAAGGTGCTGGTGGGATCTGATAAATCACTGAGGGTGGAAAGATGCCTCACCTACAGCAGTGCCCACTTCAAGGCCCTTGGCACATGTTTTGTGGCACAAATGACATTTTTGGCTGATTTGGTGACAATGATTCATGTCCCAGCTTTGGACCTTCTGTGTTTGGAGACAGCCCTTGCACAAGGCAGTTTTTTCCTGCAGAAACCTCTGTTGGCCCAGTTATGGGATTATTTTGGGGCAAGGACCACCCAGGAGCGACTCCAGTCAATGGCAGAGAAGATGTGGGCAGAGCACAGGAAGCCTGGGAAGACATTTAGCATGGAAACAGGGAAAAGCAGCCAAGGACCATCCTGGTCTGCAGTCTGCTGTGGTTTGGGGTCGTGCTGCAGAGTCTGTGACCCCTCAGAGAGGTTGGGAAGAGCCCACAACTCCATTAGCACTCTTTGGCTAACCTATTCAGTCTCAGGTTGGTTTCCAGAGCTCAGTGATGGAATGGGATGGGATGGGATGGGATGGGATGGGATGGGATGGGATGGGATGGGATGGGATGGGATGGGATGAGATGGGATGGGATGGGATGGGATGGGATGGGATGGGATGGGATGGGATGGGATGGAAGGGGCAGCAGCCCTTACTCAGGAGCATGTGGGAGGAACAGGGGAGCTTTTGGGTTCCCAAGGACTTTTATAAGTCTGAAACAAAAGCAGGAAACTTCCAATCAAGCTCAGGATGGAGCGGGTTATTCCATGTTTTCCTTTGCTCAGTGAAACAACTGGACTTGGCACCACTGGAGCAGAGAGAGTTGGTGTGGCCACTACTTTTCCTTCTGTACTTTATTTATGCTCAGAGAGCGTGGTGGCAGCAGCAGCAGCAGCAGCAATTACTCATCTGAGACCTTCATGGCCATCAGACCTCCACAAATAACGAGGTGTGAGCTCCTTTCCCAGGGGAGGGAACAAATCCTGACATTACATCACCACGGGGTTGAAAAGTGGGAACAATGGGCAGTGCTTTCCACCACACACTGGCAGGACAAGAGAGGATGGTTTTAAACTAAAAGAGGATTAATTTAGATTAAAACACTGGGACAAGTTGTCCAGAGAGTTGGGAAACATTCCAGGTCAGGCTGGAGGGGGCTCTGAGCAACCTGGTCTAGTTAAAGGTGTCCCTGTCCAGGGCAGGGGGTTGGAGCTTTAAAAGTCCCTTCCGACCCAAACTATTCTATGATTCCATGATTTTATTCATGTCCCTGTGTCCAGATTCACAGGAGCAGCTGCATTCAAAGTCCATACATCTTTTCCGAGTCACTTCAGCTCCCCCTCTCTGGGTGATGAACAGGTCCCTCAGCATTTCTATCAGGTTCACTTTTGTTGGTTCTCAGCCCAGCTTGTTCCCTCTCCTCGCCTTTCCATCATCTTGGGATTTAAGGGCACGTCCCTTCCTCCACACTGAGCCCACAGCAGAGGCTTCAGAGTTTCTATTCCCTGCAAAGCAGCGGGAAAGGGAAGCCAAGAAACCACTGCTAATTGAAGCAGTAATTAAAAGCCAAGTGTGAACACTCAGTCAGGGGTCGGCTTGGGTGAAATCCCAGGCACGGGAGCAGCCTGGCTGTTCCAGGAGTGGGAATGTGCCTCGTGCCTGAGCTCATTGCCTCTGGAGCAGCTCTGGGCTGGGAAGGATGCCCAACTCCCAAGGCCTGAGCCAGGCTCTTCACCTGGAGCCACGTGGGAGCAACAGCTTGTCCACATCTTCAACCCTGCGGTGGGTGACACCGTGGCAGGAGCTCAGGGATCCAGAGGCAGCCAACGCTGCCTTCCTGAGATGTTTCTGTCCTTGGGAAGTGTGTCGGGAACTGGGACAAGACACGGATGGTCCAGGATGAGGTTGGTCCGCAGAGAATCATGGAATATCCTGAATTGGAAGGGACCCACCAGGATCATCCAGTCCAGGAGTCCAAGTCCTGGCCCTGCCCAGACACCCCAACAATCCCACCATGAGCCTGAGAGGATCATCCAAACCCTCCTGGAGCTCTGGCAGCCTTGGGGCTGTGCCCACTGCCCTGGGGAGCCTGGGCAGTGCCCAACCAGCCTCTGGGGTCACCACCTGAGCATTCCTGTTGTGATTCCATAGAAAAATGCACAGTGCCAAGTTTTTATTTCTCTTCCATAGAAGAGAGTCCAAGATGGAGCTTCTCTCTATTAAAGAGAGTTCAGGAATGTGTGCTTTAGTAATAAACTCTCCAGGTTGTTTATAATAATAATAATAATAATAATAATAATAATAATAATAATAATAATAATAATAATAATAATAATAATAATAATAATAATAATAATAATAATAATTATTATTATTATTATTATTATTATTATTATTATTATTATTATTGGTGGTGGTGTTATTAAATATATTCTATTATGATAATATTGATAATAATTATTAGTTATAGTAATAAAACTGTAATAATAATAGTGACAAGAATAAAGAACAAAGAACATAATAAAATAATAACTAAATAATAAATGAAAATACATAAAATTATCATATAAATAAAATAATAAAATAAATAAAATAGTAAATGGTAAAATAATAATAAATAATAAAATAGTAATAATAATAATAGTAATAAACTCTCCAGGTTTTTTTATTATTATTGTTGTTTTTATTATTATTATTAAATATATTCTATTATAATAATATTAAGAATAAGTATTAGTTATAGTAATAAAACTGTAATAATAATAATAATAGTAACAAGAATAAAGAATAAATAACATAATAAAATAATAACAAAATAATAAACAAAAATATATAAAATTATCACATAAATAAAATAATAAAAATTAATAAAATAGTAATAATAATAGTAATAAATTCTCCGTGTTGTTTATTATTATTATTATTATATTATATTATATTAATAATACTAACAGTGATAGTAATAAAACATTAATAAAAATAGTAACAATAATAAATAATAAAATTAATAATAAATACTAAATACTACATAAAATAATAAAATAATACCTAAATTATAAATAAAAATAATGCATAAAATCATCACATAAATAAAATAATAGCATAAATAAAATAATAAAATTAATAACAAATAAAATACATAAAATAATAAATAATAAATGAATATAATAATAATAATAATAATAATAATAATAATAATAATAATAATAATAATAATAATGGTAATAAACACTCCAGGTTGTTTATTATTATTATACTATATAATATAATAATAATAATAATAACAATAATAATTAGTGATAGTAATAAAATGGTAATAACAATAGTAACACTAATAAATAAAATAATATCTAGATAATATATAAAAGTAATAATTAAAACTATCATATAAATAAAATAACATAAATAAAATAGTACAATAAATAAAATAAATAAGATAATAATAATTAATAATAAAATAGTAATAATAATAATAGTAATAAACTCTCCAGGTTGCTCAGTTCAGATTAACTGCACCCAAACCGGTTGGGAAATACACCCAAAATATGCCAAAAAATTTTAGCATCCTCTGAGGGAAACGAGATGATTTTATGAACCAAAATGAGATGAATCCAATGAAGAAAGTCAAGTTTGAAAGTCAAGTTTTCCCTGCCTTTAATCAGTTTTTTTTTGCTGCCAGTTAATCAAGAAAGAGCAGCACCTTCGTGGTTAACAGGAGTAATTTTGGGCCATCAAATCTGGGTTTCCCCAATGCCACAGGCTGCTGACAACCTGCATAATTGGGACTTAATTAATTACTTCAGCACTAAGAGTGGAATCAGTTCCGGCTCTAATTAGGAGCGGGAAATCCCAGGGTTTATCCCAGGGGGGTGATGAGGAATGAGCCTCTCCCAAAGGGGAGAAACTGCCACCAGACACCACCTGAAGGTCCCAAATGTGCCCAAAGTGGCACAGCTGCCACCACCTGAAGGTCTCAAATCTTCTCTAAGTGGCACAGCTGCCACCACCAGGAGGTCCCCAATCTACCCAAAATGAAGTGGCACAGATATCACCAGCCGCCACCTGAGGGTCCCAAATCTTCTTTGGGATCTGAAGGTCCTCGATCTGCTCAAAATGGCACAGCTGCCACCACCAGGAGGTCCCAAATCTGCCCAAAGTGCCACAGCTGCCACCAGACACCACCTGAAGGTCCCAAATCTTCTTTGGAACCTGAAGGTCCCAAATCTGCCCAAAGTGCCACAGTTGCCACCAGACACCACCAGGAGGTCCCCAATCTACCCAAAGTGACATGGCTGCCACCACCTGAAGGTCCCAAATCTGCTCTGAGCGGCACAGCTGCCACTAGACACCACCAAAAGGTCCCAAATCTGCCCAAAGTGCCACAGCTGCCACCAGACACCACCTGAGGGTCCCAAATCTTCTTTGGGACCTGAAGGTCCTCAATCTGCCCAAAGTGACATGGCTACCACCACCTGAAGGTCCCAAATCTGCCCATAGTGGCACAGCTGCCACCAGACACCACCAGGAGGCCCCAAATCTGCCCTAAGTGGCACAGCTGCCACCAGACACCACCAGAAGGTCCCCAGTCTACCCAAAGTGATAAGGCTGCCACCACTTGAAGGTCCCAAATCTGCTCTGAGTGGCACAGCTGCCACCACCAGGAGGTCCCAAATCTGCCCTAAGTGGTGACAGAAATCTGCCTGGTCCCCAAATGGTCCCCAGATCTGCCTGGGTGGTGACAGAAAAAGACAAGGACTTGCCACCAGCCCAGGACCAGCCTTTCTCTGTCCCCGACTCAGGCATGGCAGAGCTCAGAAAAGCCACAGAGGAACAAAAAAACCCCATCCTTTTCTCCTGTTCTCACCTTCCCGAGGCTCTTCCAGGAAAAGCCCGAGCAGAGGACGCCGCTGTCTCCGTGTGCTGACCCGGGGAGGGCAGGGCTGTGATGGAGAGATGGCTCCCTGGGGACAGCAGGAGTTGAAGTCTTTCCAATTAGCACTTTGGATGGGAGTCAAGAGCTGTCAGGCCTTTAATTTACTAACCCGTGTCCCTCTCCCTATATATCCGTGTGACAGCTCATTCCTTTAGGCTTGATGGAGTGCGTGGTTGGCCTCTAACTGTTCTCCCATCCATCTCCCTCCCCAGTTCGCCTCCTCAAGAACGTTTTTCCGAAGGGGAGTTTCCATGGCCTGTGGACAACCAGGGGTAATTTATGCCAAATAGTTATTCCTGCTGGAAAACAAAGGCTCGAGCGTCTCCGAGAACTTTTTGTGCCCTGAGATGGGGACGTTGGCTGGTGCCCATCAGACAACGACATGGATCTGTTGATGCCCCATCCCTGGAATTCAAAACCAGGTTGGACGGGGCTTGGAGCAACCTGGGATAGTGGAAGGTGTCCCTGCCCGTGGAAAAGGGTTGGAACTTGGAAGAAAGATGGAGAGAAACATTTTACAGGAGTGTGTTTTACATGGGAATGGTAGGACAGGGGGGAATGGCTTCCAACTGAGAGAGAGTAGGTTTAATTAGATGATAGGAAGAAATTCTCCACTGTGAGGGTGGTGAGACACTGGAACATGTTGCCCAGAGAAATTGTGGATGCACCATCCCTGGGAGTGTTCAAGGTAGGTTGGATGGAGCTCTGAGCAACCTGGGATAGTGGAAGGTGTCCCTGCCCATGGCAGGGGGTTGGCACTGGATGATCTTTAAGGTCCTTTCCAACCCACACCATTCTGTGATTCTGTGATCTTGAAGGTCCCTTCCAACCCAAACCATTCTGGGATTCTCTGGTGAAAATATTTTTCCAACCTGCTTTTATAGAGACACAGAGGAAGGAACACAGGAGCTCTGATGATCCTGTTTATCCAAGGTCAAAAAAAGGACCAGCAGAATTGCATCCTGGTCCAAGTGTTCCCTGAGAGGGCCTGAGGCTTTGCTCCAGAGGGCAGATTTTTTTGGGAGGCAGGTGTATTTACTGTCCTCCATCCACAGGGTCAACTCTTCCCTGCCTCCTGTTACCAGAATCTCCCACCAACACTCCATTACTGTTGGGATAAACATGGACACCATTCCTTGGGTTTTTTTGGTGTTTTTTTAGGATGTATTAAATGTCACCAAATCCCGAGCCTGCCACAAGCACTAAACATGGCCCAGGGTTCAAAACCATACCCCTCAAGGAGGAGTCCCCTCAGAAACTTCCTGAGATCCTTTGGCAGCTGGAGGTGAACAAACCCAGGGAACCATTAGCAAATGTGCCCTAGAAATCCTCATTTGGGCCCTGATATTTCTATCCATGCCCAACTCACTCAACATCCCTGTGAAACCTCCTGGTTCCCTGCCCACAGCTGCCACTTTCCCCTTGGAGAGCAACAGATTCCCCAAGGACATTGGGCAGGAAGATCTGAGGTTGGACTCGATGACCTTGGAGGTCTTTTCCAACCTTAATGACTCTGTGATTCTGAGTTGAAAGGGTCTTTTATCCAGAAAGGACCATTCTCACTGCTTGGAAATCCACAATCCAGGCTGCCAGGCCATGTCTGACCTCGAGTCTATCCCAGAAACTCTGGCTCTGCTGGAATCTTCCCTAACATTAAACACTCCCTGTCTGCATGTCCCTTCTGGAGCTGAGTCACCCACAGTTGAGTTCCTCTGGGCAATTAGGTGGCAATGCCCCATCTCTGGAAGTGTCCAAGGCCAGGTTGGACGGGGCTTGGAGCAACCTGGGATAGTGGGAGGGGTCCCTGTCCATGGCAGGGGGTGGGACTGGGTGACCTTTAATGTCCCTTCTTCCCAAACCAGTCGGTGATTCCAGGCAGGTCTGCAGTTGGAAATCTCCACTGGGCATAGTGCCCTGGGATCCTTTTGTATTCCATGAAGAAAACCAGGATACAAACCCTCTGGTTTAGGTTAGAAATTCACTTAGGGAGGAATAAATCATTCCTAGAAGAACCCATTTTGCTCCCTGGGTTAGGAATGGAGGGTGGGCAGCTAATTTGGATGGAGATGTGTCCACCCTTTTAAAAGTCTCAGAGATTTTAAGTTTAAAGACCTCAAATGCTGTGAATCCAAATCACTGTTATTATGGAATAAATAGGAAGGAAAGTCACACCTGTATCATTAAGAGGCTCCTGAAACAAGGAACAAATATAAAAATCCAGGGCCAATTCCACATATTTTGGTATTAAATCACCATCACTGGTCACATTCCCATCTGGTGGGACCTGCCACCTCCTTTAACTTCCACACTCCTTGTCCCATGATCCTGAGCACCAAGAGGAAGTTGGGAAGAGGCAGAGCACGAGGAATACAGGGATAAATTTGAAGAGCAGCTCAAGATGCCACGTTTTCTCCGTGCTGGGGAGGTTTCAAGGACACAAAGACACCTGTTCCTCGGCGGGGACTCACGGGAAGCAAATCCCTCGTGGTCCTTTGTGCCTTTGAATCTTTGCTATTCAGAGCATCACAATAAAAGCCCACTGTAAATGCGGAGCTGGGAGGGGGAGAAGGGCTCGGGAAGCAGCAAGATCAGTCCTGTTAGTTGTTAGACTGACAAGAATAATGGAAAGGAGGAGGAGAGGGCACGAGAGAAAGCAAAAGCATTAGGCAGAAACGCTGTGAAGCTCCTGCAACCTAAAATAAACCAGGCTTTGCACACAGAGCAGTTTAACCTCCCACCCCTGTGACTAATGAGTTCCCAACGCTGGGGGATGGAGAAAAAAAAAACAACACAAAAAACAAAACCTAAACCACAACAACAGCAAAGCAAAAAGCTGCTGGCACCCACAATCAGGTGGCAAGCAGGAAAAGGATGGTGTTTTTTTCCCAGTTCTGCAGAGCTTTTCCAGCAGTGTATCTTTGGGGCCATCAATGGGAGCTGGAAAGGCTCAGCCCAGGCCTTCGATTCTCAGGATTGTCTGACTGATAAAGGTTTTAATTTAATTGGAGTGTTTATGTTTCCAGATCCGCAGAAACATAAATCTGGGCTGATAATGTGTTTTAAGGGAACCAGAGGTAAGGTTTGGAAGATAAATGTGGTGTCAGAGCTGCCCACTGGGTTGCACAGGCTCAGGATTCATTAGCCATTGTGTTTTTTGAGGGGGTTTAATGGGTTTTCCAGGTTTTATGGAACTTTGCCTCTTCCCTCTGCTTTTAGACACCAGTCTAGATTATCAGCTGATGTAAATCAAGTGATTTTCCTCAACTGCCTGGGGTGGGATCTCAGGAAGGATCCTTAACAGCAAAGTTCCACTGAAAACAGGACACTGGGGCTGCTGTCCTTGTTAGAGCCTGGGATATGGGGCTGGGACAGCTCTGCTCTGGAGCCAGGCTGGGAGAGCTGGGGGGGTTCCCCTGGAGAAGAGAAGGCTCCAGGGAGAGCTGAGAGCCCCTGGCAGGGCCTAAAGGGGCTCCAGGAGAGCTGGAGAGGGACTGGGGACAAGGCATGGAGGGACAGGACACAGGGAATGGCTTCCCAGTGCCAGAGGGCAGGGATAGATGGGATATTGGGAAGGAATTGTTGGCTGTGAGGGTGGGCAGGCCCTGGCACAGGTTGGGCAGAGAAGCTGTGGCTGCCCCTGGATCCCTGGAAGTGTCCAAGGCCAGGTTGGAGCAACCTGGGCTAGTGGAAGGTGTCCCTGCCCATGGCAGGGGGTGGAATCAGATGGTCTTCAATGTCCCTTCCAACCCAAACCATTCCATGATTCTGTAAGTCCAGCAGCTCTCAAAAACAGGGACACCAAAACGAGAAGATCTAAGAAGAGAAGCAACATTTTGTTCTCAGCTCCAGGAGACAGAGCAGATCTACCAAGGGAGAGGAGTCACCCTCTGCCTCATGAACATCCCATGTGGCCACTGGTGCCTCTGAAACCAAGGATCAGGGAGACAAGGTGGAAGAAATCCCTGGTTGCAATTTCTGTGGTGAGGTCAAGTTTTGGTCCCCGTCCAGCACAGTTCTTGTGGGAGGAAGGGATTGCCTGGTAGGTTTAAATTGCAAAATCACAGGATCTTTAAGGTTGGAGAAGACCTCTAAGACTGTCAGGTCCAAGTGGAATTCAGTTCTGGAGCATCCAGCAGTGCTAATTCAGGGAAGGCTCCAGGCACTCTCCTGTAAATCCGACCTTGGCAAGGGACAGGAATGTCATTCCCTCCTTGGCACTGCCACGGTGTCCCCACCATTTGTCTTCTCTGTCCCCAGTGACTTGATCACCATGAGAATGTTGGTCTGGCACAGATTTATTCCCTTTAAGTGCCTGTGGGACACATTCCAAGGTGCCACATTGACAGCCTGGGAAAGCAGGGGCCTGGATGTGCCCCGAAAAGAAGGGCAGGAGAGAAAACAGCCATAAAATCCTCATCTTCTCTGCCCAACACCTTCAGTCAGGAGCTCCCCATAAGGAAGAAGCACTTCCAGGTAGGAGAATGTCACCCCCCACCTCTTAAAGCCCATTTGCAGCCCCTCCATAGATGTTTTTGGGATTCACCCTCTCCATGTCATGTGGAGAGGAGGTCATGAAATAATTTCACATGACTGAGACTGAGAAGCTCTTTTGTGTCTTTACAGCTGGATTTCAACAGGAATGATGCTGGAACCCCCCAGTTAGTCTCCCCCAAAAGCCTACATTTGTCTCAGATGGGAAGAAAACCAGAACGAATGTTTTCCCTCCAGAGGTGATAAGAGGTGATTTTTTTTTCCTCCTCCAGGATTTCTGCTCTGTCCTGGTTGTTTCCTCAGAGTTCCAGAGTCGTCTGAGCTTGGGAACACGGAGATATGAAATATATAGAATTGGTACTGGCTTTATTTTCAGTCTTCCAAAGGCAATCCAGGAGGGAAAAGCAGCCCCTGAAGATTTATGTGCTCTTTGAACGAGCAGAGCTTTTAATTGATCCCAGCACATTTAAAGGCAGAGCTGAGCAAGCCTGGGGCTGCTGCAAGGTCAGGACTAACCAAGATGCACTTCCAAGTGCTCTTGGAATTCCCAGTGCTGTTGGAAAGGTCCTCTGCTGCTGGAAAACTCCTCTTCTCATCCTAAAATCCCTTGGAGATGACTGTGCTGGGGCAGGGAACACTTGTGTGCTCGTGGGGGAGATGAAGAGTGTCACAAAATAACACCTTGATCTCCTTATGGTTTTACCTAAGGAGAGCTGCCCTTTCTCTTGGAAGTAATCCCTGTTTTTTAAACTGAAAGAAGGTGGATTTAGATTTTGGGAAGGAATTCCTGGCTTGGAGGGCCCAGGTTGGCCAGAGAAGCTGTGGCTGCCCCTGGATCCCTGGAAGTGTCCAAGGCCAGGTTGGAGCAACCTGGGCTAGTGGAAGGTGTCCCTGCCCATGGAACTGGATGATCTCAAAGTTCTTTTCCAACCCAAATCATTCCATGATTCCGCAATGGGCTGAGCTCTGCAACCCTTCTGTGATCACTTCACTCAGCAAAGGATTTTCATGTCATTTCTCCTCTTTTTCCCCCTTTCCCATCAAGAAAGGAAGTGTTTTCTCCTCTTCTCCCTCCCATTTTGGGCTGTAACCCCCAAATCCTGGCTGTCCTCACCACTGATGGATTAGCAGCAAACCCCAAAGGAAGAAAGCACAAATTAAAAGGAGTTGAGCAGCTTGGACCAAATTCTAGAGTAATTTCACAAAGAATAAATTCAATTAAAAGCAGAGGGGTGAGGGCTGTGTGTTATTTGAGAATATGGGTTGAGTGGAGCCGATGGTTCCAACAGAAAATAAAAGTATGGGGATGATGGAAGGGAAATGTCAAAATGTTTCTTTTCAACCTGTCTTGTGTTTCACATCAGAAACACCACGAGCACTTTCCAAGCAGAACCTTTCAGCTTCCATTTGTCATTTGAAAGTGGAATTTCCCTCGTGGTGGGACCTGTTTATTTTTAATAACTTCCAAATGAAAGCCAAAAAAAATTAATTAGGAGGTCAAGAGAAATATTTGGGGCTGACCCCAAACGATGGGGTTTTTTTTCAGCTTTTATTTTTTTTTTTCAGTTCTCTGAAAAGGAGAAGGGAAACAGTTGGGCTTGACTTACATCAGTTGTTTTTTATTGATCGATTTTCCAGTAAAATCAGGGGGGAAAAAATGATTCCCAAGCTCTGAACCTTGGTCTGAACCACGTTGTGTCTCTTGGCAGCGTGGGCTGAGCACCTTCCCCTGATTATAAATAGTCTGGGCTCATAGACAGGCATTGAAAATAAAAAGATGTGGGAATAAAAAGATGGAGAAAGGAAAATCTTGCTGAACTTCTCCCCAGATTTTTTCCGTGCTGGCAGGTCTTGGCCCTGCTGGGGATTTAGCTGGGAGCAGAGCAGTGCTTGGAAAATGGGGATGGAGATGGCACTGGGAGAAGGTGGTGGATGTAGAAAAAGTAAGGGAATCAGCAGGGAATACTGGGAGGTGCTGGATGAGGAAAAGGTAAGGGAATGAGCAGGGAATACTGGGAGAAGGTGCTTGGTTTGGAAAGGGGAAGGGAATGAGCAGGAGCACTGGAAGAAGGTGCTTGGGCTGGAAAGGGTGAGGGAATGAGCTGGGAATACTGGAGAAGGTGTGGGTGTGGAAGAGGTAAGGGAATCAGCAGGGAATACTGGGAGAAGGTGCTGGATGAGGAAAGGGGAAGGGAATCAGCAGGGAATACTGGGAGAAGGTGTTGGATGAGGAAAGGGGAAGGGAATGAGCAAGGAGTGCTGGGACAAGGAGCTGTGTGTGGGAAAGGTATGGGAATGAGCAGGGAACACTGGGAGAAGGTGCTGGGTGTGGGAAGGGGAAGGGAATGAGCTGGGAGCACTGGGACAAGGTGCTGGGTGTTGAAAGCATACAGGAAAGAGCAGGAGCATTGGGAGAAGGTGCTGGGTTTGGAAAGGGGAAGAGAATGAGCAGGGAATACTGGGACAAAGTGCTGGGTTTGGAAAGGGGAAGGGAATGAGCAGGGAATACTGGACAAGGTACTGGGATTGGAAAGGGGAAGGGAATGAGCAGGAGCACTGGAAGAAGGTGCTGAGTGTGGAAAGGATACAGGAATGAGCAGGGAACGCTGGGACAAGGTGCTGGGTTTGGAAAAGGTAAGGGAATGAACAGGGAATACTGGGAGAAGGTGCTGGGTGTGGAAAGGGGAAGGGAATGAGCAGGAAGTGCTGGGAGAAAGTGCTGGGTTTGGAAAAGGTAAGGGAATGAGCAGGGAACACTGGGACAAGGTGCTGAGTGTGGAAAGGAGAAAGGAATGAACTGGGAACACAGGGAGAAGGTGCTGGGTGTGGAAAAGGTAAGAGAATGAGCAGGGAATACTGGGAGAAGGTGCTTGGTTTGGAAAGGGGAAGGGAATGACCAGGAGCACTGGGACAAGGTGCTGGGTTTGGAAAGGGGAAGGGAATGAGCTGGGAGCACTGGGACAAGGTGCTGGGTGTGGAAAGGATACAGGAATGAGCAGGGAACACTGGGACAAGGTGCTGAGTGTGGAAAGGAGAAAGGAATGAACTGGGAGCACAGGGAGAAGGTACTGGGTGTGGAAAAGGTAAGAGAATGAGCAGGGAATACTGGGAGAAGGTGCTGGGTCTGGAAAAGTTAAGGGAATGAGCAGGAGCACTGGGACAAGGTGCTGGATGTGGAAAGAGGAAGGGACCTTCCCACTGAGAAACACTGGCACAAACACATCCCTGCCACACCAACAGGCAGCTCCCAGCAGTGGGAAGGTGGAAAGAGGAGAATTCCAGCCACTCCAGAGCAAAACTTCTTGGTAAATCTCCCTTGAAGGCTCAGCCATTTGTTGCTGCTGTGTTAGCACTGAAATTCAGACAGTCTGGGGTTTCCTTCCCTGCCACTTGTGTGTCCCCCTGAGAGGGGACTCTGTCCTCCGTCCTCTCAGCTCAGCACTGAACTGATTTTCAGCTCCTCACCCTCGCCACACAAAGGGTTCTAGAGACATAAAACAGAAAGAAAAGAAGTAAAAATCCACCAAAACAACAAGCTAAGAAACACCACTAAGAAAACAGTTTCTTCCATGGCCCCAGAGGGGAAGCACAGCAAAAGAGGAGGTTTGGAGGTAAAAAGAGCAACCAAGCAGCAGAAATTCTCTGTGAGCTGCCCAGTGTCCCACTGTTGCTCTCAGCCCGGGTTTTGGCAGCTGTGCCAAAAAAAATCCCTCACAAACCAGTCAATCCATACTTTGTGCTGCTCCTGGAGAAGCCTTTTGGGGGAATTGCTCTTCTGTAATGTCTGTCAGGGGAAAAAGAGGGGGGGAAAGGATGTGTTTTTTTATGTGAGTTTTATTTTACAGCAGGACAAAGAGGACCAAAAATGGCCTGGGGGGAAGGGGTTGGTGCTTATCCTCAGGGAATATCAGCTCCAGTGGAGCTGGTGGATGTGTATTTATTTACACCAGCTGAGAAATAAGGCCTGGGGTTCTCATTATCCAGGCAGCACTGAATCCTGATTTATTGTTCCCCAGGAATGCAGGGAGGGAGATGGAGGGTCAGGCAGCATAAAATCCAGATAAATAGGGGGGATGTGAGTCATGTGGGGTCAACTGGTGCTGCTGAAGATTCAGGACAAGCCATTTGTCTGGTGCAGGAAATGTTCTTTCAACACCATCTCGGAGGAAAGGGGTCCTCCCACGGGGTCAGGGAGACTGAGTTGGACCCAGGGCCTTCTCCTGGCTTTTCCAGCTGAGTGTGGAGCTGGACAAGGCTGGAAAAACAGTGGCAGAATTAAGCAGAAGGAAGACCCTTGTCATGGGAACTGGAGTTTTGGATGGAAACCATAATTAGTCCAGAGTACATTGCTGGAGAGTCAGAGAATCATGGAATGGTTTGGGTTGGAAGGGACCTTAAAGATTGTCCCATTCCACCCCCTGCCATGGGCAGGGACACCTTCCACTCTCCCAGGGTGCTCCAACCTGGCCTTGGACACTTCCAGGGATCCAGGGGCAGCCACAGCTTATCTGCCCAACCTGTGCCAGGGCCTCCCCACCCTCACAGCCAGGAATTCCTTCCCAATATCCCATCTAAAGCTACCCTCTGTCAGCTTGAATCCATTCCCACGTGTCCCCTCAGCCTCTCTAAGTGGTGCCACATGAGGACCAGGGAAGAAAGGAGAATCTTTCCCTTTGAACCACAGAAGGATCTTTAGGAGTACAAGGGAGGGAAAATAACTCTGCAGTTCTTCCACTGACATCCTTCCCTGCTTCTGTTTGGTCTCCTGGAGTAGGTGGAAAACTCTCATATCCGGTGAAATCCTGAGGTTGGAATGTTTGCCTCTACACTCCTACTGGCCAGCCCAGGGGGGAGATGAACTGCATGGGTTGTGTTGTAATTGTCATTGGAAGCAAAGAATATCCTCAAATGCTTCCCTGGAGGAAAGTCATAACAACAGGTAATTGTGAGAGCTGTGAGAGGAGATGTGGGAGCATAAAGGCCTGGAAAATAATGCTTTGCCTCACTGTTGGAGTGGTTATTGGGAGCACTGAGGGGAGGGCACAGGGTGAGATGGAGGATGTGATGATGCTTTAAAAAGAAAGAAAAAAACAAGTCAGAAAATGTCCTGGGTAATGAAGTGGAAGATTCCCTTCTAATAAAGCAGAAAGGACTCTCTGAAGGAGTCACACAGTGAGTCATGCCCTGGGAGAGGTCACATGGCAGAAGGGTTTGGCCCAGCAGGCAGATGGGAGTTGTGGAATCATGGAATCACAGACTTGTTTGGGTTGGAAGGGACCTTAAAGACCATCTCATTCCACCCCCTGCCACAGGCAGGGACACCTTCCACTAACCCAGGTTGCTCCAAGCCCCTTCCAACCTGGTCTTGAGCATTGATTTGTTTAAGGTTTGCAATAACAATTTTGGTCCCCAAGGTAAAAATGAAGTTCTGAGGAAGTCTGCTCATGGAACAAAGCTGAGAAACCTCCATGGAATGCAGCAGGAGCTGAATGTCACAGAAAACTTCTCAAGAATGAGCAGAAACAGGATGGAATAGTTCAAAATTGAGTCATGAACCTGAAAGGGAAGATTTCCTTCTCCAGGGCTCTTGAGAAGCCATTTCTCTGCTGGAAATCAATCCCAATGGAAACTGGTGATGGACACACACACATGGACTGAGGGACAACATCTGTGAGGGACAAAAGCAGGCATTTAACCCCTGGACCAATGCTGGAGGCACCACAGCAAGGTGCAGAAGGTGACTGTGAGCAGCTCCTGAGCCTCCCAAAAATCAAACAACTCCTTGTGCTATCATCTCCCTGGTGAAGAGTTCATGGATTTCTATAGAATCATGGAATGGGTGTGTTGGAAGGGAACTTAATCAAGTCCCACCTCCATGTTTGGGCAGGGACACCTTCCACTAGCCCAGGTTGCTCCAACCTGGCCTTGGACATTTCCAGGGATCCAGGGGCAGCCACAGCTTCTCTGGGCAACCTGGCCAGTGCTTCCCCACCCTCCCAGCCAGGAATTCCTTCCCAATAGCCCATCTAACCCTGCTCTCCTTCAGTTTAAATCATTGGAAGTCAGCAAAGGAACAATAATCTGGGCACTGGCTTTGCAGGAAGTGCCAAAGGGAAGGATCCTGGAGTGCTCTGCCAGCAGCTCCCTAAGTGTGAATGGAGTACCTGTGACACCTGATTCAGGATGAAGAAGTTTGGACACTAAGGATTTAAGGAAAGAAGTGATTTAGGACCTTAAAAAGTGACAGGGGGTGGCTGTTAAAATGTTTGCAATGACATCAGTTTTAAGAGTGATTCGAGGGGAGTGAAACAATCATATTTTATTTATTATTTTTTTTGTGTGTGTGTGGAAAGTTTTTCCCTTGCAAACACTCACATTTCGTGGGTTCAGTGAAAGGTTGATATTTTTCATCCTCGAAAGAACAGAAGCTTCTCTGTTTTGATTTTATCTCTGTTTTCAGGGAAGAACAAAACATTTGCCAGCCACGTTCACCCTTAAAGGCTGGTAAGGTCAAAGTCTTGGGATGTCTCAGAAAACTTGGAAATGGGCTCCAGAGTTTCAGTTCAAACCTGCCTTGGGCTGTTCTTACATCCTCTGAGATAATGAATCCATGGATGGTGCTGACACATCGAGGCCCTGAAGAGTCATGAAAAGAAGCTTTGAAATCAATGCCAATTCCTGGCTCTGGATTCTCCAAAACATGGAAACGGCTGCCAAGGGCAGCTCCAAATTCCTCCTAATCCAGGACAAGATCTGAGCCCTTTGAAATGAGGCTGGATTTGAAGTCTGGAGTGGAATTCTGCTGGAAAGGTCTCCCTCCTGTCCAGCAGTGATGTTTCAAAGAGCATCACGGGCACCAGAATATTCCACAAGGACAAAGCCAACCTCTGTCTTTTAAAATTTGATTTTTTCATTGCTGGCGAGGAAGAGGGAAGAGAAATGTGGGACAAGAGGAATGGACACAGGAAGATTGGGTGCTCTGGGGTGGTTTTGTTGGTTTGCTCTGACATATCCCTGTCACAGCCATTAGGAATGTCAGACTGGATGGACTGGGAGCCAGCCAAGGGCCTGATCCTGGCAGGATCTCAGGTGCAGATGATCCCTCCCAAATCCAGATGAGAATGGAGGTTTGGCTGGTTTGTACCATCCCAAGGCTTTGTTAAAGAGAAGAGGATCAGGGAATTGTTGAGGTTGGAAAAGACCACCAAGTCCAGCCTTTGACAGAATACAAAGCAGATTAATGTCTCCCAAGCACAGAGTTGAGAATCATGGAATCCTGGAATGGTTTGGGTTGGAAGAGACTTTAAAGACCACCTGGTTCCATCCCAGGGTCACCTTCCACTAGCCCAGCTTGCTCCAACCTGGCCTTGGACACTTCCAGGGATCCAGGGGCAGCCACAGCTTCTCTGGGCAAGCTGTGCCAGGGCCTCCACCCCCTCACAGGGAAGGATTTTCCATTTTTTCTGTTATTCCCTAATTTTTCCCTCATATCCCATCTAACCCTGCCCTCTTTCAGTTCCAAACCATTCCTATGCAGTGAATCTGCACGATGCGAATCCGGCTACATTCCCACAGGATTCCTGTCTGTGGGATGAAGCCAGAGGCTCCTTCCCTGTGCCTACACACCTTTTAATGCCCATTTTCTCCATCAGCTCTTTCCTGGCCAGTGGCAGCATTTCCAGCAGATGCCTGGCCCTGGGATGAGGTGAAAGGAGAACTCTGGAGATCTGCCCGGCCTTTGCCAGCATCCCGAAAGGCTGGGCCATTCCCAGACCCAACACTCCATTATCCATGCCTGAAAGATGGAAAATAAGGCACATTATGACAGCAACAGCAGCACCTAAAACCCCTCACTTTGTAGTCTGCAGTTGAAAGCAAATATCTGGTTGTGCCAGGATGGAGAAGTGTTTTTTTTCCCAGGGAAATCTCTCCTTCCCTCTGCCACAGCTTTGGCTGATCCTGCAGGTGGAACATCTGCCCTTCTGTTGGGGCACCAAAGTCCAGCCCAATCCAAACCCACCTGGATTTACGCGGTGGCCACAGAGCCAACAGTCTGGGCTGCTGTTTTTTTGGGAAGGGATGTGTGTAAAAGTGCAAACACCTGCTGCAAATCAGCCCCTGGGGAGCCCTGGCTTTGGGAATTCCAGTGGAATGTTCTCTGCCCATGGATGGTTTTAAGGTCCCTCCCAACCCAAACTGCTCTGTGATTCCATGAAATTCCCATTCCTGTTGAAGCCACTGTTTGTTCCTAGTCCTTTGTGGGTGGGTCACACAAAAGCCTTGCTCAGTTTTGGAGTTTTGAGGCCGAGACCAGAACAAGGGAAACACCTCAGGAACAACTTTTGCAGAGGGATTTGCCTGGGCAGGACAGGGACAAACATCCCTCTGGACATCAAACCTACCTGCTGCTGGCTTGTTATGTGGACTGAGACTTCTAGTTATTTAATTTAATTATAAAATTAATTACAATGTTATTATAATTTAATTAATTATAAAATTAGTTTATTGTAGAGATCAGCCGCTGTTACAGTCCCAGAGGATGATCCCAGAGGATCAACCTTTGGATGTTTCCAGTGCAGGTTGTTCCAGCTGTTCCTCAGGCCTGTGGAGGTGGCTCAGATGAGCAGATGGAGACACAGCTTGGGACAGAAAGGGAGATCTCAGTGACTGCCCCCAACAACCAACCTGCCACGTGTTTCCAGTTCCACCTTTGCCTTCCATGTTTGCCAGGAGAAAAAAACCACCAGGCATATCCTGGAGACAGGACAGGGCGGGATCAAGGTGTGTGAGGAAGGAGGAACAGTTCCAGGGAGGCTCTTCCTGAGCAGATACTGCCTCTTCCACAAACACCTCCATGTGCTGACAACGGTGACACGTGGAAGGAAGATCCCTGAGGAATCCTGGGAAGCAAAAAGGCTTCAAAACCCTCAGGATAGTTGTGCAGAGTATGTGTTTGTCCTCCTGTTTCATGTAGTGGTTTCTTACCCTCAAATAATTCCCAAAACCCCGATTCTTTTAAGCACTTCTGCTTTTTTTTTTTTTACAATTGGGGAGACTTGAGGCAGGATGTGGCAGCAGAAGGGATGGTTCCAAGGAGATTAATCACTGCTTTCCAAAGCCAAGGGAGGATCCAGCATATCTGAGTGCTTAGAGCTTTAGAGCATTAGAAAATGTGCCCTCCTGGGTGTGACATTCCTCTCCCTCCAACTTGGGAAGGGAGAATATTGGCTGCAGGTGAGCAGCCGGCAGCAGAAGAGGGAAAAGGAGAAAGATTAAAGGACAGAACCCAAAAACTCGTCCCTTGTGATGTCTTTTCCACTATCAATTCCCTGTCAAAAGCCCCGAACATCCATTAAGGAGGCTTTTAGGACCGGCCCTCCTTTTGTCTTACAAATGAAAGCAGATGCCAAAGCCCCGGGAGCGGCAGCAGCAGGAAAACAACCTCCTGAACTTTGGCAGCAGCATGAGGCCACCTCGGGAAAATCATCTCGGGGGCCATCCATCATCTCAGCAAATTGCTGCTGCTCTAATTAAAGAGAGACTGGAAAGATTTGAGATTTTTTTTTTTGTGTGAGTGTCAAATATTGGAAAGCAAAGGTGCCCGTTGTCGAAGTGATTTGCTGTTTGTAAGGAGGAGTTTCACTCACTAAGCACCCGAGATGGGTGATGGAAGGTTTTTCCAAAGGGACCAGAGCGTGGGAAAAGCTTTATTTTGGAAGTCTTTCTTCTAGTTCGCTAAGGGCTTCTGAGGGGACGTGCCCACTTCTCACCTAGTTGTGAAATAACAGACCCTGATGATGTTCTCTCCCGTGAAAAACGAGGATTCAGGGGTGCATTTCTTTGTTACCTTTTTTCTCTGAGTGTCTCCACCTTCTCAATCCCTGCTCCTGCTGCTTCAGCTCTGAGAGTGAGATTCTCAAAACCAAAAATCCAGGTGAGTCCAGAGCATTCCCATTGCAAAGTCGTCCATGTCAGGGTTTGGGGTGAGAAACCACCTCCTTTCCAGCCCCTCTCCTCTGCTGGCAAAGCAGCTGTTTAGGTGGTTTATGGAGGGTTTGGATCGTGGAGGAAATGATAGAATTAGGAACTGAGAATGGTGAGTTGTTTTGTTCTTTTTACTGAGCAGATTTCCATGGGGAAAAAATGACTGTGGGCCACGTGTTGATGTTTCAGCATCAAAACTGAAATCATCCCTCACTCTTTCGACATTTGTCATCTTCCAACACATCTTTGGAGGAGTGGAAGGGTTTTGTTACTTATCCCAGAATGTGCTGAGCTGGAAGGGACCCACGAGGATCATTCAGCCCAATCCTCAGCCCTGCACAGGCCCAGCCCCAAGAGTCCCACCCTGTGCCCCAGAGGATCATCCAAACCCTCCTGGAGCTCTGGCAGCCTTGGGGCTGTGCCCACTGCCCTGGGGAGCCTGGGCAGTGCCCAACCAGCCTCTGGGGGAAGAACCTTTCCCTGAGATCCACCTAAAACTCCCTGACACAACTCCAGCCACTCCAATCATGTCAAGGAAAAATAATCCTTTCCCCTTTTATTCCGGTTTTTAATCCCATCCTCCTCCACCTGCCCCATTTCCTCGGAGATTCCTGTACCCTGCTACATTCTCCATCCCAGCTCCTGTTTGCCTCCCCTGCTGGCATTTTTGGGGGAGAAATTTGTGGAGCATTTCCCCAAGCAGTAGAAGTCACTGAGTACTGATGCCCTTGAAGTCGGTGCCTCCCCCTGAATTAAAATAGAGCTTTTGTTTAAATTAAAGGACAAAACCCTTCCCTTGCAGAGCCACTCCCTGTGACAGCCTCACTAATTAGTTGTTATTAATGGTGATAACAGAGCCATCAGATCTCATCCACGGCTGATTATTACAGGGATTCACTGGCCAGGGGAGCTTTGGCTCTGGGGACAAACGGGCACATTCTGTCAGGCAGCACCTGGAATCCTGCTCCTCAGGGCATGAAATCCTGGCTGGGAAGATGTACCAGGCAGTGGGACTTGGGGGGAGAGGGAGGGAGGGGATCATAAATGGGTGGAAAAATCGGAAAGGGCAGGTTTGGAAATCACAGAGTCATAGAATGGTTTGAGTTGGAAGGAACCTTCAATAACATCCAGTTCTAAACCCCTGCCATGAGCAGGGACACCTTCCACTAGCCCAGGTCACTCCAACCTGGCCTTGGACACTTCCAGGGATCCAGGGGCAGCCACAGTTTCTCTACCCAACCTGTGCCAGGGCCTCCCCACCCTCACAGCCAGGAATTTCTTCCCAATATCCCACCTATCCCTGCCCTCTGGCAGTTTGAAGCCATTGCCCCTTGTCCTGTCCTTCCATGCCTTGTCCCCAGTCCCTCTCCAGCTCTCCTGGAGCCCCTTTAGGCCCTGCCAGGGGCTCTCAGCTCTCCCTGGAGCCTTCTCTTCTCCAGGGGAACCCCCCCAGCTCTCCCAGCCTGGCTCCAGAGCAGAGGGGCTCCAGCCCTGGCAGCGTCTCCGGGGCCTCCTGTGGACTCTCCCCAGCCGTGGTCATGGAGAGCAAGGCCAACACCTTTGCAGGCTGCCAGTGACCAACCTGAGGCTGAATTTTTCCACAAAATGCAGTGAGAAGAGCTCTGAAGCCCAAGGGCCACCTGCCTGGATGGGTCAGAGCTCCCAGAGGTCCCCACAGCTCAGCTCATCAACGATTTTGGCAAGTCCACCTCTCTGGGCCTGTCCAATGAACCACAAACATGGAAACACTTCTGAGGAGCAGCACCTCATCCTCCCTCCCTGCAGTGTTTGCAGCCCCTCCAGCAGCTGAGGAATTCCCTCTGGATATGCATTTCCTCCTTCCCTGCTGGATTTTCCTTCATTAAACCAGCCTTTGGGAGCGAAACCAAGTGCAAGGCCCAGCCCCAGCCGCTCTGTTTTCCCCATCATCACCAAGGCTGAGGAACATCCTCCCCTCATTTCTGTAACACACAGACCCCCAGCCCACACCCCTCCCTCTGCTCCTCTCACTCCCCAAGCAAATATTTTCGTTGGAAAGATGATCCTCCACGTGGAGAGCCTGGAGCCACTGTTGCAGTGACAGCCCCTGTGGGATTGTGATGGGAAACAGCCTCTAAATATTCCCCCTTTTACGGGGAATAAAAGTTTCCTGGGGAATGTTCCCTGCCCGAGGGATGGAGGGAAGGCAAGAGGCTGAGAGGATGCAGGTGGGGATCACCTCCCACTTCCTCTTTGCACTTGCTTTCCTCCTCAAATTCCAGGAGTGTCTGGAGGCCACCACTGAGATCAAAGCCTTGGAGGAAATAGGTGGAGCTCCCCCCCAACAACTGCTGAACTGGGCTGGGAAAGGCTGAGGGAAGAGGGGCTTCATGGAATCATTTAGGTCGGAAAAGACCTCTAAGATTTTCCAGTCCAACCATTCCCAGCACTGCCGAGGCCACCACTGGCTCATGTCCCCAAGTGCCACATCCACAGGGATTTTAAATCCCTCCAGGGGTGGGGACTCCAACACTGCCCTGGGCAGCCCCTTCCAATGCCTGACAACCCTTTCCATGAAGAACTTTTCCCTAATATCCAACCTAAACTTCCCCTGGTGCAACTGGAGGCTGTTTCCTCTTGTCCTGTCGCTTGTTTTTTGGGAACAGAACCCGACCCCCCGGCTCCCCCCTCCTGTCAGGGAGTTGCAGAGCCAGAAGGTCCCCCCTGAGCCTCCTTTTCTCCAGGCTGAGCCCCCCCAGCTCCCAAATCAGAGACAAACTGTCTTGTCCTGGTTCCAAAGGCTGAGGTACCACCAGGAGCACAATTCCCACCCTTTCTCCTGAATCATCTCCCGAGGTTTCTCCCGAGGAACGAGGGAATTTTATCAGGAAACATTGAGCTTTCCAAGGCACGGTGTGGAGAAACCACATTTATTGCTCTGAGTCTTCTGTTCCTCTCTGATGAGATGCCGCTGGAACGGGAGCTGAGGGAAAAAGCTCAACCAACACTTGTAACACTTGCTCACTTCGCTGCTCTGGCTCTGAGTTAAAAAACCCCCCTCGTGATAAATCCAGAATGATCCAGAGCTGATGTTTGTGAGGGATTTTGGTTCAAAGTGATTAGAATAAGAGGTGCAAATCCTGATAAATTATCATCATCTTTTTTTTTTTTTTTTAATGATCTCTCACAAAGCAGGGGAAAAAAAATGGCACAGACTCAATTTCTGTAATGTTCTGTTTTCATCTGTGAGAAGAAAATTTTCAAGCTTAGGTGCCAAAAGCAGGAAAATTAAATCTCTATTTAGACAGTTAAATAAGAGGCTCAATTTTCAAAGGCACAATACCCTGGATTCCTAATTGCTACCAGAAGAGACTGAAACCTTGCTTTACTTTTAAAATGTATTTTCCAGCTCCAGAAAGAAAACTTTTTTTAGTTGCAAAGCATTTCAACAGAGAATGTCCACCAGGGAACGAGGGACAGCAGTTCACTGAAAAACAACTTGCAGGTTTTTTTCCTTTTTCGAGTTCAATTCCTGGCAGGAGGAAACTTGGATGGATTTGGGAGCAATGGAACAGCAGAAATCAAAGGGCTCAAGCTCAGCTCTTCTCCCATTTCCTCTGCACTGAGGGGTTGCAACCGAGGTACTGCCAGTGGAAATTTGGGAATTAGGAGAAGGGTTTGGAGCAGCAGGAGCAGCTGAGGGAGCTGGGGGGGCTCAGCCTGGAGAAAAGGAGGCTCAGGGGGGACCTTCTGGCTCTGCAACTCCCTGACAGGAAGGGGGAGCCCAGGGGGGGTCGGGCTCTGCTCCCAGGGAACAAGGGACAGGAGGAGAGGGAGCAGCCCCAAATTGTTCCAAGAGAGGTTTAGAATGGAAATTAAGGAAAATTTCATCATAGAAAGGGCTGTCCAGCCCTGGCACAGCTGCCAGTGTTGGAGTCCTGGAATGATCTAAAATCTATGTAGATGTGGCCCTTGGGGACAGGGGTCAGTGCTGAGGGATGGTTGGGCTGGATGATCTTCCTCTTTTCCAATCTAAATGTTTTCTGGGATTCCATGTTTGCTCTCACGTTTATTTCTCCACTTTGCTTCATGGGATGGGATCCTGGCTGTGGGCAGCTCTCTTTAATCCCAATTTTAACCCACCTCTGACACCAATTCAACCTACCCATACAGTTCTAATTCCATATATGATTCCAGCAGGAGGGTCCATGTGCAAGAGTGGCCACCACGGGGAAATCCTGGTGTCTGTGAGAGGATAAAACTGTGCCCCACACTGGGCCAGCCAGAACACTGTGTCCCAAAGAGAAGCTTTCCTGGAAATACTTCCAAATCCCAGCAAGAAGGATAAGAAAACCTTAATTTAAACTCGATTTCAGATTAATTTTTCTCCACATACAACATAATTTCTGCTCACATCTAGTCCTGTTCCTGAGCTCAACACATCCCCACCTGCCCCAGGTGCTGAAAGTATAAATCCATTTGTATATATCCTTTATTCCAGGAGAGATTTCTTTAGTCCTCAGCACAGACAGGGAGGTCTGAAAGAGGTGGAAGGTTGTTGGAGTGTGAGCCTCCAATGGATTTGACCTTGACTGGACCTCCAACATGGAGAGATGTTGACTTAGATCCAGTGCTGAGCACTTGCAATCATTTCTCCCCAAATGCCAAGCCCCAGGATTAACACTGCTGGAAGATCAGATGCTCTTGGATAACTTCCTGCAGGCTGGAAGGGCCGTCAGGGGTGGAAATCAAGTGGAAATACAGCCCAGAATTCTGAGGGAAAACGGAGATTTGTCATGAACCACTGCAAAACAGCCTGTGCTGGAATGAAAATACTGTCTGGAGAAGAGCTGTCATCTCCTGAGGGGTGAACTTCCTCTCCTTGTCCTTCTGGGAGAGCTCTGAGACAACCCAGCAGAGCTCGGGCGGGAAATGCTTCCAGTGCCAACCCTCCGTGGCAGGGGATGAACAGAGGGCTTGGCTCACCCAAGGTTGCCCAGCACTCTGAGGCTGTTCCACCAGCCCTAAAATCCAAATAATTTCGGGAAACAAACACACAGACTTTCCAAGAGGGGTCCCCAAGCACAGGGAAGAGGATTCTTTGCCCCGGGTCATGTTTTGTGCCTCGTGTTTTCGTGCTCGTGTCGACTCCGAGGGGATGGTTTTGATGTGCAAACACTGAACAAGAGAAATTCTTTCATCAGAAAGGACCAGGGGCACCAAACCCGCTTCCCAGGGTGAAAGTTCTTCAGGGCAGCTGCTTTTTCTGCAGGTACAAATAAATTGATGCCTGTATTTTGCTGTTTTCATAACGTTGGGGTTGTTCTCCAGCATCTAGTCCCTCTAATAACTTCATGGGATGAACTGGGGGTCATGTTGAATGTTCAAGGTGCACAAAGGACACCTGAGTGAGGTCGTTTTGCCCTCCAAAATCTTGCAGTGCACGAATCAAGGATGGCAAAGCTCAGCTATAAAACACAGTCACCTCCTTAATTGCAGCAGGACATTCCTGGTTATTAGAAAAAGTTTGGAAACGAGCTCGGCATCACCAGGTTATTACGGAAAGGAGGAGGGAAGGGAAGCATTTCAGCAATAAAAATGTCAATCTCTGGTTTGTTTTAAAAAAAAAGAAAAATAAAATAAAATACTAAAACAATGAGCTGCAAAACTCAGATCCAGAAAAGTCCTTTGATGAATGTCAGTACTTTTAAATTAGGACAAAGGAATTAGAAAAATGGAGGCTTATGTTTAATTCACTTGAAAGCAAATTAAAGGGTTCAGCTTATGGATGAAAAGAGAAAATGAGGTTATTTTTTTTTTCTTCTCTAGGAGTTACCAAGGCTACTGAAACCCAGGGAAAGGCAGAGCTCAGCACAGGGCCTGGAGAGCTGCTTTGACAGGGCTGTTTGCACATCTTAAGTGGATTTGGAAGTGGTTCCATCTCGGGAATCAGAAGCTGGACCAGCCACTGTGTCACAACCTCTTGGGTTGAAAAATCCTCGGGGATTTTTCTCCGAAATAATTCTTCCTCTCCCACCTGAGAGGTGATGGCACGAGGAGTTCTTTGATTTTTGGGAGGCTCAGGAGCTGCTCACAGTCACCTTCTGCACCTTGCTGTGCCTCCAGCATTGGCCCAAGGGTTAAATGCCTGCTTTTGTCCCTCAGAGATGTTGTCCCTCAGTCCATCACCAGTCTATACTGGGATTGATTTCCAGCAGAGAAATGGCTTCTCAAGAGCCCTGGAGAAGAAAATCTTTACTTTGAGATTCATGACTCAATTTTGAACTCTTCCATCCTGTTTCTGCTCATTCTTGAGTGGTTCTCTGGGATATTCAGCTCCTGCTGCATTCCGTGGAGATTTCTCAGCCTTGCTCCATCAGGCTTTTTTCCCCAAATATTTCTTCCTCTCCCAGTCCCCACCTGAGAGGTGATGGCACGAGGAGCTGTTTGATTTTTGGGAGGCTCAAGAGCTGCTCACAGTCACCTTCTGCACCTTGCTGTGGTGCCTCCAGCATTGGCCCAAGGGTTAAATGCCTGCTTTTGTCCCTCACAAATGTTGTCCCTCAGTCCATGTGTGTGTGTCCATCACCAGTTTCTGTTGGGATTGATTTCCAGCAGAGAAATGGCTTCTCAAGAGCCCTGGAGAAGAAAATCTTTACTTTGAGATTCATGACTCAATTTTGAACTCTTCCATCCTGTTTCTGCTCATTCTTGAGGGGTTCTCTGGGATATTCAGCTCCTGTTGCATTCCATGGAGGTTTCTCAGCTTTGTTCCATGAGCAGACTTCCTCAGAACTTCATTTCTACCTTGGGGGCCAAAATTGTTATTGCAAACCTTAAACAAATCAACTGCGAGACAAACCCAGGAGAAACTCCTGTGATGGGTGGGCTCCTCTCCAATCCCACTTCTCCCTAAGCCACTTCCTTTCTCTTGGCACTGGATGAATTTTTTCACTTTAAATCCAAAGAAAGGAGATTTTCCACGTGCAAAATGTTTCCTGCCAAAACTTATTTTATCCAAAAACCTCCTGGGTTTGCACGCTATGATCTCTTAGCCATTCCCTATATCCAGAGTGCCCCTTCCCTCCATATTTTTCCAAAGGCCAGTGAAGTTTTGAGCAGGGATGTGCATTCCTGATGTCTCTTGGATCACCTCCCTCTCAGTCTAAGCCCTGGTTTTGCAGGTCCCCAGTCCAGAGGGTGCATCTTGGCTCTCCATCTTTCTCATCCTTGCCTTTAGATCCAAAGGTGTCTGTGGTGGTCCTTGGAGATCTGGTGCTGGAGAGCAGCATGGTGGTTTTTTGGGATAGAGCTTCCCTAGAGCTCCCTTGAACACTTCCCATTCCCTGGAAGTGTCCAAGGCTGGGTTGGACAGGGCTTGGAGAGACCTGAGCTAGTGGAAGGTGTCCCTGCCCTTGGCAGGGAGTGGAATGAGATTGTCTTTGAGGTCCCTTCCAACCCAAACCATTCCATGATTCCATGATTCTCATTTCTCAGCACATTTTCTTTCTCAATACACTTGGCTTTGCCTCTCTTTTCAATCCCAGAGTCCCAGAATGGTTTGGTTTGGAAGGGACCTCAAAGACCACCCAGTTCCACCCCCTGCTATGGGCAGGGACACCTTCCACTATCCCAGGTTGCTCCAGCCTGGCCTTGGACATTCCAATGGTTCATTTTAACAGAAAGAAAAGTTGCCCATATTTATTTTTTCCAAGGAATCTCACCCACATCATGGCAAAACACGTAACTGGATATCAGCCATGATCCCTTCCCCCATTTCACTGCACAATTTCTGCCCATCCTTTGTGTTTTCTTTTTAAAATATCCCACAAATGGACATACAGAGAGCACAGGGGGAGTGGGATCATTGCATCCTCGAATTCCCTTTGGAAACCTCAATCCTCAGGGATTTTTGGTGCCACCCCATGGAATCTTGCAGAGCTGAGCTCAGTGTGTTGCCTTTTTTATTTGGGTTTAGCCTAAACATTGAGATTTTCCAAATTATTCCAACCAGTGATGCCTAGAAATGTTTGGAGCAGGGAATTATCTGCTCTTTCCCAATTTTGGAGCTGATAATCAGTGTGTGTGGCTCCTGTTCACCCTCACCCTGCCTGCTGCATCCTCCCTGTGTCTGCCTGGCTTTTTCTCCCACCCCAGCAGCACATTCCAAGGATCCTCCCATTTCCCATCCCACTTTTCCAGACAGTTTCTTTTCCAGTCCAACCCTCCTGCCCAGCAGTGGTTTGTCTTGTCCCCTGTGTGTCCCTGACCCAGAGTCTGCCACCACTTCCCTGAGAGGAATTTGGAAGGAGGAGACACTTGTTCATGGGTAGGAGAGATGGATGGAATAATTCTCCCTGTTTTCCAACTTCCCTGAGTTGCACCAATCCCTTGATTTTTCGTCACTTCCTGAAAAAGTGATAGACATAGTTTTCCCGCCTTTTTTTTTTTTTAATGGTTATTTTTGGATTTGGAAGCATCCATTTTCATGGAATTGTGTCCTGCCCAGTTTTCCAACTTCCCTGAATTGCAACAATCCCTTAATTCCTCGTCACTTCCTGAAAAAGTGACAGCTGCAGTTTTCCCACCTTTCTTTTTTATGGCTATTTTTGCATTTGGAACCATCCATTTTCATGGAATTGTGTCCTGCCCAGCAATTTTCCTCCAGAAAGTCCCTCCAAGTCCTGTCTCAGCCTCCACTTAACCACTTTCCCTCTCCCAACTGCATTGCTTTTAATCAGCACGTTTTCTGTGCTTTCCCTGCCCGGTGATTTCCCCATGGATTTTCCCAAACAATCCTTCTTTTCACTGCCTTTGCTCAGTGTTGTTGTGTTGTCCGGGGCTCTGGGAAGCAGTTTTTCCAGACTGGATCAACAATGGGATGTTTTCCCACCTGCCTGATCAACCCCTCGCCTCATTTGTAAGGAAAAGGGAGCAGGGAATTTTTAGGATGGGCCTGTGCAAGGAGTGGTTTGTGCTTTATTCATCTCAACAGCCACCCTGGGATCAGGGAAAAGCCCGGATCCCATAAATAAAGGCGGCAGGGAACAATGATCCCTCTCTCTCCACGGCATTTCCAGGATGTCTCTTCTGGGGTGGCTTTTCCCAGTGCAACACTCGGGCCTTGTGGTGCCTCCAGAGCCAGAGAGAAAAGGCAGGAAATGCCTCCCTGGTGGGATGGGAAGTGTGTGTGTGTGGGTGTCTATTCCTGGAGTTTCCCCTTTCCCAAACCTTCCTGCTGTTTTGGTTTTTTTCCTCTTCCAACTGAGGAAGAAATGGGGCTTTCACAGCATGGATTCCTTGTCTGGAGGGGGGGGTTGTAGCTTGTCCTTGGCCCAAGAGGGGACAGCAAGGAGGTCTCCATGTTTTCCCATGTGGATGTAGGAATTTCTGGCAGATTCCCTGATTTCAAAAGTTTTCCTGCTGCTCAGACCCCAAAAAGAGGATGAAGTGCCAGGGAAAGCAAATCCCCATTTCCCACTTTCTCTGAGCCCAACCCACCCCTGGGTGGGTGATGGAGCTCAGCTCACCCCCTTCAGCCCGAGAGCATCAGAACATCCCAATCCTAAGGGAAGCAAAGGCATTTTCCAAGGAAAAAAATCTTTTCCATTTGTAAAATAAAACCCTCACAAAACCTCACATCTGTTCCAGTGATTTTTTTTTTCTTCCTGGACAAACAGCTCCTTCAAAAACTTTTTAATTTTTAAATTAAACTTAATTTTTTAATTAAAAAAGAAGCTGAGAAATAATTAATAATAATAAATAATAATAATAATAATAGTAATAATAATAATAGGTAGAAAAATCCAATCACTTCCCCAGTTTCCCAGCTGATGTTTCAACTGCAGCTCAGCATCATTTCACTTGGAGATTTGCTTAAACATAATCAGACTCTTCTTTGAGAAACCAAAATAAAACCAGCTCCAGAATAAGCTTTTTTTTTATTATTATTTACTCTGAATGAGGTTTTATTAAACACTTTCTTTCCCCCCCCTCTGAGCAACTCAGGAGATGCTCATTTTGGGTGTGAAATGCAGTTGTTCGAGACATTCATTTATTTACAACTTTTCAAGTCTGACAGAGGACCAGGAAACTTGTTAAACGAACACTTCCAGCCTGGAACGCTGCTGGAAGGTTTCAAAAGGAAAGGAAGGCCAGGGAGGAAGGGCAGGGATCACCCTTTTCCTTTTGGATTTGCCAGGAGGAAAAGAAAAGGGGAAAAAAAAAAAAGAAAAACCTATTTTCTCGAGCGCTTTCTGCTTGATCTGTGACACCTACAAGGTGTATGAATTATTTCCCTGCTCTGTTTTACATGTGAAAAATAAAAGTGTGCAATTCCTCTGGGTTTTTTTGGAGAACTTGCTGGAGGATTAATGAGGTGATACCACGAGGAAATAGGAGTTAAGAACCCTGAACAGCTCCAGAGGAAAAAAAGACCAACCCTTCTCAGAGTGTTTAAATACCTGTTTAGTGAAAATCCCTGAGCCAGCAGTGGGGAAAAGCTCTCCCTGTGAATATCCAAGGGTGGGAAAAGTGTCCTGAGGCTTCCCTGGATCATCACAGAGGAGCCTCTGGGTTAAAATGAGAGAAAGGGAAGGAGGAATGGAGAGGAGAGGGGGAAAGGAGGAAAAAGGGGAATCAAAAAGGCAAGGGATAGAAATGGAAGGGAAAAGAAAAGATGAAGGGAAGGGAAGGGAAGAGAAAAGATGAACAAAAAGGGGACTTTTGGGAGGGGAGGTTGGGAAGGGAAGGTTTGGGAGGGGGAGGTTGGGAAGGTTTGGGAGGAAGGGAAGGTTTGGGAAGGGAAGGTTTGGGAAGGTTTGGGAAGGTTTGGGAAGGTTTGGTTTGGGAAGGTGGGAAGGTTTGGGAAGGGAAGGTTTGGGAAGGGAAGGTTTGGGAAGGGAAGGTTTGGGAAGGGAAGGTTTGCTTTGGGAAGGGGCAAGCCTGTGTTTGGAGCAGGACCAGAGGTGCTTGTATTTACAGGATACTGCCTTGGGAATGAGGCTTTTCCTGCTCCATCGGTCAGTTCATTACTGGGGGAACCTCAAGGTGTCACTTTGTGTTTTGTGTCTCGGGGACTCCAGGCATGAAATGGAGTGAAAAACCTGCTCCCTCCTCATCATAAAAATCAAGGAGCCAGCTGGGCTTCCCAAAAGAAGGTCACCTGCTGGGATATGGGGATTAACGGCGGGGAATGCCGGGAGGTGGGGGAAGCCCCAGGGAATGGTGGGGAGGGAGCAGTGCTCCATGGGAAGGGGGTGCAGGGAGCGGCACGGAGAGTTAGGGAACATCAGAACCTGAATTTACGGAGGTTTTTGGAGGAGAACTGGAAGGTCATCCCAGCGCAGGGGGTTAATGACTGGGAGGGGTGGTGGGACATCACCCAGGACTTCAGGGCTGTGTCGCTGCCAGCAGGGAGCCAAGATTAGGACACGGGTGCCAAGGGGATGGGGCTGGTCTGTCATCTGGACGGGAAGGGTTTGGAGGAGTGGGGGACGCCGAGACCCTCCAGGGGGAGCAAGAAAACCCCCTGGGGTTGAAGAGGCTGAAAGGGGTCGCGTCCTAGGGACAGGAGCACAAGATGCTCCTTGCCGGGGGAGATCAGGGATGCGGGGCCGGGCAGGAGGGAGGAGGGGGCTGGACCACCAAGCCCCTCCCCACGGGGCCGCGGCGGGGCGGGGGCGACCCGGGGAAGGCGGCGAAGCTGCGCCCGCCGCCAGAAGTTTTTTGCTGGCGAGCGAGAAGGAAAAAAAACCAACCTAAAAAAAAAATTAAAAAAAAAAGAAAAAAAAATAAGAAGGAAAAAAATAAGGGGGAAAAAAAAAGAGAGAGGAAAAAAAAAGAAAAGAAAAAAATTAATTAATAGGAATAAAACAATTAAAAATAAAATCCCGGGAGCAGCCCCGGAGGATGGGCAGGGCCCCCGCGGTGCCCGGCGCGGGGATGCCCCGGGGCCGGAGCGGGGCCGGGCCGCTGTGAGCGCTCGGGCCGGGGGGGCCGAGCCGGGGTTGCGGGGCCGCCTCCCTCCCTCTCCATCCATCCATCCATCCATCCCTCCATCCTTCCCTCCATCCCTCCCGCCCTGCCCAGCCCTCCGCGCATCCTCCGGCACCGCCGAGCCGCGCCGGGCCGGGCCGGGGGTCCGAGCCCAGCCCAGTCGCCGGGGCCGAGCCGTGGCGAGCGGGAGGATGAGGGGCATCCTCTGCTTCTGCACCCTGGTCCTCCTGGGTGAGTAAAGCGGCGCCGCGGGGGGACAACTTTGTGCTGGAGGTGGGTTGCGGGGGGATTTCGGGGGGGCGGGGGGTGGATTTCGGGGGGTCTGACCCTCCCCAGCGCTCCGGGAGCGGTGACAAGCCCCGGGGCAGCATCGCCCAGGTCGGGTTGGACGGGGCTCGGAGCGACCTGGGCTGGTGGAATGGAAGGTGTCCCTGCCCGTGGCAGGGGGTGGAAGGAGATGGGCTTGAAGGTCCCTCGCAACCCGAAGCGTTCCGCGGTTCTGCGAGCACCAGCTTCGCGTTGTCTGCTCTGCTCTGCTCTGCTCTCTCCCGTCGCTCCGGATAGTCCTGTCTGCCGCGGGCACGGCTCGCTTTACCCCGGGAATTAAGGAATTTCTCGCTTGGGAAGAGCAGCTGGGGAGGGAGGGAGGCAGGTTTTGCAGAGCGCCGGGAGCCCCCGCGGTGCTGCCCAGGCTGGAAAATGTCGGGGTTTGGGGGACACGGGGGGCAGCCCCGGCTCTGTCACCGCGCTGTCACCACAGCACCGCGTCCTGAGCGCCGACCCGACCCCGGCGTCTGTCTGTCTGTGTGTGTGTCTGTGTGTCCGATCGGAGCTTCCCGCTGCAGATTTCCTCACGCCCCCCCAAAACTGAGCCGTCCGCAGGGCTTTGTTTTCGCACTAAGGACCCCAAGATGCCTCCCCCGATCCCTGTGGATGCTCCAAAGGCGTCCGTGCTCCGCTGGCGTGGCTGGGAGGCGCTGACCCCCGTGGGATACCGCGGGGAAATCTGCGGCTCCCGAGCTTTGAGCATCCCGCTCGCATCCTCCTTCTCCTTAGCTCCGAGCGGGCGCTTCTCCTGCGCGGAATTCCCGGGAAGAAAGAGCCGTGGGTGAAGAGGCTACAGGGGTTTGGGAATTGCCTGGATGCCCCCCCGACACCTCCCTTTGGGGGATTTTTTTTCCCCTCCCCGACACTTCCCCTTGGGGGATTTTTTCCCCCCTCTCCCTGCGCTTCCCAACCCCGAGGTTGAGCCTGTGCTTACATAGACCGGGAAAGGTTTTTTGGGAAGGCAGGGACTGGGATGCGCCGGTGCCCGCTGGGAGAGGAAAAGGTCTTGGGATCCATGGAAGTGGCTGGGACGTCGCGGCTCGCCCTGCACGCCCAGCATTCCTGCTGGGAGCCCGTCTCCCGGGAAAGACCCCCCGAGCAGGATCTTCCCTCGGTGGGAAAGGCTGTGTCAGAGCTCCAGGTGATTCCTCTCGCCGGCTCTCCCTGTCACTAGATGTCAGCAGCAGCAACTCTTCCAAGTCCCAAAAGCTGGATAGAGGGAAGGGAGACGAATTGGACCCCCCAGGAGGGTCCATCTCCAGCCGGGGAATGCTTTGCTCCAGGGGTTTGGAGAGCACCGGGAGCTGGAGGTGCCCCAGGCTGGGAGGGTTGTGCCCCTCAGGGGCTGTGCCCTGGGCTGGGGGAGGTCTCAGCCTCCCTCAGAGCTGGGCATTTTTCCCTGTAAGGCTCCCAGGACCTCTGGGTGGCAGTCCAGGTCCCTCGGGATGCGTTTTCCAAGCGGTTGGATTGACGCCTCACTGATTGACCGCCTGGGAGCCCGATTGATTCCCCCGGAGAGAGTGGACTTGGAAAAAGGAGCAAATGGCCGGTTTTCCATTGTCAGCAAAGCACTCGGGAACAGGGGCCAGGTGTTTGGGATACACTCATCACCTCCAGCCCAACCAGAGCAAACCATGAGCCTCTATTCCCCTTTTGGCCCCCTGATCCTGAGGTCTACAGAAGGACCTTTTCATCCCCGAGCTGCCATTTGACCCCTGCAGGCACAGCCCCACCCCAGCAGGTGCTGTTGGATACCCTCAGCCTGCTCTCCAGATAATTTTGGGGATGTTTTTGTCCTGGATGGGCATTTAGATGTCCCTACAGGGACTGGGGGTGCCAGGCTGGAGGTGGCAGCTGCAAAGCTGATGATTCCCAGCTCCATCCACTCCATTCCCAGCCATGTGGGCTGCAGTGGGAGTGCCTTGTTTTGGGATGGGTGTGTGTGTCCCTGGCATTTTTGGGATGATCCTGAGTGCAGGAGGCAGGGCTTGGGAGAGATCAGGGCTCTCTGAGGTGGGATTGCAGCATCACCATCATCCAGCCTGGCTGGAAAACTCCTGCTGCCCCTTCATGCCCAGCTCCCTGGTGGCACAGGCACTCAGGGTGACCCAGAGCAGGAATGGTAGAGGTTTGGAGCACTATTTTTATTTTCCTCGAGCTCTTTTCAGCCAGATCAGCTCCCTGACCTGTCTCTCCAGCAGCCACAGGAATGTCAGTGCCAGCAGCAAGGACAGAATGGGAGCACACGGCTGGGGACAGGGACATGGCTTTGGGGAAGTTCATTTTGCTGCCGTGGTGTCCCCTGATATTTGCTTGGATTGGTGGCATTGGCTGAAAACCCCCCTCCCAGGGCAGTGGTGAGAAATTCAGGAAGGCTTTATGGAAAATCCATGCTCTAGAAAGCACCGATAGAGTTAAATATGAAGAATATAATTAATAGAATTAATTTTATACCTGTAAGTAGCCCCCAAAGCACTGCCCAGATCTCAGAGGACACACTAACAAAATGACAGTGAAAGGATGAGAAGGAAAGTCTGGGCAGAGTTGGAAGCTGGAGTTTGCTGTGAGGTCCCCATGGATTGTCACAGATATTTGCTTGATGGCATTGGCTGAAACCCTCTCCCAGGGCAGTGGTGAGGAATTCAGGAAGGCTTTATGGAAAATCCATGCTCTAGAAAGCACTGATAGAGTTAAATATGAAGAATATAATTAAGGGAATTAATTTTACACCTGCAACCACCCCCAAAGCACTCAGATCTCAGAGGACACACTAACAAAATGACAATGAAAGCATGAGAAGGAAAGTCTGGGCAGAGTTGGAAGCTGGAGTTTGCTGTGAGGTCCCCATGGGATCAAGAGGCAGTTCTGGACTGTTGGGATGGAGGGCAGGATCCCCAAATGCCATCTGGCTTTTCTCCTGCCCACAGCTGCTGCCTTTCCCTCCCTGGCAAGTTTTCCTTCCCGCAGCCATTTCCATAATTCCTGGCCTGTGCTTCCCATGGGCTCCTCACTGCTGAAATCAAACACTGGAGATCAGCTGGTGGATTTTTCACCTGGTTTGGGAACTCAGATCCCAGGGGGGGGGAAGAGCAAAACCTAAAAAAAAACCCAAAACAACCAAACCTCTTGAAAAATGCATCTGTGCATGTGAGAGAGGGAAATGCTCCTTAAATTAGTGGCTTTGGCAGTTCTGACAGGAGCAATCCGTTATTTGCATCAATAGGAATGGGATATTTATGTCTCCCCGTGTCGGTGCAGAGGAGAAATAAAACTTCTCCCTCAACAGGCTGCCCTCAAACACTCTGCAAATTCCTCTGCAAGGATCTTCCCACATCCAGAAAGTCCTTTTTTTTTTTTTTCCCCCCAGAGCCTTAAATAGTAATTACAGCTGGGTAAAAATTAGTACTACTTAAGGCTAATAATTAGTATGAATTACTGCGAGTAGTGTTTTATTTTGCTTTTGGAGACAGAAATGTCTTCCCTGCTCTCCTGGCAGTTTTCACAGATGACTTGTATCGTGCCTGAAATTCCCTCCATCATTTTCCACACAAGGCTTGTTCATTTTTATCTTTCCACTTGGTCATTTTTAAACATGACTCGTAATGTCACCCAGGTTTGCCACCTTTTTGATGAAAGTCCCCCTGCTCCCGAGATATCCATGACTTCTTTTTCCCTCTAGTGGACTTTATATTCCTTCTGCTTCCTTCAAAAATATATAAATGACCTCTTTCTTCTCGGCCCAGAAGTGAAAGAGGACAAATTGAAAGGTAGTTCTCCTGCTAAAAGAGTTGTGGGGTTTTTTTGTTTGTTTTTTTATGGAAAAACACATTTCAGGGGAAAAAAATCAAAAGGAAGAAAACTATGAAAAGCTTGTTCCTGTCAAGCTGCTGCTCCCTTGTTTCAAAAGCATCTGTCAAAACCCCCTCTGGCAACACCTCCTGGCAGTGAACTTCAATCCTGAATGCTGGGAGCTGGGATAGTGGGAGAGGGAATAGGGCTAGGAGGACAATTCCACCTCCTCGTGTGCCTTCACCTCTTTGTCCATCACGGCTTCCAAGGTTCAAATGTGGCTCTGGTGGGACTGGATTCCTGGGAGGACATCCTGGTTGAGAGGATGAGTTTGAAGAGGGAGGGTGGGAAGTGGAGCTGTGGATGGACATTTGGTCCTGGAGGTGGAAAAGGAGGAAAACTAATTTAGGTGTGAGCGGGCAGGGGGAGTGTCCAGGGCAAGGATTGTTTTATGGAGAGCAGGAAGAGTTTCCATCAGTGAAGCCTCCCTTTATCCTGGCTGGAGGAGAACCTGGGGCTGCCACAGGGAAAAAAAATGAGTGTTCAGGAAAAACAGGGACCTTCTAAGGTCACACCACACTTAAACCCCCTGTGAGCCCTCCAGGATTTGGGTTTGATCCCAAGTGAAGCCACAGCTGCTGCTGAGCTGTGGGGAGCTGGGGTGGGTGTTAGCAAAGGTTGTTGTCCTCATGGATATTCCCAGGCATCTTCCTGCATCTTGCCAGAGCTGAGGCAAGTAAAATAAGTCTTGGTAAACAAGACTTTTCCAATGAGGATGGGAAAACCCTGGCACAGGCTGCCCAGGGAGGTGGTGGATGCCCTGGAAACATTTGAGGCCAGGCTGGGTGTGGCTCTGAGCAACCTGGTCTGGTTGAAGGTGTCAGTGCCCATCACGGGGGATTTTTGACTAAATGACCCTAAAAAGGTCCCTCCCAACCCAAAGTGTCCTGTGGTTCTGTGGTGAGAAGTCCTCTTTCAGTGACTCAGCAGTGACACATCCTTCCCTTCCATTGGGAATGGCATCCACGAAGGTGCAGGGCATGGACACACCTCTGGAGTGTCCTGGTCGTCTCCTGCACTCTCTGCTCCACCAGACTGGAGCTGTTGGGAGAACTGGGATTGAGCTGCCTGTGCTTGAAGGAATGAATGACCCCCAGAGAGGGAGAGACTGAATAAACCTCGTGGTCCTCATGGAGAAAAATAGTGTTTCCCTGGATATCCTCTTGGAATAGATACATAATCCCAGCTCAAAACTGCCCTGGTCACACCCTGCCACCCTCAACTCTCATCTCTTTCCTCCTCCCTCCATGGGAATCCATCTCCTTCTTCCACAGGAGAAAAGGAGGCTCAGGGGGGACCTTCTGGCTCTGCAACCCCCTGACAGGAGGGGGGAGCTGGGGGGGGGTCGGGCTCTGCTCCCAGGGAACAAGGGACAGGAGGAGAGGGAACGGCCTCCAGCTGGGCCAGGGGAGGTTTAGGTTGGATATTGGGGAAATTCCTTCCTGGAAAGGGCTGTCCAGCCCTGGCACAGTTGCCCAGGGCAGTGAT
This sequence comes from Manacus candei, assembly GCF_025592945.1. NCBI lineage: Eukaryota > Metazoa > Chordata > Aves > Passeriformes > Pipridae > Manacus > Manacus candei. The sequence goes on along the minus strand of NW_026138096.1, from coordinate 14,384,067 downwards.
GGATCCCCATCCCTGGAGGGATTTAAAATCCCTGTGGATGTGGCCCTTGGGGACAGGGGTCAGTGGTGGCCTTGGCAGTGCTGGGGGATGGTTGGACTCGATGACCTTGGAGACCTTTTCCAATTTAAGTGATTTTATGATTCCGTTTTCCTCTTCAAATCCATCTGGGAAGCAGTTTGCATGAAAGGTGCAGCGACACCATTTGTGCCGTGGCTTTGATTTACAGAATCCAACTGGAAAATCCTGCCTGTGATTCCTCCCTGAGAGCTCTGGCAGAGTTATCAGCACTCCCCACGCTGACACGTGGGTTGGAAGGGGCTCTTTGACACACAAGTGCAGGCAGCTGGTTTGTGAGGAGGGAGGGATGGGACAGGTTTCCTGGGGTTTCTTCCAAAAGGGGGATCAGATTGCTCACAGTTCATACAGCCCCAGGCTCAGCCATCTATTCTCTCCCCCCAAGGGGGATGGCAGTCCAGGATGCCTTTGGGATGGGAGTTTTTAAACAGCTCCAGATGCTGAAGGGCTGTGAGTTAAGACCTGAGAAACAGGTGGGTTTTGCTTTTTCCTCCTCTCTTCCTGTCGCTTGCGCAGTGGAAAACCAAAGGCCAAGTGCGTAATTGGAGTTAAAACTCAGCTTTAATGTTCCTGTCCGAGCTGCAGGGCTTTAACTGCAGGTGGTTTGTGCAGCAGGAGACACTGAGCTCACCTGTTTCAGGTCTTTTCTTCCCCCAGGGAGCTGAGCCAGTAATTCCTGCAAACCCCCCAAGGGTTGGAAGTGCCTGTGGGAAGCGCTCAGCTCTTCAGACGGGCACCAACAGGAACAATTTTGGGAGTCCTGGAGCCTCAGAGCTGAGCTGGACCCAGCAAAAGTTCAGGCTAGGTCTCAGGAGAGCTCCAGGAGGCCTTGAGAGGTGGTGAATTGAGCACAATCTCTGTAAAACCATCAGGTTTTGCTCCAAGCTTTGTGTGAAACGAGTGTGGCCGGTGCCTCTGCAGAGGCCACCTGGGAAATCCCACCCTCCTGGATCAGTCAGAGCCAGGGAAACACAGGGCAGCTCCAGCCTCATGGGAAAGGAGCCTTCACTTGGATGATGGCTGGGAATTTTTTGGAGCAGAGCTGATGTCTGTGCTACCACTTGTGCAGAGCTCATGTGGTCTTTTCTGTGAGAACTTGACACAAATCAGTCAAAAAGGGGTTTGAATTTCTCAGTTCGTCTCCTTTTACTGTTCCAGCCTTTATTGAGGGCTTTGCTTTAATTTTTTTTTCTCTGCTGCCCAATCTGGACCCCCCATAATTGTCACCTCCACCATGATTACAACTTTAATTTTCTCCTGTCCCTTGCTCATTCCAGTGGAAGGGGTCCCTGCTCATGGCAGGGGGTGGAACTGGGTGGTCTCAAAGGTCCCTTCCAACCCAAACCATTCTGTTCTTCTGGGATTTTATGATTTTATGATTCTCTAATTTTGTCATTTTTATGTTCTGCATCTGTCCCTGGGCATTTTTCCCCTTTGTTGCTGCCTGGTGCTTCCCTTTGATATTTGGTGTGTACAGCACAAGGCACCTTCAAAACCTGTCACGAGGTGACATAAATCCCCACAAACAACCTTTTCTGACAAAGGCTGGGGGTGAAGACAACGTGTTTGCCACCTCCTAATGGGGAGCAGAACAAACCTGCATGTTGAGTGATTAGGCAGGCTTTGGAATGAATTAAAATCACTTGTGGCCTGTTTGTGTGAAGCCTCAGAAAGGCTGAGTTTGCCTGAGTGAGGAATTCCCTCCTCCTTGCAGGGGTTTGCATGATTTGACACGAGTTACAGCAGTTGCACAGTACATTTTTTTTTCCCCTCCTCTCCCAAGAGGTTTGTTTCTTCTTTTTGGTGAGGGCACAGAACCCTTGAGAGGTGCTGAGAGGCTTCTGGAGAGGCAAAGTGCTCACCTTGGGCTGCCTGTCACAGCCACGGCATCTTTTGGAGTCATCCCAGCTTTCCTTCCGGCGTGGGAAAGGTGCTCAGGGTGCTCACAGTCCATAAAAACCTCCAAGGAATGTGTGTTCTCTGCCTTGCAAGGAGGTGGAATAAGGAAGGACTGTAGCTGTGAGCTGGGAATACAACACCTTCCCCATGGACGAGGTGTGGTTGTGGTACCGAACCCCTGAGCACCCCGAACCCCCAGGTTTGGGCAGGACTGTGGGACTCGCTCTTTGGCAGGGAATTGATGCAGGAAAAATGTGAAATGGTTGGATTCAGTGATCTCAGGGGTGTTTTCCAACCTAAGTAATTCCATTGACGTGTCCAAAGCCATGTTGGATGGGGCTTGGAGCAACCTGGGCTAGTGGAAGGTGTCCCTGAGCACGGCAGGGGGTAGAAATTAGATGGTCTTTAAGGTCCCTTCCAACCCAAACTACTCCATGATTCCATGATTCTGTGCATAAAAGCTTTGATTTCAACCTGGACAACATCTGGCTACTTCAAGGAAGGGAGAAGAGCAGGTTTCCCTTTGGGAAGGTGGTGGGATCACCTGGAGACTTGTCAGCAAACCTTAAAATCACAAGTGCTGCCCTGAGAAACTCCTGAAGGGTGGTTGGGTGCCACATTCCCAAAGAATTTCCTGATTGTCCCTATTCCATTAGAAATTTTATCTCCTGTTTGTGATCATTTAGGATGTTAATTGGAGGGAAAAACTAAAGGAAATGTCCTGAGATGCAGATGAGGAACTTCCTCTAGGATACAGCTTTGGAAGCTCTCCTGCTGTTTTGGGAACTTTGTTCAACTTGCACCACAAGACTTTTCCATCAGGGCCAGAAATTTGGGAAGGCAGACACTGGAGAAGGTCTTGAGCTGATACTGGTCTGGATCTGGTCTGAATCTCCTCCCTGGAGCAGAGGAGAAGAGGCTCCTGAGGTGTTGGACAGAAGATGCAGATGAAGCTTAACAGGGAATCCAGGAGCTGGGAGGAGGAAAAGTGCAGGACTGTAAAAGTCTGAGGGATGTTCTGGATCCAGGGAAGCCCTAAGGGTTGGATTCTCCTGCCTGCAAAAGGGGATGTGAGGCTGCAGGTGAAGTGACAGCTCGGGGACTCATCCATCAGTGTGGAGTGTGGACACACATCCAGGGAAAAGCAACTTCAGAGTTACCACCCTCCTGGGAATAATGATGGGAATTTATCTCCCTCTCCTGCTATTGCTTCATCCTTCCCCCCTCCAGACCCAGCCAGGCCAATCCTTAATGTGTTCTGGAAAGCTGGAAAGCCTGGGAGTAATTAAGTACCTGACTCCAGGGGGTGCAGATCTCTAATTGAGGTCGTTAGATGGTATCACAGGACCAATAATTTTAATTATAATGGAAGGGCTGCAGCAAAAAAACCCAAACTGACAAACACAGGAACCAAAAAAAAAAAAAAAAAAAAAGCCCCAAACAGCAACAAGAAATCCCCAGAAGTGTTTAATCCATGGGTTGGATGTTGTCCCATGGGATGAGGAATTTCAGCACCTGTTTCTGGTGTGCCATGGTGTAAAATAAGGATATTTTTAAGGGAAGAGAAATTCCTGTGAGGCAGAACCAGGGTTTGAGCCGGGCTGTTGGTGTTTGTAGGAAGCAGAGATCCAAATTTCAGAAACAATGGGATTTTTTGCTGTACCTACAACCCTCTTGTTTTGGTGCTCTTGTTTTGGTGCTCAGTCAGAAACTGAGTTCAAAGGATTAATCTGCTCTGAAAATCTTCCCAGATTCCCTACACAAGGATCAGTGATCCTGCCTTGCCCTGGGATTAGGGATGTGCTCTGTCAAAGGGTTTTAATTCAGGGGTGCAAAAGTCTCTGATAGAAGAGCGAGGTTGGAAAACAGAAGCTCATTTCCTGGACAAAAAATACTGAGCTTTTGGTGCAATTTGGCTTTGGAACAACAGTGACAAATCAGGGCTGGAAAAAAATTGAAATGAAAGACAGAGAGGGGAAAATAAAGTGCTTATTAAAGATAATTCCAGGGGAAGAAAAACGAGGGCTGAAATAAAGGCCCAGATGTTCCTCTTTTGTTTCACCTGCTTTTGTTCAGAAAAGCAAAAATGGGCTTCCCAGAGGGGCCTCAGACAGGAAGGGGAATGGAATTTGTTTCCCATTTTTCCTCTGCCCACCCACTGGTCAGGGATGGTCCTGGCAGGAGATGGAAGGTTTCACCACTCCTGGTTTTCACCTGCTCTCCTGAGCTTTTCCATTGAATCCTGGAGACGAGTCCAAAGGGACATTTACCCTCCCTGCACATTGGTGTTATTTCCAAGGGCTACAAAGCAAATCAAGGTGATAATTTCAGATTTTTCCTTGATTTTACTCTGAGTTCAGTGAAATGAGCCCAACCTGAGCCACCAAGGTTTCTTGTCCTCCAAGAAAGCACCTGGTGATGGGAGGGAGCAGCCAAGGAGCCATCATTCCAATTTATCCAGCTAAAAAAAAAAAACACGAAAGAAAAGAAAATAACATTAAAACATCGTTTACTGCCTTGTTTTTCTACTTGCAACCCCCACATTTTCCTAGGGAAGGTATTTTTCCGTGGCTTAAAGAGGAGGGAAGAAATCCAAGAGGAGATTTCCAGCTGTTTCATGGACCTGATGGTTGGAACTACCTGAACTTGGTGACTCTGCTGGGGGTCACAGGGGTCACACAGTGCCCAGGAGCCTTTGGAGCAACAGGAATTTGCTTGGCACAGCTGTTAAAATCCCTGAGGGGGTTTTGGCCAAGGCCAACCAGGCGATTCCTGGGCTTTGCTCAGGAGACACCACGAGCCAAGGCCCGTTCCCGGTGGGTTTGCCAGGGATTGCTCCGCTCTGAAGGGGAAGGGAGTTTAATAACATGGATTAAGGGAGTTTAAATTACATGAACGAGGCAGTTCTGGGGCATTTGGACCAGCATTTTGAAAGTCATTAATTAACTAATTTAGGCCCAGCACTGAGGCCACTCTTTCCCTGCAGGCACTGCCCATTCCTCAGGCAACCTGCAGAGGATGTTGGACAAACGTGTCACTTTAATCCCTTTCAACCCCCTACGTTCGTCTTCCTTCACACTGCTCCCAGCTCAGGAGGCAGAAAACACTGGCAATGACCTGAGATAACATGAAATAAATGTTATTTAGCTCTGGCTGATTTCTCAGGAACAGTTAAATCCCCTTTTTCCTAAAGCAGGTGTGTGGCAACCAACACTCACACGGAGCCGGCGAGGGGTCAGGGGCGTGTGTTTGCAAAACAAGCCCATCAGGAGCTTCTTGGAGAGCCTGAAGTGTCCTCTCCAAGAGGTAAAACCTTTCTTGGGTTGAGCACGACCTCGGGAAGGATGAGCCACGTGAGAGATGCCTGAGGATTCTTTGCTTACCCAGAGCTGAAAAGGGAAGGAAGGCACAGGAGGGAACACGATCCCTGCTCTATAAATACCTTCAAGGTAACAGCGAGAGGGGAGGGAGAGGATTAGTCACACTCCTGTAAGACAGGGAGGGGAGGGGACACAGCAACAGCAGGAGGCAGGGAGAGGGAAAAGTTTGGAGGGAAATGTTTGGGCTGTTTTTTCTTCCCCGTTTCTGACAGAAAGAGAAATCTCAGGGGCTCGGTTTGAGGCCGGGTGGGATTTTTTTCAGGAGACTCGTGAGTCGTGGGCGTGAGGGATAAATGGTGCAGGATCTGCAGGTCCTGGGGGTGTCCCTGAGCTAAACTAGGGGCCTGGGTTTAGCCTTTGGGACAGGGACAGTGTCAGCAGGCACAGGGTCGCTCCGCTGCCCGGTGCACTTGGAATCCAGGCTTGGCCAAAGTTTTCCCACTCCCCCTTTTTCCCTGCATCCCAGATATCCCACGTTCACGTTGAAGGTGCCGTGGGAAGATGGAGTTGGCCAACCAATGGCCATTTGGTGGTGGGGCTGGGAGGTGGCCCAGTGGTGGGTGATGATTTTGGGCAGGCTCTGGGCTCTGCCTGTTAATATTTGGGGAGGTGACTCCTCCTCTCCAGCAGAACAGCCCCGTTTGTGGGACCTTAGACCCCATTTCACCCTCTCCACCTCCCAAACCCTCCCTGCTCCCAGGAATGAGAACTCCTGCCCTCAGCCCTGGCCCTGGAGTCCCTGGAGCTGGAGGTGAGGAAGGCAGGAGCTCTGGTATGACCTGCCTGAGGGGTTGGCTCCGAGCCACACGTGGACAGTCACTCTCAGTGTCACCTTCCCTCGTGCTGGGACTCAGAAGTGAATGTTTTCCAAAAAAAATGTGGGTTGCTGCTGCCAAGATTTTTCCCTCTCTCCTCAAGCAATTGCCAAGAACTCTGTCTTCTCCTAACAAATCCAGTGGCCAAACAAAGGTTTCCCTGGAGAAAACCCTTCAGGCTGGTAGGAATTAACCAGTTGATTCAACCGAAGGTAAATAAGTTAATGTTGTTGTTCTTCTGCCTCTGCTTTCCTGGGACAATGAATCTTGTGTGTGTCTGTCAGTCTGTCCACCCTCGAGAATTTTGGAGTCCCCTGGGCAGATTAGAGAGGATCATGGAATGGTTTGGGCTGGAAGGAACATGAAAGATCATCTCCTTCCAACCCCCTGCTGTGGGCAGGGACACCTTCCACCAGACCAGTGTGCTCCAAGCCCTGTCCAAGCTGCCCTTGCTTCATATGAAGACTCAGAAGATGTTCAGATCCCACAGGCTGAGGGGAAATTTGCTTTGGAAAAGGGAACTCCTGGTGCTGATCACTGTGGGAAAAGTCAGTGGAGTTCACAGCAGAAAAGGTGTGTGGAAGGAGGTGGAGAAATCCAGGTCCTTATTTTTTCCCAGGGAGGCAGTAAAGTGATGCAGATCTGCAGAGAGCCAAGGAAACATCTTCCTGGGATCACAAGGCAATCCCTGGAGCCTGCAAGTCCAGGGAAAAAAGGCAAAGTGAGAACCTTCTGAGGGTTCAGGGCTGCTCCTTGGAGGTGGAGGAGCAATGTCAGAGGGGAATTACAGTCCTGGGGCTGTTGAGCATCCAAAGCAGGGGAGCTGTGGGCACTGGTGGGGTGTGTCATCCATCAGGAGATGCTCAGATGTTGGACCTGTGCCATCTGCACCTTCTGAGGAGGGTTAGATTTTCCAGAGGGATGGGTATGGGTTTGTGTGTTCATGGAGATGCTGCAGAGAGTCCAGAGGAGGCCCCGCAGATGCTGCCAGGGCTGGAGCCCCTCTGCTCTGGAGCCAGGCTGGGAGAGCTGGGGGGGTTCCCCTGGAGAAGAGAAGGCTCCAGGGAGAGCTGAGAGCCCCTGGCAGGGCCTGAAGGGGCTCCAGGAGAGCTGGAGAGGGACTGGGGACAAGGGATGGAGGGACAGCACACAGGGAATGGCTTCCCAGTGCCAGAGGGCAGGGATAGTTGGGATATTGGGAAGGAATTCCTGGCTGTGAGGGTGGGGAGGCCCTGTGCCAGGTTGGTCAGAGAAGCTGTGGCTGCCCCTGGATCCCTGGAAGTGTCCAAGGTCAGGTTGGATGGGACTTAAGCAACGTGGTCTAGTGGAAGGTGTCCCTGCCCATGGCACGGGAGTGGAATTTTCATGACTTTTAAGATCCCTTCCAACCCAAACCATTCCATGCTTCTGTGATCTTAACATGGAAACTTGCAGGAACTCCCCCAGGTTGGATTTCCTTGCTGTTGGTGCCACCTTGAACATGCCAAGGATGTGGGAGAACCACTCAGGGGGCAGTAGGGATGAAGGGAACTGAGGAAAGACCAGGCTGGTGTTGAGGTAGAACCTGCCAAGGGTTGAGTCCACCTGGACAGGGAACACCTGGTTGTCCTAAGATTTTTTGGCAGCTTCCCTGCCTGGTTTGAATTGTGTTGTGGCTCTGTTTGCACCTCCCACGTGCTGCTGAGCTCTGATGGGACACAAAGCCCTCTCCATCCGACGTGTTGGGTGCCAAAGGTTGATGGCCCAGCATGGAATGGTCGATAGCTGGCGACTCCAACAGCTCCTGGGACAGGGAAGGGCAGGGATTAAGGGAATTGGTGCTTTCTCTGCTTCTCTGCAGGTGATTTGTGTGCTCATCCCCCTCACCCCGTGTCCTGCTGCCCCCACAAATTCAGGGGCTGATCCAGAGGGGCAGAGTTTGGGATCTGTCCTGTTGTACGTGACGCTGAAATCATAAAACATCAGAAGGGGGAGAAAGAGTGAAGGAGGAGGGAGGAAAGGGAGGGAGGAGGGGAAAAAAGGGTGAAGGAGGAGGAGAAAAAAAGAGTGAGGGAGGAGGGGAAAAAGTGGAGGAAGGGGGGGAAAGAGTGAAGGAAAAAGAGTGAAGGGAAAAAGAGTGAAGGAGGAGGGGAAATAAAGGAGGGAAGGAGGAGGGGAAAAAAGAGTGAAGGAAGAGGGGGGAAAGTGGGAAAGAGGAGGGGGAGAAAAGAGTGAAGAAAGAGGGGGAAGAGTGAAGGAGGAGGGAAAAAAGTGAAGGAGGAGAGAAAAAAGAGTAGAGGAAAATAGTGAAGGAGGAAGGGGAAAAGAGTGAAGGAGGAGGGGAAAAAAGTGGAGGAGGAGGGGAAAAAGGAGGAGAGGAAAAAAGTGGAGGAAGAGTGGAAAAAATGAGGGAGGAGGGAAAAAAGAGTGAAGGAGGAAGGAAATAAAAGAGTGAAGGAGGAGGGGAAAAAAGTGATGGAGGAGGAGGAAAAAATTAAGGAGGAGGGGGAAAAGAATGAAGGAGAAAAGGGTGAGGGAGGAGGGAAAATAGTGGCGGAGGAGGGGAAAAGGGTGAGGGAGGATGGGAAAAAAGTGGAGGAAGAGGGGAAAAAGTGAAGGAGGAGGGAAAAAAGTGAAGGAAGAGGGGAAAAAAGAGTGAAGGAGGAGAGGAAAAAAGTGGAGGAAGAGGGGGGAAAGTGAAGGAGGAGGGAAAAAGGTGAAGGAGAAGGGGGGAAAAGTGAGGGAGGACGGGGAAAAAGAGTGAAGGAGGAGGGAAAAAAGAGTGAAGGAGGAGGGGAAAAAAGTGGAGGAAGAGGGGAAAAAGTGAAGGAGGAGGGAGAAAAGGGAGGGAGGAGGGAAAAAAGAGTGAAGGAGGAGGGAAAAAAGAGTGAAGGAGGAGGGGAAAAAAGTGGCAAAAGGAGGGGGGAAAGAGTGAAGGAGGAGGGGAAAAAGAATGAAAGAGAAGGAAAAAAGAGAAGGAGGAGGGAAAAAAGAGTGAAGGAAAAAAGAGTGAAGGAGGAGAGAAAAAAGTGGAGGAAGAGTGGAAAAAGCAAAGGAGGAAGGAAAAAAGTGAAGCAGGAGGGGGGAAAAAGAGTGAAGGAGGAGGGAAAGAAAGTGAAGGGGGAGGGAAAAAACCAGTGAAGGAGGAGGGGAAAAAAGAGTGAAGGAGGAGGGAAAAAAGTGTTCCTTCATGGTGCTTTTGTTTTCTAACAATGTTGACATTCTGTGGAGTAACTGAGTATAAAATCTGCCTCTGGTTCGGGAGCTGGTGAGCAGGAAAGATGTGATTATCCAGCTTTTTATGCCTCTTTACTCTGTCTGGATCAGAGGAGATAAATGTGCCGATAGGAGCCTCAGCTCCCATCTTTATTTAAGCTGTCAGGTACCTGCTACGTTATTTTATGGTGATTGTTACAGAAAGCCTCCACAAAGAGATATATGTTTCTCTATTCCCCCCTGTTTCCTATTTTAATCTATAATTCGATGATAAAAGAGATGTATTTCCCCGTGTTGTTTTCATTTGGAGCCTCGGCGCTTCTCGCTCGCTCTGATTTTTCCTCCAAATAAACATTGGCAGTCGCAGAGCACTTAAAATATGCACAAAATCAATCTTCTCTCTCCTCTTTTGGGCTCCCTCTTGGCTGGTGGTGCAGGCAGACTTTAATTTAGGTTCTAATGGGGAAGGATTCGTGGGATAAAAGGAGTTCCCTGTGTGACCATCAGTGCTCTCGACCACATTCCCACATCACGGGGCTCCCACGGATAAACTCGGGCACATCTGCACGTGGAATGGGGTGAAAAACGTGTTTGTCTGGGTGAAAGAGTCAACAGAGCCAGGAAAATGTTGGAACAGGCTGCCCAGAGAAGCTGTGGCCGTGCCTGGATCCCTGGAAGTGTCCAAGGATAGATTGGATGGGACTTGAGCAACTGGGGATAGTGGAAGGTGTCCCTGCCCACGGCAGGGGGTGGAACAAGATCTTTAAGGTCCCTTCCAACCCAAACCATTCTATGATTCCATTAACATGGAAACTTGCAGGAACTCCCCCAGGTTGGATTTCCTTGCTGTTGGTGCCACCTTGAACATGCCAAGGATGTGGGAGAACCACTCAGGGGGCAGCAGCTGGTGATGAAGGGAATTGAGGAAAGACCTGGCTGGTGTTGAGGTAGAACCTGCCAAGGGTTGAGTCCACCTTGATGGACAAAGCATGGCCAGGGAACATCTGCTTGTCCCAAGACTTCTTCAGCTTCCCTGCCTCTTGTGGTTCTGTTTGCACCTCCAGGGCTGCCCCTGGATCCCTGGAATTGTCCAAGGCCAGTTTGGACAGGGCTTGGAGCAACCTGAGCTAGTGGAAGGTGTCCCTGCCCATGGCAGGGGGTGGAAAAAGATCTTTTTAAGGTCCCTTCCAGTCCAAACCATTCCATGATTCCATGATTCTATTATATTATGAACAGAATCTGGGATGAAATTCCCCATCAGAGCTTGAACAGTATCTTACAAAATATCCAGGTGTTTTCATCCCATCAGGGCCTTGAGCTTCCCACAGGTTTCTGGGAGAGTGAGGTCCATAAAGGAGGCGGATCTGTGGGTCTGGAACCAGACAATCCACTGTAGATCCAGATCTTGGCTGGGTTTGCTGGAGCTGAGCCCATCCCATGGATTTCTCTGCTGCTTTGTCCCTCTGAGGTCTGTGAGTCCCTTGAGTTTAAAAAAACCTCCCTGAGAACATTTCATTCCCACTTCTTCCTCTGCAAAAACATGTCTTTGGATCCTCTGGAGCAACTTAGAACCCTTTGTCTTCCAGGGGAAATCTCTACCTTCTGCTTGGGTTTTATTTTGAGGGTTAAAAATAGGGGGTTATTATATTAAAAAGGGGGTTTATTATTATAGGGTTAAAAATAGACCTAAACATTTCCAGTGGGGAGATAAATTGGGGAATATCCCTTTGATTGACTTCAGATTGGAGCTGGGCTGTGCCCAGACTCTGTTTCCCGTGGTGCTCCGTGACCACCTGGAATGGAAACGTTCTCCTGGGAATCCTGGCCTTCAGGAAGGGTCCTCCTGGGAATCCTGGCCTTCAAGAAGGGTCCTCCTGGGAATCCTGGCCCTCAGGAAGGACAACTAAAGCTGTTTGAACGATTCTCAAGCAGCAGCTTGGCAGAGTTTCAGCTTTAAACCAGAGACAACTGGTGGAAGTTGTTCCAGTCTCGATTATTTCCCTCCAACTGCAGGAAAAGGATCTGTGGAAAACTGGGACACTCCCTTTTCCAAGTGTGTTGAAATCATGTCCAAAGGGGAAATGAGGGAATCCCAGAGCTGGCTCAACATCTCTCATTCCTGCACATCTGAGCCCTGTGCCAGCCAATATCCACCCCTGTCCATCCTTTTCCCAAGCCCTGGCTCTGGAAACTGTAGTAGGAATTCCAAGGGTTGTCACAGCAGCATTTTTACCCTGTTTAGTTGAAATCCAGTCCCTGGATTTAAATATCCAGACCCTGGGTTTAAATATCCACACCTTAGATTTAAATATCCAAGCCAGAGGAGTTCCATTTTTAGAAAAAAAAATCAGGAAAAGGGAGAAGTTACAGAAGGTATTCCTTGTGCTCCCAGGTTAAAAATTCCAGGAGAAAAAATTGCAAGGAAAAACAAATGCAAGCCACTGAGTTTAACACAGAGTTCCAAGGGTTGTCAGCAGCATTTTTCCTCTGTTTAGTTGAAATCCAGTCCCTGGATTTAAATATCTATACCCTGGGTTTAAATATCCAAGCCACAGGAGTTGTATTTTTAGAAAAAAAATCAGGAAAAGGGAGAAGTTACAGAAGGGATTCCTTGTGCTCCCGGGTTAAAACTTCCACTGCAAAGCTTGGTCCTCTTCCACTCCTGGCACCTTAACTCCAGAAAGGGAAGGGGAAAGGGGAAGGGAGAAGGGAAAAGGGAAAAAGGGAAGGTTTGGGAAGGAAGAAGGAGAGGGAGAGGGAGAGGAAGAAGGAGAGGGAGAGGAAGAGGGAGAGGGAGAGGGAAGGTTTGGGAAGGGAAGGTTTGGGAAGGTTTGGGAAGGTTGGGAAGGGAAGGTTTGGGAAGGGAAGGTTTGGGAAGGTTTGGGAAGGTTGGGAAGGGAAGGTTTGGGAAGGTTTGGGAAGGTTTGGGAAGGGAAGGTTTAGGAAGGTTTGGGAAGATTTGGGAAGGTTTAGGAAGGGAAGGTTTGGGAAGGGAAGGTTTGGGAAGGTTTGGGAAGATTTGGGAAGGTTTAGGAAGGGAAGGTTTGGGAAGGGAAGGGAAGGTTTGGGAAAGGAAGCAGGAAGGAAGGAAGGAGGGAAGGAAGGCAGGCAGTTCATGGGAACCAAATTCCCACCAAATTCCCCTGTGGTTGTGCCCCAGGCTCTGAAAAGCTTCCCATCTCCCCAGATCCTGCCCTCCAAGCCTCAGAGACCTGCCCTGATCCGCAGGTTCGCAGAGAAAATGAGATTTTTTTTCCTCCCTGGCTGCCTTCCATGAGCAGCAGCTCCAGCTCTCCACGGCACATCCCAGTTCATTAACACAGTCAAACCTCATTAGGGACAATTGTTGGGCAGGAATTTCCCACTCCTGGTTTCTCTTTGCTTTTCTCCTTGTTATTCCTCGCTGTTGCTTCCTCTCCCTGGTGCTTTCCTCTCCAGGGAAGCATCTAAGCCTGGAGTAGAGTCAGGGCTGTTGGAATTCCCAGGGGGTCTCCTGTCATCCCAAAGTTGATGTTGGAGGAACAGCAAGGAGTTATTTCTGGGAGACAAGAGAGAAATGACCCCCAAAGCCTCTGGAATGGGGGGCACTGGATGCTGGGAGAGCTGGAAATCCTCCAGGAAGGTTGGGGTTGGAGCTGGGAGACTGTGAGGGTCCAAGGGAGAGAGGAAGGAAAGGAAAAAAGGAAGAGAGGGAAGGGAAAGTTGGGAAAGGGAAAAGGAAAGGGAAAGGGAAATGAAATAAGGGAAAGGGGAAAGGGAAAAGGAAAAAGGGGAAGGAAAAGGGAAAGGGAAAAAGGAAAAGGGAAAAAGGGAAAGGGAAATGAGGATGCAGGAGGCAGATCCATGGATTTAGGGTGGTTTTAGGGTTCATCCTCAGCAAGGACCAACCAAACCCAGGCTGATCTCCCCAAAACCAGAGGCAACCCAGAAGGAGCAGAGCCTGAGGGCGTGTGCTGGGGCTGGGCTTTGTTCCTGGATTAGCAGGAAGGGCTGGGATACTCCAAGACCAGGAATGTCCCCCTGCCTCAACTCCTGCCCTGGGCCATGGCCATGGGGTTTGGACACAGTTTGGAACAGCCCTGGAAGAGCTCCTGGGCCTGGGAATGAGGATTCAGGTGGCAGAGCCATGGATTTAGGGTGATTTAGGGTTCATCCTCAGCAGGGACCAACCAAACCCAGGTTGATCTCCCCAAAACCAGAGGCAGCCCAGCAGGAGCAGAGCCTGCTTTGTGTCTGTGGGGAAATGAGAGGCGATTTCCAGCTCTGCCAGAGCTTTTCAACAGCCTCAAATGATGATTATTATTATTATTATTTTCTTTTAACGGGCATGCAGAGATGTCAGGCTTCCTGCACGGCCTCATCAACCACCCAGCACATCACTCACAATTCCTGTCATCCCTGGCCTGGGCTCTGAATTCCTCCAACTCCGTCTCCCAATGACAAACAGGTTCAGGAGAGGATTAAAAAAATATCCAAAAGGTGTTTTTTCTTCCTAAACAACAAGAAAAATCCCTGCTGGGGTCACTGCAGCTCCCACTCAGTAACTCAGTGCTGTGTTGTGGTAATAATATTGTATTTTTAATTATATATATATTTAATATTTATTTAAGTAGTAATATTGCTTTAAGTAATATAAAAATCACTTTAAAATAAATAAGTACTTAAAATAAATATACAGGTGTGTATTATTAATTAAATATATATTTAGTTAAATATTTAAGTAATAATATTTAAGTAATATAAAAATTAGTTTAAAATAAATAAGTACTTAAAATAAATATACAGGTGTGTATTTTTAACTAAATATATATTTAATCATATATTTATTTAAGTAATAATATTACTTTAAGTAATATAAAAATCACTTTTAAATAAATAAGCACTTAAATATACAGGTGTGTATTTTTAATTAAATATCTATTTAGTTAAATATATATTAATTAATAATAGTACTTTAAGTAAAATAAATATTACTTTAAAATAAAGAAATATTTTAAATTAATATGCAGGTGTGTATTTTTAAATTAAATATGTATTTAAGTAAATATTTATTTAAGTAATAATATTACTTTAAGTAATATAAATATTACTTGAAAATAAATATTTTAAATTGATATACAGGTGTGTGTATCTTTAAATTAAACATATATTTAATTAAATATTTATTTAAGTAATAATATTACTTTAAGTAATATAAAAATCACTTTTAAATAAATAAGTATTTAAAATAAATATACAGGTGTGTATTTTTAATTAAATATATATTTAGTTAAATATATATTCAGTAATGATATGACATGACATGACAATGATACTACTTTAAGTAATCTAAATATTACTTTAAATTAAATAATTATTTTAAATTAATATACAGGGGTGTGTATTTTTAAATTAATCATGTATTTGATTAAATATATATTTAAGTAATAACATTATTTTCAGTAATCTAAATATTACTTTAAAATAAATAAATATTTTAAATTAATATACAAGTGTGTGTATTTTTAAATTAAATATATATTTAATTAACTATTTATTTAAGTAATAATATTACTTTAAGTAATATAAAAACCACTTTAAAATAAATAACTATTTAAAGTAAATATACAGGTGTGTGTATTTTAAAATTAAACGTATATTTGATTAAATATATATTTAAGTAATAACATTACTTTCAGTAATCTAAATATTACTTTAAAATAAATAAATATTTTACATTAATATGCAGCTGTGTCAGAAATGAGGTCCCATCCTGGTTCCTGCATGTCCTTTGAGCTTGGTGACCTCAGCTGAGAGATTGTTGAATATTCCAGGAAAAAAAAAAACCACAGCTGAAAAGACAATTTTGAGGAAGGAAAAAAAAATATATTAAGGATTTGTCATGGAATGAGTCAAGAGGGGATCAACATCATTCCCTGGGATGTGGCTGGGGAAGATTGGAGGGGCTGATGTGCAGGGAGAGGCAGATTTAAGGATATTTTAGCAGCAGTGTGTCTAAAATGCCTGCACAAAAATGGGATTTCAGGCTCCCAGGTCTTTATTTCCATGAAGGATGGGTAATCCAAAAAGTACAGCTGAACTGGCAGGAGAAATGCAGGAATTCTGAGGCTCTAATTAAACCACAGTCGCTGCTTTGTTCCTCACAGAGCCTCGAAAGTGGAGAAAAGCTCAAACCAGGCTTTGAACTTGCTGCTGGTTTGATATTTTAGAGCTCAGGTAACTTTGGCTGGTTTTTTATCAGCCTTCCCAGAACCAGAACCTGCCTCCTGGAGGTTGTGACTTCCCCCCTCCTCTGATCCCTGAGGGATTGGGGGCCATTCCTGGGGACACTTTTGAAATCAAAGGCTCTGTCACACACAGGAGGTTTGAGAGTTTGAGCTCTGGAGGGTTCCGAGCACACGTTTCCAGAAGAAACACAGGGAGTGGGATAACAGCCTTTGGAAAAACAAGGCTGGGAGCTGTAAAACCAGCTGTGTGTGGAAATCAAGCAGAAGTGGGGGAAGAAAAAAAGAGGAATCTCCAGAGGTTAAACCTTTTTGACTTGAACCAGCAGAACGTTCAACACTTCAGATCTTAAGGGGGACTCGTAAAAAAGAGGGGGGATAAAAAGTAGGGCCTGTGGGGATGGGACAAGGGGGGAGATGGGTTTAAATTAATAAATTAAATTAAATTAAGTTTAATTTAATTTAATTTAGAAAGGGTTGATTCAAGCTAAATTTAAGGAAGAAATTTGTTACAATGAGGTCCTGGCACAGGTTGGCCAGAGAAGCTGTGGCTGCTCCATCCCTGGAAGTGTCCAAGGCCAGGTTGGAGCAACCTGGGCTAGTGGAAGGTGTCCAGGGGGTGGAATGAGATGGTTTTCAAGGTCCATTCCCTGCCCCCAAACCATCCTGTGAATCCATGACATCCCTTTGGGTTGCTCCAGGCTCTGGGGAAAGCAAATCCCTGGGAAAAGCAACCCTCTCAGCCAGGCTTGGAGAGAGGAGCCGGGACCAGCTCCTGGTGGCTGAGGTTGGGGGAAGGTGGCAAAGGGCAGGTTTGGATTTATAACCTTGCTAGGAATCAACATTCCTTGGGATTTCTAACCTTGGTGGGAATCAGCATTCCCTGTGACTTCCAGCCTTGGTGGGAATCAGCATTCCCTGAGATTTCTAGCCTTGGTGGGAATCAGCATTCCCTGGGATCTCTATCCTTGGATGTATTCAGCATTCCCTGTGAGGAGGAAACTAGAATGAATGAACAGAGAAGTGATTTCCCCAGGACTCTGGTCCACAATTCTCTTCCAGAATCGGGAACAACCCTGAGGATTCCCCAGTTGTGTTTGATGCTTATCAAGATGCCATCAGGCAGCTTAATCCTCATCTCAGCCTTAATCCTCACTACCTCGATGAGCTGTTTTTTGTGTTAACCAGCTGCAAACACTTTATCATAAAAAAAATAAAAAAGTTTTCCTGAGCTTAAGGGAGTGAGAAAAAAAAATCCCATTTCCACAAAAAAGTCAGGGATGGGAGCTCCCAGAGCAGGCACCGGTGTGAGACAGTGAGAACCCTCTGGATAGCTGAGTGTGTAACATCCAGACATCCTCCTGCATTCATAAAATTGGGGTCAATAACACCATTATTGGTGCTTAACTGCGGCAGCCCCATTTCCCAGAGTGGCAGCTGTAATAAAACAGCTCCCCAAATGTCAGGCCGAGCATAAAGGATATGAGAGTCCTAATGGAGCTCATTCACACTTCTAATTGTGAGTAAAATATCAGCAAACGACCGAATACTTTGACAGGGTTGTTTAATAATTAGGCCCGGGGATGCAGGAGAGGGAGAGTTCGGCTCTCTGTTGAAAATGAGGCAGGGCTTGTGATGAGGGCGATAAAGAGAGTCTTTTGCAAAGGCAATTTGGGAGGAAATATTGCTGTAAAAAATGTCATGGATGAGGTCCCAGTGTGCAGAGTCAACGGGAGGGCAGCTCAGTGCTCCGAGTGCCCAGGGAGGACCTGCCAGAGCCAGGTCTTGGGCAATAAGCTGAGCTTAAAGAGCAACTTCATCATCATTTGGGTTTTCTACATCAAAAACCTTGTTTATCCTCTCTCCTCCAAGCAAAAGGCTCCAAGAGGCAGAGCCACCCCGTTACCTGAGCAGGGAAAAAACCCGAAGGCTTTGAGCTGGGAACATGAAAGACCGGCCTGGTGACCCCGTGTGGTGATTTGACCCCCACAAAAATAAAATCCAAGCTCCAAGCTTCCCCCACCCTCCCACAATTTTACCTCAACACTGAAGAGAAACTTTCAGGCAAGCACACCTCTGCAGGGGGAAGGGAAAAATATTTACAAGTTTATTTACATACATACATATATATATATATATATATATATATATATATATATATGCAGAGAGTTGGGAAGTTTTCCTTGTCCTACATGAGGGCACAGAGTTTGGATGGCCTCCTCTCACCCCCGTGTAGCAGAAACCGCTGCCTTTGGGGGCTCTATCCCAGAAAAATCCATCCCTGGGGGGAAAAGCAGGGCCAGAACTGGCACAGTGGATCTGCACAGGGCAAAGAGGGTCTCTGTGGAGAAAGATATTGGGAATTACAGTAGTTGGATATTGTGATACAGGTTGGTGAAAGCCTGAGATAGGTGGGCAGGAGATATCTGGGGAAAGCCCAGTGGATTTTAGGGCGTAAGTTTTCCACTGGTGTGGTTATGTCTGGATTTTGGGAGAGGAGAACAAAGGGCTGGAGCACCTCTCCTGTGAGGAAAGGCTGGGAGAGCTGGGGGTGTTCAGCCTGGAGAAGGGAAGGCTCCAGGGAGACCTTCAAGGCCTTTCCAGTGCATAAAGGGACTAAAAGAAAGATGGGGACAAACAGGACCTGTTGTGACAGGACAAGGGGTGATGGTTTTAAACTAACAGAGGGTTAGTTTAAATTAGATTAGATTAGATTAGATTAATTAAATTAGATTTAGATTAAATGAGGAAATATTATATATATTTGATTATTAAATATAATGCATAATTAAATATAAGTTTTTAATGATGAGGGTAGTAAAGCACTGGCACAGGTTGCCCAGAAGGGTGGATGTCCCACTCCTGGAAACATTTAAGGCCAGGTTGGACAGGGCTTGGAGCCACCTGGGATACTGGAAGGTGTCCCTGCCCACAGCAGGGGGTGGAACTGGATGACCTTTTAAGCCCTTTCCAACCCAATTTATTCCAGGAACAGGTGAAATTATCTTCTCTTGGCTCCACCAGTTGTGGAGTTCCAACATCTCCCATGGCATTTTCAGCAGGATCACCAGAGTGTGATTCCAGGCATCCCGGCCCCGGCTCCAGCAGCAAGAATTCCATCCTGCCTCCCCAAATTCCTCCTGTTCCCTCAGTTAGAAATAATTTTCTTCTCCCCTTCCATGACCCAATCTGTTGCCTCGCTGAGTTGCTCAGTGTTGATTAAACAAGCCAGTTCCTGGAGCTGGGTGGGAAGGAGTCCGTGGGGACTCCGGCGCTGATGGAATGCACAATATTGCCAGAAATCAATAGAATTAATGGGTTAATTCCATGCTAATACTTAGTGCTGCAGGAGAAGTCAGGCTAATGAAAATGCATGTATTCCCTAAACCATTCCATTTGCAGCAGCTGATTCATCCACCACTGCTTCTTTCAAACATTAATGAGATTAAAAGCACATTTAATAAGTGTACACGACCGAGGCCTTGCCAAGTTCTCTGTGTAAGGTGCTCTGTCTGTACCTGGTTTTCACAGATTAACTGGGAACAGGGGAAAATCTGTTGTTAAAAGGGGGATTTTTGCTCGTGATTTCAGGATAAATTGATCTGGGTGCTTCCCTGGCCTTGCTAAAATGATGGTGAGGGGTGAGAAGTGAGAATCTGTGGCCAAGCTAAACCTTGCCTTGCATCAGCTCTGGGGTTTTATACTGGATAGACCCCCTAGAATCCCAAAACTTCTGGGTTTTTCTCCTCCTCCTGCTGATTTGTATTTGTAAGAGTGCCTCAGGGACACCAGGAAAACCGAGTAAAACCTGCCAATATCTGGGTCTGCAGGTAGAAATGCACATTTTCAGTGGAATCACAGAGTCATTAAGGTTGGGAAAGACCTCTGAGATCATGGAATCCAACCATCCATCAGCACCACCTCCATGTTCACCATTAACCCCTGTCCCCAAGTGCCACAGCCACACATTTTTGGACACTTTCAGGGATGGTGGGGCAGCTTGTTCCAATCCTTGACAACCCTTTCCATGGAGACCTTTTTTCCTAATATCTCATCTAAACCTTCCCTGAAATGGCCTTGGACACCCCTGGCTGTGATTGGGGCAAGAGGAATTGTGGATGAGTGGGATTGATTTAGGCTGGAAAAGAGGGATGAGTGGGGTTGAGTTAGTCTGGAGAAGAGGGATGAGTGGGATTGATTTAGGCTGGAGAAGAGGGATGAGTGGGATTGATTTAAGCTGGAGAAGAGGGATGAGTTGGATCCATTTAGGCTGGAGAAGAGGGATGAGTGGGGTTCATTTAGGCTGGAGAAGAAGGATAAGTGGGATCCATTTAGGCTGGAGAAGAGGGATGAATGGGATTCATTTAGGCTGGAGAAGAGGGATGAGTGGGATTGATTTAGGGCTGAGAAGAGGGATGAGTGGGATCCATTTAGGCTGAAGAAGAAGGATGAGTGGGATCCATTTAGGCTGGAGAAGAGCTGCAGGGGGTACAGCCTTGAGCAGCAGAGGAGATGATCCTTCCCTTGCAAGGGCAAGAAGTCGGGCTTGACATGAGTCAAGATCAGAAGTTTCTGAGCGCTGGGAGGGGGAAACACTGGACTTAAGGATATCATGGATTTAAGGATATCCTGGAAGTGTGTAAAGTGCCAGTTAGAAGCACATCTGTAAGGGATGAGTGGGACTGCAAGTCAAGCCCCTTGTTCATGGCTCAGGTCTCAGAGAAGCCCAGGTATGAGGCTGCAAAACCACCCAGACTCCAGAAAAATTTCCAGCCTTCTCTTGTCCTTGCAAAATGAAAAAATCCCTTTTGGGTGGGTCTTGGTGACCCCAAAACCAGGTTTTCCTGCCTAAGAAAAAATAGTGCAGAAACAAAAATACAGAACAAGTAATACAAAGAAACGTTTAGGTTGGAAAAGCCCTTTAAGATCATCGAGTCCAGCTGTTCCCCCAGCACTACCAAGGCCACCACTGCCCCATGTCCCCAAGTGCCACCTCTGCACATGCCAAGGGTTCAATAAACAGGTTGTATCTGCTGTATTTAATGTGCTGGATGGCAGGTGGTGTGTAATAATTTGCATTATTGCATATGCATGACCATGGAGTGGGGGGCTGATAAAAGAGCCCTTTGTAGCTGCACCCAAAAGCCACCCATGAAGATGTGACTCACTTCAAAAACAAGGCAAAACCTGGCTGTGAGTCCATCCAGAAATGGGCCAGGCTTAAAACAAGCCCTGCTGAGCAGGGGGGCTCTAATGGAGCAGACCAGGTTGGAAAACCTTCAGAGTTTTGTGGGAAATATTGACAAAACCAGAGGCAAGAAAGGCAGTCCCGGCAACCTGCTGGATTTCTGGCAAAAGAGAGAATGTTCTTGGCCAAGGAAGAGGTGATTTGGCTCCTGGGATGATCTGCAGAGATGAATTCCAGCTGCAGAACTCGGAGCAGAACCGAGCTGGATTTCAGGGCTCCCCACAGCCACAGTTCAGGGGCCACATTTGTCTTAGCTTGGGGTCATTTGGGTTTTCTATTTAAGGGCACAAATATTTGGCATCTCCTCTTTGCCTGTGCATCTCCATTTGCTCTGTGAGCAGGCAGAGCTTTGGGTGGTGAAAAGAAATGCTCGATCTCACAGCACTTTGGGAGACAGTTCTTGGAGAGATTATTTTGGGATCGCCCCAAAAATCACTTTAAATCACCTGGACAAAAAAATGGTTTGTTGCAAAAAAACCACCAACAGCCACAGAGTGCTCAATAAGGCTGAGGGTTATACATGTCCCACTGTGGCTTCTGCATCCCCCAAGCTCAGGGAATCATGGAATCATGGAATGTTTTGGATTGGAAAGGACCTTATAGACCATCCAGTCCAACCCTCCTGCCATGGGCAGGGACACCTTCCACTAAACCAGGTTGTTCTCTCAATATTCATCATTCAAAAATGAATATATTCAATTATCATTGGAGAATAACTTGTTAATAATGATAATTAATCACAATCATTCTAATTAACCACGATAAATAATTGGGGGTTGGAACTGGACAATCTTTAAGCTCCCTCCCAACCTTTCATCTCTGATTTTATTTAATAAATCATTCTACAATCCTATAATAAATTTTCTTTGAAAAATTGCCATTTGGGACAACCTTTTCTCCTCAAGATAAGCCAAACCAAAATATAGAAAAGAGGCTGTTTTATTTGGGGGAGGGATGGATTGATAAGATAATTCGAGGCAAACCTTTTCTTTTGGGTTAAAACGAGCTTTCCAACCAATTCTGCTTCGTAGAGTGACTAAATCTGGGGCTAATCCCTCAAATTCACCACTCTAGAGCACAAGAACCAGCTTTGTCCTGCTAGCAGGGGGTCTCTCATCCTCCCCACTGGGCTGTGCCTTCCCCCAGCCCTGCCCACGCAAGGTCAATGCTGGATTTTTCCTCATTTTTCCTAAAGGTGCCATCAACACGTCATTTCCCCGGCCCTGAGCACCTCTGTGTGAGTCACATAATGAGCTCTGTGTTCAAAAGCACTTCTGTGATGTGGGAACCTCATTTCCAGAAGTGTTTTACACCTTTGGGAGCGTTGTCTGTCCCAG
The DNA here is from genome assembly GCF_025592945.1 of Manacus candei. Lineage (NCBI taxonomy): Eukaryota > Metazoa > Chordata > Aves > Passeriformes > Pipridae > Manacus > Manacus candei. The sequence continues at coordinate 14,361,894 of NW_026138096.1, read as the reverse complement.
AATAGGAGAGCAGGAGGCCCAACAACAAGGGCTCAGACTCCAGGCTACAGCACCCAGCTCTACTTTGACTTAAGCTGTGGTATCCATAGGAAGAAAACCAGGATGCACAGCCTGGAAGGGACCCAGGGATCATGCAGGACAGGACTGCCCATTTCTGTGACTCTTTCCTCTCATAACCACGGAATGGTTTGGGTTGGAAGTGACCTTAAAGCTCATCTCCTTCCAAACTCTTCCATGGGCAGGGACACCTTCCATCAGGCCAGGTTGCTCCTTCCACTAGAGGAAGGATGAGTTAGAGGTGGATTAGCCTTCCCTGGGACTATCTTGAGTGCTTGGATAAGTCATGGATGGGAGCAACCACAGCCCAAAGTCCCTCCTGGGGTGTCTGTGAACATCGTGTGTTGTTTGGACTCCGGTGAGAGGCAACAAGACCTGAGGAGTCTCTACATTATCACCTGGAGAGGAGCAGGGCAGGCTGAGCTCAAGCTGCTGCTTCCTCCATTCCCAAGGCAAAATGGATGATCCCACATCCAACCTGGTGGCCTTGTTGTGGTGACAGCAGGGAAGAGGCCAGGCTGCAGGGCATGGATCCCGTGTGACTGGCATGTGTGGTGGTTCTGTGAAGGGGCCACAAGGCAGGGGGGATGTGAAGACACAGTCATGGTTTCCTGCTGCTGAACGTGGCTTGGAGGGCTTCAGTCTGCCCTCAGAGCAGCCCAATACCTACAGAGCTCAGCAGGAGTTGGGTTGTGATGTTCCATTTGATGCAGTCCCACAAGTGGCAGATGAAAACCAAGGGTCCTGATTTTCATTTTCGTACCCTTCACTCCTGATTTGTACCACAAAGAGGACATCCCTGAAGATCAGGATGAATTTCTTCCTGGAAGGGGTGGTCAGGCATTGGTAGGGGCTGCCCAGGGAGGTGGTGGAGTCCTCACCCCTGGAGGTGACCAAGGAATGACAGGACGTGGCACTCAGTGCTCTGGGCTGGGGGACAAGGTGGGCATGGGGCACAGGGTGGACTTGGTGGTCTTGGAGGGCTTTTCCAACCTCAGTGATTCCATGATTCAGAGCAGAGACTCCGCAATAACCTTGCTGACCACTGGCAGGTCCAGAAGCTCCCCAGGGGAGATGTTTGTGTGTCCAGAGCAGGAGGCAGAGCTCACCAATCCCACCAGCTCATGAAGCTCACCTTTCATCTCATCCTTTTACACACCACCAGGAACAAGGTCAAAGACTGTTCCTCGTGCAGTGGAGGCATCTGTGGTGTCAGCAAACACCCAGAGTCATCAGACTGAGCTCAAACACCCGGAGTCAACAGACTGAGCTCCGTGGAATTGCTGTGGCTTCAAAGTTGTGTGGCTGTGATTAAAACCTTGTCCTTACATCAGTTCACATTTCACAGGCCTTTTTTTCAGATGTCTCACATCCTGAGTCCGCTGGGGAAATTCCAGCTGCACGTTCTGGATTCGTGATCTGTTTTATTTTGTCATCTGTTCAGTCCCTTGTCACTGCGGCTACTCAGTCAAAGGGATGGAAAAGCAGCGTGGCTTTCCCTCAGGCTGGTGTAAATCAGCATAACATCAGCACAGTCTGAGTCAGCCCTGCCTTTGCTCAGCTCTGACAGCTTCTAATCTCGTGAAATTGGGGATTTCTCCGTGGGGAGTGGCGTTGCAACGAGCTGGGAATGTGCAGCACAAGGGCAGTATAAAATTCCCAGTCACGAAAGCAGGTTAAAGAGGGAAAGTGTGAAGGGGGGTGGATGGAGAGGGGTGGTGCTGGCTCACAATTTAGAGCCAAAAGACAACTAAGTTTGCAACCAGCACCACTGGCAAGATGTTCTTCTAGTTCAGCACCCGGCCCACATCAGCCCAGACTTGTGGGAGATGCAGGAGGGCTGAGGACACAATGATTTCTGAGATGCAGCAGGGCTGAGGACACACTGGTCTCTGAGATTCAGGAGGGCTGAGGATACAATGATCTCTGAGATGCAGGAGGGCTGAGGACACAGTGATTTCTGAGATTCAGGAGGGCTGAGGACACAGTGATTTCTGTTCCCATGAAGTCTGTCCATGAAAATGCCCCTCAGCAGCTGAAAGGAAACTGGGTTTGGGTGCACTATGACCTGAGGACTTCAGAGGGGATGGGTGTGGCCACTTGTGACACAGAGACACCCTGAAAGGAAGTGGATGCGGAAAACTGTGAAAGTCAGGCTGAAATGGCCAAAAACTCTCAAGGACTTAAGAGCTTCATCCTTTTTTAACCAGGCACTTGTGAACTGGCTCCTTCTTCAGCACTGGAGGCTCCCTGTGTCCTGTGAGCACTGAGTGCCACCAGCAACCTGCACTTTGGGATCTGCTCCTGGGCACAGTCAGGCCCTGAGAGCAGATCCCCTTGGCCAGGTAAACCAGCCCTGCCCAAACCCCTTTGTTCTGTGCTCTGGAGTGCTCCAGGTTCACTCCAAACCCATCCTGTGGCCACCACCTGCCTGGCAGAACACTTCTTGGTGTCTCAAAGCTCTGTGTGCAGAGCCCAACAGCTCCAAACCCACCTCCCAGCTGGAAAAAAAGCCAAGGCATGGAAAGGTTGAGGGACTTCCAATGTTGTTCATAGGAACTGGACCAGGAGTCCTCATCTGAGGTGCATCATTCCCACCTCTCCAGAACAGGCTGTGTGTCTTCTCCTGGGAATGTGATGCTCACTTCTGATCCATCATGTGCTCTTTGGCTGTAAAGGATTTGGGAAGGGAGGAAGTCTGGCAGCGCCAGGAGATGAGATGCCTGTGCCCCTCTCTGGGGCAATTTGAAAAGTTATGAAGTGTTTAGTGTTTGTTTAGTGTTTATTTTGGAGACCCTGAGCATAGTGGGAGATCAGCAGAGGTACATCACACCTCCTAATATCTGGTGGGGGAGGAAAAAGGAGAATGATCTGATGTTATCAGAGAAGGTTGAGGCAGAACAGCCAAGCAGTCAGAAAACAGGCAGTGAGAGATCCAAGGCTGTCTGTGCAATGTAATTCCTTCCCCCTGGTGCATTTCCATCCTGATGTGGTCTTTAATTGCATGATTGGAAATATTGATACTGCTCTTGGACAAGATAACAACCTGCAGTGTGGAGATATTGAGTAGCTGAAGACACAAATCCTCAGCCCTGGTACACAAGCGAGGCAGGTGCAGGGAGCTTTTGCTTAATGCAAGATCGAGTCTTCCAGGATGGAAAACACAATTCCTCAGCACAGAATGGTGATACTTCAGCAGAGAGAGGAGTTAGGGGATGTGGTAGATTTGCTGAGAAGGTGTTGTGTGCAGGAACTCAAACCCTTCCTGGGCACAGAAATGAAAACTCTGTGCTGGAGCAAACCGGCCTGGCTGAGGTGAATGTCAAAAAAAAAAATGGGAATGGGTTCCCTCCCCATGCCTGGGAGATCTTGAACCATTGGGTCAGTGGATTGAAGAACTGCCTAAGTAATTTGTAATTCTGCAAAGACCTCCCAGGAACAGGGATTTTAAGGAGTGAAGTTGTTGTAGAAGGGGGATGAGTGTTGTGGTGGTTCTGTTCCCAAAATACCTCCAAGAATTTAATCCTCACAGGAAAAGCAAGTACACAAGAAGTGGGGGAAGAATTTGGGCCAGATACAACCAAAGGAGCCAAAGAAAGCAGGTTTTGGCAAGAGGGGTGGTTAACCATTGGAATAAACTTCCTGGGGTTATAACAGAGAACAGATTTCCTTCTCTCTCAAGGTTTTCTTATCAATGAGAGCTCTTCTCTGGAAAACAGACTTGAGCCAAAGAGGAATTATTGGGGCTGTTATCCTGGTGAGTGGATGGCTGTGGGAGGGGGGAGGCCAGCTCTGAGGTGAGCTCTGTCCCCCTGGCTCTGACCTCGTGAATCACAGAGCCCCTTTTTGCTCTCTGCAGGGCCCCTGCCTCGCTCACACACAGCTCTGAGGGTTTAACCAGCTCCCTGCTGACCACAGCACGATGGTGACGCTCCCACGTCCCGTCTGGAATGCAGGGCCTGGCAGGGGAGCAGCCAAGTGCTCCAGAACTTCCCCCTCTTCCACCCAAATTGGCTCCAAATGACCTCACACTGACCCACTTCTGGACTGTGCACACAAGCTCTGTTCCGATCACTGCCCACATCCAGCTCCTGGTCGTCCTTCATTCCCACAATCCCTGAATTTGCAGCCTGTCCTTTTGGCCTCCTTTACTCCACAGCAGCTGCTGACAGCTCAGCACGAGACCACACAAGAAAGGGAGCTTGCAGGAACACCACCATCCTCAAAGGGCCCGTCTCCTGCATTTCCAGCAGGATCCTGCTCTGGGATCAGCTCTTCGTGGGTGGGTCTGGGCCAGGACAGGCTCCTGCCCGTTCCCTCCTGGCTGGCATCTCTTCCTTGTGGTTTGTGTGGTCTTAAAAGGGTGTAGCAGCTCTGGTGGCCAGGGACAGGACCCAGGGAATGGCTGGAGCTGTGCCAGGGCAGGCTCAGGTTGGATCTCAGGCAAAGGTTCTTCCCCCAGAGGGTGGTTGGGCACTGCCCAGGCTCCCCAGGGCAGTGGGCACAGCCCCAAGGCTGCCAGAGCTCCAGCAGGGTTTGGACAATGCTCTGAGGGACAGGGTGGGATTGTTGGGGTGTCTGTGCAGTGCCAGGGATTGGACTGGATGATCCTTGGGGATCCCTCCCAGCTCAGGAGATTTTGTGATTCCATGATCTCCTTTTCCCAAGGGCACTGTGGTACCTCACCTGGTGATTCCCAACCTTCAAGAATCACAGAATTCTGAGTTGGAAGGGACCTTCCAACCTTCTCCTACATCAGAACATCTCTGCCATTTCCATGGGGAAATACTGCAGGAGCTCAATTCTTCCTTGGGCACTGAGAGCCTCGAGTTCATCCACTGCTGGAAAAACATTGTGAAGATGAAAAACACTTTGAAGATGAAAAGCAGCCCTTTGCCTTCTTGTTGATCCCCACACAGAGCCAGGAACAATCACCCAGACTGCAGGAGCACTTGGAAACACAAGTGTGACCCTAGAAGGTGAAAGGCACCAAAGGAACTGGGCTTGACCACTAATATTGTCCCTGGCCAGGTCCCAAACACCTCTGGATTATTTTCCATCATGTGCTGGGGGAAGAGGGTCCTCACAGCTGGTTGCTGGCACAGCTTTGTGTTGCCTTCAGCAGAGCAGCTCAAGGTGCCTTGCGGGGGAAGAAAAGGGTTATTGAGATAACAAATCCATTCAAGGAGGGCTGTGATTGCCTGGGCTTTGTGGACAGGCAGCAGGAAAGCTGGGCTTTATTATTTCTGGCTTTTTCAGCTGCCTCCGGTCTATTCAAACTTCAGGACAATTAAAATCTCATTAAAGGCTGAACTTCTCCAAACTGAGGTAAACAGAGAGCAGGGAAGAGAGACCAACAACACTGTTACCTGCATTGATTAGATGATAGAAAATGTGATTTCCCTTTAAAGGTTCTGTTGATTTAATGTCTGAAATTCACTGATGTGCAGTAGGGTTTTTAATAGTACATGTGTTCCTGGTAAATCTTCATAATCAATATCCTTTATGCTCTTCTCTTGCATTTCCCATCACAATCATCTTTCCCCAGCTCTCCTCAGCAAGTTCATTCCGAATTTCAGGCTTGTTTGCAACCTGCTGACCTTCCCCCGCCCCCAATATGGAACTGTGAATAATCATTGGAAGTGTGTCATAAATAATTGCCTGTGAACTGCAACCAGTAATTAAATTTTAGGATTCTGCTCCCGCTGCCGGGTGAACTCCTGCATTAGAAGGGTAAAAGAAGCCTTGAAGCAAGTTAGTGGACCTTTGTCTGGATCAAGTTGTCTTGGATTGCAAGATCATTCCTTCCAGCAAAATTCATCTAATCTGAGGCTGAAAATGGGTTTCCAGGACAGAAACAGCGAGGGCACGAGGAGACAGTTCAGCACAAAGGTTCAGAACTCGCTTAATAAGTTATTATTATTTAATTTCCTCCCGTCCTCTGGGATCTCTGGGATGGAGAGAACGTGTGATTGCCACGATCAGGTGAGGACAGGGTGACTGGAGGATTCTGTTCCCTTCCCAGGGGGGGTTCAGAGGGGCTGCTTCCCAGGGACCCCGGGGTTTGTGGCAGATGGCACTGCTGGCTCTTTGCTGCTGAGGGGAACTGGGAAATCCCATCCCACCTGGCTCTGACTGCCTCCAGATGCTTTATTTAATCCCTACCACAGGCCAGGGAGCTTCTCTTGAATCCCCTTCCTGCTTCCCTGGACAAGGAAGTTGGTGGGCTCTGCTCTGGCTACTTTTGACTCCTGGGACTTCCACAATTCACTGAACCTTCAGCACTTGTTCCTACAGGACCAGGATTCAGCTCCAAGGGGTTTATCCCTCTAGTTTTACATGTCAGGCTGCCCTGCCCAATGCTCCAGAAATGTGCACAGTTCCCATGGCACTGTGGCACACCTCAGATGTCTTGGAGTGTCCCAAATGGCACTAAACACCCACAGGTGGGCAATGAGCTCCTCTGGTGCTATGGAAACATGGATACCTACATCAGGTGGGACCAACTAAAGGATTCCAAGACAATTATCATGGAATCATGGAATGCTTTGTGTTGGAAGGGACTCTAAAGCTTATCCAGTCCCACCCCCTGCCATGGGCAGGGACACTTTTCACCATCCCAGGTTGCTCCAAGCCCCGTCCAACCTGACCTTGACTTCTTCCTTCCTCTGCACAGCCCTTGTACGACAAATAATCAAACATTTGCTTTCTGTTCTACACTTTATTTTTTTAACACACCGCCCTCATTGTCCATCATCTGCCCATTTCTGCCCAACTCAGCAGCTCTGGGGGAAACCAACCTGTCCCCTTGGTTTTGGGCCCACCCCAAGATGTGGCCCATTTGTCTTCTCTCTTCCTCTCTTTCTCTCTCTCTCCACATTTCCATTGGTTTTCTTTATTCTGTGCCCTCCACGCTGCTTTTATGCCTTTTATTACTCACATGGATGAAATATCTCTTTCTCTCCCCCTTTTATGGGATGGGTTTGAAAAGACTTGCCAAGGCTGCTCAGATCTCACGGTGCAGCTTCTCCCTGAATATTCCACCAGGTACAAACAAGGCTTACACTCCTTCCAAAGGTTCATTTTCCACCCAAGTTTGATCATTAAAACAGTATCTCTGGCTCTAACTTGATGTTCTGGGCAGGGGAATAAGGATATATAGGATAAGGGATAAGGATTCTGTAATAAGAATCACTCCTGTAAAAAGTTGTATTAACGCACAGACTGGAGTTGTTTTGTGACTCTGTTGATATAGAATATTCCATCTTGCTGGTTTGGGATGGGAAGGGTGGATTCCAACTCCTTCTGGATTATCCCAACCTGTTAATCTGTGCATTTGCAGCCTCTGTGTCCCTTTAAAATGGAGTTTTGTTTATTCCAATATAAGTTCTCTTAGTTTTTATCTTTTTGCTGTTCCTGCCTTTTTCCTTCCATGACCTCCCATCCCCTGTTTGTTGTCTGTCTCCCCCATCAGCCTCACTGTCCATGGGGATGATCCCTGGACTCTCCTGTAGTCACTGAAGTGATTCCAGGGGGTAACTACAAGCATTTAATTCATGTTCCTCTTTGCATTTCCTAACTCTTCCTCATCTCTGTGTTGACCATCTCTCTGCTATGATATCTATTATCTACCTATTTAAATACATATGTACCTAGGTGCACACCTAAATTCCAGTTGTCCTGCATCAGAACTCATTTTTCACTGCCTTTTCCCTCCCTCAGCTACAATTTTCTCCAGTTTTTCCAACTTGGCTTCCTCCTTTAATCTCAGTTTCTGCCTTATTCGTCCTCACTTCTGCTTTGGGCTTAAAAACTCCAGCCTTCCCATCTAATATTTAGTGTCAGGGGCAAAAAGAGGTCAGTGAGAGAAGAAACACTGATGGATTGGTGCAATGACCTGGGCTGGTGCCCACATGGACACAATTTTGTCTTTGAACCCAAGGTCGCCTGGAAAAAAGTGTCACTGGAGCACATAAAATTGGAACCCCGTGGCTTTGGGAAAGTCAGGAGAAGGATCTCTGCTCTTGGGTTTTAATCATCATTAATCTTCATAAAACTTCAGGAGGGTTCAGCTTTTGTTTGAATGAATTCTGTGACTTCCAGAAAGAAAAACAGAGGCGGGGGAGTTTAATTGAGTGCACGTTTGGTGCCAAATTCGTCTCAAAGCCGGGAACGCAAACGGCACGGCGAGCGTGGAATTACACGTGATTAAAAACTGCTTTCAGCCCTTGCAAAGGAAAATATATATATAAAAAAAAAAAAGGCCTTTTTATCCACCAGTTAATCATGTACAAAAAAAAAAAAAAGAAAGAAAGTGGGTGGAACAAAACTGAACTTAATCACAGCAAAAGGGGTCACAGTTGCTGGGTGACGCGGGGCCGGGATCTCCGTCGGAGCAGGGCAGGGCAGAACGTGCTGATGTTTAAGTGCTTTAAAGAGGTACATTAAGAAGAGGGCTCACTGCTAAATGACCCTTTAAAAACGGGGCAGGTTCTGTCCTTATTCAAGGTCTGCACAGTTGTCCTGACCCAGCTTGTGCTTCACAGGCAGGGCCGGGAGGTTTCTCGGTGCTCAGCTGTGATGATGTGTGGGGTGGATGAGAGTGTTGAAACCACTGAAGGCACCATCCAAGTGCTGTCCATTCTTGCTAACAGTTGTTAGTCTGGCAGCAGTTCAAACTCAACACTCAGGACTTCCCTGAGCCAGCCAAGTGCCAGAGATCAAACGAAGGAAATGTGATTTTCTACTCCCTTCTCCCCAGCGGGAACGGTGACCTGAAAACAACTCCTGGCCCCTGCTGAACCAACAACATCGATGTGTTTTTAGGGCTGTCTGATGCAGTGGGCTCCACAAATCCCCTGGAGAGCTTTCTGAGCTCCAAGGGCTGAAAATTCCATCCTTGAAGGCATTGCCCCTGCTTTGTTGTTGGCAGGAGTGGACAAGGGGATGATCCATGCTCTGCCTTTGGAGCTGTTCTGGAGACAAAGGAGGGGGCAGAGGGAACAAATGGGCTCTGGAACAGCAGTTCCCTCAGATCCCTGGCAAGGATGGAAAAGGAGCACACAGATCTCCAGAGGCTGCTGAATGTGCTTTAAAAATCCAACCACCTTTGTGCTGTTTGGTGGGACTGTCAGTGTTTGGGGGGAGCCAGTGGATGAAACCAGGGCTTCAGTAGCTGTGGTAGAAAATGGGGAGGCAGGAAAAGCTGCTCAGGGAGGGTTGGCCTGATCTCTTTGCTGAACAAGGCAGAGGAACTCATGGATCTGAAAGATAAATCCAAATGGGAAAGCAGCCTCCCATATCCCCTGGGATATGGATGTTCTTGGCTTGGTCAACCTGCCCAACACTGGGCTCTCCACCATCCCAACAAAGCCCTGTGCTGAGCCAGTAGGCAACTGGTTTTTTCTATTTCATTTCCAGGAAAATCATGGAATGATCATGGGATCACAGGCTGGTTTTTGTTGGAAGGGATTTTAAACACCATCTTGTTCCATCCCCTGTCACGGGCAGGGACACCTTCCACTAGCCCAGGTTGCTCCAAACCCTGTCCAACCTGGCCTTGGACACTTCCAGGGATCCAGGGGCAGCCACAGCTTCTCTGCCCAACCCGGGCCAGGGCCTCACATCCTCACAGCCAACAATTCCTTCCTGATATCCCATCTAGCCATTCCCCCTTGTCCTGCCACTCCAGGCCCTTCTCCAAAATCCCTTTCCAGCTGTCTTTGAACCCCTTCAGGTACTGGAAGGTGCTGGAAGGTCCATAATCCAAATGGCTGCATTTTCCCATTTACATGCTCAGCACCTGCCCAATCCCACATTCTGTCTCAAACAGCTTGTCTTCCATGGATTAGTCTGGTGCTTGCAGCACTTCCCCAAGTGGGAAGGCATCCAAACTCATTTCCTTTGCTTCCCAAGAGAGTCCCATAACCACCAACCTGCACAATTATCATCAGAAGAGGAAATGCAGCTTCTTTTTTTTTCCCCACAACATTTTCACCAGACCTTCTTCTCCTCAGCTTTGGTTTCACACACCTTCCTGTGGAGTGAAGGCACTGCTTAACTGCAAGAATCATGGAATAGATTGGTTTCCCACTGCCAAAGGGCAGGGACAGGTGGGATATTGGGAAGGAATTCTTGGCTGGGAGGGTGGGGAGGCCCTGGCACAGGTTGGGCAGAGAAGCTGTGGCTGCCCCTAGATCCCTGGAAGTGTCCAAGGCCAGGTTGGATGAGGCTTGGAGCAACATGAGACATTAGTTGCAAGGGACTTTAAAGATCATCCCATTCCCACCCTTCCATGTGCAGGGGCACCTTCCACTAGCCCAGGTTGCTCCAAGCCCTGTCCAACCTGGCCTTGTTCTGGGAGAGCCAAACTTCACGTGGACTTTATTCACCCTTCATTTGTGTCTTACTCCAGCACAGTTTGTTTGATTTTGAGGTGGTTGCTCTCACTTTACACATCCCCACCTGCCACAAAGTCTTCCATGGGCAGTGTCCCAGGAGCAGAGGATGGGAAGGGACCACATGTCCAACACCTGCTGCTCCAGCAGGGAAAGGGAGGATGCAAGAGTTGTTTCTGACAGATGCTTCCGTAAATAATTCCCCTGCTGGGGATTAAACAGACCCTCCATAATCTGTTCCACTTTTCAACTTCCCCTGTAACATTTTTCTTCATATTGAACCCGAATCTCCCTTGCTGCACATTTACTCAAAATTGCTTCTCATCCTACATTCCCCCAGCAGTGGAGGGTTATCAATCACTGTCCACTTCTGAGACATCTTGTTTACATGTTCAAGTGCTCTGATCTTGTTTCTTCACAGCCTTCATCTTAAACCACACAAATCCCCGTTTCTCCAGCCTTTTCTCTGCCTGAAAACCACTTATAATTTTAATAAAATTCCCCTGGAATCCTTTCATCTCCCTTAACGTGTGTTGGCACATCAAAAGGTGGACTCAAACTCCGGTTGCTGGAGCTGAGAAGTGCAGGATAATTGCTTCCTGTGACAAATATGTGCCACTCATGTCCCAGGCCTCGTGTTTTCCCCCTGTTTCTTGCCCCTGCTCAGCCTGTCACCACCTCCCACCCCATGGTCATGTCTCCCAAATTCCTGGGTTTGTTTTTCCCTCCTGTCCTTTCACACTCACGTCACCCAGTGCCAGTTTTGCTTCTGGTCCTCCTGATTTCGGACACCGCCTTCAACAGCTAATTTGGAATTCCTGTCTTGTCCTGCCCGTTGCTTGTGACCCTCCCCCCTCCTCCTCATCTTCTGCCAGCCACAAATTACAGAAAACTGTTCTCCCTTCCATCACCCGAGTCATTATGGGAATATCGAACATCCCAGGCTCAGGACAGGCTCTCAAAGACCTCCTTAGGTGGAAAATGTGCCTTTGCTGCTCCTCTTGGAGCTCTGTATTCATGAGCACCCCCTTGGCCAGGATTGCTCAGAGGCCACTCCTGTGGTCACATCACATGGGCTTGTGCCCAACAGCTTGGAAAGGTCACATCACACGTGTCACCCCTCTCTTCCCTGGCCAGCCTCAGCCACGTGATGGGTCTGTAACTCATCCTTCTGCTGCTTTAAAAAGGGTATTTCTTTTTCCACCCCTTGGGAATCTCGTCCTCCATGAGAATTTGGAAGATAAAGGTGCTACTTTTTTTGTCGTTTCTCGTAGTTGATCCACACAGACTCCCCGGCAGGTTCCTGGGAGAGCACTTCTGTGGAATGAGGGGAACTGGATTTTAGGGCAGTATTTGAAGGGAAAAGCTCTTATTCTATGGAGGGTGTGGTGGGATATGGCAGAAGCAGCCTGGTGTCATTCTCAAGGCTTTTCCCAAAAGGTTCTGGGTCCTTAAATTGCTTTATCTCTTTGGAAGTGCTGCCCATCTCATCCTTGATCTCACTGGAAATGCTGCCCATCTCTTCCTTTATCTCCCTGGAATTGCTGCCCATCTCACCTTTATCTCCTTGTAATTGCTGCCCATCTCACCTTTATCCCTTGGAATTACTGCCCATCTCACCTTTATCACCTTCTCATCTCATCTTTATCTCCTGGAATTCCTGCCCATCTCACCTTTATCCCTTGGAAGTGCTGCCCATCTCACCTTTATTCCTTTCAAGTGCTGACAATCTCATATTTATCTCCTTGGAAGTGCTGGCAATCTCATATTTATCTCCTTGGAAGTGCTACCCATCTCACCTTTATCCCTTGGAATTGCTGACAATCTCATCTTTATCCCTTGAAATTGCTGCCCATCTCTTCCTTTATCTCCCTGGAATTGCTGCCCATCTCACCTTTATCCCTTGGAATTTCTACCCATCTCATATTTATCTCCTTGGAATTGCTGCCCATCTCATCCTTTAGCTCCTTGGAATTGCTGCCCATTTCACCTTTATCCCAGGAATTGCTGCCCATCTCACTTTCATCTCTTTGGAATTGCTGCCCATCTCATCCTTTAGCTCCTTGGAATTGCTGCCCATCTCACCTTTATCCCTTGGAAGTTCTGCCCATCTCATGTTTATCTCCTTGGAAGTTCTGCCCATCTCATCCTTTATCCCTTAAAAGTGCTGCCCATTTCACCTTTATCCCAGGAATTGCTTGCTGTCCATCTCACTTTTATCTCTTTGGAATTGCTGCCCATCTCACCTTTACCTCTTGGAAGTTCTGCCCATCTCATCACCCCCCACATGTCCTGGCTTGGCCACAGCAGAAATCCAAGGTCTTGTACTTCATTGTGCTCAAGAGGGAAAAATCCATGGCCATGAATGCCAGATCCATTCTATTCCCAATTTGTGAGCCATCACCTGTCCATCCATGGATCACCAGCACAAACATCCCTCTCCTCACCCTCATCCTTGCTCCATCAGCTCCTTCTTCAGCAGCATCTCCTCCACAGGAACTGGCTGTAACCAGAGACCTAGACAGATGGGAAGATTTTGGACTGTTTTCATTTTCTCCCCAGTGTAAATCCTTTTTTGGGTTTACCTTCAAAGAATGTGAAGCACCAGGTGGAATCAAAAGCAGGAAAGGGATACACTGAGAAGTTTAGACCAGGGAGGAGGAGTGCTGGGATTAAAGGGGGGGTTAAGTTAAGCTAAAACTTCAATAAAATGAAAATAAATTACACCAGCAGTGCAGGTGGATCACAGCCGAGTGATAGGTGAGGCCCTGGTTTATGAGTAAGGTCATAAAAAGAAGGAATCTGGTTAAAAAGAGGGGGGAAAAAGGGAAAAATAATACCATGTTGGGATGTCTTTAATGGAATTGGTGAGCAAGGCATGGAAATCTGGGCTGGCAGATCCCAAGCCCTCAGTGCTTCAGCCTCCAGAAATGCTGCTCTGCTCACGAGGCAGAAATGAAGGGAAAGGCTTGGACTGTCTGCAAACCCTGACAATAATGGTTAAAAATAGAAGCCACTGCAGTATCCCTGCCCCTGGGAATGGCAGGAAAGAAGGACAAGTCCCTCAGACCGAGGTCAGATCCCAGATAACTCCGTAGGAATATTCAGAGGAAATATTCCCCCTTGTGTGCCGAGGGAGACGTTTTGAAGGCAGAGGCTAGAGATGTGCTTTCCCTTATCCTGTGATTTACTCCCTTTGCAAATTGTCCCGAGCAAGGAGAGTTTGAAAAGCTGCATTTCCAATGCCCCTGATGGAAGATGTTCCTCGGACAAGTTTCCCTCTGGGTTTTAACCTCAACAGGAAAGCGCAAGAATTATTTGAAGGGAATGAGGGCATTGCAGCTCAGGGAGATGATATCCTGAAAGGTTGAGGGGGACAGCAAAAGAGTCAAAAAACAGGGGCATGGCAAGAGAAATCTGATTTGAAATCAGAAATGTGAGAGGTTTGGGGGGAAGTATAAATGAACTGACATCCACACAGACTCTGCCAAAGCCAGGGGGTCACAGAGATGCTGCTTGGACAGGTAAGAAAAGGTTTGCAGAGATTGGCTCCTGGAATTAAATGAGAGGCCTGGTCTCTCTGGGGTGTTATGAAGAAGAATTTCAAATGAAACAGAGCTGCCAGTGTGGGAGTTTGGAAAGTCAAAGAGAGGAGAAGGCAAACACTTCAGTTTGGGCAAGTTGTGCCATGGAGCCATAGAATAGTTTGGGTTTTGAAGAGGCCTTTAAAAGTCATTTAATCCAACCCCCTGCAGTGAGCAGGGACATCTGCCACTACATCACGTTGCTCAGAGCCCCTTCCAACCTAAACTGGAATATTCACCTTAAAGATGAACCACTTGGCCACTAAATCCCTCTGTGAATGACTCAGGACAGTGTGACAGAATTCCTGTGGACTGGGTGTCCTGGAAAACTATGGAAACAGCATCTTCATGTCTAGAGGGATGTCTTTGCTGGAGAGGATGTTAAAGGAAAAAATTCAGGTGGGGCAAATGGATCCCAACAAAAAATGAAGCCCAGATTCACCATTCCTAAAGGAAAAGCTCATCTGCCTGTGAGAAGGTAGGAGGGTGCTGAGTTTTCCTTTTCCAGCTGCATCCACGGAGTCTGGGAAGTGTGTAAACAAGGAAAACTGGGAACAGGCACCGTCCTGAGAGTGTTTGAGGTGTCTGTTCCTGAAGAACGTGTGGAGAACAGCACAAGCTGTGCAAATCTGGTGGGAGAGATTCCTCTCACCTCAAACACAGTAGGGAATAAACATCCAGAGGCCACATCAAGAGAGAAAAGGGGGAAAAAAGCTTTTAATGGTGCCACTGGAAGAAGGTTTGGGAATTGCATATCCATCCTGATCAGAGCTTTCTGTAATCGATAGCACAGATCCAAAAATGAGTGGTGTCAATACTCCAGCCCCGAGTTATTCTATAGGATCTGTGAGATCGTGAAAAAATGTACTGCAGAGGTCACAAATCTTCCAGGGATGCAGAAAATGGATCAATGGATACACGTGAAATGTGTCAATAGTTGCTACGTTGGAGAGAAAAAGCAATGATGGGGTCAGACGTTGGATTGTCCAGGGTACTCTGAGACTGCATTGTTAGAGATCCTTCCATTAAATTATCCTGTAAGAAACAATAAACCTTTATTTGACCAGAAATGGTCTTTTTTTTTTTATGTATATATCCATCCACACTTAATTTACAGGAGTTTTCAAGTTTTGAAGTTGGTGAAGTTTCGAAGTTGGTGAATTCTTCAGTCAAAGGATTTGAAGCAAAGTGGTGCCAAGGGAGTTAAAAAAATCCCAGCTGTTTGATTTTATACATGTATAAAACCACTCCAGGTGCTGAGAAAGATGTGGATCTCTGCTGGACTTGAGCAGGCTGCCTTGAAGGCACTGATTGTTCCTCAGTAGAAATTTTTTGCTTGGAAAGCTGAGAATTAGGCTGCCTTGCTTATCCAAATCTGGGCTGGGGAGCTGAGCTGATCTGGAGGCACAGACAGAGAAATAAAAAGACATGTAGGAAATCAAAGGATGTCTGAGGAGCCCAGTTACTTCAGGCTCTGTGGTGATGACCCCTGGATGCTGTTTTAGTGGCAGATGAGCAGAAACTGCAACGTGAGAAGAATTTCTCTTTGCCAAAGGGGGAGATGAAAAGCGTTTAATTCTCAGCTCAGTCAAGGAATCAGGGAGCAGGAGAACGTGGTGGAAGTGTGTTCTCCGGTCTCAATCACAGTTTTCCTTTTAAAGATAAATCTTGTTACAGGTGCAGACTTTTGAGGGAGCCCAAACACCCCCACACTGAGCTCCCTGGGGGTCTCAGAGCTCGGGGACTGCACTCAAAGGATGTTCCATTATCACTGCTCTGCCTTGAGAAATGCAGCCTTTGGAAGCAGCAGAGACACTCCTGTACCAGGAGCTGGAGCACAGAGCACTTCCTTTCCTCTAAAGACTGGAAAATCAGCCCCCTGGCAGTTACTGATAATTAATTTGAGCACATGATCCAAGGAGGGGAGACTTGTGAGTGTCCAGCGCATTGCTGGTGGCACAAACCCTGCTGTGATTAAATTATTCCTTAATTCTCCCAATTTCCCCATGTACAGACCTCAACTTGTCTTTGCATGTCTCTATACATGATTGTGCCACCTTTGCCATGTTCTTCCTGCATCTGCAGGATGCTCCTTACCTTAAACATTTATCCTGCTTATTCCTTATCTTACACTTTTATCCTCCTGCTTATTCCTTGCCTTAAACTTTTATCCTTCTGCTGTATTTTTTTACCTTACATTTGCATCAGGGACATGGAATTTTCATTTCCTTTCTCTCTGACAAATCCAGCTGGTGACCAAGGTCATGGTGGCACCAAGCAAGTCGTCAGCACTTCAGTTGTGGTTGGTTGTCCAGAGAGGTGGTGGATTTTCCATCTCTGGAAACGTTCAAGGTCAGGTTGGACGGGGCTCTGAGGAAACCATTCTGTGATCTTTTCGAAATCTCCCCTTCTCATCTAAAAATGCCCCTTTTTTGCCACATTTCAGGGTGGTAACACGCTTCAAAACATCCTTTTTTCCCCTCCAGTGGGGAATGATCTTCTGTCTTTGGGGCTACTGTGGCCAAATGTTAGGAAAAGATTCCCCAAGAGGGTTCCTTTCATTGTTGAGAGCTCTGATGTGTCGCCCTCTCTTCTCAGGGACATCAAAGAAGAGGAAAAAATGTCACAGGGCAGATGGAATTCACTCTATGTGGAGCATTCCCAGTGATTCCCATCTTTTTTAGGTCACTCTCGGTTCACCTGGTTGAAATGATAACAACTCCCCTTCCAATGGCAGCTTTCCTTCCAAGGATTTTGATAACCTGGGAAGAGTTGCTTTAAAATGGTAGCAATAAATACACATTCTGAGCAAAACAGCTGGAAAGTCCACATATGTTCCCATCAGCTGGAATTTTGAATGGTGCTCACTGCGTTTTCCACAACCCTCTCTCCAAACACACATTTTTCTCCCTTCCCTGCTTTCTGGAGTGATCAGGTTAAGGTTTTCCAAGAGATTCAGGAAATCTGCAGTTCCACTGCCTCACTGTACCATGGCTATCTAAGGAAATGCATCATGGATTCCTCTCTGGGATACTCACAATGTCTTCTTGGGATCAGCCTAATCGGAAGAGGAAAGATCATTTTGGACACTGAGAATCCTCAATATTCTCATTGAGTCACCTTCCTTGGGATGTGCTTTCTCCAGCGGTCTGGTCAGGCATTGGAATGTGGTCAGGGCATCTGAAAAGGCTGCCCAGGGAAATGGTGGAATCACCATCCCTGGAAGTCTTCAAAAGCCTCGTGGACGTGGCACTTGGGGACACGGGTTACTGGTGGCCTTGGCAATGCTGGACTCGATCCTAGAGGGCTTTTCCAAGCTAAATAATTCCATGATTCTATGTCAAGGTCAAATGCCAGACCTGAAGCCACAAGAGAACATGGAATCCAACCTTTTTTCCTCTCTCTCATTATCTTTAGGGTGAGCAGGGATGTGGCTGAGCCCTGCCCAGCACACTGGACCAGGAGAGGTCAGAAAGGGGGAAGAGGACAAAGGGATATGATTGAGCAGACCCAGCCAGAGTCAGCTCCTACACAGGAGCTGTCCTGGGTGTAAAATTCCTTCACTGTGGCTCAGCAGAGAATCTTCACGTCTCTACCACTGCCCCGGACATTTTAAAGTCAGATTTAAGTAGAACTTGTGGTCTTTTATGTATCTGCTTAATTATTTAGAGATCTGTGGCCCTGGAGACCTCAGTTGTCCTCAGTGCTCCCAGCTGGATGTGCTCTTATCTTGACACACAAGGAGCTGATATCCCACTTATCCCACGGGATGGGATTCTTATTTTTAGGTGTTAAGATCCTAATGATCACAACCCTACTGTTGGTGATACAACTGGTGAGCTTTGGGATGGGGGAAGCACCTCTGCTCCAGCAGAAATCAGGAATTGGAGCTTCCCAACACCTCAATATCATGGTGTCCCCAAATTTTGACAAGGAATGAGTGTGGCACAGATCATGTTCTCTGCCAGAACTTGTTGTATCCTGTTGTGTGAAACACCCAATATTTCAGAATGACATGTACCCACGAGGATTCATGGATGCTCCAAAGTTTTAAGCCCTGTTCCTGGTCAGAGGGATTAAATTTATTTGGGATAGACACACAATTATTTGGGAGAGATACAAAATAATTTGGAATAGAGACACAAATATTTGGAATAGATATGCAGTTATTTGCACCCAGGTCATGCACTGAGCGTGCTGGGCTGATTTTCCTCTCCCTTTCAGGGGGATATTTTTTTCCAGCTGATTTGGTGGTTCCTCTGGCTGAGTCAGTCCAGCAGGACGGGGGCATTCCAGGGGCATCTTTAGGAAACAAAGGCTGAAGCCCTGTCAGAAAGGATGTGTGAGTGGAGGAGAGCCATGATATCGAGGGAGACTTCACCCCAGCTTATCAGGAGGGGTTTTCATGATGAATTCTTTTCTCCTTGAGGGTAATGGAGACACGATGTGACTTCCCCAGACCACAGGCCCCCAGAGGGCTCTGGATTTTCTCCCAGCTTGAAAGTTTGCAGCCACAATCCAACAATCGATGCCCCAGCCCACAATTATTAATTTATTTTTTTTTTCTCCCAGCCAGGTTCTAGCTGTTGAATTGGTGGGAGGCAAATAAATGGCTTTGTCTTTTCAGGCTTCATCAAAGCCAGAGTGACATTTGCCCTCTTGGGAAACGGCTGAGAGGGATTCAAGGCTGCCCAAGAAAAAGGAGGGATTATTGAGTTCATCTCAGATGTCTAAAACCCAACTCGCTTGAGCCCTCTTAGGCTTTCATTTCACACTTGTGGTCATAATATTTTAGTCTTTCTTTGCATTGTGAGTCCTCACAGAACAGAGAGGATCCTCCTGAAAGTGCCAAAGGGCGGCGAGACAGGATTGGGGTTGTTCAGCCTGGAGAAGAGAAGGCTTTGGAGAGACCTTCCAGCACCTTCCAGTGCCTAAAGGGGCTCCAAGAGACTGGGAGAGGGACTTTGGACAAGGGATGGAGCAACAGGAGAAGGAAAAATGGTTTCAAACTGCCAGAAGGCAGGGTTAGATGGGATAGTGGGAAGGAATTGTTGGCTGTGAGGGTGGGGAGGCCCTGGCACAGGTTGCCCAGAGAAGCTGTGGCTGCCCCTGGATCCCTGGAAGTGTCCAAGGCCAGGCTGGAAAGGGCTTGGAGCAACTTGGGCTAGTGGAAGGTGTCCCTGCCCATGGCAGGGGGTGGAACTGGCTGATCTTTAAGATCCCTTCCAACTCAAACCATTCCATGATTCTCTGATTCCATGACTTGCTTAATAAAATTCCTGTCACAGAGGGGTCTTGACCTGCAGGACATCTCGAGTTTTCAGGCTTCTCTGAGGGTATCTGGGTGTCCTGGAGAAACCTATGACAAGCAGGAAGAGAGATCAGACAAATGTGTTTCCTTCTGGCTTTGATTGCCCACGAGGAGTAAATTATTTTCTGCGTGGGTCAGTTATTAGAGGGGAAGGAAACACTTAGTGAATGTTACTGTGGTTATTTGTGTTTCCCCAGCTCCTGTGAAGTCCTGCTTGGAGCAAACACAGACAAAAGACCTGAAAGGGAGGGGAGAAAAAGTCAGAGCTGAAGGGGCTCAAGGAAACTTGAGCTATGCACAGGAGTTTGTTCCTGACATGATCCCGAGCATTTGGCTCTAAAGTCATGGCATAAAAAACCCCACAGTCCAAACAGGGTTCAGCTGGGACCACCTGCATTGCCCACCTGCCCTCGTTCATCTCTATCCCAACCCATTCATCACTCTTGGTTTATGGATATTTGGGAAATACTAGGAATATTTCTTCAAGACTCCATTTCCCATCGTTTCTCACTCCAGGAGGACTGTGTGTAACAACATGTTTCTGGCAGCTCTGGGGAGGTTGAAATTACAGTTCTCTATTAGAAAGCACATTAATTTGGGGTTTGTTTTAGTTTGACCCAGCCTGCAAAGGTCGTCCAGTGATGGTCATTTCTAGCAGCTGGACACAGAAGGATGGTCTGGTGCCCACTTCTTGTTGAGATCCTGTTTTCTGCAGGTGTCTCTCACACCAGCACAGGATGCAAAAATTCCTTGCAGTGTCCTCTCCCAGCCATTTACATGGACTATGTACTGGTTGGAAGATCAGATCTGGAATAAAGGCCAGGTTAGATGGGGCTTGGGGACACCT
The DNA here is from genome assembly GCF_025592945.1 of Manacus candei. NCBI lineage: Eukaryota > Metazoa > Chordata > Aves > Passeriformes > Pipridae > Manacus > Manacus candei. The sequence continues at coordinate 14,341,698 of NW_026138096.1, read as the reverse complement.
GGGATAGTGGAAGGTGTCCCTTCCCATGGCAGGGAGTGGAACAAGATGGTCTTCAAGGTCCCTTTCAACCCAAACCTTCTATGATTCTATGAAGACATTCACCCACCTTTGCAGGCAGAACAAGGCTGGAAACAAGCTAAAGGAATAACAAACCACTCCTGTTGCTTTCTTGGAGATTTTGGGAGGTTATTCTTGTCTTAGCAGCAAATACTGTGAAAGCAAACACCAAATGTTTTGGTGTCAACAGCTTGTCATGGAAATAATGACAGTGTTATCACTGTGGAGGGCTGTGTGTGAATCCCAGAATCACAGAGTCATTAACGTTGGAAAAGACCTCCAAGATCATCAAGTCCAACCTTGGACCAATCCCCCCACCTTGTACCCCAGCCCAGAGCACTGAGTGCCACAGCCAGTCCTTCCTTGGACACCTCCAGGGGTGAGGACTCCACTCCCTCCCTGGGCAGCCCCTTCCAATGCTTAACAAGCCTTTCCAGGAAGAAATTCCTCCTGATGTCCAACCTGAACCTTTCCTGGCACATCTTGAGGCCGTTCCCTCTCCTCCTGTCCCTTGTTCCCTGGGAGCAGAGCCCGACCCCTGCTCGGCTCCCCCCTCCTGCCAGGGAGTTGCAGAGCCAGAAGGTCCCCCCTGAGCCTCCTTTTCTCCAGGTTGAGCCCCCCCAGCTCCCTCAGCTGTTCCTGCTGCTCCAGCCCCTTCCCTGGCTCTGTTCCCTTCCCTGGACATGCTCCAGCACCTCAAAACAGGACTGTGAAAATATTCACACCATTACATATAAGAACTGGAGGGGAGTGGGATGTATCCCAAAACCCCAGGATGAACTGGTTTGGTTCCTCCTAAAACATTCAAAGGAGAGTGGCAGGATCTCACCTTGGTGCTCTCCAGGCACTTTATTCACCATTTCCAGCCCACACGGGGTCACCTTCACATTTCTTCACCCCCACCTGCACTTCCTCGAGGAAGGAAATCATCTCCTTGGAGGAGAGTCAGACCTCTTGGTGAGCAAAATAACACTGTATGAGAGGAACTGAGGGTCTGTGAAGATGGGAAGAGCCAGGTTTCCCTCTCGCTCCTGCACAGGAGAAGTGGCTCTGTGTGAGTGTCACCGAGGCGAGCGAGAGCAGAGACAGATGTGGAGCCCGGGATGGGAAAATAAACTCATTACTCCATCTGCCCGCCGTAAACAGCGTGAAATTAGCAGCAAGAGAGGGATAAAACTCCAGACAAATGGCTTTTTAAAGAGAGCAGGGGGAGCTGGAAGGGCTGCTGGTAGAACAGCAGAGGCATGGAAGACCCAGACGGGCGCACATCCTGATTTTCGGTCAGGGAGGACGAAAATCCCACGGCACAAAACTCCGCGAGGAGCTATTTTGGAAGGCAAAAAGCAGAGAGGCCACTCCATCTTTTGGGAGAGAACACCTGATATTGCTCCTGTCCCGCCTGGTAGGGAGCACCATCCATTTTATAAGTCACAGAGATTTATTTCTTTTTTTTTTTTTCCCCCCTAAGAGGCTCTGTCTTAATGTTGCATAAAATTCCTCTCCGAGGGGCCGTGCGAGGAGGGAAACGTGGTGTTCTGTTGTCTCAGTTGCAAAGACACCTCTAACAATGAAAGCCCCTGAACGATTTGGGGTTTAAGTGACGTGGCCACGGGTCGTTTGTGATGCTCCCTGCCATAAAATCTGAATTGGGGGCGTTCTATGCCGTGGGTTTGGGCTGTAAATATTCACCCCTGGCCCTTGTTCCGCGGAGCGAATCTCAGCCCGAGGATATATTTACTTAAAAATTTCTCAAGTGGTCAATCTGCTTGATTTATTTAAAGTGGGATCCCGAACTGTTTTACAGCTTTTACAGGCTGGTTGTGTTTATAACCATCCTGGGGAGTATCTTCTGCAATTCATGAAGTGGAGAAGGGGAAGGAAGGTCATAATTTCTGCTCTAACCTACTTTTCCAGCAGCTGACAGGACACTGACAAAGTCATCTCTTCCAGAATGAAACCCGCCGTGCTTTATCCTCATCCAGAGCAGATCCTTTGGAGAAAGGCAGGGTGAAATAAGCCAAGCACTTTTCATCTTTATTCCTACGGATTCTGCTTGGATATGTTCAGATATTTTATGGATCTCAGTGAAATTGCAGCCCAAACGATATTTCAAGGAAACTCATTCCTTGTTTTCGGAGTTCTTCAATATATGACAGCCCAAGGCAGAGTTTCCTGCATGCTGGAAATAATTTCTCCCTCCACATTTGGCAGATCCAAACAAGCCTTGAGTGCTGCATAAACCAGGTCTATGAATAAATCAGGGGTGGGAGAGCTGGGATCCGAGGTGTTGTGAGATTTGAAATACCTGAAAGCTTGGCATTGGCCACGAGGCACTTGGAAATGGTCTGGGGTTTGATGAAAGGTTTTGCATTCGAGATGCCATCGGGATATTTCGGGAGGAAACCTCCTGGTGGGTTCATCCAAAGTTTGTCATAAACATCACTGAAATATCTGCACTCCAGCTGCTGCTTTCTGCTCTAGTCAAGAGCAGCAGAGGTAGTTCCTTCTTAGCAAACACCCTGAGACTGCTGAGGGAGGAGAGATGGATATACTGGGCTCAAATACTAGACTGGGAGGTGCAGAAATTGAGGAGAGGTGGCAAGTGGAAGGTGAAAAGAAGGGACTTTATGGAGAGATCAGTAGATCTTGGAGAGAGCAGAGATTCCATGAAACCCTCAGAGATGGAGATCAAGGACTCACAGTTTTCTCAGGAGGGAGGATTTTCTAATATTTTCTAACTTGGGTCTCACCAGTGACAGGCACAGGGGTGGTTCAAAAAGCAGAAGTTGCATCCACCTTATCCATCCTCACCCTTCTGGTTCCCATCCTTATCCATCCTCACCCTTCTGGTTCCCAACCTTATCCATCCTCACCCTTCTGGTTCCCATCCAAAGGGAAGACAGGTTATGTCAGAGACAGGGAGCTCCTTTGGAAGGTGTTTGAGAAATCCTCTTTCAAGGTCATGGCAGCAGTGTCTGTTTTTACAGTGCAGCAGGATCTAAAAATGACATGACAGGCTCTGGAACTGATTCTCCTCTTCCATAACCCAGGTTTCCCTCCTCAGCACTCCCCCAAGCCTGTGTCACCACATTCCAGAGCATCCCACCAGCTGGAAGGGGTGACATTCCCATGGTCCTGGCCCTGTGTCCTCTCCACCACCTGGATGCCACCATGTCCTGCTGAGCACAGCTGAGCCTCTGGCCCTGCCTTTGTTGTGAGCCTTGGGGTGGGAACATCCCTAAGGAGTCAGTTGGGATGTGTCCAGTCTGTTTTAGCAATTAATAACATGGAATTGGGCTGCTCCAGGCACTGGGACACAGCTCCACTGAGCCCTGATCAATTAATTTATTGATGTCCACGTGGAAATAACATCTTCCTCCCATGCTTTGGTCTCCCCTCCCCATATGGGGAACAAACCCCTTTGTATTTTCACGAGTAGCTCTGAAGATAATTTCCAAAATCCTGGAAAAAGCCAAGACAAACCCAGTGGGAGTCCTGGGGATGTGCTGACAGGGAACAAGGGCCAACTCCTGGGACACAGGTGGGCTGACTCCGTGTCAGAACACCCACACAGAGCCATTCATAGCTCCAGGGAGGCGTAGGCACAGGGAATTCGTGTGCCAGGAGGAGAGGCCGGGGGTCTCCGTAGGGTTGGGCTGCTGTTAACTTGGGAGAGCAGGAATGAGGGAGAAAGCAGGGAGGAGAATGGGTTTGGGAAGCTTTTTTGTGCTCCGAGAAGCAAAGAGGAAGCGCCAGGGATGAGTTTCTGTCACTTGTAATCCTGCTACCAGGCTGACCCTGTCATGGAATCGTGGAATGGTTTGGGTTGGAAGGGAAAGTGGAGATCATCCAGTCCCACACCATGCCATGGGCAGGGACACCTTCCACTAGCCCAGGTTGCTCCAAACCCTGTCCAACTTGGCCTTGGACACTTCCAGGGATGGGGCAGTCACAGTTTCTCTGGTCAGCCTAGAGGAAGGAGGCTGTGGGAGACACAATCCACTCCCTGCCTGGGGTTGCTCCATAGCCCTCACACCTCTTCCCTGGAGGAGAGGAGATTGAGGGGAGACCTCACTGCAGTTAAAAATTCCATGGGAGGGGCAGAGGAGGGGCTGACACTGAGCTCTGCTCTGGGGGACCAGGGACAGCACCCAGGGAAGGGCTGGAGCTGTGTCAGGGCGGGCTCAGGTTGGATCTCAGGCAAAGGTTCTTCCCCCAGAGGGTGGTTGGGCACTGCCCAGGCTCCCCAGGGCAGTGGGCACAGCCCCAAGGCTGCCAGAGCTCCAGGAGGGTTTGGACGACGCTCTGAGGGACAGGGTGGGATTGCTGGGGTGTCTGTGCAGGGCAGGGGTTGGACTGGCTGATCCTGGTGGGTCCCTTCCAACTCAGGATATCCTGTGACTCCGCTTTCCTTGCAGAAGGCATGGCAGAAGCCGTGGGCTCGAGCAGGGACTGCCTGCAGGCCGGCGAGTCGTGCACCACCGACCCCGTGTGCAGCGCCAAATTCCGGACCCTGCGGCAGTGCATCGCCGGGAACGGCGCCAACAAGCTGGGCCCCGACGCCAAGAGCCAGTGCCGGAGCACGGTGACAGCCCTGCTCTCCAGCCAGCTCTACGGCTGCAAGTGCAAGAGGGGCATGAAGAAGGAGAAGCACTGCCTGAGTGTCTACTGGAGCATCCACCACACCCTCATGGAAGGTCAGTCCTCTGCAGGGAGCTCGTTCCCGGTGGCCGTCCCGAGAGGGAGTTGCTCGTGGAGCTCTCTGCAGAGCTCCTGCAAAACAAGGTTGTCCCTGTAGCCTCCTGTTCCCTCTCAAGGCCTGCTGATAGGAGCCGAGGGAATGGCTGGAGCTGTGCCAGGGCAGGGTCAGGTTGGATCTCAGGAGAAGTTTCTTCCCCCAGAGGGTGGTTGGCACTGCCCAGGCTCCCCAGGGCAGTGGGCACAGCCCCAAGGCTGCCAGAGCTCCAGAAGAGTTTGGCTGATCCTCTGGGGCACAGGGTAGGATTGTTGGCATGTCTGTGCAAGGCCAGGGCTTGGACTGGCTGATCTTGGTGTGTCCCTTCCAACTCAAGATATCCATGATTCTACTGACCCTCCTGATACTGACATTTTGGGCAAAGAAACCCTGAAAACCTGAGGCACCTCCTGCCTTTTCTTTTATTTTTTTTTTTAACTTGCCCTCTCTTTTATGACATTCCCAATATACCTTGAGATCTTTTCCCGGGGGAAATGCACGGCATGTTTCGCATCCAAGGATGTCAACCAAGACCGTGAGCTCTATGGAATTCACAGAAACACCACAGAAAGCACAGGCACCGAGGAAAAAACAGCGTGAACTTTAAAAAAAATCACTCTCTTGGAACCTCTCGAACGCGCCAGTGTCTTTGGGTTAGGGAAGATTTGGGGCTGGTGACATCAAGCTGGAATTTAAAGTGTTCCCAGAGCCGGGATTCAGTAAGTTTGGATTTTGACGGGTTTTAAGAGTCGCCATAAAATCGCACCTCGGTGGCCGTAACTCTTCCTTGTCAGGCCGAGGAGTGTTTTATGCACCATGAAAATTAAAATGGGGAATAAAACAGACCCTTCCAGCCATGGGCTGGGAAATAGATTAATAAAAGACTCCTGGATTAAACCTGGAAGGAGAAGTGCAGAGGTGAGGCCACGGGCCAGAAGGCCAAGCAAACCAAAGGGGATGGAGAATACAATGCCCAGGCTTTCTGGAATGGGAGTTGGTCGGAAATGGGAACTAGTTGGGAATGGGAACTGACTGATCAAGTTCCTGGAAAGCTTTCAGGTGCCACAGCTAGAAGGGTGCAGAACATGGTACTATGAACTGACTGGGGAAATCAGAGGCCTCAGCACCCTCCAGGATCCAATTTTTCCCATAAAAATGCCAGATGAATGAGTTTCCATTGAAGTGAATCCTGGGGAAGAGGTGGCAATCCAAGGACATTCATCTCAATGGTCTGTGTCACAATTCCTTCCCTGCTGACCTGCATGGCTGAAACTTTGGCCACAGGTCATCTGTGACGTGGCTCTGTGGGACAGTGGGGTCAGGAGAATTTCCAGCTTTGGGAAGTGGAATGGTTTGGGTTGGAGGGGACCTTAAAGAGCATCTCATTCCAACCCCCTGCCATGGCCAGGGACACCTTGCACTAGAAGGAAAAGGAGAAAGAGGCTGGCAGAGGCCAGGAGTGGGTCTCCAGATGCAGAATAGAAGTTGGATGGGCTGGATGAACTTCCCGCCCAGCAACTTGGGACTTCCACCTTTGGGATGGCTGTGAGAGGGCTGTTTTAGGAGGCTGGCAAGACTCTGCCCCCCTTCTCTGCTGCATTTTTTTCCTGACTGAGGTCACTTGCAGTGCAGATTCACTCCCCAAACCTGTGGTTTCCTTGCCTTAATTTCCCCGGGGTGATACATTTCATAACAGCCCCGGAGTCCTCACGCGTTTAATCGACTGAGAAAGGAACCCACACAGAGCTTTGTCTCTCACTCACTCACACCCAGGAGGCTGCAAAAAGCTTCTTAGAAGCCCTCTTGTAAAAACAATAGTGGAAGTGTGTGCTCAGGGAATTTGCAAAGCACGCTGTTTACTCAGGGCCACCTTCCCATTTAGAGACACAATAACACGATGACAACCCGATAACAATCCTCTGATAAAGGTGCTTTGTCATCAGGACATAAAACTGCTACTCTGGGACGTACAAATGGGCCCCTCTCCGGTGGGTAACGATGCAGGATATTTCAATGAAGGTGTAAAGCTGCCTTGTAATGCACCTGTGGTAATTCCAGGGCCTTGTGTATCCTGGGAGCCATTTCTTCCTGGAGATCAGCATATGCCCGGAGCGTGAGGTTTGATAGTCCTTTTATCCCAGCTGCTGTTCCACATCCATCTAAATGTCTAATAAAGCAAGGAATTGATGCTGAGCTGTTTGCTTCAGTAATATTCCGTGGGATCCATCAGGATGACGGGGCAGTACAGGCCGTTGTGAATAAAATCAGCTTCCCAGAGACTCAAAAATGAGGAGAGGAAGCTCCTGCGGGAGCTGTGGCTCATTAGCTCTGTGCCAAGTAATAATGGCAAGAAGAAAGGGGGAGGTGGTAATAAATATGGGGGGTGTTGTCACACACACAGCCCTGGCCATGTCCTAGAAAGAGGCGAGGACCATATCCCAGGGAGAGACACAGAGGAAAGAGCAAGAACAGTGATGGAAACACCGTGTGTGGAGGGAGCTGGTTGTTTGAACCCTGCCCACAGCCTGGTGTCCTCAGTGACACTCCCTGGAGAGTGGCTTGAGCTGCAGAGGATTATAACTCAACAGTTCCCTGCCCCACTGCAAAGCTGAGATATATTTTTAAAAGCCAGTCCCATCCTATTCCCTTCTCCAAGGATGTGGCCACACACCAGTCCCTGCGACTCTGGGGATTTATTTATGGCACTTGGAGCCACCAAACAATCCTGCACTGCAGCCTCTGAGCCTTGTGCAACTCAGCCATCCCTCAGGAGCCTCAGCTGCCCTCTCACCAGCTTCTCCTGTCCCCCCAGGAATGAATGTCCTGGAGAGTTCCCCCTACGAGCCGCTCAGCAGGGGCTTCGATTACGTCCGCCTGGCCTCCATCACTGCAGGTAGGTGGGAGGGGAGCTGCTCTTAACTGGTTCAAACTGGGGGGGGGGGCTGGCTGTGGAAGAGCTACAGACAGAGAAATCCTTTGTGAGCATTGCCTGGTTCAGGCCCAGCAGTTGCTTTTCCAAGGAGTTGCCTGTGATTCCTGTGCTAAACTGTTACATGCTCTGGGAAGAACCACTTGTGGTTTCATCCTTTGGCTTTTTTTGTGTGTCTGTTACGGTGTGGGCATGAAAAAAAAGGGATGTGGTGGGAAGACCTCTTCCAGTGGGCTCGTTCTCCACAGCAGGTGGATGATCTGTGCCCTGCAGACACCTCAGCAAACAGGAGCTGCTTGGGTTTCAAAGGTGCTTCCACATCAGTCACAGGGTCAAACTCTGCAGGGGTAAAAGGTCAAAAACCCACCCTATGGGTTGATCCCAGACACAGCCTTTAATCCCATGCCCCGAGGGCAACCTCAGCCCCCTGTTCTGCTCTGCATCATGTAATCCCCTTAACAACTTAAACAGAGCTGCCTGACACCTTTTAACCCCTGGAGGGCACAAACAGGGCTCAGCAGTTAAAAGGTCAGCCAACAACCCATCCATCACCAACCAGCTCCTGCACCAGCCGTGGGGGAGCTTTACCAACAGTGATTTGGGTTATAAAACTCCCTGTCTGGGAGCAGGTAATGCGCTCTGGCAGATGTGCCAAAACATCTGTCCCGTCTCAGCTTTTCCCCGCTGTGCCCCCGGCTCTGGAGTGGCAGCACGGCTGGAGGGCACCCAAGCGAGGAGGAGCAGCAGGTGCCTGAGGCTGATGGATGCCCTCAGTCCCTGCCACGGCCAGGAAAATTGTCCAGGAGCAAATTAACCCATCAGCCCCGGACAATCAAAGCAGAGAGGGATGGGAGGTGCTCCCTGCCCTCGCTCTTCTTATTGACTCCACTTGACAGATGGGAGCGTGGACACTGGAGCGTGGCCAAAGCTGTTTGCTGGGTCATGGCCTTTCTGATGGAGTTTTCCACCTTTTTCTAAGAGTCCTCCAGGGCTTCGGAGCGCGGGGAAATCCAGGCATGGGGATTTTTCTGCACGGTTAGCACATTTTTAAGGCAGACTGAAATCGTTTGGGCAGCAAAGCAAACGGGCCCAGAGCAGCAGGGATTCATCAGAGGACTCAGCATCCACTTAGGGACATGAATTTTCTTGGTTTAACCTGTTTTTCCCTATTTATACCAATCAAAATCTTCCATCACATGAATCAGGACCTGCCACCCTGTGCCTGTCCAGTGTCCAGGGCCATACAATCAGCATTGCCAAAGGATCCCCTTTCAAATATACCAAAAAAAAACCCCAAATTCCCAAGAACTTGTTGAAACAAAAAACACCCCCATGACTGTTTGCCAAGCGAAGAGCAACAGGTATTTTAAACCAAATTTCACCCAAACAATATATGGCCACTCTTAAAACTCTGCAAATGGAGCCACATCCCTCCACTCCTAATCGTAGCAGTGATTCAAAAAGCACATCCTTTGGTTGTGTGGGAAGAGGAGAAAATCCAGCGTATTCCCTGTGACTTATGAACTGAATGGATGATGAAACCCTTCCAAGGAACTGTTTCCTCCACGTTGGTTGGCATCTCCCCAGCATAAACTGATGCTCTGACAATATTCCTCTCTCTGGGCATTTTGAAAGGGAATTATTTGGTGGTGGGAACACACCAAGCAAGAGTTTTGCCCTGAAAAACTTGGAATTTGACTTCCAGGTCACTGTAAGCAGCAGGGACAACAGGAAGGGAAAAAGAAATGCCGGGAGAAGGAGCATCTGATAATACCAGGGAAATAAAGGAGGGCAGCCAGCTCTGAAGTGCTCAGGGAGACTGTCAGTGTTTTAGCACTTTTCAGCAGTTGACTGGCTGGTTTTAACTCCTGGCCAAAGATAGGGTTTGACTCTGCACTGGGAATTTATCATTCTGGGGATTTTTCCTAAGTGAAGAAAGTCCTGGTGTGCTGCAGGTCATGGACTTAATGCAGAGAGGTGAAAATCAGCTTCAGCTTCATTTTCTCTCTCATACTTGGAGGCTCCTTGTCTTACCTGTGTGAGCAAACAGAGCCTGATATCCCAACCCACTCCTGCCATGACTCTGGAGCATTTTCCCTTCTATAAAACAGACCTCATCCATCTCTAAGGACCCTACAGCCAGTGTTACACAAAACACCTTTCATAGAATCCCAGAACAGATTGGGTTGGAAGGGACCTAAAGCCCATCTTGTTCCACCCCCTGCCATGGGCAGGGACACCTTCCACTAGCCCAGGTTGCTCCAAGCCCCATCCAACCTGGCCCTGGACACTTTCAGGGATACAGGGGCACCTGGGAGACCTTTTCCTCTTACTTACTCCCCACATTTGCAGAGGAGGCTGTTGGCCTCCTATAAACTCGTGAGATCCCTGTTTTCCTACTGTTTGTTTTGCATTCATCACCACAATTCCTGCTTTATTTTCCTGATTGTTCCCCACGCTCCACGTTTTCTTCCACTATCCCTGTGTCCCCACAGCACACCCCTGCTCTCCCACCCAGACTGGGACATCCTTTCTCCTCTTCTTTAAGAGGGTGGAAGTGAAGAATGATTTTGCTGAAGGTGGGGAAGGCTCTGGGGACAGACCCATCATCAGGTCCCGGGGGCTCCAAGTGGGATGTTGCCTGTGATCCCATCCTGTGAAGGCACCATTACTTCTTAGGACATGGATTTACTGGTCAGGACTGGTATGGATGGGGGAAGTGAGAGATCTGCTGTGGCACTTTGAGACCCAAGCAGATCTTGCTTAGCTGGGCAGGTCCTGGGATGGACCAAAGCCTGATGGGACCCTCCAGGTCTTCTTTCCAGAAGAAACTCATTGCACAGGATAGAGAGCCTGAGGTGCCAGGATTAGTGCAGACCATCCATGGATCAGCAGGCTCAGCTTTGCCACTCAGTGCTTAATTTTGAGCAGTTTATGGGGAAAAAAAGGGTCTTTTACTAGAGATCCCAATGGTGGATCCGTAAGCAGATGCAGTTCCTGATGGCTCCTGTTTTCCCAGGCCTCAAGTCCTGGTTCACATTGGAAAAGTGTTACAAGATGCCCAGGGCAGAGCAAAGCTTCATTTTATTAAATACAGGAGAGGGGGGGAGCTAGCCCTGGGGGGTGAGGTTTGATGTGTTGCTGTGGCACCTCCCGGGAAAAAAATGAATGTGGGAAGTGGATTTGGGCCTACCAGGACACGGCAAACAAATGTGGGCGTCACCTGGACACTGTTTTCTTGGAGGAGGTTGTGGTCTCACCAAGGTGGCTGATGCAGGAAAATAACCCTCTGAGACTCTTTTTGAGTATTAGAAAGCAAAAACCGCCCTCTTTATGCAGGAATATTTTCCAAAGTGTGCCTGGGACAACAAAGTCTCTTGCTTTTATTTCATGACCTAATTACCAATTACCTGAGAGTGCCACACCCACCTCCAAAACCGCCCCTCCCTCGGTACCGCCCTCCCCACACCTCCCAGATTTCAGTTGGAGGTTTCAAGAAGATCATCTCTTCATCTTTTCCTCCTCTCCCTCATCTCCTTCGGGATGTCATGGCATTACCTGGAATGCTTTCAAGGCTTTGGAGAAGCTTTGGTAATATCAGGTGTTATGGCCCTTTTCTCACTCCAGTTCACAGACAGAGAAACCCTTGAACTCGTTAAAATTCCTGCCTCTTGAACATTTTAGAAAACCAGCATAAAGGGACTAGAAAACTGCATAATATATAGTATATGAATGATATAATATGTATATTTAAAATATATAAAATATATAAAATATATATAATATTTAAAATGTATAAACTATATATCATATATAAAATATATATAATATATAGTATATAATATATAGTATATAAACTATAAATACTATGTATTTTATATATAATGTAATATATAATATATTAAATATATATAATATATCGTATTAATATATAATATACAATATATAGTATATAAACTATGTAGACAATATAATCTCTTAAATATATAAAATACATTAATATTATTACTATATTAATATAATAATTGTAATTAATTAATAATAAATAATATAATTTAAGAATATAATTAATAGTTATCATATGTTATTATAATATAATTATAATGTATATAATTAATATTTAATACAGTACTATTAGTACATATTAATATTTAATACAGTATAACTAGTATATTGTATATTATAATTAATATGTAATATCTCATAATTAATTATAAGATATAATAATAAATTATTATAGCATATAGTATATCATTATAATGTACAATAATTGTATGTCATTAATATAATATGTTATTAATATAATATTAACTATATTAATTATATTAATTATTATGTTAGTCATGTAGTGATTAATATTTTTTAATATTATCAGGTATATAATATATTAAAATAATATAATGCGTAATATATATCACATATATAATACATCGTATATACAATATATTTTTTATATGTACTGTATGTTATATATACTATATGTTATATATATATATGTACCACGTGTTATATATATATAGCATTAATAATATATAAAGTATATATAATATATATAATATCTCTCATATAATATCTATAATATATTATATCTATAATATATTTTATCTATAATATATAATATATAATATCTATAATATCCATAATGTCTATAGTTTCTCGAATATCTATAGTATCTATAATATCTATAATACTTAAAGTATCTTAGTATCTATAATAACTATACTATATATTAATAATAGTTATAATATATATAATATAAAATATATATTTTATGTTATATATTATATATTATATATTATATATTATATATTATATATTATATTATATATTATATATTATATATTATATATTATATATTATATATTATATATTATATATTATATATATAATATATAAAATATATGTAATAACTGTGATAAGTGTGGATAGAGCCTTCCTTAATCTTCATTCGCAAAGCCCAGTCATGATGATATATAAAATATATAATATATATTATATATGATATATTATATATAATATATTATATATATTATATATATTATATATGATATAATATATATCATATGATATATATTATATCATATATAATATATATTATATATATTATATATGATATATTATATATAATATATTATATATAATATATATTATATATGATATATGATATATTATATATGATATATTATATATGATATATTATATATTATATATTATATATTACATATTTTGTATTATATATTAATATAAATATCAATATTATATATAAATACCTAATATATAAAATATATAAAGTATATTTTATATATAAAATATATTAAAATATATAAAATATATAAAAATATAATATATATAATAAATAAAGTATATTTTATATATAATATATATGAAAATATATAAAATATATAAAAATATATGTATATTATATATATTATATATTATATGTTATATAAAATATATAAATACATAATATATATAATATATAAAAATATAAAATATATATAATATATATAACATATATAAAATATATATAAAGTATATTTTATGTATAAAATATATAAAATATATAAAATATATAAAATATATAAAATATATATACTACACAGGGGTGGTGCCTCTGGGGGTGGGTCTCGGTGCCAACCCCCCCCTCCTGTGCCCCGTCCCACAGGGTCGGAGAACGAGGTGACGCAGGTGAACCGGTGCCTGGACGCGGCCAAGGCCTGCAACGTGGACGAGCTGTGCCAGCGGCTGCGCACGGAGTACGTGTCCCTGTGCATCCGGCGCCTGGCCCGCGCCGACTCCTGCAACCGCTCCAAGTGCCACAAGGCCCTGCGCCGCTTCTTCGACCGCGTGCCCCCCGAGTACACCCACGAGCTGCTCTTCTGCCCCTGCGACGACACGGCCTGCGCCGAGCGCCGCCGCCAGACCATCGTCCCCGCCTGCTCCTACGAGGCCAAGGACAAGCCCAACTGCCTGGCGCCGCTGGATTCCTGCCGGGAAAACTACGTCTGCAGGTAAAGCCCGTGCGTGGGTTGGGGCTGACGGGGAGAGGTGTCCCTTGGGCGCGTCCCAAGGGTTCGTCCCCTGGTGACAGCCCCAATGCGATCACCTGAAGGGTCCCACATCCCACCTCATCCCACTGACTGGTTGTTGTCTCAGTGGCTCCTTCCCATGATCCTCATCCTTGTATCACAAGGTTTGGGATACAAGGACACATACACAAGGTGTGGGATACAAGGACACATACACAAGGTGTGGGATACAGGGACACATACACAAGGTGTGGGATACAAGGACACATACACAAGGTGTCTGATACAAGGACACATACACAAGGTGTCTGATACAAGGACACATACACAAGGTGTGGGATACAAGGACACATACACAAGGTGTGGGATACAGGGACACATACACAAGGTGTGGGATACAAGGACACATACACAAGGTGTGGGATGCAAGGACACATACACAGGGTGTGTGACACAGACAGAGGATGATTTGAGATGCTCATGCTGGAGCTTCTTAGACCTTTTCTATGGATTTTTCAGCTTTGGTCCTAAAGAAAGATCCACTCTAGGTCTCGGTGGCAAACTGGGTCTCCCACCACATCCCACTGACAATTCATTGCCCTGGTGGCTCCTTCCCATGATCCATAATCTTGTATCTTACACAAACAGAAGAACACTGGAGATGTTCATGCTGGAGCTTTTTAGACCTTTCCTATGTTTTTTCAGCTTTGGTCCTAAAGAAAGACCCACTCTGGGTCTCGGTGGCAAAGTTGGGTCTCTCACCACATCCCACTGACAGTTCATTGTCCTGGTGGTTCCTTCCCACATCCTTTCCCCACGCACAAAGTGTTAACAGGCAGAAGAAAATTTGAGATGTTCATACTGGAGCTTTTTAGACCTTTTCTGTGGGTTTTTTTGGCTTTGGTCCTAAAGAAAGACCTGCACCAATCCTGGCATCTTACACCCCTTATCCCGTGCAATGACTTTCTCCAGGAAGGTGTGAGCCATGCAGGGATATGGGGTGGGGTGTTTGCAGCCACTTTCACTGATCCATCTCCTCGCTGTCCATCTCCCCTAGTCCACAGCATCCCACATGGAGGGACAGAACAAGGGGGAATGGCTTTAAATTAAAGGAGGGTAGATTTCGATTGGATGTTGGGAAGAAAATATTCCCTGTGAGGGTGGGGAGGCCCTGGCACACATTACCCAGGGAAGCTGTGGCTGCTCCTGGATCCCTGGAAGTGTCCAAGGCATGGTTGGATGGGGCTTGGAGCAACCTGGGCTAGGGGAAGGTGCCCCTGCCCATGGCAGGGAGGTGGGACAAGATGATCTTTAAGGTCCTTCCTAATCCAAACCATTCCATAATTCTAAGCTCTGGTGGTTGCAGCAGGAAGTCTCAGCGTCTCAGTGTCACTCCAGATCCACTCCTCAGCCCGTGGCCAGTGTGGTTTGCTGCTCTGCTTCCACCCATCCCCACAGACCCATCCTCTGTGCTCACTCACAGCCTTTTTCCTTCTTCTCTACTATTTTCATCCTTGTATTTCTCCGAAAGTCCTTGATATTCCAGAAGGCCAATCCACACACAGCTCCCGGGAGCAGAGCCCATCTGTCTGTGGGAGATGTGAGACCAGAACAGCACCGACCTTTGTGGTCCCAGCCCAGTGCCCTGGGTGCAGCTGGAGCCCTGAGCAGACACCTGGAGAAGGAAAGCACAAGAACAAGTGTAGGACAACACCTCCAGCATTATCCCAGACTCTAATTATTGAGGGGTTTGGGACTTCCTGAGCTGAACTGCCAGCAGCCATTGCCCACCAGCACATCATCCTTAAATTACAATTAAAATATTCTTTATTTTTGCAAAGGGGAGGTGAGAGCAGCAACATCCTCTTGGAAGGATGGACTGGGACAGATATTCCCATGCACCCCAGAAACGTGGATGAAGGACAAAAAAGAACGATGCAAAGCCTTTGAGCCACCCCAGCCCTGGCTCAGATGTCCCCTGGTACCCAGGGAATCTGAAATGGAAGATATTGATCCTGGAATCTGAAGTGGTCCTGCCCTCTCCCTAACAAGACAAGAGGGCCCAGCGGGGAGGAAGAGGTTCAAAGGGGAGAGTGTTGCCCCCCAGGAGGCTGGAAACCACTTCCTGCCCCAGCACAGCTGTTCATTATCTGCTCCCTTGGCCTCTGAATGTAGAATGTAAAATATCCTCTAGAGGCACAGCAGGAACAAGGGGTTGACGTGTGACCTGGTCAGAGCCAGCAGTGCAGAAACCACGAGGAATAAATCATAAAGGAATGGAGTAAAATACTCCATTTGCCTGCCCTGCAAGTCCTCCTCCTGCAGCTCCTTCCCAGCTGTAACCCCTTGGATTTCCCAGCTTGGAGGGGTGGGTTCTGCTGACACGGATTATATGGAATTCTATAAAATCTGCCAGCAGCATCTCCCTCCTCTAAAAGTGGCACATTTTGGGCAGGAAGATTTTTCCTGGTGGGACAGGAGAAAATGGGTTGGTGTGGGGCAAATATGGGAACAAAGAAGAGGAAAAAAAAAAAAAGGAGAAGGCTGGGGAGGAGGAGAGAAGCGGGCAGGAAAGTGCAAGTTGGAATTCTGACCCTGAGCAGGAACACCAAGAAAACATCTGGAAGAGAGAGGGTGTCTGGGAGGAGCAACATGCTCAGTTTTCCTGAGGTTTCCCAGGCAGAGCAAACATTCTGAGGTCAGTTCACACTTCAGACACTGCAGGTTGTCACCAAAAGCGCTCTACCTTCAAGTGTCAGCAGTGTTTGAGGTCCCTTCCTCCCTGGCCATGGGAGGCCTGTTCAGATGGATCTGAATCTCCACCAGGTCCTACCTGAAAGTCCCATGCGGATGTCTCAGATATCCTACAGTGTCCAAACACCACCATGTGTCAAAAACTGCCTTATCCCTAAAGAGTTAAGTGGCAAATAACTGGTTGGCAGCAGGATTTACCTGCTCCACAGGCTCCTGAGGGTCCAGCCCTTCTCCTGGGAATGGGAGACTGCAGCAGAGGATGGGAGAGCAGCCCTGGTGATGGTAGAACATTCCATGTCTGAGCCTTTGGACATTCCTCTTGGTGTGAGGTGACCTCAGCTACGTTTAGAGTCTTCAAAGAGAGAGAAACTGGACAGGGGGTGATTCCCCTGTTCCAACAAATCATCATAAAAATGAAGGTTGGGGCTCTTTAGGCAAAGCTAAAAACGACAAACACAGAATGAATTCCCTCCCTGCCGGCAACAGCTCTTCCCTCAAAAACCAGCCTCACACAGCAGACAACAACCATTTCTCCCAAGGCTGGACCTGTCTTGTAGTTCCAGAGGAATCCTGATAAAACATGAACTGCAGAACCTGCTCAAAAACTACTCCTGGGTTTGTTGGGGCGGGCGAACGTAAAATTATATCGGTTCGAACCGGTTTAGGGACACCCACAGCACCAAAGGGTTTTACAAACACCACCAGTGGGCTGCTGCATCTTTTTTTTTTTTTCCCTCCAAAAAAATCTGTGCTGATCTGTCCTGGTTTTTGTGCTGTGATTCCTCCAGGTCCCGCTATGCAGAGTTCCAGTTCAACTGCCAGCCCTCCCTGCAGGCTGCCAGCGGGTGCCGGAGGGAGAGCTACGCTGCCTGTCTGCTGGCCTACACTGGCATCATAGGTATGGGGGGGTCAGACCTGCTTTGATTTAATTATTAAAGTAAAATGTGAGGTGCAGAGAGAGAGAAAGGAATAAAAAAGAGGTGGGAGGGAGAGGAGAGGGAGGGATCAGGCGTCAAGGAAAGCGTTGCCAGCTGGTCGAGGGAGGGGATTGTCCCACTCTGCTCTGCCCTGGGGTGGCCTCACCTGAAAGTTTGTGAGTGTTCAGCCTGGAGAAGGCTCTGGAGAGACCTTCCAGCACCTTCCGGTGTCTAAAGAGGCTCCAAGAGAGCTGGAGAGGGGCTTGGGACAAGGGAGAGAGGGACAGGACACAGGGAATGGCTTCCCACTGCCAGAGGGCAGGGATAGGTGGGATATTGGGAAGGAATTCCTGGCTGGGAGGGTGGGGAGGCCCTGGCTCAGGTTGGGCAGAGAAGCTGTGGCTACCCCTGGATCCCTGGAAGTGTCTAAGGCCAGGTTGGAACAACCTGGGCTAGTGGAAAGTGTCCCTGGCTAGTGGAAGGTGTCCCTGCCTGTGGCAGGGTGTGGAACAAGATGAGCTTTAAGGTCTCTCCCAACCTAAACTATGAATGCTCTTAGGGAACCTGAATTCCCAGAAAATGCCCATTCCTTGGACTGAGAGAACTTCCTAATCAATTGAACACTTTGGTGGCGGTGGGGTGACCACAAAGGTTGGGATTCTCCTCCCTGGGAGCGAACCAGAGCCACAGCAGCAGCACTGAGAGGGTTTTGCTGCCATCCCAGAGGGCTTTGGCCAAGGCTGAGAGCAGAGCAACCCAAGACAGCAGCTTTGGGGGGAATCTCACCGACCCCGTGGTCACACTGCTCCACCCCTTCCCCCCCACAGGCAGCCCCATCACCCCCAACTACATCGACAACTCCACGTCCAGCATCGCTCCCTGGTGCACCTGCAACGCCAGCGGGAACCGGCAGGAAGAGTGTGAGACCTTCCTGCACCTCTTCACCAACAACATCTGTCTCCGTGAGTGCTCACAGCATCCCTGTGCCCTGGGGGGGCCTCCTCTGGAAGGGGGGCATGGACATGCCCTGCTCCTCAGGATCTGTGGGTGCCCAGCTCCCTGGTTGCCAGCAGAGCAGCCGGGAAGACCCTCAGAGGTGCCTTTGGGTGGCGCGGGGATGTTTTGCCTTGCCCTGACGAGCCTTTTCTCCATCTCTTTCCCAAGAAAACGCCATCCAGGCCTTCGGCAACGGGACGTACCTGAGCTCGGCCGCGGCCCCCTCCGTCCCCCCCACCACACAGATGTACAAGCAGGAGCGAAATGCCAACAGGGCCGTGGTCACCCTCCGAGAGAACATCCTGGAGCACCTCCAGCCCACCAAGGTAGGACAGGGCTGGACCGGCCCCAGGAGATGCTGGGCCGTGTCTGTGGCTCCTCCCGCCCCCCTCAGCTCAGCTCCCTCTTCCACCTGTGTCTGTCCAGCCACAGACATCCAACCTCCCCTCCACCTCCTGGAGGCCTTGATTCTGCATGTCCTGGCATATTTTCCCCAGCATCAAGCTCAGAGCTACAAGTTCCTGTCCCTCACTCTGCCCTCCTGCCTGTTGGTCTCTCTCTTCTCTTCTCTTCTCTTCTCTTCTCTTCTCTTCTCTTCTCTTCTCTTCTCTTCTCTTCTCTTCTCTTCTCTTCTCTTCTCTTCTCTTCTCTTCTCTTCTCTTCTCTTCTCTTCTCTTCTCTTCTCTTCTCTTCTCTTCTCTTCTCTTCTCTTCTCTTCTCTTCTCTTTTCTCTTTTCTCTTCTCTTCTCTCCGAACCTCTCCTCTCCAAACCTCTCCTCTCCAAACCTCTCCTCTCCTCTTCCCTTTTCCTTTCCCAAACCTTCCCTTCCCAAACCTTCCCTTCCCAAACCTTCCCTTCCCAAACCTTCCCTTCCCAAACCTTCCCAAACCTTCCCTTCCCAAACCTTCCTTTCCAAAACCTTCCCACACCTTCCCTCCCCAAACCTTCCCAAACCTTCCCTTCCCTTCCCAAACCTTCCCTCCCCAAACCTTCCCTTCACAAACCTTCCCAAACCTTCCCTTCCCAAACCTTCCTTTCCAAAACCTTCCCAAACCTTCCCTCCCCAAACCTTCCCAAACCTTCCCTTCCCTTCCCAAACCTTCCCTCCCCAAACCTTCCCTTCACAAACCTTCCCTCCCCAAACCTTCCCAAACCTTCCCTATGTTTCTTTTAGAAGTACTGGGAAATCCATGGACTTTTCAGGAATGTAGAAGGGGAGCTGGGATCACCAATGTGGCTCCTTAGCTTCCTCCAGAGCAGCTTCAGACAATCATTTCCCCTTCCCAGGGCAGTTTCCCCCTTAGATGAGGATCCTGGAGGTCAAAACACAGAGGCTTAACTGTGGTCTGCACCGGAAAACTCCAGAGGAGAGGTTCCAGTCCAGCAGCAAATTGTTACTATCAAAACAACATCAAACTGAAATGATTTAAAGCAAACAGCAGCTCCGTTTGCCGCCGGTGGCAGCGCGAGGCACTCAGTATTTTACTTTTAAACGACACGAAACGACCTTGGCTTGCCCCCCTCCAGAGTAATTTTCAGGTTGAATTCTTTCACCGCTGAATAATTAATGGTGACCCTGATTTGCCGAGCGCTCAGGTGACACAGGCTGTCCCAGGTGACACAGGTTGTCCCAGGTGGCACAGGCTGTCCCAGGTGACACAGGCTGTCCCAGGTGACACAGGCAGTCACTGGTGACACAGGCTGTCCCAGGTGACACAGGCTGTCACTTCGGACCAGGCCCTGAGCACTGAGCGTGGGCGTCGGGCTGGGCCACCGGGACCTCCAGGGAGCTTCCAAACATGGAATATTTTAAGCCTTTGTGCTGTTCCTTCCTCTGGGAAAACCACCTGATTCGCCTCCCTCCGCCCTGTTTTTGCAGAGCAGCGGGTTGGGGAGGAGGAGAAAAGTGGCCTCGGTTTCCTTCGCTGCTTTCCAGGGCACTGGAATGCGGGAGAGACGTTTAGCAGGCCATAGACTTGGAACCCAGGAGATCCGGAGGATTTCCCTGGAGCTGGTGCTCCCCAAACCACAGAGAAATCCAAGTGAGGCCCTGGCACAGGTTGGGCAGAGAAGTTGTGGCTGCCCCTGGATGCCTGGAAGTGTCCAAGACCAGGTTGGAGCAACCTGGGCTAGTGGAAGGTGTCCCTGCCCATGGCAGGGAGTTGGAAAGAAATTATCTTTAAGGTCCCTTCCAAGCCAAACCATTCCATCGTTCTCTGAGTTCTCCACCTTTGAGGCCATCAGGCGAAGCCACTGGCCAGCCCTTGACCTGAGTGGGCACCCAGGCACCCCCCTCACACAAAGACACCTCCAGCCAGTGCCCAAATCATCTCTGAGCCCATGAGGTGACCCCGACACAGCCCCACCTTCAGCAGCAGCTCCCACAGAGCTGAGCTCACCTCCAGGCTGGAGTTTGGGTGCTTGGTCTAAGCCTGGCCCCTCTGCACGGGAACACACTGGGGGCTGCACAGCCCTAAATCCTCAGAGGGACCAAGGAGGGCCACCAAGATGATCAGAGGGATGGAGCTGTAAGGAAAGGCTGGGAGAACTGGGATTGTCCAGCCTGGAGAAGAGAAGCTTTGGGGTGATCTGTCTGCAGCCTTCCAGGGCCTGAAAGGCCTGACAAGAAAGATGGACAGAGACTATTTCCAAGGGCCTGGAGGGACAGGACAAGGGGGAACAGCTTCAAACTGACAGAGAGTAGGTTTAGATGGGATACTGGGAAGAAATTCTTCCCTGTGAGTGTGGTGAGGGGCTGAGATGGAATTCCCAGGGAAGCTGTGGCTGCCCCATCCCTTGGAAGCATCCAAGGCCAGGTTGGAGCAACCTGGGCTGGTGGACGGTGTCCCCAAGGCAGGGGGGTGGAATGACATGATCCTTCCCCTCCCTTCCAACCCAAACCATCCCACGATTCCGTGATCCCCCCTCTGATGCTTTTCCTTTCCCTCGCAGGTGGCAGGGGAGGAGCGGCTCCTCCGGGGCTCCACCCGTCTGTCCTCAGGGACCTCCAGCCCGGCAGCCCCTTTCCCCTGGGCAGCCTCTCCACTCTGGATGTGGCCTCTCCTCACTCCTGCCGTGCTGAGCCTCTCTGGGATGTGAGGCAGGGCAGGAACGCGCCGGGCACGGACTCGATTTGGTGTTGGTTTCTTTACAAAACAACCAGAGCAGTGACTTTTTTGGGAGGAGGGAGGGGATGGGAAGGAGAGGTGTGGTTTGGACATCCCTCCCTCCTCCTCCTCCTCATCCCTCTGCCAGTTTATTTGATTTTCTACAATCGGCATCGTCGACAACCGGCTCATCCTTGGTCCTGGCCACCTTCCCACCCCACGGCTTGGTTGTTGTCTCTCCAGCTCTCTGTGGATGGGGTTGGAGCCATGGACAGTCCCCTTGAAAAAGAGGAAGGAGAGAGTTGATCCAGGACGTGGGAGCTGCAAAGGAAATGCTTTTGCCTGCCCCATCCAGGAGGGGAAAGACTTTGGATGGATGGATGGAGGAGCCGTCAGGAGGTTTCCTGAAGCCCTGACTCGTGTTGGGGGGGCTCTTGGCAGGACAAGTCAAGCGATGTGGAGCTCAGACTGTCTCCAGGGATGCTCAGGACCCGAAGGACAACCCACCTGGTTGCTTCAGACTGAAGGAACCAGAGCAGTGGTGAGAAGGTCGTTGGGTTCGTTCACCGGAGAGGAACCTGAAGCACCTCTGGGGTGGAGCAAATCACCACACTCCGAACTGGCTGGCAGGGATTCTCCACCCTCTGGAAAAGCAGAGTACAACCAGCATGTGTCTCCCAGCTGCCACCCACCCCTTGGGCCCTCCTTTTTGGGGAAACCTGTGTCATGTGTTGCTGGTGTTCAGGAAGAAACACGTGTGTTGTGTTTTGTTCCCGGCTGGTTTTTCGCATCCTGACCCGAGAATTCCAATCCTCTGGTCCTGTCAAGTGTTTGGGGTGGGTTTTTTTTTTGTCACATCCAAACAACCAGAGGCCAGTGTTGTCCCACTCCAAGCTGAGCTTTCTCCATCAGGGATCACTGTGTGAGCCCAACACAACCCACTCCCACACGCTGCCTGTGCATCCATCAATCTCAGTCTTCAGCCAGGGGTTTTCCTGGGAAGAGGCAGATAGGAAAGGTTTCTAGGTACCACCCTGAGGACAGAAATATCCAGGAGAGGCCATGTCATGGATCATGCTATGGGTAGGGAATGCATTGCTGTGGTTTCCTCTCCTTGGAGAACTCTCCTCACTTGTGTCCAGGTGAGCAGGGGAAGGGCTTTTCCTCCTGCCAGCTCCTGTTTCTTCAGCCAAGAGGTCACCTTTTGGAAGTGACCCTTTGGACTGAGCTGCAGCCAGAGCTGGAGGGAGGTGGGGACAAATGTCTCTGGGGTGCCTTGGGTGGCTCTGGTGTGACCATGAGCATTCCAAGGTCTTCCCTTGAGCTGAGGAGTCCCAGTGCCTTCCTGGAAGGCTGAGCCCCTTCCTACATCAAGCCAGGAAAGAGGATGCAAGGAAGGGTGAGAAGGCTTCCCAGGATAAATGCTGATCCAGGCTGGCTGCCATGGGAGGCACAGGAATAGCCCCAGATTCTCCCGGGATATTGAGGCCTGGGATTTGCAGCAGCCCATTTCTCCCTCGGGTTGTGCTCCTCCAAGGAGCACCATTAGTTCCTTAGCATTTGGATCTGTGGAAAGGCTTAACAGCAGCTGACACAGAAGAATCCAGTGCTTTTTATTCCCATTCCCTGCAGAACACCTCCCATTGTTTACTGCTGCAGATTTTGCTGGGAAACTGCAGCAGCTTCCTTGGGTTTTGGTCCAACGTGGAACCTCTCTTGTTTGGAGCTGAACACCTGTGGGTGTGACAGACACAGACAGAAATCCTCCTGGTGCATCCTGTCCAAGGTTCCTGGTGTTCCTAATCCAGGGCTGTGCAGAGGAACAGGCCAAGATCCAAGGCCTGTGTGCAGGGTGGGAACATTCCAAGATCCAAGGCCTGTGTGCAGGGTGGGAACATGCCAAGATCCAAGGCCTGTGTGCAGGGTGGGAACATGCCAAGATCCAAGGCCTGTGTGCAGGGTGGGAACATTCCAAGATCCAAGGCCTGTGTCCAGGGTGCCAAGTCCCACCCTGAGCTGAGACTTCCAGGTGACAACTTCACGGCCAAGAGACTCACCCAGGTGAGAGAAGCAGGCAGGGAGGGAGAGCTCCAGAGAAGTCCTTTCTGAGTGCCATATCCGTGCACAGAGTTGCTGTGAACGTCTCCCCTTCATCTAGGACTTCATTGTCCTCTGGGAGAGCAGGTGACACAACCCCAACCCTGCAAAACTCATGTCCTCTGAGGTGGGAAGGGGATGAAACTCTGATGCTCAGTCCTTCAAAGGCAAGGAACTACCTCAGCTCCATGAGGTCACGCTGGGAATTGCCTTCCTGTGCCCCTTTCCTTCTCAGTCCTGCGGTCATTCCCTGCTTTTCCACACATCCAGCCTGTCCCCACCAGCCTTTAACAATTCACAGGCTCAGTCTCTGTAGGCTGGGGACACAAGTGCCAGCTGCTCTCCAGGAGCACCCACTCCTGGGGCTCTCACAGCTCAGTTCCAGTGATGCTGAAGTGCCACTTTGCCATTTCCTTCTCATCCAGCAGAGGAAGAGTTTTTCTTGGCGGTTGGGATGATTGGAAAGCCCACCTGACGTCTCCTTTCAGGCTGGCACTGTGGAAAATTGATGTGGAGACTGCAGAGGTCACCTAGTCCAGGGCCCTGCCCCACAGCAGCACCAATGGTCTGTTTGCACGTTTTGGAAGGTTCATCTTAAAGGATTTTTAACAATTTCAGTCAGAGGTGTCATCATTTCCCCTGGATTTATATCGTAGAATCATGGAATGGGTTGGCAGGAACCTTAAAGATCATTCAGTCCAACCCCCTGACATGGGCAGGGACACCTTCCACTAGCCCAGGTTGCTCCAAACCTGGCCTTGGACACTTTCAGGGATATCTTGCTTTTAAGTCTCCTTAGGATTTGTTGTCTCTAAGCATCACAGCTGAATGAGACCCTCAATTCCCATCTCCTATCCTTCAAATACTGTCCCAGGCCCTTCCTGGGGCTCCAAGGACACTTTGGAAAAAAATCAGTGGGGCACAGAGCAAGAGCCTCTCACCCAGCAGGAAAGAACCAGGCAAGTGGGAATTAAACAATAATTCCCAAACCTTCATGGCTTTTTCCCCATCATTTCCCCCTTTTCACCAAAATTTGATGTCTATTCTCCCCCTAGGCCTGTTCATGAATCAAACTTTGCAAAAAGACTTTTGAGCCTCGCTCAGAGATGTGATCCTGATTCCACCCTTCCCACCCACCAGCACACGTGTGCACAGGTCATTGTTTTCCCCTGTGAAAAGCCAGTGATTTTTTGGGATGAAATCCCATCCCTGCCGAATTCTGTGAAGCAAACCCTGGATCTTCACCTTTAAATCTCTTTAACCCCCAAAGCAAAGGACTGAGAAAACCAAGAGAGAGAGAGAAAGGGGAGACCATTTTTTTAAGGAATTACTCCATTCCTGGGGACTTCATAAGCACAAAGAAGAGTCATGGGAAAAAAATAATAATAATTTAAAAAAAAATAATAACAATTAAAGAACCAGCCAGACTTTCTGTAGCCACTAAACTCTTATTTTTTTGGCTGCTCGGCACCGTTCCCAGGAGTTTGACAGCCCTGAGAGCCCAGGAAATATTGTGAGTGTACAAATCCATGTTGGCATCATGTCATGTCATCATGGACATTGTTTTCCAAGAAGGAACATGAGCAGGGAGGGAAGATCCAGGGCTGGGAGGTGGTGCTGGAGCAGTGACCCCTGTGTGGGAACCTGCACCAGGGCAGGGTGGTGGGTGGGTGTCAGCCCATCCTGGGCTCAGACTTGTACTTCTCTCTTCTGTACATGTCAATATTCCAACATATCCATGAATAAAGCACACATGCATTTTCCTGACCTCTTGGATCCCACCTGCAGCGCCGGGATGTCCCTGCTGGGATGTCCAGGATGGTTTTGAGCTGGAAGAACTGGGGGGGATGTTTTGGGTGGGGTTGGAATTGTGGTGGGGCTCAGGTGAGCAAGTTGGCTGGAATCATAGAATCATGGAATATCCTGAAGGGACACACGAGGATCATCCAGTCCCACAGGACAACCCCAACAATCCCACCCTGTCCCTGAGAGCATTGTCCAAACATTCCTGGAGCTCTGGCAGCCTTGGGGCCATGACCATTCCCTGGGGATCCTATTCAGTGCCCAATCACCCTCTGGGGGAAGAACCTTTTCCTGAGATCCAACCTGACCCTGCCCTGGCACAGCTCCAGCCCTTCCCTGGGGCCTTGTGCTGCCTGTGGGGGTGAAGACTGCAAAGATTTGGGAGCAATTTGGGGAATATTTGGCTCCAAGCTGGTGCCACCAGGAGGAGGGAGGCACTGTAAGATCTAACAGGGATGGGAATAATTGCACCAGCAATTAAGGGCACGTGGAGCCACTAATGAGGAGATGCCACCATGAGAGCCAGTGGGTGGAAAGAACTGGGAGCCACTGGTGCTGCTCCACTCCCCCAGTGGGCACAGGAGGAGGGAGATGGAGGAGGAGGAGGGTGATGGTTCATGCCAGAAAGGGAGACTTCAGTTCATGCCATGAACATCTGGGAGCTATTTTTGGCAAATTAAAAAAAAAAAAAAAGAAAAAAGAAAAAAATGAAAGAAACCACAGGACAATCGATCAGAGATAAATGGAATGTTTTCCTGCCAATTTTTTTGGGTAAGGGGGGGAAATCTCTAGAAAAGAAACGTAGATAAAATTTGTATAAAAACAGCGAGTGAAGTTCAAGGTGGTTCCCAAACACAAAGGGAGTTGAAGGTTGGGCACAAACATTGTAGTTTTTCCTCCCCAAAGTCGTGTTTTCCTCCCCAAAACCACATTTGCCTCCATGCAGGGGTGAAGCAGCTGAAGAGGAGCAAAGCCTGGAGGGTCAGGGATGGATTGGATTCTCCTCAGGGCCCTTTCCTTCCCCACAGTGCCTGGGCTCAGCCAAAGGAAAATTCCTGGCACAGTTCCACCCTTTTGAACCTGAACTGGGTCATGAAAGTGCTGCAGGTCTGATGTGTTTTCCCTGGATCTTGGAGGTGGCCCTTGACCAAGGTCAGCTCCCAAAAAGCTGGTTGGGACAGTCCAGGAGCAGCTGGTGGGGGGTGGCAGGAGCTGCTGAGCTTCAGGGGAGACCTGGCCTTGAAGGACACTCCTTGGGAATTCCCTGACGGGACTCCCATGGTCACAGGGTCTGCCCTTGCTCCTTGATCCTGGTGGGATCAATGTGGGGCTGGTTGGAGCACCCCTGCTCTGGGATGCTTCAGGAAAGCCTGGAAACCACCTTAAATTTAGGGTGAAGAGATTTTGGAGCTGGAGAACCACAAAACCCACAAACAGCTGGAAGGAGCTTTGCCTGACCCCCACCTGTATCCCATCTCCAGGCCTGGGCCTGGTTTTGGGGGACACAACAGAACTGATCCTCGCTCCCTCCTCCAACCACAGACATCAAACTGGGAGGCAAGAGCAGGGGGAGTGATTTTCCCACATTCCCAGAGAAAAGGTCCTACAACTTCTGTAGCCCCCAGGAGAGGCTGGATGGGGCTTGGAGCAGCCTGGGATAGTGGAAGGTGTCCCCGGCAGGGGGGACAGGACTGGATGGGCTTTAAAGGCCCTTCCAACCCAAACCATTCCATGATTCCATGAGAGAGCAGGGCATGGGGCAGCACTGGGAGTTCGGAGGAGAGGCCTGGAGATGGGACCTGAGGGAGATCCAGTATTCCCATCGTGCTGTGAGAGCAGACACAGCCCAAGTGAAATCCTGCAGCTGGTGTTGAACTGCTGAGAGGGGACATTTGAACCAGAAACAACAATTTCCCACCCGTTAATCTGCATGAAAACGGTGCTGAAGTGCTGACAGGGTTGGAGGAATCTCACCACGGCCAATAAAACATTGGATTTCTGCAGGAACAGCAGATCTTTGCCGAAGGGAAGCGCTGCAGAATCGGCTCTGAAAATGTTTATGGTGCTTTGTGTTTGGGTTTTTTTTTTTTCCTAAGGAGGAGTGGAAACGATTTCTGGTGGGAGCAGGGATCCCAGGGAACGTGTCAGTGGGAATCCTGGCAGTCAGGCTGTTGGAGGCACGTTGTGGCTGCAGACTGGGAAGCAGAGCTGGAAAAACTGCTGGTGGGATGGGGTGGGGAAACAGGGACACCGGAGTTACCTCCGTGCTCTGCTTTAATTCCCGAGCATGACGATGCCTCCTGATCAGCTGCCACAATCTCCACACCTCCACATCAAACCCAGGGCTCACTGTGAGGACCAGCAGAGGTTAAATCCCACCTTCACCACCAGAAACAGCCCCATTCCTGCAGGCTCTGGGCTCATGGAATTGCATCCCAAGCTTCTCAGCAGCAGCAGAGGAATAAAGAGGAGCAAGTTGTTGCCCTCCCTGATAGAACCTGAGCGGCCCAGTGGGTGTTTTTTTGGCTAAATTCCCTGCAGATGTGGCTGCTGGGACATGCCCAAGGTCTGAGGAAGAAGCAGGAACACAGGGAAGTGAAGGGTGAAGGAAGGGCCTGATCCTGCAGCTGATCACAGAACATAGAACAGTTTGGGTTGGAAGGGACATTAAAGATCATCCAGTTCCACCCCCTGCCACGGGCAGGGACACCTTCCACTAGCCCAGGTTGCTCCAACCTGGCCTTGGACACTTCCAGGGATCCAGGGGCAGCCACAGCTTCTCTGCCCAACCTGGGACAGGACCTCCCCACCCTCCCAGCCAGGAATTCCTTCCCAATATCCCACCTAACCCTGCCCTCTGGCAGTGGGAAGCCATTCCCCCTTGTGATGTCCCTCCATCCCTTGAAAAAAAATCCCACTTCAGTGTGATTTGAACCATCAGATCTCCCTCTTTGAGATTTTTACCTCCCCTGGGACATCCCCAGTGTAGATCCCTCATCCTGAGTTTGTCATCCCCAAGTCTCTGGAGTCACTGAGGAGAAAAAAATCCCTCCAGGACAGCCCAGGCCTCACCTCAGAGCTGTCAGAGGGTGCTGATGGTGTCCCAAAACCACGTGGCTGAGGGTGTTGGGTCTGTCTGTGTTGCAGATCCAGCCTGGGGAGGTGCTGCTGCTCCCAGCCATCCCTACAAAGGGGAACTCTGGGAACTCATCCCACCTCCAGTGATGGGAACACCTGTGCCCCAGAAAACCCCTCAGCAGGTGCCATCAGGCCTCTTATTAGATCTTCCCCCACCTTCTTCATCTTGTGCCTTTGAGAACATCTCAGGGTTCCTCTTTTGTCCTTCCAGCCTCTGCTTTGCTGCTGCTTAATTAGTTCAGAAACCAAAAAACCCCTGGGGGAAAGAGGAGAACCTCTGCAAATTCCTTTTGGAATTTTTGAATTTGAAATTTGGCAATGCCTCAGCTGAGGAATTCTGGCTCATTTGTACTCCTCTGTTTCCTCCCTTCTTCCCATTAATGAGGGAAAAATAGAAATGTTGGTGCTTTCACTGGATCGACAGATGATTCCCCACCATCCAGGGATGTGGAACCACCCTGGAGCTGCCCCAGTTTTGGTTGGGCTGGAGAAACACCTCCCATCCTCCAGTCCAGCCTTTCTGGGGGAGTTCAAGGGGTCGGATTTTCATGAGATTTGAAGCTGCCTCCGTTCCTCCTGTAGGAGGTCGCTGTTTAAAGGTTTCTGGGAAGAAAAGCTGGATGGCAAATCCCTCTCTGGCTCCTTACCCAGAAGTGTTCATTAACAACAGGAGGTGGGAAAGGGCATCACCCCGGGTGTGCACAGAGCCCTGGGAAACCTCCACACTCCCCTCCCTTCTTTAATTTTTCATTTCTTTCTTCCCTTTCCTTTTCCCTTATTGTTTTCCTTTCCTTTTATCCTTCCTTTTTCCATTTCCCTCTTCCTTTTTTCTTCCCTTTCCTTCTTCCCTTTCTGTCTTCTGTTTCCTTCTCCCCTTATTTTTTCCTTTCCTTTCTACTTTCCTTCTTCCCTTTCTCCTTTCCTTTCCTTTCCTTTCCTTTCCTTTCCTTTCCTTTCCTTTCCTTTCCTTTCCTTTCCTTTCCTTTCCTTTCCTTTCCTTTCCTTTCCTTTCCTTTCCTTTCCTTTCCTTTCCTTTCCTTTCCTTTCCTTTCCTTTCCTTTCCTTTCCTTTCCTTTCCTTTCCTTTCCTTTCCTTTCCTTTCCTTTCCTTTCCTTTCTTTCCTTCCCAAACCTTCCCTTCTTTCTCCTTTCCTTTCCTTCTCCTTCCCTTCTCCTCTCCCTTCTCTTCTCCTTTCCTTCCCTTTTCCTTTTTCCTTCCCTTCCCTTTCCTTTCCTACCTCTTTTCTTTGCTCCAACGCAAACCAGAGCAGGGATGAGACAGCCCACCATCCCTGTGTTTTATCCTGCTGTCCAAAATGAGCTGAGGGAGGGAATTGTCGGCCCTGGCACAGGGATTCAAATGAAGTTTAGTGGAAAAATTGGGTTCATGTCAAGGTGATGGGCTACTAAATATATATATATATAAATATTATAAATATATATATTTAAATGGAAACTGTTAAATTACTGTCTCTACCTTTAAAATCTACAGATTGAACTATTTTAATTATTTAAAGTGATGGGAGACACGTCCCTCCTTCCTCCTCCCAAATTCCATGGATGTGGCAGGAACCCCTCGAGATCCACCCTGGAAGAAACTCACCTTTCACCCCACCCAGGAGCCTTTAAATAAACACAAACCAATTAAAACAAATAAACAAAACCAAATAAAAAAAAAGAAACAAAAAAAAAAAATTAACCAGATCATCTACTTTTTATTTCAGAGGAAAGATTTTGCATTATTTACTTTTATTTATATACAGGTACTTCACATTTGTATTTAAAATGCACAGACCTCCCAAGATTTTCCTCGTTCCGGCTTTTAAATTAGCTGTTATTTTACAATACAAAAAAATTATACCAAAAAACTGCAGTCCTAAATGTGTGTATGTATAACACCCACGACCCCAGCAATGAAATAGTTTACAATACTTGCTCCTATTTACATATGAATGCAAGAAATGCTAAATTATACATATTAACAAACTAAGCCCGAGTCTGAACACACAGAAGAATCGTAAATAATTACAGGACAAAGAGGGGGGGAAAAAAAAAAAGAAAATCCAGAATGCAATTAATTCGAGGATCTGAAAGAACATTTATTGTGCACAAATTTCAGAGTAATATAAAACTCTTATTTTTATTTTCTCTTTTTTTCTCTTTTTTTTTTTTTTAATTTTTTGTAAAAAAAATGGACTGACGTATGTTAATGCTCCTCCACAACTGTGACTTTTTATTTATTTGTTGGGGTTTTTTTTCCTTCTTTCTCCTTGATGAGGGTTTGTGGAATCAGTGACAGAGAGAGGGAATGGCCAAGGAATTGTGGTACCTGGAAGATGCACACAAACGGCCCGGGGGGGTAGTGTGGGAACAAAGGGAATAAACTGAATAAAACCTGCCCTGATGCAGCAAAAAACCAGCACATACACACATTGTCGTAGTCCTGGCGTGGCAAACCCAGCTCGTTTCAGCAGCTCCCGACGGGAAAAGCGGGAATTCGACCAAAAATTGCCAAGAACGCGCCCAAAAATAAGACAGAGACACCTCCCCCTTCTTCCTGCAGCTCCTGAGGATCTTCCCAATAAACCCCTCACAATTCCCTCTCCCACCTGCTCCTGTAGCTCAGCCCTCCCCTTCCCTGTGGCATTCCCAAATGGATGGAATGGGAGAAGCAGAGGCATCCACTGCTGGCTGGGAGCGGGTGGATGAGGTTGGGAGTCGCTCCGGGAATGCAGAGTCCACTCTTTGCTGCCTCACCAGTGAGGCCCCCTGTTTCCAGGGAAAAGGCTCCTGGGCTGCAGCTGATGCCCTAACTCAGGGGCTTGTGGGAAAGGCAAAGCAGCTGGAAAACACCTGGATGGAGAGTCGGCCTCGGCTCTGCGGCCCTGGAATTCCAGCAGGTCGTGGGAAAAGCCTAAATTCGGTTTCAGCCCCAAAATTCAGCTTATTTAGGGCGGGACAAGCTGAGCTTCCATTGAAAACCATTCCATGATCCCGCTGACCCTGCACTTTGGGAATATTCACCACGGAGAAATGATGTTTCTGAGCAATATTTGGGACTTAAACTATCCCTAAGGAAGCAGCCAAAGGAGCTGCGACGTGTTAATGGCACCGTCCCACTGAATTTTGGGACACTCCATGCCATGATTTCTGTTCAACAGCTTTATTTTGGCAACTTCAACCCAGCACTTTTTAAGCCCAGGGAGAGTGACAACAACTCCAAAGTTGTGCCTCACAAACCTTCTTGTACCCAAAATATCCACCCAGAGCCTGGTGGGGTCAGCCCAGAGAAAATTCCAGGTTAAAACCTGGAAAATGGGGGAAAACGGGGAATTAAAAAGAAAAACAAGTACGGTTTTTTTGTTATTTGGAGATCCAGCAGAATAAAGGGGCTAAAACACTTCTGAGCTTTTATTATTCTTTTTTTTTTTTTTTTTTAAAAAAAGCTCCTCTCAAAGAATTGAAAAGTTCTGAGGGCTGAGACATCAAATGCTGAATTTCAGCCGGTTCTAAACACCTGAACACAGTGATTTTGGATGGAAAATAGTGATTTTTGGATGGGAATCACTGCCACAATCTTAATAACAGAGGCTTCAACTGCTGCCTTAATCCTCCACGTGGTGACTAAATTTAAGGACGTTTATTCCTTGTCTCCCAAGTGTTGGGTTTTCCCTCCTTTTTTCAATGGGAAAAGCTGTTCTTTCCCTTGGCTTCTACACTGAAGTGAAACGCATTTGAACACAAAAAATCAAGTTATGCCTCCCTGCTTGGCGAGACACCACGAGATATAATCTGATGTTTCAAGCTCTGGAAAGTCACCTAACGCTGATCAGCCGAAGGAGTTATTAAGACAAAACTCAGACAGCACTTAAAAAGCATCCAAAATACATTCAATGGGGTTTTTTTCTGGTTTATGCACATTTTAAATCCCTCCACGTCCTGCAAGTTGCTGGAGATTTTATGTCCAAGTGCAAAATCCAGGTGTTGTTTGTCATTTATTTACATATTCTCCCAGGAAATCAGGTTGTTCTTTCCCCTCCCCACTTCACTTCCAAAGGAAATATTCCCATAAATCCTTCACTGTTGATATTGGCCTGATGATAAACCACCAGAAATTCCCATTCCTTCCCACTTTTTTCCCTGTTTTACCTTCAAGTTGGGATGAAACTGCAGCAGAGCTCTTGTATGAGTTCTCTTGTCCCTCATGGGTTTGGAGACCAGATGCAGAGCAGAGCTACATCCTAAAGGAGCTTTTATTTATACAAACAACCCTGCTATTTATATCACTAACTCTTGTCCCTCTAGTGATTTTTTTTTTTTTTTTGTGCTGCTAAACCTCAAAACTTTGACCATTTTGGCTCTTTTTGCCCAAAATCTTGACACCTCATTTCGTGGCTTTGGAGACCTGACAATCCATCTCTCCAGGGGTGGGAAACCCTCCCTCCCAGAAAATCAATATTTATGTCTTTTTATGAATGTAAAAAAAAAAAAAAATCTATCACCCCTCCAGGGCCTCCAGTTCTTGGAGCTGTTTCTGCTCAGGAATA
Source organism: Manacus candei (assembly GCF_025592945.1). NCBI lineage: Eukaryota > Metazoa > Chordata > Aves > Passeriformes > Pipridae > Manacus > Manacus candei. Next base: position 14,308,589 of record NW_026138096.1, on the reverse strand, counting down.
ATCTCAGCAAGAAATTTAAGCCCCTCCTTAAGCTCTGTCCTGACTAGGGAGACTCAAGCCTAAGGGTTTTCTCCACGTGAGGTGGCAGTTTTCCTCCCAAAAAAAAAAAGGGTTGCAAGAGCAAGAAGAAGACATTTCCAAACATAAGGATGAGCATCGTGGCTGAAAACATGGAATAACAGGGGGGGATTTTAGTCCAGTCTTATTTCTCCAGTTCAGGTCAGTCCTATCACAGAGCAAGTTAGGAAGGAGATGAATCTGTCTGAGGTAATCTGTGCATCAGGTAAAACTTGAAACTACCTAAATCCCTTCATCCTAAAACACAAAACTCACCCCTTTTCCACCCAGAATTCCTTTTTCCCAGAGGGCATTTAAACTTCTGGTTTAGAAACAGATGCATTTATATATATTTATATATACTTATACATAAAATGCACTTTTTTTCCCTAATGTTTTTCTCCAGCCCCAACACCCTTTTGCAGTCCCACTGCACTTGTTAAATGACACATTAATTCGAAATTATCACCCACCAGGGTCCCCCAGACCACCAACCAGGCTGTTCCCATCACCTCTGCCAGCAACTCCACATCTTTGCTGTGACGCTGCCACGCTCTGAAAAGCCTCTTCAGAATACATGGCTAGAAAAAAAAAGGAAAACAGCCCAAAAAATGAGTGGTTGATGTGACTGATCACCAAAATGTGCATTAAAAAAAAAGATGCAGTGCTTTGGGTTTCAGTTTGGAAAGTACCACCTGACCAGAAGATCCAAGAGCAATTCTCGGGTGTTTAATAAATATTAGATGTTCTCCACACAGTCCAGTGACCAGACCCAAAATTACTTTGCCTGAGCCATAATTACACAGTTTGGCACCTTCACTAAGACCTTCCCACCAGCTCCAAAACACCACCACGTCCTGAGGCCCTGGCTGTGCCACATTCCAGGCTCCAAGGAAACACTGGGCACCACCACCACGCACAGGCAGAAGGGTTAAGCCCAACCCTGAGCCCAACCTTGAGCCTCCAAACACAACCTCAACTCATCAAGCCCAGCCTTGAGCCTCCAAACACAACCCTGACTCACCAGAGCAGTTCAGATGGTTTGATGTCCCCCCAAAAAAAGCCAAACCTTCTCTCTGCTGTTTGCAAAACCCTTTCCCCAACCAGCCACTTCTTCGACATCCACCAGGGCTCAAACACCAGCAGGTCTCAAAAACCTGTGGCCAAACCAAGCTGCTCTGTTTGGTTTTCGTTTAAAGTTCTTTTTTTTAATTCATCCTTCAGTGCTCTGGGATGTGGAGGGTTGGTTTTTACCCCCTGCAGGAGGTGGAGCAAACCCTGTAACCACCAAGGAGCGACGGCTCCCGGCTCAGCTCTCATCCAGGGAGGAGGGAAAGGGGAGGAGGAGGAGGAGGAAAGAGGCCAAAATCAGGAGGAATCTGATGGACCTGACCTGGAACACAAACTGCTGCTGGGAAAACGCTGGTGGAACCAGGAGTTTGCTCGTGAGACGCCGAAACTCTACTTGCCCTCCAGGTATTTCCACCAGGGTGAGCGGCTGGTCAGCCAGGAAAATGCCATTTTCCTGGGATAGAGAACACAGGTTGCCTCGGGCAACTCTGCATGTTGAGTGTACAGATATTTCAAAGGAATTTAATGGTGTTCAAAAGCATGTGGAGCAGTCTCCTCACTCCCTAGATCTGTTCAAGTCTAGGCACTTGTGTGTGGTGGACTCCAAGCAGGTTAAGACCGTGTAAACACCGAGTCCTTCCAAAGCAACATCCGACTTTTTCCAGTTATTTCACGCGGTTCTGAGCGACATCAACCTTCAAACCATCCCAGCTTTTGCATTCCTGGACCGTGATGACTTGAAAAAAATCAAACAAATAAACAAACAAACAAACAAACAAAAAAGGCTGTGCCTGGAAGAGAGTTCCACTGAAAACGAGTAATGAAGGGAGGAATTAAACACTAAATGAAAACAAAGGATGAGGAGATGCTTTGAAGATTAATAGTAGTGTTTATGTGTTGAGAGCTGACACCTGTAAACACTGGATCTTTTTTTTTTTTTTCTCTTTTGTACAGTTTGATAAATACATGAACTACAAAGCACTTTCCATGTAGAAACCTGAGTGTCATTCATATTGGACTACTGTTCTATTTACACCCAGCAGGGACCGGCGGCACCGACCCCCTGCAATAAAATTATTTTACTTAGAACTCGAAGGAAAACAAAAAAAAAAAAAAGGAGCAACCTGAAGCCACGTTGTCAGTAAAACTTAAGTGGAGCAGTTGTCAAATAAAGCCAACTAGAGCACGGAGATGAGAGAGAAAAAAGTCGGGATCAAGGAAGGTGTGGTTTCGTTTTTGTTTTGTTTGTGTTTTTTTTTCCGAGTGCTTCGAGTCTCTTGGGACACAACTTGGAAATCTTCCTCCTCCTCCTCCTCCACCTTCTCCTCCTCCTCCTCGGTATTCCTTTTCCATTTTGTTTAAAACCCTAGAGAGTTTGTGATGTCCATGCATCAAATACAGGTTCCTGGCTGTGCAGGGGGCTGCTGTTTCCGATTTCGGACGGCGCCCGATTTCTCTTTGTAGGCAATTGGCATCTGTTGTGAAATGTCCACCAGAGCACTGGCCACGGCGAGACCTGGGGGACAGCAGAGCAAAGAGTCAGGGAACAAAATGGTCACAGCAGCAAATCCCACAGCCATGGCTGAGGAGAAGCCTCCAGGCCACAAAATACGTGGAATTTTCTGAGCAGAGCTGAAGAGTGTTTGGGCTGAAGAGATTAAACTCCAGGCAACGTTCTGGAATAAGGTGAAACAGGGAGCAAGTTGAGCAGGAAAAGCTGCAGGAAGTGTGGGGATTAATGGGTGTGAAAGTCTTAATGTTGAAGGGTGAACCCTTAGTATTGAAGGTGTTTCTGCATCAGTAGATGGGCGACAATAAACCTGAAAGAACGTGGGCATAGAGGTTCCATTGCACTTCCCAGGGATCCATCATCTCTGCAACCTCCTCAGGGCAGGGCAGGGAATCATGGAATGGCTTGGGTTGGAAGGGACCTCAAAGACCACCCAGTTCCACTCCCTGCCATGGGCAGGGACACCTTCCACCAGCCCAGGTCGCTCCAAGCCTTTTCCAGCCTGGTCTTGGACACTTCCAGGGATGGGGCTTTGAGTAACCTGGTCTAGTGGAAAGTGTCCCTGCTCATGGCAGGGGGGTGGAACAAGACGAGCTTTAAGGTCCCTTTCAACCCAAACCATCCCATGATTCTATGACTTGACGTCTCCCTACAAATGGAGCTGGGAATGAAGTGGAACAGGCCGGTGACAAGTTACTTTTCGTAAGGAACTACTGCTAAGCTGTCTGTACTAGATGGCCCTTTTCCCCCAGGCATTAATTAAAGTATAATCCAAATATCAAATGTTCATCCACCACCTGACCCAAGGAATTGCCTCAAAGCTCAGCTCAGAAGCCACCAGGGCCCAACCCAGGGAGCCTAAAACACCCCGGGGTGTGGGAGCAGCAGCTCTGTGGGATCAGGAAAGGTGAATCTGTAAGGCTGGGGAAGGAGTATGGAGTTAATACCAAGCCATGAGAGACAAGGATAACCCTCACCTGACTGTCCTGGTGGTGGAATTCCCCCAAGTCCTCGAGGCAACCTCACGAAGACGGAGAGAACGGCCGCTTTGTTCCCAAAGCAGGGCTCCAGCGCGATGGGCTTTGGTACCGTCTGCAGGGGGGGGAAAGGGGACAAAACAACTGTCACACAGCCTGTTCCGCCCTCCCTCCTCCCCCAGCCTTGGCTTGCCCAGCTCCTGCAAGCTCCAGGGCATGAACCACGTCGCTGTGCCTGGCAGGTTTCCAGCACAGAGCCAGCAAAGCTAAAACCTGGTGTCAGCAACAATCAAACCCGAGCCCTCGCAAAGAAACGCCGGCACTTCATAAAAATCAGGCTGTTACAGAGCCAAGCACTACACAGGGCTGGTATTGCTCCCTAAATTCAATCACAGAGGAGCAGCTCATGTTAAACACCAGGGCTGGGTTTGCTTTTCCTTTGAACCCACCGGCAGAGCACCCACAGCATCAGCACATCCGACCACGGGGACCAGGTTTGACTTCTCTTTCCAGAGTTTAACTCCAGGTTTCACCCCCACAATGCTCTGTGCATGAACACAGGGAAGAACATTCCCCCAAAAACAAAAAGAAGCGTCCAAGGCCAGGTTGGATGAGACTCTGAGCAACCTGGGAGAGTGGAAGGTGTTGGAACTGGGTGGGCATTAAGGTCCCTTCCACCCCAAACCATTCCATGACTCTGTGATGTGATTCCCCCAAACCACTCTCTCAGTTGTTTGCTTTGTGTTCCCTCAATTCTGTCTTTTGGTTCTGTTCTTTCTGGAGGGTTCATGTTCATTCTCCAGTGGCCTTCTAGACCCCTCTGGACTGTGTTCTCAGCCTCCTGGTTGCTCTGAGAGCTGGAAGAGCTTTAGGAATTCCATGGGATTGTACTTTTTGAAACAGAAAAGCAGAGGATTCAACAGAGCAGAGGATCCCATGATCCTGGCTCTGGATCCAGTTCCAGTGGCCTAAGATGGAGGACTCTTTAACATGCTTTACTGGAGCCTCTTTACTTAGAATAAGAGTATTTCACACTTATATTGCAAATATGGTCATGAAATAAAGTTTTCAGGTAAAGTGTGAATTGGTAACTCCAACAGAGCTGTACAGGGACTGTGGATAAGGGATGGAGGGACAGGACACAGGGAATGGCTTCCCACTGCCAGGGTTAGATGGGATATTGGGAAGGAATTGCTGGCTGTGAGGGTGGGGAGGCCCTGGCACAGGTTTCCCAGAGAAGCTGTGGCTGCCCCTGGATCCCTGGAAGTGTCCAAGGCCAGGTTGGAGCAACCTGGGCTAGTGGAAGGTGTCCCTGCCCATGGCAGGGGGTTGGAACTGGATGATTTTCAGGTCCCTTCCAACCCAAAGGAGGTCTCTTCTCCAAAAAGAGGAGGTTGCAAGAGTACACAATGAGTACAGGTACAAAAGAATGAGTGCTTTTGTTCCACAACAAAGCAAAAACAAAGCTGAGAAACATTATTTTACATGACACACTCGGTGCTTTCTGCTTTCTTGTTCAGCTTGGACAAGTTCTACCCTGGTATTAATGAAATAATTATTGCTTTTTCCATCAGGCATCAAACTGCAGCGCTGCACTTGAACGTTCAGCAGAAACTCAATACAGCACAAGGCACTGAAGGAGCCTGAACAGGAGTCAAACAACGCTGTTAAATTACTGCTGCTCAATAAAAAAGACAAAGGGAGACGACAGCCAGCAAAATGAAACTTAGAGCTGTTCCCATATCTCCCGTTCCCTGCCATGATTGCGGCGGGATTTCACTGCTCTGTGCGAGGCAGATAAACACGTGTTCCACGGGGCTGCAGGATGGCAGCTGCTGCTTCTGCCTGGGCTGTGACAGCAGATTTCTTCACCTCCCCACCCCCAGTGAAGGAATAAACTCAGGATGAAGCTTCTTTCCCCCCCCTCCCAAGCACATCCTGGTGCTGGGTCCCGTAATTAGCGGAGGGAATGGAGAGAGCTCGGAGAAGGAACTGCAGGGATGCAGCCCACGGGTGTCTGGGAGCAGGAACCGAGCACAAAGTGGATTTTCTGCTGGGCAGAGTCAAGGGTCTCACTGCTGATAAAAGAGATCTGCTGAATTCCAGAGGTTGGAGGGTCCTGCTTGGGGCTCTCACCTCACCCTCGGTGCTGAGCAGGGTGGGAAGCAAAGACCAGGCCAGGGAAGTGATGGGGGGAAGAGAAGGATGAAGGAGCAAGTGAAAAGGAAGAGATTGTCCTTTCTAATGCTTTTAAATGCATTTGGGTTTGACTCCTAATGGATTAATGGCCACAGAGATGCTCCAAGGGCTGGAGCCCCTCTGCTCTGGAGCCAGGCTGGGAGAGCTGGGGGGGGTTCCCCTGGGGAAGAGAAGGCTCCAGGGAGAGCTGAGAGCCCCTGGCAGGGCCTGAAGGGGCTCCAGGAGAGCTGGAGAGGGACTGGGGACAAGGCATGGAGGGACAGGACACAGGGAATGGCTTCCCAGTGCCAGAGGGCAGGGCTAGATGGGATATTGGGAAGGAACTATTGTCTGTGAGGGTGAGGCCCTGTCCCAGGTTGGCCAGAGAAGCTGTGGCTGTCCCTGGATCCCTAGAAATGTCCAAGGCCAGGTTGGAGCAACAAAGTGGAAGACTGGAATGAGAAGACCTTTGAAGTCCTTTCCAACCCCTGAGGATGCTCAGTATCACACTCCTCATCCTCCAGCCAACTCACAGAAACAGGAGGCTGGAAAATCCATCCCACAGTCACCAAATCCAGCCCTTCACTAATGCAGGCACAGAAAAGGCCAAGCCTCAGCTTTAAAAGCAGTCACACCTTCAGCCTGTGCTCCCACCTCTGGGAGACCTTTCCAGAGGTTCCCTGCTCCTGGATCTCAAGGCTCTGCCACCAGAAACTTTCTTTTAACCTCCAATCCTTCCCACCTCAATTTATTCATCCCTCTGACATTCCTCTGTGCCTTAACCCTCTCCCTGGCCTTTCCCCAGCTCTACATCTCGGCCTTCTTTGGGCTCAGCTGATTGAGCAACACCTTGAATTCCTTGTCTGAACACAAGCACTGCCTCCTCCACTAGCCCAGGTTGCTCCAACCTGGCCTTGGACACTTCCAGGGATCCAGGGGCAGCCACAGCTTCTCTGTCCAACCTGAGCCAGGGCCTCCCCACCCTCACAGCCAGGAATTCCTTCCCAATATCCCACCCATCCCTGCCCTCTGGCAGTGGGAAGCCATTCCCCCTTTTCCTGTCCCTCCATCCCCTGTAAATAGTCTCCCTCCCTCTTTCTTGTCAGCTCCTTCAGGTCCTGGAAAGCCACAATTAGGTCACCCCAGAGCCTCTTCTTTTCCAGGCTGAACATTCCCAAAACAGCTGAGGGTTAGTAAAAAAAAATTGTTAATATTCTTGCACAGGGAATTTTTTTTCTCTCAACCACAGCAAGGATTATGATGCACCCAAAACCTGTCAGGCAGCTGCAAACTAATTTGGAGGGAATTAAGCCCAGCATCGTTTTGCTGCAGCTGATCTCGATCTTAAAACTGAAAAGGGAGGGGGGGGGAAAACCAGCCCTATTTTCCATCAAATCCAGGCTTTTCCAGAGATAACAAAGCATGACAACAAAAAGCAGCCTGAAGAATCAAATCCTGTACATTTATTTTTGACAGTTCAGGCACCTGCTTTTTGAACTGTGACTCATTTGTGCATCTCATCTCCGAGCTGTGCTCGCCCGGCCGGGAGACAAAGCGCAGCCGCTGGAATGACTCTGGAATGACTCACGCAGGAGTGACAGGAATGAGGAATCGGATGCAAGGAGGAGGTCAGCTGGGAGTGAAGGGCAAGCTGTGCCCTCTGTTGGACAGAGGAGCCTGGGGACTGGGGCCTGCAGTCCTCACTCACACAGGGAGGGAATCCCGCGGGGTTTCGGGGTGCTCTGGATTGTGGATCTCACAATCCTGGTCCTGCCCCTGCTGTGTCTGGATGGGACTTCTGGAGGTGCCACCACGGCACAGAGGGGTTGAGGAGAGGCTGGGTGGCTTCATCAAGTGGAATTTTGGTGGGCAGACCTCAGAAGAGCTCAGGTGTCCCTTCCTTCCCCAGCCCTGAGTGCTCTTGACACAGAATCACGGAATATCCTGAGCTGGAGGGACCCACAAGGATCATCCAATCCAACTCCTGACCCTGCACAGACACCCAACAATCCCACCACATCCAAACCCTCCTGGAGCTCTGGCAGCCTTGGGGCTGTGCCCACTGCCCTGGGGAGCCTGGGCAGTGCCCAACCAGCCTCTGGGGGAAGAACCTTTGCCTGAGATCCAACCTGAGCCTGCCCTGGCACAGCTCCAGCCCTTCCCTCTTTTTGCAGATCCAAGCTGTTCTCCTGCAACAAGGTTTTCAGTGGACTTGTTAAAAAGTAGAGATCAAAATGCTTGGGATTCAATCTGAGAGGTGGCTTTGAATGGCAAATTTATAAAAACTATATAAAAAATAGGGCGATCTCCAAACTTTTTGACACCTTTCATCAGATGCTTCAAACCTGCCCCTGCCAGCGACTTCCACCTGGAGTGTTTTGATAAAGCCACTGTTGAATTATTGAAGTGATTCCCTTTTTATTGAAGGCTTACTGGCACAATAAAGCTGACATTATTCAAATTTATGCAAATAAGGTGCATCCCTCTGACACTCAGCACAAGAGGAGCTGTTTTGAGAGGTGCCTGAACAGAGGGGTCACAGCTCTGGAGGGGACACAGAGGGGACAAAGACCACGGTCAGTGGCCATGGAGAGACAACTGATGGAGCCACCAGGCCCCTGCCCTGAGGTTCTTCTTGTCCTCAAATATTGTGACTGCACTGGAGTGACCATTTCATGCAGCTGATCACAGATTCACGGAATGGTTTGGGTTGGAAGGGACCTTAGAGATCATCCAGTTCCACCTCTCTGCCATGGGCAGGGACACCTTCCACTAGCCCAGGTTGCTCCAAGCCCCAGTCAACCTACCCCTCTGGATCAGCCCCTGAATTTGTGGGGGCAGCAGGACACGGGGTGAGGGGGATGAGCACACAAATCACCTGCAGAGAAGCAGAGAAAGCACCAATTCCCTTAATCCCTGCCCTTCCCTGTCCCAGGAGCTGTTGGAGCCGCCAGCTATCGACCATTCCATGCTGGGCCATCAACCTTTGGCACCCAACACGTCGGATGGAGAGGGCTTTGTGTCCCATCAGAGCTCAGCAGCACGTGGGAGGTGCAAACAGAGCCACAACACAATTCAAACCAGGCAGGGAAGCTGCCAAAAAATCTTAGAACAACCAGGTGTTCCCTGTCCAGGTGGACTCAACCCTTGGCAGGTTCTACCTCAACACCAGCCTGGTCTTTCCTCAATTCCCTTCATCACCAACTGCTGCCCCCTGAGTGGTTCTCCCACATCCTTGGCATGTTCAAGGTGGCACCAACAGCAAGGAAATCCAACCTGGGGGAGTTCCTGCAAGTTCCCATGTTAAGATCACAGAAGCATGGAATGGTTTGGGTTGGAAGGGATCTTAAAAGTCATGAAGATTCCACTCCCATGCCATGGGCAGGGACACCTTCCACTAGACCAGGTTGCTCCAAGCGCCATCCAATCTAGTCTTGGACCCTTCCAGGGATCCAGGGGCAGAAACAGCTTCTCTGCCCAACCTGGGACAGGGCCTCAACACCCTCACAGCCAACAATTCCTTCCCAATATCCCATCTAACCCTGCCCTCTGGCACTGGAAAGCCATTCCCCCTTGTCCTGTCCCTCCCTCCCTTGTCCCCAGTCCCTCTCCAGCTCTCCTGGAGCCCCTTTAGGCCCTGCCAGGGGCTCTCAGCTCTCCCTGGAGCCTTCTCTTCTCCAGGGGAACCCCCCCAGCTCTCCCAGCCTGGCTCCAGAGCAGAGGGGCTCCAGCCCTGGCAGCAGCTCCGGGGCCTCCTCTGGACTCTCTGCAGCAGCTCCACGTCCTTGTGCTGTTGTTCCCAGGGCTGGAGCAGCTCTGCAGGGGGGTCTCACCTCAGACAGGGGCAGAGGGGCAGAATTCCCCCCTCCCCCACTGCCCACAAATAACCTGGACCCTTCTCCTGCAATTCCCCTTTCCCTGCTCCTCCACGGCAGCCAAACCACGAGCGATGGAAACGACGGGAAAAAAACCCCCAAGAATTCCAAGAAATGCAAAAACCAGGACGGTGCAAATGTCAAACAAAGAGCAACAAAGCCAGCCTGGACACAATTCCCACTCTTTCTGGGTGGAAATGGGAAGTTGATGGTGTTTTCCTAAGTGGTGACACAGCTCCTGGTTCCCTGAGGCAGCAAAGCTGTTCTCGGCCGTTTCCCACAAATTACTGGCCCAATCCAGCACTAAAAAGCCAAATAATTCCACTAAAAAGCCAAATAATTCCAGTTGCTCCCGAGTTTTGATGTGTACTTAACACGCACGGAGCTCAAAACAATGACAGACATTAAAAGCAGCAAGAGACATATTGAGGGATTTAATTAATCCAGCTTCTCCAGCAGCATTTCCTACACCAATGGAATTTCCCAGGAATTTGTCCGGGCTCTTTCCAGGTGATCCAGGTGTGGAATCCACCACCAGTTTCCCTCAGGAGACAATTTCCCAGCCCAATGTTTTCCCCAGGCGGGTGGAATCGTGTGATGGCTCAACCTCAACAGTTTGATTTCGTCTCATTATTTCTATTTACGCTGCTTTTATTTGACAAATTGGAAAGGTTAATAACGTGCCACATAAAACTAAATGGCCAGAACAATAAATACTCAGTGTCATTTCCAAAACACAGCAGCCCTTTTATTTAGGTCTTGTGATACAACCACCAGCACATTGCTTTTCAAAATGTATTACCAAAAAAAAGAAATAACTTCGAGAGAATTATTTTTTTTTCCCCCCCCTTAAAAAAGAAAAACATGTTGCTGTGGTTTGATCAAATAACTCTTCCGTGGTTTTCAATTTCCAGGAAGGAAATTTAAATTAAGGGAAAAATCTTATGGTGGGGGATGAGAAGAGGAACATTACCCCAAACAGTTCAAACCTTATTATTTGATTCCACTTTGTTGAGGTGATTTCACTCTGCACAAAAAAAAGGGTCAAATTCCATTTGCAAGTTTTTAAATTGTGCCATTAAAAGCTGAGTGAACATTTGTAAAAACAAGTTACAAGCAATTTCCTGGGGTAAAAAAAAAAAAAATAGATTATTAAGCTTTAAAAATCATATTCTCAGGGTAATATGTGTGTCCTGCAAGATAGAGATGAATGCAATCCCAGCAATAATTCACAGTAAATGAGTTTAGATTAAAAATTTACATTTACCTTGTGCCTGTATCTACCTTGGAAGTGACACAGAGGCAAGGAGGGGGGGAGGGAATGAATTGAACACAACATGGACCCAAAACTGGATGTGAGGAACTAAATAAAACTCATATTCAAACCCTCATATGAATGTTCAGGGTCTGAAATTGAAAAGAGAGATCTGAGCATCCCGAATTTCCAATAGCTGGGAGCTCACACTGAGTTGCTCCCACTGCATTTAACAACTGCTTTTTATTTTTATTTTTATTTTTATTTTTATTTTTATTTTTATTTTTATTTTTATTTTTATTTTTATTATTTTTATTTTCATTCCAGCAGCCACCAGCTCTGGGAGAAGGAAAAGGATTTTGGGATTTGGGATTTCTAAGGCCAGTCACCCTGAGAGGACCAAATCTCATGTCACAGCTTTGAGCTTTGGACACCACCACATCCTTCCTTTTTCCGTTCCCTGGGGGAAAAGATGGGATGGATGAGGCCATGGGTAGCAAATCTGGGCAATAAATAAATATATATATATATATATTGATTTTTTATGGGTGAAGAGGCAGGATTTTTATGGTTCTTTTCGACCACTCGGGCTGGGTTTTGTACAGAAAAAAGTAAAAGAAGTAAAAAAAAAAACAACCCAAAAAAACCCAGTTGGATGAAGACTGAAAACAGAACACACACAAAATAATTCCTTGGCATAAAGGAATGCAAACCCAGGTCCCTGATAATGCTGGGGAGAAGCTGCTGGTGTTATTAGGACTTCAATCAGAGAGATGCTCCTCAGAGGGGAAAAACGAGCTCAGCAAATCCCTCTCCTGTGGGAAGCTTTGTGCTCCTCCCTCTCCCTCCAGCAAATTCCTCCTTATCACCTAAAATCAGGGCCCAACCTGAGGAAATGTTTTTAGCCTTCAAATCTCAAACCAGTTTAAATCACTTATCAGCCAAATGTTCCCTAAATACAGGGCAGGTTGAGCAGATATCTCTGGTGGTCTCCTGACAGCTCCCTCCCAAATATTTACATCCCCTATTATATCATGGCAGTAGCAAAAGTTTCCTCTCTGATATTTTTTTTCCCCCTGATTTTTCTATTTTTTTTTTTTTAAACTGGAAATAATTCACTGGGGGAAGGTTTTATGAGGTGTTTCTGTTGGTGGGATGTCACTTCTCCCTCACATGTCCCCCTTGTCACCCCGATGCTCTGGGAGGGGAGTCTGTTGGGTGGAAGAGGTTTTGCTAAAGACAAGGACACAGCTACAGGCTGCCAGGCTTGGAATTCCTTGGTGTTAATGCTTGGAAAAGCTCCTGGAACCAGCAAACTCCAGGAATTAAAGTGCCTTTCCAAAGGCAAGTTAAGGAGCCCCGAGCCAGGTCAGGTTGAATCACTCTGGCCTTTCTGCCCTCAAAGGCTGCACAACCACCTGCAGATCAAGATTATTCCATTATTTCCCCCCTGAATTTCATCCCATTCCTCTCCAAATATTATCCTTTTGAGGGTCATGACTTCCAGCTTATTTCTATTGTCCTTGAGAAACCCTGAGCTGCTCTTGTCCCCTCCAACACACCTTGAGAGGATCAGAGGAAACGGCCTCAGGTTGTGCCAGGGGGTGTTTAGATCGGATATTAGGGAAAATTCCTTCATGGAAAGGGTTGTAAAGCCTTGGAATTGGCTGCCCAGGGTACTGGTGGAGTCACCATCCCTGGAAGTGCCCAAAAACCACCAACAGTGACAACAGAACAAGAAAAGCTGGAAAAAACATCATTCCTCAGCCTTTGGCTCTTCACTGAACTCTCCTGGCATCAAACAGCCCCAAAATCAAGTCACAGCAAAACTAAAAATGAAGATAAAGTCACCACGGAGCTGGAAGATGTTTCATTTTAAATCATTGCCAGCCCTGCACCTTCCCCAAACCCTCCCCAGGACTTACAACTCATCCCCCTGCTCCTTTCCTGCTGGTTGGAACTGCATTGGAATGGAAAAGGAACTGAACGAGGGGGAAAACCACAAACAGACTGAAAATTTTGTAAAGCATTGGAATTGGCTGCCCAGGGCACTGATTTCACCATCCCTGGAAGTGCCCAAAAACCACGTGGATGTGGCACTTGGGGACATGGTTTGATGATGGACGTGGTGGTGGTGGTGGGATGATGGTTGGACTCGATGATCCCAAAGGACTTTTCCAACATTAATGATTCTGGGATTCAACAGCCTGGTTGATTCTGCTCAAGGTGACTTTTATCCCATCTCCAAAGTTGGGCCCTCAGCAAATGTGGTGGAGTAAGGGCAGGTCAGTGTGAAGTGAAGGGTGAGGTGAGTCACCAACAGTGACAACAGAACAAGAAAAGCTGGAAAAAACATCAGTTCCTCGGCCTTTGGGTCTGCACTGAACTCTCCTGGCATGAAATAGCCCCAAAATCAAGTCACAGCAAAACTAAAAATGAAGATAAAGTCACCCTGGAGCTGGAAGATGTTTCATTTTAAATCATTGCCTGCCCTGCACCTTCCCCAAACCCTCCCCAGGACTTACAACTCATCTCCCTGCTCCTTTCCTGCTGGTTGGAGCTCCATTGGAATGGAAAAGGAACTGAACGAGGGGGAAAAACTGACTGAAAATACATGAATTAATCTGTGGAACCCCCTTCCCACTCCCAAATCCACCCAGCACTTCATCCCAGCTCCTCTGGAACAGATGGGATCTCCTGGCAGCCTCCAAACCACTCGACAGCACTTTCTCCCCTAACGAAGCAAACTAATTACTGGGGGAAGATGCTGATTCCCATCCATTTTCCTGCTATTTTTAAGGAATCAGCCAGCTTGCTGTCTGAGGAAGGACTTGCAGAGAAGCAGGTTCTTCCAGGAAAAGCTTCTAAAAAAAGATAAAATTTCCAGATTCCTTCAGGAAAAGCTCCTAAATAAGATAAAATTTCCAAATTCTTTCAGGAAAATCTTCTAAATAAGATAAAATTTCCAAATTCTTTCAGGAAAAGCTTCTTCGAACTATAAACTTTCCAAATTCTTTCAAGGAAAGACTATAAAAAAATTATACTATTTTTATTATTTTTATTATTTTTTTTACTATATTGCAATACTAAATATACTATGGAAAACTATAAACTTTCCAAATTCTTTCAAGGAAAGACTATAAAAAATCATACAATTTTTTATTATTTTTTTAATTAAATTTTTACTGTATTACTACACTAAATATACTATGGAAAATCTATAAACTTTCCAGATTCCTTCAGGAAAAGCTTCTAAAACCGGTAAACTTTCCATATTCTTTCAAGAAAACCTTCTAAAAACCTATACACTTTCCAGACTTCTTCAGGAAAAGCTTCTAAAACCCATAAACTTTCCAGATTCATTCAGGAAAAGCTTCTAAAAACTACAAAATTTCCAGATTCTTTCAGGAAAAGCTTCTAAAACCCATAAACTTTCCAAATTCTTTCAAGGAAAGTCTATAAAAAAATTATACTATTTTTTAATATTTTTATTTTTTTTTTTTTTTACTGTATTGCAATACTAAATATACTATAGAAAAACTATAAACTTTCCAGGTTCTTTCAAAAAAAACCTTCTAAAACCTATAAACTTCCCAGATTCCTTCAGGAAAAGCTTCTAAAACTGGTAAACTTTCCAGATTCTTTCAGGAAAAAGCTCCTAAAAACTATAAACTTTCCAAATACTTTCAGGAAAAGCTCCTAAAAACTATAAACTTTCCAGATTCCTTCAGGAAAAGCTCCTAAAACCGAGAAACTTTTCGGATTTTTTCAAGAAGACCTTCTAAAACCTATAAATGTTCCAAATTCTTTCAGGAAAAGCTCCTAAAAATTATAAACTTCCCAGTTTCATTCAGGAAAAGCTTCTAAAAACTATGAAATTTCCAGATTCTTTCAGGAAAAGCTTCTAAAACCCATAAACTTTCCAAATTCTTTCAAGGAAAGACTATAAAAAATTATACTACTTTTTATTATTTTTATTTTTTATTTCTTTTACTGTATTACAATACTAAATATACTATGGAAAACTATAAACTTTCCAAATTCTTTCAAGGAAAGACTATAAAAAAATTATACAATTTTTTATTATTTTTTAATTAAATTTTTACTGTATTACTACACTAAATATACTATGGAAAATCTATAAACTTTCCAGATTCCTTCAGGAAAAGCTTCTAAAACTGGTAAACTTTCCATATTCTTTCAAGAAAACCTTCTAAAACCTATACACTTTCCAGACTTCTTCAGGAAAAGCTTCTAAAAACCATAAACTTTCCAAATTCTTTCAGGAAAAACTCCTAAAAACTATAAACTTTCCAGATTCCTTCAGGAAAAGTTCCTAAAAATTATAAACTTCCCAGATTCCTTCAGGAAAAGCTTCTGAAAACTATGCAACTTCCAAATTCTTCCAGGGAAAGCTCCTAAAAAAGACAAAATTTCCAGATTCTTTCAGGAAGAGCTCCTAAAAATGAGAAACCTTTTAGATTCTTTCAAGAAGACCTTCTAAAACCTATAAATGTTCCAAATTCTTTCAGGAAAAGCTCCTAAAAATTATAAACTTCCCAGATTCATTCAGGAAAAGCTTCTAAAAACTATGAAATTTCCAGATTCTTTCAGGAAAAGCTTCTAAAACTCATAAACTTCCCAAATTCTTTCAAGGAAAGACTATAAAAAAATTATACTACTTTTTATTATTTTTATTTTTATTTTTTTTTACTGTATTACAATACTAAATATACTATGGAAAACTATTAACTTTCCAGATTCTTTCAGGAAAACCTTCTAAAACCTATAAACTTTCCAGATTCTTTCAGGAAAAGCTCCTGAAAAAGATAAAATTTCCAAATTCTTCAAGGAAAAGCTCCTAAAAAAGATAAACTTTCCAGGTTCTTTCAAGAAAACCTTCTAAAAACTATAAACTCTTCAAATTATTTCAAGAAAAGCTCCTAAAAATTATAAACTTCCCAGATTCTTTCACAAAAAGTTTCTAAAAACCATAAACTTTCCAAATTCTTTCAAGGAAAGACTATAAAAAAATTATACTTTTTTTTTAAAAAACTATATTACAATACTAAATATACTATGGAAAACTATAAACTTTCCAGATTCTTTCAGGAAAACTTCCTAAAACCCATAAACTTTCCAAATTCTTTCAGGAAAAGCTCCTAAAAATCCTAAACGTTTCAAATTCCTCCAGGAAAAGCTCCTAAAAAAGATAAAATTTCCAGATTCTTTCTGGAAAAGCTTCTGAAAACTACAAACTTTCCAGATTCTGTCAGGAAAACCTTCTAAAAATCCTAAACTTTCCAGATTTTTTTTCAGGAAAAGCTTCTAAACCCTAAAAACTCTCCAAATTCTTCCAGGAAAAGCTCCTAAAAACGGCTGCAGAGGATTACAAGACTGAGATTAATTTGATAACAAACCCTAAAAAAAAAAAGCCTGAGCTACAGCACCAGCAGTTCAGCCACTTGGATGAGTCCCAGACACCCAGGGATGTTCAACACTCTCAGAGAAAAAAAAAAATCACAATATTCAGCACAAAGAGCTGCAGAGAAAAGCCAAGGGAGATTTTGGAATAACTGAGCAAATTCAGCGTGGATTTGCAATCCAGTGGGGATTTGTGGAGTGGGAAAGAACCCAAAGCTGCAGCCCCTTAATAGGGACAGTCCTGCAGGTAAATCCCTTTTTATTATTCCAAAGCACCCCGGGAAAAATACTAATTGAAAACACAGCTTTAATCCCATCCAGCTGGAAAACATCAGTTTAGGATGGAACTGGCTGGACACTGGGCTGCCAACTGGCTCTGGACAATGGAAAAGGGAATTAATCCCTTGCAGACAAGACTGTCCTATTTTCCACTTATCCTTTGTCACCATCCAATCAACTCCTCAGGAACCAAAGGCTTGGATTCCCACAAGGAAAGGAAACCATTGGTGATGACACAAGTTTGGGGTTCTTGCACTAAAATGAAGGCTCAAATTTGGGCACAGAGGAACCGGAGGATGGTTCCAGTCCAACAGCACAGCAGCATTTCACTCTTGGCTAAAAACAGCCAAACTAGAAAGAAAATACAAATTAAACCACAGTTTATCCAATTCTCCATCATCCCAGCCCTTCTTCCGGCAGTTCCCTGCTGTCACAAGCTTTTATTTCCATGCAGGTGCTCTGGACAATGGAGAAGGGAGTTAATCCTTTGCAGATAAGATTGTCTCAATTTCCACTTCTCCTTTGTCACCTTCCAATCAACTCCTCAGGAACCAAAGGCTTGGATTCCCACAAGGAAAGGAAACCATTGGTGATGACACAAGTTTGGGGTTCTTGCACTAAAATGAAGGCTCAAATTTGGGCACTGAGGAACCGGAGGATGGTTCCAGTCCAACAGCACACCAGCATTTCACTCTTGGCTAAAAACAGCCAAACTACAAAGAAAATACAAATTAAAACACAATTTGTCCAGTTCTGTATCATCCCATCCTGCATCTCCCTCCTGCCACAAGCTTTTTCCCCATGCAGGTGCTCTGGACAATGGAAAAGCAAATTAATCCTTTGCAGACAAGAGTGTCCCATTTGCCACTTCTCCTTTGTCACCTTCCAATCAACTCCTCAGGAACCAAAGGCTTGGATTCCCACAAGGAAAGGAAACCATTGGTGATGATACAAGTTTGGGGTTCTTGCATTAAAATGAAGACTCGAATTTGGGCACAGAGGAACTGGAGGATGGTTCCAGGGACACCTTCCACTATCCCAGGTTGCTCCAACCTGGCCTTGGACACTTCCAGGGATCCAGGGGCAGCCACAGCTTCTCTGCCCAACCTGTGCCAGGGCCTCCCCACCCTCACAGGGGAGAACTTTTTCCTAATATCTAATTTCAATCTACTGTCCTTCAGCCTAAGGAGGAAGACTTCCAAAAAACTTCAGCCTCAACAAAATAAAACAATCCAGCTGCCCTTGGGCAGGGAAGAAAAACAATCAGTGCTCTCAGGTTCTTCATTTTTAAGTTTTGCAAGTCAAGGCATCACCTTAAAAAGATCTTTTAATTCAATTGTTGCCTTTTTAAACATGCTTTTCCTAAAACTCCAGCATGTTGTGTTTAAGACAAAGTGATTTCTCCACGCTCCTCTTTGCTCGTCACGAGATCTATTGGAACATATATTTATAATCAGAAATATTTTTACAGCGTTCCAACAAAGAGATTATATTCCAACAAACAGATTATATTCCAACAGAAAGATTATATTCCCAAAAAACAGATTATATTCCAACAGACAGATTATATTCCAACAGACAGATTATATTCCAACAGACAGGATTATATTCCTGTTTGCTTTGAGGTATCACCGAAGAAAGGTGATTTTATTCGCAGCAGCTGCAGGTACTTGCAGCCAAACGTTGTCTGGTGCAAAGCTGATTTTTTTCTCTATCAGAAGGCACAAAACTAACAAGGCAAACCCAACATCTCACAGGCTAAAATCAGCACGAGTTTTATCTGAACCAGCCCAGAAGTTTTCGGTGAAAATCCGAAGCGATAAAATCAAATTCAAATGGTACCTGTCGGCCCTCCCGGCCTTCCAGCTTCTGGAAAACGGGGAGGGTTTGGGATTATTGCGATGAACACCTGGGACAAATGGTGGAGAGGACCATCCCAAAGCCCCAGCTCTCACCTTTATGCTCCCCCCGATGAGATCTGGTGGCTCTTCATCTGTTTCTAAGGCAACGTTGATGGAGGCGAAGGGGCGACTCGCCATCTGTTGCATCTCACGCAGGAGTTGCTGGTTTAACAAAGAGAAAAACACCATCAGCACATTGTCCCCACGTGAAGATGCGAAGGGGGAAAATGTCTCTAAAAGGAAAAAATAACCTCCCGGGGTCATAATGGGTTTAAGATGCAGGTAATGGGAAATATTCACGTTGTAGAAGTTCTCGGGACAAGCTCGACGCGGAGTCTGAGGGAGGGAAAACGACCTGCCCGAGTCTCCATAAAGCAGATATTTTACTTTTTAAGCTGCTGTTTGTCACCACCTGCCCGATTCTCGCTCCACAGGATTTGTGGGAATCATTTTAAAACTAAACAGCAGCGCTTTGTTAAGTGCTGTAGGAATGAATTTGCTATTTTTTTTTTTTTTATGACAGCCCCAGCAAAACGCTGTCAGGCTGCTATTGAATAATCCTCTGCTTTTATTGTTTCCTTGCTGAATGCAGCAAATGTATCAAATGGCAAACATGTCCTTGTTGCAAAATGTTTTATTAAAATAACAAAAAAAACCCCCCTTTTCCTGGATGAATCCCCTCGAGCCCTCAGGACACAAGACATCTTTTTATTGTGCTCAGAAGCACTTTTAAGCATTACAATGCAGTTCCCCCCCCCCCTTTTTTAACACACAGAAAATAGGCACTTTCTACACAGCTGGGCTGGGAGCAGCATTTAACTTTTAGCTGAGCTGTGGACAGGCTTCTTTTTGGCGTCAGTGATTGATCTTTAATAGCAACAGCACAGCCTGGGAGGGGAGGGAGAAGCCAAAATTCCCTGAAGCAAAGAGGTCCGATGGGAATCGATGCCTCTGTTTAACAAGGGAAGAGGCCAACACTTTGTAGGGCATGTGAACAACCAGTGCTCTCACCCTTAAGTGCAGAAACTGCCCAAACCACAGAGCTCTGCACATTTACCATCACTACTTATCCCCAGCAACACCAGTTATCCTCACTTTTTAAGCTGGGCTGAGGCATCACCGAACGCTCTCTGTAATTCCCACCATCACCACCCGCATTTCCCATCGATTCTGGGCAATCTGACACTCCCAAGTCCTGAACTGATCATTTCCAGCACTCAGGAAGTGCTAAAAAAAACCACCACAAACTGCATCAAATATCCCCCTCCCAGCACAGCAGAGGGTGAAAGGAAGGTGTCGTTATCCAGCGACATCGTCTGGCCAGAACGAATCCATGGAATCATGGAATGGTTTGGGTTGGAAGGGACCTTAAAGATCATCCAGTTCCACCCCCTGCCATGGGCAGGGACACCTTCCACTAGCCCAGGTTGCTCCAAGCCCCATCCAACCTGGCCTTGGACACTTCCAGGGATCCAGGGGCAGCCACAGCTTCTCTGCCCAACCTGTGCCAGGGCCTCCCCACCCTCCCAGCCAGGAATTCCTTCCCAATATCCCACCTAACCCCACCCTCTGGCAGTGGGAAGCCATTCCCCCTTGTCCTGTCACTCCAGGCCCTTGCAAATATTCTCTCTCCATCCTGTTGCTCCTTCAGGCACTGGAAGGCCAGAATTAGGTCACCCCGGAGCCTTCTCTTCTCCAGGCTGAACAATCCCAACTCTCCCAGCCTTTCCTCCCAGAGGAGCTGCTCCATCCCTCTGATCATCTTGGTGCCTCCTCTGGACTTGCTCCAACAGGTCCACGTCCTTCCTGTGCTATCAGGTAACGATAATTACATCATCATTTTCTTGACCTCATAAACAGAATCTCAGGATGGGTCAGGTTGGGAGGGCCCACACTGGGTCATCTGGTCCCACCTCCCTGCTCCAGCAGGGCCATCCCAGAGGACATGGCACAGGATTGTGTCCACACAGTTCTGGAATATCTCCACTGAGGAGACTCCACACCCTCTCTGGACAATCTGTTCCGTGCTCACAGTTAAAGTTCTTCCTCATGTCCAGGTGGAACTTCCAGGGCATCAGTTCCTGCCCGTTCCTCTTGTGCCATTGCTGGGCCCCCCCGAGCAGAGCCTGGTCCATCCTCTGCCCCCTCCCTGCAGACCCTACAGACATGGGGGAGGTCCCCTCTCAGTGTCTCCTCTGGAGGCTGAACAGCCCCAGCTCCCCCAGCCTTTCCTGCTCCCAGAGCTGCTCCAGTTCCTTCATGACCCTCACAGCCCCCTCTGGACCCGCTCCAGGAGCTCCACATTCCTGCTGTGCTGAGGAGCCAGAGCTGGACCCAGCCCTGCAGATGAGCCTCACAGGGCTGAGCAGAGGGGCAGGATCCCCTCCCTGACCTGCTGGGAATGCTCTTCCCAATGCACCCCATGATCCCATTGGCCTCCCTGGCACAAGGACACACTGCTGGTTCAGGAACAGCTCGTTGTCCCCCGGGATCTGGTTGTTCCTCCCCAGGTACAAGCCCCTGCTTTTGCTGAATTTCAGAAGGTTCTTCTCTGCTCATCTCTCCAGCCTGTCCAGATCCTCCTGAAGGGCCACAAAACCCTCTGAGGTATCAGCTGCTCCTCCCAGCTTTGTATCATCACCAAACCTCTGAGCAGACACCAGCCCTTTGTCCAAGTCACCAGATGAAGTTAAACAACGCTGGGCCCAGCACTGAACCTTGGGGGACACCACCAGTGACAGGTCTCCAACTGGATCCTATGTCACTGATTATCACCCTCTGAGAAGCTTTCATGGTCTTTTCTTTGCCCAGACAACGATTACGTTGGGAATTTTATTTAGTGCAGAAAACTAGAGGGCTCTCTGTAATTTGGGGTTCGGGCAAGGCACGATGAGCTCAGTGCAGCACAGGCTGGGGGGCAGATAACCTTCACTAGCTCTCAGCTTAATTAAAAGAAAATACAAAATTTCACTGCATGTGATAAAGTTTTCCCTTAATTTTTGAAAGAAAAACAAGAAGGGGGAAAAAAGGGCATTTTTGAGCAGATTGTAGGTACTGTCACGAAGCGAAAAATCTCGAGGAAGGCTCCTGCAAGGAAGGATTTGTAGGCAAACTTTGTGTGGAGCTCACACTTTGGGGAAGAGGACACGAGGAGTTTGGGGATATTTAAAGCAAACCAGCAGATTGCAGACGAAAGCAAAGTGTGAAACAGATTGTTGGGTTGCTGGTGCTGTAATTGTCCCCTTCAGCGATCGCAGAGCGCTTCGTCTAATGGCTCTAAAATCAACCAACAAGCTGTGCTGATGGAGGTGTCCAGGAGACTGATGGACTAAAAAGCTCTCAGTTCTTCAGAGGAAGTTGTTTTACTCGAGAAAATGGGCAATTTGGCAACATGGATCGGAGTGAAGTCAATAGTAGTGGTGAGGGTATGGAATTATGGGGTGGGTTGGGTTGGAAAGGAGCAGCCCAGTGAGATGGTTTGGGCAGAACTAATTCATGCAATCATAGGATGGTTTGGGTTGGAAGGGAACTTAAAGATCACCTAGTCCACCCCCTGCCATGGGCAGGGACACCTTCCAATAGCCCAGGTTGCTCCAACCTGGCCTTGGACACTTCCAGAGATCCAGGGGTAGCCACAGCTTCTCTGCCCAACCTGCACCAGGGCCTCCCCACCCTCACACCCAAAAATTCCTTCCCAATATCCCATCTAACCCTGCCTCTGGCACTGGGAAGCCATTCCCTGTGTCCTGCCCCTCCATCCCTTGTCCCCAGTCCCTCTCCAGCTCTCCTGGAGCCCCTTCAGGCCCTGCCAGGGGCTCTCAGCTCTCCCTGGAGCCTTCTCTTCTCCAGGGGAACCCCCCAGCTCTCCCAGCCTGGCTCCAGAGCAGAGGGGCTCCAGCCCTGGCAGCAGCTCCGGGGCCTCCTCTGGACTCTCTGCAGCAGCTCCACGTCCTTGTGCTGTTGTTCCCAGGGCTGGAGCAGCTCTGCAGGGGGGTCTCACCTGAGCACAACAGGGAAAACCAACATTCCAAGCTGCAACCCAAGCAGCAAATGCCTGAGGGAACATCCTTTCCCTAAGCCCAGCTTGTGGTGTAGCACCACTCAGGGCACAAAGTTCCCCCTAAAAAATTAAGAATTAATTTGAGAAATAATTGCCCTGTAACCTGAATGTCACTCTCTGCCCCAGGGCCTGGGCCCTGCATGTCTAACCTGGGCACGTCTCTATCCCTCAACACTTGTTTGGTGCATTGAAATTTTAATTAAAAGGTTTTATGATGTTGTAAGGGGGAAAAGTGTGGCTTTTCCCCAGCCAGGAGGTTGAGCCTGGCTTTAGAAGCCAGCAGCACTTAACATCAAGAAAGCCCAGAACCTGCCTTGCTCTCACTCCTAATTTCTGAGATTTCAAATAATGAACCTCAATGCTCTTTCAAGCCAACCTTTGCTTTCCAGATGACACAATTAATAGGACAACCTGGGAATATTTTAAATCACTTAGGCCTGAAGAGGATTTTAAAGGCAAAGCGTTTGACGGGCTTACAATGAAATCACATCAAAAAGCCTCTCCTGGAACACAACCCCGGCCTTTAATATTTAAATAGCTGCAAACTCTGAACTTGCACAACTTTCATGTGCACTGAGTTTGATTTTTATTCCATATCACAGAATCACAGGATGGTTTGGCTTGGAAAGAACTTTAAAGCCCATCCAGTTCCAACCCCCTGCCATGGGCAGGGACACCTTCCACTAGCCTGGGTTGATCCAAGCCCTGTCCAACCTGGCCTTGGACACTCCCAGGGATCCAGGGGCAGCCACACCTTCTCTGCCCAACCTGGAACAGCCCTCACAGCCAGGAATTCCTTCCCAGTATCCCATCTAGCCCTGCCCTCTGGCACTGGGAAGCCATTCCCTGTGTCCTGTCCCTCCATGCCTTGTCCCCAGTCCCTCTCCAGCTCTCCTGGAGCCCCTTCAGGCCCTGCCAGGGGCTCTCAGCTCTTCCTGGAGCCTTCTCTTCTCCAGGAGAACCCCCCCAGCTCTCCCAGCCTGTTTCCTTAGGGAAGATGCTCCAGTTAATCAATTTTGTGGCCTCCCCTGGACTTGCTCCAACAGTTCCACATCCTTCTTATGTTGGGGGCACCAGAAACCATTCCATGAATCCCAGAATGTTTTGGGTTGGAAGGTACTTTAAAGATTATCCAGTTCCACCCCCCTGCCATGGGCAGGGACACCTTCCACAAGCCCAGGTTGCTCCAAGCCCTGTCCAACCTGGCCTTGGACACTTCCAACACAGCAATTCCTACCAGGCATTCCTTAAATTCACCCACATTGAGCAATGGACAATCCAAAATGAAGAGTGTGGTAGTGATGGGAGAAAAACCTCCCTTGGAATGGAAGGAGAGCCCTGTCAGGCAGCAGCACAGGCTCTCAGGGAGAAGAAAAACAGCTCTTGAGGTTCCCAGGTTAATTGAGTCGTATAACCTACGCCGTGTTTCCTGACAGGGAAAGCCTGGAAGTTTTATTCCTGACAATAAAGCAGCCACCAGCTTCTGTATAACTCCCCCCTCCTCGCTCCCATCCATCCTGGGAATTGCCCCCTGCACAGGCTGTTTTATTTTATAATTTATATTTTTCAGCCAGGAAATAAGGGTGATTTTTTTTTTTCCCAGAAGAAAGCCACACGTTTTGGATTTTGTTTGCTCCTTGTGAAGAATGGCTTTAAAAAAAAAGCAAAAGGTTGATCTAGAAATGAAGGAACTTGAGTTTTCACAGGAGTATATTTTGTCTCAATTTTTAACAGAGAGGGAAAACACACTAGGTAGGAAAATTCAAGGAGGACAGTAGGGAAGCACTGGCACAGGTTGGGCAGAGAAGCTGTGGCTGCCCCTGGATCCCTGGAAGTGTCCAAGAACAGGACTTGGAACAACCTGGGCTAGTGGAAGGTGTCCCTGCCCATGGCAGGGGTGGGACTGGATGAGTTTTAAGCTCCCTTTCAACCTAAACCATTCCATGATTCCGTGATTCTAAAACCACGGGTGTGGTGAGGGAGCAGTGGGAACAGATGAGCTTTCATTTTAAGGCACAGCAAAAGCAAAGCAAGCAGGATCCCACAGGAAAATTCCAGCTGACGGGATGCATTCAGGCTGGGACCATCACACAAAGTCAAAGGAGGTGAACTTGAATAAGAGGAGCCAGAAAAGAGTAATAGTCTGATCAATGAGGGTGTTTTTTCCCCCAGGAATTTGTAGATTTAATCTTTCAAGGTATTTCTTAAATTCAGATATTCCTGGACTCCTGGGCTGCTGTTTTTAGAGCAACCTCAGGAGACACAACTGGTTTGAAAAGAACTTTTGCTGAAGATCCTTCAACAGAGTCAGCCACACTTTCCTTTGACAGAATCATGGAATTGTTAAGGCTGGAAAACCCTCTGAGATCATCCAGTCCAACCACTCCCAGCACTGCCAAGGCCACCACTGACCCCTGTACCCAAGGGCCACATCCACAGGGATTTGAAATCCCTCCAGGGATGGGGACTCCACCACTGCCCTGAGTAGCTGTGCCAGGGCTGGACAACCCTTTCCATGAAGGAATTTTCCCCAATATCCAACCTAAACCTCCCCTGGCACAACTTGAGGCCGTTCCCTCTCATCCTGATGAGACAAGCAGGATTAGAGGTCATCCTTTGAGGATGTCCCATTTGTGCACAAAGATCTATTTGCTTATGCACAGTTATCAACCCCTATTTCCAGGTATGATTAACTCCGTGAGGAGGAGTTGTCCCACAGCTCTCCTGGAATGACAACTCCCAGAACAGCAGCTCCATCAGTGTGGGAAGGGGACATCACCCTCCTGGGGTTGCCAAGGGCTTCTGGAGAAGGTTCCTGTCCTGGCAGTGGTGGGAAGGGATCTGCACATCTCCAGGGTGCTCAGGCATCAGAGAAGCATGGAATCATGGAATGGGTTGGAAAGGGATCTTAAAGAGCACCCAGTTCCACCCCCTGCCATGGGCAGGGACACCTTCCACTAGACCAGGTTGCTCCAGGTTGTCCAACCTGGCCTTGGACACTTCCAGGGATCCAGGGGCAGCCAAAGCTTCTCTGTCCAACCTGGCACAGGGCCTCCCCACCCTCACAGCCAACAATTCCTTCCCAATATCCCATCTATCCCTGCCTCTGGCACTGGGAAGCCATTCCCCCTTGTCCTGTCCCTCCATGCCTTGTCCCCAGTCCCTCTCCAGCTCTCCTGGAGCCCCTTTAGGCCCTGCCAGGGGCTCTCAGCTCTCTCTGGAGCCTTCTCTTCTCCAGGGGAACCGCCCCAGCTCTCCCAGCCTGGCTCCAGAGGAGAACCACTGTGGAAGTAACACACAGACCCTGCCATGGGAACATTCCCTTTATGTCCTCCTAACTCAGTGACCTTGGTGGGGGGGGGAAGGGGAGAAGCCTTTGGAGTTCCCTTCCCAAATAAAAACCAGCATCAGCAAAAAAAACCAACACAGGAGCCATAAATATTCCATGAGGATGAGCCACAGGGCCTCAGAACCAAGTGATTTAAAGCATTTAGCGACAATTACACAAACTACCACGCCAGTCAACAAACAAACAATTTTCTCCGTCGCTTTCATCATCGCCGAAAATTAAGTTTTTAAAGCCCCTCGAGCAGTGAACATATTAATGTCAGCTAATTAGTCTGGTGACTGACTTTGCAGGCTGCCTTGAAAGGGAGAGGGAGGGGAGAATTAACGTTCAAATGCTTCTCAACAGGCATTTCCACACTTGAGAACGACAACAAAGCAGAAAGCAAAGCTGCTGGGAAGTCGCCTCGCGCTGAAATGACGGAAGATATTTAATTCAGGGCTGATTAAGGTAAGTAAGTTATTCATCATAATCATGCCCAGTAGGAGGGCACTGAAAACCTGACCTTTAATAACAAGAATAAGATGGTTTCTTTTTAAAAGACCAGAAGGATCCAGTCCATGCAGATTAAGCTGTGCATCAATACCTGATAATTACACAGTGGCACGATGCACCTTTGATTGAGCTGAGCTCTTCGGGGATAATTACACAACACTCCTTCTCTCCCTGATTTTTCCAAATAGCTAAATTGGGTACCTGTGCTGCTGATCCCTGTCATCAGGGAGACACCTCAGAGTCTGAAACCAGAACAGCTTTATACAGAAATCATGGAATATCCTGAGTTGGAAGGGACCCCCAAGGATCATCCAGTCCAACTCCTGGCCCTGCACAGACACTCCAACAATCCCACCCTGTCCCTCAGTGTTGTCCAAACCCTCCTGGAGCTCTGGCAGCCTTGGGGCTGTGCCCACTGCCCTGGGGAGCCTGGGCAGTGCCCACCCAGCCTCTGGGGGAAGAACCTTTGCCTGAGATCCAACCTGACCCTGCCCTGGCACAGCTCCAGCTGTTCCCTGGGTCCTGTCACTGCTCACGAGGGTAAAGAGATCAGTACAACGCAGTTGTGGGCTCTGTAAAACCATGCTGAACTTGCCTAGAGTTGGACTTGATACAATCATGGAATCATGGAATGGTTTGGATTGGAAGGGATCTTAAAGACCATCCAGTTCCACCCCTGCCATGGGCAGGGACACCTTCCACTAGACCAAGTTGTTCCAAGCCCCCTCCAACCTGGCCTTGGACACTTCCAGGGATCCAGGGGCAGCCACAGCTTCTCTGTCCAACCTGGGACAGGGCCTCCCCACCCTCACAGCCAGGAATTCCTTCTCAGTATCTCACCTAACTCTGCCCTCAGTGGGAAGCCATTCCCTGTGTCCTGTCCCTCCATCCCTTGTCCCAAGTCCCTCTCCAACTGTCTTGTAGGTCCCCTTCATGAACTGCCAGAATCATGGAATGGTTTGGGTTGGAAGGAACCTTAAAAGATCCCTTTAAGGTCCTTTACAAGGACCTTTTAAAGGCCCTCTAAAGATCATCTAGTTTGAACCAGGAAAGGGTTGGATCCAAGGGGTTGGTATCCCAAGGGTGATAATTCAGCTTCATCTAGTTTGATACTCCAGCTTCATCTTCAGTCAAGTTCCCACCAGTTCTTCTCTGGGATATAAACCCCACCTCATTCCCTTGTGCCAACCCCTCTGAAGGCTCCGTGGGAAGAGCCCGGTTGGCTCCCAGAGCCGTGTCCATATTTTCCAGTCCTGCACGGAGAGGTTCAACCTCCCAGTGCTCAGCTGGAACTGGCCACGTCCAAGTTCACCCCGAGATGAGCCTGAAGTGACAGGACCACGTTCAGCCAAAACCAGGCCCCCAATTCCCCCCTGAGCCAGAACCTCCCGTCAACATCAACATTTTGGGATGTTTTTCCTCTTTAGGGCACCTCTGATTTCTGCTACGGTTCCCTGCAGTTGGAGAGCAAGGCCACATGGATCACATGGATCCCTGCAGAGCACAGGCGGCGTTTGGATGCTGGAAAAAGCCCCCTGGCACCGCGAGATGGTTCCCATCCATGGATTTTAAATTTAGGGAGAGCGGAAAGTTCCGATTAGTCGATGTGACCTCCTGCTCAGCCCAGAACTGCACCAGGCACTGACCTAGAAAAGGTCCTTCCCAAAGCTCTGCAATTCTCAGCCACGTCCCTAAAAAACCTAAATACTTGGCGTTGTTGCTCTTGCCATTTGAAAGAAGAGAAAACCAAACCAGCTTTGGATTTTTTTACCCCCAGTTGGGTGTCACAGAATGGTTGGGGTTGGAAAGGACCTAAACATCACCTAATTCCAACCCCCTCCACGGGCAGGGACACACTGTTGATGTTTTTGGCTGATCTTTCAGAAGATCCTCATCCCACCAGGAATCTTTACTACTCTGCCTTTTACAGGAAAGAAGAATTTGCATGGAGTTATTAAATCAGCACAGCTCTTTAATTTCAGTCTGCTGTCCTGGGAATTCTGGGAAGAAAATCCACCTTAACTGGTTAAAAAATACACACTCAGACTTCTCTTTTCCACTCTAATGAGAGAAGTGGGAACCAACAACGGAACTCGACTGGTTTGGGTTGGAAGGGACCTAAAAAATTCCCAACCCCCACCACAGGCAGGGACAACCCTGTTGATGTTTTTGGCTGATCCTTCAGAAGATCCTCATCCCACCAGGAATCTTCTACAAGTCCTTTCTGCAGCCACTGACCGGCATCATCAACTCTCAGCATGTCCTTCCTGGGATTAAATGAGGAATTTGGGATGCTTTAAACTTGCTCATCTTCCAGATAAGAAATTCATCTTGCAGTTTTGTTCTCCCCCATCTGCAACACCCCAGGTTACACCTGAGAGTAACACTGTGCTCTGATTTTACTACTCTGCCTCCAAACACAGGAAAGAGAAATTTGCATGGAGTTATTAAATCACCACAGCTCCTTAATTTCAGTCTGTTTTCCTGGGAATTCTGTGAAAGAAATCCACTTTAACTGGTTAAAAATACATATTCAGGCTTCTGTTTTCCACTCTAATGAGAGATCTGGGAACCAACAACGTGACTCAACCTCCTCACTCACCCTCTTGCTGTGATTTCTCCTCTCCCCCAATTTGTGTTTTCTCTACAAACCACCCCAAAACCAAGTTCAGTATTTTCTTCTCACTGACAGACACCACACAGGAAGGTCTGTGTGGCAAATGACTGCTGGGAGCTGGGAGAACACACCAGTAAACCCTCCAAAGCACCTGGCACTGCCCAAATTTAGGGCCATTTCCTGCCTGAACTTTTAATATTCCTGCAAAAAGCTGATACCAGATCCTTTGGAGCAGATCCTGGTCCAAAACACCGCTGGAGACTTTAAACAACGATGGAAATCCTGATCCACAGTTACAGTTTGAAAATATTCCCCAATTTGAAGCCTTTTCTTCGACCAAGGATGCCCTAAATCACAGTCTAAGAGAGAAGATATGAAAGAAATACTGCCAGGTGAGAGCAGGAAGGGGAAGAAAATGAAGGCAGGGCACTAAATAATACACAGCACATATCCCTTGGAACATCTCTGCTGAGAAAACCATGGAAATCTGCCTTTCTGGTTGGTATTCCATGTTACAGAGGAGGGTGCCAGGGAAAACAGAGGCATTTTGAACACACTTGGGAAGGAAAAAAAAGGTTTCAGCAACGAGGTCAGGAAGGGGAAGGATAATCCCTGCAGCAAATCAATACACAAACCCCCTCCTGAATAAGTTGGCAGAGTAAAAATGTTCAGTCCTGGAGAGTCTTGGCAAGAAAGGAGGCAGAATATAGACAATTTTATGGATGTTAAAGGTGAAATTGAGGTCTGGACACCCAAAGTGACTTATCTCTGTTCCTGCTTGGTGTTGATGCTCCCACCCCACCCTGAAGAGGGCACGGGGAGTGATCCAGCTGAGCTCCCTTTGTTGGCAGAGTTAAGAGGAGCTATTCCTTGCTCCAGGAGAAAAAGCAGACTGAGGGTGAAGAGAAGACAACCTGGATGCTAAAATAGAACAACAGGACAGAAAATTCCCAGCAGCAGAGGAGCACTTTAAATTTCTAATGCCACCCTCGTACTCGGTGATTTATTCTCTATTACCACCTTGATACCTTTAAAATGTCATCTTACAGAGACAAGACAGAAAGTTTTCCTATCCCCATTTCCTACTGTCATTCACCTGATCCTATAAAAGCTGCCTTTTTATCCCCATTTTCCCTCTTTAAGATGTCAGAAGGTACTTAAACGTGGTGCTCACTGGCAAGGGAATAAACACCCGACTCACAGTCCCATCTCCCCCATGTCTGACAGGACACAAATCGTTCCCAATTTGACTCCAAGTCAAGGTTTACACTCTGAACTTTTTTACTCAGTGCTCCAAACTCATTTTTTCCTACACCTTGGCTACACCAGGTTTGCACACCCAACACTCCCTTTGGCAGGAGGCTGAGGAGCAGCAGCACGGGCTGGTTGGAGTGGATGGGATGAGGCACAGAAAAGGAAAAATGTCAGGATTATATACATTGTATTTTATTTTATATTTGTATATATATTTATATTAAATTATATATAAGAAGTCAGGAGAATTTTATATATTTGACAAGATCCTGATGGAGATGCTGGATTTGGAGCAGGAAGGAAGGAATGCAGATTTGATTCCAACCAAATGCTGCTGCTCTGGTTCCATTAACCCAACACACCAAGCACAGCTTCTCCAAGCTTCCTCTAGGACTTCTCCCAGCACACAGATCATAGAACCATAGAATCAGCTGGGTTGGAAGGGACCTCCGAGATCATCAAGTCCAACCCTTGATCCAACCCCGCTGTGGTTCCCAGCCCATGGCACTGATGCCACATCCAGTCTCACCTTAAACACCTCCAGGGACGGAGAATCCCCCACTTCCCTGGGCAGCCCATTCCAATGGCTGAGCACCCTCTCTGCAAAGAAATTCTTTCTAATCTCCAACCTAAACCTCCCCTGGCACAGCTCAAGACCCAGCCCTCTTGTCTTGCTGATGGTTGCCTGGGAAAAGAGCCCAACCCCCCCTGGCTCCCCCCTCCTGGCAGGGAGTTGCAGAGAGTGAGGAGGTCTCCCCTGAGCCTCCTCTTCTCCAGGCTGAACAGCCCCAGCTCCCTCAGCCTCTCCTCACAGCACTTGTGCTCCAGTCCCTTCCCCAGCCTCGTTGCTCTCCTCTGGACCTGCTCCAGCCCCTCCATGTCCTTCCTGAGCTGAGGGCCCAGAACTGGACACAGCACTCCAGGGGTGGCCTCACCAGTGCTGAGTCCAGGGGCAGAATCACTTCCCTGGTCCTGTTGGCCCCCCTGTTCCTGAGCCAGGCCAGGATCCATTGGCCCTCTTGTCCCCCTGGGCACACTCTGGCTCCTGTTCAGCTCCCTGTCCATCCCCACTCCCAGCTCCCTTCCTGCCTGGCTGCTCTCCAGCCCCTCTGGCCCAGCCTGGAGCTGCCGGGGGTTGTTGTGGCCAAAGGGCAGGACCCAGCCCTTGGCCTGGTTGAACCTCATCCCGTTGGAATCAGCCCAACTCTCCAGCTTGTCCAGGTCCCTCTGCAGAGCCAAGCAATCCTGCCTGAATAATTTTCACTCCTAAACCTGTCAGCACAGTCCCTTTTCTGCCCTATTCGTATCTCAGAACAAGCCTCAGCAATCAGCTTCTCGTGATAAGGAGTCGGGCACTTGCAGTGCTCCCTTTGGAAGCAAAGCTGATGGATAGTTGGGAATTACCTGCAGATTGCATCATATTTTACTCAGTTCTGGGTTAAGATTAGACAACAAGCACAGAGTTATGACAGCACAGCCCATGGGAGACAGGAGATTGTAACATGACTGCTGTTAAAAATACAGCTCAAAGCACAGAAAGACCTTCCTCCAGGGCTGCAGCTTTTCACAGAATCATGGAATGGTTTGGGTTGGAGGGGACCTTAAAGACCATCCCATTCCACCCCCTGCCATGGGCAGGGACACCTTCCACTAGCCCACATTGCTCCAACCTGGCCTTGGACACTTCCAGGGATCCAGGGGCAGTCACAGCTTCTCTGCCCATCCTGGGACAGGGCCTCAGCACCCTCACACCCAAAAATTCCTTCCCAATATCCCATCTAACCCTGCCCTCTGCCAGCAGAAAGCCATTCCCTGTGTGTGCTGTCCCTCCATCCCTCATCCCAGATCCCTCTCCAGCTCTTCTGGAGCCCCTTTAGGCCCTGTAAGGGGCTCTCAGCTCTCCCCGGAGTCTTCTCTTCTCCAGGGGAACCCCCCCAGTTCTCCCAGCCTGGCTCCAGAGCACCCAAGACCATCTCATTCCAAAACCCTGCCATGGGCAGGGACAATTTCCACTAGCCCAGGTTGCTCCAAGCTCCATCCAACCTGGCCTTGAACACTTCCAGGGATGGGGAATCCCATTAATTAATCATTAACTACTCAAGAGAGCTTTGCTTGGCTTTACTAAAGATCTGTGTTAATAAAACCCAACCCTGCAAGCTCTAAAATAATGTTAGATGACAACAGAAAGTCAAGGAATTTTTGGGTGGACTTTTTGTTCTGGAGACAGCCTTTATTAATATATTTAATTATGGCCCAGCAAAGATTTAAAACTCTTGCCTCAAGATTTACAAGTATTTCTAAGAGGAGAGGACAGGAACAGCAGAGATCTATGAACTACAAGACAGAGGCAGCAGATAAAAAGAAGGAGCAAGATAAACAACAGCAAAACACAGGAATGTGCCTGGAAAACACCACCCTGATGAACTGCCTGTCAAACAGTCACACGTGGAAATTGAATTTAGACTTAAACATGCCAATATGTTGCCTTTTTTTCCCCCTTAAAACATGCATCAGGCTGTAAGTAACTTAATTTATAGAGACATCTCTCACTCAGGCCACTGCTCAAATACTTTAACTGCTATTTACTCCTCAGTCTATATTCCTCATACATTCCCAGATAACATTTAACCCCAGGAACCACAGGGAATGTTATGCTGACTCCAGCTTAGTTTCCTGCCAAGAAAGTGAGCAGGAAAAAAAACCAGCCACCCCAGTAAAAATTTATCTCCCTTCAGAGAATACAGCAAAGCTCAAAGACTTCCATTATTTCCAAGATTAAGGGTTATCTCTTGGAAAAGCAATGATTTTATTATGCAGCGAGTTCACTGGTGAGAGCAAAAACCACGTGAAGCAGAAGAGAGAGAGAAGAGTCATCAGACATCATCATCCTGCTTTATTCCCAGAGAGGAGACCCTCAGATGGAATAAATTCACATTATTCACCCCACTGCACTTGGAAAGTACAACCAGCCACGGAGCTGGGGAGATCTGCAGGAAAACAGGCACTTGCAAAGAATTCCAGAGCTGTAAAAATTAATCCCCCACACCTTCTCCATCGACTTCCACGTGGGAATAAAGCACAGCACAGTGGCTGGGTGGCTGCAGCTGGCAAGGGCTTCATCTCAGCAGGACAGTTGGGAGGAAAAACTATGGGAATGGGCAGATTTCACCCCAAAATCCCACCTCATTCCTTAGGGAATCTGGCCTCATATAGACAACTATATATAGGAAGTGCACATGGACTCACTCGAGTCACGTCTGGCTTCTCTCATTTTGCACAGAAATAACCAGATTAACACCCCACAAAACTCCTAAAAATAATTCCAGGTGCAGCCCAGCCCAATCTCTGATATATCTGCACATTAGACAGGGCTCTCCTTCCGTGGTTTTAGCACTTGGAAGAGCAAAAGAAAACTCCCAGGAATGTGGAGCTTTCTGCCTTGTGCTTCTCTACAAACACAGCTCTAAGAGAGTTCAGCTTAAGAACGAGAAATAAGGGCACACTCTGTGTGTCACAACACATTTGCCACCCAAATTCGGTCACCCTGAGTGCTTTGGGTGGAACAGGGACTCAGGTTCCACTGAAAAGCAAGGAAAAAAGGGGGTGAAAACAATAAATTGGGGATAAAAAAAGAGCAGCCAGATTTTGGAGGGTGCAGAGAACAATTTTTTTTTACATGCTGCAAACACGAGGAGTCTGATCTGCACCGTGGGCAGGTGAAGAGGAGAAAGCTCTGGGCTCTAAAATTTGCCCTTTTTAAGTAGGAAACTACAGCTTTTTCCAAATCCTGGGGGGCTTCTCCCACCTTTTTCTTATGCTCCCAGTGTTCCAGGGGGAAAAAAACCCAACCCCATGAAATATTTCAATCAGATTTAATTCGAGAAAGGGGATTTGACCTCTTTATTTTGGAGCAAATCTTCCTATTTTCTGTTTCCTCTCTTGAAACAGACGTCAAGAATCTCCTGATTTATGTGGGTTTGTATTTATGCTGTCTAGAAACACGAGTTCTGGGAATTCAGGACGTTCACCCCTAATTTTTTTTTCAGAACTTCACAGAAACTGCAGTGTCAGGACACCGAAATAACCCCATTTGTCACCGAAACCATAAGCAAAAATACACCAAAGCCCCCAAAGAGCAGCAGTTATAGATTAGTGGAGCTCTGCCTTAGCTGAAGGTTAATGGGATGCACATGTGGATAAATGTAAGAGAGAACAACTATAACAATGGCATTAAAGGAGCAGCATTTGGAATTCCAACCTCTCTCCGTCGTGATGCCCAACAGCTCTGCTTAATCTTCCAAACCACAGCTGCCACCAGGAGCAAGGACAGGAAACAACTGGAAAAGGAAAGAAAAAGAGAGGGATGTTTTATTTGTCTCCTCTGGGATTTTACAGCGGCTGAAAAACCGCAGGAAAGAAAGAAATGGGATGAAAAGTTCACGTAATATTAGGGGTGTATTGATGGGAGATGATCCAGCACTCCTGACATCCAGGGAGGAATGACACAGCTATTTCCAGGGAAAACTCCTATCCCAAAGTTCCCTGTTTGACTTCCTTATATGACACTCCCCAGTTTTCCCCAGGAAATCTCAACAGTGAGATTTAATCAGATTGGAAAAGCCACTGTTGCCTCTCCCTGGTGATATTTAAAGTGAGAGGATAAACCCCCAAAAGAAAAGCCTTGAAAGCAGCAGAGAAAAATCGATCACTATTTCTTTTCCAAATGACAAAAATAAGATAAAGTGCAGAGTAGTTGAATTCTTTCAAACAGCCTGGTGCAGAACCACAGGCATTTCCTGATTCCCCCAAATCTATGTTGGTTTTCTTCAATCAAAAGAGGGGAAAAAAAAAGGATGAATGGATTTATCGACTTCTGGGGGAAATGCAAGGCAGCAGATTTGACAAAAAAGCAGTTATAATAATAATAATAATAAAAGCTGACTTTATTGACAGTTATGATCTTATCACACTGAATACCTAATGAGCAACTTCAAGGCACACAAGCAAAGATTAAAATCCAAATCCCAGTGGAAGCCTCTCTCCTAAGAGAAAACATCTCCAAACCTCCTTCCCATGTTCCAGTGTGTATTTAAAGACAGTTTAAATTTCCATTTAAAGGAAGATTAACCAGAACAGACTTATTTCCTCCATAGTGCAGGATTAACACTGATATCCAGGCTCTGGATGCTTGAACAGGGGTTTCTCTTGAGGAGGGACTTTGCAAAGCACCACAAAGATCTTCTCACTCTTCACAACTCCCTGACAGGAGGGAGGAGCTGGGGGGGGTCAGGATCTGCTCCCAGGGAACAAGGGACAGGAGGAGAGGGAACAGCCTCCAGCTGTGCCAGGGGAGGTTTAAGTTGGATACTGGGAAAATTTATTCACCAAAAGGGTTGTCCAGCCCTGGCACAGCTGCTCAGGGCAGTGGTGGAGTCCCCATCCCTGGAGGGATTTCAAATCCCTGTGGATGTGGCACTTGGGGACAGGGGTCAGTGGTGGCCTTGGCAGTGCTGGGGGATGGTTGGACTGGATGATCTCAGAGGGCTTTTCCAACCTTAATGATTCTGTGATTCTATGACTTTTACCAATAAAAGCCAGGTCAGACAGCAGGGACCATTCCCTGAGATGGAAAAGAGGAAGAGTCTGTTCCTGATGACAGATCACTGTCCATAATTCCATATTATGGAAACTCTGTGGATCAGGCACTGAACCCCCAAGGGGCACCCAGCTGGCAACTTCTTCTATTTTTCAGGCTTAGATATGGGCAGAAATTTGTTTTACTACCATATAATGTATTATATTAAAAAATTGGCACTTGTATGGCCCTGGCCCAGGTTGGGCAGAGAAGCTGTGGCTGCCCCTGGATCCCTGGAAGTGTCCAAGGCCAGGTTGGACAGGGCTTGGATCAATATGGGCTAGTGGAAAGTGTTCCATGGCAGGGAGGTTGAACTGGATGGGCTTTAAGGTCCTTCCCAACCCAAACCATTCCAGGATTCCCTGACTT
Organism: Manacus candei; assembly: GCF_025592945.1. Taxonomy (NCBI): domain Eukaryota; kingdom Metazoa; phylum Chordata; class Aves; order Passeriformes; family Pipridae; genus Manacus; species Manacus candei. Next base: position 14,272,286 of record NW_026138096.1, on the reverse strand, counting down.
CAGCACTAAAACATCTCCACAGCTCCTAAAGACTCCTACAGTGCCTGCTTCTTTATAAATTTAAGCAGGATCTCAGAGAGGTTTGTTTGGCCTCTCTCATCCCAAATCACTTCCTCCACGTTTCCTCTAAATATCCAGACCTGACATTATTGCTCTGGAACAGCCTGACCCTTTTTCTGCAAACACAAATCCTTCAGACAAGCATTGTAATGACTCTTTTATTTCCCTTTTCCAGAGGGACTGGATTTTGCAGTACAAATCCAATGTTCCCCTGTTAACTCAAAAGCACCTTTAGGTGCTCTTTGGTTAAAGAACCACAGAATGCCTGGAGTTTGGAGGGATCCACGAGGATCAGCAGGTGCAGCTCCCTGCTCCTCCCAGGAACGTGCATTATCCAGGACTGGGGATCTGAGACCTTCAGCTTTCCCTTTCTTTCAGTGCTGTCCACACCCCCTGGAAAGAGTATTTCTCTCCAGGCCCAGCTGACATTTGGATTAGATGGATTTTCACTCATCCCACACTTGAATGATGGACTGGAAAAATGTTGGAGTGTGTTTGTCTTGGGATTCACCAAATCATGGAATGGTTTGGGTTGGAAAGGTCCTTAAAGACCATCTCATTCCACCCCCTGCCATGGGCAAGGACACCTTCCACTAGCCCAGGTTGCTCCAAACTCCATCCAACCCAGCCTTGAACACATCCAGGGATAGAGAGTTAAATTCCCATTAGCCACCACACTTCAGGGCTTTGTGAAGTTTTTTTTTAGTTCTTTTAAGGTCTCTTTTCCTTCAGGAAACCCAAATGCTCCCTGAAGAGCAAACTGTATCCCTGCAAACCCAGCCCAGCCCAGACATGAGCTCGATCTTGGCTCTGCTTCGTTTTCAGTAACAATTTAATGTTCTTATACAAATGGAAGGTGGAAATACAAACTTCCAAGGCAGTGGAGGGAAAAGGGTTCCTGGCTCTGGATTTAATTGAACCACAGCAAATAAACACATCCAAAACATCTGCAGGAGTGCCCAGGACAGGTGCCAAAGCCAAGCCAGGCAACTGCCTTCACGTCCTGACTCCAGAGAGAAGATTCACCTCAGGATAAAGCATTTCAACTTGAGATTAAACTTCAAGAGAACAGTTTGGGACAAAAATGGGTCCAGTTACCTCTCAGTCTACTAAGACCTAACTTCACCTGAAGCATTTCAGCGCAACAATAAAGTCATTTAAGGTGCCATTCTTTGATCTACAAATGCTCTGAACTCATTAAAACCAACTTGAATTTCACATCTCCCCAAGGAAAATCACTATCACCAACCCAGGGGCAAACTCTGCAGAAATTTCTTTCCTTCTTGAATCCAGCAAGAAACCAACTGAAGGAACACCTCTTGTTTAGCTGCAATAATCAGATTTACAGATCATTTGTCACAGCATGAATCCTCCTACTTGTGTTGGAATTTGCTGGGATTTTAGGGAAATAGAAGCCGAATTATTTGCCACAAGGGGGATGGGACAAACCTCTCTCCAAACTCAAATAATTCCTAATATTAGACATAATATTTGTGGTACTAATGTAAAATTAACTGAAGAACTTCTAATGGGAGAGCTGGGGCGTTCAGTCTGGAGGGGAGAAGGTTCCAGGGAGAGCTTTGAGAACCTACAGGAGCACCAGGAGAGCTGGAGAGGGACTTGGGATAAGGGATGGAGGGACAGGACACAGGGAATGGCTTCCCACTGTCAGAGGGCAGGGTTAGATGGGATATTGGGAAGGAATTCTTGGCTGGGAGGGTGGGGAGGCCCTGGCACAGGTTGGGCAGAGAAGCTGTGGCTGCCCCTGGATCCCTGGAAGTGTCCAAGGCCAGGTTGGAGCAACCTGGGCTAGTGGAAGGTGTCCCTGCCCATGGGCAGGGAGTTGGAATACATGGTCTTTAAGGTCCCTTCCAAGCCAAACCATTCCATGATTCTGTGAATTTGGTGCTGCTCACTGGCAGCTCCTGTGGCTTGTCCATGTCTGCACCCTCAATACACCCTTATTTGGGGAAAGGAGATGCAAGTCCCAAGGGCAGAGGAGAAAGGGGGGGGGGGTCTTTCATCAGTCCCATGGAATCTTCTAGGTTGGAAAAGCCCTCTGAGCTCATCCAGTCCAACCATTCCCCAGCACTGCCAAGGCCACCACTGCCCCATGTCCCCAAGTGCCACATCCAACACGGTGTCTCCACGTGATTTACACCCTCAGGGGAAAAAAGCCGGAGTGGAGAACTAAGAGGAACTTTATCCCTCCATGAAATCCCCTTCCCAAAATGCAACACCGCCCAAGTCTGGGCCTGCCAGAGCCTTCCAGGGGTTTCCCTTTCCTGCCTCCCTTCTGGCACCACAGCCAAGACTTTCTGAGGAAAACACAGAGAGGGGTTAACAATTAAAGACCAATAAAAACTCCTCCTAAAACCTTCCCCGCAGTGCCCTGTATTTCACAGGAACAGCACCACATGTCTTTGTACTGTCACAAGGAGGCAGCAAATACCCAAAAAAAGCCATAAAACCACTCAGGAAATCCATTTCCCTCCCTGCACTAACACCCCCTGGAAGCACTGGTGGAGAAATAAAAGGCAGTGCCTGCTGCAGTCCATCACCTGCTGGAAGGGCCCCGGGGGTAAAGCCAAGACAAGATCTATCTGTTGGGTTTACTCAGCCTAAACCGTCCTGAAATAAGTTTAAAAGGTCTGATTTGAGCATCAGTAGCTTTAAAGAAGCTTTTTTTCCCCACATTTTCTCTTGGAAAGCAACTGTCTTAAGATGGAACCAGAGAAAAAAACCAGCTGCACAGAGAGAGAGCCGTGTTGGAAAATGATCTGGAGTGAGAGCCTGGTCCACCTCCATCCCCTGCCCTGCCTTCTCCTGAGCAGCCTCAGAGATCCCTCTGCCAGCCATGAAAATCCACCCATTCCCAAATGGCTTTAGACACAAACTTTCTCTGCAGGACTTGCTTTGCCCTCTCCTTCTCTTCCTTTCTCCTCCAAAATTAATGGACTGCCAAGAGCCCCCTTCATCCCCCAAATCCACTGATCATCCAAGACTTCCCTCTACAGCTCCCCCACCTCAAATGCTTCTAAGGAGACCTGAGAGCCTCTTCCAGGGCTTAAAGGGGTTCCAGGAGAGCTGGAGAGGGACTGGGGACAAGGGATGGAGGGTCAGGACACAGGGAATGGTTTCCCACTGCCAGAGGGCAGGGCTAGATGGGATATTGGGAAGGAATTGTTAGCTGGGAGGGTGGGAAGGCCCTGGCACAGGTTGCCCAGAGAAGCTGTGGCTGCCCCTGGATCCCTGGAAGTGTCCAAGGCCAGGTTGGAGCAACCTGGGCTAGTGGAAGGTGTCCCTGCCCATGGCAGGGGGTGGAGCAAGATGGTCTTTAAGGACTTTTCCAACCCAAACTATCCCACAAATCCATGAAATGGAGCTTCCATTGGCTCACACAGTTATAAAAATCCCTTACACAGCATAAATATTGCAGTGCAGGGAAGAGATACATTTACATTTTATGGACAATATCCTATTTGCTAAATGGCTTCATTAAGTCATCCTTAATTATTCATTAAATTATTTAAGTACAACGAATGAGCAATGTAATCATAAATAATCTCCCCTCAATTGGCCTCAACAAATGCATTAAACTTTCCTTGCTGAGCCTTCAGTGCTCGTTATACCACGGGGTTTTCCCACCCCTGACACAAAAATCTGCATTTAAACCCCCTGTCTGGTTTTATTCTGGACTTTATCTCCTTTTCCCAGCAAAGAGGATCTTCTCCCCACTCCAGGTATCCTTAAAGTTCCTCAAACAAGTCCACACTCTCGTTTTTAAGGGTCTGGAAAACTCCATCAGTGCTTTGCTGTGATGGATTCTCCACGAGGAGAGTAGAAAAATCCATCTGGTGTATTAAGGCCCAATTATTAAACTCTCCTGCAATGTTTATCAACATCAGAACTGCCTGTAAAAAATGGCAGCTTTAAACCCCCAAATGTACAGCAGCCTCCCTGCTAATGTGCTTTAACATATCCAGGTCACTTAATAATAATGTCAGAAAGCACTGCCATGATGGCTACAAACACAGCCCAAATTATTTTGATGAACTGGAAGCTGTTTAAGTGCTGTTTACAAGCAAATTTTAATATGCTGGAGAGCTGCAGGACACATTTTAAAGTAGCTGATGCATTAAAACTTGGAATAATTGGAACAACTGCACGTGGTTTTGCACGGTTGGGCTTTGCCAAACACCTGCCTGAAGGCCACAGAGAGGGATTAATGACCTTCTGGGCATTAAGAAGGTGGTTCAAGAAGTCACAACCAACTTTTGTTGTGGCAGAGAAGGGCAACTGAGTTGGGGAAGGGTCTGGAGCACAAGTGGTTTAAGCCCAGCTGGAAATTAAGCCCAGCTCAGCCACTTGCTCAACTCCCACTGCGGTGGAACGGGGAGGAGAATCAAAAGCAGGCTGAGATGAGAACAGTTTAATAATTGAAATTTAATAATTGAAAACAGGGTAAAATACAATAATAATGGGAAATGATGATGTTAATAAAAAGAGAAAAAAACCCAGCACCCAAATGAGTGATGGTTGGACTCGATCTCAGAGGGCTTTTCCAACCTTAACAATTCCATGATTCTGTTCTAGGATTGTGGAGGACAAAGGAAAGAGTGTTGAGAACATGGAAAGGAGGGAGTTGTGGATGCTGAACTGTTCTTCATTTTGTTAGGAATAATGTAAAGATATTCCCAAGCTCTTCTTTCCCTCAAAAAAAAAAAAAAGGAAGGGACTCAGACTGTATTTTAGGCACATATTTAGTAATGCCACATATTTAGTAATGCCATTTGTGTTGCAGTAAAAAAATTATTTAATAAGCACCAGGAGCAAATAAACTGTCTGCAGCATAACTCCAGATCTGAATTATTACAACAGGCCATTCCCACTTAATGAAAACACTGGGAAAATACTTACAGCTGGGAAAAACAATATACAGCACATAAAATCATCTGCCTGAGTCCTGTATGGAAGAAATACTGCTCCTGGTGAAGTTTTTCTGAGGAAAAAGCCCATTTATTGGCATCAAATTACACCATTTGATATTCAGATCTTTCCTAGAGGCACGTGAGGTTTGATGGGATCTGATGGGACAGGAGAGAGTCACTGCTGGATCATGGAATCATGGAATGGTTTGGGCTGGAAGGGACTTTAAAGCCCATCTAATTCCACCCCCTGCCATGGGCAGGGACACCTTCCACTAGCCCAGGTTGCTCCAAGCCCCATCCAACCTGGCCTTGGACACTTCCAGGGATCCAGGGGCAGCCACAGCTTCTCTGGGAAGAAGGAGGGAATTTATGGTCTTCCAAACAGCAATATGTGTTTAGAAGACCATAAATACTTTCACATCTTCTGTATGTAAAGCTGAGAAATACCAACTATAGGGGGGTGTGGGGGCAGACACAGATTTTTTGGAAGACAAGGGGGCACAAATAGGAATAAAAACGTTGACTAGGAATTGCCAAAACAGCTCAAACTGGGCTGAAACTCAACTGCACAATGTGCAAATTATGAGGAGCAGAGAGGAGGAAACAAAGGCCAGTTTGCTTGCAATTCATTAGCTTTGCAAAGGTTACCAATGGCTGGAACATCATTTCTCCTGCGGCCCCAATTAGAAGGGAATATTAACGACCCCAGAACGGCACCGTCCTGCCCAACCTTTATCCACTGACATTTTCCTAGTTTAAAATATAATGTGGGACAAAATAAAGGGAACCAAAGCCTGGCTTGGTCCTGAATTCCAGCTCCAGAAGGTGCTCCCAGAGTCCAACAGCAGCTAAATGAGGCACAACCCTGTGCCCACAGGAGGCAGCTCCTAAATGAAATGGAAATTAAATCCTGCATCCTGGTGCTGTTGGAATGCAGGGCCAGGTTCCTGCTTTTCCACACTGTGTGCCTCACAGGCAGCCCAGCCAGTGCCTGGGATATTCCATGAACCCAGCAGTGCTGGAGTTTGGCAATCCTTGCCTGCTGGAAGGACTGGTTTGACCTAAATCATCCCAAATGTCAGCAACGAAACCGAAAATCCCAACCTCCCGTTTCCCTCTGGGGTTCTCCAGGCAGCTCAGCAGCACAGCAGGGTCAAGATGGGGTCACAACCAGCTGGAGAAGATGGAAATGTGCCACAAGATCCCCAGCTCAGAAAGATTTCACTGATTCACAGAATCACAGGATGGTTTGGGTTGGAAGGACCATAAAGCCCATTGAGTTCCAACCCCCTGCCACAGGCAGGGACACCTTCCACTAGCCCAGGTTGCTCCAAGCCCCGTCCAACCTGGCCTTGGACACTTCCAGGGATCCAGGGGCAGCCACAGCTTCTCTGCCCAACCTGGGCCAGGACCTCCCCACCCTCACAGACACCAATTCCTTCCATATATCCAACCTACATTTCCCCTCTTTCAGTCTGAAGTTGCTCCCCCTTCTGTCACTACAGTTCCTGAGGAACAGTCCCTCTCCAGCTTCAGACACTGGAAGGTGCTATGAGGTCTCCATAGAACCCTCTCCTCTCCAGGCTAACATTCCCAACTCTCCCAGCCTGCCTCCATAGGGAAGATGCTCCACCCCCCTTATCAACTTTGTGGCCTCCTCTGGACTTGCCGCAACATTTCCATGTCCTTGGGGCCACCAGAAACCACTCCACGAACCATCGAATCCCAGAATGGTTTGGGTTGGAAGGAACCTTCAAGATCATCTCATTCCATCCCCTGCCATGGGCAGGGACATCTTCCACTATCCCAGGTTGCTCCAAGCCCACTCCATGTCTCCCCAGGGATGGGGCAGCCACAGCTTCTCTGGGCAACTCCTGCATTCCCCGGAGAACAGCAAAACGAAACAACACCCTCGAATGTGCCAACAGAAAGTCCCTCTAAACACCCATTTTCCAGAACAACATCTCTTTCCGTGTCCATTACACAGAACTGATACACATCCAGGTTTTGGGTTTGCTGCTGGAGTCACCAACTCTTCTCACAAAGCATTTTTCTTGCCTCTGCTTCGCGAGCAAATTCCCAGCCAAGTCTCTCTCGTTAACAGCACAGGGGGCTCTCAGCCATTACTTATTTATGCTCTGCCTTGGATCCAACTGTAATTATGAAATGTGCCCCAGAGCATTAAAAACACAAACGTTTCAATAGTTTCCCCCCCAACCCAGCGAGATGAATCCCACTGTTCCAGCACCGGTTAATTAGGGAGTTACAGGGACTGGAAAATAAAGCACTGGGAGAGCAGCTCAGGAGCAGTTAAAGAATGTAGAATGTTTAATGCATTATAAAATGCTTAATTGGAAAACACCAATAAATTGTCTTCTCCCAAATCCACACGGTCATAATCCTCTGCCTTGTTAGGAGGTTAAATAATATCGTAACATTCGTTCTCAAGGAGATCCAGTGATGGAGGGAGGGAAAACTCTTCAACCTGCCCAACTTTTGGACATGTATAATCAATACATATTCAGCTGTATGTGCTCACTGAGATGCATAAAGCCCTTATCCCCTGCTTCAGACTAGGATTGGAATTATGGAATGATTTAGGTTGGAAGGGACCTTAAAAACCATCCAGTTCCATGCCCTGCCATGGGGCAGGGACACCTTCCACTATTCCAGGTTGCTCTAACCTGGCTTTGAACACTTCCAGGGATGGAGCAACCTGGGCTAGTGGAAGGTGTCTCTGCCCATGGCAGGGGGTGGAATGAGATGGTCTTTAAGGACCTTTCCAACCCAAACCGTTCCATGATTCTGTGAGTCCCAAGACAAACACAAGGAAAAATTTTTCTAGTCCATCATTCAAGTGTGGGATGAGTGAAAATCCATCTAATCCAAATGTCAGCTGGGCCTGGAGAGAAAGACTCTTTCCAGGGGGTGTGGACAGCACTGAAAGAAAGGGAAAGCTGAAGGTCTCAGATCCCCAGTCCTGGATAATGCACGTTCCTGGGAGGAGCAGGGAGCTGCACCTGCTGATCCTCGTGGATCCCTCCAAACTCCAGGCATTCTGTGGTTCTTTAACCAAAGAGCACCTAAAGGTGCTTTTGAGGTAACAGGGGAGCATTGGATTTTTACTGCAAAATCCAGTCCCTCTGGAAAAGGGAAGTAAAAGAGCCATTACAATGCTTGTCTGAAGGATTTGTGTTTGCAGAAAAAGGGTCAGGCTGTTCCAGAGCACTAATGTCAGGTTTGGATATTTAGAGGAAACGTGGAGGAAGTGATTTGGGATGTGTAGCTCTTAAAATGAGAGAGGCCAAACAAACCTCTCTGAGATCCTGCTTAAATTTATAAAGAAGCAGGCACTGTAGGAGTCTTTAAGAGCTGTGGAGATGTTTTAGTGCTGAAGTCAGGGAATCCTGGAATGGTTTGGGTTGGGAAGGACCTTAAAGCCCATCCAGTTCAACCTCCCTGCCATGGAACACCTTCCACTAGCCCAGGTTGCTCCAGCCTGGCCTTGAACACTTCCAGGGATGGAGCACCTTCTTTGGGATTCTTTTCCAATAATGGATCTGGAGGAATCACTCCTGTGGAGGAGTTCAAACCCTCAGCTGGATCTGGGTCTGTACAGAACTAAAGGGCAGTTTTAATTGCAGACTGATTTTATGGCACTAAAAAGGAACTAAAGAACCAACTGCTTCCCTATTTTCCTTATAGTCAATAATCCTGATTGTTGATTATAATTGATTATGATCTCCTTATAACTAATTATGCTGCCACAAAGTTTTTTTAGGGAAGATGACTGTGCTGAATTGAGCAAAACAAACACCCAGTGTGTGTGCCAGGAGTAACCACTCACTGCTTACAAACAGCAGGAAGGTGGTGGCTCCAACCTGCTGTTCCCAGGGACTGCACTAAAGCAGATTCCACTCTCTGGAAGCTCCATATGAAAAAAAAAATAAAAAAAAAATGATATAAACCTCTTGTGTGAAGGACCCATCTGGAGCTCCTTGCTTTAATTAAATTTAGCATGAAATCTGAAGTGAGGGATTATTCCCACTGCTCATTTTACACCAGGCACAACAATCCCTACTCAGGAACAGGTTGTAAGACCTGGAGTGGTGTTTACTCCATGGATATCCCTCCTGAAGGGCTCCTCATCCATCAGGGGTTGGTTTACACTCCTGGAGGATTAACAGCTCCCAAAATAGAGCTGACACCTTGGGTTGGAGGCCTTGAAAAGAGGACCTGCTGTGCTTTGGGGAGGCACTGTCAGGGCTGGAGGTTTTGGAGGATGGAAAACAAATATTGAAATGGCTCCTGTTGGTTCAAGCTCCAAGGGAATCCTCAGGGCACTTCCCACCCAGACAGGAACTTCAAGCAGTGCCTGAAGGACAGAAGGCTTTGGCTCCTTTTGTGCTGTAACACGTGTTTGTGTTTAACTTGACATATTTACAGGTTTGGTTTGAAATCCAAAGGTGGTATCGAAAGGGGAGGAATTTACTCCAGGATAACTCCCTGCAAAATCCACATCCTTAATTCCTGCTGGGTGTGGGACAAGGTGTGAATACCTGCAGCACATCACACGTCAGCTCTTCCATGGGAGAAGTCACACAGCGTTTTCCAAACCATTTGAAAAGCAACTTCTCCCCTTCCAAAAGCCTCTCCCAGCCCCCAAAATCCCCTTTCCCTGCACTCCCAGGACAAAGATTCATTTCCTTCTCCTATTTCCTAATCAAATACTTCAAATAAAGCAGATATTCCCATTTATTTTAGGCTGTGCTGCAGCAGGATGCTTAAGGGAAAAACCAAACCGAACACTGAAAATCAAAACCCAAAGAAACATTTTAAGTGTCTTAAATGAAAAGTACCTGAAAAATGTCACAAAGAACTGCACCAGGTCCATAAAGTTGCTGTGCTGTGAGAATGCAATCTGCAAGAGAAAAGCAAATGTTCTCTGTTACTCACTGAAAAGAAAACTCCTATTTCAAGATATTAAAAAGGATAAAATTTTACAATAAAATGTATCTTTGGTTAAGTCAATTCACCTTTTTTTTTTTTTTTTTTTTTGGAACGGTTTTAGAAAAAGAACTGAAATATTCTGAGGGGAAAAGGGAAAACAAATTATAAATTCACATTGTTTTGAAAACATACATCCCAAAAACGAAGTTGGGCAAGCAACATTCTCCCAACAATGTTCCAAGGAAAATTCTCCGGAGAAAACACCAGTTCGAAAAATTAGGAGGCGGAGCCGCGAATAATCTTAATTAAAAGCGAAAACCTTTAATTACTGCTCCGAAAATTCAACATTTACGCTTCCAGCAACATTCCAGAGAGAGCCAAAAAACCTCCCTTGGCTAAGGAACTTACACCCAGAGCTGCAAAGAGGCAGGAGACACAGAAGAGAATGGCCACCGTGAACACGGCGATGGCATTCATCCTTCCCCGAGCTCCCCCGGCACGGGGCAGGGAAAAACCCGGAATATTCGGGAGGAAAACCAGAGGGGAAGAGGCAAACAGGAAACTGGGAGGTGGTTGGAGGCAAAGGGGAATGATTAGGGAGCCTGGGGAAGGATAACAAAGCGGAGGGAAAGGCAGCTTGGCAATATTCGGGAGCAGAAGTTCTTTCCAGGTACCTCCTATTTCCTCTGACTATCAATCTCCCCCCAGGACAGGATATTTAACTCTTTCGGGAAGCAACAGCATTTATTTCGGGGATTCAAGGGAAATCTGCACCAACAAAAGCTTTTCAGGGAGATTAAAGTCACTTCCAGCCTCACTTGTTGGGTTTTTAAATTGATAAACGGCATTTCTGGCATCGTGAACACGAGCACAAATCCCTCCTCCCAGCAACAGCCACATCCCACAAATCAGGAATATACACAAAATGAGCCAGTGCTTAGATTTCTGTCACTCTGGAACATTTTTTATGGTCATATTCACTTTAAATATCGATTGTAACTTGGTAGAGAAGCTGCCCCAAAGAGGTTTTTTTTAATTAAATATATTGAAATACTCCGAAGTTGAAAATTCCCTTGCAGGGCACAACCACTGTGGGGTTGGAAAGTGAACTCCAAACCTGCACACCAGATGCTCTGACCTCAATATTCCTGCCTCCAGAAGACAAGAAAACACAGTTTCTTGTTGATTTTTTTTCCTTTATAATGTTCTTCCCAATGCTTTCCTGATTATAAAAAGACATTGAGTGTTATTTCACTTTTCAGTTAAAAAAAAAATCAGTGCATGGCCAGTGGTTTAATCTGGGCATACATAACTCCTCTGGATTTGTCTTTAAGGCAAAGATTGTCCTCACTAAAATATCACAGCCCAAAATACAAAGCCAGGATAAAAATAATAACTCTTGTTGTTATTTCTGTGAACAGCCAGGATGCAAAAGAGGCATCTCAAAATAAAGCCCTTTTTTGTGCAGCAACAGCTTAAATTTAAAAATCCTTTTGGAGAGCTGGAAAATTAAAAGGACAAAGGACTCATCAATGGGTCAGTTCTCTGTGGATGATCAGCAGGACCAAGGTGGAAATCAAAACTTGCTCCCATAAGAAGAAGAAACAAGTATTTGTTAATTTTAGAATTGTAGAAATTCTATGAAAAATTAATGAGACTGTTACCAGAGAAGGGTTTGTCATGTTTTTGGATAATATAATTGCAGGGAACAAAGAAAACAAAACAGAAAAAACAACAACAACAAAAAAACCCCAAAATAAAATAAAAAACAAGCAAAAACAAAACAAACAAAAAAGGTAAAACCACAAAAACCACAAACTAAACCAACCAATCAAAAAACACAAAAATACCCCAGAAAAAAATGACAAAAACACCTCACAAAAAAGGGAAAAAAAAGGGGAAAAAAAAGAAAAAAGGGAGAGAAAGATAAAATAAAAAAAAAGAAAAAAGAAAAAAGAAGAAAGAAGAAAGAAAAAAGAAAAAAGAAAAAAGAAAAAAGAAAAAAGAAAAAAGAAAAAAGAAAAAAGAAAAAAGAAAAAAGAAAAAAAGAAAAAAAGAAAAAAGGGAAAAGGGAAAAGGAAAAAAAGGAAAAAGAAGGAAAAAAGGAAATGAAAGAAAAAGAAGGAAAAAGGAAATAAAAAGGGGGGGAAGGAAAAAAGGGAAAAAAGGAAAAAAGGGAGAAAAAAGAGGAAAGAAGGGAAAAAAGGGAAAAAAAAACAGAAAAAAAGGAAAAAAGAGGAAAAAAGGGGGAGACAGGGGAAAAAAGAGAAAAAAAAGAAAAAAGGGAAAAAGGGAAAAAAAAGAAAAAAGGAAAAAAGGTAAAAAAAAGAGGAAAAAGAGATGAAGGGAAAAAAGGGGAAAAAAGAGGAAAGAAGGGGAAACAGGAAAAAAAACTGAGAAAAGGACAATAAAGTAAAAAAGGGGGGGAAAGGAAAAAAGGGGAAAAGAGGAAAAAAGGAGGAAAGGAAAAAAAAAAGGAAAATTCAGTTTATTTCTCCCCAAGCCCCAGAAATGGTTTCCCATGGTGGTTTTCCCTGCCTGTTGGAATTCTCCTCCTGCAAAGCCCAGCTGAGCTCTGGGCCTCACACACAGATTAAAATGAAAGCCCAGCTTGGATTAAAATTAAAGGGAATTTCCCCAATTCCCTTCTCCCAGGCTGGAAATGCCATTGGAGCTGCCCAAGGAGTGTCCAGGGCAATTTGGGCTCATCACTGTTCATGCTTTGTTTGCTCAGAGCCTCATGGAATGTGCTCCCAGGACTTCATTCATCCAGTTGCAGTCAAAGCCGGGTTGGAAATGGCTCTTGTTGGTCCTGGATCCAGGAAAAACATGGCAGCAATTCCTTAGCAGGGAGGGATTTTTAATTAAGTTTCAATGATGGGAAAAGATTCGTTTCTCCATCCTCAAAAAAACTCTGATTTTGTCCCAGAGGATGAGGCAGAGGAACAGCAGGGAAGCTCTGTGTGGTTCCTGCTGGGAATGAGGAGAAACTTCTCCAGGAATGGGGCAGAACCTCAGCTCAGCTGCCAAGTCAAATCCCCACTTCCACGACAAAGAATCCCAAAATTACCGGGGTTGGAAAAGCCCTCTGAGATCATCCAGTCCAACCATCCCCCAGCACTGCCAAGGCCACCACTGACCCCTGTCCCCAAGTGCCACATCCACAGGGATTTGAAATCCCTCCAGGGATGGGGATCCATCCCTGCCCTGGGCAGCTGTGCCAGGGCTGGACAACCCTTTCCAGGAAGGAATTTTCCCAATATCCAACCTAAACCTCCACCTGGGCTCACATTCAGCCACCACCAACCAGCACCCTCCAGCTCCTTTTCCAGCTTTCCAGCCACTATTCCCAAACCATACACTTCTTTCAAGGATATTTTATATTTTTAGGAATAACAGAGCACGCTTAAGGAGTTAAATCAGATAATTAATTACGTTAATCCCAAAGAATATTACAAAGCTCGTGTTTATCTGATCTGAATAAATACCTGGGAAAGCACAGCCCCCCCAATCCTGCTTTTTCACCATTTGAAGGATCCAAACAATCCACCTGCTTTTCCAGATGAACAGGAATAGCTCTGTGGACTGATAAAAATTCATAATTAAGAGCTTTACTTTTTTTTTTATCATTTGATTAACATAAAATACGAAGCCAGGAAGCAAATCTGGCCACCCCTGACCGGCCAAAAACATCCCCAGAATTGCCCTGGGTTGGAAATCAGTGCTCACACATTGCAAAGGAGTTCATGGCAAATGACTTGGCCCCAAAATATTTGGAGGAAAGGAAAAGTGATTTGAACCCGAGCGATGCTGCAGCGACAGTTGGTGTTTTAAATCCAAAAACTCCAGCCTGTGACTGATAGAAATTCTGACCAACAAACTGGGGTGATTCCATACCAGGACGTGCTTTCCATTCAGTTTGTGCTTCAAGAGGAAAGAAAATTGAGATTAAACTTCAAGAGAACAGTTTGGGACAAAAATGGGTCCAGTTACCTCTCAGTCTACTAAGACCTAACTTCACCTGAAGCATTTCAGCGCAACAATAAAGTCATTTAAGGTGCCATTCTTTGATCTACAAATGCTCTGAACTCATTAAAACCAACTTGAATTTCACATCTCCCCAAGGAAAATCACTATCACCAACCCAGGGGAAAATTCTGCAGAAATTTCTTTCCTTGTTGAATCCAGCAAGAAACCAACTGAAGGAACGCCTCTTGTTTAGCTGCAATAATCAGATTTACAGATAATTTGTCACAGCATGAATCCTCCTACTTGTGTTGGAACTTGCTGGGATTTTAGGGAAATAGAAGCCGAATTATTTGCCACAAGGGGGATGGGACAAACCTCTCTCCAAACTCAAATAATTCCTAATATCAGACATAATATTTGTGGTACTAAAGTAAAATTAACTGAAGAACTGCTAATGAGAGAGCTGGGGCGTTCAGCCTGGAGGACAGAAGGTTCCAGGGAGAGCTTTGAGAACCTACAGGAGCACCAGGAGAGCTGGAGAGGGACTTGGGATAAGGGATGGAGGGACAGGACACAGGGAATGGCTTCCCACTGCAAGAAGGCAGGGAAAGATGGGATACTGGGAAGGAATTGTTGGCTGGGAGGGTGGGGAGGCCCTGTCCCAGGTTGCCCAGAGAAGCTGTGGCTGCCCCTGGATCCCTGGAAGTGTCCAAGGCCAGGTTGGAGCAACCTGGTCTAGTGGAAAGTGTCCCTGCCCATGGAATGAGATGGTTCTTAAGGTCCCTTCCAAGCCCAACCATTCCATGATTCTGTGATACACAGAAAAATGTTGCAAGTATGGCTATTTCACAGCACATTTTGGGACATTTTGGGTCTCTGAAGGCTTGAGAAAACACGATCAACCACAGAAAATATCGTTTCTCTGACTTCTCTCTCCCTGCTGACAATTCAGGATTATTTACAGGCCGGATTTCTGCCTTTCTTCGCTCCCGCACAAAGCGACTCAATTCACACCATTGCTGCCTCTCCTTTCATCCCTGCTCTGTCTCAGGGATGAGAGAAAGGGAAATTGGAAAGGATATTTTGCACAGGACACGCTCCTAGAACAGAACTGTAAAAGAGAGAAAAATAAGAGTCTAATTAACTTCAGAAAGCAGAGAAGTCCAAGGGAGAAGGCGCAACATGAAAAGGGCTCCTGGAGCTTGAGGCTTGCTGTGAATTCAGGAGATATCAAAGGTCCTGCTGCTCCAGCCATTACCCCCACCTGGCAGGGGGTAGAATGCAACAGCACTCGTGTTTTCAAAGTCTGCAGGACCACACAGCCCTGCAAACCATGGAAATTTAGGGATTTCAGGCTGGTTTTGGCTTTTCATTTCAAGCCGGCCCCGGCGCCAAAGTTAACGAGCAAAAAGCAGCAGGTAAGAGGGGAAGGCTGGGAGCTCCACAGGCTGCCAGGGAGAGAAAGCCAAGAGCCAAACAAGCTGCAGGTGCCATTTCTGCACATCTTCCTCTGTTCCTTCCTCGGAACTGCACTGTCTTGTCTCTTTTTTTGCTGTGGTTAGAGGCAAGGATTCAACCTGACCTTGGAGAAGACACACAATACTAACAGGGCGCCGTGGCCTGAATGCTGAGTGTGCCTGTGCTGCTGTCAGAGGACCTGCTGCAAAACAAAGGGGCTCTAAGTATTCCTGAGTGATGCCAAAGTCATCAAAATATTCATTTTGCCCTCTAGGATAGAGAGGTGTGTGGAGGGAAATGGCTCTTCTGCTCAAGAGAAACGTCGTTCCTTGTTCCAATTCTCCTTTAAACACAAACACAAGGTGCTCCAGTGAAACAAAATCCATGTTGGGCTTGGTGCTCTGCACTCCAGAGGAGCAGGAAGTCAATTCCAACAGCCTCAGAGGGGAGGTTCTAGGGAAAAACAGGTCAACACAGCAATCCAGCTGCACCACCTGAAGGGTGCTCTCGGTTCTGCCACATGATGCCGCTTCACGTGTTCTGTGAACGTCATTAATGAGCCAAGGAAGTCATTAAGGCAGCAGAGAGCAAGGCAAAAAGCTCTTCATTCAAAATTCCAGCCCTTTAAAAGCTGGGATTTTGGAGCTGACCCTGCTCCCTGAGGGATGAGCAAACCCCAAGATGATCCTTTTTGGGCAGGCAGCTCTCAAATCCTCTCAGCGACGTCAGCTGCCAGGAACACTCTCCAAAATGGAAGATCTGTTCACCTCTGCAGATGATTTATGGGATTCAGACACAGATTAAGATCCAAATCCAGAGGTATATTCCTATCATCCCCTTACACTCAAGGGGAAGCTCATCTGTCATCCAGCTGGCCCGTGTAGTGTCTAGAAAATGATTTACCTGCTCAGTTCCACAACAGGACCTTCAACCCCTGAGGCACAAAAAGATATTTATTTGCAGACCCCTCCATTCAGGTGGTTCAAATTCCCACAGTGAAGCCTTCCCCTTGGTGTCATGGATGCACTAAAAGCTCATTCATTGCTTAAACAGGGGTAAAACCTATTGCCAATCAGCCCTAGGACATCTCACCTGCCTCCAGCTGCTGCTCCAGAATTCCAGAATGGTTTGGGTTGGAAGGGACCTTAAAGACCATCCAGCTCCAACCCCCTGCCATGGGCAGGGACACCTTTTACTAGACCAGGTTGCTCCAAGCCCCATCCAACAGCTTTGGGGTGGATCCACAGCCCATCACAACGCCCAGGCAGGACATTTCCTTTCAGGGGCATCGCAGACCTATTTTAAATCAACAGCAAAAAACTACACCCAAATTTGTAGGTCAGCAAGAAAACTGAAGCTGCCTTGACTTCTGTAAGTCTCCACAAGCTGCAAGAACAACCTGATCCACAGGGAAAGGTTCTCTAGGCAGGGAAGTTAAACCTCAGGTTCGAGAGAAGGGTCTTAAGGGAATCAATTATAACTTGGAAAATCTCTGACACACAACAGGAGCTGGCAGATCCCAGGGAGTTTGTGATACACCTGATGCTGTGTGTGGGCACCAGAAGCACTGGAAGGTGTTGGAAAGTCTCCCTGGAGCCTCCTCCTCTCCAGGTGAACCCCCCCAGCTCTCCCAGCCTGTCCCCAGAGCAGAGGGGCTCCAGCCCTTGGAGCATCTCCAGGGCCTCCTCTGGACCAAATTCACTGAACAATTCCCCCATCAAATCCATCTCTCCTCAACTCAGACAGACCCTGGTGCAGCTGAAGAGTCTCCCGTGCTCAGATTCACACCCTCCAAGGTGTCAATATAAAATCTCCACCTCGGAGTTGATTTTCACACCCAACCCCTCCGAGCTGGGTGAGGGATCAGAGAGATTCACCACCGACTCCTCACCTGCTGCCACATCACCTGAGCCACTGAGCTTTACGGCACAGCCACTTGCTACAGTGCAAACATAAAACCTGCCTCGCTCCTGAACCTCCACCAGGGTGAAAAAAATCGATTTATATTCCAACACTGCCTTTCTGCAGCAGCCACAAATTGTCACTTGCCAGCTAATTGGCTGCAGGCAGCAGTTGGCTCAGAAATGCCAATTATCCGTGTTTCGTCTCCCCACGTGAACTCTGGGATGGTTTTGTGGAGTGAACACGGGCAGGGCTGTCCCTAAATTAAAAGTAGAGCTCAAGACGTGGCCCCAAATTTCACTGAATCCCAGGAATTATCCCACAAATCTGACACAGGGGAAGTGCTTGCTCAATAAACAGCCAGGGGGTGAAGAGTGGTGCTCGTCTGAATTTTAAAGTGCACCAGGAAATAACTAGGAAGTGGGAACAGCAAACTCAGATCAGCCCCTGCACAGCTCCATGTTACAGTGACACCCAACCAAAGGCCACGGGAAAAATGAGGCAGGGCCAGAAAAATTTGATTTCTTCGGAATTCTCGGTGAATCCTCAGTGAATTATTTGAACTCAGTTCTTCTTTTGGGTCCCTCAGACAGGAGAGACATGGAGGGGCTGGAGCGTGTGCAGGGAAGGGAACGGAGCTGGGAAGGGGCTGGAGCAGCAGGAGGGGCTGAGGGAGCTGGGGGGGCTCAGCCTGAAGAAAAGGAGGCTCAGGGGGGACCTTCTGGCTCTGCAACTCCCTGACAGGAGGGGGGACCCGGGGGGGGGTCGGGCTCTGCTCCCAGGGAACAAGGGACAGGAGGAGAGGGAACGGCCTCCAACTGTGCCAGAAAAGGTTTAGTTTGGATATTGGGGAAAATTCCTTCATGGAAAGGGCTGTCCAACACTGGCACAGCTGCCCAGGGCAGTGGTGGAGTCCCCATCCCTGGAGGGATTTCAAATCCCTGTGGATGTGGCACTTGGGGACAGGGGTCAGTGGTGGCCTTGGTTGATGCCTGGGCTGGATGATCACAGAGGGCTTTTCCAACCTCAACAATTCCATTATTCTCTGACTGCAGCAGTTGTTCTGGAGGCAAGGCAGCTTTGAGATACTTGGAAAAAAAATGGTTAAAAAACAAAGACCCTGAAAGCTGAGACAGAAAGTGAGTCCCCAGCAGGAAAACACTCCAGTCCTCCCAGTCCCAAATCCTCAAGCACCTCCCTCAGTCCCAGCTGCTGCGCTGGGGATGCATTTGGGAAGGATCCCATTGCATTTGGGTTTGGAAGGATCCCATTCCCTGGCTCTGTGCCCAGCAGAGCCCTGACACCATCTGTGTGCAGGCTCAGCGATGTCCGGCACCGGCCCAACTATTCCTGCAGACTTCCAGGGTGGGAAAAAAATTCAAAAACTCCAGCACACAACAGCTCAAACCCTCACTCAGACCCCTCAAAGTCCAGCAAAAATGAGCTTTATGGTCATGACAATAAAAGGAATAAAAGTTGTTTTCCTAAAGAGCTGGGAAAGTGGGTACTCAAGGGGGAGTCAGGGATAAAAAGAAGGAGAAAGCAGCTAAAGGCATATTTGCCCTTTTTTTTTTAATTTTTTTTAGGCTGCAAAATAGCTGACAGATGGAAATGGGCAAAACCTTCTGTCTTGCATCATTTCTGACCAGACAAAACAGTGGAATAAATGCAAGACAGAGCTCAGAGTTTCTCTGGTATTAATGGGGAAAACAAGCTCTGTCTCCTTCTCTAAGGAAGCTGTGAATTCTAAGGATCACATGGGGGGATTTGTCATGTTTATCAACCTGGAGCACAACAGGTTTGCAACGTGCCACGTGCAGAAGCTTCCAGAGAAATCCTAAGGATTTTTCATCCTTAATTCAAATAAAGAAGTAAAATAATTGCAGATATATGTTTTTATATATAATATATAGGATCACAGAATGGTTTGGTTCGGAAGGGACCTTCAAGATTGTCTAGTTCCAACCACAAACTAAATATGTATTTATATAGATAACCAAACAAAAATACCTTTGAATGGCAACATTCTCATAGTTACACAACCCTGAAGCCACAAGTTGTCTCAAACCTGGTGTCACATCACAACAGGAAGGGGCAGTAAAAAAAAAGAAAAAATCAACTAAATTTCCTTTCAGCAAATTCTCCAAAATCAGTTTTAAAGAGCCATGAAGTCAGAAATCAGAGGGCTGGGCTATTTTTATTCATCAAGGGTTTATTTGTTGAGAGCTTTGGCTATGGCTTGGTGTTCAAGAAATCTTAATGTGAAAAATAACTGTGCCGGGTGGGGAAAAATGAACCACCTCTCTTGTATTGGCATTAAAAAGCCCAGGTGGTCACTGGCTGTCACTAAAGGATTTCTAGAACAGGTCATTCACCATTTTGTCCTGAAGGATCTCCCAGTAAAATACTGAAATGACAAATTTATTTCAATCCTCACAGTCAAAATATTCATGGAATCTACTGATACTTTGGGTCCAGGAGTGGGAAGGAGGATGGTGCTGGTCCTGCAGGCAAAACAAGACTGTTTAAAGAAATAACTACACGTGACACTCACAATTAAGGACAAATACATTAAAAATAATCAATTTTGTGGGGGGGGAACAACAAAAAAACTAATTATGCCAGAAATTTACTGTTATCCAGGGCTGTGACAGTCCCACACTGCCCTGACCCCAACACTGCTGGGAGCAGTAAAAACCCCTCAAATCTTAATAATACAAAGTCAGGAAAGCGAATGAGAGAAAAGGCAGGTTTTAGGACATTCCAGGAATGTTTTTTCCCCCCAAAGCAGCCCCACAGAGCCAGCTGAGAGCTTTTGGTGCAGTGCTGGAGGCTCTGTCTCCGTGTCTGGGAGCTGAAGAAGCCACAGGCTTTTGGATTTGTCACCCTCTGTTAGTCCTGGATCTGTTTTTCCCTCGTGGTTTCAGCCAGGCTGGATCTACTGTCACATTTGAGCCTGTGGCTTCTTTGATTTTATTGCCAACACACTTTTCTCCTCTTCATTAACTCTGCTCACTGTGCTTTGACTCTTTAAATAAGCTTTTGCACAAAGAAATGCATCTCATTCTTTGGTGGCCATAAAAGCTCCCCTGCAATGGCTCACAGGGCTCGTTTTATGAAATATATTTGAATTTCAGGTTTACATTCCCATTCCATGGTGGGTTCTGGTGTTTTCAGGAGTTATTCAGCACAGCAACTCCAAGCAACCAGCCCCTGCCTCACCCAGGAGAAATTAATGCCTAATTCGGACTTTGCTTCCATAGAAAATTAATTCTGCATTTTTTTTTTAGTTATTATGTTTTTCCAGCCCTGCATTTTAAACAGGAGGAGAACAAAAAAAAAAATCAGCTTCCTTAAAAGTAAAGGCAATCCATACATATCTTACTGTCAGAGCTGGAAAAAACACATCCTAAGAAATCCTGGTGGTATTATTAAATCTGGATCTCAGGCTGGATCTCTGCTCTCCTGGAACTTTTTCCTTATTTATGCAGCTAAAGTTTTGCAGCAGCCACACGAACAGACTTCCAATGTTGTATGAAAATATTCCAATAAACCTCACAAAGGGTATGTGAGTCAGTACAGTTCATCCCCAGAAACTCCTCAAGCTGGGGATGTAAAACCCCAAGGTTTCAATGGTTGCTCCTTGCAGGGCCTAAAGGGGCTCCAGGAGAGCTGGAAAGGGACTTGGGATAAGGGATGGAGGGACAGGACACAGGGAATGGCTTCCCAGTGCCAGAGGGCAGGGCTAGATGGGATATTGGGAAGGAATTCCTGGCTGGGAGGGTGGGGAGGCCCTGGCACAGGTTGGGCAGAGAAGCTGTGGCTGCCCCTGGATCCCTGGAAGTGTCCAAGGCCAGGTTGGAGCAATCTGGCCTAGTGGAAGGTGTCCCTGCCCATGGCAGGGGGGTGGAATGAGATGATCCTTCATCTCCCTTCCAAACCAAATCATTCCATGAATCCATGATAAAAATCCTCCCCCAACACAACACCAGGGGAAAGTTTGGTGTGAGCAGTTTTTTGGGGGTTTCTGCAGCCACGACCTCCAGTCAAAGGGACTGAGGCTGCACCACATCCAGGCAAGGGTTTAAGTGCCTTGGAGAGAAATCCTCCTTTCTGAGCATTTAAGAACCTGCTAAACAAAAATATTACTTAATCTGAGAGGGAACAACTTCTAAAAGGAGAAAAATGTCAATGGCTGGTGCCAAAATCGAGGCGGCGGGAGCAGATAAAACACAAGCAGCTGTTTCATGTTTTAAAGGCCCATTTAACCAGGGTGGTTTAAATCTTCCCACCCCCACCCCAGCACAAGATGTCAGTTTGGCTGCTCTGAAAAAAAAAAAATCAGCCCATAATTGCATGTCTCCAAAAGTAATTACATTCAACAGCAGATTTCATCAGATTAACAAATTGATTTACGTCCCGTCGCCGGGTTTCTGAGGCGAACCCCTCACACAGCAAGAGAGAGAGAGAGAGAGGGGCAGGGAGAGCTCTGCTCAGAAAGCACCTGCTGAAGAGCTGGAGAAAGGCAAGGGACATCATTAGCAAACAACTCTGGCATGGTGGTGCTTCCAGAAGCAAGAGAAGAAGGAACATTTTTGGAAAAGGAGGGTCCCAGCGAGCTGAGGGCGATTTTATCTCCGCACCTACATCTCGGCCTCGTTAAAGATGCACGAGGCACAGGGAGGACCTGGCAGGATCAGCCCCCTCAGGATGATTTCAAGCCTCCATGATTATTTTATCAAAGCAATCACCACCTATCTGAATGTGTTTTATTCTCTTTGGCCGACAACAAAGACGCTTTTTCTCTGCCTTCACCCTCCCCAAGAGCTCTCGTTCCATGAGCCTCCAATTAGAGAATGGTATTAATTTAGGGAAAGGCTGGAAACCTCCATGGGGATATTTATGCCCTGTATCAAACACCAAATGCCTCCTCCAGAGAGGAATCAGGGAATTAAGAGCCAGTTCAGGCCCTGCTTTTTAACTGGGGGATGGTTCCTTGGCTCCATCTTATTCCGGGAATTATCAAAACCTTGCAAACCTCAAAAGGGAAGCCCAGAGAGCACCACTGCTGGAAATATTCCTTAAATCACCTTAAAGAGGTTGAAAGCCTCAAATCCAAGGAAGCTGGAAGTGTGGGATCAGCTATTCCTCCAGCTCTGTTTTGGGGTAACCATCTCCCTCCCCTGGCAGGAGCTGAGGTACCTCAAAGCTTCCCAAGTGTCATCCATCATTTAGCTCTGCAAGAAAGCAAATGCCTCCTGAACCACATTAAACATGGAATGGCAAGTAAAATTAAAGCTTAACTGAAACTGGTATTAAGATCCTCACTAATGCAGAGCACCTGTTTGAGCTGCCAATAAAAATAGCAGGGTGATGGGGAAGAGCATCAGAGGAAGAAATTCAACCCAAAACTGCTTTAATGAAGGAGCTTTCCTTTGAAAAATGAGAATTTGGGAGGGTTGCAGTATCTGCAGGACAGGAGAGTGATGGAATATTAAAATAAATGATGACAAAGATCAGAGCAACAGCTTTGTCTGATTGGGAGTCTTCTCAGGAATGTAATTCCTGGCACTTTGGAAGGTACTGGCTACTATTTTCCACATAAATAGCCACGTTCAGCTAAGAGAGAAAACAAGACCCATTCCTTGGGAGAATCCCAGTCTAGTTAATTCATCCTGGCTCCAAAATCCAGCACCAGCAGCACATAGCTCCTATATATTAACACAGGAAATATCTCCTGGCTTACAGGAAAGACCCATTTCCAGTGTTATTCCCAGCTCTGCAAAGCCAAGGAGATGTGAAGGGAATGTGCCCTCTTACATTCCTACAGACATTGTCAGCACATCGCTGGAAACCCAGTGGGAAAACTTTCCCAGGTCAAAGGAGGCAATTAGTGCCTGTAACACAATCCCATGGAAAATCCTTGGGATGCAGAGAAAGAGGCAGGGAAGCTTTTTGATGCCTGGGAATCAACAGAGCTTTGGCTGTTCCCTCAGAACAGCTCAGGAAAGAAGAAAAGGTTGTAAAAAATTAGTAGCCACAGGTTTAATACACAAAGCACTCGGATCCAAGGAAGTGGCAGCTCCGAAAGGATTATTGGGAGCAGATCTCACATCTGTGGGAAATCCTACTCAGTGCAGCAGAGCAGCTCTTCTCCAGAGCACTAAAATGAGCATTTTCCTTCCAAAGTTGGATGCAGACATCATGGAAATGGTAAGAAAAGTGCAGAAGGCAGAGAGGGAGGGCCCTGAGTGAAGGGGGGTCACTGAAAGCACATCAGCCGAGGGCTCTGGAGCTGACAATGACATCCCACATTCCCTGGGATGGTGTACACTGTGGATCTGCACAGCTGGAGCTGTGGCACCCATGGATTTCTCCTATGGAGCCAGGCTGGGAGAGCTGCGGGGGTTCCCCTGGAGAAGAGAAGGCTCCAGGGAGAGCTGAGAGCCCCTGGCAGGGCCTAAAGGGGCTCCAGGAGAGCTGGAGAGGGACTGGGGACAAGGGATAGAGGGACAGGACATAGGGAATGGCTTCCCAGTGCCAGAGGGCAGGGTTAGATGGGATAGTGGGAAGGAATTGCTGGTTGGGAGAGTGGGGAGGCCCTGGCACAGGTTGCCCAGAGAAGCTGTGGCTGCCCCTGGATCCCTGGAAGTGTCCAAGGCCAGGTTGGAGCAATCTGGGATAGTGGAAGATGTCCCTGCCCATGGCAAGGGGGTGGAATGAGATCTTCATCTCCCTTCCAACCCAAATCATTCCATGAGTCCATGAGTCCATGATAAAAATCCCCCCCCAACACAACACCCAGGGAAAGTTTGGTGTGAGCAGTTTTTTGGGGGTTTTTGAAGCCACAACCTCCAGCCAAAGGGACTGAGGTTGCACCACATCCAGGCAAGGGTTAAGTGCCTTTGAGTTAGATGGGATATTGGGAAGAAATTGCTGGCTGGGAGGGTGGGGAGGCCCTGGTACAGGTTGGGCAGAGAAGCTGTGGCTGCCCCTGGATCCCTGGAAGTGTCCAAGACCAGGTTGAAGCAATGTAGGATAGTGGAAGGTGTCCCTGCCCATGGCAGGGGGTGGGACTGGATGTTCTTTAAGGTCCTTCCAACCCAAACCATTCCATGATTCCATGATTCTCTGTGCCAGTCCAGACACAGTCATCCAGGACAAAAAAGTCATAGTCACCACAAACCAAATCCTTCTTTAATTACAGCACATTTAAAGCCTCTCCTTAATTTCCCAGGTCTCCCATTTGTTACAGTTTCTACACTTGAACTTTTGGCAGCTCCTCAGCAACAACAATCAACTGAAAGGAGCTGAATTGTTCCCACCTTTCCTTCACCACTCACCCTTTCAGGGGGTGAACCAGAGAGCAATTCAACACTTTGAGGGGGTTCACCAACATTGTCCTATCGGGGTAAACAACACATTTGGAATGGAGAAAATGGTTATGACAACACGTGATGTGACTGAATCAAACAATCCACAGATGGATTTTAAGGTCCCTTCCAGCCCTGTCCATTCTGTGAAAGGAATAAAGATTTAAAGGAGACTGTATAAATCAACCACCCCAGAAAGAAATCAACTGGAAGAAGCCGGAAAGAAGTGGGAAAAACTAAAACTGGAGACAGCAGAGGCAATTTGAGGTATTTTTCCATCACAGCCTTCATGAAATCAGAGTGGAAGGCAACAATATCAGTGACTTGGATGTTTCCCACTGGTTCCCAAAATCCTCCTCAGCCAGTGGGAGCTGTGGATGCTGCTCCAGCCTCCACCACTGCACGTGCAGCGATGCCCCGTGGTCACTGTGGTGCTTTTTTGAAGCCCCACATGATGCTGAATTGCCAAGAAAATAATCTAGAGTGAACATCTACCACGATTTTTCAAGTGGAATATTCTGTATGCAAGAGGCTGCAAAATTCCTTCAGCTCCTTTTTTTTGTTCCTTGAAGCATTTGGTTGGTAATTAACGTTTCAAATCAAAATACTTCAAGCACCACGAAGGGAAAGACAGGAGGCAATTGCCAGTTAATGATACAATTACAAACTGGGTTTGCCTTAAATCAGCTCCTAAAAATGCCTCAGATATTCTCAGAAAATAGAGATCAATGCAAGAGGCTTCAAGGATGTGAATCTGGGAGGGAAAACAAAAAAAAATCTGAAATCAAATGGGAGAGAACGTTAATGAATATAAACAATAGTTTGGGTAAGAAAGAAGACAAAACCAGAGATTTCTGTTTAGTGAGTGGCAGCAAACACCAGCAGCAGTAAATTGTAACAGAGCAGAAAGCTCAGAGACATTAAAAAGGGGGTGGATTTGCTCTATTAGCAGCTCTAATTTCACCCCTGTGCACTCAGGGGAGGGACTCACTCACTGGAACCTGCTCCAGATAAAGAAAAACCAGTTTAGAGAGTGATAAAAGTGCTGCCATTTCCACAGGTTTCAAAGAGAGTTTCAAATTCTCACCATTAACCACTTGTCAGCTCCAGAATTCCCAGCTCTCACCTGGCAGGGAGTTTTGCCTGGACTGAAACCCGTGAAGGGAACTCCTCTGAAAGCTTCTGCACTGAATTTCTTTGCTTCTTTTTGTGTTTATTTATAGTCCAGAACTCTTTTCTACCCCGAGTTAAATTTGGGAAGAGTAACAAAGCAAACTCAGGAGGAAGATCAGGAAAACAGGGAAAAATAATGGGGGAAAAAGTTTTATTACGTTGAAGTGACTAGAGAAAAACATCAACCCTTCAACACCCACTGATGTCCTTTTCCAAAGGGTGCATTCCCAGTTTGAGGGAAGATAAGGAATGTTTGCTGAATGCTCAGGAATTCAGTGTGGCCAAAGTCTGGAGCAGAGGAGCCACAAAGCAAAGAAAGGAAATATCCAGCTGGCTGTGACAAGACCTTACCTGGATTTTCAGGAAAAGCTTGGCAAGGTAAGGCTTTCCAGGGAATTCCTTCCTCAGGAAGAGCATTGCTGCGTTTTGAAGGCTTTCTGCATTTTGCTGCTTTAATTCTTCCACTAAATAATCATTTCAAGTCATTGAACAGGCAGGGAGAGACATCCTAAACCCATATACGTGAAAAAAGGAATGAACTGAAGTGGTTTGGAAAGAGGTGGAGCAAGAAAGGGGGGGGGAAAACAGCCAGAATTGAGCATTGGCAGGGACATGTCTCTGACACAAAAGAGCATTTATACTTTCCAAGTGCAGATTTTAACAGGCAAAGAGAGGGAAAGGGAGGCAAGATTTCAATCAAGGACTTCAGGATAAGGTTTCTGCTCTTTAAAGAAAAAAAAAAGTGGATTGTAGGGTTGTTTTGCAGTAAAAACTACACTGCTGAAGTTTTATGCTGCAAGGCTTTGTATAGACAAACAAATCTCACGTTTAAATACACTTGTTGTATTGAAATTGAAGATAAGCCAGGAGAAATGAGGGGGTGTAAAATGACTGTTTACTAGTATATGCAAACAAAGAAAAAAAACAAAAATATGATTTGGACATTTTTGCCCTGCCCAGGAACAACCCAAACACGTGTGAGCTGAGACAGAATCATTCCCAGCAGCCTGGCAGGAGCAGAATTTCCCAGATTTCATCACATTCCTGCCATTAAAACCACTCTGCTTTCCAAAGGGAAGTTGAAACACGTTCTGTAGCTGAGAGAAAGTTTAACAGTGGAGCTGCAATGAGGAAAACTGAAGGAGTCAGGCTGGGAGATCAGGGAACAGTTTGTATCCTGCTTTAATTAAGGAGCCACTTTGCCCTGAAGGGCTGAACCCCAAAGCACAGGGACTTTTCTGCAGGGAAATAAGGGATGAACAGCTTGGAAAAAGAAATGAGAGATGGAAGATGGGAAAGATCTGAGTCAAAAGTATTCCTGAGAGGAACAGAGCATGGGATGAGTCAAGGACTGAGCACTGGGAAGTCTTAAAATCATGGAATCACAGAATGGTTTGGGTTGGAAGGGACCTTAGAGGTGACCTAATTCCAAGCCCCTGCCATGGGAAGGGACATATTCCACTAGCCCAGGTTGCCTGGGCAATTCAAGGGATGGAGCAGCCACAGCTTCTCTGGGCATTTCCTCAAAAAAATCTTTGTCCCAGAAGTCCATCCCATGATTTAACTCCTGTTTTATCACACTGAAGAGAAACTCCAGAGAGCCAAGACTTCTCAAAAATTAAAAAAATAGGGAAAGCACGTAAGGAAGAGGCAGAGAAAGGACAGGTAGGAACAGAGATTGGAACTCAGGGAAGTTCAATCCACCACAGAACATTGCACAAGACCTGGAAGGACACGGTGAATCTTGGTTTTTGGCTGAGAACTGAAGAGAAATCCTAAGGACCACACATTCCTGGATGTGATATCACTGCCAGGCTCCACAAAAAAGGGTGAAGAAGTCTCCATGAGTAAGAGCTGTTGCTATTTTAGGCTTTGTTTTGGCAAGTAACAAGGGCATTAAGAAGAGCTGGTGATAAAACATTACCTTGGATTGAGTGCACACAGGCACATTCCTATTAAATTAGGGATAAAAAGAGGTTAAGTGTTGTAAGAGAATCCAAGTTCACTCTTTAACCATGAGAAATTAAATCAAACAGTAAAATCAAGTGGGCTGAGGAGATGAGGGATGGCAAAGCTGCCATCCAAGTCTTTCTCTCAGGTCAGAGATGTAAAGCTATTTGAAAGCTGCGTCCTCAGAACTAACCTCAAAAAGGACATTAGGATCAATTAAAGAGAATGTGTGTTATGGACAGGAAAGGATTGATTAGCAATGGCTTTAAAGCCAGCAAGGGGCAGGGAGACAAAATAAGAAGTGCCAGAAGTCAAGCTGTGCCAGAGCTCAGCAAATGAAAACAGAAGAGCAGGAGATGTTTCAGGTATCCAAGCAAAGGAGACCAGGAGGGAAAGGGAAGAGATCCTGTAAGGAGAGCTTGATAAAACCAAGCTTAACACTGAATTAAGAGGGGAATAAGGACATGAACATGGGTGGAAGGCAAAGTGTGTCACGGGGTTGAGGTTGTAAGAGATACAACCACAGTGGAGACAGAACTCCAATGTTTTGATGGGTTCTAACCCAGGGAAAGCAGACAGCACCCATCCCATCTCCAAAAGACATGGCACATGGAATAATATCCTCTCTGGAATGAGGCTGTCAAAGCAGTCCAGCAGCTGAGCATGGATCTGTGGAACATTTAAAATTTGTATTTTGAGGAGGAGGGAGAATCTAAACATTCATCCTCCCAAGACCTCAAGGGTACACGAAGTTCCTCAAGGGGAACATTGAATAAAAGAACTTAATGAGCAAATGAAAAATTGGAATGAGGTGCAAACAAAGCACTGGAGGTGCCAACAGTCACCTGTGCCATTCCAGTCCACTGTTTCCTGTCTGGAAGAATTATTTATTGTAAAGACCTAAGAAGTACAGCTGAGCCAATCCCAACCTCATTATGGATATCAATACACTGGGAATTCTTCATTATGGATATCAATACACTGGGAATTCCTGCATGACAGGAAGGTGGTGAAGATCATTTCAAGAATTAGAGTGGTTTAAAGAGGACAGAAGTTAGTTTAAGATGGCATTTGGACACTGACTGGTACATTCATGTCCTCAGAGAGTCCAGAGGAGGCCCCAGAGATGCTGCCAGGGCTGGAGCCCCTCTGCTCTGGAGCCAGGCTGGGAGAGCTGGGGGGGTTCCCCTGGAGAAGAGAAGGCTCCAGGGAGAGCTGAGAGCCCCTGGCAGGGCCTGAAGGGGCTCCAGGAGAGCTGGAGAGGGACTGGGGACAAGGCAGGGAGGGACAGGACACAGGGAATGGCTTCCCAGTGCCAGAGGGCAGGGATAGATGGGATATTGGGAAGGAATTGTTGGCTGTGAGGGTGGGGAGGCCCTGTCCCAGTTTGCCAAGAGAAGCTGTGGCTGCCCCTGGATCCCTGGAAGTGTCCAAGGCCAGGTTGGCCTTGGTCAGATCCTGATCCCCATGATCAAAACTGTACAAGAGAGACAAACACCTGGAAGCACAGAGGGAAAACAAAGGAAGCAACTGAACCTGAATAACCTGTTCCACAGGAAAAGACCATTAGGGTTTGTCCTGCTTAGGCCAGAAAACAAACAGGGAAGGTTTCCAGAGGATATGACCTGTCCAAATTCATCCAGGGAAAGCAGGAGTTTGAGCTGCCAAAGGAGGAGGTGGAGGGGACATTTAAGCTCAACAACACTGGCACAGGAAAAGCCAGAAATTCCCTGTCAGTGCAGGTGGATGGAGACTGGAGTAGGAGAGCTTCAGGGAGAGGACGCAGCACTGCTCTGAAACATCTACAAAGTATTACCACAGTTCTGCAGCAAGAACTTTATTTATTACTAAAATAATAAAGTAATAAATCAGGATAAAGTAATAAATCAGGATAAAGTAATAAATCAGGATAAAGTAATAAATCAGGATAAGACTCAGTCCAGCACTGATTATGGAAAATCAACTATCAGTCAAAATAACCTGTAAGTTAAATAAAATATGATTTTTTTTTGGACGTCTGTGACTGTGAATTTGATAAAAGAGAAGCTCAAATATTTAAATAAACCACTACACAAGTGTCAACCTTTCTACACAGATGTTACTTCCACTACTACAGGAGTATTTCAATGAAAATGAGGTTTAGTACTTGCTGCTTGAGTATCCAATGACACCAAGGCTTGACCCTGCAGCTCTTGCCAACTCCTCCACATCTAAAAATCAGGACTAAATAAACTAAACAAACTAAGAGTTCAACAATTTGTAAAGTCAAAACTCTCCAGTTGGCAAACTATTATCAAAACTGTAAAAGGCATTAAAAAGAAGTCAAAAGCAGTCCAAAGTGAGCCTCTCCAATCCACGGCCTGCCACCAACAACAAAAAGTTTCCTGAACACTTCAAACCCTCTGTCTTTACCAGAAGGTGACGCAGAAGTTCCACAGGTATTCCTAATGTATTTTTAAAAATTAAGGGAATAAGTTGAAAAATGTCATTATAGCTCAAGGAGGAGTTTTTTTCCAGGTGGATCTCATGCCTTTGCTCAGTGTTATCAGGGAGTGGGAGTCTGTGGGACTGAATGTCAGGAACAGCAAGAACTTCAAGGTGAACTCTCAGCTTTCACATCATACTGGGCTGGGCAAGGGTGAAGATGGAAGAATCTGGGTTCCCATGTTTGATCAAACTTCTTAAATAAGAAGTCAGAAATGCCAGGCCTTATTTGAGATCTGTGGATTCCCCATCCCTGGAGGTGTTCCAAGTTGGAAGGGGCTTGGAGCAACCTGGGCTGGTGGGAGGTGTCCCTGCCCATGGCAGGGGGTGGCACTGGATGAGCTTTAAGGTCCCTCCCAACCCAAACCATTCCATGATCTCTGTCCCAGCCCTGGAAGGATTTTTGTCCTTCAGAGAAGCCCCACATCACTCTGAGCTCACAGGCAGCTGATATTTGCTTTTCTTCTGCCTCCACATTCCAGGTTTGGGTTTTAACTTCATCCCTCTTTCTATTCAACATCAGTAACTCCACATTCAGAGTCAGACACCTTGTTAAAGCCCTTAATAACTGAGCATCTCACTTTATTTCCCAGCACATTTTCAGACCCCACTGGGCTGAGGCAGCACCAGAAGACTCCTCACACCTTTTCCCTCTTATCCAGAACATCCAGCTCTGCCTGCTGTGGGATTCCACCAAGGCTGGTGCAGCTTGGACAACTCAAAGCACAGCAAAGTGTCACCAAAAATAAAAAAAAAAAGGCACTTTTAAAGAATTCCACACAAATGAGTAGCTCTTACCTGGATTTTTATGGGCCAGGTGAAGTTGCTGACGTAAACAAAGAAGGTGATGTTGGGGTTGTTGCGGAAATCGAACTTCTCGTTGGAGAAACTGTCCTTGTACTCTTTTATATTGGTTCTGGAAACAACTGGAATTTCCTCCCCTGCCTGTGTGCCAGCTGGTTTAGGAAGGAGCAAGAAAAAAAGTGTTGATGTGTGTTTAAAATAAAGAACAAAAGGGCAAATCGGCCTGAATTCTAATGGTAAAAAATTAACTATTCCTTCAGAAATTACTCTTTTTTAGCTGCACTGCAATATCTAAATCACTGTGTGCCAAAATGCTGCATTATTATAAATCAAAATTGCACCTTCTTAGGTTTCCAAAATGCACTACTAACATGGAAAAGAGGGTTTTTTTTAAAAATTTCACCTCCTCCTTCAGGCCCAGAATTTAAGGACATTATATATCAAGTACAGAGGTTAAAAAAAAAAATGTTTTCCTAATTAAATTTGTGTTTGTCAGAAACTGATAACTGAAACAAGCTGCCAAGGAACTCAAATCAGGCTCACTTTACCTGCAAAACTTGTGGACCAAGTGATGTTGAGGTTGAAGTTTTTGGATGCATTGATGAACATGTCCAGGTCTCTGTTTTGCTGCAGGAAGGAAACACAAAAAGACATCCCCATTTTTAGGATAAGCAGTTTGACTGCATAGTTTCCCAACAAATCTTTGCTACAAAAGAAATTATCTTGGAATTTGTTATTTACCTGAAGAAAATACATCAAGCAAAAAAACTAAACACTGCATTTGCTGAAAGGAGAGCAAAGAATGTGACAGGAAGAATTGAAACACAAGATCTGGGGTGAAAACAAGCAAAACATCTCAGCTCTGGAGCCAGGCTGGGAGAGTTGGGGGGGTTCCCCTGGAGAAGAGAAGGCTCCAGGGAGAGCTGAGAGCCCCTGGCAGGGCCTGAAGGGGCTCCAGGAGAGCTGGAGAGGGACTGGGGACAAGGGATGGAGGGACAGGACACAGGGAATGGCTTCCCAGTGCCAGAAGGCAGGGATAGATGGGATATTGGGAAGGAATTGTCTGTGAGGGTGAGGCCCTGGCCCAGGTTGCCCAGAGAAGCTGTGGCTGCCCCTGGATCCCTGGAAGTGTCCAAAGCCAGGCTGGAGCAACCTGGGCTAGTGGAAGGTGTCCCTGCCCACGGGAACAAGGTGGCCTTTAAAGTCCCTTCCAACCCAAACCATCCCATGATTCTGTAATTCCACAGAACAGGAGTGGCTCAGAAGTTGTTCAAACAACTGGAAAGAATGAACTGTGGATCCTCATGAAATTTTCCCATGAAAATTTGGGACTGCACAGCCAAGGCCGGGCCATAAAGCTCCGGTTGCTCCGTGGAGGTTGGAAACACCTTCCACATGACCAGCCTACACCTGGAGACCCCCAGAGCTGTGACAATCCACAGCTTCCATGGCCAGGAGGAGAGAAGAGGGACACCCAAGGGACAATGCTGAAAGGGAAAAGTGGAAAATGCACCTCTTCAGGCGTGGCCACAAAGTTGATTGCGGTGTAGTAACGATCGTCCTCCTGGGACAGGCTGAAGGTGAACTGATAGTCGATGAGGAGAGTGTCTGTAAGGAACACAGGGACACGGTTATCCCACCTCCTGGAATAAAACAAGTCCTGCAGAGCAAGGCATGATGCCACTGAAGGGATTTTTGGACAACTAGGAGCCACCACAGTGTTAGGAACAACCCCCAGTCAGTGTATGATGCCACACAAGGGGCAAAAAACCCTGGAGAGGGAAAGAGGTGGCTCAGATTTGCAAGCCAAGAGCTGCTCTGAATGGAAGTTCATGCCTAAATATTGTAAAAACACACTGTAAAAAATGTGCCAAGATATTGACTTTTCCAGCCTGCAACACCTCCATGATCTAAAGGGACAGCAGGAAAATTAAAGGGATGTGCAATTCCCACTTGGCAGGGGACAAAGTTCCCCCTCATGACAAGTTTCTGTGCATCAGTGGACTTTACTGGGAGGATTTTTATAGAGCAGCTGGTTGTTGATGGATTCAGCTCCCATCTTGCCTGGAATACATCCCACCCAGGCATTCCAGGAGCAGTTTTTGGTCTGCCTGGATGTCCTTCCATGCTCATGTTTGCTTGGGCTGGGGGATAATCAACAGCCAGTTTTGGGGATGCATCCACCAGTCTCAGCATCCTTATTTATGCTAACATTTATTATTACTTGAACACCATATTCTGACTTGTCCACATTCCTGAAGCTGTGCAAGAACATTCCAAGCAATGAGGAATAGGAAATTATACACCAGGTGCTATTTTTCTCTCTCTGCCTCCTGGAGATCCCCTGTGGATAGAGAAAGTCAGACAACCTGATGTCTATCCACAGCAGAGCACCAGGAAATCTTCAAGGAATGAAACCAAGCCAGGCTGGATCTGTACAGCACAAGATTCTTCCAGAGTTGGAATATTCTGCCTTTTCCCTGTTTTTTTGTCCATTTTACCAACCCTGCAACAAATCTGGTCATCCTTGCACGGAGATTGTCATGAGGAACCACCAATGCCCTCGTTTGGCCACACAAGCAGAACCCAAATTAGCCAAAACCTGCCCATTGAGCATTTCTGTGCTGGACAAACCCACCGTTGGTGACTTCATGGAATTCAAGATTCCATCTCTCCACCCCTGCCAGGCTGCTGCTCATTGCTAATATTTGCAAACACAACCTGGAGAGTTTCCACCAAGTAAGTCGAGTCTTGGCAAAGGATCTCCTGGAATTGCACGGGAATCCAACTGTTCCATTCCGAGGAAACGTGGCAGTTCTGAAGCCCGTTTTAACAAGGATCAGAATTTAAAATAAAGAGCATTTTGCACTTATAAAAACTCTTCGGGTTTTATCTATTTGAGAGTGTTCTCCAAAAGACCAGATTTCATCTCAGTCACGTGAGAAACATCCAAAACTTTGTTCAAACGCTCCAATCATCACACAGACCTTATCAAGAAAAGCATTTTCATTCTCTTTAAACAATACTTTTCAGAAAAATTAAGCTTTTTTCGAGCTGTTTTTCAGTCCTTCCCTTAATCCCCCATATTTTAAACACAGGCTAAGACAACTGAAACAAAGTGTTTTAAACTTCAAGCACATTTTTTTATCTGCAAACACAATCCCAGAGGTACTCACAGTAACACGTTCCTTTGAGAGGATTTCCCTGATATCTGTTTTCGACTTCACACCTAAAAAAGAAAACACATTTTTTAATAAATGGGGTGGTTTTTTTGTTTTGTTTTTTTGGTAGTTATATTTATTCCCAGTCACTAAAATATATCAGAAAACACAACCTGTGCTGATAACAGCAATGATTAAAGATCAACGTCTGAGCTGTGCTGGGCTCGAAATTCCACGTTCTCTGCGAGTCAAACTTGTACAGAATAAAAAATGAAACACAAAATTCTGGATATCAACCTTTGCATCCACTTGGAAGGTATTTATTAGCTCTTCACAAAGCATGGAACTGGATTAGCTCAGTCAAAAACTAATTCCCATTTACATTTATGGCTATTCCAGGATCTCTCCGACGAAAGTTCGCTCGCGCGAGCGACGCTCTCAAAAATAAACCTGGCAATGAAATCCTTTGGAATTAAATTATTTCCACTAACATTGCACTAAAAGCATTTCTGTTTCGTTACAGAGAAACCTCCAGCAAATTTGTTGCTCTAAAACCGCTCCATTAAACCGCCTGAATGTCAAAGGCTCATTTTCAGGGATATTTACGCTCGCCCAGCCCAGGGAGCACAGGCAGTAAAATCCCCCAATTAAAGAGGAACTACTGAGGGAGAAAAAAATGTGGAGCCAGTCCAGAGGAGGCCCCACAGATGCTGCCAGGGCTGGAGCCCCTCTGCTCTGGAGCCAGGCTGGGAGAGCTGGGGGGGTTCCCCTGGAGAAGAGAAGGCTCCAGGGAGAGCTGAGAGCCCCTGGTAGGGTCTGAAGGGGCTCCAGGAGCGCTGGAGAGGGACTGGGGACAAGGCATGGAGGGACAGCACACAGGGAATGGCTTCAAACTGAAAAAGGGGAGATTTGGGTGGGATATTGGGAAGGAATTGCTGGCTGGGAGGTGGGGAGGCCCTGGCACAGGTTGCCCAGAGAAGCTGTGGCTGCCCCTGGATCCCTGGAAGTGTCCAAGGCCAGGTTGAAGCAATGTTGGATAGTGGGAGGTGTCCCTGCCCATGGCTCATGGAATGACCCATCTCATGGAATGAGATGATCTTTAAGGTCCCTTCCAACCCAAACCACGCTGTGATTCCATGTATAGTTTGGGGGGTGGGCACTTTAGTTTTCCATCCCTTCCATGTAACATTCCCAGCTGAAACGTTCTTAAAAATGGAATTATTCAGGATCCTTCCAGACATCCTCCAGGGGAAGCCCAGCTGGCTGCACCCTCAGAGCAGTCACTGAACCAACAGCAGGGAGAGATGAGCAGAGACACCAGGAACAGCACCAGGAAGAAACAGGGGGGGTTCCATGCTGGGAAAATGGGGGGAATCCATGGTGGGACAGGGGGGTGACTTGGGGGGACAGGGAGGTTCCATGGTGGGACAGGGAGGGTTCCATGGTGGCATAGGGGGGTTCCATGGTGGGACAAGATTGTTTCATGGTAGGACAAGAGGGTTCCATGGTAGGACAGGGATTGTTCCACGGTGAAACAAGATTGTTTCATGGTGGGACAAGGGGGAGGTTCCTTGGTGGGACAAGATTGTTCTATGGTGGGACAGGGGGGTTCCATTATGAGGCAGAGGGGGTTCCTTGGTGGGACAAGGGGATTCCATGCTGGGACAAGGGGGTTCCTTGGTGGGACAGGAGGGTTCCATGGTGGGACAAGATTGTTCCATGGTGGGACAGGAGGGTTCCATGCTGGGATGAGATTGTTCCATGGTGGGACAAGGGGGTTCCCCTGCAGGACAAGGGGGTTCCATGGTGGGACAAGACTGTTCCATGGTGGGACAGAGGGGGGCTCCATGGTGGGACAGGGGGGGTTCCATGGTGGGACAAGATTGTTCCATGGTGGGACAAGGGGGAGATTCCACGGTGGGACAGGGGAGTTCCATGGTGGGACAAGGGGGATGTTTCTTGGTGGGACAAGGGAAGTTCCATGGTGGGACGGGGGGGGTTCCACAGTGGGACAAGGTGGTTCCACGGTGGGACAGGGGGTGTTCCACGGTGGGACCGGCACGACTTTCTGATTTCAAACAACAAAGAAACAAACTCACAGCTGACACTCATCTCCTTTTATGCCCTTGGTGGTGCAGAAGCACTTGCCGGTGTTGGTGTTGCAGACGGACGCGTGGCCGTTGCACTTGCAGGCTGTGGAGCAGAGGGGGGAGAAGACACAACACTGAGCCAGGCAGGAGGAACAAACTCGACAGCAATTAAGTCCTTCAGCTGCCAAACTGAGCTACACCAACAATTAACGTGCAGATGAAAACCCATTTGGTGCTCTTTGTTTCCCTTTTGTGCAGCCAAAAATAGAACCCCGCATCAAAACAGAGCGAGCGCGGCCCCAGGACTGATGTTTGTAGGAAATCATCACCTGACTGAGATTTTTAGCCTCAAAAATTTATTTGACTTCCTCTCCCGTTGACACACGGCAGCGGGGATGTCATGACTGGCAAGGGGAATAATGTTTGGAGTAGTTTTGGGCTTGCTAAGACACCTCAGCCAAACTCAGAACTCTCGAGAGAAGAGTTTGGAAATTAAAACAAAGCTGGTGGGGCTTTTAGGGCCTTTTCTATAAATAAATAAATAGGAGAAAATAATGTCTCAATAGTCCTATTGAGAAAATAACGTCCTTGTCAACAGTGTCAGCAGAAAACATCTGGTGCCAAGAAGACGATGTCCACGTTGGAATTTGGGGCACATTCCCCAATATATTTTAGGATAACTTTGAGATGAATGTCAGGGGGTTGTGGTTGAAGAAAATCAGCAGAGTTCTGGACTTCCCTCAGGCTTGGGGCCCGCCAAAAATAGCCCAGTTTATATAGAATTAGACCTGAGTTTGCTGGAGATCCAACCCAAGGTCCCACGGTGGGGACACACGGGAGATTCGCTTCCCAAAATGCTCCTGGTTCAAACTAAATGCTCATGTTGATACACTTTGACACCTTTATTCATAAAGGTGGAGAGGAGGAACATAAAAAAAAAAAGGAAAAAAAAAACCAAACTCAAAACCAAATCAACAAATTGGAACAAAACCAACACAACCGGCTGTCCCGGATGTCATGTGGAGAAGAGTGGAGAGAACAACTTTTCAGCCTTTAAGGAATTGTTCTCCCAGTGAAGGTGCATCCACCTGGAGCTGTGCACGGGAGAGGGTACAAAACAAGAAAGAAAAAAGTGCACAAAGAGAAAATCCCTTGTTTATGACCCCTGAGCTTGCTGGGAACAGGCTGCTTTAAGGTCTAGAGCCTCCTCGTTAAGAGACATAAAATCCTTCTCATTAATGGGCCACTCAAGGTACCAGCGGATTCTTAGACATCAAGTCCCCATCCTGAATATTCCTGCCAGCTTTTGACCTTTTTTTAGGGCTCCTTTTGATGTCCCCTTTCTTTCTGTTGGCACATAATGGAAGAATATTGTATCAGGGACACTTAATTGTGCCTCTCAGAGGTGGGTGAGTGGTTTCCTAGCAGCAACACGGAGTAAAATAGGAAGAAGCATAAAGGCTTATTGTGGGAACAAGGAGCCTGAATGAAAATTCGACAAAATAATTGTCTTCTGTGAAGGGAAACACACTTTTCATTAGTGGCACTTAAAGAAAAATAAGTCTCAGTACTGCTGAGAATGTCTTGTACTTCCTTCCTCCTGCTTTGCACGAGGGAAGCAAAGCGACGTCGGATCAATATTCAACATGAACACACATAAAATTCCTCCTAATTTTTAAGTTCCATGCTGTTTAGAGGCAGATTGCAGCATCTTGAGCATTAACATTAATGTTTTCCCCCTCCCTGCTCTTCAGCCTCGTGCTTATCAAGAAGCCTGAACACTGAAACATCTCTATTTACAACAAGAGAATCTATTTCTTTATCCGTTTTCCTCCAAGACTACAACTAGAGATTAATTACTGAAGGGCTGGAATCTGCACAAAGAGACACCTTCAAGTGGTTTTTTTAAGAACTATGAACTGTGGATAAAATGTACTGGATGTCCTCACTGGAGTCTCCAAATGACCATTTCCCTCCAGAGTCAGAGATGCCAGAGCAGACAAGCCAAAATTTTTTGGAAATGGTTTTTTGCCTGTGAATGCTGGTAAGAGTTTGATGCTGAACCACCCCATGGTGACTCTCCTTCCACCTCCTCCACAAACCACAGGTCACAGACTCATTCAGAGACGGACACAGGGATCTTTACTCCTCTTCCCACGTTTCTGACAGCCCAGTTCCCCCATGGAAACACCATCACCCACCAGCCCAAGGCCATTTTTCCATTCCACGTGCTCTACCTGCCCTCCAAGGCCTGGGGGAGCCCTGGGAGGGGGGGACAGGCAGGACACAGCACCAGCAGCTCCTGGGCCACCAGCAAAGGCTCCATGGAAGTGCTGGGAAGCGCTGCCACAGCCACAATCTGATCCCAGGCATAATAGAGCCTTCCCTTGGCTTGCAAATAACATCCTTATCTCCCACCAGCATATTTTCATGGGGAACTTTAATCAGAGGATTCAAAAAAACCCTCCTGAATGCAGAGAAAGCACCTTGCAGCTATTTTTACATTTGATGTGCTGCGTTTCCTGCCCTTCCTGATTAACACTCCTCGACTTGGACACCTCCTAAAAGCAACCTCTGAGCAGTGATTTACCTGCCATTTAGGCATTACCTGCCCAGCTCTGCCAACACCAGGCATGGGATGCAAACGGTCCTTTCAGGGAAATAACTGCAGCTTGTCAACATTTTTCCAACACAAAGGGATATAACCTTGTGTTGGGATTTTTACAGGGGTACCTAGTGATGGAACAAGGGATGATGGCTTTAAATTACAAGAGGGTAGGATTAGATGGGATATTGGGAAGGAATTGTTGGCTGGGAGGGTGGGCAGGCCCTGGCATAGGTTGGGCAGAGAAGCTGTGGCTGCCCCTGGATCCCTGGGAGTGTCCAAGGCCAGGTTGGAGCAACCTGGGCTAGTGGAAGGTGTCCCTGCCCATGGCAGGGGGTGGAACTGGATGGGCTTTAAGATCCCTTCCAACTCATTCCATGATCCTATGGATCATGATCCTAAGGATCCATGATGCCTCACACTATCAGTGAGTGTGCAAACACAGGGATAGTTTTGTGTCAGGCTGGAATGTACAACAACCACCTCCAGCACGGATGGGACTGTGGGCTCTGAACACAGAGCAGCACAAAACATGGCTCACAAATGCACAAAAAGAGTGGAATCAGCACATTATTAATGGGAAAGGAAGGAGGGATGTGGCTCAGAGGAGGGGGGGAAGCAGGAGCTGGCTCTGCTGCCCATCAGGCAACCCTTATCTGAACAATTCCCCTCTGGAAAGCTTTCCACTGAGCAGAAATGACTGATGGGCAGGAGTCACCCTGGCTGCATCAGACAGGCTGATTTGCTCTCCTTGGCCTTTCCCAGCCTCCTGCTTCCCTCTCCCTTCTGTCTTCCCCGTAAATAGCGTTAAATCACAGCAAATTAAAACCCTGGGCCCAGAGCGCCGGAGAGCAAAGCACTTGTGCCATGAGCTGCTGCTCCATCAGATAAGGACTGAAAGCTGCTCCACAGGCCCTCAACACGTTTTCTAATTTGTTTTTCGGGCATCTGGATGATTTCAGCCTGTCATTCATTACCTCAACAACAAACTGGTTTGGGACGATCCTCGCGAGGGAGAGTCCAAAAAGGAACTCGCTCCCCATTTCCGCACGCGCGGAAAAGCAACACCTTCCAACAGGCACGTTGTGATCCAGTGATTAAACTGAAAGCTCAGGGCAGGATTTTGTATCTTCTCAAGCAACTCGGCCTCAATTTATTCATCCCTGCACTTCAAATTATCTCCACCCGAAATGAGTTTACGAGTATCAGCGGTGTTTAATCTGCCAGATAATGTCGTGAAATCAAGTGTCAGAAACACTTTCTCCTTTGTACCTGTGTTGTAAAACCCTTTTCTCTAAGGAAGGTAGACATATCCCTGTATTGTTTCCCCCCCCTGCTTCCAGGACTCTGCCCACTGGGAAGGTTTTTGCAGCCCCAAACATCACCACCTCGCTCTTGCTTGGGGAAACAGGATGTTCATGTTCCAGCTACAGACTCCCACCTTCATCCAAAAGGTCAGTGCTACTCCCAGTAAACACATTCAATGAATATCCAAGGATTTTCTACTGGATTGTCTCCTTGGAAGGAGAAACTCAAAGTCTTCAATGTCCACTTGTTAACCACCTTCACCTCTTTCTTCCAGGATGGCTGCAAACCACCCACACTCATTTCATGGCAGCACTGCCACTGCTCTGCCACCAGCACTGAGATGTCTGTTCTACCCTTCCAGCCCTGTATGATTGTCTCACTCCACCCAGTGATATTCCATCAGCAGAACCCATGGGGATGGTGCTGTTTAACATCTCTGCTGGTGACAGGGACACAGTGGGACTGAGGCACCTCAGCAAGTTTGCCGGTGACCCCGAGATGTGTGGTGTGGTCACGGGCTGCAGGGAGGGGATGGATTGGCATCCAGGGGGAGCTGGACAGGCTGGAGAGGTGAGAATGTGGGAAACTCATGACTTGTCCTTTCAACAAGGACTTGTCCTTTCAATAAGGAAAAGTGCAGGTCCTGCACCTGGGTCAGGGCAATCCCAGCACAAACACAGACTGGGAGAATGGATGGAGAACAGCCCTGGGAGAAGGACTTGGGGGTGTTGGTGGGGGAGAGGCTGGAGATGCCCCAGTCAAGACCCTCTGTGCCCTGGGCTGATCCCCCAGTGTGGGCAACAGGACAGGGGGGGATTCTGCCCCTCTGGCCCTGTCTCAGCTGAGACCCCCCTGCAGAGCTGCTCCAGCCCTGGGAACAACAGCACAAGGACGTGGAGCTGCTGGAGAGAGTCCAGAGGAGGTGTCAGAGATGCTGCCAGGGCTGGAGCCCCTCTGCTCTGGAGCCAGGCTGGGAGAGTTGGGGGGGTTCCCCTGGAGAAGAGAAGGCTCCAGGGAGAGCTGAGAGCCCCTGGCAGGGCCTGAAGGGGCTCCAGGAGAGCTGGAGAGGGACTGGGGACAAGGCATGGAGGGACAGCACACAAGGAATGGCTTCCCAGTGCCAGAGGCAGGGTTAGATGGAATACTGGGAAGGAATTGTTGTCTGTGAGGGTGGGGAGGCCCTGGTCCAGGTTGGGAAGAGAAGCTGTGGCTGCCTCTGGATCCCTGGAAATGTCCAAGGTCAGGTTGGACAGGGCGTGGAGTGAGCCGGGCTAGTGGAAGGTGTCCCTGCCCATGGCAGGGGGGTGGAATGAGATGATCTTTAGGATCCTTTCCAATCCCTTCCATCCTCTGATTCTGTGATTAAGGCTGAGCAAGAAGCCCCTTCCCTCACATCTGCACATCCCCTCTCACAGCTGGATTCTGGTTTACAACTGCTCTTTCCATGCTACAACACTAAAAAACGCACAGTAGTTCCAAACAATGTCACGAGGCTGAAGGGCAAAACTCCAAGTCCTACATGTTCATTTCTCAATATTAACTGTATTGGCCTTTCAAGGAACATTTTCTTCCCCACTTTGTTAACTGGATCTCACACAGCTTCGTGCCAAAGAGTCCCACAATGCTTTACAAACTCGAAATGCAATTTTAACAGGGTTCTTCTAATCCTCCACTGAAATGCAGCCAAGCCCTCAGCTGAAACACGGGCAGCCTTTGTGAAGCAGACAATTAGAACCATAAACACTCACCACATTAAGCAAATGGAATAGAAGGTGGGACTTAGATAAGCAGAAATCCGTTTGAGACGTCGGGATTAATGCTTTTCCTTCCCAAAACAGGCTCATCAAACCCTACAACACAGCCCTTTTTTCACTGTGGTCACTTCAAGGTTTACAAAGGAGGGGGGGGTGAAAAAATCATCGTAAAAAAAAAATCAGGAATTTCATCCAGCACTTGGAGAGGCTTTGATTTGGAGAAACGAGGGCTGAGCCTCGCTGGCAGGAGGGAAAACACGAATTATGGGGATGTAATTCCAGTGAAGATAAAAGAGGGAAGGAGCAAAGAGAGGGAAAACATCAAAGGGTTCAGTGCAGGGCAGATGTGAGGTGGTACTTACGCTGACACGTCCCCCCGTTGGTGGGATCCCCGTAGTAGCCAGAAATACAAGTTTCACAGTGTTTGCCTGTTGTCAGGTTCTCACATTTCTCACAGATGCTCTCGTTGACACACTTGCTGTGCCCATTACACTGGCAGGCTGGAAAAGAAAAATAAAAACAACAGGAAAAACGATGAGTGTTCACGCTCAAATTTAGTATTTGTGCTCAAACGGACCCTCAGGAGAGTGTGTTGTGCAGAGGATGAATTAAACCTTTTCCTGCACCTTCCAGAGAGGTTCTTGAAGTCTTACTGATCGTACACGACCTCAAAGAGAGGTGGGTATTGGAAATCTGGAATTAAAAGCAAGAGATGGACAACTGAACTCTCAAACATTAGGGGCACTCTGGACTGGAAGCTGCTGGTGGGATGGGTGACGAGGAATGGGGAGGGGAGTGTTTAGCAACAGCACAAGTCACTTTTTTCTGTAGGTTTTGGGTCAGAAACATGAGTTAAAAATCGCCCTGAGCGTTATTAAGAGTTAAATCAACCTTCAAAGGCCTTTCTCTCAAACAGAAACGCTGCTTCTGTTTCATTTATTCAAAAACGAAAAAAAAAACCAAACAAAAGTGAAACCCTCAGTAATGATCTGTGGGGAAAGGAAAAATGAATAGTTAAATCTTCCTGCAGCAAAGCTCTGTAGCTCAGCTGCATCTCCAACTGCAACTCCTGTTTCCATGCTCTCCTATTCATGGAGGGAACACAGACCCAAAAAGACTTCAAAACTCTCTCCCCTCACATTTAATTGCAAGGTTGGCCAATGAAAGCCTGGCCACTTACCTGGGCACTGGATGAAGGACCAGCTGTAGCTGTTCTCCACAGGGCACATGCTGACATTGAG
Organism: Manacus candei; assembly: GCF_025592945.1. NCBI lineage: Eukaryota > Metazoa > Chordata > Aves > Passeriformes > Pipridae > Manacus > Manacus candei. The sequence goes on along the minus strand of NW_026138096.1, from coordinate 14,229,073 downwards.
GACGGGCTCCAGGCTCTGCTTCCCTGCCGTGGACGGGCTCGGCATCCTGACGGGACCCCGGAAAGAGCCTTCCATGCACTTGCCCTTCCCGGTGTTGCTGGGATCCGTGCACCACCCACAGCCAGGCTGCTCCAGGCAGTGAGCACACGTGCAGTAGCCTGAGCAGTTCTCAGCTGTAAAACAACCCCCAAAACCCCATGAAATTAGGGAATAAACCACCCCCCCGAGGCGACGGCGGACGCGGGAACCCCCGCGGGGCTTTTACGACCTCGACGTTTATCTCGCCCAATCCATCCATATTTATCCTGCTATTCCCATGAATCTATATCCATATATTCATCCCTATCAACACATTTATTCCAGAATCTCAGCTAACAAAGGCTGCATTCATCAGTGAGTGATAAAACAGGCCCCCCCCCAAGCAGGTTTTCTGAACCATTACACAGCACCCGCTAAATCCAGAGGTTAATGTTCCCTCTCCAAAACATCTCCCGTTGATTTACAAGGGATCAGATGAGAAAATGAGCCATCTGGAAGCAAAAGCTAAAAAAAAAACCAGCCTGTTTACTCTCTTTGAGTCCCTTCCTACCACATGTTTTAGCATCACACGCTATTATTTCAAGCACTTGCCCGAGTTGAAAAGCACAGAACACAAATACAGAATAAAATTCCACCCTTTAACCCTCCCTTTCTCTAATGGAGGTTGGATTTCAGGGGTGACAAACCCTTCACACACAGAAAACTTCTTGTATTCCTTTGCCCAGATCACCTTAAAAAAATATTTTGTAGATTCTTGGTGCTGCAAAGTGAGCAGGCTTTCTGTCTTTATGCTTAAATTGACAAGATTTGCCTTTAAAATAGGACAAAATGTACTAGAAAAATGTTGTTTTCCATTATTTCAGCTTACTCATCTCCTGCCTGATGCTTCCTCCAACTTTTGACCTCTGGCAATAGAGGAAGTTCATCACTCTCCTGTTGGACTGTTCCTGAAACCCATTTTCTTCACCCTTTATTTTGCAACACTTTTGAGTTCCTTGCTCACACTCAGCTCATAAAGATTTCAACATCAATAAAATAGCTTCTACATCTTCATTTGTTTTAGATTTTTGGGGCTCTTTCACCCCAGCTTGAAAAAAAAATGCAATATTCCAAAGCACCTTAAATCTTGGTCACCAGAAATCTTGGCCACTTTTACCTAAAATGGGTAAAAAAATGAATCTTTTCTTTAAGAGAAGTTTAAAATTTCTAGTGAGGGGCTGAAAGGAGACAACACTTTAGAACAAAACTCTTCTGTAAACCCTAATTTGGATTTTGATAAAGACTTCAACATAAATAAAATAACTTCTAAATCTTCATTTGCTTTTAGATTTTTGGGGCTCTTTCACCCCAGTTTGAAAAAAACCCACAATATTCTAAAGCACCAGAAATCCTGGTCACCAGAAATCTTGGTCACATTTACCTAAAATGGGTAAAAAAATGAATTAATTCCTTAAGAGAAGTGAAAAATTTCTAGTGAGGGGCTGTGAGGAGACAACACCTCAGAAAAAACCACTTGTGTAAACCCTCATTTGGATTTGGTTAAAGACTTCAACACAAATAACTTCTAAATCTTCATTTGTTTCAGATTTTTGGGGCTCTTTCACCCCAGCTTGAAAAACAACCCAAAATATCCTAAAGCACCAGAAATCTTGGCCACTTTTACCCAAGAGGGCTAAAAAATGAATTATTTATTTAAGAGAAGTTAAAAATTTCTGGTGTGGGGCTGTAAGGAGACAACACTTCAGAACAAAACACTTCTGTAAGCCCTCATTTGGATTTTGATAAAAATTTCAACATAAATAAAAAAACTTCTAAATCTTCATTTGCTTTTAGATTTTAGGGGCTCTTTCAGCCCAATTTGAAAAAAACCCACAATATTCTAAAGCACCAGAAATCTTGGCCACTTCTACCTAAGAGGGGTAAAAAATGAACGATTTCTTTAAGAGAAGTTACAAATTTCTGGTGTGGGGCTGTAAGGATACAACACTTCAGAACAAAACTCTTCTGTAAACCCTAATTTGGATTTTGATAAAGACTTCAACATAAATAAAATAACTTCTAAATCTTCATTTGCTTTTAGATTTTTGGGGCTCTTTCACCCCAGTTTGAAAAAAACCCACAATATTCTAAAGCATGAAGAAATCTTGGTCACCAGAAATCTTGGCCACTTTTACCTAAAATGGGTAAAAAAAATGAATCATTTCTTTAAGAGAAGTGAAAAATTTATAGTGAGGGGCTGTAAGGAGACAACAGTTCAGAATAAAACTCTTCTGTGAACCCTAATTTAGAATTTGATAAAGACTTCAACATAAATAACTTCTAAATCTTTGTCTTCGATTTTTGGGGCTCTTTGACCCCAGCTTGAAAAAAACCCACAATATTCTAAAGCACCAGAAATCTTGGCCACTTCTACCTAAGAGGGGTAAAAAATGAACCATTTCTTTAAGAGAAGTTACAAATTTCTGGTGTGGGGCTGTAAGGATACAACACCTTAGAACAAAACTCTTCTGTAAACCCTAATTTGGATTTTCATAAAGACTTCAACATAAATAAAATAACTTCTAAATCTTCATTTGCTTTTAGATTTTTGGGGCTCTTTCACCCCAGTTTGAAAAAAACCCACAATATTCTAAAGCATGAAGAAATCTTGGTCACCAGAAATCTTGGTCACGTTTACCTAAAATGGGTAAAAAAATGAATTAATTCTTTAAGAGAAGTGAAAAATTTCTGGTGTGGTGCTGTAAGGAGACAACACTTCAGAATAAAACACTTCTGTGAATCCTAATTTGGATTTGGTTAAAGACTTCAACATAAATAACTTCTAAATCTTTGTTTGTCTTCGATTTTTGGGGTTCTTTCACCTCAGCTTGAAAAAAAATGCAATATTCTAAAGCACCAGAAATCTTGGCCACTTCTACCTAAGAGGGGTAAAAAATGAACCATTTCTTTAAGAGAAGTTACAAATTTCTGGTGTGGGGCTGTGAGGAGACAACACTTCAGAACAAAACTCTTCCGTAAACCCCAGTTTGGGTTTGACAAAGACAAGAATGGAATCATGGAAGGCTGGAGGCACCTCACAAACCGTGGAGCTCCAACCCCCTCCATGGGCAGGGAATCTTCCACCGGCCCAGGCTGCTCCGAGCCCGTCCAACCCGGCTTGGATTGGGGGAGTTTTAAGCACAACCCACGAGCGTCCTGAAGACTTTTACCAACCAAACATCCCTCCCTCAAGGCCCCAGGGGCGGTGACTCACGGGGGCAGCTGCTCATGGTGTACCACTCCATGCACTGGCCGTAGGGGAAGGAGGCCACGTAGGCGTTGGAGTCCACGCACTGCTTCATGTTGCTGCACCACATGCACTCGGAGCTGCCGCTGGTGCACTCCCCGCAGGCCGAGCGCAGGGCGCAGGGCGTGCGGCACTGCTTGGCACTGTGGTTGGCTAAGAGGGGGGAGAGAGAGAGGGTCAGCTCCCTGCCAGGGAGAACCACGGAGTGCCTTGGGTTGGGAGGGATTGTGGAAGGTCGGCTCGTTCCGACCTCACGCCCTGCCGTGGGCAGGGACACCTTCCACTAGCATGGGTTGCTTCGAGTCTGCTCCAACCTGGCCTTGGACACTTCCAGGGATCCAGGGGCAGCCACAGCTTCTCTGCCCAACCTGGGACAGGGCCTCAACACCCTCACAGACAACAATTCCTTCCCAATATCCCATCTATCCCTGCCCTCTGGCACTGGGAAGCCATTCCCTGTGTCCTGTCCCTCCATCCCTTGTCCCCAGTCCCTCTCCAGCTCTCCTGGAGCCCCTTTAGGCGCTGCAAGGGGCTGTGAGGTCTCCACTCAGCCTTCTCTTCTCCAGGTTGAACAACCCCAACTCTCTCATCCTGTCTCCACAGGGAAGATGCTCCAGTTCCCTCATCAATTTTGTGGCAGGTCCTGGACATGCTCCAACAGTTCCACATCCTTCTTACGTTGGGGGCACCAGAAACCATTCCATGAACCATCGAATCCCAGAATGGTTTGGGTTGGAAGAGACCTAAAGATCATCTTGTTCCACTCCTCTGTCACAGGCAGGGACACCCTCCACTAGCCCAGGTTGCTCCAACCTGGCCTTGGACACTCCCAGGGATCCAGGGGCAGCCACAGCTTCTCTGGGAATGCTGTTCTGAGTGTTGGCTTTATCTCTCCACAGGTCTGTCTTTCACCCCAGTGAAAGGCTGGGAAGAACCCCCACATTTCACACGAGCACACTGGAACCTGTTCTAAGGGATTTGATCAGTTCCCCACATCAAACAAGCCCTGAGAGCAGAACTAACTCGGGAGTTTTCAGTGTGAGCCAACACTTTATCATCTGTTTCAAGTGACTGCTCTCAGACCAAGTTAAAACTTAAAAAAACCAAGTTAAAGCTTAAATCAAAGCACGTCGAGTGAAAACATACAGAATTTGGAGTTCAAGTTCACATTCGGGATCTGCATCCTGCACTTCCACAAAGAACCATTTCAAGTGGTTCTCACTTCAGAATTTTATGTAATCAGCCAACTTTCTTACTACTTAAAAAGAGGCACTAATTGGTATTCAGAAATAATCAGCTATAATGGAAAATGAGCAGACCAAGCCATCTGAAAAGATATGCAGTTCCAACAAAGCTGGAAGACTTTTCCCAAAAGCAAATAGCTTCTTTTTTTTTTTTTTTTTTTCCAAGTTCTCATATCTCCAAAGTGTCCTGCTCAATTAATTTCAAACTTTGATAAAATCCTCCTCTGGCTACGGAGCCGGGGAGGGGAGAAAGGGGAGTTCAATTGGAAAGTAGCTTTTATTTCTTTATTTTAGTTTAGTTTAGTTTTAAACAGGAGATTGCTCCGTAGCATAATTAACCTAAATGTCACATCCAGGTACGCGACGGAGAGAGAAAAATAATTAAAATCATGTTACTTCAAGTATTTTACAGTTAAGGGCGTAAATGTTGAGCTATTTTTAAAATCTCCACTTCCTGCATGAAGGAACTGCACAAGATACTGGTTCAGAACCACTTTTCTTTGGCAAAGTCAGGACGCAGTTGGTTTAAAATGTGATAAATCGGAGGGTTTTTTTGTTTCTCCAGGAAATATAAATCCAGTTGGGTGTATATAAACATAAAATATTTATATATATATATTTTTTTTAGATATATAATATAAATATAAATCCAAGAGAGGTGTTTTCACCTGGCCTTTCGCAGATGCTGCCGTTGAGCTCGTCGATGCACGTCGCCACCTTCAAGCCCTGCTGGGATGGCTCAGCTAAATAGACACAAAACCCAGCATCACTGGGTTCCTGGGGAAGCCACTGGACCAAGGTGTCAGTGAAAGGGGACATGTCTTCCCAGCACCAGTAGGACACGTTGATTTTCCTCAGGCCGACCCACGGAGTCAAAGTTTTGGGCTGGGAAAAGAGAGGAGCAGGTGAAATCTGAATTAGCACATAGACACTAATAAAATTAGTAAATAAAACTTCTTATCAATTCTTAATATAAAGATCCCATAGTACAGCTATTTCTGCTGGTAGTGTAATTTTTGGCACATTTTTGTTTTGGGGAGGAGCACTTGAGCTCTGTTGGTATAATATGTTATTTTACTGCTGAATGATATAAACGTGACTGACTAAAATGATTTTATGCACTTTTAAACCTTAGAGCTGCAGGTAGTGGCAGCAAGAGGGTTACACAGCACGTTGTGCCAACACCAGCAGGTTTTCTTGTTATGATTAAACACCTTAAAAAGGGAATAACTTAAAACAGGAGTAACTACAAAGCAGAGCGTCCCCCAGCACAGCCACTGATGCTCTGCTTTGTTCTGGTGTCATTGACACCTTTTTTTATTCTTCAGTGATTCAGGTCCTCTCTTCCTTGTTACATCTCATGAGGTTCCCATGGGCTCTCCTCCCCACCCTGTCCAAGTCCCTCTGGATGGCATCCCAGCCCTCAGGAGTGTCATCAGCTTGGAAGGGACATTAAAGACTATCCAGTCCCATCCCCTGCCATGGGCTGGGACACCTTCCAATAGCCCAGGTTGCTTCATGACCCGTCCAACCCAGCCTTGGACACTTCCAGGGATCCAGGGGCAGCCACAGCTTCTCTGCCCAACCTGGGACAGGGCCTCACCACCCTCCCAGCCAGGAATTCCTTCCCAGTATCCCATCTAACCCTGCCCTCTGGCACTGGGAAGCCATTCCCCTTGGTCTGTCCCTCCATGTCTTGTCCCAGGTCCCTCTCCAGCTCTCCTGGAGCCCCTTTAGGCCCTGCCAGGGGCTCTCAGCTCTCCCTGGAGCCTTCTCTTCTCCAGGGGAACCCCTCCAGCTCTCCCAGCCTGGCTCCAGAGCAGAGGGGCTCCAGCCCTGGCAGCAGCTCCGGGGCCTCCTCTGGACTCTCTCCAGCAGCTCCACGTCCTTGTGCTGTTATTCCCAGGGCTGGAGCAGCTCTGCAGGGGAGTCTCAGCTGAGACAGGGTCAGAGGGGCAGAATCCCCCCCTGCCCTCTGCCCATGCTGGGGGATCAGCCCAGGATAGAGTTTCCCACATTACAAGCATTCCACACCAATATCCCCTAAAACAGGCTTGTAGTCTCCTCAGACTCACTTTTCAAAGGACACCATAAATAGGAAAAAAACCCTGTCAATTAATGATTTTTGTCTCCCCAGTGTAAGGATTTAAACATGTTGCCATGTTTCTTTAGGAATTAACTCTACACTGAACTACTGGGATATCCAGAAACACCTGGAGCTGTCAGAACCAGGTACTTTGACGACACCCCAGGCTTGGTTTCCTCTTCACAAAAGATTTAACAAACAATCCTGCTTAAATTACACTTTACCTTTCCTTGACTAAATTGACTCCACTCTAAAACACTGCAACTGTTGCAACTCCAGTTGAAAACTACAAAGGGAATCAAAGCAGGGAATGTTCTTGTTTCGACAGGGGAATACTTCTCTTAAGTACTGAAGCACGTTCTCCCCTGAAAAGCAGCAATCCCGCTGCCTCCAGCCTCATTTATCCTGGATAAAACTCTTCCCACAGCAGCCTCTGGGACCCAGGAGTTGATACTCTGATGTGCCATGAAGTCCCAGCAGTTTTCCAGCCCAAGCCAGGATTTTAGGGACGCTGCCCAGCATCGCTCTCTGTCAGGGCTGTAGCACCACCTACACAACCTGCCCTGAACATTCCCTGCTCCTCCCAAGGACTGGAAAAATACATGTATTTATTTTATTGATGCATGAAGAGGGACAGATTCCAATTCACTTCTCCCTGGCTCCTATGAAAAAAGCACCTGCCACTGAATCCCACATAAATAACTCCAAATAAGCCAAGCGGCTCTGTGGAATAAGGAGGTGACATTTTAAAAAGCTGCTTTTCTGAGCGGAATAAATAAGTTCCAGTGCTTTGCATGAAACACCTCCAGTGCCCCAAAGGGACCTTTATTTATAAAATATTGTGTACAAGTCAGGAGAGGGCTCCTGCTGCAGCCCTGGATCCCACCAGGGAAACACAGGGGGTGATTCCATTACAGAAAGTGATACCTCTGAGGCACCGGGTATGTTTATATTTATCTTTCCCATTTACATTCCTGACAATCTCGGCTCAGAATCACCCAGAGGGTGCATTGAATTTCAAAAGGAGATCAGTCCTTTTGGGTTAAGAGGCATTTCTGTTGTGTACAGAGTACACAATACCCCGGCAGGGACTTCTCCACAGGCAGAGCTTAATTACACAAGGGGGCAGAAAAAAAGCACTCACCGAGGACTGGATCTTCTGCAGCTCCTTCAGGACAAAATCCACCTTCTTCTGGGTAGTGAGGGAAGCCAGCAGAGCACCATTGGACCTGCAGGACAGCTTGGCATGGTCGTAGGTCTCCTTGGCATTGGTGATCTTCAGGCAGGAGTTGCCAACCAAGTGCCAGTTTGTTCCACAGATGTTTTCTGGGGAAGGGAGGAGAGAGGAAGTAAACCCAGAGACACAGGTGACCCTCACAGCGTTCAAAGGAGGGAGAGAACCATGAAAGAACATGAGCCCAGGTGGGTAAGAAAGCCAATGGCCCCTGGTCTGTGTGTCCCAGCCCTGAGCTGGCACTGCTGGGGCACCTCCAGCCCTGGGGGCACTTCTGGGACCCTCAGACAGGAGAGACATGGAGGGGCTGGAGCGTGTGCAGGGAAGGGAACGGAGCTGGGAAGGGTCTGTTCCCTTCCCCAGTCCCTCTCCAGCTCTCCTGGAGCCCCTTTAGGCCCTGCCAGGGGCTCTCAGCTCTCCCTGGAGCCTTCTCTTCTCCAGGGGAACCCCCCCAGCTCTCCCAGCCTGGCTCCAGAGCAGAGGGGCTCCAGCCCTGGCAGCAGCTCCGGGGCCTCCTCTGGACTCTCTCCAGCAGCTCCACGTCCTTGTGCTGTTGGGGGGGCTCAGCCTGGAGAAAAGGAGGCTCAGGGGGGACCTTCTGGCTCTGCAACTCCCTGACAGGAGGGGGGAGCCGGGGGGGGGTCGGGCTCTGCTGCCAGGGAACAAGGGACAGGAGGAGAGGGAACGGCCTCCAGCTGTGCCAGGGGAGGTTAAGGTTGGATATCAGGAAAACTTTCTTCCCTAAAAATGTTGCCAAGCTCTGTCACAGCTGCCCAGAGCAGTGTTGGGAGTCCCCATCCCTGGAAGTGTCCACAAAATGCAGTGGACGTTCCCTTCATGCCGTGGTTTGGTGGGATGGTGGGATTCAGTCAAAGGTTGATGATGATCTTGGAGGTATTTTCCAATTTTAATGATTCCATGAACCCTTCTACTAAAATAAAACATACAGCCCTATCCCAAACCAGTCTGACTTACTGGTGTGCCCAGAACTAGTGAGGAGCATTGACCCTCCTCCCCAAGAGAAGGGTTTCAACACTCTTAGGGAAGGGTTGCCACGGGTTTTTAGGAATTTACTCTACACTTAATTAGTGGGATATCTAGTGTATTCCCTTGTCATTATCCAGCAATATTCCCCTGTTAAATCCTTATATTGGAGAAGAAAAGCTGTTTGGGGGAGCTGAAGTCTGACACCAGCATTTAGTTACCTTGCAGTATGTAATCAAAGCATTTATTACAATGTTGAGGAGTGAAATCATTGTAGGAGAAAGAGGAAAAGAAACCAAACTAGTATTTTGTTGATGGCTTAAAACCACTTATTCACCCACAGTTTCCAGGGGACCTTTTTAAAGGCAGGAAAGGGTTGTTGTGCTCCTGCCCCTGGCATGAAGTTCCAGGATTAATCCCTGGTTCATCTCGAGCACAGTCCCACTCCTGAAGAATTCCTTTGTCTCTGTGGTTCGTTATTTCCCGTACAAAAAAACCCTGGGGGGCATTTCCAGTGGGAATTTAGACTTAACAGATTGAAAAGCTCTCGAGTGTCAGTTTTTCAGATGGGCTTTTTACACCCATCATCAAGTCACCCCCTTTTCTACATCAAATTAAACACACCAACCTCTTGATCTACCTCATTAAAAGATGTTTTTTTTCTCACTCTCATGGCTCTGATCCAAAGTCTCCTCGATTTTTAACTCTTCCAGACTGGCAAAACCAGACCTGGACACGTCCAAGCTTATCAGAGTTCCTGGGGGAAGGTTTTCCATGCCCATTAAAATGTCCTGTCTGGTGGGGTTTTTTTCCCCCCTTTCTCTATATTTTATTACCTGCAAATGTTAATCACTGAAGATCCTGTATTTTTTTCCTCCCAGTCATTGAGATAAAAAAAAAGTTACTCCAAGGGGACTAATAACCAGCTCCTGTGAGCTCCACTGGAAACACTTAAACAGGAGAATTTTCCTTAAACACTTCAGGTGTTACTTGCCTAATTTGTCCAGTATGTGCCATTATGCTTTTGCACCAATTTAGTTCCCCAAATTAAATAGCATGCATTATTAACTCTAATATCTTGCAGAGGCCTATTATCAACAGCTTTTATCAAATGGAAAGGGAGAAATGAAATACAGCCTAATAATTACACACATGATCACAGCCCTCTTCAGACAATTGGGACTGAAAAAATATTCCAGCAGATTTGATGGATTTATCAGAAATTAAGTTTCATGCCAGAGCTGGTATGATTAAACAACATTATTTACTCCAGCCTAGCACTAAAAATTATAGATTTGAGGGGTGAAAAAGATAAAAATGAACAAAAAAACCCCAAACCTCAACAACTTGAATTTGGGATTTTTTTTTTCTTACCTGACTATAACCAGCACCTACCTGGCAAAGCAATGCACTCCTGATTCCTGGGCTCCCACTGGCAGTTTTGATCCATGGCACAGCTTTTACAGCTTGTCTTTTTGTTACAGTAATAAGCAGGATTATCCTTGGGACAATTGTCATAGAGAGTAATAGGAACCTAAAAAGAAACAGCACAGGGGAGGTTTTTTCCCATATCCAACCAATGGGGGATTTAACAGCTGTGACTGCAACACTAAACATCCCAGTCCAGCCCTATAAAGCCATTTATAGATATATTTTGGATATTTATGTATCCAAAAGCTGCATGGCTGGGTATCCCAGATATTCCCCCAAGCCACCACCTGACAGGTTTTCCTCACTAGAGCTTCCACCAGAGAGGGTTAATTTGTTATTTTTTAGGGGAAGCTCTGTTGGTATCAAACCCAAAATATGAGTAATGAATAATCACATCATTGTGATTCACACCTCTGCCTCTCCCTATGCCCACAGCCCTCCTAAATCCATTGGAAAATCCCACGAAAAGCCCTTGGATCAACTTAAGAAATCCAAGCATGTAGCACTTTAGAGCTAAAGAATAAGAAAACAGGGATTATAACACTGACAGACCAAAACATGGGGGGCATTTGCTATTCCACAGGGTAAATTAAAAGCAAGGAATATTCAGATTCCAGTACCTGCTCCTCTGTGCAGTTGTTGTGTGCTGGGATGCACTGGTCAGAGCACCACTGACAGCTGTTGGTGTTGGCTGTACAGCTGTAGCAGTCTGTAATCTGATCACATTTTTCATTGTCTACAACTAGTAAAGAAAAAAACCTGCATGACCAAAAACAGGCATTTCCCGACAGAGCTCTGAGAACTTGGTTATTTACAGCCAAAGAAACAAAACCTGGTTATTTACAGCCAAAGAAACAAAACCTGGTTATTTACAGCCAAAGAGACAACCACAAAGCAGCGGATTTGCTGTCAGCAACTAAAATCAGGGACTTCCAAGGCATTGGACTGGTGGAAAATTGCATTTATTGGCATTTTTAGCGTCCAAGGAGCCCTAAAACACACGGCCAGAAAATGCAGGAAGACACGAACATGGATGTTCAGACATTCCATGAGGACAGTGATTATTTCCCATCATCTTCCTGCAAGCCTGGCCTTCAAACAGAGCATTTCCATGCCAAGCTTGAACTTTTCACTCATCTTTCCAATCATTTCTTGCCTGTGGTTCGTGAAAATCTATTGTACATTGAGAGCCCAGCAAAGCAATGTCCCCTCACATCAGTTTCTATTAAATAATTAAAGGATGACAATCTCTTACAGAATCAAGGGCTGGATAATTCAATGAATTCAATGAGTTATCCTGAGGGAAAACACAGGAATCAGACCTGAAAACATTCATTCCTTTTGTTCCTATACACAGAATCCCAGAAGGGTTTGGGTTGGAAGGGACTTTAAAGATCATTTGGTTTCAACCTCCCTGCCAAAAAATAAAGTAATTTTTCCTAAAGTTGCTCCTCAAGTTATTCCTGCTTCCTCTCTTGAAGAGCACAGGATAACTCCACCAGATCCAGACCCCCTTCCCTGCCCCGTGGGGCTGATCAGGGAATTGCTGGTTCTCCAAAGGTCAATTCTTGGAGCAAATATCTACAGTGATAGTCCAGGCCTGATTCCTGGCTGATGATGGAAAAAGTCCAAGCAGCAAGACAGGAAAAAGATTTCATGAACAGCTTCAGGAATAAGACATGGAACACCTCCAGGACACCTGGTCAGAGGAAGGACTGCCGGGCACATACGGAAGCACAACCACAACTCGACCTCATAATGGCACACAACCAACAACATGGCAGGGGAAAAAGGGGAAAAAGACCCTCCAGACACCTGGGAAAGGGGGATGGAAGGAATGTGGCACATACCTGGCTTGGGAGGACAGTCTTCAAAGACCTTCTGCTGCTGCTCCAGGGTGGCGTTTTCCCAGGGGACGCAGCGGGGAGGGTTGGGAGCCCACACACACCTGACCCCGGGCCCTGCCCGCAGGCAGGACGACTCGTTGGCAAAAGCCTCACATCTCTCGGGGGTGAACTTCAGGATGTCACTCAGCAGGAGGCTGTTGAAGCCTCCAAAGACGTACATGGTGCTGGAGAACATGGAAGAGGAGAGAGAAGGACTCGCGGGTGTTTTCGCGGCTCGCGCGCCGGCTCCGGGTAAACGGGATTTAAGGTCTGAGGGAGGTGTTTTATTACACCCCAGAGTGCATAAATCCAAATAAACAGCTCTTGGTTAAGGGAGGCACTAAAGAAAAGGTCAGCCCAATTTCACTGTTTCAGAGAAGCCACAGAATCTCAACAGACTCAAACCCATCCAAGGTCATGGACTGACCTTCCCCTCCAGCCAAAACTCTGGGAGGCACCTGACCGACCCGATGAGACCCAAAATTTGGGATCTTTCCTGTAATTTGCAGTGGCAAGAGAGGGAGGAAGGCTAAAAATCTGGGAGATGGTATCACAGCATTAAAGCAGAGTTCAGGAACTGGGACAAAACCTTTTGGTGCTTCGCTGTGGCTGCTCCGCTGGCACAAAACCAGTTTTCATGGCTGGTACCAACTGAGCAGAGTCATTGTGTCAGCTGAAAAAAAAACACCAAACTAACCCCAAAATAACAGAATACTTTGTAGGAGAAGGGGTGAGGTTTTTAAACCTTCTTTAGGACCACAATTCTCTCAGGTAAAACATCAAGTTTTATTAGTTACATAAAAATGTCACTCAAAAATTCCCTGTGAATCAAGTTTGTAGGCACAGGTAAAAAAGACAGTGGAGAAGGATCAAGGCAAGTTTTGGTTCAATAATGAGTATTTTTGAATATGACTTTTATCCTATTTTAGGACTCCTATGAAATAAAATTTCTCACAGTTGTTTGGTTCCACAGGCATAAATAGAGCAATAGCTGTTCACCTGAAAGCAGGGATATCACTGCAGTGGGTAAAGCTTAACAGCTGGAATCTCACCTAGGATTTTCCCTAAATATTGGACATCACATGGCTGGGAAAGAAGAGCCCCACAGGATAAAGGTGTGTAAACTGAAACATGGACAAACTGAGATACCACGAGGCAAAGGAAGGTTTGGAGAAAGATGCACTGACAGCTCCTAAGTAAGAAACGTGAAATGAATTGGAAGGAGCAATTATGAAATAAGGAAGAAACAGAAATAAAGAGGAAATAGGAATATACATAAAAGTAGGAAAAAGGAAGAGAAGTATGAAGAAAAATCAAGATATTGAAAGAAGGAAGTGAGCTGAGACAGTTTAGTGAGTTGAGGCAGTTCAGTCCCGTGAAGGGCTGATGGGCACGGGGGGACACCGAAGACACTACAAAAGGGAAGAGCTGAGAACTTTCAGAGGTTCAGAGAATCACAGGGTGGTTTGGGTTGGAAGGGAGCTCAAAGACCCTCCAGACCCACCCTCTGCCATGGGCAGGGACACCTTCCACTAGCCCAGCTTGCTCCAAGCCCCATCCAACCTGGCCTTGGACACTTCCAGGGATCCAGGGGCAGCCACAGCTTCTCTGGACAAGGCTGTTTCTGCCAGATCCTCACCCCTCTGGTCTCAGCACCACTGCCCTCCCCGTGGGGGGTGTTTATGGAGGTGTGGAATGTCTCTGTCCTTACCTGTTGTACAGCACAGCCGAGTGTCCAAACCTGTTCACGTCGTGGTGGAGCCCCGGGCGGGGAAGGACCGACCATCGATCGCACGCTGGGATGGGAAACATTCATTTCAGAAACATTCTCAGGATAATGAACAGGACAATTACACAGCACAGTCCTTCCTGGAAAATCCCCAAAGTACCTGGGATCTTCCAACAAAGACACTGAGGGGCTGGAGCGTGTCCAGGGAAAGGAATGGAGCTGGGGAAGGGGCTGGAGCAGCAGGAGCAGCTGAGGGAGCTGGGGGGGCTCAGCCTGGAGAAAAGGAGGCTCAGGGGGGACCTTCTGGCTCTGCAACTCCCTGACAGGAGGGGGGAGCCAAGAGGGGCTTGGCCTCTTTTTCCTGGTCTCTTATCCCAGGGAACAGGACAAGAGGAAGCTGCTTCCCTCCTTTACCAGTGGAATTTTTCCCCGTGTAACAAGTTCAGTTTTTATCTGTTTACACGTGAATTATTTGCAGTTTTGCCCCGAACCAGCATCACTGAGAACAGAGGCTTATCTCACTTTTTATTTCCATTGCAATTATATTCCTAGAGGGCAGATATCCATGCTTTTAAAAACATTTCTCACTCATCACAGCTTAGGGATTCGTGGCTGTTTTTCTTCTTCTAACACAACGTGAGATTATTCCATCTTTTTTTTCTATTAGCATAACATTTGTAAGTTCTACCTCATTTTTTTTTTTACTCGGTTTCTCAGGTAATTTTTTTCCTTTGGGCAGTGCATAAAAAAAAAAAAAAAAAAGGAAAAACAAGCTAAGAAACATCCAACCCACTGAGCAAAGGAACAAAGGCAGGGAAAGTCAGTCCAATTCATGTCACTTCGACTCCACAAAGGGAATGGGATCACCTTGGGGACCAACGTCCCAGAGGCACTTGGATGCAATTTATGCAATTAGGAGAGAAAAGTCAATCTGCTGTAAAGATCCACAGAGCCCTCAAATACTCCAAGATTCTTTAGTACAAGATAAAACTGTTGTGCCATGGACTGAACCTCTGGGAGGAAAAAAAAAAAAGCCCACAAATCAAACCAGTCCATGAGGGCAAAGAAGAACAAACTTATTCATTTTTTACCTAATTAAATCGGAGAACTGTTGGATAAAACAACAGATCCACGGCAATTTTGTCCAAAAGTGCTGAGAAATGAAAGACAAAGTGCCCTGTTGGATTTAATCCTTCGATGAAGTGTGACTTTAAAGTTTATTTTTACATGTCATCTGCTCGATTTCCAAAGAATTTAACCTATCCCAGCATCATTCCCAAGCCAAGAATGCACCATTCCAATTTTTTAGCAGGAGACTTCAGCAAAATTGGACAGCAATTTGCAGTTTTTTAGCCATCAAGTTGCGTGTCATGTGAGGCCAAGAAACATATTTTTCTAGATTAACAGAAGGCCTGGAATGTTTTGCTTTCTAAGCTTCTTTCCCATCTTTAACTCAAGATTAAGTATTGGAAAAAACGAGTAATTCTGAGACTACAAAAGAATCTTCTCCTTCCTGACTTAGGAGTTAAGCCAAGCCTAAGACTTAACAATGCCCAGGATTTATTAAATGTACTGTTCAAACAGAACACATCTGCTGTGAAAACAGGCAGCCTCTTCCTATGTTTGTGATCTAAATCTGAATTTTTGATGGGGTAAATAGAAGAGTTTTAATTTTCCTTCCGTGGCAAGAAAAGATCTTTGTACAAGTAGAGCTTTACATGAATAAGAGAGGATTAAATGAGGCATTTTTTCCACTTAAAGCTGTTGCAGAGCAAGATATTCTTTGCCAAAGGCCAAAAAGACCAATTTTGGGGACAGGAAGAGTTAATTTGCCATTTTCCAAAAGGGAAAATACAGTGAGATTCACCAGGAATTGCACAAGCACACAGAGAGCTGGATTGTTATCCTGAAATCTTCCCAAACCAGGCATTACCTGGACAGTTTGGATTGAATACACCCCAACCTGGTCAAGTGGAGGATAAAGGATGAGAAGCATCAATGAATTCTCAGATCTCCCCAGTTGCTAAAGCCCAGCACACATTTCTGACACCTGTTGGTATTCCCTTCTCCCAAAAAAAGAGATTTTCTGTCCTCAGAACACTCAGTGCATGTGCTCTCCTTACTTGGAAATTTGAGGATGGAAAACCAGGAAAAATCTGCTGATGTCAATAAAATTAGTTAATTCCAAAATGAGTTTTAATGGCAAAGGTTGAGAAGAGCTGGGTTTGAAGCCTTTGGTTTAGACTGGGTTTAATTCCAGTGTTCTCCAGTCTTCTAACCATCAGTATGATCACTAATTAACCTAATCACTAATCAATCAGGACCATTAATCAACAAGATGTAAAAGATGAGCAAACCAGCCAGACAGATTATCCTAAAAGTGGGGAATAAAGACAATTATTAAAGCCTCTTGGAGAAAACTGACCTTGCTTGGTTCTCTCTGGGTAACCTGTGCCTTGGGAATATCAAGGGACAGATAACAGGGGGTTTATATGGACTTATTTCCATGGAGACCAACATGAATGTGAACAAGATAATTAATTACTGCAGAGATCCTGCAGGAAGAACCACCAAGGAGGTGTTTCTGCTGTGACACCAATGCTCAGCCAACCCCCTGAGGGATTCCTGGCACTGCTCCCAGGCAAATGGGAGAAGGAAAATCAGGCACAAGGGGTCCTGCCATGAGGAGAACAGAGAAAGTGGTCTGTTATCAGAAAAAAAGCTGCTCTTTTTGGGCTGAGAGTCTCTTCCCTAAAGAATGAGGGGATCCAAGAACACCAAAACACGTCTCAGCCCATCAGGTGAAACTAAATCAATGCAAGCTCTAAATCTCAGGGTAAAACTGAAAATTAACTGCACCCCTTATTTCATGTAAGGAAATTTCATACCAGGAACCTGCCTGGTGACTAAAATGAGTCAAAATGAACATCATTGTTGGCACATTTTGTCAAATTAATGCAAATTGGGCTTTAAATGTAACAGATAGTTCAACAGGTCAGGGCAGACAGCAGAATGCAGCAAGGAAAATCAATCACTGTTGCAGTCAAAGTTTAAAAAAATTAAACTGTTGATGACTGTCACAGAACCATGGAATGGTTTGGGTTGGAAGGGACCTCAAAGATCATCTTGTTCCACTCCCTGCCATGGGCAGGGACACCTTCCACTATCCCAGGTTGCTCCAAGCCCCATCCAACCTGGTGCAATATCTCATTTTAATTCCTCAAGTTAAAAAAAAAAAAAAACCACATCAAAATAAAGCCAGCTACAAAAATTCCACAGGAATATGACTGGAAATCACAGGAAGTAGAAGGGACTGATCCCTGTAACGAAGGGGAAAGATGGCACAAGGATGTCAAACCCTGATGATCCAAGTAATTGGTTCAGCTGTGTTTTCCTCTCCCAAACCAGGAGGGAGATCTCAGTGGACACACTGCAAGATTTCAGATTTGCATGATTAGTTCAGGGAATTCATCATGAGAACCCAAATTCAGGGAATTCTGAGAGCAGCAGACAGATGTGATAGAACAGAGAATGGTGTTTTTCCCCACTGTGAGTTGTCTGGTGTGAATGCACCTCCTTTTAGATAATTCCATCTCTTCTTTCAGATAATTCCATCTCTCCTTTTCTTCTCCTCAAGTTCACTGTCTCTGGACTCCAAATTCACAAATAAATGCTGCCCTCTCCTGGCTACTCAAATTCAGCAAAGCCAACCTACTACTCTGCTTTATTGCTGAATAAAGCAATAAAAACCAGAGTGTGCACTGCACAGGCTGAGTTTCAGCAGCTTCCAGTGCTTGGACCTCTCCTAAAAACCTGCCTTTTTTTATCAAATAACAAAACAACTCTCAAAACATCAGGAGAACTTATGGCTGAGACAGCAGGACCGGGAACAGCCTCAAGTTGTGCCAGGGGAGGTTTAGATTGGATTTTAGGGTGCATTTTTTCAAGGAAAGGGTTGCAAAGCACTGGAACAAGCTGCCCAAGGAAGAAGTGGAGTCACCATGCCTGGAAGTGTTCAAAAAAACGTGGATGTGGCACTTGGGGACATGGTTTAGTGGTGAAGAGGGTGGTGCTGGGTTGATGGTTGGACCTGATGATCTTAAGGGTGTTTTCCAACCTTAATGATCCCTTGATTTTTACGATTCTATAACAAAACCCTAATTTTTCATGCCCAAGGTTGTGCATAAACTGCTGCTGGAAATCACAGCACCACCTCATCTCCTTGGAATTCTGGAGCAACCTGAGGAGCCTCCTTCTCCTGATCCCACATCCCTCTGCCCGGCAGCGCTCGGGACAGCACACCCAGCACGGAAATCGGCGGCTCCCTCGGGATAGCCAAGAATTTGGGCCTTCCTTGGGATTTCTGGGAGAACTCACCGATGTCATAGGCCATGAAATCCGAGGAGAAGCACTTGGCCCCGTGGCTCATGGAGGTGTCGTTGTGGGTGTTCCCTCCAAACACCAGCATGGTCCCGCTCACCACCACGGCCGTGTGCAGGTAGCGGTAAAAGCGGCTGTCCTTCAGGATGGTCCTTTGGGAGTAAAAACACAGCCATTAACCAGGTGTCCTAGTTAGAACAGCTGGGCCCAGTTCATCACTGGAGGGGTGTAACCCAAACCTGTGTGTTCTAGAGCCTTCCATGCCATTGCCCAGAAACTGTTCTCAATAGGCCATTTACACCCTCTGCCCAGAGCAGCCCTGACCCCTCAGGCTGTAAACTGGGTGTTCAGAGGCCTGTGAGACAGGAGGGTGCTCCTGTCCTCACACCCAGTGTGGAACTGTGAGACAGGAGGATGTTCCTGTCCTCACAGCCAGTGTGGAACTGTGAGACAGGAGGATGTTCCTGTCCTCACACCCAGTGTGGAACTGAGACAGGAGGATGTTCCTGTCCTCACATCCATTGTGGAACTCCCCGCCCTAAGGGAGGCACTGGGCATTCCTGCCTGAACCTGAGGATATATCATCTTGGAGTCTTGGGACTTTTTTAACCACTTGTGGGATCCAGAGGACCGCAGACCACCACTCTCAACCAGACTGAGACCACCACTCTCAACCAGACTGCACCACCACTCTCACCAACAGGTTTTTCCCCTCTCCTTTTACTTTGGACTCAGGGGGCCCAAGGAACACCACTCTGTTCATGCCCCAGGGTGCTGGGTTATACATTTGGGTTTTGTGGGTTAAAACCAACTGTTTGTCTGTATAATCGTATTTATTGTATTATTTCCTTAAATTGTTATTCTGACTTATAATCTCTCTTTTGAGTTGGGTTCATTTCCCCTGCTGGTTTACCTTTAAACCAGCACACCAGGCTGAACAGCACCTGGCACAGACAAACCAATCCATAAACCCAAGCTGGAGAAGTGCAGGGAACGGGGGGATAAAGTGTTTAACTGCTTTTCCTAATGAGGTGTTTAACAACTTCCTTTCCACACTCTCCCATCCCTTCTGTAACTTCATTCTCATCTTCCCATCTGCTTTGCCAGTTTAGAGGAGAAATATATCTATGAGAGCCTCTTTCCAAAGCTATGGATCTTCGTGTCATCAATTCCCTCCCCAGGGATTCTCAACTTTTCACTCTAACGGGGCTTTTGAGCATAGACAGCCTGGGAGGACTCCAATATTTTAGAGTAACTCTGCTTTTATAGCAGCCCAAAGGATTCCTTCACACTGGGCAGCAGCTGCTGCTCAAAACTAACAATCCTGTTTCAAGGAAACCTGTGCAGCTCCCAAAAATGGAGCCCTGCAGGTTAATACCTGCCCAAATCAAGGGCTCCTCTGTGACTAAATCATGGAGAGCACTGATCAAACTGGGCACTGATCTCAGCCTTAACCAGGGGAGCGATGGCACTGAACACAAAGGGTCATCCTTTGGAGAATTTCCCTGCTGTTCTGAGAGGGTTTGGATTCAGGGAGGGGATTCTGCCCCTTTCCTCTGGTCTCATGAGACCCCCCTGCCTCTGCCTCCAGCCCTGGGAACAACAGCACAAGGACGGGGAGCTGCTGGAGAGAGTCCAGAGGAGGCCCCAGAGCTGCTGCCAGGGCTGGAGCCCCTCTGCTCTGGAGCCAGGCTGGGAGAGCTGGGGGGGTTCCCCTGGAGAAGAGAAGGCTCCAGGGAGAGCTGAGAGCCCCTGGCAGGGCCTAAAGGGGCTCCAGGAGAGCTGGAGAGGGGACTGGGGACAAGGCATGGAGGGACAGAACACAGGGAATGGCTTCCCAGTGCCAGAGGGCAGGGATAGATGGGATATTGGGAAGGAATTCCTGGCTGTGAGGGTGGGGAGGCCCTGGCCCGGGTTGGGCAGAGAAGCTGTGGCTGCCCCTGGATCCCTGGAAGTGTCCAAGGCCAGGTTGGAGCAACCTGTTCTAGTGGAAGGTGTTCCTGCCCATGGCAGGGAGTGGAACCTGCTGGTGTTTAAGGTCCCTTCACCAAGGGATACCAAGCTGAGCACGTGGGTGACAAACCATCCAGAGGGACTTGGACAAGGTAGAGAAGAGAACCCATGGGAACCTCATGAGATTTAACAAGGAAGAGAGGGCCTAAATCACTGAAGAATAAAATAAGGGAGTCAATGACAGCAAAAAAAAAGCAGAGCTAGAGAGGAACAGCCAGTCCCACCCTCTCCCTGCAGGGTTTGTTCCCCAGGGCTCCCCGGGCTGGCAGAGCCGATGTGACAGGAGGAAGTTGGTGCTGCAGCAGTTTGGAAGAACATTGTCACATCTGTGACATTTTTGTGCCTGTTCAGCCAGATTTGCTGAACTGGCTGAAGTGGAGGATCAAATGAACCCACAGAGGAAGTGTGGTTACACTCTGTGCACAAGGGAGCAGGAAGGAAGAGGTTGGAAATTAGTCCCTCGTTATTTCTCTCATCAGCACAGACTCACAGAGAGTTGTTGCAGAAACACTGAGTATTTTAACCCTCAAAAAAAAAAAGAGATAGGGTGACTCAAATTTCCATGTCTTAACTCAAAAGACAGTCTCCTTTTTGTCAGGAGCTTTTAGAAAGAACTTGAAGAAAATCACCACAGAACTAAGGAGAATGTATTTCAGCTCCAAGTCGTGAAGTGAGGCTACAGCTTTTTAATAAAACTCACCTTTGGGCAGAAACAAATCACAGAAGATTTTCAGCTTAAGAAATGAGCGTTTCGAGGAGTTACAGAGCCAGAAGAAAATGGGGTTGTAATAGAAATTCTTTTACAGTCTTAACTGCAGAGTGAATTATCCCTCACTTGACTGCAGTAACTGCACTCATATGCACAGGCTGGCAAGGAAAAAACCATCAAATATTTCTCTTTTCAGCTTGAATGGAACAACAGATTAAAATGGATTGCTTGGCTCGTTCACAGCCTTGATTAGATGTGATTATATGATTCTCCATTCATAAAGGGATATAAAAATAAGAGATCCAAGAGAACAGCATCTCTCCTGAAGGCAGGCAGACATAAACCACTGTACCCTTCTCAAATCCTCCACCCTCTTGTTCACCAGAGACAAAAATATGGGGTGGGAAAACAGGAAAAAGAAGGAAAACCCACTTACCACATCCGGGAATCGACTTCATATTTGTACAGATCATCTGCCAGCCTGTACTTGTTGGCACTGAAGGCTTTGTAACCTCCATGGATGTAAATGGATCTGGTGTTGGGATCATAAACGCTGCTGTGGCCATACCCCCCCTGCACCAAAGCTCCACTGGTCTGTAAAATGTTCCAGGTATTTGTCACTGAAAAAAACAGGGGGATAAAACACAATCAATTGCTCTCCATTAATAACTCATCAGCAACACAAATTGGGATTCCCCTGACTCAGATCCACACACTGTCTCTGTCACCTCACAGCCAAAAATATCCTCCTTCAAGGAGTTTGTTGTCGAGAAGGACTGTAAAGTATTTTTAATTAGAGCAGAAGCAGCTTTTTCACGGTCATTTATTACGTTTTTGCAGGCAATCTAAGTAAATGAGAGATAAAAAATAGAGAAATAATAGATTGCATTCCAGTGACATGAAAATGCCAGCACTGGGACCTGGTTTGGAATGGGACCCAAGAGCACTTTTACTTTTTATGTATGTATAAATATATATATATAAAGCCAGACAGCACTTGAAGCCAAGTCTGACTGTGAAGAACAGGGCAGTTAAAAACTAATATGTGATTAATGGTCCTGTATCTCACTCACTAAAATAACATTGGTCTGAAGCACTTTAGACATAATGTAACAGCAACTGGAATAAAAATGCCAAATTACACAGCAAATCTCCATAGTAAGTGCAGAATGAAACCCTGCACAGGCTTCCCAACTCCAGGGCAGAGCTGGCACATAAAAAACAAAGGAATTGGACAGTGTGGGAAAAAAAAACCACTGCCCCACACGTCCTGGTTCTCCCTGGATCTCTCCAAGAGGAAGAAAACTCCCTCATGTGGACACCAGAGAAGCAGCTCCAGCAGATTCCCTGGATCAGGATGACTGGAAGACAAGGATAACAGGTTCCAAGTGCAGACAGAGCCACTATTTTTGAGAATAACCAGCACATTCCTGCTGTGAGCTTCCTGTGCTTAACCATGATCCCCACCTGGTCCGTGGAGCCAGGGATGCGACTCCATTTCAGAGTTAGGAGGGAATTCAGTTCACCTGGAGAGCTTCCTGTGCTTCACTAGGAATCTCTGGATCTTAAAATCACCCTCAGAATCTTAAAATCATCATTTCTATTCCCAGGGATATGGGGACATGCTTAGGGGACATGGGGGTCAGGTTAAGCAGATGTTTGGTCTGAATGAAAAAAATTCTTACGGAAAAAAATCTGATTAAAAAGATAACTTTCAGAAGTGTTTGTTTTACCAGAGGGAAAGAGGAAAATTCAGTTTTTCCCCCAGTTCTCCTGCTCTGTTTCTCCACTACAGATTTTTTTTTGCTTTCAGGAGCTACCCCAGGGTGTGAATCATAGAATCATAGGATCAGCTGGGCTGGAAGGGACCTCCAAGATCATCAAGTCCAACCCTTGATCCAACCCCGCTGTGGTTCCCAGCCCATGGCACTGATGCCACATCCAGTCTGTCCTTAAACACCTCCAGGGACGGAGAATCCACCCCTTCCCTGGGCAGCCCATTCCAATGGCTGAGCACCCTCTCTGCAAAGAAATTCTTTCTAATCTCCAACCTAAACCTCCCCTGGCACAGCTCAAGACCCAGCCCTCTTGTCTTGCTGATGGTTGCCTGGGAAAAGAGCCCAACCCCCAGCTGGCTCCCCCCTCCTGTCAGGGAGTTGCAGAGAGTGAGGAGGTCTCCCCTGAGCCTCTTCTTCTCCAGGCTGAGCCCCCCCAGCTCCCTCAGCCTCTCCTCACAGCACTTGTGCTCCAGTCCCTTCCCCAGCCTCGTTGCTCTCCTCTGGACCTGCTCCAGCCCCTCCATGTCCTTCCTGAGCTGAGGGCCCAGAACTGGACACAGCACTCCAGGGGTGGCCTCACCAGTGCTGAGTCCAGGGGAAGAATCATTTCTTGGATCTGTTGGCCACCTTGTTCCTGATCCAGGCCAGGATCCATTGGCCTTCTTGTCCCCCTGGGCACACTCTGGCTCCTGTTCAGCTCCCTGTCCACCCCCACTCCCAGCTCCCTTCCTGCCTGGCTGCTCTCCAGCCCCTCTGTCCCCAGCCTGTAGTGCTGCAGGAGGTTCTTGGTGAAGTCGGAGGCCGCTCGTTTCGACAAATATTAAAAGCTCAAGAACTGCCAAACCAAGGCAAAGCTGAGGCAGGGAGGGCCCCACTCACCCAGGTTGTACTCCTGCACGTTGCTGATGTAGCCATAGAGGGGGCAGTGGCCAAAGATGACCAGCATGACGGTGCTGTTGTCCCGCAGGGTGACGATGTGTGCCGAGTGTCCCACCACGGCGTATTGCTCCTTGGCCTTGGGAGCCACCTGGGCCCAGCTCTGGTTGGAGATGTGGAACACCCACAGCTGGCTGCTCACGTTCCCCGTGGCATCAATCTTCCCTCCATACATGTAGATGTTATCCTGAAAAAAAGGCACACGTGGAAGAAGGCCAAGGGATTTAGGAAATAGGTACGGAATGAATTGCTGGTCTGAAGTAACCAAAAAGACTTGATGAAATCTCCTGGAGAGGGACTTTGGATAAGGCATGGAGGGACAGAACAAGGGAATGGCTTCCCACTGCCAGAGGGCAGGGTTAGATGGGATATTGGGAAGGAATTTTTCCCTATGAGGGTGGGTAGGCCCTGGCACAGGTTGCCCAGAGAAGCTGTGGCTGCCCCATCTCTGGAAGTGTCCAAGGCCAGGTTGGAGCAACCTGGGCTAGTGGAAGGTGTCCCTGCCCGTGGCTGGGGGTGGGACTGGATGATCCTTAAGGCCCCTTCCAATCCAAACCATCCTGTGATTCCAGGATGAATTCCCATCCCTTCAGGTTGTTCAAGTGCTCTGTTTGTGAACGCTGCTGGGGGGGAGTTTTTGAGTGTTTATAATTAAGCTTTGTGTAGCCTTGCACCGTGATGAGCTAATTAACATTCCAAAAAACCAAAGGTCAGGAAAGGATCAGCTCATTTCCCTTCCAAAGCCTTTGCCATCCTGCTCTCCCCCACACCAAGGCACACAGGGGAGAAAGGCAGGTAAAAGCATCAAATCCACTTGCTGTGGATGCTGGAAGAGCAGATCCACAGTTTTCCTGCAGGAGCAGAGCAAGTTCCAAAAATCCCTGATTCCCCAGCTCTACTCTGGTGCCTTGGACAACAGAGTTCATAAAAATATTTATGGGATCCACACAAAAGGCAGCTGAGAAGCAGCTGAACTCCAGCAAACTCTGCCTCAGGCGTGTCTTGCCAGCACAGACAGCAAAGAGGAGGAAATAATGGACTCACTGACCTCAGACAGCCCTAAAATCCCTGGAAAAAGGGCAAACAAGGAACACACAAGCAAAGGCACCACAGACTTCCCAGGACAGCAGCTCAAGGATTCTCTGGAGCACGAGCACACAGCCTGGGCTAACCATGGACAAGCCTTGGAAGGAGAAATGCTTCTCCCACACAAGACTGATCTGGGATAAGGGGTGGGAAGCCAGGGGGAAGAAGGGGGAAATCAGCTGGGAAGTGAGTTTGGAACTCTGAACTTACCTCGTGTAATGCCAAGGAATGACCATATCTCATCTCCACCGAGTTCACAGAGTTGTTCAGGGGAAGCCACTCCTCAGAAATAAGATCATACCTGGGTAATAAAAACTGAATTAACCTCCAAGGAATAGGTATTAAAGCTGGGGAAGTCATGGCTTGTCCTTTTCAAGATTTGGGGGGAATTATTTACCAAAACAATATCATGATATAAGTTATTATTTACTAAAATAATAAATCCTGCCTTGATTTCAGCATGCACAAAGCTTCCACAAGCTACTTATGGATTAAAAAACCCAGTCCAGCCTGCTCTGTTACTCAACATTCACATATTGATTTGCTTTACCCTGTGTCCTTTCCAATGCAAATCCAAGAGTTAATGAACTGTCTATTAACCTGTGGCAACCAACACCACATCATCCCTCAAAAAAGTATAAAAACTTCACACTGACTCAGGTAAGTTCCAACTACTTAATAAAAAAAACCCTGTGAGTGCTCAAAAAGTACTTTTTAATTATGTTTTTGCCATTCAAGCTTGAAATAACACAAACCCCCAGCCCTGAAAATGGCCTGTGGCTCTTTATTTAAAATAATGCACTGTATCTGTCAGGCTTAGAGCCTTGTGAGATAAAATCATCCAAGAGAAAGTGTTCAACAAAGCCATAGGGCATCCCATTAAAAAAATGTGTGTTTTCAGCTCCTCTTTAATTTCCCCTACAAGAACTATTATCTCTGGATGTGAGTGCAGAACACACAGCTCCCATTTAGGTACAAAGGGAGGTACAAAGCCATGCCTGGAAAAAAAAAAATCCAGCTTTTGCCTAGTTCTGCCCCAATACCATCAAGCTTGAGCAGAAGCCTGAAAAATTGATGGGTTTTATGAGGGATTTCCCAATTATGACTTGATGTTTTAGTTACTGTTAAATCTCCTCCAGTTGCTGCTTAAACTTCCTCATCCTAAATGCCATTCCCTGTTTGTATCCCACCCATTATGGAAAACCATCCACAGTGATCAGGAGGTGTTAATTAAGGAGCCAAAGCCTCTGAAGTCACACAAATAAAACACAAAGGTTAAAAATTTGGAAGCAAAACCCTCCTTTAATCCGAGATATAATTCAGGAGGTGGCCCAGAAACGCA
This sequence comes from Manacus candei, assembly GCF_025592945.1. Lineage (NCBI taxonomy): Eukaryota > Metazoa > Chordata > Aves > Passeriformes > Pipridae > Manacus > Manacus candei. The sequence continues at coordinate 14,202,910 of NW_026138096.1, read as the reverse complement.
GAGTGAATATTTCAAAGCTGTCAGACACAGATGATTCAAAAGCTCACTGAACATCAGGAACCTTCCACTTTTTCTTCTCCCAAATTAGCACCCCCTTGGCAGCGTTTCCCCACGTCTCAAAACGTGAGCCTGGAGTTTTTTATCCAGGCTGGTTTCCCCTGGAGATGGAGCCAAAGCAAAGCACAAACTCCTAAAAATAACTCCCAAATCTGAGCTCCTCTCCTTTTAGATTTTATTATCTGGGTTTATACTCACGCTAAAACCTTCTGAGAGTCAGAGTGATTGAAGACATAGCCCCCAACAATCCACATCTTGTTGTCATGGATGACAGTTTTGTGGGATGCTCTGGGAAGTTTGGGAAGAGAATATTCCTCCCGGGTCCAAAAGGACTGGTTTGCAGGAACAGGAATTGAACAGCCAGGACCTGGCAAAAGAAGGTTTAAAAATGAAGTTTTTTGTTTTTTTTTTTCCTCCAAAGCCTGTGTTTCAGCTCGAGTTCAACCTCCTGCCAGGGCTGTAGGTGGTTGCATTTAAGGTTAGACTAGTTTTTACATGTCAGGATGTCAATGCAAAGGAAAAATGTGTGTTCAGCCCAAATCCCTGCCAAAACTGGGGCTGCTCAGCTCAGCTGGACATGAGAATGAGGAATGTTGTGTGTTCAAACAGCTGAACTATGGCTCAAATTTGCTTTAGGTGCACAGGAAGGAGGTTTAAAGTTGTTACCTGATGCCTACAAACCACAGGCTGGTCCTGCTGAGCATGGGGGCAAAGTTGCCTTTAAAAGCATTTTGTTAAAAATCACACAATCCCAAAATGGTTTGGGTTGGGAGGGATAATAATGATCATCTTGTTCCACCCCCTGCCATGGGCAGGGACACCTTCCACTAGACCAGGTTGCTCCAAGCCCTTTCCAACCTGGCCTTGGACACTTCCAGGGATCCAGAGGCAGTCACAGTTTCTCTGCCCAACCTGGGACAGGGCCTCCCCACCCTCCCAGCCAACAATTCCTTCCCAAAATCCCACCTATCCCTGCTCTCTGGCAGTTTAAAGACTTTATCCTGAGGTGAATCTTCTCTCTGGAGTCAGGATGTGAAGGCAGTTGCCTGGCAGGACTTGGCTTTGGTAGCCTGTCCTGGGGACTCCTGTAGCCAACAATTCCTTCCCAATATCCCATCTAACCCTGCCCTCTGGCACTGGGAAGCCATTCCCCCTTGGCCTGTCTCTCCATCCCTTGTCCCCAGTCCCTCTCCAGCTCTCCTGGAGCCCCTTCAGGCCCTGCCAGGGGCTCTCAGCTCTCCCTGGAGCCTTCTCTTCTCCAGGGGAACCCTCCCAGCTCTCCCAGCCTGGCTCCAGAGTAGAGGGGCTCCAGCCCAGGCAGCATCTCCAGGGCCTCCTCTGGACTCTCTCCAGCAGCTCCAACCTTCCAAATGGAATGTTATCTTTTAATACTAAAAAGCAGATACCCCGTTCCCGGTCGAAACGCTAACACTTGTCACTGGGAATATTCCCACATACTCCCAATGAATCTGCCAGTGCCCCACATGGAAAATGCATCCCAAAACTTCCCTCCAAGCCCCAGGACACTCACCTTGCCAGCCTGGGGAGCACACACAGGCCTTGGAGTCATTGCTGTTGCAGTGGCCCCTCTCAGGAGCCCCACAGTCCTCGGTGCAGTAGGGAATGTCACAGGCTTCCCCCTTCCAGTATTTGGCACAGTCACATTCCAGGGCCTTGGTGCTGCTGTTGAGTTTGCACTCCCCCCGGCCAGAGCAGTTGTTGGGACACATATTGAAACTGGGAACAGCAGGGAAAAGAATTGGTAAGGAAGGAAGAGCATTCCCAAGATTTATTAACTATAGGGATACTGAATAATGTTAACACAGTTTGTTCCACCCCAAACCAAGACCCTGCTGGGATGGGCCTGCAGGGATTTGCTCCCTCCCCTCAGGAGTTAAAAGTCTCAGCTCCCCTGAAAAAATGATCAATATGATTTTTAGCCACTTTTAATGCAAATGAAGCGCCCCAAAACGCCCAACAGCAAGAGAGGAACTTAATCAGCACACGAGGCTGTTGTGGTGTCTGTGCAATTTAGCCTCAAAGTGCTCACAATCAGGTGCTATTCTGGGATCTGCTCACCAAGGGAACAAGCTGGAGATGAATCCCAAGCCAAAGATGTGCCTGGTTCGAATCCTTTCTGATTTTATAACATCTGCAGAGTAGCTGAGGCAAAACCAGAGGCACCCCTGGTGAAGATCCAAATTTAGAGGCCACATTCACCTCCAAGGCTCCCGTTTTTGCTGGTGTATCAACCAGTATAATTCATAACTGGGGATTACTGCCCATTATTCTCTCTGTCACTGGTCCAAGACCATAATAATTTATAATAATTTCACAGTGTTTGCTGAGTACCTACACCCAGTAGTAACTGTGAGGACTGTTAAAAGAAACAAATACACCCTTTAATCTACTCACTGCAAAAATACGAGGAAAGCTAAAAATCAGCACTGAAAAATTGTTTAAAATGATCAAGAAAGTGAAGAATGAAAGGAATATTATCCTTGAAGACAGTATTTCAGTGCAATGGTGCAAATCCAAAAGCTGGCAGTAGATGGAGTCCTGGTTTACAGGATAAGCCAGGCTTGGAAAACGCTGCTCCTTCAGCTCCTCTGCTTCAAGTACCTTTGTGAAGGCTTCTCGTTTTTTCTGGAGCTTTCAAGGGGTGCTTGGATGTCCCTGGTTTCTCAAATAATCTGATTTTATGTGGATCATCAAGCACATACTTATGTGCTTACTAAGGATAAAAGCACCAGGACAGGTGTTAAAAAAACAAGCTTCTCATTTCGAGAAAAACTCAATTTTTGCAAAACAGTCACTCGTGACCAAAGCTTTTGCAGCTGATTTTTTTTTAAAAAAGGTGAGAACTTCTGTATGTTACCCCCAAATTAAACCTCCCAGTGTGGCACAAACATCATTTGCATTTGTAGGAGCAAAAAAATTCAAAGCTTGTGATCCCCACAGAAGCAAAAAATTTCATCTCTGAGTGTGACCACACTGAGATCACTGACTTCAAATTAAGACCTTTCTAAAAGCAGTTGATGAATTAGGCAGAACCCCAACATTACTTTTACAAAAGCTCATCAGCAAGGACTAAAGATGTCAATGAACAGAAAGCACCCACCTGTAATATATTTATAGTATATATAATAAAGTACATCTTTGTATATATTATATAAATCATATAATATTTCTATATTATATGTTTATATATTATATAAATTGTATAATAGTTATATATTATATTTTTATATTTTATGAATTATATAATAATTATATATTATATAATTATATATTATATGAATTATATATTTAATATTGTATAAGTATAATATATATTGTATAATTTGTGTTATATGAATTATAAAATATTTATATATTATATATTTGTATATTATATAAATTATAAAATATTTATACATTATATATTTTTATTTTATGTTAATTATATAATATTTATATATTATATTTTTTATTTTATGTTAATTATATAATATTTATATATTATGTACTTATATATTATATAAATTATACAATCTTTATATATTATATATTTACATATTATATGGATTATATAATATTTGTATATTTTATAAATATAATGTATAAATATGAATAATATTCATTTATATAGGTAATATACTATGTATTTGTATATTATATAAATTATATTATATTTATATATTATATAAATATATAATATATATAAAGTATGAATGTTAGAACATAAAACCATTCCAGACTAAAAAGAAGACGAATTGAGGGATTTAATCCAAAAATTGAATAAAAAAGAGCATCCCAAGGATGAGGATCTTCAAGAGCAGGTACAGCCCAGTGTTCCAAGTGAAACCATGCTGATGGAAAAGTGTGTTTGTGCAGAATTCCCTCTGCAGAACACACAGGCATGCACAAAACACATCAATCCTGGTTGATTAAACAGGATCAAACCCATTTAATAACATAAAATAAATAACAGGATGCCTTTGGGGGCAAACATTCACCCCCACAGCTGCCAACGTCGAGCACATCCCAGTCACTGACTGTCACAAAGGGTGTAATAAAAGAGAAAAATCTAATTTCAAGTGTCTGCTCATAATTACACACTTCAGGGCAAGTGATGATTTCCAGGAAAAAGGTGAGAAAAGAGGGAAAATTCTCCTTTTGCTCCCCCTGCAGCCTGGCTTTGGGGTGGTGCCACTCACTTGTAGGTGATGTTGAAGCCCGTGAGGTTATAGGCAGCATCACTGAAGAAATGTAGGAGAGCATATCCAGAAGTAGCTACAACTTCAGGGACTGTTTCATTGCTGTCCTTCTCAGGGACAATGAGACCACTGGAAAGGAAAAAGAAAATCAAACACTGTTAAAAGCAATAAAAAAGGGAGCAAAGCAACAACGGTGCATCGGTATGAATAAAACAATTTAAATTCAATGTACTTGCATTATTTGAAGTATACTGACTTTGTGGAATCATAAATAAATGTATTTAAAGTATTTAACCTGAGTGAGCTTGAAGATGTCAAGAATTCCAGTTATTCCTGTCAAAAGGCTTTTCCTGCCTTGTTATTCTGCCATGATTTAAGCAGGACCCACTCATAAACAAAGAGGCATGTTTGGAAACAGAAACCAGTGTGTCCCAAAAGAGTAAAATCTGTACTACCAAGCCAAACTAAAGGTCTGCTGTGCCCAGAGTGTCCCTCCTGGGTCTGAGCTACAGCAAATTCTTAGGAAAGGCTGTGGCAAAGCAATACAGAGCATTTTGGTGATGTGTTTTCCAGTTTCCAGAAACCCAGTTCAGGTGCTTTGACCTGGAGAACACACCCAGGTCAGCACAGTTAAATAAACCATCCATCCCTGCTTCCATCCAATTCCTTTCTCAACCATGGGTACCCTTTTCAGCTGGAAAACCTGCAGCAGGGAGGTCAAAAATTTACCTCTGCAACAGCAGAGAAAGGATTATTTTACTCGTTTCACACTTGCTGCCTCTTGGGCTCCTTTTCCAGGAGAAACACAGACAATCAGCCACGGAATCATGGAATGGTTTGGACTGGAAAGGACCTTAAAGACCATCCAGTTCAACCCCCTGCCATGGGCAGGGACACCTTCCAATAGCCCAGGTTGCTTCAAGTCCAGTCCAACCTGGCCTTGGACACTTCCAGGGATCCAGGGGCAGCCACAGCTTCTCTGCCCAACCTGGGACAGGGCCTCAACACCCTCCCAGCCAGGAATTCCTTCCCAATATCCCATCTAGCCCTGCCCTCTGGCACTGGGAAGCCATTCCCTGTGTCCTGTCCCTCCATGCCTTGTCCCCAGTCCCTCTCCAGCTCTCCTGGAGCCCCTTTAGGCCCTGCCAGGGGATCTCAGCTCTCCCTGGAGCCTTCTCTTCTCCAGGGGAACCCCCCCAGCTCTCCCAGCCTGGCTCCAGAGCAGAGGGGCTCCAGCCCTGGCAGCAGCTCCGGGGCCTCCTCTGGACTCTCTCCAGCAGCTCCACGTCCTTGTGCTGTTGTTCCCAGGGCTGGAGCAGCTCTGCAGGGGGGTCTCACCTCAGAGAGGGGCAGAGGGGCACAATCCCCCCCTGTCCTGCTGCCCAGGGCACAGGGGGGGCTGGGATGGGGCATCTCCAGCCTCTCCCCCACCAACACCCCCAAGTCCTTCTCCCAGGGCTGCTCTCCATCCCTCCATCTCCCAGCCTGTTGGGATACTGAGATTGCCCCAGTCCAATGCACTTGGCCCTGCTGAACCCCATGAGGTTCCCACACAGTCCTACCTCTCCAGCCTGTCCACTTCCCTCTGGATGCCACTCCATCCCTCAGGGTTGTCAACCACACCACATCTTCCTGCCACCCCTTCTTTTACAAAGCTCCACCCAACCCATCACATCCACATTTTTGGTTTTTTCTGTCAGCCTCTCACACTCCTGACTCCCATTTCATTCCTCTTGCTTCACACTTCTGGACACGTCTGGCTGTTTCTCTCACCCTTCCAGGCTCTGCAAGATCCTTCTACATTTTCAATTAATCAAGATTTTAGTTTTCCAGGGTCGGCAGAGAGAACTGAGGATGGTGGGCAAGATTATTTACAGTATTCCAGCCTGGACACAGTATGGTTTTATATTATTGCCAAAATAACTGGAGTAAAAATAATGCAGAGCAGGAGATTAAATGAGTTTTGAAAAAAAAAAAAACAATTACTACCTCTTTACCTATTGCACTGAGCAGGGAATGTTTATTTTTCATTTTACAGAAGCCTGACAACAACCAAATGAAGTTAATTCTTCCCTCACACGAAGGACATCAGAGCAGGTGTAAATTGGGAGGTTTTGGAAGTTTTTAAAAGCACAGCACAACGTCAACCACCCCCTACCCACAGTCAGCTGTTGTTTTCCTGTACAGATCCATCTTTCCAAAGGAAAAGTTGAAGCTTTGTGACAAGGGGAGGCTCCCAAGTGCCAGAGAGGAGCGTGTCAGGCAGGGAAAAGGAGGAAGCTCCAGCCACTCTCCCAGGAAAGCAGCCAAGCCTGGTCCTGTGCTCTGGACTTCTGAGTATCCAAGGCCACCACCCACCAAAAAGCGACAATGAAAAGAATTTTTCCCCCTTGAAAAGGACTCACTTCTCCTCTTTTCACATCTATTCAAAATAGAGAGCAAATGTGGTGGAAGGCAGTTCCCCAGGAACTGTAAATGAGTTTCTCTACCCAAGGAAAGCACCCAATTATTCCCAGTATCCGCTCATACCGCCTGGAAAGCACTTTTTGGTGACCTGAATTAAACAGTGTTGTGCTCAGTGAACAGCCCAGACACCCAGTGATCCTTTTTGCTACAGATTTCGGGCTGTTTGCACCCAAAAAATCCCAGATTAAGTGTTAACTATGGCGTGGTCACCCTGCAAACTGCACAACCAGCCTTGTTGTGGACACAAAGATATCCTTCATTTTACCAACAGGCCATAAAATCACTGCAACCTGATCCCATGTTTTGGCAAAACAACTCCAGCACCTTTGCTCAATAAACATTTCCTTGAGGGGAAGGGAAGTTTCCAACCCTCCCCCCCTTTCAAATCTCAAGGATATGGGATTAAAATGCAAAATCAATTCCTGGAAGAGGTGCCTGTTTCATTCCCAAATTTAAAACTTCTGATCTGAAGTTTCTCTCTCCCAAAAGATCATCTCCATCAACACTAAAGAGCAAAAAAAAAAAGCCTAATCAACTTCTTGTTGGGTTCATAATATTCCTTTGTAATGGGAACTGCAGGATGGTGCTTCTGCTCCACAGGAAAATAGACATTCTGAATGTAATTCAGGATAAGGAAAACTGCAGCTCAGGGACAAGAAAAAAACTCCTTTGTTCTGGTTTCTTCTTCAGCACTTATCTCTGATATTACAGGGCAAAATAACTGGAAGGCCCTGGAGAGGGGGAATAACAGCAGTAAAGAAGAAAAGTAGAGAGAGAAGACAAAAATCCCCCTCAATAATCTTTCCTAATAAAGCACTATCACAGGACAATTACTTGTTTTCTAGTGGAAATCTCAATTTTGGGATTTGTTTGGCAAGAACACAGGTACCTCCATGGCTGATGTTCTCAGCACATCTCCCAACTGCACCCTTATTTCCACCCTTTCCTTATGTGTAAATAACTAAAGGGACATTATCCCACCTACACAAGTTGAAAACAACCCGAGAAAAATTAATCACGGAATCTCAGAAGGGTTTGGGTTGGAAAGATGGACCTTAAAGACCATCTTGTCCCAAACAAAACAGGGACACCTTCCACCAGACCAGGTTGCTCCTGACCTTGAAAACTTCCAGGGATGGGGCTTTGTAACTCCTTTCAGTGAAAGCCACTGGAGAGAACACAACACAAAGATAAGGATCAGATCCTTGAAAGGCCAAACCTCCAAAAACCATGAATAAATCAGCACAGCACAAACCAGCACAAACACAATTTACACTTTCTGCCACCACAAAGAATCCAACAGGCAGACTCAGAATGATACAGGATTATGCAAAACTTCCTTTAAACTCTGCTCCAGACTCCCTGAGCAGCTCTGCTCTGGCCAGGATTAGGCTGTTTCACAACACGCCGCTTTTATTTCCTCTCATAAGGTTTCAAAACATTTCGCAACCGCTGCTACTCCAAAGCAAACAAACACTCCTACTCAGCACGGCTGCCCAGTGACAGCCAGGAAAGGCAAAACCCCTGCTTCCCACTGGAATTACTCCTCTTTTTCTGTCAGCTGGATGTGTGGAGTCAGTGGCACGGTGAAAACAATGTCACAGGATCGTGGATTCATGGAATGGTTTGGGCTGGAAGGGACTTTAAGGATCATCCAGTTCCATCTCTCTGCCATGGGCAGGGACACCTTCCACCAGCCCAGCTTGCTCCAAGCCCTGTCCAACCTGGCCTTGGACACTTCCAGGGATCCAGGGGCAGCCACAGCTTCTCTGGGCAACCTGTGCCAGGGCCTCCCCACCCTCACAGCCAGGAATTTCTTCCCAATATCCAATATAAACCTACTCTCTCTGTCCATGTGAAGCCATTCCCCCTTCTCCTGTCATTCCATGCTCTTGTAAATAGTCCCTCTCCAGCTTTCTTGGAGGCTCCCTGCAGGTACTGGAAGGCCACAATTAGGTCCAGGAGACCCAACTTCTCCCCTACACCCCAGAAAAATGAGAATTATTTAAAACAAAAGGCCACTCCTCTATTATTGTCCCTGGATTTGCTCTGTGGGTATCACAGTGCTGGTGGATTCCTCATTTCCTCCTGAGACACAACCTGTCAGAGATCAAAGGCATGAGAAGCTCTGCTGAGAAGAAAACAGGAAAAAGTGGGAATCACAAAAGGGAAGGCAGAAAATATAGAGCACGGGAGTCAAAGCATGAGGGTGGTACTGAAAAAAATCAGATATGCAATCTATCAAAATCCAGTGCAAACCAGTTATCCTAATTTTTAAATGCTCTGATCCATCTGGACACACCTGTGCACAAAATGACACCATTTCTCTCTTATTAAAAACCAGTCCATGCTCCTCACCTATACTGGGAACTGCAAGAGTAAAAATAAACCAAAAATAGATGTTACAAGAGGCCAACAATAAATCAAGGGTGAAAAATAAAAAGGGGAAATAAGGAGACATCTCAAATTTATTGTCTGAAATGAAGCAAGATGACTCCCAAACACGGACTTTTAAGGAAATAAAGCCATTGGAATGACACTTATTAAAAAAAAAAAAAAAAACAGAAGAAAGATTCATTACAGAGCTGGCAACAGCCCAAAGCACAAAATTCCTTGAAACCATCTCCCCTCATACAGACAGACCCAGCTGCTGCAGCACCAGCACAGGGAACCCTGGCCAGGGGCAGGGCCCTCTGGATCAGGGGGTTTGCCCCAAAAACCTTCTCAGTTCTTATAGGACTGCTCTCATCATGGAACCATGGAATGGGTTGAGTTGGAAGGAATTTTCAAGATGATCTCATTCCATCTCTGCCATGGCAGGGACACCTTCCACTAGACCAGGTTGCTCCAAGGCCAGGCTGGACATTTCCAGGGATCCAGGGGCAGCTTCTCTGGGCAACCTGTGCCAGGGCCTCCCCACCCTCACAGCCAGGAATTCCTTCCAATATCCCATCTATCCCTGCCCTCTGGCACTGGGAAGCCATTCCCCTTGTCCTGTCCCTCCATGCCTTGTCCCCAGTCCCTCTCCAGCTCTCCTGGAGCCCCTTTAGGCCCTGCCAGGGGCTCTCAGCTCTCCCTGGAGCCTTCTCTTCTCCAGGGGAACCCCCCCAGCTCTCCCAGCCTGGCTCCAGAGCAGAGGGGCTCCAGCCCTGGCAGCAGCTCCGGGGCCTCCTCTGGACTCTCTCCAGCAGCTCCACGTCCTTGTGCTGTTGTTCCCAGGGCTGGACAGGTGTGCCCAAGGCAGCAAGGTGGGTTATCATTTTTGGCAAAGAATTGAAGGGATCAGAGGAGGGACAACCACGTGATGTAGGAGGAGAGGTGGAAGAATCCATGGAATCACAGATTGGGTTGGCTTGGAAGGGACCTCAAAGCCCATCTCATTCCACCCCCCTGCCATGGGCAGGGACACCTTCCACTAGCCCAGGTTGCTCCAAGCCCTTTCCAGCCTGGCCTTGGACACTTCCAGGGATCCAGGGACAGCCACAGCTTCTCTGGGCAAAAAGGAGGGAGGCTTGTTTAGCCTGGAGGGGCGAGGGCTGAAGAAGGGTGAGATCTAATTGCTGCCCTCAACTACCTCAGGAGAGATTAGAGAAGGAGATGCCACCAGAGGTTCACAGGATCAGGCAACACACTATAAAGAAGATTCTGATTAGACATTAGTATTAGATTTATTATTTATTATCATTTTTTAACATGAGGATGGCTCAGCACTGGACCACTGACCCACAGGATCAACAAGATCTCCATCCTAAACAGGAATTCCCACCCTGACTGGGCAAAATCTTGAGCAAAGGGCTCTGAAGCCGGACCTGCTTTGAGAGAGGGATCAGACCCTTCCATCCCAACTCACCCCTACACTCAGATCTGGGTGCTCAAGTGCCACACTGACCTGCAAGGAGAGGAAGGGGAGCTGCTGCCATCTCCTGAGGGAACAAGAGCTCACGGGGAGGCCACCAGGACCATCCCCCTGGCACCTGAGCAGAGCCACCGGGAGCTCCCGGGCCTCGGCCAAAGGTCTTGCACAACAACAGCCGGGTTTGAAGAGGAAAACACCCCCCCCCAAACCAGTGCAAAGTGAAAATAAAGGTGCAAAAGCAGCTCTGGTAAATGTTTGACAGGGAGTAAAGTCACCAACAAACCCAGCAGAGTTCACAGATGCTGCGTAGAGTTCATCTAAATCAGCTCTGGAGTTTATCTGATTCAGGATAATTCTCTGGATTTGCTTCTGGATTTGTTTTCTCCACGTTCTTTTGTTGCATATTTTTGAAGCAGCAGCACATTGACACAGTCTCATCTCACAAATATAAACCAGCAAAGATATTTTTAACCCTGTTTAATATAAAAAAGCTTAATGTGCAGGACGAGAGAGCCCTGGGGGGCTCTCAGGCTACGAGGAGTTCAGCCTGTGCAGACACTTGGACTGTGTAAATGTTGGCATTATGCAAATATTTATTGCTGTTAAAAATTGATAAAACCAATTTAAAGCTTCCCCACAGTCCAGTGCTGAGGATTTCCAAGATCATCTTCTACTCAGGGTAAATATCTTGTGAACAAACACAAATGAGCATCAGAAGGTCAAGAAAACAAGATGAGAGCAGGGAAAGAACTGAGGGAACTGCTCTAAAAAGCCAGGGAGGGAACAAACACTGAGTTTAGAGAGGGAGGAATTTATAGTGTTTATCAACAAGCTCTGAAAGTTTAGAGTGTCCAACTCAATCCTGCAAATCCCCTGGCAGGGTGCAAAAATAATGGAGAAGGAAATGTACTTATGGTGAATAATGAATTTAATACAACCCCCTAAAATTAATAAAATATGAGCACTGCTCTTAAAAAATTTCCAGTGCCTTCATTTTCGCACCAGAGAAAGGTATTTTTCAACAGATGCTTTTTTGGCACTTGATCAAAATGAGAAGCATCTCCCATTTCCTGAACTTGGATTACTGAGCACCACAGCTCAGTGCTAATGAGGATGAAATTCAAATGCCATCTAAAGAAGCAATTAATGAAAATAATTGAATTTTTCTTCCCCTCCCTCCAAAGTGTTATTGTATCAAGCTCACTCTTGCTTGTCCTCAGGCCCAGACTTCCTAGTGATTTACAGAGGATTTTCCAGTCTCAGCCGTAATTGTTAATGCTGTGAACTACTTATAACCTCCATTTCAGAAGCCTATTAATTTTTGGAAAACACACAAGGAACTGCAGGCACAAATCATCACCATTTCACCTTTTCACCGGCACGTTCAAAAATCAGCTCGATTAGAGCCAAATGATGAGGAGTCAGGATGACATTTCCTCCTCTTCCTGCACATCAATCAGGGCAGGATACCAGGAGAGCACTTCCAGGGTTTTTTGGAGGTTTTTTAGGAGAGGGAAGGTTGTTTCTTCTTCGAAATGAGGTGAGAACAACATAATAATTCACTCCCGTGGCCTGTTTTGAACCTGGGGTTGGTTCTGAAGCTTGGCAGGAACCCTTCGCTCCAAAACAACTCTGCAACTGCAGCTGAAGGCCAGGAAAGAAAAAAAGAAAGCCCACATGTGGTGGCTCTGATATTTTAATCAACTTTTTGTTCCTCTGCTGATCTTCTCTCCTAGAGATTACGAGGATTTTCTGGAACAAACACCAAGTATTTTTAGACCCTCGTTTCACAAAGGAGAGGGAGCCCAGCAGAAGGTTAATTCTGGACGTGGTTACGCAGCCACTTGGAACAAGCAGGGCCCAAGGGGAACCATTAGTTTTTTTCCATGGATAACTTGGGATTATTCTCCTAATTTCAGTTAAAGGAATAAAACCCATAAGGTGGTGGTGTCACTGTGGGACTCAAGCACAGGAATGCAGGAGTTACAGCGGGGCCTGGTGTGAAATGTTGATTGTTCACCACCATCCACAGACTGGTGCCACCACAGGGATGAGCCAAATTCCTGTCACCCCTTGGAAGAAGGGATATTTTTACATGTGTCAAGTGCTGGAGAGGGACATCTGACAAGGACATGGAGTGACAGGGCACAGGGAATGGCTTCACATGGACAGAGGGCAGGGATAGGTGGGATACTGGGAAGGAATTGTTGACTGTGAGGGTGGGGAGGCCCTGGCACAGGTTGGGCAGAGAAGCTGTGGCTGCCCCATCCCTGGAAGTGTCCAGGGCCAGGCTGGATGAGGCTTGGAGCAACCTGGGCTAGTGGAAGGTGTCCCTGCCCATGGCAGGTTGGAACTGGAAGGTCTTTAAGTTCCCTTCCAACCCAAACCATTCTGAGATTCCAAGTTTCCACAAGGCTGTCTGATCCTTTGCTGTTGCTTCTCAACACGTAACAAATAGTTTCAAAATTAAAATATTAAGGTACATAAAGACATATATTTGTATATTGAGATCCACGTGTATCCATACATTTGTATATTTAGATTCATGTGTATCCATATCCATTTGCCTATTGAGATCCACGTGTATCCATATATATTTGTATATTGAGATCCATGTGTATCCATATACATTTGTATATTGAGATCCATGTATATCCAGATATATTTGGATATTTAGATCCATGTGTATCCATATCCATTTGTATATTGAGATCCTTGTGTATCCAGATATATTTGTATATTGACATCCACATGTATCCATACACATTTGTATATTGACATCCATGTGAATCCATACACATTTGTATATTTAGATCCATGTGTATCCATATATATTTGTATAGAGATCCATGTGTATCCATATCCATTTGTATATTGAGATCCACGTGAATCCAGATATATTTGTGTATTGAGATCCACGTGTATCCATATACATTTGTATACTGAGATCCTCCTGTATCCATATCTATTTGTATATTAAGATCCATGTGTTTCTGTGTGTATCCAGATATATTTGTATATTTAGATCCACGTGTATCCATATATATTTGTATACTGAGATCCATGTGTGTCCATTCACATTTGTATATTGAGATCCATGTGTATCCATAAACAACTGTATGTTTAGATCCATGTATATCCATACACATTTGTATATTGAGATCCACATGTATCCATACACATCTGTATATTTAGATCCATGTATATCCATACACATTTGTATATTGAGATCCACATGTATCCATACACATTTGTATATTGAGATCCATGTGTATCCAATATATTTGTATATTTAGATCCACGTGTATCCATACACATTTGTATATTGAGATCCATGTGTATCCATACACATTTGTATACTGAGATCCTCCTGTCTCCAACATGAATTGGCTTTTCCCTTCTGTCAGCACTGACACACTGCAAGTTTTAACTCATAAACCACGTTCAAAGCTCATCAGTGGGGCAGTTTTCTCCTTTCACAGAATCCCAGAATATCCTGAGCTGGAAGGGACCCACCAGGATCATCCAGTCCAAGCCCTGGCCCTGCACAGACACCCCAACAATCCCACCCTGTGCCTGAAAGCATTTTCCAAACATTCCTTGAGCTCTGGCAGTCCTGGAGCTGTGACCATTCCCTGGGGAGCCTGTTCCAGGAGGACCCTGCACTCCAAATCATCTCCAGTCCAGCCACATGACAGTAATTTTTCTGTCTCTCAGACACTCAGGATTTGGAAATGAAAACATAACACTTCCATGCCACAGTGCAGTGACACGATTTGTCCATTGTACCAGCAAAAAACAACTCCTTAATTGTTTATCCTGATGACAACTGCACAAAAGGACACACTGGCTACACTGCTCACTTGCAGGGTTAGATATTTGGATCCCTGGAACACATCTGGCACTGTTAGAAGCCACATTTAAGTCAGGTTCTAAATTAAAAATACCATTAAGAGCCTTACCAAGGGGGACTTACCTGAAAGCTGCCAGTAAGGGAGCATAGATGGAGTCTCCATCATACACATACAAGTGGTCCCAGCTGCACTCCGTGGCAAAGTGGTTGAACCGAAGCCTGAGGATTGTGTTTGGCCTGGAAAGAAAAGAAAAACAAACAGATTAATCAAAATAAATAAAGGAAGGAAGGAAAAAAAATAAATGAAAAGATTTGTAATCGGCCAACTCACACACACACAGGGCAAAATGCTCCTCCTCTGGTGGGATGCTCTGCTCTAAAGTAGACTAAAACTGAGTGATTTGTGTCACTGCAGATGCATCAAACATGCTGGGGCTTAATTGTTTTGGGTGTGCAACTCCCCTGGTATTAAGCAACAGGTTCTTTATGGTCAGAAAACAGTGTCCTTAAACCTTTCCCCCTCATCACCAGTAGATACCAAAGAGTAGGACCAGCCAGCCCTTGGCTCTTCCCTGGTGCTGACTCTGCTAAGGAAAGGGCTTTGCAAGGAAAACCTCCATGGGCAACACATGTGAAGAATTCCAGCCCCCACCAGGGAATTAAGGAGAGCTCTTTCCTTCTTCAAGGGACTTTCTGCAGGCTGGTGTGGTTATGATGGCCTGAGATGATGGACTTGCTCAGGAGTTGGCACCAATCCTTCTTCTCTTACTTTATTAGTTGTGCCGAACACACGGCCCTCCTGAGGGAAGCCCCTCCAAACTGCACATCCAGACAAGTCAAAAGTCCCTTTGCAGCTCTCCTGGAGCCCCTTCAGGCCCTGCCAGGGGCTCTCAGCTCTCCCTGGAGCCTTCTCTTCTCCAGGGGAACCCCCCCAGCTCTCCCAGCCTGGCTCCAGAGCAGAGGGGCTCCAGCCCTGGCAGCAGCTCCGGGGCCTCCTCTGGACTCTCTCCAGCAGCTCCACGTCCTTGTGCTGTTGTTCCCAGGGCTGGAGCAGCTCTGCAGGGGGGTCTCACCTCAGACAGGGCAGAGGGGCAGAATCCCCCCCTGCCCTGTGCCCACGCTGGGGGATCAGCCCAGGGCAGGGGGTGGTTCTGAGTGCCACGTGGAGCTTCTCCTCATGGTAAGACACCATTTGTTTCATGGTTAATGTGCAAAGATCCACCTAAAGAACATCCCAGAGAAGCCACAGCAAACACCCAAATTAGGGCTCAGCTCCAGGAGGGTGGAAACAACCCTACACTGTGCTTGGAGCCGAGATAAATAAAAGTGAATCTGTGTCAGCACTGCTTGTTCCCACCCACAGCTGAGGCTGTGGAAAGGACAGATCCAAGTGATCAGGATCTCTCCATCAGCACTGCCTTTGGATTCAGATGAAATCCCTGTTCATCCTAATTGAATAAATCAATAATTTTCATTGTGCCAGAGTCGTTCCTTCCCACAGGAGCCGAATTCTTTTGGGAGTTACTGTGTAAGTTATTCTATTTTTTTTATAGGCTCAACCATCTGCTCCAGGCCTTTGGAAAAAGGGCAGCAGGTGGAACTCATGGATAATGTCCTGCTTTAAAAAAAAGAGGCACAAAGAGTAGCCATGGTCTCAAAACTATGGAGTCAGAGGGTCCATCAATAAAGGTTCAGACTGGGAACAAAAAGAAATAGTCTTTTTGCTGTAGCCAACAACTCATTAGTGGACCCTCGTCTGCACCATCTCAGGCACCTGGTTGTGCCATGGGATCGTCAGGCTCCATGGATTTCACCTGCCTTGTCTCACATTCCCGGGGAAGAACAAATTGGGGATTTTGGGAGGGATTGATTCACCTCACTGAACTCTCCCAAAGTCCATCCCCTCACTGAACCCTGAAAGCAACATCATGGAATTAGAGAGTAATGGAATTAGTCCTTTGGGGAATAAAATGATGGAAAATTGAGATGGATTTGGGAGGGGTTTGGGCCATTTGGAGCTTTTTTTTTTTGATGAACTGAGTGTTTTTATGGGAAAAGGGACCTGAGGGAGGAGGGATGGGGATGACGCCTCACTCCGAGCTCTCCCAAACTCCATCCTGACTTAACCCTGAGGAACAACATCATGGAATGATGAAATGATGGAATTATTCCTTTGGGGAATAAAATGATCTAAAACTGAGCTGGATTTGGGTGGGGGGTTGGGCCATTTGGGTTTTTCTTTGGATCAACTGAGTGTTTTTATGGGAAAAGGGACCTGAGAGAGGAGGGATGGGGATGATGCCTCACTCAAGGACACCCCCAGGAAGAGGGCACAGCACAGGCAGCAGCCAGGAAGAGCCAGGAATTGTGTAGAATGGAAAGGAGAACAGGAAGGAAAACGTGGCTTATTTTATACTGAATTTTTCAGCGCCTCCAATGGCACACTGGATTGTACCTTTCCCTGCTAATCCCAAATCCCTCCAACACAGCAATGCCAGCACTCAGACCTGAAAAGCTTTGCAGGCACTGCTTCCCAAGTCCAGATGTCTGGGAATTTTACTCTTGGCAGCAGAGTTGGGGCTCTTTCCAGGTGGCTGCATTTTCCAGCTGCTCTAATCAGCACCATTATCTCCTCTCTGTTCCACCACCCTCCTCTGACAGCAGGGGACAAACAGGAAAAGGATTCCAACCTCTAAGCCTGGCCATGGAACAGGGAGGAACATTTTTTCTGCCTCTCCAGCAACAAAACATCTCATTTTAAACCCCACAAAGTGATGGTTTTCTAGGAAGCAGAACCAATCGAGGCTGGAGGAGCAGTTTTGGTGACTTTATCGAGGACTCAGGGGCAGCACCTGACTTCTGATAAAAATATGAGTCATGATATCCTTTAAAAACAGAAGTTGGGATGGTTCATCTGGCTGTGCTGGAATGGCTCAGGCTGGTTTGTCTGGAATAACATTCTTGTGAAACATTTTTTAATTGTTTCTAATTGCCAACTCTCTGCAGTTGGGTTCCTCTTACCCACAGAAATTAAAAGGTGTTGCCACTTGGAGCAGCCAACTTTTGATCTCAACCACCTTAAAGGATGGGGCTCCTTCACATAGTTAATGGTGAGTGATTGGCTCCCAATTCCAGGGTTCTGGATGGCTCTCTGGATAAACTCAGCCCTCAGTTTGGAGTATCTTGGGAGCTTAGGAACTTAACTTCCTCATCCCAAACAAATGGCTGAAGTAGATTCAGTGAATACCCACATCCCCCAGGCCTCAGTCAACAGACCTCCCAAACATGGAATCATGGAATGGTTTGGGTTGGAAAGGAACCTTAAAGAACATCCAGTTCCACCCCCTGCCATGGGCAGGGACACCTCCCACTAGACCAGGTTGCTCCAACCTGGCCTTGGACACTTCCAGGGATCCAGGGGCAGCCACAGCTTCTCTGCCCAACCTGGGCCTCACCACCCTCAGTTACAACAATTCCTTCCCAATATCCCACCCAAATCTCCCCTCCTTCAGCTTAATCCATTCCCTCTTGGCCTGTCCCTCCATGCCTTGTCCCCAGTCCCTCTCCAGCTCTCCTGGAGCCCCTTCAGGCCCTGCCAGGGGCTCTCAGCTCTCCCTGGAGCCTTCTCTTCTCCAGGGGAACCCCCCCAGCTCTCCCAGCCTGGCTCCAGAGCAGAGGGGCTCCAGCCCTGGCAGCAGCTCCGGGGCCTCCTCTGGACTCTCTCCAGCAGCTCCACGTCCTTGTGCTGTTGTTCCCAGGGCTGGAGCAGCTCTGCAGGGGGGTCTCACCTCAGACAGGGGCAGAATCCCCCCCTGCCCTGCTGCCCACACTGGGGGATCAGCCCAGGGCATGGAGGGATCTGGGCTGGGGCATCTCCAGCCTCTCACCCACCAACACCCCCAAGTCCTTCTCCCAGGGCTGCTCTCCATCCATTCTCCCAGTCTGTGTTTGTGCCAGGATTGTCCCCACCCAGGAGCAGCACTTTGCACTTGGCCTTGTTGAACGTCATGAGTTTCCCACATTCCCATCTCTCCAGCCTGTCCAGCTCCCCCTGGATGCTCCATCCCCTCCCTGCAGCCTGTGACCACACCACACATCTCAGTGACCACACCACACATCTCAGTGACCACACCACACATCTTGGTGACCACACCACACATCTCAGTGACCACACCACACATCTCAGTGACCACACCACACATCTCGGTGACCACACCACACATCTCGGGGTCACAGCAGACTTGCTGAGGTGCCTCAATCCCACTGTCCATGCCACCCACAGGAGAAGACCAAGGAAAAGTGTGCTCTGGGTTTTACCAATTTCTGATCCTCCAGGATGCCAACAGGCCTCAGTTTACAGCATCCAGTCCAAATCCATGCTCTCACATGACTTGTTCCAGTTCCCTGACCTCTCCACTTCCAGATCCAGGGAACAACATGGAATGTGACTGAACACATGATGCTGTCACCACACAGCATCACACCCCACCACTAAACAGCCTAAGAGACTAAAAAAAACCAGATTTTCCAGTCCTGGCATCAGCTTGGTTCTATGAAAATTGTATTTCAACAAGTTTAGATGCTCCCAACTGCTGCACCATCCATGGGGTGACAGAGGATGTGCACCAAAAGTGCTGCTCCTAAAAATCTCTGCAAAACAAGGATCAAATCCAGGAAGGGCAGGAAGCGAGGTCTGAGGGATTTATCCCAGTTTAGAAAACCTTTGTAAAAAAGGTCAGTGGTCCTTGTGAAGTCCTCATGGCCCAGTGAGTAAAGAAGGATTTAAAGGATCACTCTAAAAACTGATTTTTCATAAACAGGGGCTTTCAGAGAGTTTCCTCTTTTTGTTCATACTGCCAAAAAATCCTGTGTGTGGTGAGTCCCAACATTGAATGTTCCCCTCTGATATCAGTTCAATAATTCCCAATCCTTCACTACTTATACAAACACACTGATTTTTGTTTACCACGTGCTGTTTCAACACAAACCTCTCAATCCTGAGTCAGTTTGGAGGGCTCAGTTGCACAAAAACACCCTAAAAACTTATTTACTGAGCGCTGCCCTATTCAGTTTTAGGAACAGCCAGAAAGAATCACGAGATATAAAAATATTTAACGCAGATAAACCTCACCTAAAAGCCACCATAACCAAGAGGAAACCCCAGGCTGTTCCCAACACTCACCTTCCTTCAATGAGCCAGGTGCATTTTGTCTTGTATTTGTAATTCCCAGGCCCATCCGTGACGTACCCCGAAGGTTCAGTGAGTCTGGAAAGGAAAAACAAAGGTAAATGTTAGTTTTCCATTCAGAGATGATTTCCTAAGTTTTTGAAGACCCATCCTGAAATTTTTATTTAATCAAGAGCCACTACAAACAAACAAAGCTCCCACTGGGATACTCCTGTGGAAGTCCCTCTACAGGTTTTCTGATGATTTTCCTGACCCCTTGAAGGACATCACTTCAGGAGGGATGGTTTCTCCATCAGGTGGATGTCATGGCTCCAAGTCCATTTGGAGGGATACATCACACATAACCACAAAGGAATTCCCCAACAGAAAAGCCAAAATTATTCCCAAGCTATTTATTTATACAAACTGCACCATTCTTGGATGAAGTTCAGACAAAGTCCACGGTGTGACCTCTCACCCTTTCTGTGTTTGACTCTCCACAAACTCCTTGACAACCTCCTGGATGGAGGAGTGACCCCCAAAGCACATCCCTGCAACTGTTCAAGGTTGGACAGGGCTTGGAGCAACCTGGGATGGTGAAAGGTGTCCCTGCCCATGGCAGGGGGTGGAACAAGATGGTCTTTAAAGTCCCTCCCAACCCAGCCCAGCCTGTGATTCTCTGGTAACCCTCGAGTGCAAAGTAAGACCTTAATTCCTCACACATCAAGGGCTGCAAAACTCAGGACAATCTCAGAGTATGGAATTTCCAGGCATCTCCCACCTTTGGTAGCACATTCCCATCCCCAGGTCACCCCACAGCACATCCCCATCCCCAGGTCACCCCACAGCACATCCCCATCCCCAGGTCATCCCACAGCACATCCCCATCCCCAGGTCATCTCTGGATCAAGGGACTGAAGTCCAAGAGCTGAGTGTTCCCCACTGCTGGGATAGTGCCAGGAATACTCTGGAATGCTCTACAACATCCCTTCCTGCAGCTCCTATAAATAGGTGGTGAGGACTTGACAGGAGGAAAAGACTCTGGAGAAGGATGTGGAAGCAGAAAGTACAGTTGGAATCCTTCATCCTGAGATACTCAGGGAACAGCAGCACTTAAAACCATAAAAAACTCGGGATGCCACTGAAAGAGAGAAGGGGGAAAAGCCTGAAAAGGACTTAAAAGGACATTGGGCAAGGGCTTGGAGGGACAGGACAAGGGGGGATGAATTCACATTGCCACAGGGCAGGGTTAGATGGGATACTGGGAAGAAGGGCAGCACAAGGACGTGGAGCTGCTGGAGAGAGTCCAGAGGAGGCCTCAGAGATGCTGCCAGGGCTGGAGCCCCTCTGCTCTGGAGCCAGGCTGGGAGAGCTGGGGGGGTTCCCCTGGAGAAGAGAAGGCTCCAGGGAGAGCTGAGAGCCCCTGGCAGGGCCTGAAGGGGCTCCAGGAGAGCTGGAGAGGGACTGGGGACAAGGCATGGAGAGACAGGACACAGGGAATGGCTTCCCAGTGCCAGAGGGCAGGGATAGATGGGATATTGGGAAGGAGTTCCTGGTTGAGAGGGTGGGGGGGCCCTGGCACAGACTGGGCAGAGAAGCTGTGGCTGCCCCTGGATCCCTGGAAGTGTCCAAGGCCAGGTTGGACGGGGCTTGGAGCAATCTGGGCTAGTGGGAGGTGTCCCTGCCCATGGCAGGGGGGTGGAATGAGATGGTCTTCAAGTTCCCTTTCAACCCAAACCATCCCATGATTCCATGATTACTGTCACCAACATCTGCAAGCACTGCACAGCAGAGGACAAAACCAAGATCCAAACCATCGGGACACACACTCCCACCTCACAGGAATTAGTCAAAATATTCCAAGTGGGTTTTAAGAAATTGCTGAGGTACCACAGAAACTGCTGGAAAAACAAAAATGCCAGGGCAGGATGGCAGCAAACACCAGCAGCACCTGAAGGTGCCCAGACACCACGTCCTGGCACAGCACAGCTTGGCACAGGATCTCTCCCCAGGTAGGTTATAAACCCCACCATGGGCACAAGGCTGCAGCAAATCACAGCCCTCTGGCAAAATCCAACTGTCCCACTTACACCAGCTTGAGGAAAACAAAACCACCATGGATTCAAGCTTGGCAGGAAAGAGAAGGAATCAAGATCAGAAGTTCCCAAAATTGGTATCTTGGAGCCTTTTTCTGTGTCTTTTAATGATCTGTTAATGTATCAGCTCATCTTTTTTAAATATTTTGACTGAGTCAAAAGTGATTTTCCAGCCTCTTCTCCAACGGGGAACTTTTAAGGTTCATCTCTGCTTCAAATTAAAAAGGTAAAACCCGCAGATTTTTACAAAACCACCTTCACCTCTCTCCAGATGAATTTATTATATTTTTCAAGCTCAGAAATGGAGCTGAGGAAGCTGTGGCTGCCCCTGGATCCCTGGAAGTGTCCAAGGCCAGGTTGGAAAAGGCTTGGAGCAACCTGGGCTAGTGGAAGGTGTCCCTGCCCATGGCAGGGGGTGGAACTGGATGGTCTTTAAGGTCCCTTCCAACCCAAACCATTCCATGATTCCACAATCCATATTTATTTTAAAGCTCCACCATCTTTGAAAATTCAAACCACTTATCTACTGATCAGGAATTCACAAAAGCAGATGCAAATCCCAAGTTGTAGGCAATAATATCCAGACTGTTTCATCCCTTTGAAAATAATATCCCTGGAAAAGCCAGGAATCCAACTGGATCAACACTGACAGCACTTTGCCTGCAACCAAGAATAAACAGGTTCTGGAAACCTGAGCAAGTGTTCTTGAGTTAAAAACAGCCTCATTCCATGGGCCAAACTCTCAGGGAGCCTCTGCTCATGAAACTCTTGGAGCAATTTTATCTGGAAACAATTATTACATTACTCTCCACCGAAATGCTATCAAGAGTGATATAAAATATAAAATAATCCTGTTGATATTGTAGCCCCAGCCATGTCACATCTCAGGGGGGGGAATAAAAATTAGAGTTACATAATTTAATGAAATTTCAGCAGTGTAAAACCAAAACATGGGATTTAGTTTTATAAATATAAGGACAGTCAAACTTTTGAGATGTTGTTATTAAAAACTTATCTGTGAGTTACTCAGACTCCTTACTTAACTCACTGCCATTATGAGCAAATAAAGGATATTAAAAAAAATATGAGAAATCAGAGTTGATGTCTCTGAGAGGAAAATAAATAGGAAGTAAGTTCTCATAAGTTCTCACTCCCTGCACTGGGGTATGAGCAGAGCAGTAGCATCCATGTTATTCCATAAATACTCTCCCAGAGACACAATCCAGGACACACAGAAATAAATCCTCAGCACTGAAAGCAGACCGAAAGTGGAATTTTATGTTTCCATTCAACAGAGATAGCTCAAGTGATCTCCCAGCTCCAGTAAAAAAGCAAACAGCCCCTATTCCTTCCCACTCCCTGCTCCCTGTGCCATCCATGCCACGGGCACGGATAACTGGGACATGTCCTGCACTGTGTTTGGGCTTGGGCTGGGAGAGAAGCCTCGGGAAGGGGATACGGGAGTAACTCAAGGAGGAAAAACACACCAGGAATGAAGGACTTGGAAGCAGCACATTTTGCTGGCACACATCGGGCTGCTCCCACACGGGCACCGGAGGGATCCCAGGGAGGCACCTCCAGCCCTGGGGGCACTTCTGGGACCCTCAGACAGGAGAGACATGGAGGGGCTGGAGCGTGTGCAGGGAAGGGAACAGAGCTGGGAAGGGGCTGGAGCAGCAGGAGCAGCTGAGGGAGCTGGGGGGGCTCAGCCTGGAGAAAAGGAGGCTCAGGGGGGAACCTTCTGGCTCTGCAACTCCCTGACAGGAGGGGGGAGCTGGGGGGGGTCGGGCTCTGCTCCCAGGGAACAAGGGACAGGAGGAGAGGGAACGGCCTCCAGTTGTGCCAGGGGAGGGTCAGGTTGGACATGAGGAGGAATTTCTTCCTGGAAAGGGTTGTCAAGCCTTGGCAGGGGCTGCCCAGAGAGGTGGTGGATTCCCCATCCCTGAAGGTGTCCAAGGAAGGACCGGAGTGGCACTGAGTGCTCTGGGCTGGGGACAAGGTGGGATTGGGCACAGGTTGGACTCAAAGATCCTGAGGTCTTTTCCAACCTGAATGATTCCCTGAGTGTGTTCCTGCCCATTAACCCTCCTTTAACTGGGATCAGTGCTGTCCCTGTTCCAGGGAGGGGAGGAGGGGGATTCGGGCTCTGCTCCCAGGGAACAAGGGACAGGAGGAGAGGGAATGGCCTTAAACTGCACCAGAAGAGGTTTAGTTTGGATATTGGGGAAAATTTCTTCATGGAAAGGGGTGTCCAGCCCTGGCAAAGCTGCCCAGGGCAGTGGTGGATCCCCATCCCTGGAGGGATTTAAAATCCCTGTGGATGTGGCACTTGGGGACAGGGGTCAGTGGTGGCCTTGGCAGTGCTGGGGGAATGGTTGGACTGATGATCTCAGAGGGCTTCCCCCCAAAAAAAAACGATTCCATGATAATTTTATCACTCAGATGCAGAAATCAGACACCAGAAAGGACGGAAAGGCATCAATTCCCATTTTTCCTCACTAATTTGGTAATACAAGAAGCCCTTCCACCCTCCCTGGGTGTTACATCTCCTACTCTGCAAGGAAAAGCTGCTGCACCCCAAGAAAACAGAACTCAGGCCCTTTACTACAATCCTCCCAAGGTCCTAAACTCCAACACTGACTTTAAAACCTCCAGGGTAGAAAAAACAACCGCAAGGATCTGTTTACAAAATTCAGATTTTAAACGTGCCCACATCCACTCCTGTGTGTTTATACCAAGTATTTCGGGCTTGATTCAAACTCCACTTGTTCACAACACAAATTTTTCCCTCACAAAAAAAAAAATGAAGCAACGACAAGGATGAAGAGCTCACAGAAAAAAAATTGCTTCTAAGGGAAATATTCTGTATAAAAGGATTCTGCCTATTCAGTTACTCCCCACTGTTTCTGGGAGGACCTGAAAAGCAGAAAACCGACACAGGAAAATCAGACAGCGCTCGATGGTATCTCCTGGGTGAAAAACCCAACCTGATATTGGAAATTACCAGAAAACTCCACGTGTTTTTAATTGATAACACGACTAAAACTAGCAGGGTCTATTTTTCAAATACAAATTAGTACACGCTGAGAAAATTCCTGCAGAGACAGGAACTGCACAACCAGGCAAAGCCTCAAAGCTGTTGTTTAATTACCATCTAATAAATCTAAAGCGATCCTGTTGTTATTAGCTGAGCACAAAAAGCAGCTTATAATTTAGGATTAAGTCGTTTTGCAGCACTTACTTCCAAAGCATTCCAACATTAAAGGTACATTAGACGCTGGTACATTATATAAAACTGCCACAGAAAAGTGACTTTTAACAGCATCGTGCCTGCAGAGGTTTAGCACAGCCTTCCCACGAAAAAATAAAAATAAAAAAAAAATAAAATTGGAAAAAAAACCACTCCAAAGAAAACCAAAAGCCCCTAATTTTGAAGCTGCTAAATCCAGAGATCGATGCAAACAATGAGTTCTCCTCCTCTCTCCCCTCTCCTTCCCAAGTGCCTCGAGCCCTCCACAATTAAAAGTCATTGTTTCGGGAGAATCTGGAGTTGAAGGCAATAAAGAAAGGGCTGTTACAGCCTATTAGCAGCACAAAGGCTTTGCAGCCTAAATTGATTAACAATTTGGTTTTGTTCGTGTTCTCACTGAAGGCACTGAGGTTAAAGGATAAATCCTAGAAGCAAATGCCTGGATTTACAGGCATGGAATCGCGATCAGCCACACTGGGGATGAGAGGAGCAGATAAATATATCATTTATGCATCTATTTAATGAATTTCTAATGGCTAACAGATAAATCCCTCCTCCTGCCAGCTCGGGGCCACAGCACAGGTAAAGCTGGGAAGGTGTCACTAATTCCAGGCCAGGTTTCCCGGATGAAGGCAATGACATTCCTGCAAAATCCAGTTGGAAAAGGATTTAACCTCCAGCAAGGAGTACCTGAACAAAGACTGCAGGTGCACACAGAGCAAAGTCTCCAGTGACAGGAACAGAAAGACCTCGGGATGAGGAAATTCATGGAAAAATCGCTGCTGTACCACCACCAGAAAATCATGGAATGGTTTGGGTTGGAAGGGAAGTCAAAGAGCATCCAGTCCCACCCCCTGCCATGGGCAGGGACACCTTCCACTAGACCAGGTTGCTCCAACCTGGCCTTGGACACTTCCAGGGATCCAGGGGCAGCCACAGCTTCTCTGCCCAACCTGCACCAGGGCCTCACCACCCTCACAGCCAGCAATTCCTTCCCAATATCCCATCTATCCCTGCCCTCTGGCACTGGGAAGCCATTCCCTGTGTGCTGTCCCTCCATGCCTTGTCCCCAGTCCCTCTCCAGCTCTCCTGGAGCCCCTTTAGGCCCTGCCAGGGGCTCTCAGCTCTCCCTGGAGCCTTCTCTTCTCCAGGGGAACCCCCCCAGCTCTCCCAGCCTGGCTCCAGAGCAGAGGGGCTCCAGAATCCTGGAATGGGTTGGGTTGGAAGGGACATTAAAGATCCAGTTCCACAGGCAGGGACACCTTCCACTAGTCCAGGTTGCTCCAAATTGGCCTTGGACACTTCCAGGGATCCAGGGGCAGCCACAGCTTCCCTGCCCAACCCGTGCCAGGGCCTCCCCACCCTCCCAGCCAGGAATTCCTTCCCACTCACAGAAACATGTTGCTATTCCAGCACTGGAAAACCATCCCCTGCCCTGCCCTCACCAGGGGTTTCCTCCCAGAGGGAATCAGGTATTCCCACTGTGCCAAAGGTCACAGGAGGGTGACAATCCCTCTCCATGCTCAATATGTTCTGTTCTCCTCCCACTTTCCCTGGCACAGCTGTCTCAAAAAACAGTCACCTGACTGACACAGTTAATTGGATCTGGGAAACACTTCCTCCAGAGGCAGGGATTAGCCTTTCCCTCCTGCATGAGATATGTAAAAATATGGAAAGCGATTTCCTGGCTGCTGATCAGAGATAAGGGCAGAGCCTGGGAAGCCCTGGGAGGTCTGGGAAAAGACTGCAGCAGGTAAAACATATCAGTGCAACCTCCCAGTCACCACCTGCACTGATGCTCCAAAAACCTCCGAAATCCCTCTTTGCTCCTGAAAAACAGACCTTGATGTGACGAGTTGCTGGATATCCAGGGTGGCTGAATGGCCATGGACAGCCTGAGAGAGCTCACAAGGAATAAATGCTGCTGCAGCCTTTTCAAAATCATCGAGTTCGTGAAGCAAATCTTTTCAAATACTGGCCCTCTGCAGCTGGTCACCAGTAACTCCATCACATTCCTGATCCTGACAGGCTGTCCCAGCTCCTGCTCTGCTGTCACCAAACAGGGATGACACTGAGGGGTCTCCTTCAGGGAGGGCTGGTGCCTCTGCCCTTATCCCACTGGAGCTTCCAGCAGCAGCTGGGAGCAGATCTTGAAACACGTCCTGGCTGTTTAGTTATTCCCTCAATGCTCTGCTTGCCCAACCAACTCTCCTGCTGGGGAAGGAGAGGAATTTTAAAGACATTTTAATCTGAAAATGCACTTCAGCTCCTCTTTATGGAACATGTCTCATTGCTCTCATACTCTACAAACCCAAAAACTTATTATTATAAGGCAGCTAATTATAGCCAGGGAGAAATCATTTGACAAGACCAAATTAGAGTCACAGAATCATGGAATGGTTTGGGTTGGAAGGGACCTTATGGATCATCTAATTCCAGCCCCCTGCCATGGGCAGGGACACCTTCCACTAGCCCAGGTTGCTCCAAGCCTTTTCCAACCTGGCCTTGGACACTTCCAGGGATCCAGGAGCAGCCACAGCTTGTCTGGGTAACCTGTGCCAGGGCCTCACCACCCTCACAGCCAAGAATTTCTGCCTAACAAGAATTTTTTCCTAATAGTAAATATTCTTTTCCTAATAGCTAAAATAAACCAATTTCTATGTTTAATTTAAATTCTAAAAACAATTAAAATCACCCAACCTCGAGACTAAGACAACAGAAACTCTGAGGGAGAAGCCGATTTCCCTCCTCCAACCCCATTTCCTCGTGTCAGAAACACTGAAAAAAAACCCCAAACCAGAACGGTGTTGGATCCCAAAAGGCTCCAGCATTTCCCCAGTGCTTCCCAACCATCCATCAGAGACGCTGCTTTTCAACACCATCGTGTTTGGACACACCAGAAACATGCTGGAGCTCCACTGATGTTCTTGTCTCAAAGTTCCTCCAGCTGTTAAATTCAAACTGCAAACATCCCAGACTTAGATCCTTGTCTGCCCTCCTATTTCTTTATTCCCAGCCCGTCTCAGAGGCCACACAGCAGAATTATTCCCTGCACAACCTCAGCTTTATCTCTGCCCAAAAAAACCAGCCGAGTGCACCGTGAATGCCAACATTGCCCTGTACCTTCACTACAAATTCTTCCCCCCGCTCAAATTTACTGAGGAAAACAAAGAATAGAAGATATTATTATTATAATTATGCCTCAGGAGCGTGGTGTTGACACAAGGAATATTTTGTAAGCACAGATTTCTGTGGTGTGTTGCTCCATTATCTCTGTGTTATCCTTGATCTCTGTCTCCACACCACAACAGCTCCAACCTTATCGCTCCTTTATTTCTTCAAAACACCTTCCCCACCGCCTGTATTTTATGCAGAGGTGTTTCCATGACAAAAGGCCACTTCCTGAGGTCCCCTGGAAGCCCTCCCTGAGCCACCACCCACACCTGAGACACCTCCACACAGATGGTGGAGGCTGCACCACTTGTCCCTTTAGCTGACCCAACAGTTGCCCTCTGCTTTCCCCATCTGTTCCCAAATCCACTCACTGGATATCTTGGCCTAGTTCTTTGAAACAAAGATAATTTAGCTGCAAGTGTTTGTAATGAATACCCAGGAAAACTCAATTCTTCACTGCTGGTCCTGAAATGCTCCAGGGATTTGTGGCAGGAGGAGACAACACTGCAGGGCAGGAGCAAATGCACCTCACACATCATGAAGCACCTCCCTCTGCAGCAGATAAAGGAATGTATCAACCCCTCTCTTTCCCTGCCACGCAATGAACCCCCAAAAACCCTTGGCCAAGAGCCCTTGCAAATGTGTTACCCCAAAACTCAACCCCCTGAAAGATGAAAGGACACTACTGGGATGGTCAAAGAGAACCATCAAAGGCTCATGATGAAAGATCTCCAAAGCCACAGAGAGCCCAGCAAGGTCGACCACTGGAACACCCAAAACATTCATTGCAGTGGGTGATCCAGCCTGACTTTAGGTATATACATATTATATATATATTATATAAGACATACACAATATCTGTGCTTAAATTCAGGGTCACAGAGGGTCAGAAACTCCCTTTTTGAAAAATAAAGTGTTGCAGTAAAATTCTGGTTAGAAACTTAAATTAGAACAAGTTCTCCACAACCTCCTAGGTCAGTAATTTCTACTTGTCTTACATTCACCTGTGCAAGACTTCCAACTCGTTTTAGGGTAAAACACAACCGGTGTCACTTTAAAAGAAAAGACTCTCCACGTGTATTTGGTCCAGGAAGAACCTTAAACCAACTTAACACATACCCAGCCACATATTTTCCAGCTCAAAGGCTTAATAATCTACCAAAAAAAATTAGCTTTTTATAGAAGTGAGCTATTTCAGACCATTTCAAGAAGCATTTCTGATTTTATCAACTTCAATCCATTTTTCTCGCGGTCAACAAACGTTCATTCCTTACTCTGCCCTCCTGTTTCAGCAGTTAATTGGGATTCAAGGGGGTCCAAGAGGCTGGAGAGGGACTTTGGACAAGGGATGGAGGCACAGGACACAGGGAATGGCTTCCCAGTGCCAGAGGGCAGGGATAGGTGGGATATTGGGAAGGAATTCCTGGCTGGGAGGGTGGGGAGGCCCTGGTACAAGTTACCCAGAGAAGCTGTGGCTGCCCCTGGGTCCTTGGAAGTGTCCAAGGCCAGGTTGGAGCAACCTGGGCTATTGGAAGGTGTCCCTGCCCATGGCAGGGGGTGGCACTGGATGTTCTTTAAGATCCCTCCCAACCCAAACCATTCCAAGTTTCTGATTCCCGCTCGTTCGCAAATCACACGCGAGATTTGTCAGATGATTCTTCCTTTCTTCCCTAAAATTGGAAATATTCAGCTACTCAGTGGCTCTTCAAATCCCTGTAGGATCGTTTCAGCTGCAGCACAGCACACCTGGGACCCTTGGAAACAAGGAATTGAAATTCTTTTAAAGCCCACATGCCCAGGAGTGACAGACACATCAACATTCCCCTGCAGTCCAGGAGCCCTTCACTTTGATGAGCTTTCAAGTTGTCACATCCACATTCAAGCCCAGGCAAAATCATTCCCTGGCAGGACGTGTGTTGTGAATGAAAAGGGGTTGAGCTGCTGATTTAACCTTCCAGCCAGCGGGAACGGGAAATAAATAGAGTTTAAGGCCATTCCAATGGAGCAGAGAAACCATCACCCTGCCAAACCCTCCCTTTTCTATGAGGAGAGGAAAATCAGCAGCAGCAATTCCCGTTTAATGCTGTGTATGAACCTGCTGCCCAGTTCTTCCAGCCCCAAAAATCCACCCCTGAACCCTCAAAAAGCACATTTAGAGTCCGGTTTTCAGCTCCAAACCTCCATCCCTGCTCATTTCTAGGCCAAAGGCAGAGCTCAGAACTCGGTAGTAGCACTTCTAGAACAGCTCCAGCCAAAAAATCAGTCGGTGCTGCAGCAAAAAATGAAAATATTGAGACATTCTATAAATAAACATCACGGCCTGACCCACTTTCCTAAAGGGGATAGAAATAATTCCTTTTATTTCCTGTCTAACATTCAAAAATTTCTAAGCTACTACGTAGCAGCGTTACCTGCTGGGAAAACTGATCCCTGAACAACAAAGTAGACAGGAAAAAACTTGGGATGTAGGTTAAATTTTGTTTGGTCCCAACCTGAAAAACGGGTTTTAACACAGATCCTCGGGTGCAGATCATTAAAATAGTCAAAGTACATCCCAAAAACCAGATAGGGGTTTGTGAACCTACAGAATTACAAACCCTTAACATTTTACAGGAGGTTTTGGGGCTGAAACAACACCAAGAAAGACATGGGAAAAGCAGGGAATAAATAAAGAAAACATTATATTTTCTTTCAAATATATATATATTATAATATTATATAATTATATATTATATACTTAATATAATATTTAATATTATATATTATATATTATGTACTGTATAGTATATAGTATATAGTATATAGTATATAATAGTATTTCAAATATTATATTTCAAACGAATTCTCAGACAATGTAGTGATTTAATAACACCATGATCAACGTGGTAATAAGGGAGATGTTTAAAGGATGCCACCAAGTAGTAAAAAAAAAATAATGACAGCAAATAAAATAACTGCAAAACTAATAATAATACAAGTATTAAAAATAGTCATAACAGCAAAGGAGACTTTTCAGGATCAAACATTAAACCTGAGAGAATGAGGACCCCCAGAAATAAATTTATATGTTCATATCACAAACATGATGCCCCAAAAATGTCCTTCCCCTCATATGTACCAATGAAAAGAATGAAAGGCACGTTAATATTATTTGGCTTGAGGGAGGGGACAGAGAAGAATTTCCTTGAGGGGAGAAGGAGAAACCCAGAGAGCACCAATAATAAAAATAAACCAACCTTTCTATCACTACAAACTCCCCAAATCTATTTAAACCGCTCCATTTTCTACCTCATTTCAGTGAAATCAGCTCCCAGACAGGTTCTCTGCAGCCACATGAGTGAGCTCTCCCAGAAGTGCCACCTGAAAGGTCATGGACAGGCATTCCAGCAGGGATGGGACCTCTGGCTCAGGGAGGAGAGCCCAGCTCAGCACCCAGGCTGGGCCAGAAAATCCAGTTCAGTTCCCAGCTCTGTGCCCTCCCACTGCCCAGCTGAGGACACCCTGAGGGGATGGGGCATCCAGAGGGAGCTGCACAGGCTGGGGAGGTGGGAATGTGGGAAACTCATGAAGGTCAGTAAGGCCAAGGACAAAGTGCTGCTCCTGGGTCAGGGCAATGTCCGGTGTGGGAACAGGGTGGGAGATGGAGGGATGGAGAGCCCTGGGAGAAGGATTTGGGGGTTTGGTGGGGAAGAGGCTGGAGATGCCCCAACCCAGATGCCTCCATGCCCTGGGCTGATCCCCCAGTGTGGGCAGAGGGCAGGGGGGGATTCTGCCCCTCTGCCCCTGTCTGAGGTGAGACCCCCCTGCAGAGCTGCTCCAGCCCTGGGAACAACAGCACAGGGACGTGGAGCTGCTGGAGAGAGTCCAGAGGAGGCCCCAGAGATGCTGCCAGGGCTGGAGCCCCTCTGCTCTGGAGCCAGGCTGGGAGAGCTGGGGGGGTTCCCCTGGAGAAGAGAAGGCTCCAGGGAGAGCTGAGAGCCCCTTGCAGGGCCTAAAGGGGCTCCAGGAGAGCTGGAGAGGGACTTGGGACAAGGGATGGAGGGACGGCACACAGGGAATGGCTTCCCAGTGCCAGAGGGCAGGGATAGGTGGGATATTGGGAAGGAATTCCTGGCTGTGAGGGTGGTGAGGCCCTGTCCCAGGTTGGGCAGAGAAGCTGTGGCTGCCTCTGGATCCCTGGAAGTGTTCAAGGCCAGGCTGGACGGGGCTTGGAGCAACCTGGGCTAGTGGAAGGTGTCCCTGCCCATGGCAGGGGGTGGAACTGGATGATCTTTAAGGTCCCCTCCAACCCAAACCATTCTACAATTTTATCTTTGAGCACCTGCAGACCCAACTGGAAGTTGGCACCAACCTTCAAAACACGAGCATTTTAAATCAGCTGTTAAATCAGCATTTAACTTCAGACTGCCAATATCCAGGAGGAAGAAAGACAGGAACAAAAAAACTCTCTTAATTTCTGGTTTTACAGGAGCTAATTTCCTCGTCCACATTGGTACAGAATTGCAATCACTTCCCTAAACACTGAATCAGTTCTTCTCCCTTCCCTTTTCCAGCTCAGGGCAGCTGTTCCTCTGTCCCACAGACTGTTGTGTTAAATTCTTAATCACAGGAGGAAAAAGTGTGATTTGTAACCCCCTGCAGAAAGGCACGAGGGGTATTTTCCCTCACACTAAATAGACAAAAAAGGAGCCAAATACAGGAGTATTTCAGCTATTTCCTGAAAGCAGGTGGACACAGGTGGCTTCCTTGAGAAGCTCCCCTTTGTAAAGGAGAATAAAACTCAAAAATGAAGAATAATCCACGACTCTGATGTAGGTAGGACTGCACTGACATAAAAATATAAATATCAAGCTGCCTGTTCCCACTCACACCTATGGGATGGGAAGTCACCTGGAGCACTTCACACCCAAAATCCTGGCTTAGCAAACCTAGAAAAGGCCAGACTTTACGTAGCTTAGGTTAAATCATCTTAATCCCTTCAATGAAAACTTTCTGCTGCTGGCACAGCTCGGTTTAACCACACTGGGATTACTCCACCAGCCAGTCCGAGCTCTTCCAGCAGCTCCTGGCAAGAATGAACTAAACCCAGGGCGCTCCAAACCATCCCAGTGTTTATTTAAGAGCCTGAAAAAATTAAACCCAATGTGAAAGTCATCCAGCAACTCAACAGCTCCGAACTTTCAAATGCCTGAGTGTGTTTGTCAGCTTTGCTGTGACCACAGTCCCAAAGGAATAGGGGTGGTTTTAGTCACTGTGCAGTGCTGCACTTCATTAAAAGCATCTGCACAGTAAATGTGACAATCCAGAGCAGATGTTTCCCAACCCACCAACAGAAACTCTTGGCTGTTAAAACCCCAAGCCAGGATTCCTTCCCAGGGCAGAAGAAGCAGCAAAATTCGCTTTTTAAAAAAGAAAATCCTTCCCAAAAAATCGACACAGGCTGGGAGAGCTGGGGGGGTTCCCCTGGAGAAGAGAAGGCTCCAGGGAGAGCTGAGAGCCCCTGGCAGGGCCTAAAGGGGCTCCAGGAGAGCTGGAGAGGGACTGGGGACAAGGCAGGGAGGGACAGGACACAGGGAATGGCTTCCCAGTGCCAGAGGGCAGGGTTAGATGGGATATTGGGAAGGAATTCCTGGCTGGGAGGGTGGGGAGGCCCTGTCCCAGGTTGGGCAGAGAAGCTGTGGCTGCCCCTGGATCCCTGGAAGTGTCCCAGGCCAGGTTGGAGCAACCTGGGCTATTGGAAGGTGTCCCTGCCCATGGCAGGGGGTGGAACTGGATGATCTTCAAGGTCCCTTCCAACCTGAACCAGTCTGTGATTCTAAAACAGACCTTTTAAGCACATTTTAACCAAGCAAAGACTATGAGAAACCATTTTATTTCTGGCACAAACGCTGAGATTTCGGAGCCGACGCAGCCCCTGGCACAGAACACGGAATTCATGGGTTGTGTCAGCGCAGCCTTAGCAACAGTCTCGCTACAACATCCTTATAATCCCAGACCTGTTAGCATTTCTTTCCAGGAGAAGTAGCTCTGGAGTGTTTGTCTGTGAAACACTCGGTGCAGGGAAGGTCATCCCACAGCCCAACAACTGTGGAGGTGGATGTTCCTACATGATAGGGGATTTTTTTTCCTCTTTTCTCGTAGTAAAGAAGTGTCTAACACGCAGCTCCCTTGGTAATCACCACAAATAACCTCTCCCTTTAAAAAATTTAAAGCAACAGAACCAGAAATCCCACAGAGAAATGGATCAACCCACAAAATATCCCAATCGTGGGCGCCCTTCGAGCCAAACTCCCCCAGGGAGGGTGTGGCTGCAGAAATGTCTGTTCCCATCCCCACCTCTGCCATAGGCACCTTTCCTATGGCTTCCCAAAGGAGTTATTCTTGGACAGCAACAGGAAAAAAACAAAAATTCCATCTGCTCCCAACAGATTTGGAACAACAACACAAACAAAGCCGGTGGCTCAAGGTTCGTTTTGAAATAACCCCTCACTCGGCCTCCAAGCTGAGCATGACTGACAGGCCACCTAAAAAAGAGCCCAGATTCTTAATTTAGGATTCAGCCAGCAGGAATTCTTTCCTCGCTCTGGCAACACCCATAGGAAATGGTTTTGAGATGAAGGTTTAGATGAGATATCAGGGAGAAACTGTTGGCTGTGAGGGTGGGGAGGCCCTGGCACAGGTTGCCCAGAGAAGCTGTGGCTGCCCCTGGATCCCTGGAAGTGTCCAAGGCCAGGATGGAGCAACCTGGGCTAGTGGAAGGTGTCCCTGCCCATGGCAAGGGAGTGGGACTGGATGATCTTTAAGGTCCCTCCCAACCCAAAGCATTCCATGATTCTAAAAGCATGTTCCCTAACAAGGAACTGTGCACAAAATGCTGCTCTGTCTGCCTTAGAAAAACAGGGAGGGAAGAGGCTTTTGCCTCATTTCACTTTCCCTGTTACCTTCCCACACTTTCATTTTGTTACCTCTATTCATAACTGAGATGGCTCCGAACATTATTCGTAAGACAAACCCGCCATCCACGCCCTCAAACCCTGTGAGGGAAAGTTCATTCCTGCTTTAAAATTCCTGAAATTAAGACATGATACTTCACTGTGCCCTCTGAGGAAGGGTTAGGAGAACTACTTAGGCAGAGTCCTCTGGAGCAGAACTCCACAGGCCACTCCACATGGAGTGCTTCCCTCCGGCACACTCCAACCGCCTCGGACATCACGGGAAGGATTTCAAGGATTATTGACGTCTACAAGGCTCTTTTCCTCTTGGATGCACTTTTATCCCTGGTTCCCTGAGCTGCTGTGGGGCTGGGGAACACAAATTGAGGGCAATCCTGGTGTCTCAGCCCTGGTTTCTGCTGTTTAACACAATAAACACCAAACCCCCGGTCGTTTGAAGGAGGGAATTCCAGGTGAGCCCTTCCCAGACCTACCCACGGATGTATCGATGCATCATGAGGTCAGTAACTTCCCCTCATCTCCTGTGCTTTAAATGAATCTGTCAGAGGGAATTTATGGCACAAGGGATAAGAAGTGGAGCCATCCCAGTGATAAATTCCTCCCTGACACATGAAAAATCCGAAGGTACCAGGCACCGGTTTTCAGGAACCATTTTGTTCTCGTGCTAAAATTATCCATGCAAAGGTATAAATAAAACCTCATGGGTTCAAAGACCTAAAATAAATAAATAAATAAATAAATAAATAAATAAATAAATAAATATATAAATAAATAAATAAATAAATAAATAAATAAAAATTATGCCTGCACGATGTTTTCTGGGAAATTTCAAAATTCCAACGTCAATCTGAAAGCTCCTTAGAGCATTCCCAAGAGTCTGGGCCACGAGGTGAGGCTCCCACAGCCCAGGTCATGTCAAAGCCCTGTCACACCTGAACACACAGCCTTAAAAAAGCAACCATGATTCCCAGGAAAGCAGAGGGAAAGCTCTGGGAAGAAGGAGAGCACAGACCACCGTGGGGACAAGCAAGAGGATGAAGACCCCAACTTGTTTTTCCCCTCCGTCCTGCCTACAGGAACAGCTGCTTTTCCCTGCCAAGAGCTCTGCAGAACTATTTTGAGCTTTTTTTTGCATCTCATTATTTAATTTATTTATTAAAGCCTGATAGGGGAAAAGGGAGACAAAACTTGCTCAGAGCGTTTGGGTTTTATTTAGAGGAAGCCAGGCTGTTCAAACTGGCTCCGAGTCAAACGGTTCCACAATCCCTATTTTAGAGAGAGTGGAAGCAGCTCATGGTTGGATCCTCCAGCTGCACAACTCTTCACTTAGGGGGTGAGTTTCTCATCTCAACAAGTTTAACAAGCAGAGTTTGAAGCACTCGACGATTCCCAAACCATAAAACGGTGTTTTCCCAGGAAATTGGGAAAATTTAAAATTTAAAACTGAGCCGTAAAAATTAAAGCCCCTGAACTGCTCCCCCTTAGTTAAATATTCCAGGTGAGAGAGCAGCAGCTGGCACAGGGACAGCACTGATCCCAGTTAAAGGAGGGTTAATGGGCAGGAACACACTCAGGGAATCATTCAGGTTGGAAAAGACCTCAGGATCTTCCAGTCCAAGCTGTGCCCAATCCCACCTTGTCCCCCAGCCCAGAGCACTCAGTGCCACATCCAGTCCTTCCTTGGACACCTTCAGGGATGGGGACTCCACCATCTCCCTGGGCAGCCCCTGCCAGGGCTGGACAACCCTTTCCAGGGAGAAATTCCTTCTGATGTCCAACCTGAGCCTCCCCTGGCACAGTTGGAGGCCGTTCCCTCTCCTCCTGTCCCTTGTTCCCTGGGAGCAGAGCCCAACCCCCCCCGGCTCCCCCCTCCTGTCAGGGAGTTGCAGAGCCAGAAGGTCCCCCCTGAGCCTCCTTTTCTCCAGGCTGAGCCCCCCCAGCTCCCTCAGCTGCTCCTGCTGCTCCAGCCCCTTCCCAGCTCCGTTCCCTTCCCTGCACACGCTCCAGCCCCTCCATGTCTCTCCTGTCTGAGGGTCCCAGAAGTGCCCCCAGGGCTGGAGGTGCCTCAGCAGTGCCAGCACAGGGTGACAGTCACTGCCCTGGGGCTGGGACACACCAGGGCTGGCACAGACCAGGGGCCATTGGCCTTGTTGCCCACCTGGGCTCATGTTCAGCCACTCCAGCTCCTTTTCCAGCTTTCCAGCCACTCCTCCCAAGCCTGGAGCTGCAGGGGACGTTGCGACCCACATGCAGGACCCGGCCCTGTTGTCCCTCACACCACTGGATGGATCCAGCCCATCCAGATCCCTCTGCAGAGCCTTCCTGCCCTCCAGGAGATCCACATCCCACCCAACCTGGTGTCACATCCACGAACTTACTGAAGGTGCCCTCAATCCCCTCATCCAGATCACCAGTAGAGGTATTATTGATATAAAGATATTAAACAGGACTGGGCCCAACACTGAGCCAATTCCAACACCCCAAAGCAGGGAGGACCAGCAGAGTTCACACCTTTGCCATCAACTGCATCACAAATCACACAACAACTTTCTTTTGTTTTCCCCTCTCCTAAAGAACTGTTTGGTATCTCAAAGGCAGAAAAAGCAAGAATTGATAAACATTGCATGCTCATTTTTAAGAGCTGAGCCATCAATTTAAAAGATTAACTTGAGCCACGGTTTCCAACAGTTCTAACACCAAACCCCAAAGTGTTCCATGAACAGCAAACACAGGAAATCCTTGAAAGCACACGGGGCTCTACAACCCAAGGCAATCATTAAACTCACCCACGGGACCTTTCACAACACCCCCCTGGACAGCAGGGAGACAGCAGGGTGTGCAGAGTTCAGAGAAAACATGTGAGGTAAACTCACAAAAAATGAGCCCAGCCCAGCAGAGTTTGCTGCTGCTTTGGAATCCGAATGAATTATGATATTCTAATTATTCATGCTTTGGTTCCATAATGATCAATAATAAGCCCTGCACGGAGGAAAAACCAGGCTGATGCATTTGTTGGAGTTTAGGCCGAGCTGTTTGACCTTCCCTGTGATCCCAACTGCTCCACACTGACCCAAAGCAGCCTTTTTCCCAGGGCTCTCCGTCCTCTTCCCTCTGGAGACGGAATTATTTCTACATGAGCAGCCCTGTGACTTGTCAACAAGCACAGGCTGCTCTGCCAGACCAGCCTGGAGACTCCCAGACCTCGTCCAGCCACTCACTGGCTGCAGAGAACTTCGTATCCTGCCCTTCCCAGCCACATTCCCACAATTCCCCAACACCGGGGCATTGGCAAGAGGAGGATTTTATGGAAGTCTCGGGGCAGTGAAGCATTAAGCAAAAATTATGTGCTAGTGCAAAACCTTTGCAGGGTGACTGACAATGTCATTTCAGAATTCTGTTTAAAATAATCACCTTCTGACCCAAAACCAAAATGAAAAATCATTTATGTAAATAAATATAGGGAGAAAAAGGGATAATTTCCAAACATGCCTTGCTGAAATTTTACATAAGAACTTTAACACCGCTTTTGCAGTTGCCAAAAATACACCAAAATACAACTTCCCACCTGAGGTTTTATTTACCTTTTCTGAAAGCCAAAGTGGTTGAAAATAATGTTTCAATCTTATCAGCACATAAACTTTATCACACCAACGGTGACTACACGGAACTGTTGGGTCCCTCACACAAAACTGGGAGAATTTCCAGTGGAAAGCTGGAAATATAAAACCTTGTGGTTCCAAAAAAATCCCCCCAACATCATAACTTTGTAAGGAATGAGAAAAACCTGCCTCCCTGCAGGTTAATTTTACATATAGAAGAACATCTGAGATGCCTTGTGAGGCTCCCAAAAAGTCAGGATTCCTCAAACAGTGGGTTTGGGATGAACTTCAGCTCGGAATGGGAAGCAAGAGGGGAGAACCCCCAGCCTGGTTCTGCTGTCAGCAGCTCACCAGGAAAAGCCAGAGCACAAACACATTATTTTGCTTTAATTGATTCCATTCCAGGCTGCTGTTTTATATTAAGAGTGTTACAACCTTTATATAACTTTTCACACAGTTAAATTTTAATATAAAGGTGGTTTTTTTCCCGTTTGGGAGAACGCCGGTGATAATTAAGAATCAAAATATCAGGATCTGCTCCCAGTGAGCAGAGGGCAAGGCGTGACAAACAAACAACAACAATAATAATAATAATAATAATAATAAAGTATTTCTAAAACTATTTAACAGGTGTTTAAAGGCAAGGACAAAGTGTCCTGCAATTATTGACTGGCGGTTTCTAATCTGGGCTGTCCAGGGAGAGATGCAGAGGCTCATGGAACGACTGGTGCTGGAGTGAATCATCAAACTCCCAGGATTAAACCTCGGGATTTGTTCCACCTCAAAAATTACCTTCAGCAATTGAAAGAATGGTTTGGGTTTAGCACCCCGGGGAAGGAGCACCACCCACTCGTGGGCTGATCAGAAAGAGCTGCAGGCCAAGAGCAATTGCTGAACTTGAGGAGAAATACCAACCAGAGCCCCTAAAAACAACCCCAAACCTCTCTTAACAGGTGATTAAAAGGGAACCACCTGATCCCAGGGGGATGGTGTCACCCAGGAGATGCTCCCACCAGTACTTGCAATTATAATATCATTTTCCCTCCTTCCCCTCCCTGCCTTTCTCCTTTGTCTTCCCAAAGTCATCCCGCTGACAAATAACCACCGTTCAGAGCCCAATTACAGCTTCTGGGTCTGGGGTGGGTTTTTTTTTCCATGGTAAAATTCATCTTAGCAGGTTTTTTTGTGTAAATCCCCGGGAGCAGTTGCTGCCTCAGCCCCCTCCTGT
Source organism: Manacus candei (assembly GCF_025592945.1). NCBI lineage: Eukaryota > Metazoa > Chordata > Aves > Passeriformes > Pipridae > Manacus > Manacus candei. The sequence goes on along the minus strand of NW_026138096.1, from coordinate 14,163,012 downwards.
CACTTCACCCGCCCTGCTGTGCCAGGGTGTGGGGGGGAGATCTGCACCCCGGTGACGTCATCAGTGACGTCATCAGTGGCGTCAACACAGCACATCTGTGCCCCCAGGTCAGGAATGGAAACACTGAATCAGGTGCCAGGGGCGGCTTCTTACCTTCTCCCTTTCTTTCACAGCATCATGGAATGGTTTGGGTTGGAAGGGACATTAAAGGTCATCCAGTTCCACCCCCTGCCAAGGGCAGGGACACCTTCCACTAGCCCAGGTTGCTCCAACCTGGCCTTGGACACTTCCAGGGATCCAGGGGCAGCCACAGCTTCTCTGCCCAACCTGCACCAGGGCCTCCCCACCCTCCCAGCCAGGAATTCCTTCCCAATATCTCATCTATCCCTGCCCTCTGGCACTGGGAAGCCATTCCTTGTGTCCATCCCTCCATGCCTTGTCCCCAGTCCCTCTCCAGCTCTCCTGGAGCCCCTTCAGGCCCTGCCAGGGGCTCTCAGCTCTCCCTGGAGCCTTCTCTTCTCCAGGGGAACCCCCCCAGCTCTCCCAGCCTGGCTCCAGAGCAGAGGGGCTCCAGCCCTGGCAGCAGCTCCGGGGCCTCCTCTGGACTCTCTGCAGCAGCTCCCCGTCCTTGTGCTGTTGTTCCCAGGGCTGGAGCAGCTCTGCAGGGGGGTCTCACCTCAGACAGGGGCAGAGGGGCAGAATCCCCTCCCTTGTCCCTGTTTTAACCCTTCTCCACCCATTCAACCCCTCACCAACTGCTCCCTTTCCATACCTACAACATGAAGAGGCACCTGATTAATTCTCTATCAATAGAAATGAGAGAATAAAAGAGAACCCCCCCAGTTTCCCTGGCTCCCACAGCAAAGGTGAAAAGCCCTTCACAGGTCATTTACTGCAGTCCAGCTTCGGGTGGTGCCACTGAATCCAAGAGGCTTCCAAAGCCCAGCCAGGATTTATTTATCCCTTTCAGGTGCTTTCATCCCAAATGATGCTTAAAAAACATCCCCCCCACACATTTATACTGTGTTTAAAACAGCATCACTCACACATGGCAAATCTACCTGGCAATTCCTGTCTCTGCCACTCTTTCCTTCAGAAATGTGCTTTTAAATCCCTGTTTGCTCTCAAGGTCACACTGATGGGCCTGTAGATATCAGGTCATCTTCCCCTCAACTTCTTTTTTTTTTTTTAATCACTATTTTACAGTCCAAAGACTCAACTAATGCCACTTTCTATGACCAGCTCTTCACCTTCTTCACCCACTTTTAAAACTGCTCTTAAAAGATTATGAGCACACCTGCCCAAGGGCAAAATTTGATTACAATTAGATGAGAGAAAGATTTTAAAAGTGAATTAAGGATAGAGAGGACATAATAAAACTTGGGGAAAATCTAATCAAAGCATTAAGATTAAAAGAGCCACAATGAAAGAGGCAGAAAATCTGATTTGAATCAGCGAACGTGAATCCTGCCAGCACAAATAATCAGGACAACGCACAACACGGACTATTTTAGGGGGAACACATTCCAAATGTTATGACTGGGACTCCTCCAGACTCCCTCGGTGCAAATAAGTAACGTGATACGTATCCATGTGTCCCATGTCCTCGCTTCCAGCTCTGCAGTTTCACAGTCAGCTTGGGAAAAGGATCCCCCCATCCTGCAAAACCTTCAGGTGGAAAACAGCCTTCCAAGAGCACATTCAGATACCCAGGGAAGGCCCTGATCCTCAGTCTACAGGGGTTGGGAATCAACTCCCCATCAAAGCTGTTCTCCCGTTGATAAATCAACCCTGGAATTCTGTCCTGTGTTAATTCTTTCTGAGAGGGAAGTGCTGTCCCCTTAGGAACTGAAACTTCAGGGAAAACACAGGGAAGGAGCCAAGGAACACACCAGGACTGGGAAAAACAAAACAAAACACCAAAACCTAAAAAAAACCCACCACCCCAAATTAGCCCAAGTGATGCACAGCCACCTCCCTTCCTTGTTTTCACTCCTGGTGCAATTTGCTGCCCTGAGTTTGCTGTGGATATCCCTGGAAAGCAAGGACAGCAGGGAGGACTGCTGAACTGCCTTTGGCTTCACCTGCACCCAGAATCATGGAATATCCTGGGTGGGAAGGGACCCACAAGGATCACACAGTCCAACCCCTGGCCCTGCACAGACACCCCAACCATCCCACCCTGTCCCTCAGAGCGTTGTCCAAACCCTCCTGGAGCTCTGGCAGCCTTGGGGCTGTGCCCACTGCCCTGGGGAGCCTGGGCAGTGCCCAACCACCCTCTGGGGGAAGAACCTTTCCCTAAAATCCACCCTGAGCCTGCCCTGTCCCAGCTCCAGCCATTCCCTGGGTGCTGTCCCTGCTCACCCAGAGCTGCCCCTCGGGAGGAATCTGCAGATCCCGATGAGGTTTGACCTCAATCTCCTCTTCCCTCCTGCAGGAATATTCCTGAAGGTGACCTGGGATGAGGCTGCAGGTGGCATATTCCCATCACCTGCCTTCAATCCCCTAAAACTCTCAGTGCCTGTTTAACAGGGACGTGCCCCGTGCACTCCATGGACAGGGAGAGGGTTCCTCAAAAGGCAGCTCACAACAACACTGGATTTCCATATCTACACCCCAGGCAGGGTTTCATTTCAAAACCCCACACCTGAAAAGCCTGAGTTTGGTTCACTCTGCATGTCAGTGAACATCTCACACAGTATCAGCACCAGCAAATGTGCCTTTGAGATATTTTACTGCCTGATCAGCAAGACCTTTGCTACCGAGATTGGGATGAGATGATACATAACATACTCCAAATTACACATATCAAAGCTACCTTGGACAGCTGTTTCACACTGCTGACCTGTCCTCTTTCCTCCTCAGCTCCAGCACTTCAACAGGATATTATATATTAAGGAAGATCAAGTGACCTGCACAATAATTATCTTAACTCCACACCTCGGAAGCTGTAGAGCTTTACCCACTCCCACAAGTGTTTTACACTCACTGGGTGCAGAAGTTGCTGCCAAAAGAAAAAGAACCCAAAAGGAAAATTTAGAAACTACCACTCCTACTGTTTTCACTCCTTGCAGAAGTTACAGCAACACACAACTTATTAGGGCCAGATTTTCCCAGAGCTTGTTTTTAAAGACCTAATAATGAACATGAACAACCAAGAGAAAAGGCTGATAAAAAGATTCTGAGCCACTCTAAGGCATTAAAGAAGAACCTCTGTTGAAAATGCCAGACAAGGGAGAGAGAGAGAAAAATGTGTGGGTATATATTTAACCTCATTAAATTATAGCTATCTGGGTGGGTTTTCTTATTTAATTGGAGTTTCAAGGGAAAGCATCTTGTGCCAAATCCCAGCCCTGACCTGCTGTTAATCCTTAACCCCTCCACAGCCCAGATTCCCAAAGGGCTTCCAAAGCTCCACCTGCCACAGCACCTCTTACTGCTCTGATCTGTTAAGTTTGGAGAACTTAAAAACCCTCCAACTCAAAATGGGTGTTTTTTTCTTCTCCAGGTATGACAGAGTTACCCAGAGATCACCCAGAGTGGTTCATCTCCTCCAGGGTAGCGACTCTCACCCACCTACTCAAATTTTTGGTGTGAATTTGCTGCTTGTGGTCACAAAATCCTTATGTCACAAGACACCTAATGAAACAATTCCAGTTGTGTTCTATAGAATCCTGGAAATCTCCCTAAATCTGAACAGAAGGATTTCCTGCAGTGAATGGCAGAAGTTCACTCGTTATTTACTATGGAAAAGCAAGAGAGCCTTGATACCCAGAGAAAGTCCAGGAAGGGCTCAGGCTGCTGCAAGTTCGTAATTTTTGCAAATTTATAGCTTTAAATCAATAGGAAATGCCTGAAAAATTCAAGTGTGAACAGAAATCAATGGACACACACACACAGGTGTCTCCCAGAGAATTTCTTCTTCAAATCCACAGGTAAGAGGAAGGAATCCTGTAGAGTCAGGCTGGGAGAGTTCACCTGGAGAAGAGAAGGCTCCAGGGAGAGCTGAGAGCCCCTGGCAGGGCCTGAAGGGGCTCCAGGAGAGCTGGAGAGGGACTGGGGACAAGGCATGGAGGGACAGGACAAGGGGGAATGGCTTCCCAGTGCCAGAGGGCAGGGTTAGATGGGATATTGGGAAGGAATTCCTGGCTGGGAGGGTGGGGAGGCCCTGGCACAGGTTGCCCAGAGAAACTGTGGCTGCTCCTGGATCCCTGGAAGTGTCCAAAGCCAGGTTGGAACAACCTGAGCTAGTGGAAGGTGTCCCTGCCCATGGCAGGGGGTGGAACTGGATGGCCTTTAAGGTCCCTTCCAACCCAAACCATTCCCTGATTCCATGAACAAGCTGCCTGCAGTTACAGCAACCTACGAAATAAGGGGAAAGATTTCCCTTCACCTTCCCTGGGAGAACCTCCAGCTCATCCTTAGTTCCTGATCTCTCTGATGGCCCAAGCTGTCTCACCAAGGGTCACTCCTCCAGGAGCCCAGGCACACAATCCACAGGGAGAGCCACCATCCCACCTGCCTTGAGAGGCTGGAAAACCAGTGGGATTCAGAGGGTGGGAACACGGCACGGGATGTCCCATCTCACCCACAGCCTCATCCACACACATCTTGCTTTGAAAAACAAGCAGAGCTCAGGCCCAGAAGCTGCTCTGATGCCTCCCCCAGCTTTGATCTGATAACCCCATTTTCACATCGGGATTTTTGGGTTTTTTGTCCTTTAATTCCACGTGATGAATTCCCTTCAGCGCTGAATAGGGAAATTAAGATCACATTTAAAGCCCATCACTTTTAACACACAATATCCCTTTTTCATCAGCCTCAGTGAAGATGATTTAGGCATATTTATAGTAACATTAACCACATTGCTTCTGTAGGGCAGTATAATTCTCAGAATAGACAACTGAATCCCAGTTGCCATGCAAAAGTGCCATGAAAATATGCTTCCAAACCTCCAAATTCCTATTTAAATTGCACCATCATCAGAACAGCTTTAAAACATATAAATAATTTGTCCTAATTGCATAGATAGGGAAAGTAAGGGGATTGGATGATGAACTGTGCTTCTATTTGATTCCTGAAGCCTGTGGTCATTTATTCCCAAGGGAATATAAAGTTACAGGCTACAAAGTCACTTCAGCTTTTCCACCTGGGATCACACATTCCTGTTTCCCCCAGAAATCCAAATCCTTCATATTCAAACACCAAACCTGCATGGAAACTGTTACTGTGCCATTCCCATGAGGGAATTCTGCTGGTGCTGACAACGTTTTCCTGCTGTCCCAGAAATCCTCCACGGCTCAGGTGCCGAGGAAAGCTGGAAATGAGCCAGGAATTACTATTTTAACACATTTTAACTGAGTTTTTTTTTGGGGCTGCTCACCACATAAATCCAGATAAAACAAGCTAATAAATTACCAGTGACATCCACCAGGAAATAAAAAATCCCAGCACTGTGAGAATGGATGTTTCAGAGGGAACAGGCAGAGGTGGGAAGGCGAGTTCTGGGGTTGACTTTGAGCCACAGCAACACCTCCCCAGAATGATTCACCCTCCAAAAGTTGAACCAGGGCACATTTAAACCCCCATGACCAGTCCCTAAAATGAAAACCAGGGACTTTAAAAGTGGCTGAAACCTGTGCACGTGTGAGAAAGACACGGAGTGCCCCGGATTTCCAGAGCTGCTGGTCCGTGTTCCAAAGGAATAAATCAATCCCTGAAACTAAAAAGCACCAACACACTGTCAAAGCAAACAGGCAGCAACTATAAATAAATGCAGATGGAAAGACAAAGAGTGAATCTTGCACAACAACAAATGTCAAGTTTTTCAGCAAAAAAATAAAAAACTGACCCCACAATTCCCGAGCTCCACTGGGAAAAAATGAGTATTACGGAGCCACCAGTGACCTCAAAACGCATTATTTTCCACTATATTGCTGGGAATTCAATACTTTGCTTCCAGCAAACCAGCAACTTCGATGTCTGCTCACAATTTGGACAGAGCAGAATATTTTTTTTTGGCAGCACAGAAATCCTTGATGGGAAATAAGTCGGGAATTTTCCCTGATTTTTTTTTCCTGCCCAGTCAGCACTTCAGTCCCACGCCACTCTGCATCCTTGCAAAGGCTGGAAATCTTCTTGGCATCATTTTTGCTGATTCCACACAAGATCAAAGTGTGTCACAGCGGAGATCCAAACTCTGAAATCCCTATAAAATTCCCGGGACACTCCACTCTGCGTTAATGGGGATTGGCCACGGAAACGAATCCTGAACCAGGCAGGTGCACAGGAAACGTGCTGTAAAAAAAAAACCCTTCACAAAGCCGCCCTGGAAAGTTTATTTTGGAGGAACTCAAACGTGTTGTGGAGCGTAACAAGTCATGAAATCCACCCACTGTGCCCAGGGTGAACCTGGAGTGTGGATTTTCCCGGGATAAGGCAATTTCCATGCAAAATATCCAGCAGCAGTGCCACGACAGTAACACGTGGAGCACCACACAAACTGTGGAAGGAAGGGGATAACGACACAAGCACAAAGAAAACGGGGGGAAAACACACAACTAATCCACTGGAGGAGTCATTTTATTCCATAGGAATGGCTGGAAAACCAGCAGGGATGGGACTGCCACAGCTTTAATCACAGAGCAACTGCAGCCACAGCTCTTCTTCCCCTTCACAAGGGAATAATATTAAACCCAACCTCAATTTTCTGAATGGAAGACGCAGTTCTCACCTTCTGCTTTTGAAGTTTATAAAAAAGGGAGCTGACAAAAAAATGCTAATTCATGTGTGCCAAGCTTCTTATCCTTCCAGGAGACGAGCACCACCTTGGAGACGGATATTAAATTTTCATGCAACACAAACACTGACTAATAAAGAAAGTCTTCCAGAGGGTGTTTTCCTAACGCAGCTTTCCTCGGTTTGGTTTCCTTTCAGCCCAAAGAAACCAGCAAAGAATAAAACAAGGGCTCTGAAAAAAAGGAAAAAAATCAGGGGGTAGAGGAGGGGAAGACGAATAATGGAAAATCTGGGATTTTTCACAGCTGTATTTGCACGTCCTACAGGAGTTTCTGTGCAAAGATGAGCAGCGTTGGCTCATGGGAGAGGATATTATGGATAATTTCCAGCCCAAAAGAGGATGTGTAACACTCTGCACCTACAAGAAGCAACAAACCCTGTTTAAATTTCGTGACATGCATCGAGCACAGCCCAAGGTTGTTGTGTACAGCAAGGCTTTACTCCTGCAGGCATAGCAGGGGGAAAAAAGGGATTTGACATGTTGGAAAACCCTTGGTTGGAATGCCCAGAGCACCTCTGTCCCCAAAACCAGCTTAATGCCACTTCTGCTTTTTCAGGGAACTGCAAATTCTGAGTCCGGTGATGCCGCAGGAAACTCAAATACCAAATGAAGCCATTCCAGGACTAGGAATGTTTTCCAGATCCTGGGGTGTCCAGAAGTACTTCCCAGATCAGATTTGGAGATCAGCTGCCCTTCTCTAGCAGGAATGTTGCTCAGCTCACCAGGAAAACACTTCAATTGTTATTTCTCCTGCGAGATGCACTGAGACGATTTTCAGCCCAAAACAATGAGTCCTTTAAATTATCCTCCAATTCACCCCACTATTCAGAAGTCTCAAATCCTGAACTCCCAAACTTATCAGATGGCCACAGGGAGCCTGTTCTGTGAGCAATTAAATTCCCAACCCTGATGGTGTCCATTCTCAGAATCCCAAGGATTTCAAGTCCCACAAGCCCAAACCGTGCCCAGAATCCTTCTGCAAGCAGCACATCTCCCCCAAAAACCCCGGCAGCAAACCTGCCCCTCCACCAAATAAATATTCATTTTAAGGCAGGGGAGGGAAGGGCATTAGTGACAGTCTCAAGTGGATCCGAGGGAACTCCAGGAGGGATCAGCCCCAAACAAAGCAGGGGAACAAAAGCAGGAAGCACAAAGCAAACATCGCTATTGCTCCGGCGTTTTTGGGCGCCTCAGCGAGTATTTCATTCAAAGCCCCGCACAAAAGCAAATTATCAGCTCTGTTCTCCGCCGTAAAATTGATTATCACATTTTCCAGCCCCCGCTTCCAAGTGGCTGCAGCGGTTCCAGGGGCAGATGCGAGCACGTGGCCCTGCAAGAACAAAGTACTGGCATAAAACCCGCTGTGCTCCTTCCCGGGGTGAATTCCAGCCTGGAGCGGCTCCCTGCTCCCCCCCAAAACCACTTCACCTACACAATCACGTCACTCTCAACCCCATCTCCTGCTTTTTTTTTTGCTCTGTCTTCTCCCTGGGCTTTAGAAGATGTGATTTAAGAGCTCCTACTCGCTGAGAATATCTTGAGTGCAGGGGGGAAAAAAAAAAAAGCGAAGCTCTCCCGGATCAAGGAGCTAATTCCAAGTGCTGCACTTGGAACTTCGAATTGGGAAAAAAACAAACAAACAAAAAAAAAAAAAACTTCTTCAAGGGAACTGTTTAAGAAAAGAGCACCCAAGGGTATCCTGAATTAATGCAATGAGACAACAGCTTGGTCAGCAGCAGCATTATCTCAATATATTGAGGATTTTCAGCATGGATTTCACAGACAGGAAGCTCAGGCTTTGCAATTTGATTGCTCACAAAAGCTGCAGTGGAAGAAGCCAGGTAGAGTCGAGTCCATCCCATGCATTCTGAATATTATTTAGCTTTATCAGGACGTGATAAAAGCACTGCTGGTCCTATTATTTTGTTTTTAATTAAAAAAACAAAGCAAGTTTTTTCTATGAAAACAGTGCTGGCTCCAGGAGTTTGTTGGTGTTTCAACAGAGGCTGTTCATGTTAAATGTCAATTGATGAAGATGGTAACGAACACCTGGTTGGACATGGGATTATTTTAGTAGTTTCCCAGACAAACTGTGGCTGCCCCTGGATCCCTGGAAGTGTCCAAGGCCAGGTTGGAGCAACCTGGGCTAGTGGAAGGTGTCCCAGCCCAGGGCAGGGGGTGGAACCAGGTGATCTTTACTGTCCCTTCCAAACCAAACCAGCCCATGATTCTATGATTATTTTGGATCAATAATGAAAGTAGCAATTAGGAAATAATGGAAAGATGCAGAGCAGTGTCAGACAACTGCCAAGGAAGGTTATTCCCTGAGAGGTGTTCCCTGATATCCAGACATTTAACCAGATTTAGAGAAGTGAGGCAGGAACGTTGATGCTGCGGATCAGGGGGTGTTTGTAGGTCCCTGGAACTGGCAGAGGAATGTCATCCTCTCCCTGCTCCATTCCAGGAGGTCCCAACATTCAGCATGAAGACAGGAGCAGGACAGGGCTTATTCCTGGTCAATAATTCCAACAACTCAAGCTCCAGCAGGGAATGTGTTGGATGTGTGTGAAGCAGAGGCGACGGGGAGGATCCAGCGGGAGCTGCTTTGTCTCACTGCTCTGGATTTTCCACTGCTGAATCCTTGGATAAAGCAGACTGAAAATAAGCAGGGAGCCTATTGCAAACATTAACAAAACCTCCCCAACTCAAATATTTATGTTGGTCCTTCGGTGTGAAGTAGAAAAGTGCAAAACATCTCAGATATTTCCAAAACATGGAATTATTTCACAGGTGAATTTCTGTTGTTAAAGCAGCCCTTGTAAAATATCAGACTGTCCAATAAAGCCAGCAAAAGGAACAATAAACCAGCAAGAATTCAGATTAAATATTAGCCATGGGTTTCTCTCACAAGGAACAGACCATTTAAATAAATTCATGGAATGGTTTCTGTTGGAAGGGGCCTTTAAGATCACCCAGTTCATACCCCCTGCCATGGGCAGGGACACCTTCCACTATCCCAGATTGCTCCAAGTCCCAGAATATGTAATATTTATATATTATTAACATGTATGGACAGACAGAAATATACACAATGAATACATAAAGATATCCACATCCACCTCCTAACAAAATTATAAACCCACAGTTGGAAATAATGCCTCCAGGAACTAAATAAAAGCACAGAAATGCTCTTTTTTCCCCCCCCCCAGTGTATTCATTAAAATTGATTATGTTTAAGTATTTCCTACTTGAATAGCTTATTCTCTTATTACCAGGGCACAGTGTTTGAGTGAGCCCTTCCAGCAGCAGCATGGAAGAGGAAATCATTTTAAAGCACAATAATACCCTAATGAAAAGGGAGCAACAGAATGGGGATCAGGCACAAATGCTGCCCCCAAATCTAATTTGAGCACTTAAACTGATTTGATTCAAATCTCCAGCATCCTTGGATCTCTGGAGCAGCTCCCTGACTTTTCCCAAAGCTTTGAACTGCCTCAGGTGGCTTTTTAAAGACAATGGGTCTGGATAATAAGCTTTTCACCAAAAGCTGCCATTTATTTAACAATGGGAACTGTCACAGCTCTTTTCCTGGGAACTGTCATAGTTCTTTTCCAGCTCCCAACTCTCTCAGGTTGCGATTTACCCAAATCTAGAGATCCAATTCCTCTTCCCCGGAATATTCCTTGGCCAAGGACACACCAACTCCTTCATAATGTTCAATCAGCAACACATAACTGCTCCCATTAAATTAATAAAAAGGGAGTTAAAGGATACACCCCAATCTTTTTTTGCTTTCTCTGTCAGGCCGGTTGGTTAAGCCCTGCTTGAGTATTTTCCATCTCCCACCTCCAGAAAAGTAAGTATGACCAGGAAAGGAGAACCAAGTGCCTCCACACACAAAATCCAGATTCCTGGAATCATCTGCCATGATTCATTAGTCAGCCAAAATAATATTTTCAGCTGCAGTCAAGCATCAAACTGCCCATCCCTGACCCTACAGGCACAATCCACAGTGACTGTTCCAGTAGTCAGTCGTTATCCTGAATTCCTTAATCCAATCCTTTACCATCTCGGGACAAGAAATCCGTGTGAACCAGAGGTCATTTCTCACCCTGTGCTTTACCTCCCTTGGCAGATGAGCAGCTGAGGGAGCTGGGGGGGCTCAGCCTGGAGAAAAGGAGGCTCAGGGGGGACCTTCTGGCTCTGCAACTCCCTGACAGGAGGGGGGAGCCAGGGGGGGTCGGGCTCTGCTCCCAGGGAACAAGGGACAGGAGGAGAGGGAACGGCCTCCAGCTGTGCCAGGGGAGGCTTAGGTTGGACAACAGGGAAAATTTCCTCCTGGAAAGGGTTGTCCAGCCCTGGCACAGCTGCTCAGGGCAGGGGTGGAGTCCCCATCCCTGGAGGGATTTCAAATCCCTGTGGATGTGGCACTTGGGGACACGGGTCAGTGGTGGAGAATGGTTGGACTGGATGACCTTAGAGAGTTCCCAACCTTAATTCCATGTGTTAATGAGGCAGCAGGCTGACAGGACTCAGTTTAGGCAGGACTAGAGGCTGTCTCTGAGCTGCACACAGAGCCTGGAGGAGCCCATTCTCTGAGCCTGCAGCACCTTTGTGATTGCACACCCAGCGCTGCCAACTGAGCTCCAGAGTCTGGAGCTCCCACCCCTCCAAACATTACCCAAGGATGCTGCTGCAGCTCTGGGACTGGGGGATCTCTCATCCCTCCCAGCAGCAGCTCCTCTCCTGCCCAGCTCACACAGCCCAGCCCAGGAGGTTTGCACAGAAACAGAAAACACCAGCACATCAGGCACGGGCCCTGTTTTCTACTTCAGCTTCTGTCACCACGAGATCTTTATCTCTGAACAGCTCAAGCCGCTGGTTCCACACCTTAAAAACGCTGAAGGTCACCTGAAGCCCTTCCCAAGTCAACCTTCTCCACCCCCAAGAGCACCACAGATGGCTGGTGTGTTATTTATACCTCCAACCACAGTCTAAATAAACAGATTTCCCAGGGAAAAAGGGAATTGGAATATGATCAGACTGCAACTCGTTGCCCCAACATTCATCCCTCGCTGCCAACCCGGAAGATGGGAGGAATTAACAGGTTAATGAGGCACAAGTCGTGTCTTTACAGCCCCAGTGTTCGATGTAAATAAAAGCAGTGGAGGCAATAAATACAGTTATCACATACCTCGAGATAAGACGGGGTGATTATCGTGCCAAACTTAATTACATCCACCACACTTAGGAAATAATTTTCACCTGCCCCTTCCACTTCCCAGCTGTACCTTCCAGCACCTCATGACACGTCAGGTCCTTTAAAGCCAAGCCCTTGACAGCCATAAACCAAAAAAAAAAAATAAATAAAATAAAAATATACCTCCTGCAGGGCCGTTTCTGACAGGAGACAGAGCAAACTCGAGGCATGTGGAAGGTGGCACGTGACTGCAAAGCTCTAAACGCTGCTAAAAGCACTCGCTTGGGGCTCAAAGTTTAAAAACATTACTGGGAATTTCAACTCCTTCATAAAGAAATAAACAGGCAAATAAACCACCTCGAGAGAGAAAAAGATTCGTTGTATTTTTGAACATATTCGTTCAAGCAAACTTTTAGGCTGGGATTGTACGTGAGAAAGAAACAAGAAGCTTTATGAAAACGGGCAAGAGGATAAAAAATTGAGGTTGTATTAGCAGTGGATACATAACAATTCTTTTTTTATGTGGCATCGTTCAGCAAAGGAGCCTCTGCTTTTACTTAAATCCAGTCCCCCTTAAATGACCAACATCCTAAAGCTCTGCAGGAAAGTAACAGGTAAGTGGCTATTTCATAGAACTCAACTAGAGGGAAATTCTTCTCATGAGAGTGGCAAAAAGACCTTAAAAAGGCAGCTTTGGACTTGCCTGGCCTGGAATCGCTTCTATAAAAACCCCTTTTAAATTGGCTGCATCACACTCCCATCTACAGACTGTCAAAAAAACCCAAATAAATAATAAAAGTCTTTTTCCTCTGCGAGTTCAGCTCACACAGACAGCTCCCCTTCTCCCAGATCCACAGGGAGCATCATCCAAGGGTGCTTAGTACTCTCAGCAGCTCCCTGAGAAAGTAATCGCTGCCCAGGATAATCATCCTTTCCTCAATTCCTTCTTTTCCAGGAATCAGCCATGCCCAGGGAATTCACACACACACACAGTGCCTCTGTCACTGCCACAGCTGATGGATCCAAGGCAGGTAACCATCTTACACAAACCCTGCCCACAACACACAATCCAGGCTGCATTCCCAGCCTATTCCCAGGAAGATTTCCATTTTCTCACCCTATGGGATAGACTTCGGACACACAACCCCACTGAGTGTCCCAACACCACCAGAACTGGCCCTGGCACTGCAGCAATGAACTTTCCAGCATCAGACAGCCCAAAAATCACCTCTGTGCTGTGCAGGCACCCCTCATTCCCACAGGCACCCCTCAGGTTTCCATCCTGCTTCCCAGCACCCTCCTTTAGCCTTTTTCCTCCAACCAAAATGCCCCTGCAGTGGTAGAACCCTCCCACCACCCTCTGTCCCACTCCACCTCTTGCCCAGCCTTGTCCCCCCACAAACCCAGAAGCTTCCTTCCACCAGGCTGTCTCTCCCCAAGAGCCAGCAGCATTCCTGCTCCAAAAGCTGAGCCTCCCAAACTCCAGATACTCCCTTTAGGATGCTGCTTCTCCTCCCTGCACACACCTCTCCTGCACCTCACCTTTAACCAGCACCTGCTTATCTGCCAAGAGGAGCTTCTTTACCCCCCCCCAAACCCTCCTGTTGGCCCCACCCAGCCCTAATAGCGGCTCACAGCCCTTCCCCTCCAAACCTGATCCACATTAATCTCCACATTGGTCCTTCTCCTGTGCCTGTCCCAGCCCAGGAACTGCCCTCACATCCACACTGTCCTCCAGCCACAGCACTGGCTCCTCACTGCTCCCACCTCCATCCACGTCCATGCAACCACCCACCATCCTTAGCCCACCACTCAAACAGCCCCAAAATGTCCCCCTCCCCACACCCCCCATTATCCCTTTCTCTCCAGACCTACAACAACTTAAACCCAACATTTTCCAGGCTCAGCAATCCCTCACACCCAGATCCCACTGACCCAGCGTCCTACCCCAACATCCCTGCTCTTACACAGCTTCTGAGACTGACAACTGACCCTCAGTGACCCCCCCTTTCACCAACACCCAAAACTGGGTCCCCTCAGAGCTGCCTCTGGGGTACAAACACCCCGTACCCACCAACCAGGGCACCCAACACCCACATCCCATCGCTCCCAGACCTCCCCCACACAGCCCCAACCACCCTGTGGACCCCCAAACCTGACCTTCCACCCTGTCACCCATCACACTCATGCTCTTGTCACTCTGTGTCCCCTCACAGCCACATCCCCCAGACCTCCCTCCCTGCACCCAAATCCCTGCTGTGCCCCCGCTCGGCTCCTGCCCAGCCCTTTGCACCCACATCCCCCTGGATCAGCCCCTCACACTCACCCCTGCACTGCCCTGGGGCTCAACCAGGGTCACCCCAGTGCCTGCTGTCCCCTCAACACGCTCCTACCCTGTCCCAACACCTGCACCTTTATTGTCACCTGGGCCAGCCCTCTTGTCTCTGTCACCTGGATCTGCCCCTTGCCCTCGTTGTCACCTGGATCTGTCCCTTGCCCTCGTTGTCACCTGGATCTGTCCCTTGCCCTCGTTGTCACCTGGATCTGCCCCTTGCCCTCATTGTCACCTGGATCTGCCCCTCACTTTTACTGACACCTCCATCTGCCTCTCACCTTCATCATCACCTGGACCTGCTCCTCACCTTTACTGTCACCTGGTCTTGCCCCTCCCCCTTATTGTCACCTGGTCCTGCCCCTCACCTTTATTGTCACCTGGTCCTGCCCCTCACCTTTATTGTCACCTGGTCCTGCCCCTCACTCTTACTGTCACCTAGATCTGCCCTTCACCTTTACTGTCACCTGGTCGTACCCCTCACCCTTACTCTGTCCTGGTCATGCCCCTCACACCCACGACCCCACTGCCTCCACACTCACCCCTGGACCTCGTGTCGCCTCCCACCCTTTTAGAGCCCCTAAACCCACTTCTCCCACGTATTTCCCCCAAGTGTCCTCCTGGGCAGCCTGACCTGGTGCCATGAGGCTGCTGCTGTCCCCTTGATTGCCCCCTGCCCTGTCCCTCACCCTCAGCCCCGGTGTGGCTCCTGCGCACTCCCCTCCATACCCCAAACCAGCCCCTCACTCTGGTACCCCAAACCAGGCCCTCACCCCAAGTCAGCCCCTCACCCTGATACCCCGAATCAGTCTCTCACCCCCATATTCCAAACAAACCCTTCATCCCCATACCCCAAACCAGCCCTTACCCCTGTACCCTTAACCAGCTCTCCTGTACCCCAAACCAAACTCTCACACCAAACCAGGCCCTCATCCCCGTACCCCAAACCAATCCCATACCCCAAACCAACCGAGACCCCAAACCAATCCCATACCCCAAACCAACCATGACCCCAAACCAACTGTGACCCAAACCAATCCTATACCCCAAACCAACTGTGACCCCAAACCAATCCCATACCCCAAACCAACTGTGACCCCAAACCAATCCCATACCCCAAACCAACTGTGACCCCAAACCAATCCCATACCCCAAACCAACTGTGACCCCAAACCAATCTCTTACCCCCAGATCCCAAACCAAACCCATACCCTAAACCAGTCCTGACCATAAACCAGTTCCAACCCCAAACCAACCCCATACCCCAAACCAACACAGTATCCCAAACCAGCCCCAGTCCCAAAACAATCCATCACCCCTGCACCCCAAACCAACCCTGATTCCAAACCAACCCAGACCCCAAACCAACCCAGACCCCAAACCAACCCCTGTACCGCAAACCAAACCTGCACCCCAAACCAACCCAGACCTCAAAACAACTCCTTTACCCCAAAACCAACCCCTTTACCCAAAACCAACCCAGACCCCAAAACAACCCCTTTACCCCAAACCAACCTAGACCCCAAAACAACCCCTTTATCCCAAAACAACCTAGACCCCAAAACAACCCCTATACCCCAGAGCAACCCCTTTACCCCAGAGCAACCCCTATACCCCAAACCAACCCCTATACCCCAGACCAGCCCCGCACCCCAGACCAGCCCCTCGCCCCCCTCCCCATCACCCCACCCCTTACGGGGCCACCCCCACGCCCGCCCCACTCGCCGCGGGCTCTCACCTGAACCTCCCCCCGCAGTGCTGGCACTGGTCGCCCACCCATCCCGGCTGGCACTCGCACTGCCCGGTGCCGGGCTGGCACCGCCCGCCGTTGGCGCACGGCTTGTCGCATTCCTTGGCCACCGCCACCGCCGCCTCCTCGCCGCCGGCGGCGGCCGCGGCGGGGCCCAGCAGGAGCAGCAGCAGCAGCGCCAGCAGCGGCCGCGGCGGCGGTGCCGGCGAACTCCCGCCCCGCCGGCCCGGGGCCCGCCGCGCCATCTGCCCGGGGGGCGCGGGGCGGGCGGGGGGCGGCGGCGCTGCGCGGACCATCGGCCGCCGCGGGGCCTCCGCCGCTCCCGCTACGGTGGCCGCGAGTGGGGGGGGGGGGGGACGGGGACGGGGAAACGGGAGAGGGGGAGGGAACGGGAGGGGCGGGATCCCTGACGTCAGGCGGGGAGGCGGAGGGAAGCGGGGCGGGATGGCGGAGCCGCCGGGCACGGCCCGTGTGTGAGCGCTGCGAGGAGCCGGCGCTCGGGTCGTGCTGGCGGACTGCATTTCTCACGGGTTGATTCCCCGGACGGCGGAATGGCGTTGTTTTTATGCCGGGAAATCTGTGGCGTTTTAAACCGAACCGCTGTGAAGTTCAAACCCCTCGACTTAACATGAGTTAAATGTTGAGAGGTGAGAGAGCGGCAGCGGGCGCAGGGACAGCCCGAGCGCTGCCCCCGGGTAGAGGAGGGGGGCACAGAATGATCCCAGTGGGCAGGAACACCAGCATGGAGTCACTGAGGTGGGAAAAGAGCTCTGAGATCATCCAGTCCAACCTGTGTCCGATCCCACCTTGTCCCCCAGCCCAGAGCACTCAGTGACACCTCCAGGGCTGGGGACTCCAAACCTCCCTGGGCAGCCCCTGCCAAGGCCTGACCACCCTTTCAGAGAAGAAATTCCTTCTGATGTCCAACCTGAGCCTCCCCTGGCACAGCTGGAGGCTGTTCCCTCTCCTCCTGTCCCTTGTTCCCTGGCAGCAGAGCCTGACCCCCCCCCTGGCTCCCCCCTCCTGTCAGGGGGTTGCAGAGCCAGAAGGTCCCCCCTGAGCCTCCTTTTCTCCAGGCTGAGCCCCTCCAACTCCCTCAGCTGCTCCTGCTGCTCCAGACCCTTCCCCAGCTCCGTTCCCTTCCCTGCTCCAGCCCCTCCATGTCTCTCCTGTCTGAGGGTCCCAGAGCTGCCCCCAGGGCTGGAGGTGCCTCAGCAGTGCCAGCACAGGGTGACAGTCACTGCCCTGGGATGGAGCAGCCCCGTGCTGGGCTCCACTGTCCCACATGGAGCTCAGAGACCCCACTATATATGGGATGGGCCCAAAAAGGCCCCTCAGAGGTGGGATTGTGTCCCCTCCACCCCTGGAATGCCCCCCAGCCACCCCACACCCAGCCCGTGAGGGTGGCCTGAGGCGTGGGGAGGCCTCCCAGGCTGGATGGGGCTCTGAGCAACCTGGGAGGAAAACTAGGGAGAAATTCCTGCCTATGAGGGTGATGAGGCCCTGGCACAGGTTGCCCAGAGAAGCTGTGGCTGCCCCTGGATCCCTGGAAATGTCCAAGGCCAGGTTGGAACAACCTGGGAGAGTGGAAGGTGTCCCTGCCCATGGCAGGGGATGGAACGAAATGATCTTTCAGGTCCCTTCCAACCCAAACCAGTCTGTCATTTTATTATTTAACTGTGTAAGCAACAAAAATAGGATCTGCAAAAAGATGCCCTCCTACTCTGGAAAACAAGCTAATGCTCTCCAACAGCTAGGCCTTAACTTGCAACAGCAAAGGACTGGACGGATGAGGAAGAAATAAAGCACTTAAACCTCCTCCTCTTATGAGTTTTTAGGCAAAGCAGCAGACTCTGCTGTACATGCAGCAAGGATGCCCTTTGTGACAGGAAGGGTGGAGCAGAAGCAGAGATGCTGTGTGAAAATTTCAGACCTTTCATTTTTAGCAGAATGAAAAAGGAGTGAGAAAGTTGACAGTGGTTGGAGTTCTTGGGTAAATGTTGCTTTTGGTCTGCCTCCATTAATCTGATTATATCTGGATTTGCTCATGTAGTTGATGCCATGTTTCAAACGTGGAAATACGTCAGCAACTGAGAATTATTTTTTTAAGAAAGGCAAAAAAAGATACTATTCTTATTTTTCCCTATAAAAAGGGGACCAGGGTCTAAGTACAGCAGTGCAAAGACAGTCTAGGTACAGCTGTTGTGAAAATAGCCAACTCATCATGTTTAACTAGTTCACTTGTACTTAGAAAGCCAATTATTATTTCCTGTGTGAGCTGAGGGAGGTTCTCAGTGGGAGCCTTGGTGATTTCCAGCTGGGGTAATGAAGGGTGTTGAGCAGATAGGAAAGAAAACAGTCTAAAGAGTGGTTTGTGTCTTGTCAGTCAAGTATCTCTCCAACAAAACCTTTGCTCAGATATTTTGCCTTTTCTGCTTGAGGCCTCAAGAAGGAGGATGAAATCCTGGGCTTAGTTTAAAACTGCAGGGCTGGGCTGGCCTGGTATCCAAAGGAGTTACAAGCCCAAAAAAAGGTGTGAGAGATGACAAACAGGTTACAAATTCCTTCTAGGCTATCCAGAGAGGGAGGCACAGAGAGGGTATTTCTGCACACATCTGTATTCCTGGGACACAAACAACTGCCAGCATGCCCTGAATGTGTGGAGTCAGATTCCAAGCACTGCCACGATCCAAGGTGCTGCCAGAGAAGCCAGTCTGGCTCTGGGAGCCACCCAGCCCAGGACACAGCCAGGGAGTGATGTTGGTGTCTGGATTGTCACTGTGTCAGTGTGGTTGGGTGCCCCCCAAAGGTGCTCCTACTCCCTCCTCAGCTGGGCAGGGAGAGAAAATACAATAAAAGGCTTGTGGGTCGAGCTCAGGGCAGGGAGGGCTCACTCACTGATTTCTGTCGCGGGCAAAACAGATTCCATTTGAAGAAAACAGTTTAATTTATTACCAATCAACTCAAAGTAGGTCAATGGGAAATAAATCCAAATCTTAAAACACCTTCCCTCCATCCTTTCCCTTCTTTCTGGGCTCAACTCCCCTCCTGATTTTCTCTGCTCCCTCCCTGGAAGTGGTGCAGTGGGACGGGGAATGGGGGCTGTGCTCAGTCCATCACACGTGGTCTCTGCTGCTCCTTCCTCCTCTGGGCAAGGATTCCTCACACTCTTCCTGTGGGAGACAGTCCAGGAACAGGCTGCTCCAGTGAGAGTCCTCTACTGGGTCACAGGTCCTACCAGCAACCTGCTCCAGAGTGGCTCCTCTCTCTGTGGGCCCACAGGTCCTGCCAGGATCCTGCTCCAGGCTGGGCTTCCCATGGGGCCACAGCCTCCTTTGGGCATCCCCCTGCTCCAGTGTGGAGTCCTCCAGGAGCTGCAAGGGAATCTCAGCTCTGGTGCCTGGAGCACCTCCTTCCCTTCCTTCTGCACTGGCCTGGGGGTCTGCAGGGTTTTCCTCTCACATGTTCTCACTCCTCTCTCCAGCAGCTGTCCTGCAGGGCTTTTTTCCCCTTAAATACGTTATCCCAGAGGCTCCACCACCATTTATGATGGGCTTGGCCTTGCCCAGCAGCAGATCCATCTTGGAGCAAGCTGGCATTGGCTCCACAGACAGGGGGGAAGCTTCCAGAAGCTTCTCACAGCAGCCACCCCCTGTACCAAAACCTTGTCACCCAAACCCAGCACAGTCACAGAGGTGCTGCCAGCACGAGGTGCTCCCACCAACTGATGCCAGAGGGTTCCCACCAGTGGAAACGTCCCTGGCACAGCTCCAGCACCACATGGATTGGTCAGATACCACCAGCTCAGGGCTGGGTTTGGCATCTGCCCTCAGATATCACCCCCATCCTCTGCTTTGTCCCTCCCCACATCTGTTGGGGTTCACTTGCAGTTATCAGCAGTAACAATACTCATATTTTCCCAGCATCTCCTCCCCCCTCTCTTGCCAGACACAGCTCACTGTTGCACAAGAGGTGGGAAGGGAAGACACTGGTTAAGTGTGAAAATAAATGAAAATAAACGTGGAGCAATTGCTCCCATCCTGGATATCAGTTTTGGTGTCAGGCTTGGCAAACTGCTTCTGTGCTCAGCAATTTATGTGGGGGTTTTTTTCCAGCTATGTGGAAAAAGCACAAGATGCCATCTCTCCTTAGATCTCTCCCCACCATTTTTCTGATTGTAGTTCCTTAAAAATCATAAAATCATGGAATGGTTTGGGTTGGAAGGGACCTTAAAGATCATCCAGTTCCACCCTTTGCCATGGGCAGGGACACCTTCCACTATCCAGGTTGCTCCAAGCCCTGTCCAGCATGGCCTTGAACACTCCCAGGGATGGAGCAGCCACAGCTTCTCTGGGCAACCTGGAAAATTGGGAATTCAAAAGGGCATCAAAAGGTTTTCTACCAAATAACTAAAATTATTAGATTTATGCAGGGGTTGATGGTTAGTTTTTACCAAGCAACTTTAACTCCCTTAAATGAAGAGTTAAGGAGGATCATCCAGCAGATGAGAGCAGACCAGGGAGAGAGAGTTCTGAGAACACAGCCCAGCTAACAGAGGGTTCACCAGCTGCCCGTGGCCAATCTCAAATACCTGGGAGAAGAGTAACATCCCTGAGTGTTGCACAAGAGAAGAAATCCTTCCCTGACCTTGTTAGTGATCACACTGTGCCCTGGCGCTGTCTGCATCAAATATTAACTGTGGGAGGTCATTATTGTTAAATTAACTTTAATCTGTCCAATTTTAACATGCAAAAAATGTTCCAAAATGCTGCTTTTTTTTTTTATTTTTTCCCCTATTATTAGCAGGCAACTTTCTGATGTGAAATACAGTTTGGAAGGGGAGGAGTGAGGTATGCCCAGAGTGCTGGCTGGGCTATTTTTATCTCAGAAAACAAAAATATTTCATAATAGACATACGAGGATGATTAAAACACTCTTTCCTGGCAACAGGCACAGCAGGACAATGGTGTTTTCACAACCACACAGAGGGAGGGGATTGCACTGAGGGTATCACAGCTAAAAATATACCATCATCAGAGCAGCTCTTCAGTGACTGATCTCTGCTCTCCGTGAGCACTGACAGGACACAGGGAACGGCTGGAGCTGTGTCAGGGCAGGGTTAGGCTGGATATTAGGAAAAGGTTCTGTTCCCAGAGGGTGGTTGGGCACTGCCCAGGCTCCCCAGGGAATGGTCACAGCCCCAAGGCTGCCAGAGCTCCAGGAGGGTTTGGACAACGCTCTCAGGGACAGGGTGGGATCATTGGGGTGTCTATGCAGGGACTGGATGATCCTGGTGGGTCCCTTCCAGCTCAGGATACTCTATCCCACGATATTTTATGACCCTCATGCAGGATATGAAATAAATAACTGATTCCACGGGCGTTTCCTCGGACACTGATTTTAGACCACCCCACAGTGAGGAGGTACCAGCAGCACTGAGTTTGCCTGGAGTGAGGAGCCACACTCACCTCTGTCCTCTCTTGCTGCCAATCCTTTATGGCCCCATCTGTTTGTTCCATGTGCAGCTGAATCCATATTTACTCAGCACATATTTGCTCAGTATAGAAGCCAAGTGACTCCCCACTTCCTATGGCCAATGACAGGAGAGCCGGAGATGCTAATTAATGAATTGGCCTCTGGGGTGAAATTATGTCCTCGTTAAGAAGACTCCCATTGATATTAATAAGGTCAGAACATCATTGCTGGTGGCTGAGTCACTGCTGAGCTGGATATCACGGATGTGTAAACAGTGGAGCTGCCCTGGGAAGCTGGTTCTGTGGTCTGTTTATCAAAATGGATCAAGTCATGGTGATATCTGGGGGCAAAAATCACATGGAGCCATAACCATAATGCTGCACTGTACAGGCTTTTCTCCTTCCATGGAGATGAGCTCACAGGAGCCCTGAACTCCAGAAATAACTCCCCTCCCAAGGGCCTGGGATCAGCTCTTTCCAATTAGCTCATAACCCAGCATCAACAGTTTTTCTGTTCCTCACCCGGCCTGCTCTTTCCACCCATTGCAACCTCTGCCCACATGCCCAAATCCTCAGCATCTTCCAGCCCAGTCCCTTCTGTTGAAGGTCCTTCCAGCTGCCCTGTGTGTGTCCAGATGACACAGGCCAGGCTGGCTCCAGCAGCTCCCTGTCCAGAGCACCTTCCTTGCTCTACCAGCAGCAGGAGAAGGACACTCTGCCATCCAGCACTGACATGTCATCCCTCGCACCCCAACAGGAATTCCTCACCTTCCCAGGCTGACAAAAACAGCAAGAAATTCCTGCTATCATGTAGCACTAAAGCTTTTCTCAGTAAATGCAACTCATTAAATGCCCAAGTAACTGAGACGACTCAAAACAAACTCCGGTTTTCCCCAGAGCTCTTCTTCCCTTGGTGCTTCACCTCTGCAGCACCAGCGAAGTCTGAGCTGCACCAGGGGCGTGCCCAGGCCAAAATATCTTCACTGGAGATGCTCATTTGCTGCCTGGGGAGGTGTGTGGGCCAACCCTATGTTTAACAGCTGCCATGTGGCCTTATTGTAGAGTCACAGAATGGTTTGGGTTGGAAGGGAACTCAATCCAGTTCCACCCCCTACCATGGACAGGGACACCTTCCACTAGCCCAGGTTGCTCCAACCTGGCCTTGGACACTTCCAGGGATCCAGGAGCAGCCACAGCTTCTCTGACCAACCTGGGACAGGGCCTCCCCACCCTCCCAGCCAGCAATTCCTTCCCAATATCCCATCTATCCCTGCCCTCTGGCAATGGGAAGCCATTCCCCCTTGTTCTGTCCTTTCATCCTTTGTCCCTCTCCAGTTCTCCTGGAACCCTTTTAGGCACTGGAAGGTGCTCTCAGGTCTCCTCAGAGCCTTCTCTTCTCCAGGCTGAACAACCCTGACTCTTCCTTCAGAACACTCTCTGGGTCATTTGAAGGGCTTGTTTAATATTTGTTTTCCTCCCCAGACTTCCTGCAAACAACTCACCCTTGTTTTGTTTCGGTTTCCTTGATCCTGTCCCAGCCCTCACATTGGCACAAGTCTTACCTGTGCCAACCAGGAGCTCCTTCCCCAGCTGGCACCAGCGTCACAACAGCAGGACTAAGCACAGAAACCCTCTGTTATCAACCCACCCACCTGAAAATCCTGCTGTGAGCATGTTTGACACACACATCCAGTCATTAAGGACATTCAGGTATAAATTTGGAGTTTGCTAAAGTCTAGTTTGATCTCTCTTTTTTTTCCTTTATTTAGATGGGGACGTAATGACCAAAGGTCCTCCTAAATGTGCTTAATAAGGGAAGAAATATAATAACTAAAGTGCTGCCAGGAACAAAGGTCTGAGAGATTCGCAGGCACGATAATGATGAGTAGCTGGAAAATACCTGCAGCTGCACAGCTGCTTTGGAGTGTTAGGATAGGGGAAAATTAGTAATTAAAACTTTGTTGAAGCACAGAAATCAGGAGAGAAAATGAAAAATCTGACACCCTTCCAAAGCTGTGGTGGACGTGGTGGTTTGTGAGTCGGTGACAACCTCACCTGGGTTTGGGTCATGTCACCTGTGCAGAGCCCTGCAACTACTAAAGTTGGGACTTTGCATTTCTGTCTAATTAAAAATAAACACTATTTCAGAGAACCATAGGATGGTTTGGGTTGGAAGGGACCTTAAAGATCATCTGTGTGATTCTGTAGCACCACAGAGGCATCTGGATCCACGCAGGTTCAGCAAAAAGCATCTCAGTGGCCGAGTTGCCCGCGGTGTATCTGCTCTGCTTCTGGTTTTCTTGCAGATTTTCTGTTTTCAGGTCGTGTCTTAGAAAGAGCTTTATGAAAAGATGTGCCCATTTATCTCCATCTGATTTCAGGGGGAAGATGTGCAGGCTCTGAAGAGCAGCATCTCGATGGCCTCAAGTTGGGTAACTACGAAATCAAAGTGTCTGTTTTGGGAAAACGTTGATTTGTATAAAGCAGGGACTAAGGTAGGGCCAAACCTGCAAATTGTGGCTCCCAGCCCCGAGCCATAATCTCTGAAAAGCCACTCCTCCAAAGTCCTGGCATATTTTGAGATAACCTCCAGCTTCATAAGAAAAATCAAAGCGTTGTATAAAGAATAAGGAGGGGAAAGGGAGAAGAAAAGTCAAAAGAAAGTAACTTGTGGTGGGAATGGAAAAATCACTTCATGAGACAGATATTTTTTTAAAACTACAACAGGCTGGTAAATTTGCTGCAGGAAAGAAAGCTACACTTTCAAACTGTGATATTTATGAAAAGAAAGGTTTTGTTTGGGAGCAAATCTTGTGCGTAGCCCAATTGTCCTGTTCCAGCCTGGCTCAGGAAGGAGTGTGTGATGAATACATCAAGCACAGAGCAAAGTAATTGAAAGATCATTGACCAACAATAGCAAGTTTAGATGAAGTCTAGGCAGAGCTTGGATGCTGCAGAAACAGCCCCGGCCTCCCTCCTTCCTCCCGACACGGAGCGAGAGGATAACGAGAGGCATTCAGAGAGTGTGACCCTCCCCTCAGACATTCAGCTGAGGGAAGGGGCTGAAAAGAGAGGAGCTGCTGGCATTATCCAGGGTATTCTTGGGAGGAATAAAGGGAGGCAAGGCAGTTTTGTGGGCTCGAAACAAAAACCCAAACAGAGCGGCCGAGACAGGCCGCGCTTTGTTCGGGGCCGCGCCAGACGTGGCTCTGCCGTGTCTGACCTCGGTGACTCCTGCTCTGACTGGGGCTGGGGGAGCAGCTGGGGCCCGAGGTTGGGTGGAGGGGGAGCCTTGGCAGCCCCGTGCTGGGTGCCAGACTCTCAGCACCCATCGACAGGCGGGCAGATGGTGCTGGGTGTGCTGGAGGAGGTCTCGCCTCCCACGGAGAGATCTTCGGGCGAGGAAGAAGGGGAAAGGAGGAGAGCAACGAGGCTGGGGAAGGGACTGGAGCACAAGTGCTGTGAGGAGAGGCTGAGGGAGCTGGGGCTGTTCAGCCTGGAGAAGAGGAGGCTCAGGGGAGACCTCCTCACTCTCTGCAACTCCCTGACAGGAGGGGGGAGCCAGCTGGGGGTTGGGCTCTTTTCCCAGGCAACCATCAGCAAGACAAGAGGGCTGGGTCTTGAGCTGTGCCAGGGGAGGTTTAGGTTGGAGATTAGAAAGAATTTCTTTCCAGAGAGGGTGCTGAGCCATTGGAATGGGCTGCCCAGGGAAGGAGTGGATTCTCCATCCCTGGAGGTGTTTAAGGACAGACTGGATGTGGCATCAGTGCCATGGGCTGGGAACCACGGCGGGGTTGGATCAAGGGTTGGACTTGATGATCTTGGAGGTCCCTTCCAACCCAGCTGATTCTATGATTCTATGAGATGCTTTCCCAATCTTCATCTTTTCCCTGCTCACTTGTAGAGGCTCCAGTGCCCACCTTGCCTTCCTTGGCTTCCTCAGCTCTGCCCTGCCTGTCGCCCAACCCTCGCCGACGCAGCGACCAGGAAACGTGACTGCTGCCCTTGCCATGTCCCTGGCACTGCCTGACTCATGTTCCTGGGATGGAAACACCTTCCCTAATCAGCCCCTGGCACCGCCGTGCCCGTGGTGGCTTTCACTGCCACCAGAGCAGTCAGAGGGGTCACGGGGAGGTCAGGCACCGCTCCAGGGGTGCCGGTGTGATTTCGGCTGCTGCACAGACAGACCCTGTGCAGTCCCCAACCTCTGCTGGGTGCAATCCCACCACCAGTTCTCTCTCCTTCTGGCTCACACTGGAAGTTGACTCCTTCCAGCTCTTGAGAAAGGCATTGGAATGGGAGAAGATACGAGCTCCATTCTCTCAGCTGCTTGAAGCCTTAATGACCTTCCCTGGGCATGACCAGGAAAGCAGCAGTGGCAGGAGACACCAGCCTTGGGCTTCAGGGCTGTTTTGGTGACTCCCTGTCAAAAATCCCAGCAGGAACACACCTCTTACACACCCACTTCTCCCTGCTGGGCTCCCTGGGGGACGGAGCAGGGCTGGCTGAGGTGGTTTGGCCCCCTTGGCTGAGGGGCTGAGACAGCACCTTCATTAGCAGCTTCCAGGAGGGCCACTCCTGCCAAGGATCTGCTGTGGCTCCATATGAAAACACCCTGTTAAAAAGCCACTCGGTGCAAAGTCCTTTCCACAGCTGAGTCCTCCTCGGTGTTCCCGACAAAAACAGCCCCAGGGTTCCACCTCCTGGATCCTGCTGTGCTTGGGACGGTGGCCTTTTAGTGCCACACGGGGCTGCTGGTCCACCTGCTCTCCATGAGCTCTCAGGCAGGGCTGGAAGGACCTACTGGGAACTTGGCTTCATGCTGGAGGGAAGAGAGACCCTTAAAAAAATAATGATTCTGAAAGCGTGTGCAGGGAAGGGAACAGAGCTGGGAAAGGGGCTGGAGCAGCAGGAGCAGCTGAGGGAGCTGGGGGGGCTCAGCCTGGAGAAAAGGAGGCTCAGGGGGGACCTTCTGGCTCTGCAACTCCCTGACAGGAGGGGGGAGCTGAGGGGGTGTCAGGCTCTGCTCCCAGGAAACAAGGGACAGGACAAGTGGAAACAGTCACAGGTTGCACCAGGTGTAGTTTGGATATTGAGAACAATTCCTTCCTGGAAAGGGTTATCCATCCCTGGCACAGCTGCCCAGGGCAGGGGTGGAGTCCCCATCCCTGGAGGGATTTAAAATCCCTGTGGATGTGGCACTTGGGGACAGGGGTCAGTGGTGGCCTTGGCAGTGCTGGGGGATGGTTGGACTGATGATCTCAAAGGGCTTTTCTAACCTTCATGACTCTGTGAGTCTATGGAAGCACAAAGGCCCTCATCCTGACATTTACAAGAAGAGAAATGCCTCAGTCCAACATTTGGGCTCTTTTCAAAGCCTGTTCCCTGTTTTTGATGTTCCCCATCAGTGGGGATGCCCCTGGAGCACCTTACACGTTGCTTACTCACAGCCAGACTCGCACTGGAGGCTGGTGGAGCAGGAATGCACTGAATCTCTAAGTTCATGGCTGAGGAACTGAGTTAAATTATCTTCAATTATCTTGTCTTGCACTTCCCAGGCAAGAGACGTGTCACAAACTGCACAGCAGCACCGGGAGGCTCCAGGACGGGGAGCTCTGGAAGAGCTTCACACCAACAGCTACAGGAGAGCTGCTCCTTTTTCATAGGATAATATTCCACCTCTTCTATGGAGACAGGCTGAGAGAGTTGGGATTGTTCAGCTCCAGGGAGATCATAGAGCCCCTTCCACTGCCTGGAGATATTCCAGAGCCGTCTGGGTGCAATCCTGTGCCGTGTGCTCTGGGATGATCCTGCCTGAGCAGGGAGGTTGGACCAGTTGACCCGCTGTGGTGCCTTCCAACTTGCCTCATTCTGGGAACATTCTGTGAATAAAGGGGCTCCAGGAGAGCTGGAGAGGGTCTTGGGACAAGTGACAGGACAAAGGAGGATGCTTTTAAGCTGAAAGAGGGTGGATTTAAATTGAATATTAGGAAGCAATTCTTCCCTGTGAGGGTGGTGAGGCCCTGTCCCAGGTTGCCCAGAGAAACTGTGACTGCCCCTGGATCCCTGGAAGTGTCCAAGGCCAGGTTGCAGCAATCTGGGCTAGTGGAAGGTGTCCCATGGCAGGGGATGGAATGAGATGGTCTTTAAGGTCCCTTCCAACCCAAACCATCCACAATTCCATGATTCCATAAACCAAATTAGCAGCAGCATTTAGCACTGAGCATGAGCTGGGCAGGCTGTTGGCTTCCCTGGGTGAAGTTATGCTGGTTTAAATCAACTTAATACCTGGCTGGGGACTCTGTTAGCAGAACAGATGCAAACCCTGCTGTTGAGCCACCTCAGGCTAATTGAGTTTCCTTGACCACAGATCCTCTGGGATCCGGAGCCGCACATTTATGGAAAGTTTATGAAACTCCTCTTTATCCAAACTTTTACACATGGACTTGTAATTAAGAGGATGAATGGTCTGGGTGAGTTCCATGGGAGGGGCTGGATGTGGAGTTCAACTGGTACCTGGAGCCCAAGGAGAGTGAAACTTCCCCATGGGCTGGTCTGTGCCTTGTTGAAACAGCACAGAAGGAACTGTGGGTTTAGATTATATCATTTTGCTT
The DNA here is from genome assembly GCF_025592945.1 of Manacus candei. Classification (NCBI taxonomy): domain Eukaryota; kingdom Metazoa; phylum Chordata; class Aves; order Passeriformes; family Pipridae; genus Manacus; species Manacus candei. Next base: position 14,134,843 of record NW_026138096.1, on the reverse strand, counting down.
CCTCCTGTCGTGACAGGACAAACCAGTAAGGGGTTACTGGTTTTAAACTGAAACCAGTTCCCCCAAATGCCTCTTGCACCTCAGCACAAAATAGTTGGGCAAAGTATAATCAGGATAATAAAGCCCAGCTTAATAATAGCACTGGAACAGGTATTTTGCTAGGGGTTGCACTGGGGAGTAAGAAATGCCTGAAAGAGGGGGATAAACACACAGAATACACTCAAAATACAGGGATGAATTCTTATGGATAGAGCAAGCAGGATTGTGGAATCACAGAAAAAACTGAGGGTGGGAGAAACCTCTGGGTCCAACTCTCCCCCACTTCCTCCAAGCAGCTCAAACCACCTCAGAGAAATATTTGGGGCTTGAAAATAAGTGACTAATCAACCCCTCTGACCACTAAATCAAGATTAATGGTTTCATGCAACTTAACTGCAGCAGAGCTGCAGATACCTACACATTACAGGGCTTAGCAGGGGATTAAACCAGTCTTAGGAGGCAAAGAACCTCGGCAGCCTGTTTGTTGCTCCATGGTGTAACTCCATCAGGAGCAGTAACACCAGGGCATGGTTTTTGGGAGGCCCAGGGCGGAGGAATAAACTGTTTGGAGCAGACCTGCAGCAGCCTTGGCTCCGTGGGGTGAGTGGCTGCAAAATCCTGGGGTGTGAGGGGGCAGGAAGGGAGAGGGGAGTGAGGAGGGAAGGAAGGAGATGGGATAACGTGGCTGTTTGGTGTGGGATTTGTGACAGGTCATGGAGCTGGAGGCAGGGAGGGACTGTGAACTCAGGGAGGGTGAATTCCTGCACCCACAGCTTTTGGTTCCATCCTGCTGCCCCTGCCTGGGGTGTAAATGTTACTCCCACCCCATCCACGGCCCCAGAGGGTCTCACATCTCCAGGCTCCCGGGTCTGTGGCACAATTTGGGGTGATGGCACTGCAATCTCAGCCCTGTGCAGCTGTTCAAGGAGGCAAAATGTTTGGCTCAAGAGGGATATTGCTGTGGAATCCCTTGGGCTCCTTTGGAGGAAACTGTTTCATTATAACTCAGAAAGGCCTGGGGGGCTCGGTTCGGTTTTTAATTTTTTCCTGTTTAAATAAATAAAGATTTTTAAAAAGTAAAATGTTGTAATTTATAAAAGAAATAATAATAATAATAATAATGAAAGGTTTTTTGACTTTTCTGCTGCTGCTTCGAGCTCTCCTCAGCATCGTGGTGTGAGTCTGAGCAAAGGCAGCCGAGGAGGAAAAGTGGGAGGCAAAGGAATGGGGAAAAAAAAAACAGCCCCCATTCAGCACAAGTGCAAGTGCAGCTTCAGGGCTATTGGGAGGTGATGAGACACCTGCCAAAACAAGAAAGGTTGGTTTGGAGAGAGCAGGACTGCCTTGTGCAGGCTCTGTTTGCTGAAAGGATCTACCCTGAGCACACAGAGGTGGCTGCCGACAGAAAATGGAGCAGGTTCTTCGGCAACCAGGCACTCCTCAGAGGTGTCTTTAGAGCAGCATTGTGTGTTTTAGAACTAACACTGGATGGAGGTGTTATCTGGGGATCTGTGAGTCAGCCTGGCTTGGGGACTGGCAGATAAATCTGCTATTTGAGCACCTGGGATAATGCCCTTCTGCAAGGAGGAGCCCTGAGCCTCAGCCATGATCCGAGCAGCACGTTTGGGAACGTGGAGAGATCATTGTGGTTAAGCCCTGAACACTCAGGGAGAGCCAAGAAATTCAGCATTCCTTGGCTGAACTGTGCTCCAGCCACGAGGAAGTGGGGATGGCCTTTGTGGAGCCAGGAATGCTGTCCTTGCTCCAGCCCAGGAGTGCTGCCCTGACTCGGGATTATTTGATATCCTGTGGATAGCACTGCCTCTTCCCAAAGGGTGGGACTCACCTCAGCTGGCCTGAGACACTGGCAATGCAGATGTTTAGATTAGATGTTAATAAAGAAATTATTCCCTGTGGAGGGTGGGCAGGCCCTGGCACAGGTTGCCCAGAGAAGCTGTGGCTGCCCCTGGATCCCTGGAAGTGTCCCAGGCCAGGTTGGACAGGGCTTGGAGCAACCTGGGCTAGTGGAAGGTGTCCCTGCTCCTGGCAGGGGGTGGAACTGGGTGGGCTTTAGGATCTTTTCCAACCCAGACCATCCTGTGATTCCATGTCTCCATGTGAGCCCATCCCAGAGGATTTTGCTGCAATCAGCAGAGAACTGATCAGAAGCTGGAGCACCTCTCCTATGAGGAAAGGCTGAGAGAACTGGGATGGTTCAGCCTGGAGAAGAAGAGTCTCCAGGGAGACCTTATTGCAGCCTTTCAGTACTCGAAGGGAGGCTCCAAGAAAGACTGGGACGAACTTTGAAAGCTAAGTTTGTCTTTGAAACAGGAAAGCAAAACTCTGCCATGCTTTGGTCTGCAGATGAGTGTGAGTGGGATCCAGGTATCTCTGGGCAACCCATGCCAGGGCCACACCACCTTCACAGGGAAGAATCTCTTCCCAATATCCCATCTAGCCCTGCCCTCTGGCACTGGGAAGCCATTCCCTGTGTCCTGTCCCTCCTTCCCTTGTCCCCAGTCCCTCTCCAGCTCTCCTGGAGCCCCTTCAGGCCCTGCCAGGGGCTCTCAGCTCTCCCTGCAGCCTTCTCTTCTCCAGGGGAACCCCCCCAGCTCTCCCAGCCTGGCTCCAGAGCAGAGGGGCTCCAGCCTGTGCCCATCAGACCTCCTCAGACACACCATGGGTGCACTGTCAGAGCCTCAGGTGAGGATCAGAGCTTTGGTGGGGGGTGGATTTTAAGCAGAGCACAACATCTCCCCTGCAGGAAGCTCAGAACCAAGGGGCAGGAAGGACTCAGTCAGTGGAGGAGCCAAGCAAAGGAGGGGAGAAGGATGATGAGCATAAAACTGAAGAGCTGGGAGTTTGCAGACTTGAGCAAGAGGTGAATTCCAGGCACTGGGGGGCATTTCCAAAGGGAAGACCGAGGGGAGAATTAAGGAAAAAGCAGACAAAAATGTCAAACTCCAGGGGGTTGCAAAAGTCTGCAGCTACACAGAGAAGGGAGTTAAAGTCGAAAAGAAGGAGCTTTGTTTGGTGCAGGCTCAGACTGTGAGGCAGGGGAAGGCTGGAGTCACAAGGGCAGTGTGTCTGAGGGATGAGCTGGGAAGATGATCCCAGCAGCAACAGAGGAGCCCCAACGTGCTCCTGGAGAGGTGTCATAAACAACCCAACCCCTCAGGGCAGCTTTCATCCCCTCAGCTCACACAGAAACCCCATGACCATGGAAAGTGTCTCTTTTTCACCACGAGCCCCCATCTGATTTTTATTTTTACTGTTTTTTTTTTCGCTCTCCCTTAGCTCAGAAATAAATGGATTACTTTTGGGGAAAGTCCAACAAAATCTGAATGATTCACCTGCACAGAGAACTCGGGTCAAGGATTGAGGGGGCACAAAGGGAAAATAACTCCCCTGGGGATGTAGGGAGATCTGAGTGGGAACAGGGGGGGTTAAAAATGGGGATTTTCACACTGGAGTGATTTAAACGACACACAACAAGCACCTTGCCATAATTAAGTGCTGAAAAATAACAACCTACCATTAAGTGATCACATTAAAGTCTCAACAGTGATGGTGGAGAAGCCTCAATAGTGGTGCCAGCCCAGGATATTCCCCAGGGGGATTAATGAGCACTTAAAACAGGAGAGCTCCTCACCACAAGGTCGTCTCCAGGAAATGCCTTTGACCTCGATTGTTGTTACTTAAACAAACAGAAGGGCTGCTGAATATAAAAATTTTTACATTGTCCTATAAAAATGTCAGAGTAGAGGTGAAGAGGAAGTATTTTACAGCAAACAGCCACTAAGAAACCTGTTTTCCACCTCTTTTGCCATAGTTTGAAATCCCAAACTCCTCAATTTGCCCACGTGTGTGGCATGGCATGGTGTGATCAGGGCATGCCTGATATAATTTTAGAGAGTCCTCTGCCCTGGAGAGGGGTTATTTCATGGAATCACAGAATCACAGAATGCTTTGGGTTGGAAGGGACCTTAAGGACCATCCATTTCCACCCCCTGCCATGAGCAGGGATGTCACTCACTAGACCAGGTTGCCCCAATTTCTGCAAGAGCTGTTCCGTGGGGGACCTCAATATCTCCCTCCCATTGCTATGTTCTTTTTTTCCTGGTGTGAAAACACCTTCACCTTCTAGTGCCCAAGCCCACAGAGCGTGACAAAGTCCTGCCTGATGGTTAGAGAAGAGTTGCAGGAGCTGCTGAGGAGCACCTAATCCAACCCTTATGACTGCCGGTGTTATTTCCCTCAGCCTGATATCTCACATTAGAGAAAAAGGGATTAAAAAGGCTTAGAGAGGGGAGCAGGTCTTGTGTTTGGAGGGAATCACTGTGGAGACGGTGATTAAATGCTCCACTGGCTGTTTTTAGAGGATTTGCCTTGTGGGAGGTGGTGCTGTAAAAGTCCCCTGCCTACCTGGAAAGTGCTGATGGGCTGATAAAAGGGAAGGCAGGAGGGTGGATGGGGTGACTCAGGTGCTCCCAGGGAAGTTCCCTCTCTTTGGAGACACTGAGATCATGAACTTGTCTGAATCTCTGCCACCCAGGACTTAGTTCTGTTACAGGAGTGCAAACAGCACTTAGGAGACAGTGGTGGACACGATCCTTGGGGTGAAGCCAAGGGATTTCATGGATCATTGGCCACCTCTTGTCTCCTCCATGGAGAAACTGTCCTCCATGCCCCAGTCAACAGGGCAATCACAGATTTAAGGAGCTCCAAGCTGGTCAGTGAAGGAGAATTTCTGGTCAGATAATGAAGTTCTGGCACCAGGAGGGCGGAGAATCCACCAAAGCAACATCAGTGTAGATGACCCAGTGCAGGAATGACAACCATCACAGAATGGGAGAGATCACAGAATCATGGAATGGCTTGGGTTGGAAGGGACTTAAAGATCAATCCTTCAACCCCCCCTGCCATGGGCAGGGACACCTTCCACTAGCCCAAGTTGCTCCAAGCCTCGTCCAACTTGGCCTTGGACAATTCCAGGGATCCAGGGGCAGCCACAACCTTGGTAGGGAAGGCTCAAAGTATGAGCTGGGTGACAGAACCAGGGCCAAGAACATGCAGATGGCCAGAAACTGCCCTGTGAAGTTCTCTGCTTTCCAGCTTCTCCACTGCTGAGTTACCCAAGCTGTGTGGGAGCCAATACATAGGGAGCATCCCACTGGTTCTGTCAGCACCCAGAACTACCCCCCTGGCATCTTCTGTGTCCCTCACATCTTCTGTAACTACCCAGAGAACTTGTCCATCTCACCAACATTGCTCTCTTTCTGTCCTGAGTCCCTGGATCAATCCCACAATAGTTTTATCCCAGATTAGTTTTTAGGAAGAAATTGTTCCCTGTGAGGGTGGGGAGGCCCTGGCATGGGTTGCCCAGAGAAGCTGTGGCTGCCCCTGGATCTCTGGAAGTGTCCAAGGCCAGGTTGGAGCAACCTGGGCTAGTGAAAGGTGTCCCTGCCCATGGCAGGGGGTGGGACTGGATGAGCTTCAAGGTCCCTCCCAACCCAAACCATTCCATGATTTTATGAAGGCCGCAGCTCACCTGCCCTTGGCACAGCACGTCCCAGTTCTGTGGCCTCTCCTATAAATGTATTCCTGGTGTGTGACTCTCAGGTGACAGAGCTCTGGCAGAGACAGGATAAAGCCCTGTGCTTTCCCATCTCCTCCTGAGAGGACCATCCCAGCTCCCTGATGCCGGCAGCAACACTCTGAAGGCCACTCCAGGCTGCATCAGCCTTTCCTCCCCTCCTTTCCAGCTTGTTAAAACCCAGGCTACAGTACCTCAGGTGTCCAGAAATCCCCCATTTTCCACCCAGGAGACTGTCCCTCCCTGCCTTGCACTTACCCTTCCCCAGCTGCCCCAAACACATTCCAGCAGTTCCTCTTGGCGGGATTTTCATGCCCTGTTTACATCCAACACACAAATAACTGGGAAGAAAACCTTTTCCAGCAGGAAAGGAATCAGCTTCCACTGCTTTTGCAGCCTCCCAGCACCTGGCAGAGCCCTTGGCTTCCCCAAAATGCACCTCAGCTGCTTCTGAATGGGAGGAGCTGTGGGGAGGCCAGGTGGGAATTTCTTATATGGGATTTGGTTCCTCTCTGGCATAGCTGGAAGAGGAAAAGAAGGGAACGGAAAGGAAAAGCTTGTTAAAATCAGTTTTCTTCCCAGAGCTCAGTATCTGAGGACCTCACTTCTGCATCTGAGTACCTCACCTTCCTGCCCCACTCCCAGCACTCACCTGGCTCAGCTCTGGGCTCAGCTCTAGTTGAATGCAGACAGTTCCTGGCTGTGGGGGTGGGGAGGCCCTGGCACAGGTTGGGCAGAGAAGCTGTGGCTGCCCCTGGATCCCTGGAAGTGTCCAAGGCCAGGTTGGACAGGGCTTGGAGCAACCTGGTCTAGTGGAAGGTGTTCCTGCCCATGGCAGGGGCTGGGACTGGTTGATTTTTAAGGCCCTTTCTGACCCAAACTCTCCTGTGATTCTATGATCTGACGTGTAACCACAGTCAGGACAACAAACAAGAAACTCCAGGGCTTCAAATCTTGGCTCTGAAGCTTTGTTATGTTCCTCACTCCCCAGTGCAGGATTTTTGGTGCAGTGTCTCCTGCTCCAAGTGATTTCCCACTCCAGCAAGTGGCCCGAGCCCTGCGAGGAAGGAGCACAGAGTATCTGCTGGTGACAGCTGAGCTGGGCTGAGCTCTGCAGAGCTGATCAGCCATGAAAATGCCCCTCCTTGCCATCCTACAAGAATTGACTTTAATGATGAGGGACATTCTCTTCTGAGCCTGATCAAAGGGGTAGGAGGCCTTTCCGGGAGATTTCGGCTGGTCCTTGGGAGCATCCCAGGTAGTCAGAGAGCACAGACCTGGCTCAGGGCTTTCTCTTAACCCTCTCCTACCCTGCAGTCAGGAATTTCCAAAGCTTAATGCAGGATTAATACGGGACTTGTGCATTTGGGGTTTTTTTACTAGTCTTGGAGACCTTCTTGCTGCGTTTCCCCGAGCCCTGAGTGTCTGCAACTGCTGGTGATCCATCCCCCTGCAGATCTCCAGCTCCCACACCACCCTTGGCATCCTTGACCATCAGAATCAGAGAATCATGGAATGGTTTGGGTTGGAAGGGACCTTAAAGACCACCCAGTTCCACCTCCTGCCATGGGCAGGGACATCTTCCACTAGACCAGGTTGCTCCAAGCCCCATCCAGCCTGGCCTTGGACACTTCCAGGGATCCAGGAGCAGCCACAGCTTCTCTGCCCAACCTGTGCCAGGGCCTCCCCACCCTCCCAGCCAGGAATTCCTTCCCAATATCCCATCTAATCCTGCCCTCTGGCAGTAAGAAGCCACTCTCCCTTTTCCTTTCACTCCAGGCCCTTCTCCAAAATGCTTCTCCAGCTCTCCTGGAGCCCCTTTAGGCACTGGAAGGTGCTGGAAGCCCAGATTTAGGACATGACCTTAGAGAATAGTGTGGGAGTCAGGGGCTGGGATTTTCAGGGGGTTAAAAAAGACTCCCCATTAGTGAGGTGGCCAGAGGGGACCATCATCTTGAAAGCAAATGGTTGTAGTTTACTGTGGAAGGGGATCCTTACCCTGGAAGAACACATTTCTTTATATGACAGCAGCTTGACATCTCTTACTAGTTATTAGTAATAACTGTAATAACTACATTGTTATTAACAGGTTGGGAGAGCTGGGGGGGTTCCCCTGGAGAAGAGAAGGCTCCAGGGAGAGCTGAGAGCCCCTGGCAGGGCCTGAAGGGGCTCCAGGAGAGCTGGAGAGGGACTGGGGACAAGGCATGAAGGGACAGGACACAGGGAACAGCTTCCCACTGACACAGGGTTAGATGGGATATTGGGAAGGAATTCCTGGCTGTGAGGGTGGGGAGGCCCTGGCACAGGTTGCCCAGAGAAGCTGTGGCTGCTCCTGGATCCCTGGAAGTGTCCAAAGCCAGGTTGGAGCAACCTGATCTAGTGGAAGGTGTCCCTGCCCACGGCAGGGGCGTGGAATGAGATGATCCTTAAGATGCCTTCCAACCCAAACCATTCCATGATTAATAGCACTGGCTGGTTTTGCAGCAGCATCTCAGGTCCCAACCACAGTGGACATCCTGGCTGTGCCACCCCAGACAGGACCATCCCTCCTGTGGGGCTGAGCAGCCAAAACTGCACCTTTTGGGTCACTGGGATCAGCCACGACCTCCCACCCTGAGCCAGGGATGGCTCAATATTTAGGACCAGCAGTCACACCATCCCAGTCCCCCTCCTGCTGACCACCTATCCTGAATCCTGAGTGAAATATTCCAGTCTCAATAACCCCGGAGAGCAGAGAGGAAGGAACAGCACGTCTGCAGGCAGGGCTGGAATATAAATCCACTGATGTTCCTTTTTCCTCCAGAATCTTCAGGTGCAGCAATTAAGAAAGTAATGGAGGGAAATGATGGATTCAGCACAATCTGAAGACAAATCTTTCCAATTCCTCTGTGAGTTCTCTCTGCCAGAGCAGCCCGAGGTGGAGGGTTATGGATTGATGGCACATCCGAGCTCTCTTCTCCTTGCCAAAAACCAGCCACCCCTTGCTGTGGGTCAGGAGGGAACCATCCCAATATAAATGAGTTTATATTATATATAAATGAGGCCCTGGAGGACTTGCCAGCAGAACAATTCCCTGTGGAGAAGTTCATCCCACACCCGGCTTTTCCACCACAGTTATGCACTTTGTGGGGAGGGAGGGGTTCCAAATCCTCCTGATATTACCAGGAAAGGAGGAAATTACTCCCAACAGCTTTGCCAAAGCAGCCTGTCCAGTCCAGGGGAGCCACAAACCCATCACACCAAGCTGATGATCACCTGGTGGGAATGATCTCCAGCCCCTGTGGGTCCATTCTCAGCCCCGATGATTCCTTGCAGTGATTTAATTAATTAAGCCCATATCAGGGTTGCTCAAGAGCTGGGTCTGCAAGCCCAGCCCATCACTCCTGGGCCTGATCTTTGACTGCAGGACAATCCTTCCTGCTGTGAGGGTATCTCCTTATCTGAGCGTTGCCCAGAGCTTGTCACCACCTTGTTTTTCATTCACAGGTCATCTGGTTTTGTTTGTTGTCCCCAAGAGGGGAGAATGTTCGGCCATTTGGGTTAATTAATGGAGGATGTTGCTCTTCAGGGAGTCAGACACAGGGAAAACACACCCTGGGATGAGAAGTGTTGGTCAGGCACAGAGTGTGCAGCAACATGTGCTCATAAATTTTAAATCCCTGCATCTCTCTGCCTGCAAAGTGGAGTTCTCAGCATTCTCCCAGGCTTTAGCAGTCCGGCCAAGGAAACCAAAGGCTGAGTTTATCTCAAATCCACCCTGGGAGTCCATGTGCTGGCAGAAAGTCAGCGCAGTAACTGCACATTTCCTGCTCCAAGCGGTGCCTTTTCCATGTCTGAGCAGCCCTGACACCGTTCCCTCAAAGCCTCGAGGGTGAAACTCTTCCCTCCTCCCGAGGAACCCCTTCCTGCTGCAGAGCTGGGATTTCCTCAGCATGATCCCCCTGTCAGGGCTGGGGGACTCTCTGCTGTCCCCACACACCAGAGGTTGTGGTGGTGTCCTCTGGAATGGCCTTGGATGGACCACAGGGCGGAAAGACACTGATGGGAAGGTCCTCTGCAACCAGGCAGGAAATTCCAGCCTTGTCTGAGCTGTTGTGAGTTTAGCAAATTAACATAAAGTGCTGCTCTGGCTGGAGGTGGCTTCCAGAAGCTGCAAAGCTCCTCGGTCAAGTTTTCTCTGCTGGTTCGGTGATCAGACAGGTTGTGTTAGGGTCAGATCCAGAATCAGGGAATTATTTAGGTTGGAAAAGAGCTCTGAGATGGTGGAGTGCAACCATGAACCCAACACTTCCACCTGTGCAGTGCAAATAACAACTCAAGGCAGGCTGGAGGTGAGGGTGGGTCTGCCTGGAAAACACCCATCCGTGGTTTCACCTCCTCACACAGATCCATAAAATTCCCGAGGCTGGGAGGTACCTCTGAGGTCTCCATTCCAAGCCCTGCCCAAAGCAGAGCCGACCTCCAAGTCAGGTCAGGGTTCTCCAGGGTTTTGAGCAGGAAGATGGTGACTGCACCTCACTGTGCTCCTGATCCTCTGTCCAATCACCCTCACGGGGCTTTTTTCCTTCCTTATGTCCAGCTGGATTTCTTTTTCCTGCAAATTGCACCTTGTCCCTTTGCTGTGAATCTCTAGAAAGCCTGTCCCTCCTCTGTCTGTCCTCCCTGTGACCTCCCCAACCACTACCAAGATAGTAGGAGGATCTACAGGATCCCTTTAAAATTTATTTGTGTATGGCCAGTTCTAGACAAGTTCTCTGAACTATCTCTGCTTTCCTTCAATCTGGAGATCTGAAAATAAGGAATTGATGCACTGGCCACGTAGGAATTCCTTGGGAAAGAGCAGAGCTCAGCTGGCTCCTGGGAAGGAGCACAGAGCAGGGGCAGGTTTGTCCTGAGGAGCCCTTGAGGGGATGGTTTTATCCTACAGAACCACCTTGCAACTCTTTTATTTACATTTATTTTGTGCGTTGAGGCCCATTTCTCTGCTCTGTCAGCTTCAGGCTGTGGGGTTTGTTTGGGATCCTGGAAGTCTGGGAAGCCAGAGCGTGTTTTGTGTGGATGAGCTGCCCATGCTCTGCCTGCACCTCTCCGTGTCCTCCACCCTCCACCCTGAGGATGCCCGGGATGGTTTGCACTCACCAGGCCTTAACTCAGCCTTGCCCCCGTGGTGAGTCACACTAACTGTCCCCATGTCCCTCAGCTCCTCCCTGGAGCCACATATCCCTCATTTCTCTGGCTGCCTCTTCCCCAAATCACTCCTTGGTGGGCACATACAGACCTTCACTTCCAAGGAGTACCAGCCCGGGTGCTTTGAGCTCTGGGAGGAGCTCCTGTTTCAGGTACCTGCCCCCAGGAAGGTGCTTAATATTTGCAAACTGAGCTCCTTGGAAGCAGGGCAGTGATTAGGGAGGAAGTGTCAGTGCAGGCTGTGGTTACAGAGGAATCTGTGTCTGGCTTTGCCCACACTCTCCGTGCTCTTAAGGTGGCCTGGCTGTGCTGGGAGGGCTTTTAAGTCTGGTCCAACGCCAAGTCTTCTCCTGCCTCACCCCAAAGGTGTCTTTGGGCTTAAAAAGTTAAATAATGGTGAGTTTTCAGTATTTGATCCACACGTAGCCACTGGAGTTGGAAGGAGAAATGTGACTTTCAGAAGACTCTTTTTCTTCTGGTCTCTGGGAGGCAGAGCTCAGGAAATCATGGGATCACAGACTGGTTTGGGTTGGAAAGGACCTTAAAGATCATCCAGTTCCAACCTCCTGCCATGGGCAGGGACACCTTCCACTAGCCCAGCTTGCTCCAACCTGGCCTTGGACACTTCCAGGGATCCAGGGGCAGCCACAGCTTCTCTGGGCAACCTGAGCCAGGGCCTCCCCACCCTCACGGGGGAGAATTTCATAGTGAATGTTTCATTTATTGAGTATAATTAATATATTCATTTGCACAGTAAATCCTCTCCTTGCAAGGCCCTTCTGACACCCCCCCAGCGCTGCAGCACCCTGGAGACCCCAAATCCTTTTGGTGGCATCGATCTTCCACTGCTCAGAGCCTTGATTTTTGGAGCAGAAATGCCACCTGGGACATGCCTGTGCAGCTGGGAAATGTTTCCAAGCCTCCTCCAAGTTCCTTTCACTGGGACCTTTCCTGGCCTGATGGTGTGGTTGGGAAAGACCCACGTGCCCAGGAATCCAACTGGATTTCCATCCAGCTTGCTGAGTCACTTGATGGAATTACATCACCAGCAGCATTTCCAGGTGATGCCAAGTGTCCTTTGAAGCCTCTCGGACTGCACAAGCAAGAAAAAAAACTCCTCCTGGCAGGACTCAGCTGGAAGGATGTCAGCAAAGGGAAAGGATTCACTCTCCCCCAGCAGCTCTCCAGCCATCAGAGGGACTTGGAGACACGAGGGAAGGAGATCTGCTGGGAGAGGAGGAGGTGCTTTCACTCCCAGGTCACAGAAAAAGGCATTTGTGGCCGTGGCTGCAGCCGCCTCCCAAACAGAGGCCCCTCATTGTTCCCAGGGACACCCTTGGCAACCCCTGGGAGCAGCCTGGAGATGAACCAAGGAGGGCTTTGTGAGGCCTCATAAAGGGGCATTATGAGCAGGGGGCCCCCCGGGAGGGATGTGCCGGGTGATCCTCCCCAGGGGGAGCTGTGGGAAGCAGGAATCTCCAGGAGATGGTTTATGCTGGAGCTGGTGTGGATCCAGGCTCCCCTGTGCTGGATTTCTCCCACCTCCCTGAGGTGAAGGGAGAAGTTGTTTGGGAAGCTGAGCAGGAGAGGGGGATGATCTGACTCCACCAGCTGGACTGACAGCCACAAAGGAATGGCTGGAATAGGGGGGAATTTGGGTCCTGGGCAGATGTCCCGGACCAAGAAAATCCTGCTTTCCTGAGGAAATGGTAAAATAACACCCGGTGAAATCCAGTCCTAGTTGCTTCATGGGATATTATTGACTGTATCCCAACCCTAAATCAGCTCCTTGGGCTCTGGAAAGGATTTTCCTTGCCTTTGGCAGCACGAGGAAGATCGAATAGCCGTGACAATGTGCTCTCTGCAGGGAGGCACGAGTGTGCTAAGGAGGATAAAATAAAGTTGGCTTCATCCCAGCCTTCCACACGTGGTCTCCCATGGGGTGGGTCTCCCTTTGTTGGTTCTGTGGCTGGAGAACCACGTGCCTTGAGGTGCTGACACAGGGCAAGGGGCACCTCCAGCCTTCCTCAGAAAAGCTGGGCTAAAAACCAGGGGTGCTTTCCTGTCTCCATGTCTTGGAGTGTCTTGTTGAGCTGGGAGATAATGACGAGGAAGCTCCCAAATCCTGTCTGTGTGCTTGTCACAGCAGGACACATCACCTTGCCCGTGGTGTGAGCAGGTCAGCCTTTCAGGAGGAGGAGGAGGAGGAGGAGGAGGAGAAGGCTGGTTCCTGTGACAGCCACAGCCAGGGCTGCTGCTGCTGCAGGCAGAGCACAGGCACAGACACTCCTACTGATCCACCAGGAAATAAAACCAGGCCAGTGCAACCCTGGGTGTATTTGATGGAGAGGGACAGCAGCTGGAACCTTCTGGCTATGCTGGGCCACAAACCCTGCAGGGTGAGGCCTCAAACCCCACCAGGCACTCTGGGAATTGTGCTCTTCTTCCTTTTCCCCTTGGTGTTGTGACAAACTGCCCCAAATCCAACTCTCCTGTCACAGCACAGGTGGGATGTGACCCCACAGTGGGGGACCTTCTATTTGGACACAAGAGCTGCACATCTGTCCCTTTACTCCAGAGATTACAAGAGAGCTGGAGAGGGACTTAAAACAGGGGATGGAGGGACAGGACACAGGGAATGGCTTCCCACTGCCAGAGGGCAGGGATAGGTGGGATATTGGGAAGGAATTGTTGGCTGTGAGGGTGGGCAGGCCCTGGCACAGGTTGGGCAGAGAAGCTGTGGCTGCCCCTGGATCCCTGGAAGTGTCCAAGGCCAGGTTGGAGCAACCTGGTCTAGTGGAAGGTGTCCCTGGCCATGGCAGGGGGTGGAAGCTGTGATGCCTTGGATGTGGGCTCCACCTCCTGGCTGCTCTGCAAACCCCAGTGCCCCGGCCCTGCTGCTCTGCTCGGGCTGGTTCCCAGCAGGGACAGCGCCAGCCGGGCTGGCACTGCCACCACCACCACCTCTGCTCCCTCCCAGACACCTCCCATGCAGCCTGTCCTTCTCCTAAAGAGCTGTGGAACCACATCCCAACTGCCAGGGGTTTCCCCAGGATGTGCTCCTGTCACAAGCCAGGGAATCACAGAGTCTTTCAGGTTGGAAAAGCCCTCTGAGATCATCAGTCCCACCATTCCCCCAGCACTGCCAAGGCCACCACTGACCCCTGTCCCCAAGTGCCACATCCACAGGGATTTGAAATCCCTCCAGGAATGGGGACTCCAACACTGCCCTGGGCAGCCCCTGCCAGGGCTGGACAACCCTTTCCATGGAGAAATTTTCCCCAATATCCAAAATAAACCTCCCCTGGCACAACTTGAGGCCATTCCCTCTCCTCCTGTCCCTTGTTCCCTGGGAGCAGAGCCCGACCCCCCCCCGGCTCCCCCCTCCTGTCAGGGAGTTGCAGAGCCAGAAGGTCCCCCCTGAGCCTCCTTTTCTCCAGGCTGAGCCCCCCCAGCTCCCTCAGCTGCTCCTGCTGCTCCAGCCCCTTCCCAGCTCCGTTCCCTTCCCTGCACACTCTCCAGCCCCTCCATGTCTCTCCTGTCTGAGGGTCCCAGAAGTGCCCCCAGGGCTGGAGGTGCCTCAGCAGTGCCAGCACAGGGTGACAGTCACTGCCCTGGGGCTGTGACACACCAGAGCTGGCACAGACCAGGGGCCATTGGCCTTCTTGATGTCTCCATTTCATCCCCTCCTGACCTTCCCTTCAGAGCTGGGACACTCCACACATCACTCCTCAGGTTGGATCTGCACCTTCCAGCTGAGCAGAACTTCATCTCTCCAAGGAATTTGGCTGATGGCTCCAACCTCCCCATGGGGAGAAGCTCTTCCCAAGCCATGGGTTCTCCTGGGCTGCTCAGAGGACACTTTGGAGCCCACCATCCCAGCTTTTGGAGCAGCCCAGCTCCCCCAGGCTGCGCTGGAGCCAGGAGGAGCTTTTTCAGCAAGGAGAAAATTGCCAAAATTAAGATCTCAGACTATTTACAAATTCAAGCCAAATTGTTTTTGGCAGGCAAAGGCAGAGGGATTGTTGGGGGAACTGGTGAAGCCTTGTTTTACTGGGAGTGTCAGAGGTGGCTGCACCAAACTGACCCTGTGGATCCATAGGATCCCTTCAATCCCACACTGAGGCCTACTAGGGCAATCTGAGGGTCCCTAAAATCACTGTTTGAATTTCCACCCCTTCTCCCTTGCCATGGCAACAAGGCTGGCTGGATCTGGACACGGATCAGGGCTCCCTTGTGGTCCTTCCTGATCGAGCTGCTCAAGTGTGAAGCACTTAAGTCTTCACCAAAATGAGGCTGGGAACAGCCTGAGCTGATGGAGCAGAACATTCTCCCAGAAAGGGGAAAAAATTGGAGCATCCTGCTCTTTTCTCTTTCATTACTCACACAAAGCTGCCCTGGTGTCAGCGGAGAGATGGAGAAGAGCATTCCCCGGCTCCATCCTCTACCTGGGAGTTTGGGATCTCCCTGGACAGGGCTCTAGGGCAGCATCCTGATCCATGTCTCCTGCTGGGAGATTAATAATCAGGAAGCTACAAAGAGCTGAGCTTTTCCTGTGCTTTACAGGGGCCCACGTGGCTTCACGTCAACTGAGACAGTTCTGTCAAGCGCTGAAATAAATGAAGATTTTGATTGGTTTTTTTGGGGTTGTGACAAGAAAGGAAAAAGCAGCACAGTTTTCTGCTTGGCACTTGGGAAGTAGGCAAGGAGTGAGAGCAGGAAATAAGTGATTCAGGGGTGGCACAGATGAGAGAGCTGGGAGGGATGGGATTAATGTGAGGAGGAACGGGCTGGCGAGGAAGACGCATTTTTAGCAGCCAGGAGCGGCTTTCCAAGAAAGGGATGAGAGTCCCAGCATGGGGAACTTGCAGTTTCCTATAGAAAACTCCATAAAAACATCCTACTGGGGATGGTCCCATCCTGCAAGCCCCCACTTTGGGGATCCTCAGCTCCTCCACTCCGGGCTCGCTCCAATTTCTCCGATTTTCACACATCCCCCAGATGTAAGACTGGCTCTGGAAGTGAAGAGCACTTGCAAGATTAATTGCTTTGAAAGCACAAAAGGAACAGAAAATGCCTGAAGGCACTGGGACAGATAATATGTTGCATTCATAAAGGTTTTAATAATTTATTGCCAGCAGCTGCATGAAGTTATTTTGTCCTCTTCCACCGCTCCTCCTCAAGGACGACCCAGGGCAGCTCAATTCCTGCTCCAGGAGCACGAATCAAAGGATGCCTTGGCTCCTTCTAGGTGGAGTCATGTTTTATTAACCACAGAAAACTTGTTGGCTGGAAAGAAATTAAAAGCACTTCTACCGAGTTCAGGGCTCATGAAAAATTCCGGATGGATAACCTGGAAATCGAAGATTTTCCTCGGCTCCCACCGGAGAAAGAAAAGCTGCCCAGGGGAGGGAGTTAAGCCTGTCCTTAAAATTAAGTATAAACCTAAGGGATTTCCTGAAAATACAGCCCAAAATGCAGCGTTGCAGGACTCTCCTTTGCTGCAGAGCTCCACATCCTTTGGCACCGGGAAGGGGGAAGAGCTCTCTGGGAATCCCTCTGGATTCCTGCAATGGGATGGTTGGTTTCTTCCATATGATCCCATTCAATTCTGGCCATAAAACTCATGATCAGCCAGAAGGAGAAAAGGAAAACTTTCCTATAAGGGTGGAGGCCAAAAGAGACAAGAAAATTTTTCCCAGAAGGATGGAGGAGTGGGAAGGGAAAACACTGTGCTGAAAAGGTGGGGAGAGAAAGAGAAGTGACCCAAGAACAAGCCTGGAGCACCCTAATTTCTGATTTTTTTTGGTAGTTTATTATATTTAGAGGCATTTCCTTCAAAAACATGATCCTGGTTGGGAAGTGGAGAGCAGGGTATGTCTGTGAAGGAATGGGTTTGGCTGGAATGTGCCTGGTGTGAGTGGTTATCCTGGCTCAGGATTTGGGCTGGGGGAGGTTCATGGATCCTGGTTTGCAGTGGAGAGGAAGAACCTGTGTCCTCCCACCACCAGCTGCAAAAAATACTAGAATGGTTTAGGTTGGGAGGGAACTTAAAGATCATCTAGTTTTAACCCCAAATAGAAATATATAATATATAGATAATATATATTATATACAATATATTACATATAATATAGATAATAAATTCTATCTATTATATTACATATAATATATACAATATATACTATGTGTTATTATATTATATATACCATATGTTATCTATAATATATATAATCTATATGTTATTATATTATATATACTATATGTTATATATAATATATATAATATTATCTATAATATATATCTATAATATATCTATAACCTATAGTAGGTATACCATATATATTATAGATATGCATTATAATGTAATACAGTATTATATAAATAATATATATAATATTTATATAATTATATATTTATATAATATATTATATTTATATTTATATTATATAAAGATATTATATATGAATATATATTATATTATATAAATATTGATATATAATATATAATTTTATATTTATATAATATATAATATTTATATTATATAAATGTATTATATATTCATATATTATACAAATATTAATATATATAATATAATATATAATTATATATTATATTTATATTAATATAATATATAAACTCTATAAATTATATATACTCTATATTATATATATACTCTATACTACAGTATATATTATATACACTATATATTATATAATATACTATATAATTTATAGCATATAATACATATATAGTAATTATATATATATATATATATAAAACACATATATACTCTGTAAATACTTCCTAACATAGTTGTGATGAATTCTCCCAAGGTCAAAGTGAAGACTGGAGGTTTTTGTCCCTAAGGATTGTGTTCCCAAAAAGGGGCAGGCAACAGTGTTGTGGTGCAGCCATTTGGGATCACCGAGTGGGATTCTAAACTGACTGGTTCCAAACCAGCACAGAGGAGGGATCTGGTGATCCAAGGAGAGCTGAATGTTGGGAAGTGTCTGGAATTTGCTGTTGTCCAGGGCCAGTTGGGATCCAGGACTGATCATCTGCAGGATCTTCCCTTCTGAAACCTCCCCGTTTGAAATGCAAATCCATCCCGCCAAATCCCAGGCCCTGAGTTATTCTGGGGGGCCAATTCCACAAACACAATGATCCCTTTCAGCCTCAAAATCTGGGAATAAAGGGAACAAGGCCCATCCTTTTGTCTGTGGCAGATCTGGCCCACGGAGGATAAAAACTGCTTTAAACTGAGCCTGCTCAGCTCAGAGGAGCCAGGAATTATATGAATAATTTATAGAACTAGACAGGACACAGAGGGAAGATGATTTTTTTTCCCCCCTCAATCCCCCCTGACAGTGGAAGAGGCAGAGAGCAGGGATCCTCTTAGTGATGGGAGGTTGGAGTGTCTGGGAGGAGAATCAGGTCATGTTCATTGTGAAGCTGGACTTGTTGGCCATAACTCAGGAGCTCAGTTGATTGAGAGGAAAAGCAGATGGATTAGACCAATGGAAAAAAAATAAATACCATTCCTCCCATGGACAGAAACCCCTAGGAAGGATAATCCTTGGGCTTTGCTCCTGAAGCGCAGCCTTGTCCAAGCCAACACTCCAAGGGCTGGGAGGCAGAGCAAGACCTTCCCTGGTCACTTAGATCAGAGGTGTCATCCCTTCCTTGGCTGCTCCACCTTCAGAGACAGGGAAAACCCCCTTGGAGCCACACACTGCCATGGAGAGGGATTCTGGGAAAACACAAGGTGGACAAATTGCTGCTGAGCATCAGCTGGCACCACGGAGCTGGTTGTGGAGGTGCCTCCCACCCCACAGGGACAGGGGGGATCCCCAGGTCTCAGGGGTGGAACATTTCTCCTCTGAGGAAAGGCTGGGAGAGCTGGGGGGGTTCCCCTGGAGAAGAGAAGGCTCCAGGGAGAGCTGAGAGCCCCTGACAGGGCCTGAAGGGGCTCCAGGAGAGCTGGAGAGGGACTGGGGACAAGGGATGGAGGGACAGGACACAGGGAATGGCTTCCCACTGCCAGAGGGCAGGGTTAGATAGGATATTGGGAAGGAATTGTTGTCTGTGAGGGTAGGGAGGCCCTGTGGCTACCCCTGGATCCCTGGGAGTGTCCAAGGCCAGGTTGGCTGGGGCTTGGAGCAACCTGGGCTAGTGGAAGGTGTCCCTGCCCATGGCAGGGAGGTGGAACTGGGTGATCTTTAATGTCTCTTCCAACCCAAACCATTCAGTGATTCTCAGCACATCCCTTTTCCCCAGCAAGGCCAGTCCTTGCCACTGAAATCCAGGCTGTGAAAGTGCTCCCTGCTCTGCTGAGCCGCCTCATTTCCATGGAAATAACGTGTTCATCACAAATGTTTTGCTGTTGCTGCTCCTGGGCTCCTCCAGAGACACTTCCCTGACCTCTCTCCAGGCCTTTCCTTTCCTCTGCTGTAATTAATACCCTCATTCACACCCTCGTGGTCTTGGCACGTCAGAGGGTGGCATGAAGACCTTGGCATTAAATATTTCATCACCAGGCAGTGCAAGATGTTAACAGGGACAGTAAATAGTAAATGTCCCCTTTGTGAAGGGGGATTAACTAATTTATGACACACTGCCCTGCTTGTTTCCATGAGGGAAGGCGAAATCAGGGTGATGTCTCCCATTCCAACACCCATTAAGAACACAGCTTAAATCCTAAGGAAGGGTTTGCCCCAAAGAGTTTGGAATTCCAGGGTGAATAAAGAGAGGCTTCTCTGTCTGTACAACAACAAGGATTTCTGAGCAGGTTGCAGCTAAAACCTGCCTGGGAAACAAAATTCAGCATCTTTCTGGAGAGAGGACACACAGTTTCCAGCCTCTACCCTTCCCCTTCATTTCACCAAGTGTGTCTATCTTGCAGTCATTTAATTAGTTTGATTAATTAGTCTGATTTTGCAGCGCCTCTGAAGCCTAATCATTAAAACAGAGGCTGTTCCTGCTCAGTTTTTCTTTAAAGCTCCCTCTTTTTTGCAGTCCAGACCTGCAAAATCAGCATTACCTGTGCTGGGACAGGAAAGGTAAAAAAATATATTTGTTTGCTTATTTTCATTTGGGGTTTTTTTTGGTTATTTCCCTGATTTTCCTCTCCTGAAAAACCCCCTAGTGCAGGTTGAGAGCTGAACCCTCACCCAGCAAGGACGTGAGGAGGGGCTGGAACATCTCAGGGCCACTGGTCATGGACAAAGCTCTGCTGAGCCAAGGAGGGGAAGGGATGGAGAGGGGACAGGGGGGCAGGACAAGGTCCCTGTGGCCTCCCTGCTCCTCTGGCCACAACCCTGGCAGCAGGGATGCATCCTTGGGATGTGGCTGAGGAGCCACGTGGCACTGACAGCGAGTGGGGTGGTTTTCCCTCCCTGTAGGAGCTTTATTGGCTTTTAAGAGATGGAAACAGTGAGTCAGTGAGTGACAGATCCTGCCCAGGCTGCCAAATTCCCCCACAGAGGGGATGGGAAAGGCATCTGTGCTGCCTTTGTGCAGCCTGGGGGGGAGGGATGAGCATCTCAGGTGGAGCAGGGATCCTCCTGGGCAAGCCTTGGCCCCACCATGAAGGAACCAGGCAGCCTGCAGACATCAGGGGCTGCAGGAAGGCAGTGGGTTCTTCTCACCTCATACAGCTCCCCTAAATTAATGAGGAAAAAAAAAAAGCCAAAAAAAACCAAGAAAAGACCCAACAACAACGAAATAAAACCAAAACCAAATAAAAATAAAAAATTTTAAAAAAACCAAACCAAAACAAACCAAAACAAAACAAAAAAAAAACAAAACAAAACAAAACAAAACAAAAAAAACAAAACAAAAAAACCCCAAACAAACAAAAACAAACAAAAAAAAAAAAAAACAAGATGAGCAGAAAATGAACAGGGATCTTGCAAAAATATGTGTTCCACCTGGTGATGCCCTTGGTCACAGAATCCCAAAATTATCTGGTTTAGAATAATGATCATCTTAAAGACCATTCAGTTCCACCCCCTGCCATGGGCAGGGACACCTTCCACTAGACCACGTTGCTCCAACCTGGCCTTGGACACTCCCAGGGATCCAGGGGCAGCCACAGCTTCTCTGCCCAACCTGGGACAGGGCCTCCCCACCCTCCCAGCCAGGAATTCCTTCCCAATATCCCATCTATCCCTGCCCTCTGGCAGTGGGAAGCCATTCCCTGTGTCCTGTCCCTCCATGCCTTGTCTCCAGTCCCTCTCCAGCTCTCCTGGAGCCCGGTGGGAAGAAGAGCAGGTCACCACAGATACAAGACACCTTTATATAAAGCACAGCCAAAGCTGAGACACTCTGCTTTAACCACCTGAGCAGGAAAATCCCCCAGTCCCAAGCCCCCAAGAGACACAAAACCCCAGCTGGACAACACCAAGTGTGCACTGAATTTCCCTGCTCTGATCTTCTCCCTCGCCTCTGGAGGGGTGTGGAGGGTAGAGCTGAAATCCAGGGAACCTTGATTCCATGTCCATGGAGAGCCATCACCCAGCTGAAGACACAGATCTCTTTTTCTTCATCTCCCTTTTTTTTTTTTTTTTCACTTCCCAGGCCAATTTTCCCATCTCCCAGCCCTGTGAAGTGATAATTGCTCCAGCCCAGAGGACAAAATACCTGGTAGAGAACTGAGGGAGAGGAAGGAATTTTCTTTTCATTGATTTGTGAGGGCAGAATATGTAGCAGGGTAAGGCAAAGGAGGTTGCTGTTGCTTTTAGGTGCTTTTGTTTGTTGTTGTTTTTTTTTCTTTTTGAGCTAACAAGGGTGAAAACGGGAGATAAAATATGCAATTACTTGGTTCAGGTTCCATTTCCATCCCTTTTTTCTCACCTAGGAAGTGTCTGACGTGCAGGCAGGGGATTGTTGCTGTGGTTTTCACCCAAATATGTCACCAGGCTCGTCAGCTTTTCCTTCTTTGTTTACCACTTTCATTATTTCTTCCTCATTCTTTGCCTCCTGTCACTCCTCAGATCATCCCTTTCCCAGTCCTGCTTGATGTGAATATTGTTTGTGGCATCCAAGGGCTGTTTCTCCACATTAAACCTCATCCAAGGAGTTGTGTCCGTGCTCAAATCCTCCTGCAAGTGCTGAGGGAGAGGCAACAAGGCTCAAAGGTCTGTTTATCCTGGGACCATCATCCACAGTGAAAAGTAATTGGATTTTAATTCACATTGGCTGTAATCAGCTCCACAGGCAAATTCCCCAGGTTTCAAATTCCCCAGGTTTCAGATTCCCCAGGTTTCAACCCAGCCACCCTCCTTTGGGTGGTGGTTGAGATGAGGAGCTGGGAATAATTCTCCCTTGCTGCCCTTCAGCTTTTTCCTCCTCTGCCCACCCTGCATTTCACATCCCCCATGTTTGTGGCTCCTTTGTGACACCCCACAGTTTGGAAAGGTCGTTTTCCTGGTTTCCAGGAGGCACAAAGCTGGAGCAGGAGTGGTGGAGGTGCCTGCTCACACCCACAATGGGAACATTAAACCTTCATTATTCGGGATGCTGAGGAGGTTCTCTTTTATCCTCTCTGGAGGAAATGGCCTCAAGTTGTACAAGGTTGGTTATCAGAGAAAATTCCTTCATGGAAAGGGTTGTCCAGCCCTGGCACAGCTGCCCAGAACAGTGTTGGAGTCCCCATCCCTGGAGGGATTTAAAATCCCTGTGGATGTGGCACTTGGGGACATGGGGCAGGGGTGGCCTTGGCAGTGCTGGACCCAAAGACCTTACAAGCCTTTTCCAACCCAAACAATTCCATGATTCTCTCTGAATTTCCTTTGATATCCCTGTTTTCTTCCCCCGTTGCTGCTTCTCTTCCCAGTTTACCAACCAGCTTTGTGGAGCTGCTTTTCTTCCCGTGACCTTTGTGTATTTTATATTCCCTGATCAAATGTTTGAGGAGGGAGGGAGCCAGAGGTGTTCTGTGGTTCATTCCTTATTGATGGGATTCTCTCCAGTGCTTTTTCACCCACCAGCTCGAGCCAATTGATCTCTGGCTGTGTTTCCCCCCCTGAGCTCCCTCCTGTCTGCTCTGGGCTGGTGTTCCTGTGATGATACCGAGTCTACGTGTGCAGGAGCATCCACAGGATTAATTTACAGAACTGCAATGCAGGGAGGACTGAGCTTGTCCAAAAGAAAGAAAAAAAAAAAAAGAAAATCAGATCTGTAGGATTGTTTTTCTTCCCAGCTCGAATTTAACAAGAAGAAAATGCATGAGGACCACGCCATGGCCAGCAGCCTGAGGAGAGAGTCAGTGGGGAGAAAAGGGGAGGAAATTTGCTGTCCCATGAACCAAGTCTGGGACACCAAACTGAAGAAACTGTGACCCCCCTGAGCTCGTCCAGGTTCATCCCTTCAGCATTTTGTCAGGGGTCGTTGTGGGCTGCTCTGCTTCTTCTGAGGGCTCAGTTTGAACCTTCAGCTTAAAGCTGGGCTTCTATTGACAGAGGGCAGGGTTAGATGGGATATTGGGAAGGAATTCCTGGCTGGGAGGGTGGGGAGGCCCTGTCCCAGGTTGGGCAGAGAAGCTGTGGCTGCCCCTGGATCCCTGGAAGTGTCCAAGGCCAGGTTGGACAGGGCTTGCAGCACCCTGGTCTAGTGGAAGGTGTCCCTGCCCATGGCAGGGGGTGGCACTGGATGGGCTTTCAAGTCCCTTCTAAACCAAACCAGTCTGTGTTTCTCTGATGGCTGGACAGTGCTGACAGATCCCCACATTGTTCCTGAAAGCTGGAGATGAGAAGCCAAATTTTCCAGCCACATTTTTTGTCTTGTATAGATAAAATCAATCATAGAATCATAAGCCATAGAGTCACAGAATACTCCAGTTAGAAGGGACCCACAAGGATCATCCTGTTCAGCTCCTGACCCTGCACAGACACCCCAACAATCCCTCCCTGTGCCCTGGAGGATCATCCAAACCCTCCTGGAGCTCTGGCAGCCTTGGGGCTGTGCCCACTGCCCTGGGGAGCCTGGGCAGTGCCCAACCACCCTCTGGGGGAAGAACCTTTTCCTAAAATCCAGCCTAATTCTGCCCTGACACAGCTCCAGCCGTTCCCTGGGTCCTGTCCCTGGTCCCCACAGAGAAGAGATAAAATATTCTCAGTTTCCTGCCTTAAATGACAGAGTGTTGTTCCTCCACCACGTCAAATCATCTCTAATCACTGGTGGGCTGCTGGGAGGGCACAATTTCAGCATGAAAATACACCACAATTCCAAATCAGGTCCTTGCTCTGAGTCAGAGAAAACATTGCAACCTCTCCTGGAGAGAACCACTGAAAATCCCCCAAACCTTCTGGTCAATCAAAATGTTCTGTTTCTATTTTGACTGTTTTCTTTTCCAGTACGTAAGAGACCGAAATAAAAAGCCCCTTCTGAAATGAGAAATGAAAAGTCTTCGCTCCTGAATGTTAAAATATTTTGGTTTGATACCTTTAAAACAGTTGTGAGCCCTTTAGATTCTTTTTCGAGCTGTGTTTTAATTAAATCTTCAGTCTCAGGGAGGGTCAACTCTTTGATTTGCCTCAGCAAAGGGAATTATAGAAACAGAGAATGGTTTGGGTTGGAAGGGACATTAAAGACCATCCAGTTCCACCCCCTGCCATGGGCAGGGACACCTTCCAATAGCCCAGGTTGCTCCAAGCCCTGTCCAACCTGGCCTTGGAATCTTCCAGGGATCCAGGGGCAGCCACAGCTTCTCTGGGCAACCTGTGTTGGGGCCTCCCCACCCTCACAGCCAGGAATTCCTTCCCAGTATCCCATCTAACCCTGCCCTCTGGCAGTGGGAAGCCATTCCCTGTGTCCTGTCCCTCCATCCCTTGTCCCAAGTCCCTCTCCAGCCTCTTAGAGGCCCTTTAGGCCCTGGAGGAGGCAATGAAGTCATGAAATTGGGGCTGCAGCTGCTCTTTGGGTTCATCCTTTCTCCTGGGGGAGAAGCTCAGCCCCCTCTCCTCTAAATCCCATGTTTGGTTCGTGAGTTATTCCCAAGTTCCCAGTTTGCCCTTGGGGACTGAAACACCTCCTGGGTGAGTTAAATATAAGGTGAGTGGTTCAGAGGCTCTGGGAAACAGCTTTTGGGGGCAGGGAAGGATTTCATCCCGTGCTGGTCAGTGCTAAAGGTCACTTGCTGATAATATTTGCAGAGGCTAAATAAAGCAATTAAAAAAAGCAATCTGCTGCCCTGGCCTCTCACAGGAGACTGTCCAGCAATGGAAAGGACTTATCCAGGAGGAAAAACTCCTTGGAAGTGTCTAATTGGCCAGCTGAGGCTCTGCCTAATTGGAGTCTGTGTTTGCACTGACATCTGGGATGCAGTGGGAGCAAAATGCTCTCCTGAACTCCAGCTCTCCAGGGCTGCTCCGGAGGGTTTGGGCATTCCCAGGCAGTGCTGGAGGCAAGGAGCTGCCTGCAGCCTGCATTTCTTGGCAGACTGGCAAGAAACAAGAAAACTATCCCTGCCTGAAGGTATTTCCAGCCCTCATTCCCATCCCTGACACATCCTCGTGGCTGCAGCAGGGTGGTCTGTGAGCCAAGAAAATCAACTGGAAGCAGCAGGATTCGGGCTGGAAGGGGGAAAATGGGATGGCAGAGGTGCTCCCAGCCCATTCCCATGGGAGGGGAGACAAGGGGTGAATCTTGGACGGGCTGCAAATCAACAGCAAGACCCCAGTTGCTGCAAGGGGTTAAATCTCCCTTCCCAGAGGAGCTGAGGGAATGCACGGAGAGCTCTGCATGTTCCTGGGATGCCAAATCAGCAGCAGGGAAAAAAAAAAAACAGATTGGAATTTGGCTGCTGCAGTGACTTTGCCTCATGTTTCACTTCTCACGCTGTCGACACCACACAAATAATAACATTTTATGATTTATTTGTGAACAGGGCTGGAGGTGACCTCCGGACTCACGGAGCCACAATAATCACACAGACCTTTGGATATTGATCTCCTGGAGAAAGGGAATGTGTGGAGTGACACCAAAGGGAAGGAAAAGGATGGATTAATTTTTTTTTTTTTGGAGGCTCAGGGAAGAATGGCAGGGATCTTGCATCATGGTGGTGGGGGGGAAAGGATTTGTGGGGAGGAACCTGAGAAACGGGGCTGGGAAGGTGGTCGGGGATCTCCGGGATTTAAAGGTCAAAGAATGGAATGGAAAAAGAAACATGTAAGGAATAAATGCCTGCAGACAGTGCAATAAAGGCTGGAAAAATTCAGCCAAGTGGTGCCCAAGGGCTGATAACATGGAATCATAAATTGTTTGGGATGGGAAGGACTTTAAAGATCATCTTGTTTCACTCCCTGCCATGGGCAGGGACACCTTCCACTAGCCCAGGTTGCTCCAAGCCCCATCCAGCCTGGCCTTGGACACTTCCAGGGATCCAGGGGCAGCCACAGCTTCTCTGCCCAACCTGGCACAGGGCCTCCCCATCCTCCCAGTCAAGAATTCCTTCCCAATATCCCATCTATCCCTGCCCTCTGGCACTGGGAAGCCATTCTCTGTGTCCTGTCCCTCCATGCCTTGTCCCCAGTCCCTCTCCAGCTCTCCTGGAGCCCCTTTAGGCCCTGCCAGGGGCTCTCAGCTCTCCCTGGAGCCTTCTCTTCCCCAGGGGAACCCCCCCAGCTCTCCCAGCCTCTACAGGAGCTGCAGCAGAGATGTTTGTGCACTTTCTGCTTCCCACCTTGGAGGTCCCAGGGAAGGGCTCTCCAGGACACTCTGCTGGGACCGGCCCAACCTCCCCTGTCCTGCAGCACCCCCGGGAAGCAGGAGGTAAATGTGTAATAACCCACCAAAAAACGATTTAGAGACCCAACCAAAACTAAGGGATTTCCATTAAAACCCATCCCAATAACTGAACATCCCAGACATCGACTTGGAATTCCACAGACTCCTCCTTTGTCCTGTTTTCCCCTCGTTCCCATCGATGTGCTTGGAAGTGACGCCGCACTGGGGAGTTGTTTTCCACGAGAGCCACCAGACTGTCCTCAAGGGACACTCCCAGGATTTCCCAGGAGGGGGAATAGGAGCTGTGGGGGCTGCAGGCCTCCCCCCTGTACCCCCAAATCCCCCTGGTACCCACATCTGCCTGGGAGGATGCCCAGGGTTGGCATCTGCTGGACCACAAGCCGCTGTCTCCACCAGCCAGAACCTGTTTCCCTGGAATTTTGGTTTGATTGATGCTTCCAGGGCTGATCTCCTGCACCTCCCATGGAGGGGAGGGAAGCCAGGCTGGCTTCCTGTGGATTATTTATAGGGCACAGCATTATTTATGTCCCCTTTATCCTGCTGCTGTCACCCTCTGACCTGCATTTCAACGTCACCATTTGGTGACAGCAGCTCTGTGATGGATCTTCTTCACCAGACACGAATTTAGTTTTGGCCTCTGCAAATGTAAATAAAAAAAAAAAAAACCAAAAAAAAAAACACAAACCAAAAAAACAAACCCCAAATTGATTTTAATTTCACAGTTTCTTCACTGATTCCTTGTATTTTTTAATATATATTTTTTTTTATGATTGCAACCAGTGTTTATTCTGTGTAATTTGGAATTATTCTTTCTGTTCTGGGGAGAAAAATTGGGTGGGGTATGCTCAGGTGATGTGAAAACCTCTCATTTCCCCAAAGCTGGTGGGACAACCCCAGGAATATCTGAGGCCTTGGCTCTCATGTATATGAGATTATGGGGAATGTGACATCTCCAGCTCTCTCTGCTTTCAGTGAATTATCACCAAGCCAATTAATCTGTCACTTGAAAATCTCAGTACGTGTAAATCGACCCAGATTCCACCCTGGCATCGGTCCCTCCATACCCAGCTGGTACTGGAATGATTTTCCCCTTTGTGATTTATGCTCTGTTATTAATGGGAGAATACAAAAAAAAAAAAAAATAAAAATTTGCACTTTTGCTTTTGCAGATGCCACCTAGTGAGGAGACAGAGAAAAAAAAAACAGAACTCAAAACTATCCAATTAACCCTAAACATCACAGAAAAAAAAATAAAATAACCAAAGCTCTATCTCTACACCGATTCATAAATAATAACCAATGCTCTATAAAAATAACTAAACCAATAAAAAAATTAAAAACATTTTAAAAAAAATCTAAACTACTAATTTATAACGAAACATCACTACCAAAATAAAAAAAGTGAATATAAAAGTCCGCCATATAAATACCCATATACCCAAAAGTCAAACTAATAAAAAACATACCAATAACAAACAAACACACCAAACTACACAAGATCAAGATATCACAAATAAACCTAAACTAACAACAAAAAAAAAGTTATTCCTGACTCAATAAACCCATAATACTTCAAATCATCAAAACCAAAATACCACATAGAAATAAACACAAAACCGAAAAATAAATTTAACCGTAAATAATATTTCTCAAATTATCCGTAACTATAAAAAAATATTAAATACCTTTATTCATGTCACATTATTTTGTCTCTGTGGGTTATTTACCGAGGCAGTAACTCCCTAAACACATCCCCCTAAAAGATGCAGGGGGGTTGTTTAATTGCTGACTTCGACTTCCAGATGTTTTGCTGCTGTGTGTTCAAAAGAGCGAGGAGCAAACCCTGTGTGGCTGCTCTTTGAATGACAAACGGCAGGATTTCTAGTCATTAGGGCCGCCATTTAGGGCAATTCGTTATTTGATGCTTCCTCAAGATTGTTCTTGTTCCTGTCTCCGCGGCCGGAGGCGCTGGAGGTGGGAGAGGGGTGGTGGAGCAGGTCCCAGATGGTCCTGGAGGGACTCAGACCCGACAATCCGTGTTTTTCCCCTCCCCAAACAACGGGTTTTCCAAAATCACCAGCCTTGGAATGGGAGATTTGATGGATTTTGTGTCTCCTGTGGTGCTTTGGGCGTTAGGAAGGAATTCTTCCCAGGAAAGGTGCTTGGATATTGGAATGGTGGAGTCCCCACCCCTGGAGGTGTCCAAGGAATGACAGGACGTGGCACTCAGTGCTCTGGGCTGGGGGACAAGGCGGGCACAGGGGGGACTGGATGGTCTTGGAGTGCTTTTCCAACGTCAGTGATTCCATGATTCTGTGGCAAAAGATGCAGTTGCTCCAAAAATCCCTCCCTCCTCTGTTCTTCTCCTCCATCCTCTCTCAGACTGGATCCAACAGCTGATCCCACGGGCAGTGCAGCCCAGTAGAGGCTTCTATCTGCCTAAAGAAGCAAGGAGCTGTGGAATGCCAAAGTCTGGGCTGTGAGGAATATCAGCAGGATCTGAAGGGATCCCATCACCTGAAACCTTGGGGACTAGTGATGTTTTTAACAGAATTATAGATCCGTGGAATGGTTTGGGTTGGAAGAGACTTTAAAGGTCTTCCACCCCCTGCCATGGGCAGGGACACCTTCCACTAGCCCAGCTTGCTCCAACCTGGCTTTGGACACTTCCAGGGATCCAGGGGCAGCCACAGCTTCTCTGCCCAACCTGGGACAGGGCCTCAACACCCTCCCAGCCAGGAATTCCTTCCCAATATCCCATCTAACCCTGCCCTCTGGCACTAGGAAGCCATTCTCCTTTTTCCTGTCCCTCCATCCCTTGTCCCAAGTCTCTCTCCATGTTTCTTGTCTCCTACCTTCAGGCCACAATTAGGTCACCCCAGAGCCTTCTCTCCTCCTTAAAAATGACTGATTTAGGCTGGTTTTTTTTCCTGTTGTGCAGTTCTACCAACATTTGTGCTGGTATTTCCATCATCTTCTCAGGAAGCAGCCTGTGGAACCCCCTCCTCCTCCTCCTCCTCTCACCCCCTGCACCCCAGCCCTCATCATCAGCCCTGTCCATCTTGGGATAACCTGAGTCTGCCTGAGGTTGGGGACAAATCTCAGCTCTCAGCCTGGAAAACCGCAAGGCCTCCAATTTGTTGGTTTAAGATGTTAAATTTAGACTTTGGATCCCGAAAACCTTTGATATAAATCACATTTTTGGCTTCATCTGGACCCAGTCCTCTTCACTGTGACCACGAATGACTGTGTAACACTTTTTTTGTCTCTGTGCAACCAGTGCTTTTCTCATCTTCTCACCAGTGAGCTCTGAAGTGGCAAAATGGAACTGCCAGGGCCTTGTCCCTCTCACAGGGAAGAATTGCTTCCTAACATCCCATCTAAATCTCCCCTCTTTCAGTTTAAAACTATTCCCCCATCCTATCACTATTCTCCTCCATAAAACCTCACCCTCCAACCACGAGTCCATTTTTCCAGTGCTTAATTTTAATTAGAAAACGAATCTATATTTTTTCCATGGAAAAACATCGGGAATTTCTGCTTGTTCCCCAGGCCCCTGATTACATTTGCAGGGTTCAGTGGCCTCCCACAAGCATCAGACCCATGAGCTGTTCATCCCAAGATCTGTGGGAGCAGGACCTGGGGTGGGATTCCATCCCCAGAGTAGCTGTGGGATGGACCCAAGCAGTTGTAGGGGATTTTGATTTTCATTTTTAGGGGGTTTTGATTTTCATTTTTAGGGGATTTTGACTTTCATTTTAGGGTTGGATTGTAAGTAAATTGTCTTGTGTGTCAATCTGAAAGCTGGTGAGGAGCTGTTGGAGGGGGATGGGGCAGAGCTGCCTCCACCAGCTCCCAGCTGGCACTGGTGCCAGGTGGGAATGGCTGGGGGGCACTGGGAATGCTGGGAGGGGACAGATGGCACAGTGGGACCAGGTGACAGCTCAGATGTGCAGGGATACAGCTCTGCCTGGTGAGGCTGCAGATCCTGAAGTACAACCAGAGAAAATGAAATCCCAGGGAGGGAGGGAATCATTGGAGCAAGGAATCCTGATACTCTGGATGAGGTTCCTGCTGCTCTCAGCTCCCTGCAAAGCTCTGGTTTGGTCTCACGTGCTCAGTGAAGACCAGAGCACCAGTCACTGCTCCTGGAAAGCACTGGAAGGGGTTAAACCCCACCTGGGGGCCCTTTCTTCCTCCTAAATTATTAGTCCCCCACAGGGCATGACTGTAGGATACCACATGTTTTCCACTGGTGGCCCTGGGCAGAGCTTCCCAAAGAAAAACTGTGTATATATTGGGAAGGAATTCTTCCCTGTGAGCATGGTGAGCCTGGGCTCAGGTTGCCCAGAGAAGCTGTGGCTGCCCCATCCCTGGAAGTGTCCAAGGCCAGGTTGGATGGGGCTTGGAGCAACCTGGGCTAGTGGAAGGTGTCCCTGCCCATGGCAGGGGGTTGGAACTGGACGAGCTTTAAAATCCTTCCAACCCAAACCATTCTGGGATTCTGTGCTATATCTGTGTGTGTGTACATGTTCATGCTTCCATGCCCAAGTGATTTCATTATCCCTGTAGCTAATTAAGAGGCTGTTTGTGTTCAGCCACAGTGAATTCACCTTTCTGGATCGATTTTTCCCTCCTTGTTTTCGTGCTTGGCTGACACAGAGCAGCTCTGAACCCATCAACTTCATGCTCCACGTACCTGGAGGAGCTAATGGAATTACACCACGGGATGTTACCTGCCCTGCATTAAATGCTGGGAATTCCAACTCTCCCTGGGAGAGGAACAAGAAAATAAAGAAGAAAACAAACAGGAAAATGAAGATATTAAGCAGGCAGCGCACTTCTGGTTCCCAGGCAGCACGTTTGGCCTGGCTCAAGGGTGATAACCCTGCAGATGAATACAACCAGAATGTATAACCTGTGCCAGAGCAAATAAACCACATGTTCCCTTTCCCACTGGAATATCAGCATCCCTGGGTGTTTGTGTCCCCCTGCCTTCTGCTGGGGGGGGATGGATGTGTTTGGTGCCTTATGGAGAAACAGTGATGTGGAAACAAAGCCATGTTGGTTTTTGATGAGCAGGTGACTGAAGCTGGTTTAATCCTGTGCTATTCCCATTTCCTTGGCTTCAAACAAACCGAGGGATTTTTGCCTGACAGACCGAGGGGACACGTGTGGGTGACTTGCTGAGAGTGACCCTGGCCTTGAAGCTGTCCTGGTTTATGGCCCTGGGTATCCACTGGGCCTCAGAAATTGGATAAACTGCTTCTCTGTTGCATGGTTGACCCCCCTCCACCTGCACTCCTCCTGCTAATCCCTCTCCAGCGACGTTCCTTGTTCCGCTGCAAAGCCCTGAGCGGCTTCCAAGTGGAGGCTTTACAAGATATTAACTCTGGCAGCCACAGCTGCTTTGCTCCCTCCCCCAGAGACAGACACCCAGGTGAGAGCAGAATCCCTAAAAGAGCAGGATTTATCTCCTTCAGTGCCGGGCTCCTCGGAGACGAGGACTTTGCACACTCCAGTAATTTGCAATTTGCCGTGGAGAGAAACTCTGGCTTGGCTCCCGTGAGAGCCTGGTGATCCCAGAGTGCTGGGCAGGGCTTTGTGCAGCACGTGCAGCCTCTGACCCCCACTGGGGTCGTGATTTATGGGAGCAGGCAGGTCCCTGATTTACAGAGCAGCTGCCTGGGAGCTCCTCACAGCCCCTGCAGTTCAGGGCTGGCTTAATTCCCACTGCCTTTACACAGGATTTACTAGGCTGGGCTGGGACTAATAACGAGACAGAGGGTCTTGGAATCACATTCAAACCTAATTCACGGATGGATGGATGGGTGGATTCACTCACTGCCTCCCCTGGCTTTTGTGGTTATCCCACACTCATGCCTTTAAGAGCAACGCTATAAAATGTCAGATGGTGTCTGCCTGTGGATATAATTAAAATCCAAGCACGAACACACAATTACTTGAAACTTGTTTCCTCCGGCTCCCAAGCCCTACAAGGCCAGGCTGTAGGTCTGGGTTTAAATGCTGATTCACTGTATTTAAATGCTGCATTCGCTGAGTTCTCAGCACTAAAATTATTAATTTTAATGACTTTTGTTTTCCTAGAGTTGGTTTTGGCAGTTGTGCTCCCTGCCTGCAGCAGCCTGGGGGTAATTGGTGTGCAGGGCCTGGCAGCAGAGGAGAAGGGAAATGCATGGGCAGGTGACAAAAACCAAGCAGAAAAACTGTCTGAGCCTGCAGGAGGAAGCTTTTCCATGAATCCCTTCTCTGTGGGTCCAGAAGAAACCAAACCTTCCCTCAGGATCCAGGCAGAAGCTGAAGATTTTGGCACGAGCCAGCCATGAACTTTTAGAGAGCTCATGAGGAATTGCCAAGCTCCCAGGAGGTGAGATAGGGATCAGAGGTGCCTGAGGAGGAGGCAAGAGGCAACAGAGGAGGATGGTCATGCTCAATAACCACCCTGGGGAGCCTAAATCAGACTCACAGGCTGGGACATGGACCTGGCTCACGGCAGAGCAAGGTGGGATCAGGGGATATTTTGTGGCACTGAGGGGATTTGGGGGGTTTCTACCTGCAGGTACCCAAAATCAGGCTGAAGATCCCAGTTTTGGCCATGCAGTGGTGGATTGTTTGCTGCTCAGGTGTTTGTGCTTCCCTAAACTCCCTGACAGGAGGGGAGAGCCAGGATGGGTCGGGCTCTGCTCCCAGGGAACAAGGGACAGGAGGAGAGGGAACGGCCTCAGGCTGGGCCAGGGGAGGCTCAGGTTGGATATCAGGAGGAATTTCCTCATGGAAAGGGTGGTCAGGCCTTGGAAGGGGCTGCCCAGGGAGGTTGGGAGTCCCCACCCCTCAAGGTGTCCCAGGAAGGATGGGATGTGGCACTCAGTGCTCTGGGCTGGGGGACAAGGTGGGATTGGGCACAGGGGGGACTGGATGGTCCTGGAGGTCTTTTCCAGCCTTAGTGATCCTGTGACACTGGGGTTCTGTGATTCCTCTCCCTTGGAAAACCAGCAGCCCTGAGCCCTGTCAGACACACACCCAATGCTCTCTCCTGCTGGATTTCTTTATCCCACCACACCAGTGGAGAAGCTGCCACCGTGTTGTCCTTGTTTCGTTTTCTTTCTTTCTTTGCTTTTTTTTTTTTTTTCCCTTTTAACCTTGGGTTTTGCAAGCATTAGAGACTTTACACCGGTTGAATGACTCGAAATTGGATTTTCAATCCCTGCAAAGCTCCTGCAGAGGTATGACCCCAGCACTGATGATTTTAGCCTCCAACTACTCCAGCAAAGAGAGCTCGGTGCCCCCCCAGCTGCAGCAGGTCTCACTCAGCACTAATCCTTTAAAGCATTTGGGTACATTTCTAAGGGTACATTTCCTTCATTTCTAAGTGAATCCAGGAGAAACTGAAGCTTAAACAAACATGGTGTTTGTTTGGAACACCTTCAGGTCAGCTCTGTAAGGTGGGGTGTGAGAATCTGTACCACGTCTGCATTGGGAAGATAAATCCACTGCCAGGACCTCAGCAATACCAGAAAGAGTCATGAATACTCATTGCTTTTCACTGCACCTTTAGTTTTCAGTTCCTCCCCCTGTACTGCTTCATTCCAGCACGGTTGTGCTTTGGAAATAAGGCTGAAATACTCAAAAAAAATTATAAACTAACGGGCTTAGAAGCTTAGGGGCACATTGACTGCATCCCACAGCGTGGGCAGCAGAGTAGGGGGGGATTCTACCCCCTCAGGTAAGATCCACCCTGCAGAGCTGCCTCCAGCCCTGGGAACAACAGCACAGGGACGTGGAGCTGCTGCAGAGAGTCCAGAGGAGGCCCCGGAGCTGCTGCCAGGGCTGGAGCCCCTCTGCTCTGGAGCCAGGCTGGGAGAGCTGGGGGGGTTCCCCTGGAGAAGAGAAGGCTCCAGGGAGAGCTGAGAGCCCCTGGTAGGGCCTGAAGGGGCTCCAGGAGAGCTGGAGAGGGACTGGGGACAAGGGATGGAGGGACAGGGCACAGGGAATAGATTAAGGGCAGATTTAGGTGGGATATTGAGAAGGAATTGTTGTCTATGAGGGTGTTGAGGTCCTGTCCCAGGTTGGGCAGAGAAGCTGTGGCTGCCCCTGGATCCCTGGAAGTGTCCCAGGCCAGATTGAACAAGGCTTGGAGCAACCTGGGCTAGTGGAAGGTGTCCCTGCCCATGGCAGGAGGTGGAACAAGAAGGTCTTCAAGGTCCTTTCCCACTCAAACCATTCCATGATTCTATTCTTATAACTGTTTTTTCCCTACACTATCCAGCACCAATACCAGGGCATTCCTCTCCAAGCAGCTCTTCCATTGACTCTCCACTTCCCTCCTGCCTGGCTGCCCTGAGGATGTCACTCAGCACTCAGAAATGCATAAGCTGCAGGTGTATTTATTCAGCACAGCATCTGTTTAGGCTGCAGATGATCTGAGACATTCATCAAGTTAGTGGAGCTCGTTTTATCCTGTGCTGACAGCCTGAATTACACGGTGGGAGAATTTGGGCAGAATCCTAAAGAGTTCCTGCATTTCCATCCCACTTAACTCAGGCCACGGGCTCAGCCATCCTGATGGGATCCCTAGAGCTGAGCTGGAGGATAATAATCTTCAGGGGGGGGGGAGAATAGGAGTTTTTCCTAATATAAATTAGGATAAAAACAGGATTGGCTCCTCAGGGAGCTGCAGGAGCTCTGGGAGTGAGCACACATTGTTCCAATCCTCTGTTTGCAGTTGGAATCACTCAAGGTCCCCAGTGAGACCAAACCTAAATACAAGAAGAAGCCTCTTTATGCCACAGCACTGCTGGGGAGTTCATTTTGTGCTTTGCTGAGTTGATAGTTTTTAAGGTACCTCCTGAGGGAGGGAGGTGGAGAAAGAGCTCTGCAGACCCCCAGAGAGCTCAGGTGAGTGTTTCCACAGAACCCCAGAATGGTTTGGGTTGGAAGGGACCTTAAAGATCATCTTTTACCAGCCCCTGCCATGGGCAGGGATACCTTCCACCAGCCCAGGTTGCTCCAACCTGGCCTTGGACACTTCCAGGGATCCAGGGGCAGCCCTGTGATTTTCAAAAGGGACCTGAGCAAGGGCCTCCTGGAGGCAAAATAAACCACTGATGTTTTAACCCTTCCTGTTGGTGCTGAGAACTGGGGGAAGGAGCAATCTCACGGGCCAGGATGGAGCAGTGGTTCCTTCTCACCAGACACTGCACTTAAAGCTTCTCCTCCAGGTTTGTGACTCCGCATTTTTGGTCAGAAATGCCATTTTTTTTCTGCAGTTTTCATGCAGCTGGAGAGTCCTGTCCCAAATGTTGTGCTCCCAGAGATCCTGGCACCATCCCTGGAGTGTGGGAATTCCTGTTGCAGGGCTGAGGCATCACTGTATGGCCCTTCCATCAGGGAAAGAATCCTTTGCTCTGGTCAGACCCTCCCTGTAGAGCTGCCTCCACCTCTGGAATCCCCAACATCAGAAGGACATGGAGCTACTGGAGCTGAGCCAGAGGAGGCCACAGAGGTGTCTGTCCTTCCAGGGCAGCTGTTCTTGCATCCCTAGGAGTAAATCACACACCAAATTCCCAAAATTTAAGGCACCAAGTGACACAGCAGCCACTGCACCTCCCTCCTCCAGTAGCAAGCTCGGTGTCCACGGAATTTCCAGGAGGGACATTCCATTCCTGCAGAGCTTCCAGCCCCCCAACAGCAGGACACAGGGCTCCTTCCTGCATCTCCTGCTGCGGGTGACAGCAAATTCCAGGTTTTGCCTGGAGGCAAAGGAGAGGGGACAGCGGGAGCCGGCAAAGCCTCGCAGAGCCAGAGGAGGAATCCGCTGCAATTAAAACCGGGAACGTGATGGCAATTTTTGCTGCTTCCCCCGCCCAGCCACAGCCACAGGAGGCAAAGCAACAGCCGGGATGTGTTTCCATGCCTGGCTTTGCACCTTTGTCGTGGATTTGCTGCCTCCTGGTGCCGGCAGAGCAGGAGCCGGAGAGCGCAGCTCCGTGCAGGAGCAAAGGCTCGAGGGGTGGAAAAATCAGCTCACGACCCAAAAACACACCCAGCTTTAAATATTTTGTTGCTCGACAGCAAATCTGGGACATCCGTTGTCGATGCTCTTGTAAAGCACATCGGGGTGCGCCGGTGGAGAAAGGATTTTTTACTAAATTCAGACGGTGGGAGGTAAAAACTTTCCTGGGGAGGAGAGTTTCCCGTGCGAGCAAAGTTTTGTCAGGGGTGTAAATATTCCTGAGTGTTATTTAAGCTGATAACAACGTGATATATTTAATCAGGGAATACCCCGAGCTGGAAGGGACCCACAAGGACCATCCAGTCCAACCCCTGCCCTGCACAAACACCCCAACAATCCCCCCCCTGACCCTCAGAGCGTTGTCCAAACCCTCCTGGAGCTCTGGCAGCCTTGGGGCTGTGCCCACTGCCCTGGGGAGCCTGGGCAGTGCCCAACCAGCCTCTGGGGGAAGAACCTTTGCCTGAGATCCAACCTGAGCCTGCCCTGGCACAGCTCCAGCCGTTTCCTCAAGGATGTTAATTCCAGAAGCCTTTTGTAGACCATGTAGGGAGAAAATAGACCCACCTCAAGCAAAGGTTTTGCTGAAGTGAAGTCTCACTCTGCTGACTTGTCATCTACCCTTTCCTGTGCTTTGGCTGCATCTTCTTTGGATCATAAATGTGGTCAAGAACTGACCAGCCACCAGCTCTAAAACTCCTGATATTTGAAAGGTGCATCCCCCAGCAGGGTGGGGGTTGTGCTTGACATTTGTGTGCATTTCTCGCACATAATTTTTCCTTCCTTTTTTTTTTTAATTAATTTTTTTTTTAAATTCAATGAGAGTTTTCAAACTGCTTTTGAATACCTGGAGGAACTGGGTGATGCTCCTTGTGGCTGTTTGATTGCAGGAAGGTCTAAGACTGCAATGGGAGAGCTTCAACCCACCTGCATCGAGATCTTAAAAAAAAAGGCTGATGTGTCTCCTTTGCATTTTATTATGGGAAAAGCCAGGTGTGGTGATTTCATTACTTCTTCCCTCAAATGAGATGGCAGGAGTGAAATCCCATCCCTTCCATCCCATTCCTCTGCCTGAGCTCTTGAACAGCGAAATCTTCTAACATGAAACTAGAAACACATGTAAGGAAAAATATTTTGTATTATAAGAGTGGTGAGGCCCTGGCATGGGTTGGCAGAGAAGCTGTGGCTGCCCCTGGATCCCTGGAAGTGTCCAAGGTCAGGGTGGAACAACCTGGGCTAGTGGAAGGTGCCCCTGGCCATGGCTGGGGGTGGAACTGGATGGTCTTTAATGTCCCTTCCTACCCAAACCACTCCCAGTTTCTACAATTCTCTTTGCTGAGGCAAATCAAAGAGTTGACCCTCCCTGAGACCGAAGATTTAATTAAAACACAGCTCGAAAAAGAACCTAAAGGGCTCACAACTGTTTTAAAGGTATCAAACCAAAACATTTTAACATTCAGGAGCGAAGCCTTTTCATTTCTCGTTTCAGAAGGGGCTTTTTATTTCAGCAAGGAATAAATATAGGCAGACAACGCAATGAAGGCTGGGTCTGGATGCTCTTTAATGTCTCTCCCGACACAAACCATTCTGTGATTCTCTGAACTCTGTGGTCTGATTAGAAAAACACAACTTTTGATAATAAATAAATAAATAAATAAATAAATAAATAAATAAATAAACGAATAGGATATTTCCTGTATTTCCTTCCCGAGATTCCCTATGGTTCGAGAGATGCGGAACGCCGGGAGCCGCCGGGCCCTTCGCTAATGAGCTCAGCGGCTCGTTTTCATTTAATGGGCTGCCCGAGGCCGCGGTGTAAAACCCCCAAGCCCCTTTGTTTCGGCTCTAAATTGCCATTTAACTCGACAGCTCCGCTCCCATTGTTCCCCGGTGCAGGGATCGCGCAAGGTGAAGCGCGGGATGAAAAGCTCGGGATGACACGAGGGAGGAGGAGGAGGACAAGGTCAAAGCCAAGGTCGGAGACGGGAGATTCCCCACGCCCTTCTCTTGACAATAGGGCGATTTATTTCTGTTCTCTCGGCGGAGGACACTTTTATATCCTAATTTTAGCTTCCCCTTTAGCTTGTAAACAGGGAATACCGCGCTGGTTAAGTAAGAATTACACTCACACAAACCCCACTGGAGATACTTTCAATCTGATGTAGGACCCTTCTTCCTCACGTTGTTATTTTACAGGTAGGAAAACCAGCATCAATAACATGATATTTTTTTAGCCCAGACCTCAGACTTTCCCTTGTTTTATTACGTTGCCAGCCCAGCACGGGGGAGCAGAAAAAACCCCCACGGAGCATCCACACGAAGGGCTTTGTGGCCGTTCCTGCAGATGCCATCGCAGCGATTCCCCCGGGCAGCCTCACCCCCTCCTCCTTTTTAGCTTTTGTCCGACGCTCTCCTCTGCATAAAGCCATTCCTCATCTCCAAACCTCTCCCAGCTGGTCTGGGGACAGTTTGTGGTCATTGTCCCCCGCTCTGTCACTCGGAGGCAGCGTCGCTGCCGTGCCAGGTGAGCATCTCCCTCCTCCTCCTCTCCCCCCCTCACCCAGCGCTCTCCAAAGAACACAGAATATTTCAGAGGTATTTTGCAGGCGGCAATTTAGCCCTTTTTCTAACTCACTCTGGGATCCTTTTCAATTATCTGTGATTGCAGCTTAAGTGTCCATTTTTCGCGCGGGGAGTCATCAGATTTTCCTAATTTATTTTTTTTTTTTTAATATAGGAAAAAAAAAATCTTCTCCTTTGTCTCCCGTAGAACAAAGAAAGGCGAACGCACTATTTAAACAGAGAGGGCCGAGCCCACCCCCAGGGGAGAGGCGCTGCCTTAATGGGGTTACACGCAGCAGAAATTTGGCCGGGAGTGTGTAATCACTGCCTGAATTAATGGGAAAAGGGGATCTTTGGAGCCGGCTGAATAGCCCAGCTGCAGCGATTATCTCGTCACTCATCGGAATGACGACGGAATTAGTTCCAGAGATAAACCCGGACGGCGGAGGAGGCGAGACACCCACCGGGGATTTATTTCCCACTTAACGACACTGGGGAGGTGCCTTTCGGTCGGGCAGCCTGTGCCGCTCGCAGGGGGGTCACGGGAGGTCAGAAGGGGAGCTGGGCATCGGTTTGTGCAAATTCAGTCCTTTTTCAGGGATCTGCCGCTGCTCTGTCCCAAATCACCTCCCTGTTCCCCAGATCCTGCCTTCGAAAGGGCAGTCCCAGCCGGGCTGAGCCCCATCGCTGCTGGGGATGTGGGAACAGTGTCCTCACACCTGCTGAGGGCTGCACAGGTATTTGCCCAGCCATCCAGGACCCACAGCTCTCCTAGGACTTGTGGGTGCCACCACGAGGCTGGGAAAAGTCAAGAGGGACAACTGGTTCCTGGGGAAAGCCAAACACGAGACCTTTGGGTTGGAAATGCCCCAACCACGTGTGCTGGCACCAGAACCCCCCTGCCCTGGGCTGATCCCACAGCAGGGTAGGGGGGGATTCTGCCCCTGTCTCAGGTGGGACCCCCCTGCAGAGCTGCTCCAGCCCTGGGAACAACAGCACAAGGACGTGGAGCTGCTGGAGAGAGTCCAGAGGAGGCCCCGGAGCTGCTGCCAGGGCTGGAGCCCCTCTGCTCTGGAGCCAGGCTGGGAGAGCTGGGGGGGTTCCCCTGGAGAGCCCCTGGTAGGGCCTGAAGGGGCTCCAGGAGAGCTGGAGAGGGACTGGGGACAAGGGACGGAGGGGCAGGACACAGGGAATGGCTTCCCAGTGCCAGAGGGCAGGGATAGATGGGATATTGGGAAGGGTGAGGGTGGTGAGGCCCTGGCACACTGGACCATCTATTCCACCCCCTTACCATGGGCAGGGACAACTTCCACTATCCCAAGTTGCTCCAAGCCCTGTCCAACCTGGCCTTGGACACTCCCAAGGATGGAGCAGCCACAGCTTCTCTGATGCTTTGACACCACATATCTCCCTGACACGTTCAGTACAGCTGCACAGGCAGCTCCCATCCTAAAACAATTAATAAATGCTGTATTCCCTGTCTTGGGATGACTTCAGGAGGTGGAAACACAGTGACCAGTCTTGGGGTGACTTTAGGAGGTGGACACACAGTGGCCAGTTGCACATCAGATACAGCTGTGCTGGATGGTGGGGAAGAAAAGACTGGTGCATTAATTCTGTGTTTTCATTTTAAACATCTGCAGGAACGAGTGTTTTTATGTGAGGAAAGATCCCAACAGCCTCAGCTGACTCGCTGCACTCTCCCATTCGAGGAGGTTCATAAGGAGCCGGGGAGAAAAGCGTGTAATTTATTTAAAGAGGGTTTTGTTTGGTTGTTGTTTTTTTTTTTTTCTCTCTCCTCCTGGCACTCGGAGACACTCAAGAGAGCCTTTGCTTCCATGAGAGCTGTGATTGCTCGAGTGCTCCGGAGCCCACCCTGTGCATTGTTGTTCGCACAAACAGCCCAGCTGCCGCCGCCGGGTGTCACACGCGACTCCTGGCCAAGGGCTCACAATGCCCCTTTTCCCAAGGAAAGCCGGCAGGGCTTGGGAAAACCCCTGGGGAAGGGGCTGGGAACGGGGGGAAAGCCGTCACCCCGAGTGACCTCGGGTGACAGCGACAATCCCTGCGACGGGTCCTGTCTTTGGGCTGAAACACAAAAAAAGGGCATCGCCGTGGCACCAATTCCCGGCAATTCCCAGCAATTCCCCGCTTCCCTCCGCCTTTTCCCAGCTGGTCCAGAGCTCTGGGAATCTCCCCGTGCCCGCGCACCGAGCACTTTAATCGCTGCCGCTGTATTGGTATCATTGCTGCTAATGGTAATCAATAAATTAAGGGCTGTGGGATTCCCCGCTGAGAGATCGCCCCGTTGCGACAAGCACTTTAAACCCCTACACCCCCGCTGGGAAAGCCATTCCCGCTGGAATTGCTGCCGTGCCGGCTGGGACAGCTCCCGGGGGAGACGGAGAGTTGTAAATCACGGTCTTGTAGAGGCTGGTACTGGTTCAGTGCGAGGGATAAAGAGCCCACGAAGGCTTTTGTGCTGCGGGTTGGAGTGACACAATCCCAGGGGTGAGAAATCAGGGATGCTCATCCTTATGGAATCAGGATTTCTTTTTTTTTCTGGTGGAAAACTCAGGTTGGAGTTTTGAACTCAGACCTGAGGTGTGTGTGACAACACGGTGAGGTTGGTGAGGTAATCTGAAATCTTCCAGGTAATAAGAGACAGGACAAGAGGAAAGAGGCTTGAGTTGTGCCAGGGGAGGTTCAGGTTGGATATTGGGAAAATCTCTTCATGGAAAGGGCTGTCCAGCCCTGGCACAGCTGCCCAGGGCAGTGGTGCAGTCCCCATCCCTGGAGGGATTTGAAAGCCATGTGGATGTGACACTTGGGGACATGGGTTAGTGGTGTTGGGATGGAATTCCTGTGGAGCCTCCCTGTCAGCTCTCCTTTCCACTGGCAATTTCCCTGGCATGTTAAGAAAGGCTCAGAGCATTTCCCTTTCCAGCTGCCCTGGATTGGGAGAGAAGACTTTATTAGCAACCCAAGATTTACAGCCTTGTGCTTTCCCAAGCTGCCTATTTCCCAAGAATAAATGGGAAGGGGGAAGCTCTGCACAGCTTTCCTTCCCAAGGCTGGGTTTTAGGCTCTGGTTATTGTTTCATTAAATGAGTGGTTCTGTTTTTTTCTTTCTTGCAGCTGCAAAAAAGCCCTGGGCCCAAGGGTGGCAAATTGACCAAACACCACAATTTCCCCAATTTTCCCTTCCAAACCTCCATATTCACGTGTTTGATTTGCAAAGGATCTTTTTGCAGCGGCCTGAAAGTTTGACCTGCTTGGAGCAAGTCATAAAATGAGCCGTGTTCCTCTAATTTGTCCTGGTTCTGGAGGGATGTGGCAGCTCCAGAGCCTGGAATGCTGCCACGCTGAGGTGCTTGAGGAGCACATCCCAGTCTGCCTCCAGCAGAGCTCCAGGATCCATCAAATCCATGATTAAATGGCTCAGGGGGACACAATGTGTTCGTGCCCATCCATCACTGAACAAAACCCGGGAGCTGAGCCTGGCGTGGTGCTCCAGCTCCTGGCTTTGTCCCAGCTTTGCTCCTGCTGGTTCCCACAGCCCCTCCACCAGGCTGTGAGCTCAGCCTTCCCCCCTCTGGAAAAGGATGGAGTGCTGCTGGTCGGAATTTATCATCACCTTGTTTTCACGGATGAGGGAAAACGAGTTTAATTTCGATTTCCACAGAGGGCGAAGGTGCTCAGTGTTTGCCAGGCTCCCGGATTTCCTCTGGGCAAGACAAATCTGGACAAAAAAAAAAAAAAATCCCAGCTTTCCAAGTGATCTCATTGTTGTTTCCTTCCCCCTGGAGCCAACAAAGTGCTCAGTGAAGTGGCCAGCGAGGCACCACTCCATCGGATATCCGGGAAACGCCGCAGGGAACCTGCCCAGGGGCTGCTTTTTGCCATGGAAGAGGCTCCAAAGGAGACTGAAAGGCAGCAGTGATTCTGCAGGATGGGAATTAGGGATGGAATCCAAAGGTATAAATGCCCTTTGGAGAAAATGAAGAGAAAAGGGTCCAGAGGAGTTGAATTCCCACTGCACGGCTGGTGATTCCCTCCTCCTGCAAAGCAGAGGGACAGAACATGGACTGAGCATGTTAAAGATGCATCAGCAGCGTGAAAATCTTATTTAAATTAAGCATTGGCAAAAGGAGATGAAAAGCCTAGGTTGGTTTTCCCTCCCTGACATCCCTGGCCTTCTCAGCTCACAACATTTCTGAGCCAGAAACCGTCGCAAGCTGGAGACAGGGAGAGCAGGAGTGGGAAACTCCCGGCAAGGAGGAATTCTGGATGCTTTCTGGGAAAAGTGGTGGGTGAAAGATGGAGGGAAATGGTCT
Organism: Manacus candei; assembly: GCF_025592945.1. Lineage (NCBI taxonomy): Eukaryota > Metazoa > Chordata > Aves > Passeriformes > Pipridae > Manacus > Manacus candei. The sequence continues at coordinate 14,091,342 of NW_026138096.1, read as the reverse complement.
CAGAGAGAGAGAGAGAGAGAGAAAGAGCTTCTGGGGATGTGTTTGGGAGAGGAAAACCAAGAGGAAAGGTGCACCAGCACAGCACGGATCACTCGTGGCTCATTATTACAAGGGATGGAGTGATAGGACAAGAGGGAATTGCTTCCCAGTGCCAGAGGGCAGGGTTAGATGGGATATTGGGAAGGAATTCCTGGCTGGGAGGGTGGTGAGGCCCTGGCACAGGTTGCCCAGAGAAGCTGTGGCTGCCCCTGGATCCCTGGAAGTGTCCAAGGCCAGGCTGGACAGGGCTCAGAGCAACCTGGGCTAGTGGAAGGTGTCCCTGCCCGTGGCAGGGGGTGGAACTGGGTGATCTTTAAGGTCCCTTCCAACCCAAACCATTCAGAGATTCTATCATCCATATCTTCCTACATCCCCTAACAGTTTTCCAGTGTCATGCCATGGAGTTACATGAATTAATTTTCTTAATCACCTTCAGTGGACCCCTTAGGAGGAGCCCAGAGCTCTCCAGGACCACCAGCTGAGGAGCTCTGCCCAACGTGGAGATGCTCTTCCCTCTCACATCCAGCCTTTGAAGAAGCTGCTGTGCCTGAAGTCGCAGCCTCTCCCAGCCCAAGGCCAACAGGCAGAGACTTGAGAGCTGTAAAATCAGATGCTCTGGGCTTAAATCAGGTTTTAAGCAGCGATTATCCCCAGGCAGTGTGGAGAGGAGGATCCTGGAAGGGCGAAGCACGAGGAGGGGAGGGATTTGAGCCCTGGAGGAAGTGGGATGGGAGAGGTGGGAAGCTGTTCCTGGAGATAACGAGGTGCAGGGGAGGCCACACAGCAAGTTCTGTGGGTCCTGCCTTCCTCCCTTCAGCTGAGGCTCAAAAAAAAGGGGAACAAAAGGATGAGTGTAGGGCTGGTTGGATCCAAGAGCTGGTGGCCACACACCTCGAGCACAGCTGAGGTGGGGTAGGTGGTGGCTGTGGAAAAGCAGTGGAAAAGGGGCAGGTCCCAAGGAAATCTTTAATTTTGGGGTACCAGGGAGGCACCCAGGGAGGCACAGGATCCCAGGGAGGCTGCACTGTCTCCATCCTTGAGGATTCCCAGGGGCAAACTCAACACAGCCTGGTCTGCCCTCATGGGTGACCCTGCTCTGAGCAGCAGGTTGGACTAGAGACATCCTGAGGTCCCTTCCAACCTGAATTTCCCCACGATCCCAAGACATATCCAGACGGTTCCTCCTTTGCAGAGCCTTTCCAGAGGATCCAGGGTGTTGGGGGAGAGAAGCCAGAACACCACTCCAGACAGGAATTTCCTGACAAGTCCCACACTGGTAAATCTGACACGGCCAAACAGGTTTGGAAAACGCTGCCTTGAACCTCCAGGGACACATGGGGGGTGGGCAGAGGAGAACTGAGCTTGACCCCACAGAGCCAGGCAGAATAATTCTGTGGAAATGATGGTTGGCAGAGATTTGGAAAACAATAATACTTCTTTTTTTGCCTCTCTGCCCTGCTCAGGTGAGATCTCCCCTGCAGAGCTGCCTCCAGCTCTGGGGTCCCAGCACAGGAAGGACGTGGAGCTGTTGGAGCAAGACCAGAGGAAGGACCAAGATCATCAGAGGGATGGAGCAGCTCTGCTGGGAGGAAAGGCTGGGAGAGTTGGGATTGTTCAGCCTGGAGAAGGGAAGGCCCTGGGGTGACCTAACTGTGGCCTTGTAGTGCTTGAAGGAGCTAAAAAGAAAGATGGAGAGAGATTATTGACAAGGGCCTGGAGTGACAGGACAAGGGGGAATGGCTTCCCACTGCCAGAGGGCAGGGTTAGATGGGATATTGGGAAGAAATTCTTCCCTGTGAGGGTGGTGAGGCCCTGGCACAGGTTGGGTAGAGAAGCTGTGGCTGCTCCTGGATCCCTGGAAGTGTCCAAGGCCAGGTTGGAGCAACCTGGGCTAGTGGAAGGTGTCCCTGCCCATGGCAGGGGGTGGAATTGCACGCTCTTTAAGGTCTCTTCCAATCCAATTTTTTGGCTCTATGATCCTGTAGCACCTGGAAATGTCCCAGACCCCGTTGGGATAAAGAAGCCACAACACTGAATTAAATATCTCTCTGCTCCAACCGCCGTTGGAAAAGCCAAAGGCAACTTCAGCAACTTCCAACAGCACCAAATTCCCTCCTTTCACGAAATCAGCTTTGCAAACACAAACACAACATCTCACAACCCCCTCCTGGCTCCTGGTCACCCTCAGCCCTGTGTCTCCTTCAGCCAAACTCTCCATCTCCAAGGAGCAGTGGCTGTAACAAAACAGCTGGGGGTGACTCGGGGTCAGCACCGCTGGTTTTGTGACAGCTTTCCTGTGCCTGCAGGATCCTGGGGTGTTGTGTCTCCCTCCACCCTGTGTTTGATGGGCACATGGGGCCAGATCCATGGTGGTATAAACGTGCAGATCTCAGCTTGTTGGAGAACTAACTCACCTTTTTCATTTCCTTTGACCCAGGGGCTGCTTTTTGCAGCGAAAACGAAACAATAATTTAAGGGCAGAGGAAATTTTAATATCCCTCCTCCCAAAATAGCACTGGAGAAGAGTTAAGATCTTTTAGCCTGAAGGACTTGGATAAATGGAACAGGAGGTTTTTTTATCGCCATCATCATTTATTATTTAATTTTCCCTCCTCAGGTAAAAGTGGGAGACTTTTCTTGCAGCCTGGTTTTATCCCTTTCTGGTGCCATCCATAAATATTTCACTAAGAGCTCCGTGGGCAGCAAGTTTATTTTTGGCATGAACATCCACTGCCTGGAGGGTGGACTCCTCTGAAACATTTATGGGATCCCATAAATGCAACAGGATCCCATAAATCTGAACAAAAAGGAGGAAAAACAATTCTTAGGAAGCACAGCAGGGGATCACCTTGTTTGTTTACCCCACAAGCACAGTGTACTTTGTGTTTGCTCTCCAAGAAATCTGAATTATTCCCTTAAAAGAGCTGTTAGGGTGGGAAAACAGCTTTGTAGGGATAAGGAAAAAATGAATTGGAAGCCCCAAAGGAGGGATGGATCTTAGGAGTCTGACAGTGGGATTTGTGTGAGCCACGAAGCTTCTGTGTTGGGTTTTACTGGGAGCCCTTGTGCTGCCACTGGTACCAGTTACCAGCTGCATCGTGGCCCAGTTGAACACCAGGGATGGAGACAGGTCTTCCAGGAGTCCCAACATCCTGGGAAATCCTGTAGGATGGCTCATGGGTGGCACCAGGACTTCAAAGGCTTCCCAGCAGCCAATGTTTTCCATGGGGAAAGGCTGGGCACGTGCCAGTGGTGTGGGTTGTATCCACTGATTTTTCTTTTTAAAATAAAATTAATTGAATTTTTAAAAAAATTCAGCCTCTCTGAGCAACCATCAGCCCAGGGTGAGAAGTTTAGGAATTCCTCGTGGGTGGGGGAATGAGGGACCTCTCCAGGTGCACATCTCAGGGCGAACCACAGCTATTTTTGGCCCCTGTGTATCCACATTGTTTTCTCCATGGATGCAGCAGGGATTTACTAAAAATAAACAGGTATCCAGGGAAGAGGGTGTGAAGGCAGCTGCTCCCATGGGCAGGTGCCAACGTGGAGGTGCCCAAGCAGAAAACACAGCAAGAAACAGCCCCAGCAGGTCATGGGAGCAGGGATTTAACCCAGATTTGGTGGTTAATGTTGGACCAGGTCTAGGTCAGGAGGACCCACCAAGGAGCACACCATCCCTGGCTTTCCCCCTTTTCCAAATCACTCTGCTTTCCTCTTCTTTTCTTTGGGAATTGTTGTGGATTTCATTCAGCTTTTGCAGCCCTGAAAACACGGAACAATAGTGGGATGGGGAAGCTCAGGAAGCTGGGGAGCAGGAACAATGGTTGGTGTTGTGTCCTTTCCCCTTCCACATCCCTCCTTCTCCAGGAAGCCTGACCTCTCTGTTGGATGTTTTCCAGGCTTTTGCACCCCAAGGCAAACCCAAGGCTGCAGGTCACAGCCTGGTGAGATGCACCAGTGGTGTGAAATGTCTTCCCTTGTTGGCTGAAAGAGTCTTGGAGGTAAAAAATGGCACTAAATCCTGTCCTGGAGAGATCCCTTTTCCCTCTCTGATCCCACCATAGCCCTGCTGGGGCTTTGGAGCTCTGCACACCCCTGGGCAGGCACATGGATGCCCCTGTGATGGATCCATGGCCAGCAGGGACTTGGGTGCAGGTCAAGGAGGGGATGGAAGGAGCCAACACAGCACCCCAATGTTAAGGATGGGGCTGTTGCAAGCAAAGGAGGTGCTGTCAGGACATGTATCCTTCCTTCCATGAGTGTTGGATGTGGAGGGAGCACGGGAAAGCCTTTTGGAGGCTGGTGGTCCATGGACTGGGATGGAGACAACCAGCAGGAGACTGTCCCACTCAGCACATGACAAGAGAGGCAGGAGGGATGTGTTTTAGGAGCCTTCTGCAGGGAAGCCAAGGGTTTTTAGGGATGTGTTTTAGGAGCCTTCTGGAGGGAAGCCAAAGGTTTTTAGCAGTGCTGAGTCCCAAAGGTGTCCTCTTTTCCCTTCAGAGCTTCAGCTCTCACTGGTGACGTTGCCTTAGCAACCTCAAAGTGTGTCCAGGGGCTCCAAAAACAGGGAGAGGCTGGGATTGAGATGGTGCCAACTCCCTGCCAGCACAGGGATGGGGCCGGATGGTGTGACCTGTGCCGTGGGGACGTCTGTACATGGATCCTATCCAAGCTTTATCCAACTAAAACACTTCCCAGCGGCCACGGGGCAGCTGGGGCATGGCCCAGCATATTTATCTTGTCTTTGCTTTGTGAGCAAAGACCAGTTTGGTTTTTTGGGGGACAAAAAGGAAGAGCACTTTGCAATGTGTTCCCACCCGCGCCGGGTTCAAGGCGAGGTGGGTGTGAGAGCCCTCGAGCCCTCCCCGTGTGCTCCCCTTTCCTCTGGGAAGGAAAAAGGAGTTTGCTCCGAGCAGCCCCTGCCCCAGAGCTGCAGATTCAGGGCTTTATGCTGCTCTTGGTGTAATTAAAACAAGATGCAGACAAGGGGTCTTATCCTGCTCTCCTCCGGGGATGAGGAGCAGGGGTGATTAACAGGGATGGGCACCAGGGAGGGACCTCCTCACAGATTAACACTGGGGGAGGGGGATTAACTTTCTGGGGGGGGGAAAGGACCACGTGGGGGATGAGAGTCTCCACAGCAAATTTGGTTTTCCTCAGTGCTCACTCAGCCCCTTCATTCCATGGGGCAGCTTTCCCTTCCCCTGGGGCTTGAAGATGAGGATGCAGGAGGAGCAGGATGTGTCCCCTGTCACTGGGGGACGTGTGATTAACGGGTTCCAAGCCATGTGTCCCTCACAGTTCGTTAAATCCTGGCTCCAGATCCTTCCCTGCATGGTATAGATCTCAGTCATTTAATTACAGATCCTTGGAGGTTTTGTGTGTGGGACCAAAAATCCCATTCCCTGGAAGCTGGGGGTGCTGGCTCAGTTTTTTGGCAACGGTGCAACACACAGGCACAGAGGGGCTGGTGGAAAAATGCAATAACAGTAAAATGGGAAAGACTGGGAAGGCTGGGAATGGGGTGTCAAAGCTCAGAGATCGTGGCAAGACTGGAATCTCCGGGCTGGGCAGGACAGGGCAGCACAGAGGAGGCAAAATACCCCAAATTTGTGGTGTAAAATGAATAATCCGTGTGATGGTGGTGCTGGTACCAGGACATGGCCAGCACAGATGGGGGCTGGGTGGAAAGGGAGGTTGGTTTTGAGGGGGTAACAAGAGAGGGACCATGGGAACAGTGAGATGCCGGGGACTCACCCCATCCCTGGAAGTGTCCAAGGCCAGGTTGGACAGGGCTTGGAGCAACCTGGGCTAGTGGAAGGTGTCCCTGCCCATGGCAGGGCGTTGAAAAAAGATGATTTTTAAGGTCCCTTCCAATCGAAACCATTCTGGGATTCTCTGGTGAAAGAGGTGCCCAGATGGGGCTGTGGCAGTTTGGGGGCAAGTGGGGTGGGGAAGGGTAAATGGGGAGGGGTGACAGGGGGGGTGCAATGCTGGGGGCACACGGGGGGGCAGGGGATGTTCATGTGCTGCAGGGTTTTTGGGGGGCAGTGTTTCGCGGAGGTCAGGGCACATCACCCCAGGGAGCTCCGGGTGGGTCTGTGGGGGTGCGTGACACGCTGCTCCGGGGGCTTTGGGATGCTCCAGGAGCTTTGGGATGCTCCAGGGGCTTTGGGATGCTCCAGGGGGGGAGGTCCGTGTCACACGGCCTCGTGGGGCTCCGGGGGATTCGGGACACACCATCCCTCGGGGTTCCAGACCGGGATCCAGGACACCCCATCCCTCGGGGCTCCGTGGGGTTCCCTCCGTGGGACCTCGAGGGGTCCGTGTCACCCCACCCCAGGGGCAAGTGGGGAGCTCCGGGAGGGTCCGTGTCCCGCTGGTCTGTGGGGCTCCGGGGGGATTCGAGGGGCTCCGTGTCCCCTCGCTCCTGGGGGCTCCGGGGGGGTCTCTGTGTCCCCCCACCCCGGGGGTCTCTGGGGGTCTCTGTATTTCCCCACTCCGGGAGGTTCCAGGGCGTTCCAGGGGGCTCCGTGTCATCCCTCCCCGGGGGTCTCCTTGTTCCCCCTTCCCGGTGGCTCCGGGGGTCACCGCGCCAACCCTTCCCTGGGCTTTCCAGGGGGTCCCGGGGGTCTCCTTGTCCCCCCTTCCCGGAGCGCTTCGGGGGTCTCCGTGTCACCCCGCTCCTCGGGGCTCTGTGTCACCCCTTCCCCGGGGCTTCCAGAGGCTCCGGTGTCCTCCCTGTCTCCTTTCCCAGGGTTTTTTGGGGTCTCCTTATCCCCATTCCCGGGGGGCTCCGGCGGCTCGGACGAGCCCACGCCCCATCACGGGGGGGGGGACGACAGCGGTGGGAGCTGGACGGGCGGGGGGGGGGGGTGTGGGCGTGTGGGATGGCACCGGGGGTGTGCGCGCCGGGGGCTGGAGTTGGGCGAGCCCATTCCCGCCGGAGGGGTGGCCGCCCGCATCGCGTCGCTGTGTTCGCTCCCAGAACCTGCGGCTTGTCCGCGAATTCCCGACGCCACTCGCTGCGAGACGAGTAAAAAATTTCGAAGATGGACGCTGCGCGGGCAGAAAGGCGCGGAGCAAGGAAAGCAAGCCAGGTGTCGCTCGGCTCCGTCCGTTGCCCCCCCTGCCCGGCGGCGCGGAGTGGTGCGCGCGGCGCGGGGCGGGGCGCGGCGCGGCCGCGGCGGGGCCGCCCCGTCCCTGAGGCGCATCGCGGTCGCCATGGCGCTGTGCGGCCGCTCCGCGCTCCTCCCGCCGCCCCCGCGCCACCGCGCCCGGCCCCGCAACCCCGCCGCCTCCGTCAGGTACCGCCGGGCACACCGGGGAGGGAGGGGAGAGCGGGTGACAGCCGGCGGGAGGGCTGCGCTGAGGGGGCGTGAGGAGGAAGGGGGATGGGGCGATGCGGGGCTGTCGAGGGAGATGGTGAGGCGATAAAGGGTTTGATGTGGCCCAGACTGGGGTGTTCGGAGGGCTGGCAGTGCTGATGGTGGAGAAAATAGGGTTTAATGGCAGTTTGAGGTCGTTGGGATGGGAAGGCTGGGGGTGTGCAGGGCTTTGGGGGGGGGGGGATAGAGGAGGTGCATTAACTGCGTTAAGGAGGGGTATTAAGGGAGATGATGGGGCGATAAGGGTTTTTTTTATGGCCCAAACTGGGGTGTTCGGGGGGTTGGCTGTGCTGATTGCGGAGAAAAATAGGGTTTAACGCCCGTTTGAGGGCGTTGGGATGGGGAGGATGGGGAGGAGCGGGGGCTGCGGGGCTCTGGGGGTGCTGAGGTGGGCTGGGATAAAGGGGCATTAGGGAGGGGTTTTAAGGGAGATGAGGGGGCCGTAAAGGGTTTGGTGTGGAAGAAACTGGGGTGTTCGGAGGGTTGACTGTGCCGATTGTTGAGAAAACCGGGTTTAACGCCGCTTTGAGGGCGATGGAACGGGAAGGGCGGGCGGCGCAGGGCTTTGGGGATGCTGAGGTGGAGGGGTTGGGGTATTAGGGAGAGGTTTTAGGGGATAGGAGGGGCTTTTAAGGGGGTCGGTGTGGGAGAAGGTGAGGTTTTCACAGAGCTGTGACGCCGATTAGGGATAAAATAGGTTTTAGCGCCTGTTTGAGGGTGTTGGGGTGGGAAGGACGGGGGTGGGATTGAGGGGTTGGGGCATTAAGGAGGGGTTTTAAGGGAGATGAGGGGGTGTTAAGGGTTCGATGTGACCCAAACTGGGGTGCTTAGAGAGCTGATAGTGCTGATCGTGGAGAAAATAGGGTTTGACACCTATTTGGGGGCGTTGGGGTGGGCTGAGGAATGGGGGTGCAGGGGGGTGGACAGAGGGGTTGGGGCATTAAGGAGGGATTTTCTGGCGTGCAGGGGGCGTCGAGGCGTTTTGGGGGGTGTTGCAGGGGAGGTTTGTGGTCATTAAGGAGGTTTTGGTGGGGCTGGAGCAGTGGGAGCAGCGTGTGAGGGGCTGGGAACAGGAGGAAAGGGAGTAGCACAACAGGGACAGGCAAATTTGGCAGGTTTGGCTACCAAGAGGGAGGAGTTGGTGGCCCCGACAAGAGGCCAGGCAAGGGCCTGACACGACCTTGTGGGGATTGGAAAAGCTGGAATCCTGCTGGAGCAGGGTGTGTGGGAGGCCGGGATGGATGAGGGACAGGGGGACAACAAGGGGAGTTTGGAGAGGGGCTGGTGTGGAGGGAGTGGGCTTGGGGTCCTGTTCCTGTGGGGATATAAACCTGGCTCTGGTTTGGGAGGGGATGGGTGTGGACTGCCTTGGAGACAGGGAAAAAGGGCTTGGGAAAAGGTAGGAAAGGGGAATTAGGGCAGGGGTAGCCGAAGTTTGGGAGGGGGTTGAGGGATTACAGAGAGGAAGGAGGTGGTGCATTTGTGTGGGCACCTTCTGGGTGGTTGAGGAGGGTACAAAGGGAATAAATAACACTCCCTGAGGTTCTGGAATACAGTGGGATAGGCCTTGGAGGAGGTGGGGTGTGAGGACATGTGAGATGGTGGCCTGGGCTCTGGGAGCTCAGGTGTCAGCTCAGGTGTCCTGAGGTTGCCAGGGCTCTGTTTCCCTGAGACTTCAGGAGCAGCCTGAAGGGTTTGAATGGAGGACACGGCCCCAAGTTGTGCCAGGGGAGGTTTAGGTTGGGCAGCAGGGAAAATTTCTCCACTGGAAGGGTTGTCAAGTGCTGGAACAGCTGCCCAGGGCAGGGGTGGAGTCACCAGGTATTTAAAAGGTATTTAAAAGCCGTTTCTGTGGCACTTGGGGAAGTGGTTTTGTGGTGGCCTTGGCAGTGCTGGGGTAAGGTTGGACGGTCTCAGAGGGCTTTTCCAACCTTCATGAGTCCATGATTCTGTCCCTTAACACCACAAAGAACAGCCCAGGAACTGAAGTGCTTGGTGCTTTCAATAGTTCCAGCACAATACATGGAAGTATTCAGCAGTGGAAAGCCAGATAATAGGCGTTGCACGTGAACTGCAGACAAACACTTGGCCGAGCAACCTGGGGGCTGTGTTTGCTGGAGGTTTTCAATTAAAACAAAACAAAAACACCCCCCCAAAAAAAAAAAACAAACAGTTTTTCATGTTTAGTACAAGAAGGGAACAAAAGCATTTTCACTTTTTTGGACAATGAGGAATTCTGCTCTGAGGGAGAGAAATGGAGGTTGTTCTGCTGGTAACACGTGAGCGTGGCTGTGCCGTGCTGGTTGTGTTCCCTCCCTGCCTGCACTTAGAAGTGGCATTGCTCATGAGAGAGAAGCAAAAGAGACCTTTTCAAATGATGTTTTCATGGAATAAATGAATCTTAATTGTTCAGGGAGAGCTCAGTGTTTCTTTAGAGCATCCAAAAACTCACGATCCGCAGCAGAACGCCGGGATGGGAACAAAAAAAGTGCTGCAGGAGAAAATGGTTTCCACTCAAGCCTCTCTCTCTTCCTGAGTGATTTTTGTAATCTGAGACCCTGTTTTAGAGTTTGTCATGAGAACATTCGGGCTCTGGGAACATCTGCAAGCTTTTGAGCTGCACTAGGAGCTCCAGCCAGCATCTGGAATTTGGCACTTTAGAGGAGCCATGTCGTCCGTTAATTTTTTTCCTCCTCAACATTTCTTGTTCTTGTGTTCTCTTTTTTCCTTTTTCTTTTTTTTTTTATTTATTTTCAGCCCAGATGGAGGCCAGTGTTTGCAATAAATTTCCCAAGCAGTCAGCAGATAGCAGGCACTTCATAAAAATAACTTGAAACAAAGCAATCCGTGACCCTCCCTCGCCCTGCCCCTGAGTCCCAAACAGGAATGGAAAAATTCTTCAGACTATATAAAGACTGGGGTAAGGGCCAGAGGGAATTCTTGGAGTTCTTCCACAGACTTTGGAGTTTTGCTGTGCCATGTGGGGAGCAACCCCAGCAAGTAAAGAATGGGTTTGGAAACAGAAATGAAAAATCCCTTGACTAAGGGAGGAAAACTGCCCAAAAAAGGGGATGTTTTTTTGGAGGGTGATGTCATCCTTCCTGTGTCTGTGTTCCGTGGTGAATGAGTGTTTCCCTTCATTTCTGAGCAAAATGTCTATTAAATGGTTGCTTTAAGTATCTCCCCCTGAAAATGACTGTGGATTTGGTGTGTTTGGGAGGGCTCTGCACCCTCCCAGTTTGAATTCCCTTTCTGTAAAACAGAGCAGGCAAATCCTCCTCATTCCTTACCCCTGCTGGTAACAGAACACAGAATTCTCACCACGTGAGGAAATGCAAAACGAGTCCTTGGGTTCATTTTCCTGTTGTCTCTTCCCCTGTGCTCAACATTCTCATCCTCTGAACTGCCCTGTCCTTAATCACAGCGTGCTTAAGGATGTGGCTTTTTTCCTGTGGCTCCAGAGGATCCCTTGAAGAGTTGTTTGGGAGCACAGTGGTGCTGGAAACAAGTTGTTGTGGTGGTTTCCCAACCAGTTTTAATGGGAAAAATTGTGTGGAAAGATGAAGTGAAGTCTGTACCCGGGTGTTCCTGGTGGAATGATGCCGAGGTTCAGGGATTTTGTAACAGCACGGTCTCACTGGATCATTATTTTTAAGGAGTGCTCTGGATTTTAGCAATGCAAAGGCAGAGGTGATTTGACTTCCTGAAGAGGGGAAAAACAGGGAAGCAAACCCCATTCCTTGCATATGGATGGTTTTCTGCCATGGGAAGGTGGCTTAAGGTCTGTGCGTGACTGCAGCCAAAGTTGAGAGGGATGTGGAATCAAAGAAGTGATGGGAATAGAGAGGTAGAAGGAAAATGGGCCAAGGAGAGGAGCAGAGCTGTCACATCCACTCATCCACCTGTGGAGCTCCAGCTCAGGTTCCCCCTTTGCAATTGTTTGGATTGAGCTGATGGAAAAGCATCTTGGAGCTTTGTCCCCAGGAATGGGGTATTTGAGGCACTGCAGCTTCACTTCTGATTTTTGAGGTGCCAGCCAGTGCCTTGTCCTTCTAAGCAGAGGCAGAACAATCACCCTGGGGCTGCTGCTGCTTCTTCAATTATTGCCTTTTTTTTCAGTGATAATGGTTTTGGAGGGTGAGCAGTTGTAGCCTCTGATGTGCCAACATCATCAGGCAGTTCCAGAGGTTTAGGAAGGAGAGATTCAGGTTTGCTCCTTTGTGCTTTGAAGGTCTCTGAAATGCAGAAAAAAAAATGAATATTAAATGTTCCCGACCATTTGAAGTCAAGAAGTGAGGAATTTGGTCCTGGGAATGCCCACAGAGGTGAAATTTCTTTGTGTCCAGTTTTGATATTTGCTTTACTGTTCCTAAATAGTTGTTGGATCTATTTGCAGTCAAGATCTCCAGGTTCATTTTAGAGAAATTTGGGAAATAGCTGGAAAGTTTTATATGTTAAAATATGTAAACATACATATTAAAATACATTAAATTACATTACATAAAAATGTACTTTAAGGTGGGTGAATGCCGTTGTCTTTTGTGAATGCCAAGCAGTAAAAGTTATTATAAGTTATTTTAATGAGCTATGAAAAAAATAACAAAACAAAAAACTGAGAAAGCATGTCACTGTTCAAGCTAAATATTAAATTTCAAATAATCTGCTTTTGACATTAATGGAATTCTGAGAGTCTTTAACACGGTCTGACTTCTGGTTTCTGTTTTCACAGCTCCAGTGAGGTGGTGTTAATGTCAGAGTGGGGGAAATCCAGGGAAATCCTGGACTCTGATATATCAGACAACAATAATAATAATAATAATAATAATAATAATAATGTTTCTGGTAGAAACTGTGAGATCAACAAAAGACCCATAGAAAACAAACTTGATTTTTGGGTGGGGGGCAGAGTGGAAACAGACGGTAGTGACAGCAAGTTAATGAGAAATGAGATTTGGGGGAAAAAAATAACTTTCCTGTTTATTTAGTGAATGTTAAATGGAGCAGTTCCTGTTCAAAGCGTTGTCTGAGGTGGAGAGCAGGAATCTGTCCGAGCCATTCCCTGCAGATCTCCCCGGATATGGGAGGATTCTCCCACGCTTGCCAGGGAGAGCAGATTTTCCCCCTTGTTCGCTGCCATCCATCAAAGCTCGGCCACGTGCGGGTTTTTTGGGAGCCTTTGTGGGGGAGGAGCAGCGGAACATCTGCCAGGACGCGAGAGAAATCCCCCCCTCTGGCCCGTGGGAGGGGATCCATCGGGAATCGGCCCGGGATCCATGGAAATATCGCTGCATTACCACGGCAGGGAAAAGAAGAGCTCGCAGGCAGCGCCTAAATCCAGCCGGCAGCGGGGGAAAAGCGGCACATTGGGGGGAAAAATAAACGGGATTCAATGGAAAATCAAGGCGTTCGTTCTTTGTGCTGCAGAAAGGCAGAGCTGTTAATATTCCCTTTATTTGCCAACAGCCGGTGCCTCGCAGCGCCGTGTCTGTCCCCGAGCTGTGACAGCCCGGCTGTTGTAAGGCGAGGTGCTTTGCATAATTAGTGGGAAGACGTGAACAGATGAGCACTAATTCTTAGAAGTTAATGATTGTCAATTATCTTCCACCCCCACCCCCCTTTTTTTTTTCCTTTGGATCTGCTCCAAGATCAGCAGAAAATCGAGTACCTCAAGGTATAGTTCCTTAATTGGCCCAAACACCCTTTTTGTTGCCAGATGTCACCCCAAACGCTGGCTTTGCCTTTTGACCTGCCTTCATCAGCAGTCAGCTCAGCTTTGCCGCTCTTGGAAAGCGTCGTTTTCCTTCTAATTCCCGGCCTGGAGGTTGTTTGGCTCCAGAAGCTGATCCGACTTGACACATGGCTGCGGGATCGTTAGTGCAGACACAAAGGCAGCGGGAAGGGCGAGGCCGCCCCTTGGAGCATCTTATCCTGCCTCCAAACCGTGCAGAAATCACATCTTCTGGCCAAAAAAAGTGCTGGGAAAATTCCCACTTCCCCTCCCCTGCAAGTTCTTGGCCGTTCCTGAAGTTGCTTTGTAGGATATGGAATCATAAGCAGCTTCCAGCTCTTGTCCAAACTCATGGGAATGGAGAAATGAGTTCAATGGAAAAATCTCATTGAAGGATTTCGGGGCTTCCTTAGGAAAGGCTTCATGAAATGGTGCTTCCAGACACACCTGATGGAACAAATACCTGTCCATTTAATTGTGGCTAATGGATATGGGGGATCCAGAGCCACAGCTTCCAGGGAAGAAGCCCAAATCCCAGTGTTGTGGAAACCTGTCATTTGTTCTGTCGTTTCTTGGTGGTTTCTGTTTGAAATTGTGTGGCTGTGGTAAAATGCAGAGGAGTAAAAGTCAGTGCCCTTGCAGGGAGCTTGCTTTGGAGTCGGGAAAAGCCGTGGGTTTTTGTTCCCAGGACAGTCCCTTTGTTTTTGTCAGATGGCTGGTTAATGTGAAATGCAAGAAAATGCCTTTTTTTCCCCCTCCTGCCCCGACTTTATACCCAGTTTAGCCTGTATTGTTTAAAAGCATGTCATAAGAATTCTAATTATTCTCTTCCCTGTCTCTCAAAGGCATCTTTCTCCAGACACACAAGTCTACTGTGTTTATTGTCAGCCTTTGAATGTGGTGGTTTATCCACACTCGAGATGACGTTGGGAATATTTCTGGGAAGGAGCTTTTTCAAAGGGTTCTCTCCCAGAAACCACTTCTTTAAAGGAGGAGAAAGAAAAAAATATTCTGCTGAAGGTTGTTCAGTGTTAAGAATGAAATAAAAACATCTCTCTGGCCATTGCATCTCATCCTGAAGTCATGAACTTATAATTTGCCCTTTTGTGTCAGGACTGTCTCCTGCCACCCAGATTTACCTGGCAGAAGTATTTTAGCAGCTTCATCTGAGAACTTCATATATTTTTAAGGAAGGAGAGAAATACCCACCCCAGAACAAACATGCAGGTACTTTCCTCCCCCAGTTCCTCTTCCCTTTTTTCCTCCCACTGCAGTTGACTTGGACAGACCAGAAAATACTTTCACAGAGCTCAGGAAGACAACAAAATATGGGTATTTTTTGTTTTTCTCTGCTCTGGTCTCCTTGCACAGGCTCTTAAAATTACTTTTTACTTTAAATGTGTTTGGGTCACCCTTTTGGGGAAGACATTGAAATTAAGATGTAAAGATCTTAGGAGCAGGTTACCTTGTATCACATATATATATAAAATATACATAATGATAATGGTTTTTAATAAATGCAAATATCTTTCCCTGTGAGTTTTTGACCTTGTTCTTTGTCAAACTGAGTTCTAATCATTCTTTTTTTTTTTATAAAAGGGTTCATTGTGGGGGGAAATATTAAAGCAAACTCAATTTCTGTATTCCTGCTGTGTTTCTAATGCACAAAAGGTTTCAAAAATGTTTCACTCTCCAGAAAAAGCTGTGTTTGGCTGGAGAATTCCTCAAATTTGCCTTCAGAGCTGAGCACAGGTAGCAGAGGGATTATTGCATCTGGTTTCTGAGGAGCTGAGTGAAAAATCTCCCCCTTGTGCCCTCAGATAGCAACATTATAACATTCCTTCTGAGGACAGTTTCTCTCCTCACAACTGGTAAATGTTTTAATAAAAGTCTGCTTGTTGTGTCCCTGCAGAGGTCCTTGGCCAGGCTTTCCCATGGTCCTTCCAACCTGTCCTTCAGTTCCTCTGGGAATCCTGGAATTGCAGACAGCTGAGAAGCATTTTGAGAAGCATTTCGCTGATGTGCAGCTTTGTACATGAAATTATTTCATTTTCTTGTTGTTTTTTAACAGAGGCTTTAGCAGTTCTGCTTCCCTGCAGCTGGTCCTGAAATAGCTGTGGGCTTGTTTCCATACCAACAAATGAAATAAGTCCAATTTGTGCCCACAGGGAGGCTTTTCTGCTCTTGGTCTTGTGACATGGGAAGTATAAAAATATGAGCACTAAACAAAAATATCCAAGCACAGTTTGTCACAGTGGATCCTCTCACCCAGCTCAACTGGGGTCCTGCTTGAGGATGGGCCAAAAATCTCCCAGAATGAGATAAAACCCCTTCATTTTGGGTAGTTTTAGGTTAGGTTTTGGAGAATGAATAACTAGAAGTTGCTAAAATGTGCAGCCTAAAGTTCAGTGTTGTTTTCATTCATTTCCTGGCACCCCCTACATGGGCAAACATCTGATAGCACCTGATTAAGTGTCTCTTTGCTGTCATCACTGGCTTTAATTCCTGTTTCCATATTTAACATCAAACTACCCATTCATGCATCCAGCCTGGTGTGTCACAGGAATCAGGAAGTTTGAGGCAAAAAGAATCATTGAGGGTGACCTGAAAAGGGGCAGAATTAAAGCTGGAGTGGTTTGCACTGTTTTTTTTTTCTGTGACAATATTCCAGATATTGCCTGTCCTTCCCTGTGGATGTTGGGTTTCCCTTGGATTGGCCATAATGGAAACCTTTTTGTCCTTCAGAGAAAGTAGAGCACGATAATTGTAGCGTTGCTGAAAAGATCTATTTACTTTTTTTTGATGAAAACAGAAATATTTGACCCGACTGTTGTTGTTTGTTTGAACTGCTCGTAAATTTAGCTCGCTTGGAGTGTTTCTGTGAGAGGCATTTGTTTCCTGGAGCAGTTCTATAAACAAGAAAACACATTCAGGAATATCAACAGTGAAGTTTCTTGTCTTTTGTCTGTGTTTAAACAAGAACGTTGCCTGGAAGCACAAATGGCTTTGCTCTCTGTCTGCCTGCCTGTCGTGGATGGAATTTTTCCCTGGTTTGAAGATGGATGTTGAACAACTGAATTAAAATTTACATCATGGACTGTTCACTTTGATAATGAAAAATCTGGGCGAGACTTGGCATCGTTTCATTTCTTTTAATGGTGGGCTTGATGACCTTGGAGGTTTTGTCCCAAACTTAACAATTCTGATGTAGATTATCAAAGATAGATTTATAGTTTTTCTAACTGTTTATTTTCGTGGTTTATGGAAATAATTCCTTGGGCATAGAGGGGAAAATTCCTGCTTTTAGGATTGCACTTGAAAGAGTCTGGGATGTGCCCTGGAGGTGCTGAAACTCATCTTCCCCAAACTCCTGTTGGGATGTGGGTGCTCCTGCAGTCCCAGTGTCACCTTTCTGTGTGGGCATCACCCACCCCATGGCTGCAGGGCAAGGAATTCCTGGTGCCCTGGTGAGAGCAAACCTGCCCAGCAATTTTTGCAGGAGATTAGGGATTAACAGAGCACGTGGTTGGAAGGGACAGTTCCAGGTTCCAGTCTTTTCAAGGGCTCTGGATTTCAGCTTTTAGTGGGCAAAAAGAACCCAGAATGGTTTGATATGAGGCCTGAATGTGTTTCAAGCACAAAATACCCAAGTTGAAGTTCATGTAATAAAGGAAAAAGCTCAGTCAGCTCTGGAGCCTCCAAACCTGACATTTCACAACAGTGACCTTGAGCACAAACTCTCTTTTCTTTTGCAGCTGCAGCCGCCTCCGAAACATTCAGAGTATCCTGACACAGAGCAGCAAATCCCAGCCTGATGGAATCCTCTGCATTTTAGGTCAGTTTGACATTTTCCCCCCTTTTATTCTCACTGCACTCAAAAAGACACCACAAATTTCAGAAGGATGAAGGTTGTTTTCCTGCCCCAAGCCCCAGCCTGGTTTCTCAGGGAAGGAACAGCTGATTGTTGCTCTCTTTTCTCCCTAAATTCTTCAGCCCATTTACTAATTTAATAAGGCAAAGAACTTCAAGGAGTTGCATGAGAAACCCAGGAGCAGTTAGGATTTAACTGCTGGCACATAAACAACCTCAGTGGTTTCAGTGCTTTATTCCTTCTGGAACTGGGAGAAAAGGGCAGTAGGAAATAAAGAAGCATTTGCAAGTGTGCTCTGGGAAAGCAACAGGGCTTTGTGCTGCTTTACTATAATTAATATAACGTAATATTGACTCTGGTTTCTTTTTATACAATCAGTGTCAAGATATTAAAGGCAGAATTCAGAAATGATAATTGAAATTCTTTAGAGGAAAGGACTGAGGAGTGATTGTTTGAACAATGGATCAGTTAAGGATGGAGAAGTGTAGCCCTGAAGAAGCTCTGTGTGAGAAATGATACAGCAGCCTGGGCTTTTTTTTTTTATTTTATTTTATTTTAGCAAGCAAATTTGGAGCTCATTTACTGAAACACACACAAAAAAGTTGGAAATGTGTATAACCAGGTTGTCCTTTGGCCCGTGCAAACTGTACCACGTGGTTGTTCCCATCCCACATTTTCCAGGGTCAGGCTTTAAGTCTTTGGCTGAGCAGCCACTGGACAGTCAGAAGGTCTGTAAGGTCACTGTGTCAGCCTTATTCATGCAGGATAAACTCCTTGCAATTTGCCTTTGCTGCTCATTTAATGTCCTAAACCAGGCTGGGCCATCTCACCACTGACACCAGAGTGTTTGTGGGCTGCTGTTGGCTCAGAGCTGGAAGTCCCAAGCAAAGAACAGCCACTCCAAACATTCCACAGCTCCAGGGAAAGTGTCCCAGGCAAAAGGAGCTGCTTTGTGCAATCCTCAGTGTCACATGGAGGGTTTATTCCACTCATAGGACCGTCCCTCTTAATAACTAAGCCCTTGTGGGGTGGAAATGTAGGAACTGGGTGCTGGGGGCAGGTTTGGGCTTTGCCCTGGTCCCTCAGCACCCACAATGGGGCTCTTGTGTGCTTGTGGAGCCTGCAGGATTTCTGCCAGAGCTTCCATGTCACTGCTATAAATGCATTAAATCTGTCATCAAATACAAGCTTCAGATGACAAAAAACCCATGTAGTTTTACATCCTGAGTCCTGTTGGCTTGTGTGGAAAGCAGATACTCCTAACTATGGGTTTTTTACAGTCAGGGCATGTTTTATTTCACTTGGCTGCCTTTAATGACCTGAGTTATGCACTCCCCTCAGCCCAGCTTTAGTTTCATACTGGGCTGTGAGTTAAAACCAATATCAACTTTCACAGCTTTGCTTCAAGTTCATTAATATTTGTACTGAAATTAAACCCAGCATTGGGTGAGAACTGACCCAGTATTGATACAAGTCTTTAAATGTACTTACAGCTGATTTTGTTTTGTTTTTTCTAAAAGAATGCCCTAATCTGATTTTGAAGTGGTTGCCTGGTAGCATTCCTGCATTCTTTGCTGGGGAGAAAAGACATCACAACTGACAGGAAAAAGGAATTGGGAGGTTGGCATTTGCTTTTTATCCTCCCCAGAGAGCTTGGGGTACTTTACAGGCTGTGCCAGCAAATCTTTGAGTTTTATTTTATCTCGATTCTGTTCAAGTATTGCTACTTTTTTAGGTTATTTTTTCTCCATTGTATCCATCTGCTCAAGTGTTACTACTTTTTTAGATGATTATTTTTTTTCCTCCATTATATCCATCCCACACAAAGCTCTACCTTGCTGAGGTTTCTCCCACATCCCCAGAGCATTTAGTTCATTGTACCAATTTGTTCATCCCGTTGCTTTTCCAAACAGAGACTGTTTTAAGGATTATTGTGCCTCTTCTGCTGGGAGTGTGTTGGTTTGGGGCAAATCCCTGGAGGTGACCTGGCCCCCTTTTCCAGCCTCACCTTCCTGCTCCCTCCCCTGTGGATTTTGCACCAGCGCTGGTGCTTTGGTGTCCTGCCCCCCCTTCATCTTCCCGAGCAGGCAGATTTTTTTTCTCTCCCCGTGTTTAGCCAGACTCTTTTCTGCCAATTTAGCAAATTTAACGCGCTCTGACTGCAGGCCAAGGAGCAGGAGCAGCTCCTGGGAGCTGGGATTGAGCCATTGTCTAACGACACCCTTGTGCCGAGCTGGGAACGGGCTGGGGGAGTGACTGAACTCCCGGCTCAGCTGGAGACAGGCGTCGGGCTTTCCTAATTAATGGCCTTGCCATTGTTCTGGGAGGGCTCCTGATCTGCTCTCCGGGGTATCTTATCGCTGGCATTGTTCCATTTCCTGTTTGTTTTCCGCTAATGTAGCTGTTCTTTAACTCCCGGTGTTTCTGGAGACTAACGCTAAACCTCGCTGGGAGAGCTGCCCTGGGCGCTTAAAACCCCAAACAAACCCCAAATATTCCGCAGAGTAAATGGTTTTATAGGAAAGCAGTGCCTTCCCCCCCCTCGGGCCTGAATAAATTCACCCGTGTCCTGACAGGAGTTAATCTTATCAGCTACCCCCCTCGTTTAACATCTTTTTGTTTTCTCTCCCCCTCCTTCTGTCATTAACTGAAAAAAAGCAGGGTTTTGGTGTTGAGCTTGGGAGATCTTCTCTGCTTGAAGCCTGTTGGGCTGGTGCACCCAGATAAAACCTCAAACTCTTCAAGTGGTGGTGACATCCTCACTAGTTTTTTTTTTTTTAAATGAGGACAGTTCCTCATTTTTCTTCTGATCTTCCAGAAATTATAACAATGGAATCATAGAATGGTTTGGGTTGGAAAGGACCTTAAAGGTGATCGAGTTCCAACCCCCTGCCATGGGCAGGGATACCTTCCACTAGCCCAGATTGCTCCAACCTGGCCTTTGGACACTTCCAGGGATCCAGGGGCAGCCACAGCTTCTCTGGGCAACCTGTGCCAGGGCCTCCCCACCCTCCCAGCCAGGAATTCCTTCCCAATATTCCATCTATCCCTGCCCTCTGGCACTGGGAAGCCATTCCCCCTTGTCCTGTCCCTCCATCCCTTGTCCCCAGTCCCTCTCCAGCTCTCCTGGAGCCCCTTTAGGCCCTGCCAGGGGCTCTCAGCTCTCCCTGGAGCCTTCTCTTCTCCAGGGGAACCCCCCCAGCTCTCCCAGCCTGGCTGTGCCATTATTGCTCCTCTGAGGACCTTCAGGAGTTGCCTCAGTTGGACAAATAATCAGTGACCCAGATAATCCCCAGGACATTGTGTGTGCTGCCTTTCCAAGGCTGATTCCAAGGAGACTGATTCCATTGAAATGTAGCTCCCTAAAACAATGGGACAGTTGTTTCCTGGATGAAGGGAATCTCCACACTTGGTTGTGACTGAAGTCCCACCTGGACACAAGGGCTTTGGCAGCAGGATCAGTGTGCTGAGTCCCACTGAATTCCAGATTACATTGGGCCTGCTTTCCTGGGGCTGCAAATGTCCATAAAATAGAGGGACAATGTGTCCTGCCTCTCCTCTCTCTTTTGTGCCCTCTCTGTGAGTTCCCAAATCCAGGGAAATCTGGTTATGGAGAAAATTATTGACACAGCAAAACCAACATTGCAGGAGGGGAGAAATGAGTGAGTGGGTCTGAGCATCCTTTAGCTGAGTCTTATCCATGCCATGACCTGAGTGAGAGTGATATTCCTGGATCTTGATATTCCCTGTACCAATTCCCCTGAACATCTCCAGGGATGGGGAATCCAGAGCATCTCTGGACAAGTCCAAGGAGTGCAGTGGTGTAATTTGGGAATTTGAAGGGGTTGCATTTACCTGTTCCACAACCTTACACCGAATACCAGATATTTTGGAGTACACAAGAACTGTCCAAAGGCCAGTTAATGAACAAACAGGGAAAATTAAGAGGTGGGATTCAGTAGCTGGATGCAGACACAGCATCTTGGTAGCACTTTAAAAGTGAAACATAACATAAAAAATGGAGCATCCTTAGGAAAACCTGAGATTTATCCCAATTTCTGGTAAGTTCAGGTGACTTTTGACTTCCCATTCAGGTCCTGAAACCCTGACACATCCAGGCCATGCTGTGACATTCTCAGTGTCCTCATCTTTCCTCTGGACAGTGGGAACAAATCCTGACTTGCTGGCAACCATCCAACTCTATCCTGAAGTAACTTGGTGGGAAAAGTTGACTTTAGAGGAATTTTGTGGCAGTCAAGTGACCTCTGAAACGTGGATGTCAAGGCTGCTGTTCATCCATTTGTGGAGCAAACTGGATTATTACAGTAGAATTAGGAATTATGGCTGTGACTGTCACGCAGAGAGATGGAAATACTTTATAAATCTGCATTTATTCCCTTCCTTTGTGTTTATCTTTTATCTCTTCATGCTCCAGATCTTCAGTTGTTTTCACTGCATTTTTCCCAAGGACCAGGAAAGGCTTTTCCTTTGGAAGCTCTTTATACTCCCTGTGTCTTGTCAGGACATCTTTCCATGATGTGCCAGAAGTCTGGGCTGGCTCTGGTGACTCAGGGATTGCACCATAACACTGATAAGATAATGTTTAATCATGTATTCCAAAGCAGGAGATTTGGGTCACGGGATTAGTTTGTTAGGAAGCTTCAATCAAGAACATATTAATTAGAATGCATCCTGCATCCAGGCAGATGTTTGAATTACTGGATAAAATGGAACTTCTGATGCAGAGAGCTGCAAAAAAAATAGATTTATTTCATTTTTTTTTAGCAAAACCTGTGGATTTAGGTCAAAAGTGGGATGTGAACACGTGGCAGTGAACTTGCAAAAATTCCTTTTTTCCTGCTCTTCTCCCAGTGTGTTCAACAGGAATAAGTACTCCCTGACTGTGTGAAGGAGTTAATTAATATTCCTGCTTTGAGGGCTTCTTACTGGGGGAGAAAACAACCTTTTGAGGTGTTCAGTGTTGGTTCACACAGCATTGACATGTGACTGCAGAAAACCGGATTTTTAATTTTTTTTTAAGCAATATCCATGGATTTAGGTCAAAATTCCACAGCAGAATGTGACACTGAACTTGTAAAATCTCCTTTTCCCTACCCTGTTCTCCCAGTGTGTTCAACAGGAGTAAGTGCTCCCTGTGTGAAGGAGTTGAGTTAATTAATATTCCTGCTTTGGGGGTTTCTTATTGGGGAAGAAAACAACTTTTTGAGGTGTGCAGTGTTATTTCACACAACATTTGACCTGTGGTTTTGGTCTTTCAGGGATAGACAGTCGATACAATGAAGGCTGCAGGGAGCTGGCAAACTACCTTCTCTTTGGCTTGTACAACCAGAACAACAATGACTTTGAGAGGACAGGCTTTCCTGAGGAGGTGCTTGATGGTGAGGAACCTGCTCAATATTTTTACCTGCTCTTTAACCTTCCTGGAGGGAAATGGAGCAGAAGTGGCATAGAAAACAAAAAAATTCATT
Source organism: Manacus candei (assembly GCF_025592945.1). NCBI lineage: Eukaryota > Metazoa > Chordata > Aves > Passeriformes > Pipridae > Manacus > Manacus candei. Next base: position 14,068,824 of record NW_026138096.1, on the reverse strand, counting down.
AAATCTCAAACTGTGTTTGTACTCTTGAAAACAGTTCTTAAAGACACCAATGAGTAACTCATTTTTAAATTTAAAAGACATATTTCATGTGTTTTATGCTCCACAAGTTCCTCAAATGTTATAAACTTAATCAGAGGCCATTAGTTGAGTCACTTGGAGAGGACAGGCTTTCCTGAGGAGGTGCTTGATGGTGAGGAATCTGCTCAACGTTTTTACCTGCTCTTTAACCTTCCTGGATGGAAATGGAGCAGAAAAAGTGGCATAGAAAACAAAACCAGTCTTTAAATCTCAAGTTGTGTTTGCACACCTGAAGGTGGTTCTTAAAAACACCAATGAGGAACTTATTTTTAAACATTAAAAGACATATTCCATGTCTTTTATGCTCCACAAGTCTCCTAAATGTTGTAAACTTAATGAGAGTCCATTAGTTGAGTCACTTGGAGAGGACAGGCTTTCCTGAGGAGGTGCTTGATGGTGAGTAACCTGCCTAATGTTTTTATCTGCTCTTCAGCCTTCCTGGAGAGAAATGGAGCAAAAAAAGTGGCATAGAAAACAAAAAAATTCATTAAATCTCTAGTTGTGTTTGCACACCTGAAAATGGTTCTTAAAGACACCAATGATTAACTCATTTTTGAACATTAGAAGATACATTTCGTGTGTTTTACATTCCACAAGTCCCTCAAATGTTGTGAACTGTAACAGAATCCCTCAGTTCAGTCCTGGTGTGTGCACACATCATTAATTACTGTGATCACACCTCTGCAGCTCTAAAATACTTGAGCTCTTTTTCACTTCCCCAGCTCACCTTTGTGACATTTGGAAGGTGGCCAGTCCACCCTGCTGGTGGATTATTGTTCCCTTATTTGCATGGAACTTTGGATCTCCACCCCCTGGGCTGTGCTGGCCTCTTGGAGCTGGAGCAACTCGCTGATGTGACATCAGGCAGGAGCAGCTGGAGTTCAGAGCTCTGGAAGTGCTCTGGGAAGGCTCATCCCAACACTCCTGGCTGCTCCAAGGACAGGCTGATGCAAGTGCTGTGCAAGAGCTTGGAATAACCCACAGTTGTCTGGAACTGTAACAAGTGCTGTGGTGTCAGAGCCAAACTGTTTCCTTTCCTTGGTGCAAACAAATCAGGAGTTCCTGTGCACTCACACAGTTCAACAGTTTTCTTTTAATGAGGTTCATGATACGAAAGTGTTTTCTCTTTCTGTGTGGGGCCTCCTGGTGCTGCAATAATCTTTCTTCTGCTCCTTGCAGATATAATCATATTAATCAAACCTGACAGTGTTCATCTGTACTGCAACCCTGTGAATTATAACCAGCTCCTGCCCTATGTGGCTCACTGGAGGAACCTGCATTTTCACTGTCTCACTGAAAATGAGGTGAGTGACAAATGAGTGCAGACAAGGCTCGCTAATGAACTTGTTAATGAACTGATATTTAAAGTGGAACTTTCTTTGACATCCCTCCCTGAAGTCTTTCTTCCTTTTCCTCCTCAGCAGGGGAGTGATCTGGGTGCCTGAGTGGGGATTAATCATTTGCAAGAAGAATATGATGTCAATACTTTTTGTGAAGACAAATGGCTCCCCTCTCCCACTAATTACTATTGTTTTGACATGAGTCAGTGATCTTTTAGTGAGGGAAAACATGTGGGTTGTGAGAAATGCAAAATCTGAATCAAGCACCACAGTCAACACTGAGATTTCCAGCAATAGCCCTTTTTGCTGCCAGGGCAGTGTTTGAATTCATTGGTTGCCAGTAGTTTAATATTAGAAAAGATCAGCTTAGAAAGCAATTAAAAAATGTAGAAATTTTATTATGTATTTTCATTTCAACTCTCAAATCTTTCTTTCAAGAACTAGTAACTGCACCACATGGTGATTCTTGCACCACAAGTTTCTTCTTGCATTTAAAAATGAAGGTGTTTTCTAGAAAAACTGAGTTTACTGAAGTACTGTTAGAGGAGTTAAAAATACTGCTTGTCTAGGTGTAGAATAAGGACCTTTACATTCCAGTTGAGAGTGGAAATGCTTCTTCCTTAATTGGGTAGTTCCTTTTCTAAGTTACAATGACACTGAGATCCCCAGGGAGTGGGTTTGGAGCTGCAGTGTCAGAGGGTGAAGCTGGTGCAAGAATGAACAGGAAGATCAAGGAGAGAAACCTTTTGCTCCCTTGAGCTTCCAGCTTGAAGGTGATGGGGCTTCTGACAAATTAATTGTGTTTTCTTGTGGCTGGTTGATGGTTTAATCACAGAATTAGGAAATAATTCTGGTTATAAGACACCATCTTGTCCAACCTCTTGCCTAAGGCAGGGTGGGTGATGAGATCAGATCAGGTTACTCAAGGTTTTCTTGCAGCTGGATGTTGAAAACATCCAAGGATGATGCCTGCAGAGCTTCTCTTGGCTGTCTGCTCCATTTCCTGACTGCCCTCACAGTGAAAAAGGGTTTCCTTTTGCCAAATCTGAACCTCTCTTGTTTTGAGTCATCCCTTTGTCATGACCACTGTGGAGAGCTTGGCTTCACCATCTCAAGGATATTTTGGTGGCTGTGGGACAGAAGCTCTGAGGTCCCAGCTTTTGGAACAAAGGCTCCATCATCATGGTGTCCTTCCACTGCCCTTACTCCAGTTTGCCCATGTTTTCCTGGTCCCTGGATCCCAAAACTGGATGCCTGTTCCCAACACAGTCCCATCAGTGCTTCAGACAGGGATAATTCTTGATAAAGACACAAACAACCGAGCTACAGGTTCAAACCTGCTGTGGCAAAACCTAAAGCCTGGCCTTGGAAGGCTTTTCTGCTGCCAAAACCCCTGCAGGAAGGGCAAATCTGCTGGTGTAAAACACGTGTATTTTGGACTCAGGAGTGGAGCAGCTCCCACCAGCCTGTTGCCAGTGCAGCTGCAATCTCAGCTATTGCATTTTAAGCTCCATCTGCTGCCGGGCTCTGATATGATTTATCTTGGTAAGTCCTAACCTTAATCACACAGTGCTGCCTGGAAAGAATGATGTAACCACAAAGGTGATCCATGGGCCTTGTTATTTGTGGGGATGAAGGCAAAGGTTGGATTTTTTGGTTTTTTTTTTTGAAGCTGAAAATGCAGTTTTGCTTCACTGCTGAGCATGTTCCCAATGTATGTGGAGTGCCTGTTTCCCTGATTACTGCTGAGAGGGAAACAAAACCTTGCTGTGTCAGGCTTTAAGTACATCCTGTTTATAGGAGGATTGTGGCTTTTAAGCCCTTTTTTTGTTTTTTTCAATGGTAGGAATAACTTTTACTTGCTTTTAAAAACATGGAACCAAAAAAGCACAAAGGTTTTAGGAATAAATAAAGCAGTGCTTTACCTGGCTCTGGCAAAACCTGCAGCCTCTCCTTCCTTTCTTCCTACTTGCTTTTAACTAGACTACAGGAATTTAGGGGAATATCCTTAAAGGGAGAAAAAAAAATCCTCATATATTTAAAAAATGCCCATTTTCAAAATGACCAAATAGGATAAAGTGGTGAAATTTGATGCAGTAAATTTTGGGGTGTCTTTGCCTTACCTTTCATGGAACTGGCTGAATTTATTCCTGCAAGAGCAGACTGGGAGCAGGCCTTTAGCACCCTGCCAAACTCCCAAGTTTTTATTCCAGTGGCATTTTTAAGCCTTGAGAAACTGGCAGTTGTTTGGGGCTTGGCTTTGAGCTGGGACTTTGATCTGATTTCCTGGGATTGAAGAAGGAACATGGAGGAACTGGGGCTGCATCTTAAATTCAGACTGGGCTTAAAAGAACTTGTTCTTAAAATAAATGAGTTGGGTGTACCCTGGAGCTCACAGGAGCTGTACACAACAAGTTCATAATCATGTCATTTGCCTTGATAAGAAGTTCAGAGCACTGTATATAAAAATATAAATAAAATAAAATAGGCAAACCACCACCGCCTTCTGATCTTGCTCCAGAAAACAAGTGACTCTTGAAGGAGTTGGTTCCAGATTTGCTGCTGAACTGTTACCTTTTCAGATAAAAACCAGTGTGTTTCCAGGTTTATTTTTTTCCTGTTATGAGCATGATTTTAGTCTGATTTGTCTCTTCAGTGTAGTTTTTGTTTTTCTGACCCACAACATTTGTTCCTCAGTCTGCTGAAGTCTTCAGTGACTTCAGTCATGAAGCAGCAACATGGTGCTGCATGGTGGTGTCTCCTTTCCCTCTCCTTTTCCTACAATCCACCTCTCCTTCCCACAGCTATTCCTTATTCTGTGTCCTGATCATTTTGCCTCAGGGCCATGTTTTTTGTGGCACATTTTTTTTGTGGCACGTGGGTCAACATCCTAAAAATACCTTTAATTTTTTAAATGTAGTGGATGATACTGAAAATCTTCGCTGAGAGCTGAAAACAAAGTATATAATTATACCTTCATCTACCAGTATTAAAAAACTTTCAAGTTTGTTTTTTTTTTTTCAAAAGAACTGTTTCCAAAAGGATGATTTCCGTTGGCTTCAGTGCCATCACTGCCGTGCTGGAATTTCTAATGCAGGGAGTAAAAGAGATGCTTTAGCTCCTTGTAGGTGATATTTTAGTGGTTTACATGCTACATATTCACTTGCCTGCTAAACAAATCAGGGCTTACCTGATCCAGCTTGATTTTTAAATGGCTTCTTTCAGTATGAAGACGAAGAAGCCGCCGAGGAATTCAAGATCTCCAGCTTCGTGGACATGGTCCGGGACTGCAGCCGGATCGGGATTCCCTACAGCTGCCAGGGTAGGTTGGGTTGGTTTATCCTCAGAGCTGAACATCCAAGTTCAGGGAATGGAGATTTCCTCACCTTTGGGAAGAAATAAGCATTATGAAGTGTGTCAGTAGGTTCCTTTCAGCCTCTTTTTCCTTCAGAGGTGGATTTTTTTTTCTGCCGAATTCCATTTCTGAGGAGTGGAAGCCCCCGGACTCGATCTGAGGAGGGAACACTCACAGTGTGAGGCAGAGGAATGATTTGCATTCAGAGAAGTGTGTTGTGCTGCTACAGAAGTTCTCTGTTCCCATGGAAGCTCCAGAGAAATCCTCCTTTATTTAAGGGAAGAATAAACGTTTCGTTGTGCAAGTTTCCCTTTTTAGCGCTGAAAGAGCTGCCCAGCACGGCTTCCTGTTGGGCTCTGGAGCCAGCCTTGCAGCCTCAGCACTGTAATCTCACATTCCTTTTTTATTCCTAATTCCCAATTGCTTCCTTTGAGGAAGGGGTGATAAGCTCTGACTGCCTGGAAAGTCATTAATGGTTCAGGGCAGGGGGGAAGGACAGAGGTTCTGTGTTAGGCAGGATCTGAAGAAGGTGTGGAGCTTAAGGGTGGCAGTCACACTTCATGTGGTTTACAGCTGCTCCAAGGAGTGCAGGATGAATAGTTTTTCTCTCCCCTGACTTAAAATTATAATTAAATGGGGATGATGGAAGAAATTCTTGGCTGTGAAGTTGATGAGGCCCTGGCCCAGGTTGGGCAGAGAAGCTGTGGCTGCCCCTGGATCCCTGGAAGTGTCCAAGGCCAGGTTGGATGGGGCTAGTGGAAGGTGTCCCTGCCCATGGCAGGGGGTAGGACTGATCTTTAATGTCCCTTCCAACCCAAACCATTCTGTTATACTGTGACAGTGTTTTACTCAAGAATCAAAACCACTTTTCACTTAAATATTTCCAGTTGTACAAAGGCAGGTTAATCGAGACCCTCTGCGAATTCAGGCCAGCTGGGAGACCTCCCAGAAAGTTAAACTGCCAGGATTTGTGAGGGGATGTCCCTGTGCTCCCTGTCCTCTGCAGGTCACCTGCAGATATTTGACATGTTCATCGTGGAGAAGTGGCCGATCGTCCAGGCCTTTGCTCTGGAGGGGATCGGGGGCGACGGCTTCTTCACCATGAAATACGAGGTGGGTGCTGCCATTTTCACTTCCTTTCTGAGGCAGGAGTTAATCATGGGATTATCTCACTTGGAAAGTACCTTTGGAGATCGTCTGGTCCTGACTCACAGCTCAAGGGAGGTTCCAAATCGGATGAAGTTTTTCGGGATGTTTTGAAGCTGAGTTTTGAATGTGCCTGGAAGAAAACACCACAGTCTTGGTGGGAGACTGTTCTGAGCTGCACAACACCCTGTCCTGGATAAACCAGGGTTATTTGGTCACCCTCTCTAACCCCTTATTGTGATTTAGAACTGTTTTCCTTTCCTTCTAGAGTCAACATTGCCAATAACTCAGTTTTTTTGGCTCTGCTAGGTGGGTTACAGACCTTCCTAGGTGGGTTTTAGATCTTCTCACACAGGTTCTAGATCTTCCTGGATGGGTTATAGATCTTCCTGGATGGGTTATAGATCTTCCTGGATAGGTTATAGGTCTTCCCACATGGGTTCTAGATCTTCCTGCATGGGTTATAGATCTTCCTGGATGTGTTATAGATTTTCCTAAATGGATTCTAGATCTTCCTAAATGGGGTCTAGACTGTACTAAATCAGATCCAGACATTCACAAATTTTTTTCTAGATCTTAAATGGGTTTTAGGTCTTCTTGGATGGGTTATAGATCTTCCTAGATGGGTTTTACATCTTCTTACACAGGTTCTAGATATTCCTGCATGGGTTATAAATCTTCCTAGATGTGTTATAGATCTTCCCAAATGGGTTATAGGTCTTCCTAAACAGGTTTTAGATACTCCTAAATGGGATGTAGATTGTCCTAAACCAGATCCAGACAGCCACAAATTTGTTCTAGATCTTACTAGATGGGTTCTAGGTCTTCCCAAATGGGTCCTAGATCTTCCTAGATGAGATATAGGTCTTCCTGGATTGGGTTCTAGATCGTCCTAAATGGAATATAGATATCCCTAGAGTGCCCTAAACCAGATCCAGGCAGTCACAAATTTGTTCTAGATCTTCCCAGATGGGTCCTAGGTCTTCCCAGATGGGTTCTAGATATTCCCAGATGGGTTCTAGATCTTCAGAGCAGGAGGAGCTGGTTAGTGACCAACACCTTGAGATGAGCTGAGGAAATAAGAAGTGACTGTATTTCTTGGGCCATTGGTTATGACACAAGAGATGCATCTGCTTCCCTCCCTGACATTATCTCTTCCTGGCTCAGCAGAGCTCACTGAACAAGGGCAGCACTCAAAATCATTTTACTCCTGGATTTAATAATGATTTGCTGCTCCACTCTGAGCAACTGGTGCCATTTGATTTGCCCATTTATTAATTCTACTCCAGCATATCGTCTTCAGAGAACAGCTTTGCATTTCTGTGCTTATTTGAAATGCCTTTTATTTGCTTTTCTTGAGCCTGTGCCACAGCAATGCAGATGTCCTACTTTTCTTGTCACTCCTCCTTTTTTACAGCCAGAATAGGCTTTGTCTGACTTGTGACAGCTGGAAAACCCCCAAAGAATTAACAGTACATTGTTAAAAGTCCCATCACATGGAGAGCTGTACACACTTACTCAGAAATCTGCTCTGTGAGTCTTTGTCTTTCTGAGCACTTTTCTCTTCCCACTGATACCTCTCCTCAGGTTTTTTTTTCCTGTTTCCACCGAGGTGCTGTAACACCTTGTGTGAACCTGCCCAAACCCATGAAATGCAGAGTGCAAACAGGGGAGCATCCTTGTGGAGGAGCATCAACCACCCTTGTTGACCTGTGAAATCACTCACTGACAATTTGTCTGTCCATTCAGGAGTTGTTTGGCTCTTTAATTGCCCTTTAATTACCCCAATTTATTTCACAAATCCTTGGAGGCTTTGGAAAAACGTGCAGTCGTGGGTGTGGCCCAGCCAGAGCCTCTCCTCTTTCATCCAGGGAGTCGATTCTGTCCTTAAAGCACTCAAAAAGGAGCAGGGAAAATTCTTGGCCTCCTGTTTTAAGAGCAATCCTGGAAGCTCTGGCAGTTCAGCCAGCTCTTGTTTTCTTCCTCCTTAAAGGGGATTTCAAGTGGGAAATACCATTCCTGACTCTTTAGCTCAGTGTTTGTGTGAGGTTCTCTGTCAGGCAGCTGCTCTGTGTCACTGCTGGGGAAGGAAACCAGTCTAAGGCAGGAAATACTGTAAATTATCTAGGAATTAATACTTCTGCCATTATTAAGAGGGGGGTGTTTTGGTGCATTTTTGGCTCCTCAAGCTGACTTTCCCTCCGTTGTGTGTTCTGTTAGATTTGAATATAATGTGAGGATGATAATTTAGGATTTGTTTTCTAGGATTTTAAGGACTTTTTCTCCCTTTCTACACAAGTCAGAGTTGCTCAGGATGCTGTAATTTGCTGATGGGTGAATGGAAGTGATGCCTGGGAAATCATCATTAACAAACCTAATTAAACAAGTAACTGGAGTAGCTGTAAAGCAGTGGGTTGATAAAATCCCAGTTGGTGCTGCATTTTGAATTAAGTGGGTAGTGGGCAAACCTGTAAATGCAGAAATCATTCAGATACAGGTGTCCCTTCAGGGTGTATTTTGGAATATTGTTCTCATATTCATCATCCTACTACTTGGAAGAAGGTGTTGCTAAGTTGAACATGCTTAGCCTAAATTATCATTACTTTAGGGCAAGAACATGTGTAGGTTGAATAACCTTGAGATTTGATTCTTTCTGAGGCAGTTCTTTGCAATTAACTCAGTTTGAAAAACTTTATGAAATGATCTGTTTGAAAGATGCAAAGAAAACTTGGCTTCAAGTGACCCCTGAAGATGAGGGGTCACAGGATCCACAACACTTTCATCTGCTCTGTTCTTGTGTAACCAGTGGTGTGAGAACATTTCTAAATTCAGAGTTCAGGAGGGCTCTCAGGGCAGCTCCAAGGCTGTCTCACTGCAGCTTAAACCCATACCTGTGCCCTTCTTTGAGATGTTTTTCACAGAAATGTGTTTCAAATCTTTCAATGTGGTTAAAATCTCTTGCAGTTGATGGATGTCAGCGTTGATTTGTGGAAGACCTACAGCAAGATGGATCCTGTTTCCTTGGAGGATTTGCTCTTTGAGGTAAAGACAGTGAAATGTTCTGAATCAACTCAGAGTTGGAGCAAAATTGTTGTGATTTTGTTTGGTTTTAGTAATGTTTATGGACTTAATCTACAGGGTCCTTGTCCTCCTTCTCCTTTTCCTCCTTCTCCTTTTCTTCCTTCTCCCTTTCCTCCTTCTCTTTTTCCTTCTGCTTTTCTTCCTTCTCCTTTTCCTCCTTTTCCCTTTCCTCCTCTTTTTCCTTCTTTTCCTCCTTCTCCTTTTCCTCCTTCTCCTTTTCCTCCTTCTCTTTTTCCTTCTCCCTTCTCTCCTTCTCTTTTTCCTCCTCCCTTTCCTCCTTCTTCTTTTCCTTCTTCCTTTCCTCCTTCTCTTTTTCCTTCTCCTTTTCCTCCTTCTCATTTTCCTTCTCTCTTTCCTCCTTCTTCTTTTCCTTCTTCCTTTCCTCCTTCTCTTTTTCCTTCTCCTTTTCCTCCTTCTCCTTTTCCTTCTCTCTTTCCTTCTTCTCCCTTTCCTTCTCCCTTTCCTCCTCCTCCTTTTCCTCCTCCTTTTCTTCCTCCTTTCCCTCCTTTTCCTCCTCCTTTTTCTCCTTTATCTCCTCCTCTTCCCCCTTTTCCTTGTCCTCCCCTCAAATCTACCACAAACTCTGCAAAACACTAAAATAACTTTCCTTGGATTCCTTGAATTCCTTATTTTACCTGAAATTCTCCTTAAAACCTTCCTAACATGTGACCTTCATGTCCAAAGCACAGGAAGTCCGGGGTTTGTGTGTGTTAATCCTCCTTTTGCAGCAAGGAGTGGGAAGAAAAATCCACTTTAACACAGAGCCATTCTTCCAGGGGAAACAAAAAAGCACTTTTCAGGATGCTTTATAACTCCTTAAAGTGGGTAACAGTGACACTCAGTGGCTGCCCTGGTGCTTTGGGAAACCCAAACACTGGGAAGTGATTCCTGGTGTTAATGCCATGCTCAGGGCTGGAGGAGAAAGCAGTGGATGAGGCCTAGTATTTATAATTTATTCATATAGATGTTTTATGAGTATTAGGATATATGATTCTGGTGTTAATTTTTTAGCAGTTTTCAGCTTGGCAGCAAATCAGGCTTTTAAAATGCAGCAAGTTCAGCAGTAATTATCCCTTATTAATAGAATGTTGGTAGTTTACACCCATTTGGTTGTTTAATCAACTGCTGTAATGAAAATTAAAATATCACAGAGCTTACAGGGCTCTCAGTCTGAGCAATCACTATCTGATATTTCACCTCCCCTTTCCTGTGTGAAAGGGAGATAAATATTTGGGACTTTTCCTACACCTCCTAAGTCTATTCTGAAACAAGCTTATTCATCCTATTTTAATGTTTTAAACCCAAAAGTTGCTGTTAAAAGGACTTCAGATTTTCTGAAAACATCAATTCACGAATGGGCTTTTCACACAACTTTAATTTCCCAGGAGTTGGTGATTTTAGAAATGATTAATCTTCTCAGGGAGGGTGAAGTCAGGTGATCTCAAAGAGCATTTGAAGCTCCTCTGTGTTTATAATTTTTTTTTGGTTCACCTGCTGAAACCAGGATGTGTCTCATCTTCCAAGTCAGGAAGTGACAAGGGACTGAAATTATTCTTGAGACCACTTTAAAATTGAAAATTTTAAAGGCTCCTTTATCAGCATTGCACACTCATTTCCTTTTATTGATCCTCTGATTTTTTAAAATTAACTCAAATGCAACAGATTACCTTTTTTATTCTGCTTTAGTGAGGTGTTACTGATATTTCCTTTTTTCACTCCCCAATTGTTTTTACAAATGCAGGGACAGAAATGACTGTGCTTCCCAAATTCCTCACCCTGTTCCTCACTTTCTGTCCATGAGCTTCCTTAGTGTCAGATAGAAATTACTGCAGAACCGTAGACTGATTTAAAATTGCAATTTAAATCTCTGCAAGGGGAAGTTTTGTGGAAAATATGAGATCTGGGTTTTGAATTCTCTCAAAGCACTGTAATTCCTTGGGTTAAAAGCAGGTGGTGCAGGGCTGTGCTCCTTCTCTCTCTCCAAAAAAATCCAAACCCAAACAAACACACAAAAAACCCCCACAAAAAAAGAGCAGCAAAGTCCTTTTCTTTTAAAATACCTTTGTTTTCTTGTATTTCTTGTTTCACTGGGCAGTTTGTGTTCTGTACTGCCCAGCCAAATATCAACCTTTGACTCTCTCTGGAAATTGAATATTGAATGTTTTTCTTGCAGGATTTAATGATCTTTGAACGCCAGTGGACCAACTTTTTTGCTAATTTTGACACCGAAATTCCCTTCATTCTGGAGCTCTCGGAATCTCAGGCAGGGGAGGTAGGTCTGCTTCAGGAACCCTTGGAAATCCTGCTCTCAGCTGTGCAGAAGGAATAAGGATTCAGCATTAGGGTTATTTTTATTTTTTTTTCCTGCCACATCCCACCTTTGAGGGCTCTGCAGAGGGACCTGGAGAGGTTGGATCCATGGGCTGATTCCAAGGGGATGAGGTTCAACCAGGCCAAGGGCCGGGTCCTGCCCTTTGGCCACAACAACCCCCGGCAGCTCCAGGCTGGGCCAGAGGGGCTGGAGAGCAGCCAGGCAGGAAGGGAGCTGGGAGTGGGGATGGACAGGGAGCTGAACAGGAGCCAGAGTGTGCCCAGGTGGCCAAGAAGGCCAATGGATCCTGGCCTGGAGCAGGAACAGGGTGGCCAACAGGGCCAGGGAAGTGATTCTGCCCCTGGACTCAGTGCTGGTGAGGCCACCCCTGGAGTGCTGTGTCCAGTTCTGGGCCCTCAGCTCAGGAAGGACATGGAGGGGCTGGAGCAGGTCCAGAGGAGAGCAACGAGGCTGGGGAAGGGACTGGAGCACAAGTGCTGTGAGGAGAGGCTGAGGGAGCTGGGGGGGCTCAGCCTGGAGAGGAGGAGGCTCAGGGGAGACCTCCTCACTCTCTGCAACTCCCTGACAGGAGGGGGGAGCCAGCTGGGGGTTGGGCTCTTTTCCCAGGCAACCATCAGCAAGACAAGAGGGCTGGGTCTTGAGCTGTGCCAGGGGAGGGTTAGGTTGGAGATTAGAAAGAATTTCTTTGCAGAGAGGGTGCTGAGCCATTGGAATGGGCTGCCCAGGGAAGGGGTGGATTCTCCATCCCTGGAGGTGTTTAAGGACAGACTGGATGTGGCATCAGTGCCATGGGCTGGGAACCACAGCGGGGTTGGATCAAGGGTTGGACTTGATGATCTTGGAGGTCCCTTCCAACCCAGCTGATTCTATGATTCTATGAAAACCTGTGGTTTGGGTTTTTTTCAGTCACCACCCACCTTAAAAATCCCTGGTATGGTGATTTAGGATTGCTAGGGGGATTCAGTGGAGTGTTTGCTCACTGATAATTTGATTTAGCTGATTTATACCTGCACAGCAGATATTTGTGGGTAGATTAACTTCGGGTTTGCTGGACTCTGGTGTGTGCAGGGCTTAGCAATTTGGAGTTGCACGTATCAAAATCTGAGATATAACAGAGGGGAACACGAGCCTGGGTGAAAAAACCACGGAATTGGTGCCTTTGAGACGTTTTGTTGCTTTTTTTGAGCAAACTGGACTAGTGGAAGATGTCCCTGCCCAAGGCAGGGGGTTGGAACTGGAAGGGTTTTAAGCTCCTTTCCAACCCAAATCACTCTGTGATTTTATGGTGATTTTTTACAGAGGTTGAAAGTAGTTTTAGGAGGTTCAGGAGTTTTCTCTGAGGAAGATAATTCAGGTTTGTTCTTAATCATAGTGAGGTTATATCATGCTTTCTGTTCTGTCCTGTTACTTGTTAAATTTTTTTTAATAATAATTTTAATATTTAATTTTAATTTTTAAACAAAAATAATAATTTTGTTTTCTTTTTTTAATTCTCCACAGCCCTTCAGAAGTTATTTCAGCCATGGCATGATCTCAAGCCACATAACAGATAACAGGTATCACTCATTTTTCCCTGGGAATTCGTACCTCAGTATGTTATTCCCATATCCCTGATGCCAGAATGCATCAGTTATAATTCCTTTTGGGACCATCTCAGTATATCCCATCTCATATTAAATAAAACCAACATGCAAAGGCACTTCCTGGAAGGGTAAAACTGAATTTTCACGGGATTTAACGCTGGAGTTCTTAAACATACAATGTGATTGTGTTTGAAACTCTCCACCTTGTGCATTTGATATGATCCATTTCTTCCCTGTTCCATCCCTGGAAGTGTCCAAGGCCAGACTGAACAGGGCTTGGAGCACCCTGGGCTAGTGGGAGGTGTCCCTGCCCATGGCAGAGGGTGGCACTGGATGGGCTTTAAGGTCCCTTCCAGCCCAAACCATCCTGTGATTCCATGACAAAGTTTTAATTGAAAGAGGAAAATTGTTTGTCTTCTGTTTTAAAACCAAAGTTCTGCTGTTTTGAGTTAAATCAAGGGTTTTTAGCTACTTCAATGTCTCTGCAGCTTCCTCTTTATTTGGAATAAACCAGTGTCCCCCACTGTTGGCAGCATCCCTTCATGTTTGCACTGAAAGAATGAAAAGACAAACCTTGACCTCTCCAGCTGAGTCTTGGGCCCAAAGCCAGAACTAAACCCAAAATAGTTTTGTTTCATTCCAATACAGTCATTTCAGGGTTTTTCAAGATGGTAAATTTTAAACATAATCACTTTTCAGTTTACTTTTAAAAAGGGGGGGAAAAAAACCCTTCTGATATCATTTGGGAACAACCTTGAGATTTGTTCTTGTGCCTGAAAGAAATTATCATCTTGTCAATGCAAGCAGCTTTTTCTTTTGGAACTCGGTCTTTACAATGGGAAGCTTTGTGAGCCCTGGTAAAACTCACTACTTGGTCCCTCAGGCTTGAAAGCTTTAATTTCATTGGTTTTTAAGTTCCCTGCCAAGTGTTTGGGTGGTGATTCCCTGTTTCCTCCCCAGCCCCAGCCGGCAGCCCTTCGTCCTGTTTGGCAGCCACTCCACCAAGGAGAACCTGAACTCTGGTAACTTTAATTTTCCATCAGAAGGACACCTTGTTCGAAACACTGGCCTTGGTGGGAGCACTGCCAAGCACATGGTAAGGCTTTGGAGTAGTTACCTGAGATTTTGGAGCTTTTTTTTTGGCAGATTTTCTCTTTTTCTTTGTGTGTTTTTTGTACTTACCTTCCATGAGTTAAACACCTGATTCTTCTTAACGTAAAAACACGTTAGTTTAGCAATTAGTTTAAGGAAGAAATTTTCTTTTTCTTTCTTCTTCTAAGTTATAAGACTGGATGCTTAATCAGGAACTGGTGAATGATTTATTTCCTGTAAAAATACAACTTTTTAAACAGTTGTCTGTGGGGTGGGGGAGAGGGAAATGCTGTTTGTGAGGACGTTTGTCCTCATGAAGTGAAACCCTTCTATGATGTGTTTAATCCTGACACACAGATATGCTTTTAATCAGATTCCTTAAGAAAGAAGTGAAAAGACACCATTTTTTTTTTTTGATATTAGAACAGAATTTTGTGAACAGACAGGAGATTTTTATGTGTATCCAAATTCCAGCTTGCGTCGACCAAACAAAACCCAGCGAGTGTCGATGAAACCGAAACTCTCTGTGGTGTCCCAAGAACGTTCCAATGAATCTGTGGTGTTCCAAGAATGTTGCCATGAAGTTGTAAAGATTAACTTGTTTCCATTTTCAAGTAAAAGCTTAGTTGGTAAACATTTGATGAGGTCGAAGGCGGCGCAGGGGCCGTGACCGGGGGAGCCCCCCCCGGCAGTTGGGATCCTCTGGCTGGAGGGGCCTCCTGGCTCCAGAAGGCAACGGGCAGCGAAGGAGGAGAGGTAGAGTGTGGACACCTCCCTGCTCCCTCCAGGGGCTCCGGGAGTGTCCGACAGTGGTGCGAGTCCAGGTGGATGTGGTTGAGTCCAGGTCATCGTGGAGTGGACGGATGAGTGAGGGGATGAGTCCGTGACAACATTCCATGTGCGCTGTCCTCAGGGAGTGGATGGACGTGGGTGTTCTGGACACGTCAAAAGCCTGAGAAAGGATTGTTTTGTAGCATCCTGCTGAAACCTCATCCTCCATCTGCTGCTCTAACACACTCTGTCTCTGAAAACACTTTCAACTTTTGTCTTTTCTTCCCCTGATAACATTGAGACCATTTGCTGCCTTTCCGAGTGCGAGTACAGTTTTATTCTGATGTACTTGCTCCATCTGTTCTCCTCAGATTCTGATGCTGTTCTTAAAAAAGGTGGTTTATTTACAGGTACAGGTGAGACTGTTGTAATAGGGTGTCATGAAAATAGTAAATAAGACCAGCATAGTTATGGGAACCTGACCCACTTTCCTCTCCATGAAAAGAGCAGTTGGCATAGGAAATTGAGAACCCAAGTCAGAGCTCATCTCCTTCCCAAAGTCTTTCAGCCATTCAGGTCGAGTCCAAAGTGAACTAGACCTTTGAAAACGTAAGTTTGCTTTTTCCACCTCCAGTTCCGTGTGTGTCGTAAACTTCCTGTAGTTTGTCAGTGCTTAGAGGACTTAAGGGGATCTTAGTTTATTGGCCATTCTTGCACCAATTTGCTTTACTAATGTCTCTTTGTGTCTCATTAATACTGACTACCAGGTAGTGCAGTGTGTGTCTCCCAAGGGACCTCTGGCTTGTTCAAGGACCTATTTTTTTGGGACCAGTCACGTTCCTTTCCTGGGTGAGTACATTAAAAAATGCCGAGGCAGATACTCTCTTTAATTATTTTTAAATTTGCAGCAATTAAAATCTGGCTCTGATCCCTTTCTGAGCCTCAGGAGTGGTAGGTGTTGTGTAGTTCTGCAGCCAGGGCATGGGATCATAGCAGATTTCAGGGGTAAAATGTGTCAAGAGGTGAGTGTTCCACAGAAAATCTGTCAGATCTGACTGTGCAGGCCTTTCCCAAGCACTAGACAAATATTTAAGTCAATGTTCCTTACAGCTTGATAGAAGAAAACTCTCCAAAAATATAGTAATTCAAACTATTTATTATCCTCAGATAACTGAGGATTTTTAAAAGAACAGAGGAAATTCTTTCACCCTGTTTTTAATTTTTTAAATTTTATTTAATTTTTTTTTTGTTTAAATTTCCCTTATCCTCTGGCTTGGGCCCAACATAGTGGGTTACAACAGCTGTTTTCCCATGTGGAATTTTTAAAGCCCATTTTTCTTCCCTGTTTTAAATGGCTGTAAGAATCCTTGGATGAAGTCAGTCCTTAGGGTTGCTGTGTATCTTGAAACCATAACCAGCTTAGAAAACAGCTTAGAAAAAAAGAGAGGATGGTTGGAGCATTGGAATTAGGGATGGATTTGCTGTGGTTGTGCTTTTTCCTGGGCACCCAGGAGTGACCACACTGGGATACAGGATATGGGGGGAGAGGGCTCCTTGTTCTGACCCCCTGCAGCTGATTTTAGGGGACTCAGTCTTGGCTGCCCTGACACAAGTTTTGCTTTGCTCTGCTCTAAACCTGCAATCCAACTGCAGCCACGTAAAATCCTGGATAATCCCACGTGAAATGTGCAGCAGAAATGTCCCCAAATTGCTTAAACCAACCCTTTTTTTTTTGTTTTCACCCAGGAAACGACAACGAGGTGCACAAGGAAGCTGATCAAGTGTAAGCTTTTTATATTATTCCTTAACTCTTCTCTCTTTTTACCTCGTGGCAGTTGGTCAAACCTGCTTTTAGTGGCTGTTGGCATTTGCAGAGACACATTTTTATTCAGAATAATGTGATTGTGAGAGGGTTTCAAAGGCAAAGTGCTTGTGGAGGGTTTCAGTGGGCAAATTAGGAATTTGCTGTGACCATCCCTTCTGCTGTGCAGCAAAGTAGGAAAGGAAATATTAGTAAATATTGCTAAATTTTAATAAAAAAATTGTTTTCAGTTACTTGAATAATTTTTAAAGGTGCTGCTTATATAGCAAGAGGGAAAATATCTCAAACTGAACAGGAGCATCATCCACAGACAGAAGGAAAAGGAGTTTTCAGACCAGTTTCATCAAGTGTAAGATTTATAGTGAAATGCCAACAGGGAACACTCAAACTTGCAAAGGAATTCACTATGGAAAGGCAGATAAAAGTTAATTTTTCAGTTGGGAAGCTGCAAAGCATTTTAACCTTCTCCAAATCCAAGTGTGTTTATCCATGTCCATGTCCTGCATGTTGGTAGATCCTGTCCAGCTTTAGGAACATAGAAAATCTGCTTTGGTCCTGCTCTCTCTCTCTCTCTCTTGACAAACCAGACCTTTCCTTAGGGATTTTGTCCTCCTTGGTAGTTGGGATCATTTCAGGAGCCTGGATTTGCTTCTGCAAACCTGCCTGACCTGTTAGCAAGAGATTAAAGATGTGTCAGCACTTCAATACTGAACTGCTGTTGATTTTTATTAATTTAATACTGTTCTCAAAGACATAAAAGTGGAATTACTGCCCTGAGCAGCAGATTTGTCCTTTTTTTTTAGTAAAAACTCCAACAGGTAATTTTTCTGCTCAAACATTACTTGTCCCACCTCTAAAAGACTTTAAATACATTTCTAGCTGAGATGAGTAGAGAAGCTGTAAACAAAGCAGTTGATAAAGGCAGTGTTTTTATAAGAATACCTTTTTTCTTGGAAGCATCCCTGTGTTGGATGAAATAATCAACAACAGCAGCATAATTAGCTTTTTTTTGGCAAACCTGATCTCATGATTTTGGGCTTTTTTTGCAGCTGAGTCCTGTAACTGGTTCTTATATTTGTCAGTATTTCCATAAGCAACATTCAGCCCAAATTTGGCTGTATTTAGGAAGCAGGGCTGCAGGTTGGCTGGAATGCATAAACTGACTGTACCTCTGAGGATAAACTGGGGTAAACTTTGTAGTTTTTTATTTTTTTTTCAGAAAATGCCATTCTGTGTTTTGCATTGTCAGTGTTAAAATTTTAAGGTGGGAAGAAGAGTAAAGTATTTATACTGATACACTAATATTAACTGTTGATGATTGATGGAAAGCACAGCCCACTGAGGTGTTTCCTTGCAAATATTTATGTGAATTTGGGGGAAAATAGGAATGGTCACAGAGTTAGGAACAATTAGACACGTTTCCCATACCAGATGCACTGAAAATGCATTGACTACATATTTAGTCCATGGAATTACATGGAAGAAACCTGAAAAAGTGGTAGGAAGTTTGAATTTTAAAATCACTTGGTGGTACTGGGGATGATCAAAGTCAGGCTTTGGTGCATTTTGAGGTCCCTCCACATTTGGGAGCTTCAGGTGCTCTTCTCCCATCCCTCAGGAATGTTTGCATTTGGCTTCAATGCTGGATCCTACTCTTTCCTCCCCCTTCTCCCCTCCCTTGATACCAAACAGTGGCAGAGGAGTAATGAGAGGAGTTAAAATTTGGGCAAGTAGGACTTTCTGGTCATTTTACACATCTTTTAGTTGCAATTCAGCAGGAATTTTGAACTGATGTTTCTTGATTGGGCACAGGGGGGGTTTTTTTCCCAGTTGTTCTGAAGCTGTAAATGTGTAATGGCTGAAAAGTCACTCTTGGCTTCACCAGCTCTGGTTCATTTCTGGGCAATTTTTTCAGTTCTCTTTTAAGAAGGGAACAGGACTAAGCTGTGGTGTGGATGTCTTGGAATCCTGGAATGGTTTGGGTTGGAAAGGACCTTAAAGGTGATCGAGTTCCAGGCCCTTGCCATGGGCAGGGACATCTTCCACTAGCCCAGGTTGCTCCAACCTGGCCTTGGACACTTCCAGGGATCCAGAGGCAGCCACAGCTGCTCTGTCCAACCTGGGCCAGGGCCTCACCACCCTCCCAGCCAGGAATTCCTTCCCAATATCCCACCTATCCCTGCCCTCTGGCACTGGGAAGCCATTCCCTGTGTCCTGTCCCTCCATACCTTGTCCCCAGTCCCTCTCCAGCTCTCCTGGAGCCCCTTTAGGCCCTGCCAGGGGCTCTCAGCTCTCCCTGGAGCCTTCTCTTCTCCAGGGGAACCCCCCCAGCTCTCCCAGCCTGGCTGTGCCAGGTTGTTGCTCCTTTCATGGCCTTCAGAAGTTGCCTCCCTTGGACAAACAGTCGGTGACCCAGATTATCTGGAGGACTCCGTGTGTGCTGCTTTTCCAAGGCTGATTCCAAGGAGACTGATTGCATTGAAATGCAGCTCCCTAAAACAATGGGATGTGATTCTCAACAAAACTGCAGTGAAAGTCAGTAGGAAAACATGTTTTCACTCTTGCCTGAGCAGGGCTGCATTTGTCTCGGGAGGCACCTCCCCAAAATATTCTGTAACTCCAGCAACTCCCTCGCTCTAATTTAATTTTCTCAACCCAAAAGCTTAATTATAAACCTACTTCTGCCCTCATTTGAGCCAGGACCCCTTTTTTTATTAAGAGATTTGTGCAGTGAGAGGAAGAACTGCCCCTTTAGGCAGAGGAGGAAGAAAACTCTCCGTGTGTAGTAAATGTGTGTGTTTGGTTCTCTCTTCAGTGCTCTGTTGTCGCAAATCTATTCTGCTGTTGTAGAGGCTGTGCTTGCTGGCATTGAGTGCTATGCTAAAACTTCCACTGAATCCAAGGTAAATGAAGCCCCCCCTTCTCTCTCTCGTTGTTCATTTGGATTGCTCACGCTGGGCCATGACATGCAAACCCAAATTAAACCCTGAGAAGAAACCCTTAACCCCAAAATTAGTGTCGTGGTTCGTCTGCGTAACACAAAGGTCAGCCCGTGGCCTCCAACCAGTCCCTGAATTCTGCTTAAAAAAACCACCTTTCAGAGTGTTCCTGTTACCCACCTACAATATTTTGCCACCTTTCATGAATTTTCCTGTGAAAGAACAAATTTTAGCCTGGTGCATCAGTGTGTTCCTGTTCAGTGTCTCGTTTCTCTCACGGGTTGTCTCCTGTGGCTGCTGGGATTTGGAAAAGGATGGGTGGGGAAAAGGGGGTTTCATCCTCCATCTCCTTTTTCTTTTTCAGGCAAAGGAGGTGGCAGAGCAGGTGCTCATGGCTGTGTTAGACACCCTTTGCTTGACACAGCTCAAATCTGCTTTACGGTGGGTATTTCTTACAGTTACTGATTGATCTCTTGTCTCCGTGGGGAAAAATATCAAATATATCAAATATATTGGGGAAAAATATACCAAATATTGATTTCAAACTGGCTACCAAACACTTCACGATGCAGTCAGGCTTTAAAAATAATTATAATTGTCCCATTTGCCTGCTTTTTTTTATCATTTAAGTTATTTTGCTTCAATTCTACTCCTGGTAATTTTTCACGTGTAGAAGAATTCTAAACAACGTGTTTCACCGGTGCAATTTCTCTTCCTGCAGCTCCAAAATTGCTTTTCAAATTCAGGCTGTGAACAATCATGGAAGGTTTGTATCACTGCCTTAGACTTCTTGTTATCAATTAGTGCTTTTCATACCGTGATAAATTTATTTTTCTTCTCTTAGAGCTTCTCTGAGAAAACGTTGCACTCGATTATTTCACACGAGATGTGCAAAAGGCTTTTGTGCATGAGATGGTTGAATGATTTCATATCTGTAGTTCTGTGGAATCCTAAAAGCATTAAAAAAAATAAGAAGCAATTGGGCAGAGCAGTTTTATTAACTGTTAATGAGTAGAAGCAGCATGAGCTCATTAAGAGTTCCCTTTTAAAATTTGCTTTTAACTTGGCTGATATCACAAGCTTGTGCTTCTTAACCCCCACGCTGTCTGATTGAAATGGCCTCCACAAATAAGAGCTTATTTTAAATTAAAATAAAATAACCTTTTTTTTTTTTGGCTGCTTTGGAGCCCCTAAAAATGATCTACCTTCTAAATATTTAATTGTCATTGTTCTAGAATTACCCCGTTAGATAACGAGGACAGCCTGAGTTTGATCAAAACGGTGAGTAAGCCCTTCATTATTTATTATTATTGGTTTTATTTTATTTGTATGGTTTTATTGGAAAATAGAGCTCAAGTGGCAGGTTTTCTGGGGCGTGTTGAGATCTTTATCTCTGTAAGAGGAGATATAAGAGAGATCTCAGATGCTGCAACAGGTTTAATATTAAGTCAGACCGTGGAAATTGGAATAAAACATTGACGTTAATTAAGGTTGATGATCTCAGACTTTCCACCACTGTGGAGAAGTGGTTGCTTGGGGTGCTTAAAACACACAGATTTCTCTGTTTCACTTGAAATATTTCAAGTTCTGCTTTCCCTTCCCTCCCCTCCACCCCTGGGATTGCTGCAGGCGTCCATGATGGTGTTTGACATTCCCGACTTGCTCACGGGAAGAGGATGTTTGGGATCTGTTGTGTTTTCAGAGTCCTTTCTGACATCACAGATACAAGTCAAAGAAAAAGGTGAATATCTGAAATTCTGAGTGTCATTCTCTTGGCTTGGCTGTGCTGGAAGAGCACAAGGGATCCCAGTGGGTGTTGTTGCTGTTCCCCTGATGGGTTTGGAGCACTTTTGGTGGGAAGGAGAGCAAAGGAAGAAGCCACATAAACACCAGAATAAATGAGGCTTTCTCTGGAATTGTCCAGCAGCCCTGTGTCTGTCAGAGCACAAGAACACTGGGAGTTAGGCTGTTGTGACTTCACTTAAACACTCATAAATCCTTAAAGCAATGAGAACATTTTCATATTTCCTGAAGAAATTTCAGCTCTTAAAAGCGACTTATTGGGCAGTCTGAAGTACAGGGGTGGAATTATGGTTTGGTGGGTGTGGTGGCTTTAGATCTGAGGCATGATTTGATGAACTTGGAGGTCTTTCCCATGATTGTCCTGCTTTGCTTCCCCGGTTTTCCCTGCAGATGGCAGCATTACTCCAGAAACCAGCCACGTTGTCCTGACTGCAGGAATCCCGAGGTTCACATCCTGGCTGGTGAGTCCACACACACTCACCTGGCTTTGTACAACAGGGAACACTTGTTAGGGATGGATGGATGGATGAGGGAAAATACAGAACTTGGGCATTGAAGTAGAATGTTAATATGTGAATCTCTTTTGATTTTTGAATTTGCACGTGGAGTGAAACACTAATGGGTGGAAACAGGCTGTGGATCCATTCTTAACACAAGTTTGAAATCATTTTTAGCTGTTACAAGTATAACAGAGGGTAACTTCTGGCAAATTCTGCTTATTGTGAGGCACTCTAGATCACCCCAACAGGAAGCAAGGTCTGATTCCAGCCCTCTAATGTGCTGCCCTGTGTTAGAGGCAGAATTCCAGTGAATTTAATAAAGCTGAGCAACATTCTGCCTTTGGCAACCCATAATTTACCAGTAGTATAAAGTAAGACTGGATGGGATACACTGTTTTCTGTCCATACACTAGTATTTTAGCCTGTAAAAGCATTTATTGGGGAGAATGTTATGCATTTAATTTCATGCAAGGAACTGTTTTGTTCCCATAATAACACAGTATTAAGAGCACAAAACTGCCTTTGCAGCACTCTGGGCTTGTCTGCCTCTGGTACCTGAGGTTCTTGTTTGCCTCAAAACTTCCTTAATGCTTTTTATTTAGCATTAGACTGCCTTTGTTTAACTTGTTTTATTTGACATTAGACTTGCTTTATCTGTGATATAAATAACAACACAAATGGAAACTCTTTCTGGCTCCAGGTTGAAGACAGTGATGTGAAACTCTCTGAAAAGGCACAGCAGGCGTTGAAGGTAAAATGAAACATTTTTGTTAAACCAAAGAAGTTCCACTTTCATAAACCACTGTGCAAAAAAACTGAGCTCCTACCAAACTGTCTTTTATTTTGTGTGTTATTTCTCTCCTACAAGGCTTGCCTGTTCTTTGAAACTCTGACCTATAAAAAGTACATTGTATGTAAAAGTTTGAGGGTTTCTTTCTGTCAGAGAACGACAAACCCCAAGGGCAAAAAAGAGCTCTAATAAAGCTACAAATTCATGGAAGTCTCACTCAACATTACTCCTGGAGCTCGTGTGTTCCCCAAAACCCCCACAACTCAATGCCACTCTACATACAAACTTTCTTTTAACTTAATTAGCCTACTAAATGTCTAAAGGAAAACACTCCGGAAAGAAAAAGGCCTCTGGAATCTGGGAACATCTTAAATCACATGAGTTTCACATTTGTGGTTGACTTTGTGGTTCCCTGGAATGTTCATTATAAGTAGATTCATTTTCCTGCCCTGTCCTTTTAGCTCAGGGGACTGACAAACTGCAAACAAAAAAAAGCTCTGCCCTGTGGTTGTGACAATGACTTGGAACTTCACAGCTGCTGGCAAAGCCAAAATGGGGGGAAGGCTCTTCCAAACCATCCTGCCACTGGCCCTGCTGGATCCAGGATAAAACTCTTCATTTCCTAAACTTCTGATGGCTGCTGTTTAAAAGGAAAACCTTCTCTCTTGGAGCAAACACATGAGAAAATGTCCTGGTCCTTGATCCAGCCTGTGATGTTACTGTTTGTTTGTTCCTGTTCAGGAGGATAAATCTTTCCTGGGCACTTTACTCACTGGAGGGGATGGAGTGTATCTTTGTTCCAGCAACCCACAGGCCATGCCTGCAGAAGGTGAGATGTGCTTGGGTGGGGTTTGTTTTTGTTTGTTTGTTTGTTTGTTTGTTTTATTTTTTTAGGTGGGTTTTTTTTTAGTTTTTTAAACAAAAGAGGCACATTTTCTGGTGAACCAAACTACACCATCACCTTAAGCTTTCTTTCCATTTGCCTTTACATCTTTCTGCTCTTAAATTCCATCTGTTGTTCTGTTTATCCCCAGCCTCTGCTTGAAACTCCTAATCCTGGAAGGAGGATTCCTCTAGGCTTGCTTTGCATGGACAGTGAGGCTTTGCAGACCTGGGAGATGCCTTTTTTCAAAACATGCCCAAAATGACTGTTTCTGTCTTTAATAGATGATGTGCCAGATAGTTCCTGCCTTTTCTGTATCTATATGAACATGAGGTTGGAAAGATTGGGCATTACAGTCCTTCCAGCTCTGGAAGTGAAGGCAAATATGGACCTTTACACTGCCTCTGATGTAGGAGAGGATTTATAAACTCATTTACAGCCTTGTATTTGCCTCTACAAAAAGCTCTTCCCAGAGCTGATGTGAGGTCCCACTTTTTCCTTTTCTGTTTTCACTCAGGAATTCAGTGTTTCCCAGCACAGGTTCTCACTGTGCTACAGGAAGATGCTTGATCTTGGTTCTTCTCAGATTCAATCCAGTTACTGCTTTCTGACACAAAATTACTCACAGGAATCTTGGATTATTCCTCCTCTTTTGGCACCTTTTCCTTCAAGAACTTAAGGGAACGTGAATATCCCAATAATACAACTAAAGACAATTTGGGTTGTTGGGAAGGTTTTCCCTCACTTCCCTCACTCCCTCCCTTGTGCCTTGAACCAATAGATATTTTTAAGGCCTGATATTTGATATTCCAATGCACAGAGAATGTGCAGTTGTGTCAGTGCTGATGTACAAGAGAGATGATGAATATCTGACATGAAGTTCTCAGCACGAGCTGATGATCTTCAGAGGAGAATTTTCAGCTTTGTAGTTCTGCCATGTGGTGTCCAGGATAAATAATGAGGTACAAGGCAATTAAAAAGCAACTGTCACTTAGAGGAATCTGCTTTTGCTCCAACTGAGCAGATTTTAAAGCAAAAATCTTCATGCAGAATATGATATTTAGCTGTTCTGCTGTGGGCACATGTTCACTGAGTAAATAATGAGAGAACGGTGGCATTTTTTTGGCTCTGTTAAAAATTGCTGTTTGTGCCCCTGTGGAGCAATTTACTTATTCCCTTTTTTTTTTGGGGGGGGGAGAAGACTTATGGAGTTAAATGTCTTGATAACTTTTGGGTTGGAGAGTTCCAATAGGGGGTATCAGGACCATTGTGAGTGAGGGGTTGTGTCAGTGGGTGAGGGATTTTCTAGACTCTCAAGTGAAAATGAAGTTGAGCTCTTTCCCTTTTTGTTGTGCTCAAATTTGGGCTCTGCTGAGGTTGCAGCTCTGTGGTCTGGCACTATTGGGTGCAAAAGGTGCATAAAATCATGGAATGGTTTGGGTGGGAAGGGGCCTTAAAGCCCATCCAGTCCCACCCCCTGCCATGAGCAGGGACACCTCCCACTAGCCCAGGTTGCTCCAACCTGGCCTTGGAATCTTCCTGGGATCCAGGGGCAGCCACACCTTCTCTGGGAAATTTATTCCAGTTTCTTACCACCCTCACAGGGAAGGATTTCTTTCCAATATCCAACCTAAATCTTCACTTTTCCAGTGGGAAGCCATTCCCTGTGTCCTGTCCCTCCATCCCTTGTCCCCAGTCCCTCTCCAGCTCTCCTGGAGCCCCTTTAGGCCCTGCCAGGGGCTCTCAGCTCTCCCTGGAGCCTTCTCTTCTCCAGGGGAACCCCCCCAGCTCTCCCAGCCTGGCTCCAGAGCAGAGGGGCTCCAGAATCCTGGAATGGTTTGAGTTGGGACTGTCAATCCTGCTGATTCCACGCCCTACCATGGGCAGGGACACCTCCCACTCTCCCAGGTTGCTCCAACCTGGCCTTGGACACTTCCAGGGATCCAGGGGCAGCCACAGCTTCTCTGCCCACCCTGGGCCAGGGCCTCCCCACCCTCCCAGCCAACAATTCCTTCCCAATGTCCCATCTAACCCTGCCTTCCTTCAGCTTAAGGCCATTTTCATTAAAACAAAACCTTAATACTGAACAGGTTTGAAGATCTCATCCCAAGCTGCCATTCCAAGTGGAAAACATCTTTATTATTTCCTCCCAACCTTGTTCTGGGAGCTGTGCAGGCACTTTCAGCCATATATTTTAGTTACTTTGATTTTTTTTTTGAAATGTAACGGAGTAAAACTTGTTTATTTTCTTCTTTTTTCTTCAAAGAAAATATTTAACTTTTCCCTTTTCCTGACTCACAAACTTCCCTGTGTGGGATGTGATACTGCTTTTAAATGCAGAGGGCCAGCTGGCAGCCCCTGCTCAGACATTTGTTGGTGGCTTTCTGAAGCCTGTCAGAAATCAGCTGTTTACTGATACCACTTTCTAACACTTTGATGGAATTTTCTTTTATCCATTATCCCACCCAGCCTTGCTGTTTCTCATTTCCAGCTGCTCTCCTTCAGGCAGGTTTGTTAAGAACCAAAATTTAAATGTTGTAAATGTCAAAGTAGAATATTTAAACATTCTTTCAATTTTAAAGTCAACTTTTCAGTTTAAATTCCAGGTTAATTTTTAATTTAAAACTTAATTTTTTAGTTAATTTTTTCCCCTCTAAATCAAACTTTAACAGTGTTTGATTTTGCCACTTAAACTATTTGTTCAATATTTAAATTTCGAGTCATTTGGGATGTAAGCTTTTCTTAAATTCTTGTATTGTCAGTCTTATATTTCTGGAAGTTTGAAATTCAGTGGGATGAAATTTTTTTAACTTTTAAAGAAAAAAAAAACCACCTCAGAATATTTATGCTAAAGAGGCTCCAGGGGGTAAAATGAAGCCAAATGCAATCACAGTGATATATAAGAACCAAAATCCTGCAGGAACATGGATTTTTTTTCCTCAGAAAGGAATGACATTCATCACAAGATGTTGAAATACTGATATATAACTAATATCAATCCTTTTCCTCTCAAATTGTAGGTAAACTGCACTTCTTTTCTGATGGCATCCTCTTTGCTCATCCCCACCACGGCAGCATTTCCATCTCCAAGAACCACATGAGTTCCATCTCCCTCTATGATGGGGTGAGTGTTTGCTCTGCTTTTACTGCCAGCAACTCTTTATCAATCTTTAACAATAATTCTGGTGCAAAATCTCCATTTCAGCCCCATTTCTTATTTCAGCTTTTACCTGTGTCTGTACAACTGTGATAACTGGTGCAAATCTCCACACTTGGTGCTGATTGACTTAACAAATCAGTGATTAGTGAGTAAAGAGGAGGGAATTTGGTATTAATCTGGGTGAGCAGTTTGGTGTTAATAGTGTGAAAATTGCTTTTGATTGAAGGAAAGGCTGAGGTGTTCTGGTGTCATGTGGTGTTTGGGAGGGTGAAATGCTGCCTTTTATTCACATTATATTCGAATATCACTTGTTGTGGCTCAGTGGGAACCGAGAGGTCCGTGGTGGCAGCTCAGCTGATTTTTCCTGCTCCAGGCAGCCACTCTGGGTTTAACTATCACTCCTTCAGAGTGCAAAAGAGATTATTTGGGTTGGCTACTGTTTTCCTAAAGTGGGGAAAATCCCAATTTCCTTTAGTTGCTCTTTTGTTGGGGTACCTCCATGTATGATTTCATCCTCTAATCCAGGAAAGCAGTGAACCACGACCCCAGTGTGTGATCCAAACACATTCCAGCCCAGGAATCTCACCTGAGCTGCCTTTCCTTGGACATCACGGGCTGCCCCTTGGAGTTTAAGAAGCTATTTTAACACTGACCTTCCTTCTATTGTTTGAGTCAAGACACTCACTTTCAGAAAGCTTCCTATTTCTGGGTCCTGGCCATCCCTGCTGAACTGGTGCCAGATTTTTGTGTGAGGCAAAGCCTTGACAGGGAGAATATTATTGTTCTACTGACTTGGCATAATGCAAGGGTGGAGGGTTTGAACTGCTCAGAAGCGACAGGAGAAGCAGGGTAATTGTTCCTTCCTCTTTTCCAAGAGTTACTGCAACAGTATTCATGGAAAAAGAAAGGTTAACTTAATGCTGGGATTCAAATAAAAGATACAAAGGCTTGAAGTGATGCAAAGTGCAGGTTTTTAGCAGCTCTGTCGCCGTGTTCTACTTTTTAACTTGAAAATATCTGAGCTTTTGCTTCAACACGGAGAAACTGGGCACAGAGCTGAGCTCCTGAAATCCTTGAGGCTCGTGGACATGGAGACAGAGTGGATTTTGGCCATTCATCCACAAATATTCCCAAGTAATATTTAGATTTCACACTGTTAACATCTCGTAAAACTTGGAACCGGCTCCTTTTACCGTCGTGTCCGTGGGGATTATTGCTGCTGCTTTTCGGCTTTTTTCAATTTTGTGGAGCCCCAAATGTTTTCCAGGACAAGGAGCACATTTGTTGGACACTTCACAGGTGTATGAGTTGGCCTTTCAGCCACATCCCAGGAAATCTCTGGGCCATCCTGCAGAATCCAGGATCTGTGGGTTCTTAGTCCCAAAAACCATTTTCTTTTAAGAGAAATTGTTCTCTCGTAGGAGAATATTTTTTGTGTGTTCCTCACTCACCTCAGTGACTTTGAGAGGATTATTTTTATAATTAATCCCTCAGTCAGCAAAGGATGAAGATTCTGTTTGCAAATGTCTCTGAATTGATAGCAGCTCTTATGTAACAGTTCCCCAACTCGAGCTTTTTCTTCTCCAGAATTAGTACATTGAGTTACTTTCCCAGTTCTGTTGACAGGGAGGTGGATGACATTCACTTTCTGGTTTGAACCCTAAGGCATGGAATCCCTGTTTCCCAGGGATGTTTCATGCTGGCAAATTGTCCTGATTTTCTAATACTTTGGTGTGACAAGAGTTCCAGGTCCAAGCTTGAGCCTGTCTTGAAATCCAGAATCACAGAGTCGTGGAAATGGTTTGGGTTGGAAGGGACCTTAAAGCTCATCCAGTTCCAACCCCTTGCCATGGGCAGGGACACCTTCCACTATCCCAGGTTGCTCCAAACCCTCTCCAACCTGGCCTTGGACACTTCCAGGGATGGAGCATCTAATCTGGGAAAAACAAACAAAAAAACAACCCCCAAAAGACCAAGGGTCAGTGTTTCATAGAACAAGAATCAGACAACCTGAGTTCAGCGCTTCTGAGGGAGACACAACTTGTGGGCTTCAGGGTCCTGTTGGTGAAGACAATTCAGATAAAAAAGCAAGAAATTTAGTAGAACTTGTGCTCAGTGAAGAATCTGAGAGAAAAGGGGCACTTCCAACATGCAAGTGAGCTGCTCTTTGAATGACAGGCCTGAGAGTTGTGTCTTGTGCCAGAACGGCCCCTGTCAGGTCAGAAGCTGAAGAGCATGGTGCAGAAACTTTGCAATAGCACCAAACTTCCAATCTTTTTAGTTATTTTGAAGCATTTAAGTCATTTGAGGTGGCATTTCATTCATTCTCCATGTGGTGTCTGTGTCAGAGGTGTGTGGGTGTGGATGAAGAAGAGTTTGTTGGGAAGCATTAACAGAAGAAAGGTCTATTTTTTTTTGATGGGGAAAAGAGTAGATATTAAAAAGCAAGCTTTTCTTTTCAAGACAAAACTTAGGTGTTTAAAAGCATCTCAAATCCTTTATTTTAAGCTTCTGATATCTCCAGAAGCTGCAAAATAGGAATTCAGGGGGCCTATAAGTGGCTTCAGTTGACCCTTGTGCTCCATCCCTGTGCCATGGAAACTCAGGAATGCCCAGCTCTTTGTGCCTGGGGGTGACTGTAACAGTTTTTTTCTCATCTCTGCTGTTTAATGCATGAAGCCTTTTTTTCACTTTCAAGAGCTGTTAATGATAACTTGTCCTGTTTTTCCCATTTCTAGGATTCAAACAGTGTTGTTGCTGCTCTCTTCATAGACTTCAAAAGTTCCCTGCTTCCTCACCTCCCAGTTGAATTCCATACCCAGAACAACTTTCTGATGATTGCACTTTTCCCCAAAAGAAAGATTTATAAAGCTTTTTACTCACAGGTAAAGGAAAAAAAAGATTGGTAAGCTTTCCTTAAGTTCTTGTATTGTCAGTCTTATATTTCTGGAAGTTTGAAATTCAACAGGATGAAATTTTTTTAACTTTTAAAGAAAAAAAAAACACCTCAGAATATTTATGATAAAGAGGCTCCAGGGGGTAAAATGAAGCCAAATGCAATCATAATGATATATAAAATAATATATAAATCATGGGGACCCCCATAATTCCTGTGTTTAAGATGAGACACAACGGTGAGTTTGGTGCCTGTATTAACTAAGTTTGGAGAGAA
Source organism: Manacus candei (assembly GCF_025592945.1). NCBI lineage: Eukaryota > Metazoa > Chordata > Aves > Passeriformes > Pipridae > Manacus > Manacus candei. The sequence continues at coordinate 14,038,977 of NW_026138096.1, read as the reverse complement.
GGGGTTTATGTCTCACATAAATTGAGCCACTAAAGCTTGTTGCCTGATGAGTAAATACAGGGAGAGTTAAAATTCTTTCATCAGTCTTCACAAACAAAACCTTTTCAACGTAGAATCAATATAAAATCTGCTGCTTTGGGATCTCCAGGGTCTCTCTTCCAACTGGGAACTCTGATTCTTTGTGTGACCTGTGGCATCTGCCTTGCAAACTCAAGCTTATCAAGGCCTAGACCATCCCAGGAGTGTTATTGCTCCTGATCTCAGGACCTTGCATGTGTGAGAAGCCTGAATTTCTGTCTGAATTTCTGGGGTGGGGTGGTGTTTGTGCAGTTTAATGCTCCCCATGTGCTTCCCTTTGCCTGCTCTGAGAGCTCCTTTCCTGGGAGCTGCATTTCCATGTGTGCCCTTGGCTGCAGCAGTTCCATGGAGTGGCAGAGGTTCTATTGTGTGGGGTTTTTTTTTGTGGTCAGACACGTTGGGATCCTGGTTCTTAGGGAAGTTCTGTGGAAGGCTTTAAGTCTCCCATATGGCATTGTGTTGTTCCCTGAATGGATTGGCCTCATTCAGAGTGCTGCAGAGGCTTTTAATAAACCCAGCTTGGGAACAATGGTGCTTTTGAGGAAATGAGCCTGGAGATTTTAGGACTTCACAAGGGCTTTTTGGGATGTGATCATCACACTGGACTGGGAAAGACCACCTAGCTCAGTGAGTAGTCCCCACTGGAAGTATTAATGGCACCATAAAATGTCCCCTCCTTTTATCTTAAGTGTTTAAATTCTTCCCACTGTTCCACTCTGTGAATGGCTGGGAATCTGTTTGTTTGGTTTGGGATTTTCAGCCTATTTTACGAGTTCTACTTTTATATCTGTTTTATTTTTCTCTCCTCTCCCAGCACACACCCTTGAGATATCCAGAAATTTCAGACCTATTCTTTCTGCCTTATTTGGCCTAATAAAATAAAACCAGATCCTTTGTAATCTGTGCCTATAAAAAGTTCTCTTTTCTTCTGAGTGTTGCAGTGCTTTTCTTTTGATCTTTTTTTTTTGGCTGTAGACATCCAAACTGTGTGCAGTGTCTGAGATCATAGAATCATAGATGAGGGGGTTTGTTTCCTGTACAGAGGCATTAACAATTCCCTGCTCTGAAAATGTTCTGAGATCCCCTTGGTTTGCCTTTACTTTTCACTGCTGCCTTGGATTCACAGATTCACAGACCTTCAGGTCCTTCCTCTCTTGCCCATTGATGTTCCAGCTGATTTTAGAAACATTTCTTCCTTTCATGCTTACCTTCCTCTTTATTTTTCCTTCCATTTCCTCCCAGAATGTTTCTAGCATTCTTAAATTTACTTTTCCATGAGGCATCTCCCAGCTTAGCTCCCCAAAATGCTGTCAGTTCACTTCAGCCTCCCGAATTCATTGCAGAGGATATCCCAGGGCATTCCCTGAACAACTCTGCTGCTGGACTTGCCCAGCCTCTGCTGCTTTTTCTCAGAGCTATTTATCCCTGTCCTCTTTTAAATTCACTTTTTACCACACAGGGGTTCAGTTTCTGCAGTTGAAGCTTCTCATCTGGCCCCACACCAAGTCGCTTTGCTAAAATTCAAGTCAATAAAACAAACCTTTTGTCTTAAAGATGTTCCCTCCTGAATAAAAACTCTCCATCAGGTGGAGTGCCCCCGGCTGTGTGAGCCTTGGAAACTTGTTGTTGTGGTTTGTCAGTTTTTACCTTCAGGTATTTATTGATTTGCACCAAAATTCTCTCTATAAATCCACGTGCCCTTGAAGTCTCACAGATCCCAAGGATTCACTAAGATGGAGGTGCTGGTTTTACTCCTCTAAATCATCATACCTCACTTATTGGACCTGTGCTTGAGTTATTCCAAGCTTCCTGGAAACAGGGAATGGCAGATACCTGTTCCTGCAGACCTGGGTTTGTTAAAAACTGAGGTGGTGGCAGGATTTTGAGCACACAGAGCTGAAATCTGGTTTTACAAATCCTGTGAAAATGGGACAAAACCTTTCACATCCTCCCTCTCATGGGTAAGGGAGAAAGGTTTGTTCAGGCTTTGGGATGTGTTGATTTCCCTTGTTTTCTCCACCTTCTCTAAAGCCCACAGCAGCTCTTTTGCCTGACCTGTGTTTTCACTTCATCCCCAGCCCTTTTCCTCCTCCAGAATACAATTTTCCCTTCTTCCCATCCCTTGGAGGCATTTCTTTTAGTCTCTCCTACATCTTTTGAAGTGGCTGGGTTTTTTTTTTTTTTTTTCTGGTTGCCTGGATCTTTCTGCACAGGCAATATTGCCTTTGTTAAGATCAGAAAGATCTTTTATTCTGCTGGTTTTTTATCTCCTGCCCTGGTGTTTGGGATGCTGATTTGTTAATGGGAAGCAGTTGTCTCCCCTCCAAGTTGTTTTGTCTCGCAGAAAGTTATTGTGAGAAATGACAATGGCTGTTGCCTTTTCCTTAGGAAAAGAAGGGAAATACCGAGCCCTGACTGTGTGATTCATCTGAATCTGATTTCTAGGTTCACAGTGCCAGTCAGATTAATGTGCCTTGGCTGGAGCAATGGGATGGGAGCCAAAACATCACTCCCTGGAGGAATGAAGGGCTCCCTTTTGCTTTTGGGAAGGAGCAGAGTTTTTCTTAAATGTCTAGAAATGTTTGCTGCAGTCTTACCTCATGAAAATGGTAATAGGACTTAAAAGAGGCTTGAATTAATTCAATTCCTGCTGTTCAGCACTTGGGTTATAAACACCTACATTTTTGTCAGGGAAAACTAAAGTGTTTCAGTGAAGTTACTTCTTAAAGCAGTTCCAGCCCAGCCACAGAGGTCACAAAATCTGATCTGTGGAGACTTTTGCCATCATTTGAATTCATGGAATGGTTTGAGTTGGAAGGGACCTTAAAGATCATCTCATTCCATCCCCTGCCATGGGCAGGGACACCTTCCACTAGCCCAGCTTGCTCCAAGCCCCATCCAACCTGGCCTTGGACACTTCCAGGGATTCAGGGACAGCCACAGCTTCTCTGGGCAATTCTTGCAGCAAACCCAGTATTGTGTAATATTTGATGGCCAGTGAAAATGGCTGAACAAATGGACAATGAATCCCTGAACAAATGGACAGTCAATCCCTGAACAAATGGAAAGCAAATTTGGGACAATAACAATGCTCATGCCCAACTCTGCTTTGCTCCAGGTTTTCTCCTCGTGGCAAAACCAGGCAAGCTCAGGATTATCTTTAAGGGTTGTCCAGGAAGAATTCCTGTCTGTGGAACAAAAGAGAATGTAAGTTCCTACCAGTGCAGTGCAATTCCACATAAACTGTGTGCTACAGTCAGAAAAATGCTGTTACTCATTGATTTGGACAAAAATTAAAAAAAGAATCGTTGCCTTCTTAGTGCAACACTCACTTTATTTTTTTTGGTACTATTTAATATGTAGCCATGTGGTTTAAAGAACATCAATGTTTAGGTTTCTCCTTTAACTAATTCATTAATTACTTTGCTTCTTTTAGGCATTCCAGTGTTCAGAAGCTCTTTAATGCCTTGTCTTTTCCTTCTGGGGAAAGATGCAGGGAGCTGAAATTATCCTCTGCCCTTCCAGAATTGGAGAGGTGAGAAGTTATTTTTGTGTTCAGGGGCTGAGTTTTGTCAGAAATGATACCAAATTATTTTAGTACATGTAGTCATCTAAAAATTGCTTATTAAATAATTCTTCAATCATTTCTGTTGTGAGATGAATTCTTTCCTCTCCAGTTTGACCTTTGGATAATCTTATTTTAGCGATTTCCTGGCTATTTTTACGAATTAAATCTTTTGCTCGTGGTTGTAAAGAAAATAAAACTTTTTATTTTCACAAGGTTTGTGAGACATTTCACCATCAGCAGCGTCAGCAACAAGCCAGTGGTGAGGGCACATCTCCCTGTTTTGTTGCAGCAGTCAGAAACCACTCCTGAGAGCAAAGCAGAGAGTGAGAAGGTGAGGACAATAATAATAATAATAATAATAATAATAATAATAATAATTCACTATGAACTCAACAGTAATTCCTAGTGTAGAATATTTAATAAATGTTGCCATTAGTGTAATAAAAGCACTGCTGGATGTCCAGCCATACTCTGCCTCCTCCTCCAGTACCACCAGCTCCCACTGAACTGGATTCTTAGAATATGAATAATTTTCCTGGTTACATATGTAGTTTTTTTTCCCACTTAAACAATCTTTTGGAAGTACAAATGGCTTGTGAAAATGAGGTGTAAATCTTCAAGTTTTCTCTTCTGTCCAGAGAGACTTGGCCCTAAAGCAGCAGCTTGTTTTTATGAATTGCTGCATAATTTAACTGAATTGTTCTCTGGAACATAAAAGTCCTTTAAATAGCATGGAGGGAGCACATGATATTTAACATTTGCTGATATTATCTGTAGAACACTCCTTTCTCTATAGGGGCAGTAACAATTGGTCAACTTAAGGCCTGCTTTAAATAGCATTTTCAGAGAAAATATTTCCTTGTAACTTCCCAGCATTTGAAACCTGCTGAAAGCAACCAAGGCAGAGCAGCAGGAATATAATTCCCTTGGAATATTGCAGTGTGGTGGCACTCATTTCCTGGGATCTGCTTCAGAGACCCTACTGACACTTAATTCATAAACACTTGGGAATGATTTTAAATCTGATTTTAAGGTTGGTTTAACTGTGTGTGTTTAAGAAAGAAAGAAAAACATGTTTGAATGTGCCCTTTTCATCATGAAAACAAACTATTTGGTGTCTTTTCTCGTGTTTCTGTGGTTACTGTCACTTCATTTTGTGTTTTGAGTTAAGATTTTATCAAAATAGAGGCCTTGGGGGTGTTTAATTGTTGTAGCTCATTGCTGATGTTGGACTTGTCCCCTTCTTCCCTGTTCCCTGTTTTCCAGGTGATCATCACCATCCTCACTGGGCTCCCAGGATGTCGTTCCAGTGATCTCTGTGCTTTCCTCGTCACCTTTACCAAGGAGTATGGAAGGTTTGTACAGTCCTGGTTGTATTAATCACCAAAAAACAACCTGACATGATTAAATTATCCATGTTTAATTGTTATTTTTAAACCTCGTTTCTAATTTGTAAAGAGAAGTGTTGTAAGAATAAGGTCAGTAAACATTTTTGAGGTCCTGTAGGGTCTGTTACTTCACTTTTATGACTTCAGGTATCTCACTTAACTGTGTCTCCAGGTAGATTTGCCCTTAAATTTTAAATATTCAGACAGAAAAAATAGCCCAGGAGGTTTTTTTGTTGCTGTTCCATGTTAGGAAAAGCACAGGAATCCCTGCAGATCTCACGTGTACCTGGAATGCCACTGAGGTTACAACAGTCAGGAGAAATCTCAGAAGGGCCAAATGAATCCTGCCTTAAGCAAGGATAGAAGGTGCCACAAATTGAAGGAAATGAGTGAAGAGCTTCCTTTTTTGGGGAAAAGACTCCCCTGGCACTCCTTGTTTTTAATGTGACCTGATTTCTATTCTGCAGGAGCAGGAGGTGCGTTCAGGACATTGTTGTGTGGCAACAAGATAAATCTAGGGGAGGAATTTTTTCATTCTGTGTGTTGATAGAGCTTCTGGAAAATCAAAAGAAACAGTTGTTATCCTTTTAAATCTTGCAGCCAAACACCTCAGCATTTCATCTTAGTCATGTTCTGCATGTTTTTCACTTTTTACTCAGCGTCTTGATATTATCAAGTTGATTCAGGGGAGTTTTTTGGTTCTGTTATAGGGCAAAGTGACTTTTGAAGGTTGTGTAATAATACTTTTCATCACGTTTCCTGCAAATGTCAGTGCTGTTTTCCATTTTTGCAGTGGAAATATTTTCATGCCCAGAGTCTTTTGAATTGGATTCGTATCATTTTTGATGTTTACTGCATCACTGACAGTGATCACAGTTACTGCTGTGATGCACAGCTTTGAAAAAAAAGCTGTTCAACATTGTTTTATTAAAAAACCAACCAACCAAAAAAAAACAACCTTGTGGCACTAATGTAAAGAATGTACCTGTGCTGGAAAGGACAGAAAGCCAAGTCAATCCCCCTTTCCCACGTGGTCAGGTGGAATGAGCTGATGATGAGCTGGTGAGAGATGTGGGATCTTGGGGTTGTCAAAATTTATTTTCAGTCTGTTGGTTCCAAATAAAAAGAGAACAGAAATGTTGTGTCACAGAACGTGAACCCCTTTCCTTGGTTCCTGTTGTTTAGGTGGATTGTTTATAGGCAGACCATGGATAGCCCAGAATGTTTCAGTGCCACCCACTTCCAGAGGTACCTGTCCGGGGTCCTGGAGGCTCAGCAGAACCTCGGGGGCCGTCAGTCCATGTTCTCCAAAAAGAACAAGAGGCTCCTGGTGGTCCTGCAGGGGTAAGTGTTTGAAACTGTGGCAGTGTTGCAGAGAATAAGGGATTTTTCAATCCCCTTCCTATTTCCCAGGCATTTTTAAACTTTCCCTTTAAGATTCTGAGCTCCAGTGTGGCACTCTGGGAATTCTGTTTTATAGGTGTACTAAACTCAGCTTCTCTGCACCTCTTGATATTATTGGTTGTTGCTCCTTTGGAAGGAGTGTCCATGGGATTCCTTCAGTCATTTGGAAGCAATGGGCACTCACAGCCCAGACCCCCCCGTGCCCTGGGCTGATCCCCCAGCGTGGGCAGAGGGCAGGGGGGGATTCTGCCCCTCTGCCCCTGTCTGAGGTGAGACCCCCCTGCAGAGCTGCTCCAGCCCTGGGAACAACAGCACAAGGATGTGGAGCTGCTGGAGAGAGTCCAGAGGAGGCCCCGGAGCTGCTGCCAGGGCTGGAGCCCCTCTGCTCTGGAGCCAGGCTGGGAGAGCTGGGGGGGTTCCCCTGGAGAAGAGAAGGCTCCAGGGAGAGCTGAGAGCCCCTGGCAGGGCCTAAAGGGGCTCCAGGAGAGCTGGAGAGGGACTGGGGACAAGGCATGGAGGGACAGGACACAGGGAATGGCTTCCCAGTGCCAGAGGGCAGGGATAGATGGGATATTGAGAAGGAATTGTTGACTGTGAGGGTGGGGAGGCCCTGGCACAGGTTGGGCAGAGAAGCTGTGGCTGCCCCTGGATCCCTGGAAGTGTCCAAGGCCAGGTTGGACAGGGCTTGGAGCAACCTGGGCTATTGGAAGGTGTCCCTGCCCTTGGCAGGGGGTGAGACTGGATGATCTTTAAGGTCCCTTCCAACCCAAACCCTCCTATGATTCCATGGCTGTGCCCTTTGGAGCTGCCAGCACAGAGCAGGGCTGTCAGAACTCTTTGCCTGATGAAAGAGGTGATATTGGAGTAACACTTATTAACATGTTTCTGAGAAATGCCAGTTTTCTTGTGGAATAAAGGTGAAGACTCTGAGCCACCTCTGTTTGACATTTCCATCTCCAGGGTAGCATTTGAGGACCAGGATCACCTGCAACAAGTTTCCCCCCTCTGTTTCTGAGTCATTATAAGGTGACACAAACTAACCAACACACCCTGACCTGACTGGAATGGTTTTACTTCCCAGGATTCAAAGTGTTCCTCTGTTTCACTACATGGAGCTCAGCATTTTCTTCATTATAAACCATTCTGATAGTGCTAAAAATCATCTTTTTTTTCCATTTAGAGCCACATTTGCATTTTTTTTTTTTACTCAGAATTAGCAGGAGTGGTGTAAAGTCCAGCAATGTGCAAAATAACTGGTATTCTGTAGCAGCAGTGGCTTCAGGAACAGCTAATTGGCAGTTTTCCATCCTTTCTGGATAGTTGGATATTGGTACAGACAGCTCTAGAGTAGCTGGAATTCTCTAAATAATCCATTAAATTGCTACCTGACAGCACAGTTTTGAGAGAAGGTTGTGACTGGCTGAGAAATAAACACCTGGAATTAAAACTCAGGTTCACTTAAACTTTGTGATCACACAGAAATAGGACCCAACAGTGTCTGGAGCAGTGAATAAGAAATAAACTCATTGATTATATTAAAATTAATAAATACATTAATTACAGAAGCATATTTAAATTGGGATGCTGATAAGTGAGAGGGTGTTGCTTTTTTATTTCTTTTTCTTTTTTTTAATTTGACTTGTGTTTAATATGCTTGGCATTAGGTGTAACTTACTTTTGTTATATTATGCTTTTTGTGCTTCCTGAAAGCTGGACTTTTTATCCTGCTTTTCTCTCTGTGTTGTCAATAATTATTTTTAAGGTAACTCTCAATCAGCTCCATTTGTCTGGATTGGCTTAAATTGGATTTGCCAAGTTTTGAGCTGCTTTCTCACTATTCAATGGACTTTTTTAGGAATCCAACCTTCTTGCTAGTGATGGATTTCTTCCTAAATGGTGGAATGTGTCCTTCTGCTTCTCTAAAACCACATTTCATTCTCTTTTCTTACAGATACACTGATGTTATTGATGTTGTACAAGCTCTGCAGACTCACCCTGACCCAGATGTGAAATCTTCCTTCCTCATTGGAGCAGTGAACACCTGTGTGGAGCCCCTGAGCTGCTACATGGAGCACAGGTATGCTTTAAAATATATTTAAAAGCAGATATGTGTGTTTGTAAGATCACTTTTATAATAATTAGGGATATATGATGGTTAAATGCCAGTGAAGTGTCTTAAATCCCATAAAACTTGGAAGTGCTCTTTGATTTATCAGGATGGCACTTGATTTCCACAAGGTATAGAATTATATATTATATTAATGAAAGTTTAGCTTCTGGAAGAACAAACTAAATCTACTTAAATACATAAGTCTAGGTAAGGATTTTGTATAATTTGGACAGCCCCCTGTCCCTCTAAATCATTTTATTTCTTACAACCCTTTTTGGAATTTGGACTGAAAATCGAGACGTTCATCTGGGTTTGGGTTCTTGATTCTGTCACTGCTTTGGGCCGTTAAAAGAAAGACTTTGCAGCCTTTAAACGTGGAACTGAAGGGAAGCAATCCCAAATTCAGTGGAAGGGAATGACAAAGCACGGAAGCCAAAGCACTGCAAGTGTTAAAACCTGATATCCTGGGTCACTGCAGAGCCAGGGCGGGGAGGAAACGCTCGCCAAGCCAAGTCGGTGACATTTGGAAACACTGTGCCTTGGTTGCTGTTTCGTAGTTAGATGTGTGTGCTCCAGACTTCAGCAAACATGGGAATCATCTCTTAGATTTCTCTGTGAAATTGTAACCCTCCCCTTTTTTAATTATGCCTTGCAGCTGAGTTGATCAAAGTAAGTGGAAGCAGTTAGAGTGTTCGGAGTTGTTAGCGTCGCTTCTGTTTGTGAGCCAACTCTGTGCTCCACAGCTTAGAGCTGAACTGCCCGAGCAGTTTATAAAAGTGCATTCCTGAGATTTCCTGGCTGTTCTTAACCACTAACCACTGTGCTGCTTGTGCTTTGCAGTAGTCAATAAATAGACCTTATCTTGCTGCTTTCTTCTTGTCTCCGTGACAAAGGTTGTCAAGAAATAATAAAACTCCCGTGAACTCCTGGGGATTTGGTGCTGGAGTGCTGCTTAAACTTGTGCTTTCCATAATTGGAGGAAAGACAAGTTCCATTTCTTGTTGGTTTTAACTCACTAATGTGTCACTAGCCCTGGTCCTGAGTAGCATTTAGAGCAGCCCAGCCTGCAGTGCTTTAACCAGCAGAGTTTTGTCTCCTCCAGTGCAGGAGCAGTTGAAGGAAGAGGCTCAGCCTGTGCTGTGGGTCGTTTATGTCTTGCTTTGAAGTTTGTTCTGATCAGAATTTACCAAGTAGTGCCAATGGCAGCTCTTGCAGTTGGGCAGCTTTGGTGATTTCACTGTGGGAATGCACAAGAGTGGGTTCAATGTTTGGCTTGAAACTTTTGCAGTCGAGAAAATCAAACCCCTTTCCTGCCTCAAAGTTCATTCCTGTAGAGATCCAGCTCTTCCATGAGCCTGGGATGGAGCTTTTCCCTTCAAAGTTTTCCCTAAAACTATCTTTGAATAGCAAACCAGAGCAGGGGGAGAGGGAGTTGAAGTGGGACTCTCTCTAGAGCTTTGTGTGCATGCTAAAGCTTTTAAATTATAAAAATAATGATAAAAATAATTGTCACTTGTCTGACACAGCACCAGAAATTGGCATCATTATTACAATCTTCCCATGAAGAGTTCCCACCGTGCTTGGAAGGCAAATTTTTTTAAGACAAGCATAAAAAAATTCCTGTTGTTTAAATAGGAATTCTGGTGACCTTGAAGCCTTTCTGACTCTCTGGAATACACAGTGGATTGTGTGGTGGGAATTAGCTCTTAAATCCATTGGAGAACTAAAACCAGCTACAAAACTAGTTCTTGGGGAAGAAGTCCTGAGAGACACAACCTGTGGGGATGTTCCAGTGGTGTGGAGTGAGGAAAGGAAGCATGAAAATGGTTTGGTTAGTGAGATTGTAGCTGTCAGTGTCCAAACAAATGTACATGTTTTGCTTAAATAACAATATCCAGCCTTGATATACAAACTTTTTGGTTTTTTAGGCTTCTTTTTCCCAAGTTCTTGGACCAGTGTTCCCAAGGTAGGTGTCACTTTTCTTGACTTGGTGCTCTGCAGAACAAGCAGCTGATCCACGTGGCCAAATGAATACATTTATATTATATATTTAGCTATAAATTCACGTAGCCAAAGGATCATGATAAACCCTTGGAGAACAGACAATCTCTGCCCAAACTATCAAACATCACAGGCACCTGGAGAAGGTGGAAGATTCTGGAACATGGTCCCTTCCCACCCAAACCATTCCATGAATTCCTGGTTCTATGGAAGAAGTTTAAGTGTCAAGAGCAGAAGCAGATTTGACAGTTGTTCTTTTGTGCAGCTGATGCACAACATTAAGGCAGGACAGAACATTTCTTTTCAAGGTACCAGCTCTCCCTCCCTCTCAGCATAGAACACGTATTTTCAGGATGAAAATATGAGATACCACTACTGGACTGGTGAGAGAGATCAAACCAATAACAATATAGAAGCAAAATGACATTATTTATTAAAAGCAAGTAAGAAAAAAAGTCCACAGGTAACTCAAATATATGCAGAGGTTTACATATTTTGCTGTATTTTCTGAAGAAGAAACTCTGCTTTTAAGTTGAGATTTGGATCTCCATATATATGTGTGTATATATGTAAATGTATATATACATATATATGTATATGTATATTAACATGTATGTGTACATATATGAGTAAATATATATATTATATATTTACACATATATTTACACATATATGTACACATACATACATATGTACACATATATGTACACATATATGTGTGTATACACACACATATACATATATATGTGTATATATATACATATATATGTATATATGTATTTTTAAGTCACTGTTGTACTGCAGCTGGAAAGTATATAGATGCTGCATATAGATCATTATTTTATTTTTATTTGGAGGAAAATGTTGGTGCTGCAAATTGGGGAAAACTGTCCTGATTATAACCATGGGGGGATTTGCAGAGGGAAGGAGAATATTAAGAATATAAAGAATTATCAGTAACTGCAGAGAAGTTAAAAGTGCAAGCATGCCTTTTTGTAGTGTGACAGAATAAAAAAGAAAAATAAAAATAATAAAATAAATGAAAATAATAAAGCTATCTTTTTTTTTTTTAAAGTGATTTGTACAGACCTAATTGAGGGACAATTTGTCCTTGTTGAAGGAGGAACTAGAAAATGCTCAGGACAGGCACAGCTAATTTTCCTACAGTCAAAATGCTGGAAAAAAAATTACAAATGCTGGAGGTTAGAGGAATATTCTACTGGCAGGGAATTATTTGTGCTCACTGGAAAGTTTTGTCCTGTAGTTTTCAGGTACAGAATGTGACACTGGAGGGCCCAGAGGGCCCCACGTGTGAAGAAATCGTTTCCCATAAATAGGGGTAATTTTTGTGCAGGAAGTTTTAGGGGGAGAAGTGTGCTTGGAACTGAGATGGGGGACACTCCAGCTTTCCAGACTAATGCAGAACTGTGTCGTGTGTGGTGCAGGGAATTTAGTTCTGTGTAATTTATAGAACTGTGGAATGGTTTGGGCTGGAAGGAACCTTAAGGATCACAGAGTTCCAACCCCCTGCCATGGGCAGGGACACCTTCCACTAGCCCAGGTTGCTCCAAACCCCATCCAACCTGGCCTTGGACATTTCCAGGGATCCAGGGGCAGCCACAGCTTCTCTGGGTGATCTGAGATATCTCTCAACAGAGAGAATTCCTTGTGATTGCACATAATTGAGAATTTAATTCTGGTGCAGCAATAGCGAGATTTACTGAGACATTCACTTTGAGAGATACTGATCCTACTTGTCCATAGGATATTCCATGAGTCTGAGTTGGAAGGGACCCACAAGGACCATCCAGTCCAACTCCTGACCCTGCCCAGGACACCCCAACAATCCCACCCTGTCCCTAAGAGGGTTGTCTAAACCCTCCTGGAACTCTGGCAGCCTTGGGACCATGAGCATTCCCTGGGGAGTCTGGTCAGTGCCCAACCACCCTCTGGGGAAATTCTTGGGGTGTTGTGCACCCCAATATTGTTGTTTGTGTTCCTTTGTCACCAGTGAGCCAAGGCAGTGTTGGGCATTGAACAAATCTGAAAACAGAAACTTGTAGGTGTAAAGAAAACCAAGTGTGGGCACAGGCAAGTAGGAATGAGTCAGACCTTTGGGATACCTACCTTGTCCACATAAGTGTCTTGGAAAATTTGGGGGTGAGTGGGGTTTCCCTTGTGCTGCTGCTTTCCAGGTCTCTTCTGCTGTTGGTTTCTCTATAACAAAGGGTCCCTGTGCACATTATTGATGTGACATCATTTTCCATGAGTTACATTCCTGTTTGGAAAGCCCCAAGAGCAGCAGAGGCAGATGAGGATGGAGGCAGACTGACAAAGCCTCCAGCAGAGTGACCAACAGGAGCAGTTTTGCTGTGCACATTTGCTTCACCTTTTCCAAAAAAATCCTGCCATCATCTCTGTGCTGTAATTCCCTTTTATCTCTCCTTTCTTCCCTGTTTTAATTCTTTCCTTTCCTGCACAGAAGCTGTAACGTGACACCTTCCCAATCCGAGGGCACTTTGGCATCTCTTGTAAAACAGTTTCATATACAACTCAAATTAAGACATCACCATTGTTAAATATGCCCATTGTACATTTGGGAGCAAAGAGGCTCCATTATTTTCCTAAAGCATATGTATTTTTAATCCATCCCTCCTGTTTCTTTCCTGCTCCTATTGAACATGCTATTCCCCAGGCTGCAAGGAATTTTTTCTTTAGATCAGGGTATAAAGAATCAAACAAAACTGGGTGGTCTCCAAAATGCATCTCTTAGAAACAGGGATGGCAGTGGCAGTTTAAATAGGAATGGTTTGGGTTGGAAGGGACCTCAGAGACCATCCCATTCCACCCCCTGCCATGGGCAGGGACACCTTCCACTATGCCAGATTGCTCCAAGCCCTGTCCAACTGGTCTTGGATGCTTCCAGGATGGGATTATGAGCTGATTCATACTTTATCTTATTCATACTTCAGCTTATTCATACTTTTCATTTTAATTGCATGATTAATATCCCCGAACTTGATATCATTTCAAACCTGCACATAACTTAAATTTTGAATCATTCTTGCTGTTCTGCCCCTTCAAAAGCAAGTGGATATTGGAGAGGACATGGATGTTCCTGAAGTTGGAGTGGAGACCTCTGTGGGAGTTTAAAAAAAGGAGAAATACAATGATGGAGATTTGTTTGGGGCGTTATGAAAATTTGAGTTTGAAAGGGTCAGTGATGGAAGGAGCAGCAATGGGGAGCATATGGTGCAATATAAGTGCCCCAGAACTACTTGGTGCAGGAATTTCTGGGTGAAGAAGCCTCTGCAGGACTTCTGTGAAGACTAGGAATAGCTGCAGGCAGCAGATGATGGGGTGAACTTCATTACATCTTCTTTAAATGGTGATGGGGGCAGGGGAATTAAATCCTGCTTCAGTTGTTCCTGGATGCTGGAGAGTTTCTGTTCTGCCTTACAGCAGAGTGTCTGAACTGAGCTGCACACCTTAAGCAAAGAAATAACAGTCACCCTAAAATCAGAGAATCATTCAGGTTGGAAAAGCCCTCTGAGATCATCAGGTCCAACCATCAGGCACCACCACCACGGTCACCACTAACCCATGTCCTTCAGTGCCACATCCACAGTTTTTTTAGCACTTCCAGGGATGGTGATTCCACTGCTGCCCTCAGCAGCCAATTCCAGTGCTTGACAACCCTTTCCATGAAGAAATGGTTCCTGATATCTAATCCAAACCTCCCCTGGCACAACTTGAGGCCGTTTCCTTTATGTTTCCTCTCCTTTCCTTACATGTTCTGGACCATCCTGACATCCTGGGGAGTCCCAGAGTGTTGGCACTGCAGTGTCTGTGAGGGAGCTGGGCTGAAGCTCAAATCATGTATAATTGGGAAGCAGGGATCCTGTAACACTGAAATTAATTGGATTTTTTTCTCTGTTATCTTTTTGATGCCTCGTGGGTTCACACGTGTTGTCTGAACTCCATTTTGGTGTTGTCTTGTCTTTCTTGAAAGACAAGAAATAACCCCAAACCCTTCTCTTGTTTTTAAAAGTGGCAGCTGCCAGAGTCCAAAATACTGCTTTTTAGCTGTTTAGCCTCTTTACTGCACGTTGAATTCACCAAGAGGCTTCGTGGTTTCTATTAACATAGTCCTGCTCAAATTGATTCTTGTAGGAATTTGTTATTTTAATTAATTGAGTCTTTTGATTGAGTCTGAATTGCCTCTGTTAGATGAAAGATACTTTGCTTGGTTTTTTGTTCTTTTTTTTGCTCTTTAATAACTGGAGGCAGTGAGAGGGAAGGGAAATAAGAGAAGAATGGCTGATGTATCACTTAATCATTTCTTTATCGCTGCTTACATGTAAATTATGCTCTGATTTCCTTCCCCAGGACTAGTGAGTAATGTGGTTTTCACAAGTCATGCTACAGAGCAGAGACATCCCCTCCTTGTGCAGCTGCAGAGCCTGATCCGAGCAGCAAATCCTGCTGTTTCCTTCATCCTGGCAGAGAATGGAATTGTAACAAGGTACCAACAATCCCCATCCAAAATTTATCACTTTTGGCAGATGGGACACGAGCACTTAAAACCTTGTGTTCTCCTGTTTTATTCTGGTGATTTATAGGAAGGAAATGCAGATTTTTCTTAATTGCTTCTCATCCAAAAGGGGTTTTTCCCTTTACATTTATGACCATATAAATACAGGGATTAGGAAGTGGGGTTTGTTTGCAGAGTGTGATTTATGTTACTGCAACTGCCACACTAGAGGAAAAATACTCTTAATTTAGGTGTCAGTAACACATTATGTTTTATGTAAACAGGTAGTGGCTATTTTATGGAACTTATAAAATTAAAAATCTTCATTTTATCTCCTTACAGGAACGAGGATATTGAACTAATTCTCTCAGAAAGCAGTTTTTCAAGTCCTCAGATGATGAGAGCTCGATATTTAATGTACCCTGGCTGGCAAGTATCTAGACTGAGAAGCACGAAAACTATTTTTCCAATTAACTTGAAGATTCAAATGTTTCACTGACTTCATTTATACTTATTTTTTTTCACTCACTTGGAACAGGCAGCAGCTTTGTAAATCATTTTTAAGGCAGCTGATGAGTTTTCTTAGTGGGTACACGATTGCCACCCTTTTATGGGGGAAAAGGCTCCTTTCTGGACACCATTTAAATCAAGGGCAAGATTACTGTTGCTTTGCAGAAGAATGGGAAAGAACCCTCTGGGAATAAGCTGGGAAGGCTTGGGATGGGTGAGGTCAATAATGACTGGAGTAATTTCCCCCTGACAGCTCTTCAGCCTTTCTGGAATGAACCCGCTCTGTCAGTGGAGCCATTAACAGAACAATTATTCATAAAAGCCAGGACCTCAGTGACAGCCTTGGCACAGGCTGAGGGCACAGAACCACGTGGCACCAAGATTGCCACTGAACTCCAAGGAGATTTTTCATGGATCAGGGCTCTTTACACATCTTGTTGCAGTTATCTGTGCTGCACCTTTTTTGGCAGGAATATAAACCTGTCAGCCCTCATAACTCCTGGCTCCAGTGGTGGCTGTGCTGGAAACATGATTTATTGCTCATACCTTGCCAGGCCTGGATTTGTGTGTGTGTGTGTCTTTTGATTCATAAATCTGGTTGTAAATTGGAGGCTCCTGGAGAAAACTGGCACAAAGCTTGGGAGATGTTGGAGCTGCTGGTGGATTGTGTGGAGCCAAAGGGAGAGGGAGAGCAAGCAGGCAAAGAAAGTATTTCGTAGAATCATAGAATCTGATTCTGTTTAAAACTTTTGGGCAACTGTTGATCTGTTTGATGACAGTATGAAAGAATTATGTGGGTAGTGTGTTAGGAAAAGGAAAAGGCAGCAGGAAGAGCATCAAAATATCCAGGGAGATCTTTTTGCAGCCTTCCAGTACTTCAACTGGGCTCATGAAGGAGAGGAAGAGTGACTTTTTACATGGGTAGATGGTGGTAGGGCAAGGGAGAAAGGTTTTAAAGTAAAAGAGGAGGTTTAGATGGGATACTGGGAAGGAATTTTTGGCTATGAGGGTGGGGAGGCCCTGGCACAGGTTGCTCAGAGAAGCTGTGGCTGCCCCTGGATCCCTGGAAGTGTCCAAGGCCGGGTTGGAGCAACCTGGGCTAGTGGAAGGTGTCCCTGCCCATGGCACTGGCTTGGAAATGATCTTTAAGGTCCCTTCCAACCCAAACCATTCCTTGGCTCTTCCATGAAAAGGAGCCCTGAGCACTTGGAACATTCTGACACTGTTGATGCCACATCTTGGAGAACATCTGCCATCTTGGAGAAGAAAGCTCGGCGCTTTCCTCCCTGGGTGGGAGGGAACAGATGTTCCTTTGAAGCAGTTTGGTGGGTGAAAGGCACCAGCTCAGGTGTTTTCTTTGTTTCTGGGTTTGTTTCTGCCCCAGGTACGAAGGCAAATACGGGGCTGGGCCCGTGTTCCCCCCCATGGTGCAGATCTGTGTGTGGTTCAGCCGCCCCCTGGAGAAGACCCGATTCGTGGCCAAATGCAAAGGTAGAGCTGAACTTTGCCCCACTTGACTGAAATCCAGCCTTGAAATCCTGAGGAGCAGAGGGGAAGGAAGGCCCTGACATTAACACAGCTATTTACTTACTGCTCAAGTCAACCTTTAATTGAGAATTCAGCTTTCCTTCCTAAAAGTACAGTAAATTCTGTTCCTCGGTGTCTGCTCGGGAAAACTGATACATGATTTTGTTCAGATAAAAATCTAATTTAGTTTTTTGGGTTTTAGGACTGAGACAGTTGTGCTTTTTTAAATTTTTTTTTATTTACCATTTATTTTTTGTGTTTAATTTTATTTGGTGGTGTTGAAATACAGTTTATAAGTGACCATCGGCTTCTGCTTTTTATGCCAAATAATTCTTTGTAGCTACTGGAAATTAGGTTGAGCTCTGTTTTAGGCAGATAGGGTAGATATATAATCATGCCTTTCCTCGACCAAGCAGTTTAAGGAGGACCATTTTACTTCCCACACACACTGAAAGCACTTCCTTGTGCCAAATACGTGATATTTCCCAAACCCCAGAGCAGAGAAATGAGAACACAGAGAAATGTTATATGGTGGAACTCAAGGGACACAGCAGCTTTTCCCTTGGAAGCACTGGATTAGGGATCAGTAGCTGAGGTCTGAGCAGAAGCTGCACCAAGGAGAAGGAAAAATAAGTGAGATAATGTATTTTTCTTCTGTTTCAAACAGCCATTAAGTCGTTGCTCAAGCCAAGCCCTTTTTCTGGGAACATTTATCACATCATGGGCAAAGTGAAGTTTTCAGGTAGGAGCAAATCACTACTGAAGGGTTGTTTTGGGATCTCAGTATATGCATTTAAGAACTTATTTCTGTGCTGGGTTGTGACTGTTGATGTTAAATGAGATCAGCAATTACCAGGGCATTTTTTCCTTCTGCCTTCTCCTTGTTAGACTCTGATAAAGTGATTGAGGTCTGTCACAACACCTCCTCCAATTCCCTGAGCCTGGTGCCTGTCCAGGAGGGGCCAACTCCTCCTGACTCCAGAAATGATCCCAGAGACTGCAGCAGTCAACAGGAATACTTCCTTGTGTTCATTGGCTGCTCCCTGAAGGAAGAGGATATCAAAGATTGGCTCAGAGAAACTGCAAAACAGGTTTGTGGGCAGGTTTCCTTTTGCTTCAGCATTTGGCTGAAGAAATCCCAGTGTCTCCACAAAACATTTGTATTTTTAATCTCTTTTTAATTCTACCAAGGCATTGCCATTCTAGGGTGCAAATGTATTGCACAAAGGGGGGGACTACCAGTTGCTGTAATTGCTGTATTGTTTTAGGACTTGCTGCAGCTCATTCATGGATTGATGTGCTCCTGAATGCTGGAGCAATATGGATTCTGTCCAGGATAAACACAGGGTGATGTAGCTGAGCTGTGATTGCCAAGAGCTCGAGTGTGGGGTGAAATAAATCTCCTTCAAGTACCTGAACGCTGCAAAGCAGAACATTTGTTTTGATTCACTAAATTAAACCTCCTTGGAAGTAATCCACTGGAATGGAGGGCTCTGCTCACTTTGTCACCCTCAATTAGCCAAGTGTGCAGCTCTGGGAGGCTCCCTGGATTTCTGCATGGCTGCTGTGCTGCTGCAGTAGGAGCTGGGGGAGGGAACAGGGAATGTGCACCTTGGCAGGAGCCCAGAAGGCACAGTTTGCACACAGTGATTGATAGAATCTTAAATTCACAGAATTACAGAATGGTTGGGTTGGAAGGGACCTTAAAGACCAGCTCATTCCAACCCCCACACCTTCCACTAGCCCAGGTTGCTCCAAACCCCATCCAACCTGGTCTTGGACACTTCCAGGGATGAGGCAGCCACAGCTTCTCTGGGCAACCTGTGCCAGTGCAAATTTTGGAAAATTTATTAATTTAAAATACTCCTGATTACTTCTCTTTGTCTTAGGATTTATGTAGTATTTTTAAAAATTTGTGTGGGAAGGGAAAATGTTTCCTGCAAACTGTTGGAGCAGTTTTTAAGGATCCTCAGGTTCTCACCTCAGTTCTGGCAGGTCATGTCCCTTCAGGGAAGTCATGGATTTTTTGGGGTTGTCTCATGCTCTGCCCATCTCACAGGGGGAACACATGGAAAGAATTGCTCTCCCACTCTTAACTGTAACACTCTTAACTATAGGAAAACTTGGGACTTAAATGCTTATCTCAAGTGTGAAGTGTTTCCTCTTTGAGCAGTTCAAGACAATAAATAGTCTTTACAATCTCCCCAGTCCTGGCTAATTTAGGGTTTTAGGTAGTTCTGAGAGCTACCACTTGCTGCATGAAAGAAAGGAATTGTAGAACTTCTCAGGCTCAAAATGAAGTTGTTTTTCTGTCCCTGTGCCAGCTTTCTTCATTTCTTACACTAAAGCTGCATTTAAGTTGTATTGTTTAAAAATACAGGTAGAATTTTTCTTTTCTAAGTACTTTATGTAAAATCAGTGAATTTTGACTTTTGCTTTCACAACATAGTTGTGAGCACCTCAATATAATTTTAGAAATTAATGTTTGATCTATTTTGGGTTGGTTTTGGGGGTGGTTTTTTGTGGATTTTTTTTTTTTTTAAACTAACTAAACTGTGCTGTCACATTGTCACTCAGTAATTGTGCAACTGTCTAATTCTTCCTACAGAAACCTCAGAGGAAAGCCCTGAAAACCAGAGGAATGTTGACCCTTCAGGAAATAAAGAACATTCACGTGAGTAGAAGCAATTCCTTACAAGCCCCTTTTTTTGGCTGATTTCCTTAAAGATCCATCTGGATGACAGAGCACCTGCCACAAGTGTGCTGAGCACTGAATTATTACAGCACTTACTGTCTTTGGACATCCTTGGAACACAACTGGACTGGAGATATAAATCTTAGAGCTTCCAGTTCCTCTGGAAAGCAGGAGGAGCTGTAAAATCTTGGCCATCTGTAACAGTCCTTCCATTTTAATTTTACCTAATCCAATCTTTTAAGGCCTGTGTCTGCACAATTCCCAGTTTGAAGTGTTTCACTTGTGGTATTTGTTCCCTCAATGCAGGTGAAACGTCACTTGGATCCGCTCCCAGCTGGTTATTTTTACAACGGGACTCAATTTGTGAACTTCTTTGGTGACAAAATGGATTTTCATCCCTGTATCCTTTCAAAAACTGGGGGGTTGGGGAAAGGTTTTGAGCTGTGCAGTGTCAAAGCACACGTGGGAAGGAGCCAGTTCCTTGCCACTTAAAGCTCAGGGTTGAATTTTTCAGAGATAAGATCTAAGAAGCAGAATAGAACCAACGAAACAATCCCCAAACTGCTCATGAGCTCACTCAGGGAATAATTTATGGGCCACAGCTTGTCAAAGGAATATTTTTCAACCCAAATTGGGCTGTAATATCCCTAAGTGCCTGGGCATGATTGATAAAGCTTTCAAAAGAATGGAATTTTGTCTGTGCACACACTCCACTGAAAACAATTGTATTTTTGTCTTTAATATTATTACTCTGGCATTTCTTGCCAATGTTCCAGTGTATTCCTGTTCTTGTTCTCCACTTGGGGACGTGGGTCAGTGGTGGCCTTGGCAGTGCTGGGTTGATGGTTGGACTTGATCTTAGAGGGCTTTTCCAACCTTAATGGTTCTGTGATTCTCTCGTTTTCATCACTTCTCATCGCCTTTGTCTTTGTTTTATTACTAATTTCCCATTTGGTTTTATATTCCAACTTGACTTTTCGCCATGATTCAACAAAGTTCACAAAAATCCAAGTGGCTTCTGTGATGCTGCTTTGGAATAAGAGCAAACAGTTATTTTCTGTGTCCTATGGGACAACATAAAGAATTAAAACAGCAGACTTGGACTTCAGGATTCACTGGAAAAGTTAGGGATGTTTATTCCTGGAAGTGTCCAAGGCCAGGTTGGACGGGGCTTGGAGCAACCTGGGCTAGTGGAAGGTGTCCCTGCCCTTGGCAGAGGGTGGAACTGGATGATCTTTAAGGTCCTTTCCAACCCAAACTACTCTGGAATTCTGGGATTCTTTATTCCCCCTCCACCTTGGTGATTGGCAATGAAAGCTCCAGGCCCTGGTCAATCCTTTCAGCGGGATTTGAATTTTAGGCAGAAATTTTTGGACTTCTGTATCACCAAAATACCTGTAAATACATTCACAGAGTCATGGGGTGGTTTGGGTTGGAAGGGACCTTATGGACCATCCAGTCCCACCCCCTGCCAGGAGCAGGGACACCTTCCACTAGCCCAGGTTGCTCCAACCTGGCCTTGGACACTTCCAGGGATCCAGGGGCAGCCACAGCTTCTCTGGGCAACCTGTGCCAGGGCCTCACCACCCTCCCAGCCAGGAATTCCTTCCCAATATCCCATCTAACTCTGCTGTAGTTCTTATATCCTTCCTCCTGCCTGGGAAGTATCCCTTGTGCAGCCCCTTTTTTTCCCTGGTCCCACAGTAGTTGTGCTCAGCTCTGACTGCACGACTCCAGAAGGTCATATATTGAATTCCTGCTTTCCCTGAGCATCCCTGACCTGCCACATCCTTCAAACCTGGCTGTTTTTTTACTAAATGCCATTTGCACTGATGTTTTGCCTTAATTTTTCCCAAGTAATGGACCAATTCATGAACGATTACCTGGAAGAAGCCAACAGGGAGATCGAGAAGTACAACAGGGAGCTGGAGGAGCAGGAGTACCACGACCTCTTTGAGCAGAAGACATAAAGCACGTGGGTCCTGGGGGTTTCCAAACCACCCAAAAAATGCTCTTTGTCCTTGCTGGGTCCCTAGAAATTGAGGGAATTGTCTGTTTGTTCAGCACTCCTTTCCAAACTAAGAGATCATTCCTGTAAGGTTGGCGTTTAACACGGGATCTGCTTAGCTGTGTGTCCTGTCAGGTTTGCTTCCACTTCACCTTAATTCCAGACTGTCCAAAGCATCACCTGGAATCTCTGGGGGGGGTTGTGGGGACTTGTTCAAAAGAAGAACGAGGAGAAGAAGAAGAAGAAAAAGAAAAAGAAGCAAAACTTTATTTATTTCCTGTAGTTGGGAATGTAATCGTGGAATTGGGCTTTGTGCAGAGAATCAAACTGCTCTGGGTGTCCCTTGGAATTTGTGGCACAGGAGCATCGATGAGCAGTGCTGGATATCAGGATGTGGGATTGGGGGTGTTCCCAAAGCCAGAAATGGGGGAGCATTTACTCAGAAAAGTCCCCAATCCCACAGCTGTGGGGTGTTCCCAAAGCGAGAAATGGGGGAACACTGGGAGGAACTCTGGAGAGTCCCCAATCCCACAGCTTTTAGGATGTTCCCAAAGTGAGAAATGGGGGAATGATTCAAAAATTTAGGATCTGTAAATCTGCAGCTGCCAGGATATTCCCAAAGTGAGAAAAGAGGGAACAGTTACTCAAAAAAGACCCTAATCCCACAACTGCCAGGGTGTTCCCAAAGGGAAAAATGGGGGAATAATTAAAGAATTTAGAAGAATAACTAATCCCACTGCTGTTGAGTGTTCCCAAAGTGAGAAATGGGGGAACACTGGGAAGAACTCTGAAGAGTCCCCAGTCCCACTGCTCTTGGGATGTTCCCAAAGCGAGAAATGGGGGAACATTTCAAAAACTCAGAATTCCTAAACCTGCTGCTGTTGGGGCGTTCCCAAAGCGAGAAATGGGGGAATGATTCAAAAATTTAGAATCCCTAAATCTGCAGGTGTGTCAGGGTGTTCCCAAAGCGAGAAATGGGGGAACAGTTACTTGAAAAAGTCCCTTCTCCTGCAGGTTTTAGGGTGTTCCCAAAGCAAGAAATGGGGGAGTGATTCAGAAACTTGGAATCCCTAAATCTGCAGCTGTGGGGATGTTCCCAAAGTGAGAAATGGGGGAACAGTGGGAAAAACGTGGAAGAGTCCCCAATCCCACAGCTGTCAGGGTGTTCCCAAAGCGGGAAATTGGGGAACACTTCCTTGAAAGGATCTCCTTGTCCCACAGCTGTGGGGTGTTCCCAAAGCGAGAAATGGGGGAACACTGGGAAGAACTCTGAAGAGTCCCCAATCCCACAGCTATTGGAATGTTCCCAAAATGAGACATGGGAGAACAATGGGAAAAATGCAGAAGAGTCCCTGATCCCACAGCTTTTAGGTTGTTCCCAAAGTGAGAAATGTGGGAACAGTGGGAAGACCCAGAAGAGTCCCCAGTCCCACAGCTGGCAGGGTGTTCCCAAAGCAAGAAATGGGGAAACATTTGAAAACTCAGAATTCCTAATCCCACAGGTGTCAGGGTGTTCCCAAAGCAAGAGATTGGGGAACAGTTGAAACATTTCTATAGAAGAGTCCCTAAACCTGCAGCTGTCAGGGTGTTCCCAAAGCGAGAAATGGGGGAACAATGGGAAGGACTCTGCAGAGTCCCCAATCCCACAGCTGTCAGGGGGAGAAATGGGGGAGTAACTAAAAAATTTAGAAGAATAACTAATCCCACAGCTGTTGGGGTTGTTCCCAAAGTGAGAGATGGGGGAACATTTTAAAACCTCAGAATTCCTAATCCCACAGCTGTCAGGGTGTTCCCAAAGTGAGAAATGAGGGAACAGTTACTCAGAAGAATCCCTAATCCCACAGCTTTTAGGTTGTTCCTAAAGCGAGAAATGAAGGAACAATTCAAAAACTTAGAAACCCTAAATCTGCAGCTGTGGGGATGTTCCCAAAGCAAGAAATGGGGGAATGATTCAAAAACTTAGAAACCCTAAATCTGCAGCTCTCAGGATGTTCCCAAAGTGAGAAATGGGGAACAGTGGGAAAAAGACAGAAGAGTCCCCAATCCCACAGCTGTCAGGGTGTTCCCAAAGCGAGAGATGGGGGAACATTTGAAAACTCAGAATTCCTAATCCCACAGCTGGTAGGATGTTCCCAAAGCGAGAAATGGGGGAACAATTCAAAAACTTGGAATCCCTAAACCTACAGCTGTGGGGATGTTCCCAAAGCGAGAAATGGGGGAACAGTGGGAAAAACCCAGAAGAGTCCCCAATCCCAGAGTTGTAGGGTGTTCCCAGAGTGAGAAATGGGGGAACACTTACTCAGCTGAGTCCCCAATCCCACAGCTTTTAGGTTGTTCCCAAAGTGAGAAAGGGGGGAACATTTTAAAAATTCCTAAACCTACAGCTGTTGGGATGTTCCCAAAGCAAGAAATGGGGGAACACTTGCTCAGAAAAGTCCCCAATCCCACAGCTGTGGGATGTTCCCAAAGCAAGAAATGAGGGAACATTGGGAAAAATATAGACAAGTCCCCAGTCCCACAGCTGTCAGGATGTTCCCAAAGCGAGAAATGGGGGAACATTTTAAAAATTCCTAAACCTACAGCTGTGGGGAAGTTCCCAAAGTGAGAGACTGGGGAACACTCACCCAGAAAAGCCCCCAATCCCACAGCTGTGGGGTGTTCCCAAAGCGGGAAGTGAAGGAACGCTCCAGCCCTGCACAGCCCTTGGAGGTCTCACCCTCTGCACAGTTTGATCTGCACTCGAAATTCCGACTTTCTAAAGGAAAGGTTTTTATACATTTCAGGGGGGAAATGGGTGGAGAAATCCTAATTTCTTCCCAGTGCCCTTTTTGGGGTTCCAGGAAATATTTCATGGCTGGGCTGCATCCACACCTTGCTGTTGCTTATTCCAGTCCTTTATAAGCAAGGCGAGGGAAGAGGGAGATCCTTTAGCTGAAGGATTCCTTTTCATGGAGAACACTGATTTCCAAAGGTAAAAAATAGGAAAGGATGGACTTGAAACAGGGAGGAAGTTTTTCGTGGGGCTTCCAGAAGGATTTGATATAAATCAAGTTTTATGGTTCCTAAAAGCTACGACAGGAATGTTGGCAGCTTGTCCTAACTTAGTTTAATTTGAAGTCAGGCCTTTGTAAATCACTGACTGAAGGTTTATAAAGTACCTCAGCAGCTACTTACAGGTATTAATTACAGGTATTAATTAGTGGTGTGGTCAGAATTTAGGTGGGAAGAGCCCAGGAAGGGTTTTTTATTTTCATAGTCCTGCCCCTGAGGGACAGTTCAGTCTTTTAATACAACTGTAACTTTTATTTTTTCAGTCAGATCTGTGTAAAACAGTGAGAAACAGACTGAAAAATCTCTTAAAGTGTTAAAAATACTTACAAAGTGTCTGCACAATCTCATTCCGTGGCAGGAAAATGAGATTTAACCATCCAACCTAAGGCTGATTCCAGTTTATGCCTGGAATAAACTGGAGATGGATTTTTTTACCTTTGGAATACGAGATGGCTGAAATTTCAATAACCTGAAATGCCTTTCAGGTGGTTTCAGCCCTTTTAGGTGGTTTCACCCTGGAATTCCAGGTGCTGCAGGCTGGGATGGAGACCTTGCTAAGGTTTCATTCCCAGTTTTCCCTCCCTAGATTTGAAAAGCCGAATTTAGGACTTTATTATTTTAAGGTTTTTTTTGCACACCACGAGACTTTATATAAACTCCTTGTGTCCTGTTAGAGGCCAGTAAAAGCCAGCAATTAGTTTGTGTTTTAGGCTTCCCAGGATATTCCCTGGATCCCAGGGGTGGAGCATCCTGAGAAGGCTCGTGAGTTTATCTATGCATGGCTGAACTTTATAGTCTTAATATCCTGTAGTGCCTGTAGAGCAAAGGTAGCAAAGCAGTGGATTTAGGGGGGGAAGGGGGGGAGGGCTGGCAGGTGTTCACAGCTAAAACAGGTGGAATTATTGATTCCAGAATTCCTGGAGTTATCCAGTCCTGGCTGCAATAAAAAGGGGGCGTTAGGGAATCGAGATCCAATTAGGAATTGTGTGGCCGATAAAACTCATCGACCTGCTCCTTCCCAGCCCCGGTTGTCTCATCTGCAAAGCCATATTTCTAGAGTTAGTGGGATGACTGTGTAATGTCAGAAGAAATTCCAGAGGTTGGGACTTTGTGGTGGAGGCTTTGTCTCGACTCCTGAGTAAAAAAAAAAAGAGTAGATTTAAGTGCAATTGTTTGAAAAATAGATGAAGATGCTGTAGCTGCTGGGGCTCTGCTGAACTCTTTTTAAGAACTCCAATTTGTGCAAGCTCTCAAATCCATGCTGATGGGGCTGATCCAAGCTGGGATTCCAAAGCCCCCCCCAAAAAAAGGAAATAAATATTGAAAATTGGGTGTTTTTACTGTGCAAATTGAGCTGTTCCTTAAAAACTGGAGCAGGAGAGCTCGGAATAAAGGCCTAGTATCCTTCTCTGCTGTGCTGCATGTTCATGGTCATAGCTGTGTATTTACAAAAAAAAAAAAAAAGACCTTTCACCAGACTGGGAAATGGCTCAATTCATGTATTTTTGGTATTGAAAGAAATTACCTCAATTTTTACTTCTTATTTTTTTTTTTGAACTGTGACTTTTCAACCAGAATTTCAAACAAACAAACAAAAAATACCGAAATAGTGAAACTGTGACAGTTGGTATCCTTGAAAAACGTTGTAGTGCCTTGGAGTGACACCATTTATTCCCCAAATAAATGAGTGTCGGGGGGGGAGGGGGTTGAATCCCCCCCTATTTTTTTTATAAAGGAAAAAACAGTTTTGGTGAAAGGACTTAACCAATTTAACCTAGTGACAGATATATAGCACAACTGGTTAAACTGTTGAAAAGAAAACTCTTTGAGGACTAAAAATGTGTCAATGCCTGATGCTGCTGATATTTGAGAGCGGCTGCTGATTGTTGGGGAGTTATTTCTGAACAATCAGCAGAGCTTTTGTGGTTTTTTTTTATAGAAAAGTGTAACTTTTGTACTCTGGTCAGAGCTGTTTGTACTGTATCGACCCCCAGCCAAGGGGGAATCTGATTCCTCCCTCTCTGGAAGTGGAGGTGAGGATGGAGCAACTCCCAAGGATCTGATTTTTGAATATTTTTAGCTACTGTACAACTTAAAAAAACCCAAAACAACAACAACAAAAAAAGCACCATTTGAACCCACCAATGTTTGGATACAGCAAAAGTGCCATTACACTTCCTTTCTCTTTTAATGTGTCGGGAAAATTTGTGTCCAGGCATTTTTTTTTTGTGATCCTGGGGGTAAAAAAAACAAAAGTGCTGAGAGTCCTCAAGGGGTTTCCACGCTTCGCTGATCTCCACGTGAGCAGCTTGTGGTGGTGTTTTTTTTATTTCTTTCTCCTCACCAGGAATGAGTGTGATCAGAAGTTACTGAAGTTATAGGGAGAAAAAAAATAAAAATAAAAATAAATAAAAATGTGAGAAACTTAGGAGAGGAACCTCTGCAGCTTGAGCTGCTCTGCAGTCCGGGAGTATTCGATATTAATCCGTGCAATTTGGTATTTAATCCACTTTTTTTTTTACACTTTGCATTAACACAACCGGTTGCAGGGGGGAGTTGAGTTGCATGTTAAGTTCCCTCATAAGTTTGTTTTTTTTTTTTTGTTTTGTTTTGTTTTGCTTGTTTGTTTTTTTTTTTTAATTATCGTTATTTTTTAACGGAAAACTTGTCTGAATTTGCACAGAAAATTTAAGCTCTGGAATACTTTGGTATTTCTGAAAAAGGGAAAAGCAAAAAAAAAAAAAGTTGTGGCTAGTATAGTGAATTGTGTAAACTGTGAGTTGGTAGAACCACGTGGTCGATCTAATCATAGATTGTTCAAGATGTACCTCAGAAAAGCTCTTTTTTTTTGTTTTCCACAGCACTCAGATGTAACACTTCTCACTTGACAACGTGCCAAAACTCACTTTTATACTAGTTCTCAATGCTTTAATATTTGCAATTTTAAGTTAAAAAGAAAAAAGAACAAACAAAAACCCCCACGTGTTCTTTACCAACACTACTGTAACTTCAGTTCAGCTGAATGGTGTGATTGAAGCTTTTTGCCTCTCGTATTTATTACACAACTTCGAGTCAGTAAAAGATAAAATTTGACCTTTCCATTTATTTTTGTATTGTTTTACATGTTTATACCTTGCAGTTTGTGTGACTTTTACACCTGTAACTCAGATGTGATGGAAAGAACCAATAAACAGTATCCATCCACTGCCTGGCCTTGACTCCTTTGATAAACTCACTGCTTCCTAAACTGGGATTTTTAAACTTTCATTTAAAATTCGTTCATTTTTTTGAACCAGGCAGAAAGGTGAGTAGTTTATATTTGAATTAAAATACAAAGATTTAAGGGTTTATGGGGTTTTTTAGCTGCTGGTTTTAGTTTAGACCTCCCTGCTTGTGCTTTTAATGGGATAAAATTTAAATGTAATTGTAGGAGGAAGGATTATTAACCTGCTTTGTGCTGCTGTCTCTTGTCTTCCAACAGCTGCACATGAGCATAAGTTGATCACTGCAGACACACAAATGCAGGGGCAGCCTCATGAAAATGAGGATGCAGCTCCAGGCTCAGCTCCCATGGATCTGGAGTCATGCTGCCACGGAGAGGCCAATCCCACCTCACCCTCCTTCCCTGCCTCGGTGGCTGAGCTGAGTCAGATCAGTTCTGCTGATTAAATGCAACCTGCAGGTGATTTGCTGTCTCCATGCCTTTGGCATCACTTCTGGATTTCTTGTAGGAAGGTTTTGTGCTCAGTTTGATTTTTGTGAAGGGTTTATGTAAACCCAGCCTGGTTTGCATATTCCAGGTGTGCACACAAGAAACAGCAGCTTCTGGGGCATTCCTGCAGTCCAGGAGTGTTCCCTTGCTGTGCAGCTGGGTTGGGAAAGCAGCTTCCACTTGTAAATCAGGAATTTGTGTCCCAGCCCCAGGGCAGAGCCCATCCCTGTGCTGGCACTGCTGAGGCACCTCCAGCCCTGGGGGCACTTCTGGGACCCTCAGGCAGGAGAGACATGGAGGGGCTGGAGCGTGTGCAGGGAAGGGAACGGAGCTGGGAAGGGGCTGGAGCAGCAGGAGGGGCTGAGGGAGCTGGGGGGGCTCAGCCTGGAGAAAAGGAGGCTCAGGGGGGACCTTCTGGCTCTGCAACTCCCTGACAGGAGGGGGGAGCCGGGGGGGGGTCGGGCTCTGCTCCCAGGGAACAAGGGACAGGAGGAGAGGGAACGGCCTCAAGTTACACCAGAAAAGGTTTAGTTTGAATACTGGGGAAAATTCCTTCTTGGAAAGGGTTGTCCAGCCCTGGCACAGCTGCCCAGGGCAGGGGTGGAGTCCCCATCCCTGGAGGGATTTAAAATCCCTGTGGATGTGGCACTTGGGGACATGGATTAATGGTGGCCTTGGCAGTGCTGGGGAACAGTTGGACTGGATGATCTCAGAGGGCTTTTCCAACCTTGACAACGCTGTGATTCCATGGTGATGGAAGCCACCAGCCATTGCTTCAGCATTGGATCAATAAACAGGATCCATCCCAAGGGCACCAAAACCTTTCCCAGAGTGGTTGGATAATCAACAAGCTTTGAACCACCAGCAGTGCTTCCTCACGGGGGATCAAGGTTGACTCTGCTCTTGGTGGCCTCAAGAAAACAGTGTTTGGGGGCAATCCCTGTGTTGCAGGATCAGAAGGACTATTCAGGAGCTCTGAGTAGAACACCCAAGGTGTGGGGGTTTTATCTGCTCCCAGTTTCAAACCCTTGCCCATCCCCTGGTGGAACTGGCAGTTTCCCTCAAGGCTGGATCTCACCCACTGCAGTTTCCACCCTCTGCTCATCCCATGACCTCGTGTGGGGCCCTGACCTCCATCCCTCTCCTCCAGACTGGGGCTGTTAAGTGTCCACTGATTTTTAAAGCAGCCAAAACCTCAGAGAGGGAAGTTTTGTGTGTGTGTGACGTGTTTGAAACACCGTGAACACGTTTAAAAACTTGTCATTTCTGTGATCTTCTCTTTCAGGAACAAACCATAAAGGTCCTTTTTGATCCAGCTCCTGTGAGGGGCTCTACAGGTCCATCCTTTTTTTAAGTGGTTACTTTGTGTGCTGTGTCCTATTCCCACATTCCAGTGCTGACAAGGGGAACGGAACAGGTGAAGTCTCTGTTCCAGCAGGTCAGGCAAGAACAAGCTGAGATCCTCAGGGATCTTTTCTGCCTTAAAAGAAAAAAAAAATCTTAAAATTTAGCTGGGTTTGGATCTTTTCTGATCCAAAACAACTTCTTACTGCCTACAATAAGGAGCACGGATGGAAGGGTGTCCTAGGAGCTGGAAAGCTGCCTGGGGGGAAGCACCTCAGGGGGTTGGCTGGTTTGTCCCCCTTATCATCCAGAGTGTTCCCTGTGAACTGGAGTTTCCCCTTCAATAACTCCTTTTCTAGGGAAAAGAAATTTGGAATATCACAGAATCATGGAATTGTTTGGGGTGGAAAGGACCTTAAAGATCATTCTGTTCCAACCCCTTGCCATGGGCAGGGACACCTTCCACTGTCCCAGGTTACTCCAAGCCCCACTTGTGGGTCACTGGGATAACCTTTGCTTTTCTGGTCCCTTGTGCTCGGGTATGAAACATTCCAAACCTGAAGTTTTTGGAGCAGTGGCCAAAGATAAACACAGATTGGATGCTGGGAGGCAGGTCTGGAATGATGGGAGCATCCTGCTCTCTTGAAACTCCTTAAAAAGGAGTCAGTGAAGAGCAAAACCCCTCAACTAATCATAGAATTGGAGAATGTTTGGGTTGGAAAAGCCCTCTGAGATCATGGAATCCAACCATGAATTCCAGCACTGCCAAGGCCAGCACTGACCCCTGTCCCCAAGTGCCACATCCACAGGGATTTGAAATCCCTCCAGGGATGGGGATCCATCACTGCCCTGGGCAGCTGTGCCAGGGCTGGACAACCCTTTCCATGGAGAAATATGAAGTTTAAAATGCTCTGAGAGGGACTGGATAATGGGGATAAAGGGAAACTACCAGAGTTTGATTTCCTGAGAGCAATGAGCTTGATTTTCCTGGATGAATCCAAACATATCCCTTGAGTCAGGGGTTTTAGTCCTGTTTCTTGCTCTCAGTTGTCTCATTTTGGTGACTCTGCTTGTATCTGGAGAGGTTTCAAGCTCTGCTTGGCTTTCCACGAGCTCCTCTGCCTTCCCTGTGAATTCGTCTGGAATTTCTCTGCCTACGTGTCCGCCAACAAACGGTTCCTCTTTAATCTTCATAATTCTGCAGCCTAATTAAAGGAATGAATTCCCAGCAGGAATTGCCTGGAAAATGGAGCACTTGTTAATTGAATAGCCCTGGGTTTGGCTCCCATTGTCCACGTTCAACAAGGTGCTCCTGTGATCCCTCCTATTGAATTGGCTTAAAATAAACCTTCGGGGCAGTTTGATGTCTCGGTAGGAAAGAAAACACCCAATGGGCAAGGCCTGGAGGGTTTCAATGGCTTTATTGCTCCAGGACAGACAGAGAGGGAAAAAAAAAAAGCCTGGAAAGGAAAATCTGGGTGCCCCATTCATGGCTAGGAAGTCACACAATGCATTGTGTGGGTCAGTGTAAAACCGCCCCACACGAGCGAAACAGGAAATTTCTAATAGTTCCAATGGAGCTCAACCCCACCAAAAACCTGCCATTTTTCTGCCTTATCAAAGTTAGTTCAATATTTGCTTTATATACATCCTGTTCCTGACTTTGATTCCCCCACACACTCACCTTCCTGCCTCCAAAAACCTGATTTATTGCCGAGCCCTTGTGCTGCTCCCGAAGCTTTGGCTGCGCTGCTTTAACTCTTTATCTTGTCAGCCCCAGACGAGGGTTTGGCCAAGGGCTTTCCTTCTCCTCTCCTCCTTCCCTGGAGCCCTGGAGAAAGGATGAGTGAGGAGCTGGCAGGGATGGAAGGAAGGGTCACAGGGTCTTCAGGAGAGAGAGCTGTGGAATATCTGAGGTGCTCGAGTGGGTGGGTTTTCCAGGTTGTCTCTGATTCCAAGCTCAGTGTCCTGCTGCTGGAGCTTGGATGAACGAGCACGAGAAGGAAAAGCGGGTCCTAGTTCCATGTGCTCGCTCTCTACATCAACCTCCTCTTTCCTAAAACCCAACTTGGGCTCATAAAATCATGGAATGGTTTGTGTTGGAAGGGAGGTGAGGGATCACCTCATTCCACCCCCTTGCCATGGGCAGGGACACCTTCCAC
The DNA here is from genome assembly GCF_025592945.1 of Manacus candei. NCBI lineage: Eukaryota > Metazoa > Chordata > Aves > Passeriformes > Pipridae > Manacus > Manacus candei. The sequence goes on along the minus strand of NW_026138096.1, from coordinate 14,006,885 downwards.
TAGCCCAGGTTGCTCCAAGCCTCATCCAACCTGGCCTTGGACACTTCCAGGGATCCAGGGGCAGCCACAGCTTCTCTGGGCAACCTGGGCCAGGGCACCGCCGTGCCAGGGCCTCACCACCCTCCCAACCAGGAATTCCTTCCCAATATCCCATCTAACCCTGCCTCTGGCAGTGGGAAGCCATTCCCTGTGTCCTGTCCCTCCATCCCTTGTCCCCAGTCCCTCTCCAGCTCTCCTGGAGCCCCTTTAGGCCCTGGAAGGGGCTCCAGGGTCTCTCCACAGCCTTTTCTTCTCCAGGCTGTGGAGGTTTCACTCACCCTCCCGGCCGAGGTGCTGGATTGGGGTCACTGCCCTCCCCATGCTCCGAGGTTTTTGCAGCCCTCGCCCCATCCCAGGGAAATGGGGAGGAAGTGCCCTGCTCCAGGGCAGGAGGGATTTCACCAGCACTCAGGGAAGGTCCCAAAGTCAGGTCTGATGCCGAAGACTGTTGAAAGACGTGTTTCCTGTGCAACAATAGGGAATTCTGTTGTATTTCCCTGTGGAACCTCTTGAGATAAGGCTGAAGTTCATCCTGTAGCAGCAGACACAGCCCTTCTGCCTGTGCTGGCACGAAGAAGAGCACAGAGACAGAATTACAAATTGTGGTGCCTCTTTTATGACTTGAGCTGTCAGAGCTGACCTGCCCCACTTGGCGTCTTCCATCCTGAACGGACCACCAGGATCACAGGATAAGGGGGAAGGGCTTCAAAGTACCAGAGGGCAGGGTTAGATGGGATATTGGGAAGGAATTCCTGGCTGGGAGGGTGGGGAGGCCCTGTCCCAGGTTGGGCAGAGAAGCTGTGGCTGCCCCTGGATCCCTGGAAGTGTCCAAGGCCAGGTTGGAGCAACCTGGTCTAGTGGAAGGTGTCTCTGCCCATGGCAGGGGGTGGAAAAACATCATCTTTAAGGTCCCTTCCAACCACAACCATTCTGTGATTCTGTGATTCCCTGCAGCTTCCTTTCTTCTGGAGATGGGGTTAAAAAACTTCCTTGAATTATGTTTTCTTTCCCCCCCTAAAATAAATCCCAAATCCCTGCTGTCCCCCTGCCCCAGGAGCTGCTCCCTGGCAGTGGGATGTGGTCAGGACACAGTGGGGCTGATAAGAGACTTCTCCAAGCCAAGGCCTGGGCTTGGTTTGTGCTGCAGATTAAAATCGTGGCTGCAAAGCAAACGAAACACAAAAGTCCTGGGTTTGGTTTGGGAAGGGTGTCCCTTCCGCTGGCTGTTTGTTTGGGAAGGTGAGGTGGGTGCAGGCTCTACTAATAACCTTTCCTGGGAACATGGTGGCTCTCAGAAAGGTCAGAGAGAGAGAACAAAGTGGCCCCAGGCAGGGGATGGGACTCTGTGGGGGATGGAGTGGGCACAGAAGGAGGGGGGTGCCCCTCACCCCAACCTGGCTGTGCCAGTCTCTGACCCATCCTGCAGGCTCTGGTGGGCATCACTGTGGCTCCTGAGTCCTTTCAGCCTCTTCTCCCAAGGGAAGTGATCCTTACAGGGCTTAAAGCAGCGTGGAGGGAGAGGAGAAGGGAGGGAGAGAGGCTGTGGCTGCCCCATCCCTGGAAGTGTCCAAGGCCAGGTTGGAGCAACCTGGGCTAGTGGAAGGTGTCCCTGCCCATGGCAGGGGGTGGGACTGGATGGTCTTTAAGGTCCCTTCCAACCCAAACCATTCTGGGATTCTATGGAGCTGCTTTGGTGGGCTGTGGGAAGGACGGGTGCTGGAATTCAGTGCTGGAAGCATTGAGGTGCTCAGCACTGTGGAGGAGCCTTGTTGGGATGGACATGACATCCCAAAGCAGCACTGGAGGGCAGAGCTCCTCTGCAGGAGGAGGAAGGGAAGCCAGGAATGCTCCCAGCCCATGGTGTTCATATCCAGGGAGCGACTGTGGCACTGGGAAGGAGAGGGAACACCTTTTTATGGGGTTTCTTTCTTCCCATTTCATCCTGGATCAAACCACAAGTTTCCTTCCTTACAGCTGGAATCAGCAAATCCCAGAATGGTTTGGGTTGGAAGGGAGATGAGGGATCACCTCATTCCACCCCCCTACCATGGGCAGGGACACCTTCCACTAGCCCAGGTTGCTCCAAGCCCCTTCCAACCTGGCCTTGGACACTCCCAGGGATCCAGGGGCAGCCACAGCTTCTCTGGGCAACCTGGGCCAGGGCCCCCCCACCCTCCCAGCCAGGAATTCCTTCCCAGTATCAGTTCTAGAGGCAGCCCCACTCCCCCCTGCTGTGGGACATGGTGACAGAGGAGGGACAAGATCATCCAGGATCCATTAAACTCTATCCTACCCTCTCTATTCCCTCTGGGATCAGGAGCAGTCACTTCCCAGGGATCCTCCGCTGCCCCTGGCTCAGGAACAGTGCTGAGCTCACCCATGTGCTGCTCTCCTGGCAGCCAGGGAGGGGAGGAAAACAATCCTTTCCAGTCAAAGCTTCACGTGTGCAAAGAGCAGCTCCGAGGATTCCTTTGGCACAGCCTCCCACAGGGAATGCAGCTGCTGGAATGGGCCAGGGAAGCGCTTCCCCCCTGTCCTGGGTCACTCTTTAGTTGGGAGGGGACATTCCTGACTGTCTGCAGCCACTCTGCCGTGGCCAAGCATCTCCTGCTCTCCATGGAGGTGTTCCCATCCCTTTCCTGCCTTTGGGAATCCTGCCCATCCAGCATTTCCAGCACAGTCTGTGCACTGGTGCAGACAGGCTTCAGAAGCTGAGCTGTGAAGATGCTGCTTTTGGGACTCGTGGTCTTCCCCTGTCCCTGTCCAGGCCAGCAATCCACACTCCCATCCCACCCACAGGACAGTGAGGAACAAATCAACATTTTCTTTGGGATCTGGACATGGAAGAGGTTTTGTAATAACTTAAATCCCTGTTTTGCTGCTCTGGGTGTGCAGTTGTCCATGCAATGTTGTCCCTACCCATGTTTTCCGTCCTTTTTTCCCCCAAAGTCCCCTGCCATGGGGGGATGAGGATGCTGGAAATTGCCATTACTGGAAGTTGCCATCCCTGGAAGTGTCCAAGGCCAGGTTGGACAGGGCTTGGAGCAACCTGGGATGGTGGAAGACATTCCTGCTCTTTGCAGGAGGGTGGAACTGGATGGTCTTTAAGGTCCCTTCCAACCCAAATCCGTCTGGAATTCCAAGGCAAAAGGGAAGCTTGGTAAAGGATGCTCTGACCTTTTCCTCAGGAATGCATTCCTTAAAGGTTTGGAGCCATCCTTGAGGCTGTCAGTCATCCTTGGAGAGTTCTGACACCTGTGCAAGCCTAAAGTTTATGGAAAACTGATCTCAGCCCGTCAACCAGGACAGATTCACTTTTGTAACTTAATTAAATTACCTCTTTTTCTCTCTTTTTTTTCCCTTTCTTTTGCCTGTGTGTCAGAGCCTTTCAGTCCTTCCCGTATCACGTGAAGCCAGATTTCCTCTTCCATTTCCAGGGGAAGAAAAGGGAGCTGGGGAAGCCTGTTCAGAAAGAAAAGCTGCTGGGGTTTGGGGTGGTGGTGGGGAGAAAGGGTGGTTTCTGATGGAAAGCACAGCCCTGGTGCTGAGTTATTTGTGCCTTTGCTTCAGCCCCAGCTCTTTGCTGCTCTGTCCCTCCTGCTTGGCACCCCTGGGTTCCTCCTTCCTCCTCTGCACGTGGAGACTCCCCCTTCTTTCCACAGAGGTGTTTTTGAGTTCTCTTGCTGTATTAAACCCACTCTCAGCCTCGGTGCTGTTTTCAAACAGAAAAGCAGGGGGGAAAAAAAAGGCAAAACAAGGGGGAAAAGTGAGTGAAAACCTCTCTGGTTTGGGATGAAAAGCTCAGCTTAGAGGAGACTCAGAGCACCAAAATCTTTCTGCCTGATCCTGCTTTCCAGTTGACCCTGCAGGTGATGTAAGGAGGGGACAACCTTTGATTCAGGTGATAAATCCAGGTCAGAGCACTTGGGAGAGCCCAGAGTGGCTCTGAAGGTCTGAAGGTCCCCAAATTAGGGGAATGTTTCCAGGCAAGGAGCAGAGGTTGCTCTGTCCTCCTCCCCAGTGGAGATGGAAAGGAGCTGGGGAAGGAAAACCGAGCTCACAGCTGGTCCTGAGGTGCCTCTGATGGAGGATATTTTGGGATCTGAGCTGTGTTTTGTCCCCATTTGGAGGCATCTGAAATGTTCAATTCAGGATGTCTCTGGGGAAGGCTTAGGGAGGAAAAAACAAAGAAGAGATTCAGCACATTTCTAGTAGAGATACTGGAGCAAAACCTGAACTTATATATTATTAAATATATGTTTATTATATAATTATATATTTATTATTTTAATATATTTCTAATATATTATAAATACAAATATATATTATATAATATATAAAATTATATATAAATATATATCATACATATATAATATATAATAAACAATAAAATATAAATAATAAAATAATAAACATACAATAAATATAATCATATAATATATAATTATATTACATATATAATTATATAATATATATTACATATAAGATATAGAAATTATATATACAATTATATCTAACTATATATAATATCTATCATATATAATAAATAATATAATATAAATAATAAAATAACAAATATATAATGTATATAATTATATAATATAGAAAATTATATAATATATATTACATATAATATTTAAATTATATATCTATCTATAAATATATCTATCTATAATATCTATTATACATAATAACTAATATAATATAAATAATGAAATAATAAATATATAATGTATATAATTATATAATATAGAAAATTATATAATATATATTACATATAATATATAGAAATTATATATCTGATTATATCTAATTATATATAATATCTATTATATATAATAAATAATATAATATAAATAATAAAATAATAAATATATATAATTATATAATATATAAAATTATATATAATATATTATATATAATATATAATATATTATATATTATATAAAAATTATAATATATATTTATTATATATATTTATAATAATAATTTATTATTATTATATTTATTATGACCTGAAAACAGCCTTCCAGCCTGGCTGTCCCACCTTGTGGTGCCACCTTGACCACAGGAGACCAAGTTCTCCAAGGAAAGAAGCGTTTCTGGAGACAAAACAACCAAACCAAATCAAAACAAAAAAACCCCACAACTTAAAAAAAACCCAACAGCTAAAAAAAAATTCATTGTGTGGTGTTTATAAAGCACAAGTGAAAAAAAAGGTCTGGGTACAGAAGCTGGATGTTCCCTCATGTCCTCTCTCAGCCCTTGGAAAGGGAAAACCAGACACAAGTGTGGAGTTTGAGGTTAAAAAGTGTCCACCAGGGTTAAGGAGCCTCCCAAGGAGGTTTGTTCACCACTGGCTCCCCTGTTGCTGCTTGAGCTGTGGAGCTCAGGAGGGTCAGAGGGGTTTGGCTGTCAGTGGGCTGGGCAGAGCCCAGCTCGTGGTCATGCTGAGAAATGAGAACACAACCTGCTCTCCTTCATCCAGAGGCTCAGGAGTGCCGTGGATCCATCAGTGCCGGGGCAGGAGAAGCAGCAAAAGTCACTTTTAAAAAGAGAAAATCCTTCAGGAAAGATGGAACCAGGCTGGGGGAGCTGGAGGGGTTCCCCTGGAGAAGAGAAGGCTCCAGGGAGAGCTGAGAGCCCCTGGCAGGGCCTGAAGGGGCTCCAGGAGAGCTGGAGAGGGACTGGGGACAAGGGATGGAGGGACAGGACAAGGGGAATGGCTTCCCAGTGCCAGAGGGCAGGGAGAGATGGGATATTGGGAAGGAATTCCTGGCTGTGAGGGTGGGGAGGCCCTGGCTCAGGGTGCCCAGAGAAGCTGTGGCTGCCCCTGGATCCCTGGAAGTGTCCAAGGCCAGGCTGGAGCAACCTGGGACAATGGAAGTTGTCCCTGCTCATGGCACTGGGTGGAATGGGATGGTCTTTTAGATCCCTTCCAACCCCAACCGTTCCATGACTCTGTGATTTCTTGGCTGCAAGGTCTGTTTTTGGGGGTGGCTTTGTCTTCCTGCCCTCAGGATTCCATACAGAGGAAGGAGCCCTGGTTCATCCGGGGAGATTCTGCCACCACCAAAAGAGGGAAGGGGGATGTTGCTGTCCCTGGGAACAAAATCCACGGGAGCAGAACCCGAGTCACCCAGGCTACCAGGCTTTTATTCCTGAGGGGCTGACAGCAGAAGTCCTTTTTTTTTATGGATGTTTGGAGCACACAGTGTCCCCAGGGACAGGAAACAGCCAGAGCCAGGGCAAGGAGGGCTTTGGTGAGGCAACAAAAACACTGTAAATGTGATGCCACAGGTTTCTCCTCACTGCAGTGCTCTTGGCAAGCCCCTCCCGAGGAACTCTGCCCCCTGACACAGGGAGAAGTTGTTCCTTCTCTTTTGTTCTCGCCCAACTTACGTCCCGTGGAGATTTGTTTTTGCAGCTCCTGGGGATGAAAGATCCTTGGCTGCTGCCATGGAACCCCTCACGGGGTGTCCATGGTTGGGCAGCTCTGGTAAAAGGGGGCTGTACCTCAAACCCTTAATCATGGGGGACTTGGGAGGCGTGTTTGTCTACCCAGCACATAATCTCTGGGTTCTGTTGTTATAGAAATGCCCTTTGAGGCTTTCCCACCATCCCTTGGCTCTGGAAGGTCTCTGCTGCCTGTGCTTATCATCTCCTCCCTTTTTTCTGTGGAAAGTGGGACTTCCACAACCAGTTTTAGTTGTGCTACATCCTCCTGCTCCTCCCCGGGGATTTTCTGGGCTCATCTTTTCCTCCCGGCCCCGTGTTATCAATATTGTGTCTCCAGCCTGGAGAGGAGGATGGTACCTCCAGATGTCTGTTTATCTCCAGTCCCTCTGGTGCTCCAGCCCCTCTGGAGACACATCCCACGGCCAAGTTTTCCCTGAGAAATATTTTTAACCCTTGCTCCCTCCCACTTGTCTTCCCAGCCGGATCCCCCGGGGACCTGCTGAACGAGTCTGTTCTCACTCACACGTCTCCTGTGACTGCACCAAACAGCTCTGCCTGCAGAAATAAACCCCTTACATGTGTTTTTCTTGTCTGTACCCATTTTTTTTCCTGGCATTTTTGCATGAAATCCCAGCTGTCAGGCCAGAGAGGGAAAGTTCGAAACCTACTTGAGTTTTAACTTGAAGTAGACAATTTTTTTCGCCACATCTTTCTGTATTTTGTACAAAATTTTGTACAAAATTTCGTAGCAGTTTGAGCCATGTAAGAACTGTTTTTCCTGGTGTGTTCTCTGCCCTGACTGACCGAAGTTTTTGTGCTGTTCTCATGCTCATTGTGGGGTTTATTTGACGATGTGCAGACATTTATTTGGTCTTTTAAAGTCACGAATCCTACCCCAGGGCAGATATGGGTTTGGCTGTATCCTACCTTAAAGATCATCCCATTCCAACCCCCTGCCATGGGCAGAGACAACCTTCCACTAGCCCAGGTTGCTCCAAGCCCAGTCCAACCTGGCCCTACCATGTGGACTCTGAGCCTAAAGTTCATCCCAGTGGGAAGACTTGACCCCATGCCCTCCTGTCCTGGTGTCTTGGTTGTTCCTGATAACTCAAACCTCCTCATTTCCCACCAAAGATGCTCAAGGAAGTGCAATCACAGGTGGCAAACGATGGGCATCTCACGTTTTGATAGCACTGAAGTGCAGAAGCACGAGAAGAAGGTGATGAAAACACAATTTCCATGGAAAACTCAGTGGTGCAGCCTCATTGGATAAGTTCAGCCTAAGCACGTTAATGTAATTAACATTTTAATGCAATTAACATGAATTACACGTTAGTGTAATTAACATTAATGACACTAAAGGCAAGATAAACAGGCAGGCCCAGAGAGGGAAATGTGTAAATCCAAGGAGTGTTTGGGCTCAGTATTTTCTGGACATCCCCTGTGGATCCATGGAGGAAGATCAGAGGTTGGTGACACTTCTTTGGCCAGACTTTGGCCAGGCACAGGCTTGTGGTGTGCAGAGATTTGGTTCAGCCTTTCCCAGACTCACCTGCTTTGATTTTGGGTGTGGGGGAGTCTCTCATCTGAGATGAACTTTAGGATTAGGTGCAGCCTCCTTGTGTAGCCATGGGCTACAGGGGTGGCTTCTGTGAGGCTGCTGGAATGCTCCCCCATGTCCATGGAGCCAGTGCCATCCCAGCAGGGACAGTGGGAGCATCACTGGGATGAGATTTGAAAAGAGGACAAAGACTTCTGGGCAGCAGCAGCCAGAGGAGAGGAGTGAGAATGTCTGAGAGCAACAGCTCAGCAGACAGCCAGGTCAGGGAAGGAGGAGGGGAAGGTGTTTTAAGATTTAAGTTGATTTCTTACTATCCTACATTGATTTGTTTGGTAATAAATTCAGTTCATTTCCCCCAGTTTGGTCTATTCTGCTCATGACAGTAACTGGTGAGTGACCTCTCCCTGCCCTGATCTCATCCCATGAGCCCCTTGTTATATTTTGTGTCCCCTCCCCAGCTGTGGAGGGGAGGGAAAGTGGCTTTGGTGGGCACCCACCACCCATCCAGAGCCACCCCACCCCGCTCCCATGTTCATATTCCAGCCATCCACAGCCCCCTGCACACCTGGAATCCTCCTCCTGACTTTCTGCCCCGAGTTTGCTCCGAACTAGGTGTGTTTTCCAGCTGCAGGCACGTGCTGTAATCCAGCTTTGCCTAATTTAATCCTGCTGGGCAGAGGGGGCGAGCGGAGGAGAGAGACACGTGGGTTTGTCCTCTCGCTTATCGTTGTTTTTCCATGAGTGATTCTCACCCCAGGGCTGTTATTTTTGGAGACTCGGGGCTCCTGTTTATTGCAGAGGCTCCTCGAGCCCTGGGCTCGGGATTTGAGGGACGTAAATCTAAACAAGGATGACATTTCAAATAGGTTACGGGCTGTACCCGAGCGCGCGCCGGGAGGAAATAGGAGCGGGCTGACTTCAGAGCCTTGAGGCGAAAAATCCCCCGTGGGAGTGTCATTAAAGTTCTCAGCACCTCCAGGTAATTACATTCTGACATAAGCTGTTTGGACCACAGTTCAAGGTAACTCTAATCTGGAGCTCGTTATGATGGATAAGGAGGAATTAATCACCGAGCTGGAAGCCGGGTTTTCCCCGCAGGCTCCTGATCGTGACCTGCCTGCTGGAATTCGGGCAGGGATGGGGCAGTTCCAGCTGACAACGTGTGTGAACACTCAGATACGAAGGGTGGTCAAGGGGGTTGGGGGGCACAGCTCACAAAAGTTAACAGCAAAACTGACTGGGAGGGAAAAGGACACGGAGAGGAGGATGGAACTGGGAACGAAGAGTCATGGAATGCCAGAATCACAGAGTGGCTTGGGTGGGAAGGGACCTTAAAGCCCATCTCATTCCACCCTCTGCTATGGGCAGGGACACCTTCCACTAGCCCAGGTTGCTCCAGCCTGGCCTTGGACTCTTCCAGGGCTCCAGGGGCAGCCACAGCTTCTCTGCCCAACCTGTGCCAGCCGTTTCACTTGCCAGCCAGTTTTGGTGCTCAGCTGCTGGGGGGAGCTTGGGGGACAACAGTGACTACCAGCAGTTTTCCAGGCTATGGCTTTTAGGGCTGGGCCCAGGATTGTCTGCTCAGCCTCATGGGGGAGCAGAGGGGGTTTTTATTTTGTTTATTTTTATAATTATCCATTTTGTATGTGGTTATTTCTCTATGGTTATTGAGCCACGGCCAAATGTGTGACGTCCAACAGGGTCAAATGTCAGGTCCTGAACTTGGGTCACAACATTCCCCTACAGCTCCAGGTTGGGGCAGAGGGGCTGGAAAGCTGGAAAAGGACCTGATGTTGATGGTTGACAGGGGCTGAACACAAGCCCAAGGGTGCCAAGAAGGCCAATGGCCCCTGGTCTGTGCCAGCCCTGGTGTGTCCCAGCCCCAGGGCAGTGCCTGTCCCTGTGCTGGCACTGCTGAGGCACCTCCAGCCCTGGGGGCACTTCTGGGACCCTCAGACAGGAGAGACATGGAGGGGCTGGAGCGTGTGCAGGGAAGGGAACGGAGCTGGGAAGGGGCTGGAGCAGCAGGAGCAGCTGAGGGAGCTGGGGGGGCTCAGCCTGGAGAAAAGGAGGCTCAGGGGGGACCTTCTGGCTCTGCAACTCCCTGACAGGAGGGGGGAGCAGGGGGGAAGTCGGGCTCTGCTCCCAGGGAACAAGGGACAGGAGGAGAGGGAACGGCCTCCAGCTGTGCCAAGGGAGGTTTAGGATGGATATTGGGGAAAGTTTCTCCTCTGAAAGGGTTGTCAGGCATTGGAAGGAGCTGCCCAGGGCAGTGTTGGAGTCCCCATCTCTGGAAGGATTTCAAATCCCTGTGGATGTGGCACTTGGGGACAGGGGTCAGTGGTGGCCTTGGTAGTGCTGGGGGATGGTTGGACTCGATCTCAGAGGGCTTTTCCAACCCAAATGATTCTGTGATTCTGTGTTTCTACAATTCTGAAAGACACACAAGAACTCGGAATCACCCTGTGCTCCTCTTTCCCTTATCCATCCGAGTGGACTGGCCAGAACCTGGATCAGAAGACAAAGATCTGAGGGTCTGTACTTCTTAAACTCTTCTCTGGCACCACAGGCAAGAGTTCAGCCTGTGTCTATCACTGCAAGCAATTCCCTTAGTTTAGAGCAGCCCTTCTACTTTATTCGTCAGGGGAACCTTCCAACACCCAAGTGTGGCTCCAGCAAGCTTGGTGTGAACTGTGAACCCTGACACATCATGTGCAGTGACTGATTTTCAGCCCAGAAAAGGTTCAAACCCACTTGAACTTCTGCTAGAAGTCAAATTTAAGTTGCCAAACCCGAAGAAAGCAAACCGTGTTCCCCCACCATCTTCTGTGCAGCATCCAAAAATAACCCAAAGTTACTGGAAAGGAGGACCAGAATCCTCCTTTCAAGCATCAATCCGGTGCCAGCATTGAGAAGCATTTCCATATTTTTCTTTTAGCCCACCTAGGTATGAACAAGGGGTTTGCTTTCAGCATTTCAGTTTGCTTTTGGTGTCTGTGGTGCCTTCCAGCCCGTGCCAGAGTTGAAGAGCGGAGCTGCCTCTGCTTTCTCCTCAGTGATGACATGTTTTGGCTGCAGAGCTGCTTCCTTGCCTGTTCCCTCTCCTTGTTTCCAGCCCTCAACCCTCTGAAGTGGATATCTTTGTGTCCTCCCTGATAATGAAGGCCTGGAAGAGATTTTAAAGACACAGACGACAAAACACAGCAGCCCTTTACTTTCTTTCCCCTCTCCTGTGCCCTAGCACAGAGTTTCTCTGCAAGGAGGCCTTACATGCTTTACTATATATTTACATTTTCAAAATCTTGCTGCCATCTGAAGCTCTTGGCTCCAGTCTGGCCTTTCTTGGGGTCTTTTTTTTCTTTTTTTATTTTATTTTTTTGCCTGTTTGTTGTTTTGTTGTCGTTATTCTCTGGAGAGAAAGAAACAACGCGGGGTTTCCAAGCCCTTGAATAAATGTCAAATAAAACATTCCAGGCAATTATTCAAGCTGGTAATAAGCAGTGAGACATCCTTCCTGTAGAGAAGCTGAACAATGGTTTCCTCTGACAGAAGCAAAATATTAGGAGCCTTCCATGTGTTGGTGCTGATTCGAGCGGCGGCAACGTCTCCGAGAGGGACAGGAGGCCCCAGCGAGTATCTGGATATCCTGAGGGAAGAAAAGCTCTGTGGGGAACACCCACACTCGTCCCGACATGCCATAAAATTCTAGAGGTTTTGTCCACGTCTCCTCAACATCCTCAAAGCTCTGAGAGCGTTTGCTTCCTTCCCTGGGTTTTTTGGTCGTTCCCGGCACATCCAGGCTCAACCGGAACAGCCCAGGGAGGCAGGTGAGCCACCCCCACCTCAGACTCCAGGATGAATTCCAGGGAGGAGCTGAGCTGCCTGTCTGACCCCTGTCCCTGCAGTCTCAGTGAACACATCCCCTTCCCAGACCATTTTTGGGAGCTGTTCCAGCACTGTCTTCTCTTTCCCGAGGGCGACAGCTTGGAAAGCTTTTGGCTCTTTGATCCTGGGCTCTGCTCCTGGAACAGCCCCTCTCCTCCACGGGCTGTACATCATGGGGAAGGGATTCCATCCAGGATCTGAGAGGCCACGGATAATGTGGTCACAGATATGGACGAACTCCTTGCGGGTCCTTCCTTCTCCCACAAATCACCCCCAGGATTTGCTCTCTCCAGGGGGGTACCTGGTGCTGGTGGCTTTGTCCTTGCTCCAGCTGGTGCCCTGCTCGACCTCAGCAGAGGTGTGGAAGGCGATGTGGCCCTTCCCCAGCGTGATGGTGATCCGGGGGCAGTGTCTGGGCTCGGAGAGGCCGTGGCCGCTGGAGCCGATCCCGCTCCCACAGCTCCCGCTCAGCCCCACGGGGAAAAGCTCGTTCTGGTTCATGGGTCTCAAACAACCCATGAGGAAACTGGCCCCGTTCCTGAGTGGGATGCCTCCCAAATCCTCCACAAACACGGAGAGCTGGAGTGACCCTGGAAAGGGCAGAGCACGAGGCAGCTCAGTGTCCCCTCCTTAGCTGGAGCAGCTGGGTGGTTCTTGCTCTAAATCCTGATTAACCAGTTCCTACGTGGCCAGCAAGGGTTGGGATGTCTCTGGGGAGCCAGGAGCAAAGGTCCCCGTGGAGACACAAGCAGCTCCTCTTTATGCCTGCTCTCCTTGGTGCCAAAATCTCTCACCTTTTGGTGAAGACCCCCGAAATTAAAGGGGTTTTTGGGTGGTTTCTCTCCATTTTGTGGCTTCAGTGGCCTCAATCTGCTGAAGGACCTTAGTGAGACCCTTCTTCACCCCTCACCTTTTTCCTCCTCTCTTGAAAGAGAATTAAGATATCACTAGATCTGGAGCTAAAAGGGACAGGCACAGTTGTCCTTTGGGTCCTGAGACACCCAAAAAAACACTCATGATGTCCCATATGGGGAAATTCTTGCCTGGCTTCTTGAGCTGGAGTCATTCCTCCAAGCTGCAGGTTTTATACTGTGGGGTCAAACCAACACACAAACTGGGAGGATCAAAATATCCCAACCTGGCTTGCAGGAGATCCCAAATCACTGACACATTTTAGGAATTAATTGAATTTTACCATTAGTAGTAGTAGTAGTAATATGATTAAAATATTTTTGTCCAAATTTTTGCCTCCCCAGCTCACAAGCTTCTGGCTCAAAGCGTGTGCTAACCAAGGAGCAGGACATCCTTTGGGAAGGGTGGCTGGGGATGGATAGGTGCTGGGACTCCTTCCCAAGGATTTTTGTTCCTTGGGTGGACATAAGGAACCTCCTGCTCAGGATCCCCACAGATCACCCAAGGCCTCCCCAGCAGCCACCAGGCTTTGAAGCCAACCTGGATCCAACTTCACTCCCGGGAATGGAGCAGCTCCAGGGAGGTCACCGAGGAAGGGAAGAGCCGTGCTTGCCTTGGATTCACCCCCACCCTCCACCTTCCACGTCCTGCTCCCTGCAAATCCACCCTGCAGCCCGAGGGAGCAGCTCCTGGAGCTTCCCAAGGGAATTCCCCCTGCTCCTGGGCAGCAGGGATGGCTGGATTTTGCAGTGGAGACAGGGAAAGGTTTTACAAGCCCTGAAGATGGGGCTGTCTAAACTCATCATCGCCCCACGTGAAGATACAAGTATGGGGCAGCCCGGCTAGAAAACATCTATTTAATGATATTTTCTACCTTTTTTTCTCCAGGTTTAGATGAAAACACGGGGAAAAAGGGCCACAGAGAGCAAGACTTGGAGTCCTTTTGCCCTCGAGCTCTCCCAGAGCCCGTCCCTGGCACAGGGATGAGCTGCGTGCCCAAACCCAGCGCCCTCCAGGGCCGTGCAAACGAAGCTGCTCCTCATTCCCGGGGCTCCCCGAGTGCCCAGGGAGGGATTGTGTCATGTCCAGCGTGTGGCTGCTCTGCATCCTCCCGTCCTCACCGCGGATTTGCTGGAGAGAGGCTCGGCCGGAGCCGCGGGCTGGGCTCGGCACCCGCCGCGCACAATGTCCATTTGTTTGGGGTGCTAACACGGAGTGACAAAGGACTCCAGAGTCACGCTGAACAAAACTGTCCCCTTGCTAATTATTAGATTATGAAATGTGTTTCATAATGCAATGAATAATGGGGGGCTGGGGGGCGGGGGGAAGAGACACGACACACGATTATTTCTTTTTTTTTTTTTTTTTTTTTTTTTGCTGTTCGAATCTGGGTTTTTTTTTCATTGTGTTTGCCCCGGAGTTTCTGCTGGTAGGTTTGAAACAGAGATGTGAAAAGAATGGGAAAGGCTGGGTTCTATTTGTGCCTCGCCTGTTAAAGCTGTGACTTGGCTCACACAGTAAGTGCAAACAATTCTCTCCTGGCAAGTGTTCAGTGGAGACATTGCTGATGACAGACTTTATTAAGTGCAGGTTTGCCTGTGATTAAATTCGCTCTGGGCTGGTTCCTGAAGCTGCTGGCCTGGCTGGATGTGCCGTGTTGGGATCTTTAGGAAGAAAGGAAAGAACAGAACATTTCATGCAGAGGAGCCAGCGATGATGAGAGAGGGAAGCCAGCGATGCCTTTTGCTCGGGGAGGGAGACCCGAGGAGATAATTAATTGCTGCGTTTAAAACAAACATTTGTTTGGTTTATTGAGTTAACCCAAGCAGTGCCTTGGAGATTCCTGGTTTCCAGGCAGGCCAGGTGGGGCTGGGGGGGTGTGTTCCCATGTCAGCACAGGGCTGCAGGGGGGGCAATGGATGTTGCATTAATTATTTTGGGGAGAAAAACCACCATAAAGCACAGGCATGGTTCTAATTTCTCAAAGCCTTGTTTAAACTCTTCCCTTTTCCCATTCCCAGCTATTGTATGGACAGCACAGCACCGATGACAGCCTTTCTACACACAAAAAAAATGCTTTATAGAGACTAAATTCCATGAGTGATGCCCTCATTGCTGCCCTTCCCAACCCTACTGGCCTGGGCCACGTTAGGAATTAAAAGGGTTGGGTGTTCAGGGAATGGGTGCCAGGTATTCCCTGAAAATCTGGTCCCTTTGCAAGGTGTCCCACCTCCAGCACTCATCAGAGAGTGATCTGTGGGAGGAATCTTGGCTAAAAGTTTTGAAGCATTCGAGGGAAATGGGAGCTGCTCGGATTTGACAGATCAGGAACTGATCCACAGGAGTCAAAGAGGAAAATTAGACTGATTTTGCAGTGAGACCCTGAGCATTTTCAAACTGAGATTGCCTCAGATGTGCCCTGTGAGGTGATGTCTTGCTTCCAGCAACCTGGATGGATACATCCACAATTTTGCATCAAGATCTGCTTTGGTTTAGACATCTGGGAATTCTTTTTTTCCCCAATCTGGGTTTCCAGTGTGGTGTTTAAAGCACATTTTTGATACAGGGCTGGCTGTTGAGGCTCTTTGCAGTGGTTAAGCTGTTCAGGTCAAGCCCAGGAATAGGGTTCTTTCCCTCCACAAGAGGAGAAATCCAGGAAGGAGTTTCTCCCAAGGCTCCTGCTTCTGCCCTGTGAGTGTTGTGTGACCTGGAGTGGAGGTAAAATTCCCTCCTCTGGACACCCTGAGGTTCTGCAGAGGAGAAGCACCACAGGAGCTTTATTTCAATCAGAATCAACCTTTCATCTCTTCCCAATTTATTGTGATTTGCACAGGCCACTCTCTGCTCCAAAGGTCCTTGATAACCCACCTCAGCAAAACACCCTGGAGGAGTTTGATTTCTGGGTAAGTAATAACCTCCCTCAGCCAAAAGCTTTCCAGGGTGCTTTGTCTGCTGCCCACTCGTTTTCTGTGAGGCTGATGACTCCCCCCCAGTCTGAGGTTGCTTTATCTCCCAGTTTATCTCTCACTAAAATAAACTGCAGGAAAAAAAATCCATCTACTCCCGGGAGAATGGGTGTACAGAGGGTGTCCAGGGAAAACGAATATTGTGTCGATTCCCTCTGAAAAAAATCATTATGAAACCACAGCCAAGGAAAAGCAGCTCCATCCCCCCTCCCTTCTTTTTTTAAAAATTGGAGCATGAGCATTTCAGGGGGTTTATCTGGGAGTCTCCCTGCCCAGCTCAGGGACACAATGGGGATTGTGTCTCAGGTATGTCGGAGCTATTTTGCTACTGTTGGTGAGCTTGGATGGGAAAAGTCAGGCACAAAAGGGCTTAAGTGATTTGGCTCAATTAAGTGTAATTTATGGGCCCTAATTCCCAGTTTACTAATCACAGCATCACACAATGGGCCCTGATTTCAGAAATGGCTTAAATATGTGCCTCTGCTCTGCTTCATGTTAAACGTGTGCATAAAAATAGACAGATGGGCCATTTTGAAAGGGGGAATGTTTTCCTCAAGCCAAACTTAATTTCTTAGGAGCAAAAACTGACTTTTATATCACCAAAACTGAGCCCTCGCTTTGCATTTGCCTGTTTTGAGGAGGGAAGGGTTCAGAGAAAGGAGGGGGAAGTCTGAAAAAAAAAAACTCTGGTGTTTTAAAAACTCTCTACTCTTCCAGAGAGATGGAGGGGATGCAGGAGCTGCCCATGGGGGTCTCTGGGCCAGTGGGTCTCCGTGAAGTGCTCAGGGTCAGTAAGGGAGAAAAAACATCCTCCTGCCTGCAAGGTGGGAGGAGAGGAACCATGGGAAGAGCAAGGAAAGCTGTAGTGTCATGATGGGATGGATGAGAAGGGAAAGGAGCTTTCTCCACACCATCAGAGCTTCACCAGCTTCAGCAAGGGAGGACTGAGCTCACATTTGGCTTTTCATTTTCTCCTGCCCTCGTTTTTCTCTCTGGTTTTCCTGCAGAGGTGCCCAGCTGGGAACTGCAGCTCCCAGCCCTCTCCCAGCAAACCTGTTCAAATGTCCCTGTGACCTGCAGAGATGATTTTACCCCGTGATACATTCCAATATGACACCTGATCTTGGTTCAAAAGCTCTTCCAAGGGTTTATGTGGGATTTAATGCACGAAACAACCTCTTGGTTCCAGTTTGTGCCCACCTGGACTTTCCAACATCACCCCTGCTCAGGGGTTTGCTGAGAGGGTCAACCTGACATGTATTGGGGTCATCCTGGAGAAAAGGAGGCTCAGGGGGGACCTTCTGGCTCTGCAACTCCCTGACAGGAGGGGGGAGATGGGGGGTCGGGCTCTGCTCCCAGGGAACAAGGGACAGGAGGAGAGGGAACGGCCTCCAGCTGTGCCAGGGGAGGTTCAAATTGAACATCAGGAGGAATTTTTTCCTGGAAAGGGTTGTTAAGCACTGGAAGAGGCTGGCCAGGGTGGTTTGGAGTCCCCACCCCTGGAGGTGTCCAAGGAATGACAGGATGTGGCACTCAGTGCTCTGGGCTGGGGGACAAGGTGGGGATGGGGCACAGGTTGGACTGGATGATCTTGGAGATCTTTTCCACCCTTGACAGCTCTGTGATTCATCCTGTGCATCCTGTGCAAACCTGAAGGTTTGAGGACAGTGTGTTGGACCCACAAGGAGCTGACATCCCATATCCCTGCCTCTTGCTCCAGGTGATGTTTCATTCTCCTTCTCTTTTCCCCATGCTCAGCTAAAAACAACCCGCACTCACTGGTGTTTTAAACTGTTCTCAGCAAGATAATTACCTACTAGAAATTCCACAATTATTTCATTATGCATTATTACAGACCTTAAAAAAAAATAAATTAAAAACCCAATCCCATCATGCAGTTAATGGAAATTATGGAGTTCTACAAATAACTTTCATGAGAGTCATTATTTGCTGAGAAATCCCAAGTAATTACATGTGGAGCCACATAAGAGCAGAGCTGCTGTGAAAAGGAGGGTTTGTCACTTTGTAAGTGACACTTATGGCAGACTGAAAACAAGCTGCAAGGGGAAGGTCATTGTCTGGAAGGTTCCTGCCCCAGCCCAGGGAATGAGGAACATAATGTGGATGTTCACATGGAGATGGTCCGTGTTTGCTTGGGATCCCTGAGCCCCCACCAGGGCTGAGGGTGAGCAGAGTAATTCCATGGATCTTCTGCCAGCAGCTCCTGGGGATGTGCCTGAAAACAGGGGCTCCAGGCCTGGTGAACCCAGACTTTTGGGAGCACATTGGAAGGGTTGGGGGTGTATCCAAAGTCAGCGTGAGCCTTGTGTTTGGGAACCAGTGATGGCAGGGGGGACACTCCCCTGAATTCAAGAGGGACACATTCCAATTCAGGATTGCCACAGGAACACTGTGGAGCCTCTGTTCTGCTCTCTGTGTTTGGACTTGATGATCTCAAAGTATTTTTCCAACCCTAATGATTCCGTGCAGGACACGAGGATGTGTCTTACCTGGGCACGGACAACCTGCCCCCTGCACCCACTCCCTGCACCCCAGCAAGCATCCAGGGGGCACCACTGTCCTCCCAGCTCCGTGGTGTTCCACATGTTTTTGCTGCTGGAGCCTGGGATCCAGCCAAACCCCGGGATCCTCACACAGCCCAAACCTCCCTGTCTGGGAAGAGTCAGCAGGGGAGAGAAATGCAGAGCAAACACCGCTTTGGACTTGCTGTCCTGGAGAGCAACCCAACCTCCATGGCAAGTACAAACTCCTCTCCTCAAAGCCAGGCCCCACTGTTGGCCAAATTCAGTTTTTCTCCAGCTCCTTTCTTTCCCCACAGCGGCTCCCAACCCTCATCCCTCATATCCCTGGTTCTGGCTAATCCAGCACAGCCAGAAATGCTCCTCCATCCAAGCACAGGAGGAGGAGGAGGGGGGCAGCTGCCGTGCCCAGGGACAGGGAGGGTGCATACAATCACAGAATCCTAGAAACATTTGGATTGGAAAGGACCTTAAAACTCATCCAGTTCCACCCCCTGTCATGGGCAGGGACACCTTCCACTAGCCCAGGTTGCTCCAACCTGGCCTTGGACACTTCCAGGCATCCAGGGGCAGCCACAGCTTCTCTGCCCAACCTGTGCCAGGGCCTCAACCCCCTCACAGCCAGGAATTCCTTCCCAGTATCCCATCTATCCCTGCCCTCTGGCAGTGTAAATGACTCTGGTTGTGTGGCAAACCCCATGCCAGGTGTCCATCCCCACCTGGAAGAAGAAAGCCCAAGTGAGTTTTACCTGCCCTTTTCCTGGCATAAATGGGCATAACCAGAACACACAGCTCTTCCCATTTCCAGGACCTTCTCTGGCATGTGGCTCTTCTGGGAGAGACCCAAGAATCCAACCACACCATGTTCTAGGAAAGGGAAAATACCAAGCCATGTGAGGCGAACATGAAGGCTTATTATTTCCAAAATGACCCCATTCCTCCTCCTACCCAGCCCAATTTCTCTGCCCACCCTCCCTGGAAAGCCACGACAGCTCTTCTCTCCAGCTTTATTCAGGAGTTTGACAGTTCCCCATGCAAGGGAAGAACTGCCAAGGCCCCGGGGCCATTCCCAGAGTGTGGAAACAGCCACTGCCCCGCTCAGGCGAGGTACAGGGACACTGGTATTGTCTCCCACACATGGATGTCGTAGGGAAAAGGACCAAGAAGCCACTGCATTGTGCTGGGATTCCCGTGTCCCCAGACGACCGCTCCCAGCACTCCTCAGATCCATTGGATTCACACTGTCAGGGAAAAAGCCTCCAGTGTGTTGGAGCACCAGAGCCAGGTGGGCTTGGCTGGTGCCTCTGGGGCTCACCTGGGTTCAGGTGTCACTTCCAGGGTGGTGGGAATCAATCTCTACTCCAGGCACTCTCCTGAATTCCAGAGCGGGACGTTTCAGTTCAGGACTGTGGAGTCTGTTCTGCTCTGTCTGTTTAGACTTGATCTTAAAGGTCTGTTCCAACCTGAATGATTCTGAGCCTGAATCCAGGAGGTGGCTTATGAACAGAGGGCTTTTCATGTCTCTGAAACCACGGGACCAGACTTCCAGATATTGTGGCAGAGCCAGAACCACACTGCCCACGCCTTCTCCAGCTTTGCTGTGGGATTTTTGGCAGTGACTGGGGGGGGGGGATGACCTGGATGGATAACCTGGGATGCCCAGACTTCCTCTGGGGTGGAGAGGATGGATGAGTTAAAGGGAACTGGGTGGGAGGGTGAGTTTTCCACATGTTGGGCTCGCTGGAAAGAAAATGTGCACCACAAACCCCCCCAGAGCTGTGTTTTTGCCCCCCCCCCCCCCACTATTTCTAATTTAAAATGAAAAAAAACCACTGTTTGTGGCAAAACAAGGTGTTGTCCCCATTTTCCTAGGCACGGGTCTGGAAAAGCCTGAGGGCTGGAGTTGCAGGCTGGAGGAAAGGAAGGTGGAATTTCCCATTCCTTCAGAGCTGCCGGTTGGGATGTGAAGTGTCCTTGCTCTTGGGATCTCTCTCTGTCCACTTCAAAGTGTCCTCTGGCCCCGGGATGGGTCTCTCCAGCGGTGCCACTTTGCAACACTCAGCTGTGGACAGCAGGTTTCCAGTCCTGCCCCAGTTCACATCTCAGTGTATTTACACAGAATAAAACCAGACTCGTGGCCCTGAAGATGCTGTGAAGCTCCATCAAACCCGGGCACCAAAATGAGTGGAAAGCTTTTTTTGCCCTACTGCTAAAATTTCACTTTTTAAATCCCCACCTGACCCCTTCCTGCCCCTTCCTCCCATTCAAACATTCCCGTTTCCGGGCTCTTCCCTCCTTTGTGTGGGAGCATTTTGAGCAGCAGGCTTTTCTTTCCCCGGGTTAAATTTAGTCCAGCTCGTTCCCCTCGATGTCCTGCCCCTGCTCTTTCATTCCTCAAAGACTTTCCTGCCTCAGCCATCTGTGAGACGGTTTCACACAGATGGAAATTCCTCTCTTTTTTGCCTGTGGGAGATGCTGCTGCTGTAATGGCTGCAGATTTTCCTCGGGGTGTGGGTTTGGAAAGGGATAATGCAGCCAGGAGAGCACCTATGTCTGAATGATGGTGCTCCTGCTGCTCCCTCACATCTCTGCCGTGGGGCTGTTCCGGGTGTGCAGCTGCAAGGCAGGAAAATAATATCAGTTATTCCCAAGGAAAACCAAAAATACTCCCCCATCAAATATCTAAGTACCCGTTTGAACATCTCCAGTTCCTCCCAAGGTTGTGCTGTGCTTTGTTTCAGAGATGGAAAGAAGTAGGTCCTGACTGAGAGTTGCAAAGTTCCCAAATAATCCTGGTCTTGACTATCAGGGAATCACGGAATGGTTTGGGTTGGAAGGGACCTTAAAGACCATCCAGTTCCAACTCCCTGCCCAGGGCAGGGACACCTTCCACTCCAAGGTGGGCTGTGCCTGAAGGCCCTGAGGAAATGGCTCAGAGCATCTTGTGTTGCTGGTTCCAGTGTTTGGAGTGGAAGGGTGGAGCTGCTTTCCCCAAAAACACCCAGGGAATGATCCCGCCAGGACTTTTTCCCGTGGTTAGGATGGAAGGATGGATGGAAGGATGGATTGATGGACACAAGCAATCTTCAGGCTACTCCTAAATGGCCAAGAAACAGGTCCAGCTTTGCACCTGCAGTTCCTGGGGCTCTCCCATCACCTTCTTCTCCCTGAGGAAGGGCAGCAGGGCTTGGTGCATGGGGAGAGGGGACAATCCTGCACCCACGGCTCCACAGCCACCCCTAGAGGTGCAAACCCCCGCTCAGAGGTGGTCAGCAAACTGCTCTGCTGCTGCTCCTGGCACCAGTAATTCCTTCCTCTTGGAAGAGACCGAGTGCACTGGGTTTCAGTGCAGCTGGAGCTCTGACTAAACAGGGAAACAACTTGTTCCCCTGACTCCCCGCTGCCTTGGAGGTATTTTTGGTTGTTTATTACCCTCTTATTCCTACCTTCCAACTCCCTCCTCCTCTCCTCTCTTTTTAATAGACTAGGTAGACTCTGAAATCCTCAAGCATCCCTCTTCCTGAGGGAGATTAGCCCCAGGCCAGGTACAAATTACAGGTTTCAACAACAACGGAGAGCACAATTATTGCTTATGCCTCTTTGCTCTCGCTAACGAGTTGACACATGAGAGCTGCAGACCCTGCACTGGGTCAGCCTTTGCTGCTGAGGAAACTGTGCTGACCCCGGGGGAGGAATTACATCATCAGGGCCGAGGGAATGGGGAGGAATTACAAAATTCAGTGCTGTCCTTCTGGGCTCCAGAGGATGCGGAAAGTGGGAGCATCACACAACGACAGGCAGCCTGAAAGGAGGACACAGCTGATTCCTCCTGCTTGAGGAAAAGCAGGATTTGGGCTGCCACAGGTATGAAGGGGTTGGTGGACATGGTCAGACTGTGGCTGTTGCTGGATCCATGTGTTTTTTATGCAGGAAGGACACTGGAATCACCAGCTCCCAGGACAAACACAGCCTGTGCTGCCTCGGGGTGTCCTGTGCTCCGAGTCCCTTCCTCTCCCCCTTGCACCCTTTCTGGGAGGTTTTCCAGGATCCCTCTGCAATCCTGGTCGAGATCCTGAAAAATTCCTGTCCCATGATGAAACCAGCCCTCCATGTGAACCGGGGGGGGGGGCTCAGTCTGGAGAAAAGGAGGCTCAGGGGGGACCTTCTGGCTCTGCAACTCCCTGACAGGAAGGGGGAGCTGGGGGGGTCGGGCTCTGCTCCCAGGGAACAAGGGACAGGAGGAGAGGGAACAGCCTCCAGCTGTGCCAGGGGAGGTTTAGGTTGGATATTGGGGAAAGTTTCTTCTCTGAAAGGGTTGTCAGGCATTGGAAGGAGCTGCCCAGGGCAGTGTTGGAGTCTCCACCCCTGGAGGGATTTCAAAGCCCTGTGGATGTGGCACTTGGGGACAGGGGTCAGTGGTGGCCTTGGCAGTGCTGGGGGATGGTTGGACTGGATGATCTTGGAGGACTTTTCCAATTTTAATGATTCTCTGGCTCTATCTGCTGGTGGCACCACCTGTGCTCCTGCTGAGCCACCTCAGGACTCACCTCTGGCTCTCGGGTAGGACCTGGGTGTCTCTGCAGCTAAAAACCATTGAGTCAGAGAAGAAATCCCTCCTGGTCTTTCCCAGGGATTTTTAGCCTGCTTCTCTTCTTCCAAACTGCCAAGTCCTTCCATGGTGAGGGAAGGCTGGAGAGCAGCTTCCCAAGGTCACAGATGACTTCTGAGGTGGCCTTTGGAAGGTACTTGTTTTGCTGCTGTTGTTAACTTTGTTGGCCCAAAACGTGAAAACCACCTTGGAGGGGGAATCCTTGGGTTTGTTTATTTTCCAAGGTGGTTGTCATTGCTGGAGTGACACAAAGGAAGCCTCAGATTTGCTTTGATAATGTGGAATTTGGATGAGTTGCCTCTGCCATAGCTGGCCTTCCTCCTCTGCAGTGGGAAAGGGGGTGAAGAAACCCCAGAGATCTGTGGATGGACAGACAGATTACTTTTTTTTCCAAGGGAAAAACGTGCTCTACACCAATTGCTCCAGAGCCTGCCTGTCCCTGTGGTTAATTACAGCAAATCAGGATTTGGTCATTCGGGTTTAACCCAAAGTACTGATGTTTTCCCTATTCCAGAGGTAGAGTGGGATGACAATGCCATGGAGAACCCTATCTCCAAGTGCAAATACTTCTGGTTTTAGGACAGTTGGAGAATCAATGGTGGCCTATTGGCAGCTACACCTCTACACTTGGATGGAGCAGGAAAATCAGGGTAATTCCCTTCTCCAAGAAGCATTTCCATGTGTTGGAAGGGCCTGCAGGTGGGTGCAGGGAATGAGTGGGTGCTTCGGTTTCCCCACATGAAACTAGGACTAATCATGGAATATTCCTCCTTGCTCCCAGAGCCAGGATTCAAGGAGAATCCTTGAATCTACTAAGTCTTTGTAGAATTAATAGAATCAGTGCTCCTGAGAGGTAAATCTGCCAGAAAATGACAGGACGAGAGGAAACGGCCTCAAGTTGTGTCAGGGAGGTTCAGGTTGGACATCAGGAGGAATTTCCTCATGAAAAGGGTGGTCAGGCCTTGGAAGGGGTTGCCCAGGGAGTGGGTGGATCCCCATCCCTGGAGATGTCCAAGGAAGGACTGGACGTGGCACTCAGTGCTCTGGGCTGGGGGATCAGTCAAAGCTTGGACTCGATGACCCTGGAGGTCTTTTCCAAACTAAGTGATCCTGTGATTCTGTGAAAATCTTTCCTTCAGGAGCACCCCCACCTCCCACCCAGTACGTTTTTGTTTTGCTCAGATTCACTTCTGCCCCTTCAGGTTCTGCAGGAAAAAAAAAAAAAAGTCATTTTTTGGTATTATTGCTTCGCACTTGAAACGTGGGTGTGCTGGGGGAGAAGTTTGCAGGAGGAAACATGTGATAAAAAAAAGCAGAAGGAAAGGTTCAGTCCAGGAATGGCTGAGTTTTGGGGGGTTAAAGCTGTGGGCAGAGGCAGCTCTTGTGCTCCCTCGACGTCTGCACGGCGCTCGCTGGTTTTATCTTGGTTTAGCTTCTATTTGCTGTTGTTGTTTTTAATCATAAAATGACTATTTGTGCCATGCAAACAGCAGAGCCTGCTGTGAGCCACTTAGCACAGCCCAGAAATGTCACTCTCCGTATTCATCCGGCCTCTCCCATGCTGGGATTTCAACAGCTGCACTGGGGCACTGGCCTGGCTCTTCCAGGAACGTTGGATGTCACCCATCCCTCTCTTCACTAGCCTGGTTTTCTGTCCCTCTTGCTTTCAGGATTGAGGCTCCCAGAGGTAGAACAGCCTTGTCCAGGTGGGATAAGAGGTTGGGACTGCTCCAGACTTGCTGATTTTTTTGTCTTATTAACATACACACAAACACTGAGAGGATTCAAACGGCACCAGTGGGTCAATCCACACTGGATGCTCGGATTCACTTTGGGGTGGGGTTTAGAGAGCATGGGGGTGATTTGTTGAAGGTTGGACTTGATCTGAGAAGTCTTTTCCAACCTGATTCTCTGATTCCACACGGGGCATGTTCCCTGGGTTCATCCTGAGTGCACAGGATGATTTTCTTTGTGGGACAGTCACACCAAAACCCAGCCAACCATGTGCCACGGGGGGTTTTCAGGTTCTCCATTTACTCCTGGACCACATCTGAGCTCAAAGAGCCGAATTGTTCCTGCCCAGCTGTTGGCACATCCAAGTTGTCCTTGTTCCTGGCAGCTCCTGGGCTCAGACACCCCTGTCACAGGCTGACAGGGATTTCACCCGAGTGAGCAACAAGAGGCCACTTCCGAATCCTTCATGGTCATTCCCTGACCTCAACTGGGACTTAGCAACTCAAAAAACACAGAGCCTAGAGCCCCAACCTTTCTCCACTTGCTTCTGCAGAGTGTACTCTATGTTTGAGGAATTTGGGGGAAATCTAAGCCCGATTTTTTTCCCCAGCTGTGCTTTCTGAGCACAAGTCCCTGTCCTGGCTCCTCACAGGGCATTTGGGAGAGAAACAGTTTGGGATCAAGGCAGAAGATCCCCCCACAGCACTGAGCCCATCTCAGAAATACTGAGAAAACTCTCTCTCTCCTCTGTGTTCTCTCCAGGTGACCGAAGATGTGAAAATCCTCACTTGCCCACTTTTATTCTGAGCACTTTTTGTTGGGTTTGATCTCGTGTTTTAAGTCAGTTCCACCTTGCTTCTGTATTTATGGCTCCAAAAGAAATGTAGGCAAAAGCACCACTTTGATATCAACCTAAACACTTTCCATCCTCGTGCCTTAACGTGATGCCTCATACACAACCTTGAGCTGAGAAATCCCTAAATCCCTGCTTGCCAGCAGTTGGAGAAGAGGATAACAGGGCACTGCTGCTTCCTTACTTTCCCCACAAATGTAATCCATGTTTGGAGAGGATGGGTCCCATCCCAGGGACAGTTGTGCCATCAGCAGGCTCTTGGCTCACATTCCCAGACAGGCATTTTGCTCTGCCCTGAGCCCATAAATACAATTTTAAAGCACCCTGGGTGACATTATTTCTGGCAGTTTTCTGGGAGTCCAGGAATTGCTTCACCTTTATGAGCTGTAGTGGCAGGAGCTCCAAGGTAAAATGGATCCAGGGGAAAACCCTCCATGAGATGAGCAGGAAGAGACCATCTGACATCCCTGCAGTGCCCCTGTCGTGGGAACCAACCTGGCAAGGGAAGGGAAAGGACCTGGGAAAGGCTGAGTTCCTAAAAGGGCTGTTGGGGTGCAGAGAGTTTGGGGTGAGGAAGGTGGAGATGGTCAGGAGACAGGGGGAAGTCTCCCACGGCAGGGGTTGGAATGAGATGATCCTTAAGGTCTCTTCCAACCCAAACCATTCTGTGATTCCATGATAAAGAGGCCACCAAAGCAGAGCCACATTGGACTCTGGCCATTCCACATGGGGATGTGGCACATTTTCCTGGTGTGGTACAGGGATGGAGCCAAGGGAATAAATGCTAAGCGAAAAAAGATGAAGAAACGCAGAATAAATGAAAAAATGCAGAATAAGCAGAAAATTAATGAATGCAGAATAAATTAAAAAACCTTGGGAGAAGACCCCCAGTGGGTCTGCATGGTGGCTGGAGTCCCTGGAGGGATCCAGAGCAGCACACGTGGGGCTAAAAGCAAGTCAGGAAAGCCTTTGGAAAAGGAGGACATTCCTACTCACCCTGCTCCCGACACAGCCACAGCTCCACGACTTCTGCAAGAGGCAGGTGGCTCCCACCAGCCTGGTCCCTTTTATCCACGTGCCAAACCAAGCCTGGCTTCCTTTTTTTTTTTTTTTCTTTTTTTTTTCTTTTTTTTTTTGCACCCTGCAAATGCCAGGAGGGCTAAAAATACCGCCGAGCACCGAGGAACGTGCCAACGGCGCCGCTGCCAAGCAGAGCCCCCACAGCTCTGGCACTGCTGCCGAGCTCAGGGAGTGTTTGCAGGAGGGATAGAGGGGAGATAAGAGGCTTTCCCTTACCAGTGGCCAGGGTTTGGCAGGGCAGCGTGGCTGGCTCGTGTCCTTGTCCCCTCTCTGGGCAGGGGAGCTGCTCCAGGCGGGAAGTGCAGCCGGTTTGGGTGTTTTCTGGGTGATTCTGGGTATCTCCCACCTTGGTTTTATTTCTGGGCATCTTTTCACTGCTTTCTTACAGTTATTTGAATGTCACCATCCTGGATTTGCTCCCCTAGGGATCTGGGGAAAGCCAGGAGCTGGTGGAGTTGTCCTTTTTCCCCCTCTCCTTAGCATCGCTTCAGCGTCT
This sequence comes from Manacus candei, assembly GCF_025592945.1. NCBI lineage: Eukaryota > Metazoa > Chordata > Aves > Passeriformes > Pipridae > Manacus > Manacus candei. Next base: position 13,979,751 of record NW_026138096.1, on the reverse strand, counting down.
TGGGAGATGCTCATGGAGCAATTCACACCTTTGCAACCATCTGCATCCACCCTGAACTCACTGCAGCCCCGATTTTCCCACTCTTCTGCAAAATTCCCTGCATCTGCAGGACTGGAAGAATTTTTATTCTGGATTTGTAACCCTTTTATTTTGCTTTGCAACCCTTGTACTCGGGGTGGCGCCCTGGGAAGTCCCCCCTGCACATCAGGATTAAGGACACTGTCTCAATGAGGTGACCAAAAAATTGGAAACATGGATGTTGGAATACTGTTCTTTATTATTATCTGTGATCCACTAAGTGGCATCATATCCCTTGTTTCTGTTCACTCAACTCTGTCTCCAAATATTGAGAATTTTCTTTATCAAGCAGACAGGAAATAATACGGGAGGAAAAATATTTGCCAGTTGAAGGGAAATGTATTTTTGGAAGAATTTTTTTCCCACTTTTTTTGGCTGGGGAAAAAAAAAAAAAAAAGAAGAAAAAGATTACTTTGGGAAAGAAGAGAAACATTTCATTTAAACTCCCTCCAGATCTCACCCCTCCAGGGGTCACTCCCTCTACCTGGGGTTTGGAATCCATGGGTTCCTGATCCTTCAGGGTCTCTCTGACCCCTCTCAGTGCAGGGCTGGCTCTGTTTGGGATTTAGCAGCTGCTGTGTCATCAGGGTTCCAGCTCTGAGACCTTTTCTAATTTGCAGAAAATGGTTTCAAAATGAAATTTTCACAGCGAGCGGGTTTTGGCAGCGGGAGGTTGGCAAAGGAAGGTCCTGGATTTTGGGGAGAGAGAGAACGAGATTCCACAGCTCAGAGAGGTTTCCAGTTATCTGTGGCAAATAATGGGTCTGGTTTGGAATTAGTGATCCTGTGCTGGTCTCTGCCCAACCCAGAGAGCTCTGGGAACACTGCAGAAGGCTCTGGTGGGATTTACACCCCCCTGGCTCAGGCAGCTTTGGAGCCAAGGTCAAGAGGAAAGGACAAGAGGAAACAGCTTCAAATTGCACCAGGGGAGGTTTAGGTTGGATATAAGGGCAAATGTCTGTATGGAAAGGGCTGTCAAGCCCTGGCACAGCTGCCCAGGGCAAGGGTGGAGTCCCCACCCCTGGAGGGATTTCAAAGCCCTGTGGATGTGGCACTTGGGGACAGGGGTCAGTGGTGGCCTTGGCAGTGCCGGGGAAACAGTTGGAGTTGATGGTCTTAGAGGGCTTTTCCAACCCAAACAGTCTGTGATTCCATGATGTGGCTCATCCATGCTCACCAAGGAACCAGCTGAGGGTGGACTTTGATCTCTGATATGCAGAAATTTGTCACTGCCCTTGCTGAGTAACTCTTTTGCTGGATGACTAAAAGTGGAGAGGTTTAGATTAGAAATCAGGAAGGAATTTTTTGGCTGTGAGGGTGGGGAGGCCCTGGCACAGGTTGCCCAGAGAAGCTGTGGCTGCCCCTGGATCCCTGGAAGTGTCCAAGGCCAGGTTGGACAGGGCTTGGAGTGACCTGGACTAGTGGAAGGTGTCCCTGCCCATGGCAGGGAGATGGAATGAGATGATTTTCGATGACCCTTCCAACCCAACCCAGCCTGTGATTCCATGGTGTCTGAAGGGTGAACCAAAGCTTTTACAATTGAAATAGAAGAGAAAACCCACCCCAGAGAGACCAAGGCATTCATCAGGTGATGAACCACCACGAGTCACCATGGCTAGGCAGCTCTATCGACCACCCAACAGAGGCAGAGGGGTTTTGCAGGTGCTGCAGGAAAAGGGGAGCTTGCAGGGAGGGTTTGAGGGACCAGACATTGATGTGATCCTGTCTGGGAGCTCTCCTGAGCGTGCAGGCAGTCAGGGAGAACAGCACAACATTCCTCGCTTGGGGATTGAACAGCTCCTGGAGGATGAGCCTGGGGGTGGAGGTGGGATCAGAGGTGAGACAGAGGTGGCACAGAGGCTTTAGATGACACACCCCAGTCACTCACCCCCTCCTTTCGTGGGAGGAATAGTGCAGAGAGGTTCAGGATGCAGGAAGAGTTGACCTGACCACCCCAAGGAGCTAAAAATCCTCCTGCAGGGAGGTTTTTTGGCAAGTTCAGTGGAGGCAAACCTGCATCAGAGGAGCCAGGATGAGAGGCTGTGGCTGTAACCCTGGGCAGGGACAAGGGCCCTGACGAGCTGCTGTGCTGGGTGGGTGGGTGGGAAATGCCAGGTGGGAAAATGCAGCTCCAGGGAGGGAGGAAAAACTGCCCACACCAACCGAGGCTGCTGTGGGTTTGATCCTGATGATCCACCCAGAGCAGGAAAGGCCAAGCTCTGTATTCAGGGCGAGCTGGAGGTGGGTGTTTGGAGATCAGGCAGAGACAGATTTAATTGTGCTGTCCCCACCTTGGTTCCATGGCATGGAATAAAATAGAACTGCCCCACTGGGTGGGACATGCCCACCCCTGAGCCTCTGCTCACCTTGCAGGGCAAGGAGAAGTTTCACACAGACAAAAATATCTGTCTCTAAACTGGCTCTGATCTCCTGTTCTTTGTTTCTACCCTGCAGAACCATGAGAAACTTGGGATTCCGGGGCTGGAGGTGGACATGGTGCCTTCAAGAGGGATCAGCAGTGGGCTCCTGACAAAGGCAGGGGGGTTGTGGCAGCACTTCTGCAGCCTCCCCACGTCGAGAAAGTCGTTTTCATTGTAACCTGTTTTATCTGTGAAATCTTCCACGCTCAGGGAGTCTCTTGGCTCGAAAGCCAGGAGCTGGTTTTTGGGTTGCTTTTTAGGTTATTTAATAAAGCACTCAGCAGGAAGCCAGAATTTAAGAGATGGGAGGGAATTGCTCACCCTTCAGACACTGGCAGCAGGCCACTTTTCCAGCTTATTTCCCTGGAAAGAGGGGATGAGTAGATGGAAATGGAGCAAAGGCAGTATTTTTAAATCCCCCAGATAAGCACCTTCACCTATTTTAGGTCAGGGATGGCTTTTGAAGCCGACAGCCTTCCTCACCTGGCAGATCCTGAGCCCAGAGCTGGCAGGGAAATCCAGAGCTGGATTTGGTACCAGCACTGGGCTCTGTTTCAATGACAGAGTGAGGGAACCACAACCCAGATCGAAGCACCCTGGGGAGGGGATGAGTTCACTCCTGACACTCAGACACTGCCAGAGTGTCCTTCCTGCATCTAAACCCCTTCTTTTATCCGGAGTCTGCAACTTTCCAGCCTACAAGGGGTGGCTGCTGGTCACTGGTTACCCATCTTCTTAATTCCAAAGCCATTGGATAAATAGTCAAATGACCTTCAGCACTTGCCTAAAGGGGCTCCAAGAGAACTGGAGAGGGACTCTGGACAAGGGATGGAGGGACAGGACAAGGGAGAATGGCTTCCCACCCATGGCACCATGTTTTAAATTGGAGGTCTCTCTAACACTATATTTTAAAGGTTTTTCTTTACAGTATTCATGAAGATAAGAAAGTAGGAGAGCAGGAAAAAAGAAATTGAAAACTGGGAGTTCTGCTTTCTCATCCAAGGCTGTAAGATCATATTGGATCACAGAATCACAGAATGGGTTGGGTTGGAAAAGACCTTAAAGGTCATCCCGTGCCACCCTGTGCCATGGGCAGGGACACCTTCCACTAACCCAGGTTGCTCCAAGCCCTGTCCAACCTGGCCTGGGACACTTCCAGGGGCAGCCACAGCTTCTCTGGGCAACCTGTGCCAGGGCCTCTCCACCCTCACAGCCAAAAATTCCTTCCCAATATCCCACCTAATACCCCTCTGGCAGTGGGAAGCCATTCCCCCTTGTCCTGTCACTCCAGGCCTTTGTCCAAAATTCATCTCCAGCTCTCTCTCAGGCCCCCTTCAGACACTGAAAGGCCACAATAAAGTCACCCAAGGAACAAACCACAGAGATCTGGCACCTCCCAACCAAACACGAGCTCCTGCCGGGCAGACCTCACCCTTCTTTTCCAGGGAGCTGGAGCTGCTGTGGTGCCAAGGTGTGTCCTAAGGAACAACAGGGGAAATAATGCCTCAGACACCTCTGTCACCAAGTTGCCTCCTCTTATGCATGACTGTCTTTGATGACCTTTTTCCAGAGCCTTCTCTTAATGAACAGTTATTTTTCTCAGGCTGAGGAGGGACGTGGGGCTTTCAACACTTCCCTTCGCTCAGAGTTTCCTTTGTTTTTCCTTTGCTTTGTTTTGTTATTCCTTTCAGGTGAAGACTTGAACCAGAAATGAATCAACTGCCTTTTTTTTTTTTCTCCCCCCCTTTTTTTTTTCTCTTTGTTGTTTTTTTTGTTTTGATCAAAAGCACGAAACATCCCACAGAGCCTGGGCACTTTCTGCTCTCTGAGCTCACAGGACTGGCACCATGATGTGTTTGATGGGCTCCTAATAACACAGCAAAGAGCTGTCCCCTGGCCCCTGGCACCAGTGGGACACTGGAGGCTTTGAAGCCTGGGCAAGGATTTAATTGACATCACTGAGCTGGCCCCGTGTCACTGTGCTGGAGCTGTCAGGCTGCTGCAGACAGAGGGGAGGGACATTGTGAGTGACCTTTTTGTTCTGAGGGTGTTGGAGTAGTGGGGAAGAACAGCCAAGGATTATTAGAGGGGTAGAGCAACTCTCCTGTGAGGAAAGGCTGAGAGAACTGGGATTGTTCAGCCCGGAGAAGAGGAGGGTCTTGGGTGGCCTTTCAGCACCTAAAGGGGCTCCAGGAGAGCTGGAGAGGGACTGGGGACAAGGCATGGAAGGACAGGACAAGGGGAATGGCTTCCCACTGCCAGAGGGCAGGGATAGATGGGATATTGGGAAGGAATTCCTGGCTGGGAGGGGGGTGAGGCCCTGGCACAGGTTGCCCAGAGAAGCTGTGACTGCCCCTGGATCCCTGGAAGTGTCCAAGGCCAGGTTGGAGCAACCTGGGCTAGTGGAAGGTGTCCCTGCCCATAGCAGGGGGTGGCACTGGATGGTCCATAAGGTCCCTTCCAACCCAAACCATTCTGATTTTATGATGATTCTGGGATTACAGAACTTATGTGACCCCTGGTGCATTTCTATGCTTTGCCAGAGGGGATAGAAGGAACCTTAAAGCCCATTCCATTCCATTCCCTGCAATGGGCAGGGACAACTTCCATTATCCCAGGTTGCTCCAACCTGGCCTGGGACACTTCCAGGGATCCAGGGGCAGCCACAGCTTCTCCGGGCAACCTGTGCCAGGGCCTCCCCACCTTCACAACCAGGAATTCCTTCCCAATATCCCATCTAAACATCTACTATCTAATTTAGTTTAAAGCCATTAAAGTCTTCATGACTGCACAGCATCCCCAAAGACAGGAGATGTTGTGGATATCCAGGAAGCCTCCCAGTTGTGTCTTCTGGTTTTACACTGGTCCTTGTCTCCTTCCCACCCTCCAGGAGCCCGAGCAGCCAGGACAGGCTGCCAGCACAGCAATGTGCTGCTCTTGTTTAATTTTATGCATCCCTGCCCTGTCAGGATGGAGTGTGTGGGAAGAACAAGTGATCCATCCTCACATGCTGGAAGGGAGGGAAGAAATAAACAGTGTTTTAGGGGGCAAAATTGGCCTTGAAAACCAGCAAGTCTGGATTTTAATTTAAGCCTTGATTGGGCCCAGAGGACTTTACAAGGAAAATGGAGAGCTTCCTGCCAGGCAGGAGAGAGCTCTGAGACAAGTAGCCAACCCCTCTCCAAGAGGAAGGATTCATCTTCCTCAGGAGCTTGGGATCAGCAAAGCAGAAACTGGCAATGCTTGGACTGCAATCCTAGAATCATCAGAGAATCATGGAATGGTTTGAGTTGGAAGGAACCTCAAAGAGCATCCAGTCCCACCCCCTGCCATGGGCAGGGACACCTTCCACTAGCCCAGGTTGCTCCAAGGACAGCTGGCCTGGGACACTTCCAGGGATCCAGGGGCAACCACAGCTTCTCTGGGCAACCTGTGCCAGGGCCTCCCCACCCTCACAGCCAACATTCCTTCCCAACATCCAGTGTTGGGTCATGTGGGGTTTGTGGATGCTGCTTAGGTTTTCCAAGGGATTTTCCCCTTTAGAAGGACCATGTGTGTACTTGGTGCTTCAGTGCAATAGTCTGATTCCAACTGGAGTCAGCTGTGGATCCAGTATACTCCCCTCAGGACTGTTTTCATTGGATTGATTATCTTTGCTGGTGTAACAAGCAGCTCTGAAATCATAACTCTTATTCTTCATGGATCTCCACAGACCCATTAAACTCCATTGTAATCCCTAGGATCCCTGGAGTACAGGAAAATTAATAGCAGTGCCTGTGCTTTACCATTACAACCAGGCAAAACTCAGACATTCCTTTTTACTGGAAAGTTCAAATCTCTGGAAAACAGTGATTCAGAATTACCAGCTCTGAAGAAAACAGAAACCCTGAAATAATAAAAGTCCAGAAATCCTCTTTCTTGGCTATTTCCAAAACTGCACGTTGAGCCTCTCTAAGGGAGATCAGCCTCTTTTAATTTACTCTTAGTGTTGTATTAAAAAAAAACCAAAACAACAAACCAAAGCAACTCACACCACAAACAGCTGCTGCTCTAATTAGCACAGAGTGAAACAGCTTCTTTTACCATCTAATTCCAAATGTCAAACAACTCCCAGCAGCGAGACACACTTCAGACAAGCAGATAAGATGTTTCATTAGAGCAGTGGCTGCTTTCAATATTGTGGAACACTGATAGCAGGCTAAAATAAAAGCAGAAAAATAAGGAGCAGGAGAGGGAGGCAGGAGGAGAAATCCTAGAGGAGGTAGGCACCCAGTTGTTGTCCCAGGAAGACCATTAGGTGCAATTTTTCCCCCCCTCTTTTTATTCTCTTTTCCTTTATTTTTTTTTTCTTCCGGCAAATCGACTGATTTCCAAGAGAAATTCTCAGTCCTGCCCAAACTTCATTTTTCCTGAGAAGTCCTGATAAACCTGCAGCCCACATGGATTCTCTGTTTGCTGGGAAGAACATGCAGATCCTCTGCAAACCCCCCAGGAGATGAGATGGTCCATTTTCTACCCATTTTACAGACACAGAAACAAGCCAGGCATGACTTAGTCCCTTCTTTGAGGGGTTGGAACAGGATGGTCTTTCAGGTCCCTTGAAGCCAAACCATCCCATGACTCTGTGATTAATCTGTGTTTAATCCCTGGCTCGTAGGAGCTGCAGCTCCTGAGCTGAGGAGCATGAGCTTCGTAAATATTCAGAGGACAACCCCTGCTTCACAAAAAATCCCAACTTAAGTTCATGTAATCATAGTCAGGGGTTAAAACAAGAGCAAAGAATGCAGGAAAATGGAAGAAATGGGAAGAAATTCCTCCCTGAGAGGGCGGGGAGGCCCTGGCACAGGGTGCCCAGAGAAGCTGTGGCTGCCCCTGGATCCCTGGAAGTGTCCCAGGCCAGGTTGGATGGGGCTTGGAGCAACCTGGGCTAGTGGAAGGTGTCCCTGCCCATGGCAGGGGGTGGGACTGGATGATCTTTGAGGTCCCTTCCAACCCAGGTTGGAACCACAGAATTCAGGGGTGGCCATGGGTTGAGCTGGAAGAGTGAGGGGGGACCTTTGGAAGGGGTCAGGAAGAGTCCCACATCCTGAGCACCTTCCTGCTCAGCACCACACTTTCCCAGATATTTTTTCTGATCGGGGCTTTCTGCCAAAAAAACGATTACAGGGATTTCTGATCTGCTCCGACCTGCAACGGTTTGTGCCAGGGTGTGTGGGCAGCGAGGGTCAGAGGGGGTTTGGCACCACAGATGGGGCGAAGAAAAAAAGGTAGGAGGAAGCAGCACACACGTGTTTGACTTGGCTGGAAGTCCTGGGAGAAGCTGGGAAGCCAGCTGGAGAGTTCTCCCTGTGGGAGGTGAGGAGTTTTCCTGCCTCCCTCGGGTGTTTTTCACAGCTCCCCCAGGTCTGACAGACACAGACGGGTTCCATAGAATCACGGAATATCCTCAGTTGGAGGGACCCACAGGGATCACCCAAACCCACTCCTGGCCCTGCACAGGCCCAGCCCCAAGAGTCCCACCCTGTGCCCCAGAGGATCAGCCAAACCCTCCTGGAGCTCTGGCAGCCTTGGGGCTGTGCCCACTGCCCTGGGGAGCCTGGGCAGTGCCCAACCAGCCTCTGGGGGAAGAACCTTTTTCCTGAGATCCAACCTGACCCTGCCCTGGGACAGCTCCAGCCATTCCCTGGGTCCTGCCACTGTCACACAGAGCAGAGCTCAGCTCCTGCCCCTCAGGGTTGCATCCAGGTTTGCTGTAGGATGCTCATCCCACAAGTGCTGTGTCTGTGGGACAGTTGCCATCAGGGGAGGGCTCTGTGTCCCTCTGCTGAGTCAGCACTGGTCACAAGTCATCCCGAAACCACTGCAGTCATCTCCATGTCTGCCCTGTGTCATCCCATGGGACAGGCAGGGACACCAGGAGTACTCCCCACACAAACAGAGGGCAGTTCTGGGCTGCTGCTCCGAGTGAAACCAAGTCTCCTTATATTGTTTGAGTAACAAACAGAGGAAATCTCTGTAATCTCTCTTCCCTGCCACTCCTAGGGAGCTATCTCGGTGCCTTTCCTGTGGAGTCCTCTGCTGTGGTCCTGCCTGTGGGAACTGCTTCCCAAATGGATTATTTAAGCTTGGAGAGGTTCTCCTCAGGGTTTTTTTTTCACTGAGTTCCCCTTTTGCACATCTGTCTTTCATGGCAGGAGAAGAAGAAATGGACTGATCTCCAGTTGCTGGCTGTTTGGTGAGCTGGGATGATCTGGCAGCTCCTCTCCTGGCAAAGCTCAGCTGGAGCAGTGTCACCACTTCTCCATGGTCTGATCATTGCTGACCCTTCCCCAGCTGTTGTGTGCTTGGGGATGTCTTTGTCCATGAATGCAGCCTCTTCAACCTCCTGTCAGGGAGTTGCAGAGCCAGAAGGTCCCCCCTGAGCCTCCTTTTCTCCAGGCTGAGTCCCCCCCAGCTCCCTCAGCCTCTTTTGGTGCTCCAGACCCTTCTTCAGCTCTGTTGCCTGTAGCTGAAACCACTTCAGGTCACCCCACAGTCACTGAGCCTGGAGGGCAGCTGAGGATCCTCCCCCTTCCCAGTGTAAGATCCCAATTCCTGCCAGTTCAACTCCTGCCTGTATTCTCCCTTTGAGCACATTCCCACCCTGCCCCACATGCACTTCCTCCTGCTCCCAGCCAAACAAGCCTTCACCCCAGCAGGCACAGAACCACTCCCCTGTATGGTTTTTTTTGGGGGAAAAAAGTCCTTTTTAAGTCTTGGATGTTTAGGAAGACCCATGGCCATCCAAGCTGGGAGCATGGATGCCTTGCAGCCTTTCCCAGCCAGAGCACATCATTCTCTCCCAGCAGGGCACACCTGAATTCCAGACACCCTGGAATAGAGGGAGGACATATTTCAGCTCCCCCAAGTCCCCCAGTTTGGCTGCAAACTCAGATTTTTCCTTTCCTGCTCACTCTGGTACCACTCCAGCATCCCTTTCCCCCAAGTGTGACAGTTTGGGGTTAGCCTCTTAAAATAAGTCTGATCAGAACTATCCAGAAGGCTCCAGCTGTGGTCTCACAAGTCTGATACAACAGCACCAAAGTTTCCTGAAAGCACTGAAACTCCTTGCTCAGAACAACCTAATAGGATATTTTTTTTTTGCCTCAATTCCATAGGAGATAAATATCCCCTATCTCCCCATTTCCTCCTCTTCTACCATTCCCCAACAGCAATTTTCCCCCCTTTTAGTTGAAGTTTTTGTTTAATCCCCTCACACACACTCTTACACAATATTAAATTCTACCCTTTTTAGCTCTCAGGCATTTTGTCTTTCTTGATAATTTCTAGGTTTTCCCTCTGCAGAGCCTTTATCTCTGTACCCACAGCAAAAATCAGTTCCCTGCTCTTCCTTTAGTCCGAACTATAACTAAAATATATAAATATATGAAATATAAATAAAATATAAATATATAAAATATATAAATAAAATATATAAAATATATAAAATATATAAGTATATATTATATATATTATATATATTATATATATAAAATATATATATATTTTTAAATGGTGTTCAATGTCTCAGATTTCAATTCCATTAGAAACTTAATTCCCACCCATTGCTTTACTTCCCATCAAAGCCTGGTGTTGTTCCCCCCCTCCATCCTCAGCTTGCTGCCTCCTCATCTTCACAAATTCCAACCCAAGCCTCTTTTCTGAGGACATTACTGGATAAATAAGATGCCAGGTATGATGTCAGCAAACAGATCAGAGAGGTTCTGAGACAGAGGACCTCCCATAATTCACTTTTCCTGGAACCTGTGCCAGGGCCTCACCACCGTCACAGGCAGGAATTCCTTCCCAATATCCCATCTAAATCTCTCCTCTTTTATTTACATTTTAATGTCACAAAGCCCAGTGTTGCCTCTGCCTTTCCAGTGCAACTCCAGGCTCACACCAAGACCCCGGATAAATTTTCCCATGAGGCACTTTGGCCTCAGAAAGACAAGAAAATATTCAGTGTGTGTGTGTGTCACATGCAAGGAAAACGTTCAGTGGGGAATGAACCAATTTATAGGGTCAGAAACCCCCTGTCAAAGGTGAGATGAGAGTTAGGAAAGACTTGCTAAATTTCTCAGAGCACTGAATGTTCTTTAATTGGCATTTTCTTCGTGCTGATCTGTTTTTGAGGGTCCCCGGGACAGAAGAACTTTGCTCCATCCCTGGTTTTTTTTTTTGTACTGTAAAATCTTCCAGGCACAAGCTGAGGTTTATTTTGTCACCCCGGGTGGAAAAGGTGCAAACACCACAATGAATTTATATTTTGTGTTTCCTTGGATGCTTTCCTTCTGGGACTGGCTCCTCAGCACGGCATTAATGGAGCCCCCTCCCAGGCAGGATTGTCTCACCAGCCTCATTTGTGTGCTGGGAGATAAGGGAATGAATTTGGCTGGTTGTCAGTTAATTAACAGGCCACTGATGAATTTGTGCCACTATCAGCAGGGTGTTATCACTCTCCTGGGCACCTGCTGTACACTGGGGGTGGGGGACAGAGAGTTCTGCCACATCCCTGCTGCTCAGCAAGTGGCCCCTGGGGTCTGTGCCCACCTCCCACCACTGGTGCTGCTCCCAGATATCCCCAAGCAATGGATATATCCAAAGAAAAATAAGTAAATCCAGGGCAGGACGCTCCCATGGCCTCCACCCAGAAAGGCTTGTGCCCCCAAACTCTAATTATTCAGGGTGAACACTTGCAAGAAAACCACATTTTTTAAATTTTTTTTTTTTTAGATTTTTTTTCTGTGAACAAATTATACAAAATTCCAGCAAGTGCAAGTTGAAATTCTGCCTTTCCTGTGAGTCCTGTCTCCCTCAGGGGTTGGAATTCTTCGGCTGGAGACAGAAATGAATGGATTTGCCCTGATCCTCGCCCCTTGCACAATCCTTTCACTCTTCCTGGGCACCAAAACGAGCTCAGCCCAAGGGTCAGGGGGGGTTTCATTGAAAATGGGCAGCATCTCCCAGGGTTTGGCAAGGCAAGGACACACTTCCTTGGGAACAGATGTAGCTTTGGGAAAATCTCTTTGTGCTGCATGTTTTGGGGACCGAAAAAACCCTTTTCTGAGCAGGGGATTCATCTGCCAAGGGATGAGTGGAGAGAAAGCACATGGAAGGGGAAGGAAATGTGAGCAAATGCTCTATGTGTGCAGAAAATAATCTGAGCTCAGGTATAAAAATAATGATTGTTGTTTGTGGGGGTTTTTTAACCAACTTTAATTCTTCAAAGCCTTCCGCTCAAAGAACGTATCTCTGTCTTCTTCCCCCTCCTTCTTGTGTAGAAGGAAAGAATCAGAAGAAATATATAACAGTGATGGGTCATTTTGGACTTTGGTAACATTTATTTGTGGGTTCCTCATCCCTGGAAGTGTCCAAGGCCAGGTTGGATGAGGTTTGGAGCAACTTGAGATAGTGGAAGGTGTCCCTGCCTGTGGCAGGGGGTTGGAACTGGGTGGTCTTTATTTCCACACCATCAACTGTGACGTTGGACATCAGACAAACATCAGGTGAGCCCTGTTTGTATGGTGGGAATGCTGCCTGGGAAGCAGGGACTGAGAAGGATTTGGGGAACGAATGTTAAGTTCTGGTCCCCCGTGTGATGCTGTGACCATAAAAAGCTCTCAGGGCTTTGTGTGTGTGAGGTGGGGCAGCTCAGGCAGGAAAGTGGGATCAGGCTGGTGACCCACAGCCATGTAACCCATCACTTCAAGAAGGGGAGGCCAGAAAATGCCATTTTTGGCTACATCACAATTCTTTTTCAAAGGTTCCTCTTGATTCAGCACAGAAATGGCCTTCAAGGCCACTCTTTTCACCCCCTGCAAATGCAGCCCAGATCTCCTTGGGGTTTCAGCAGTCATCTTGGCTACACTGGGAATAACAAATTCCAAGGGAATGCAGTTCCTACACTTTCAGAGTTGATGAAACATTCATGTTGTGTTGCTAAACAGGATTTTAAAGGAGCCACGAGGGGACTGAGACAACCAAACCCCGTGGGATTTCAGCGAGGGGTGAGCGTGGGCCTTGTTCTCATGGAAATAGGTGGCTTTTCTTTAATCTGTTTTGCCCTCTAAGCTACAGGAAAAAAACCCCAAGCCATTACATCTTGTGGTGAAGGGAAACATTTGTGCAGGTCTCCCTCTTCTTAGATAATAATCCTCAGCCATTTCTGGTTTGTTGTTTACTTTTCTTTCTTCTTTAATTGAAGCCCTGCTGTGAAGGATTAAAAGCAAACTCTTTTGAAGAAGGGGATGCACGTGGTCCCAAGTAAATCTGTGCAGGCTTTCCCCACTGCTCAGAGCTCTGGGATTTACTGATCTGGGCCTTTCTGTGCTCAGCTGTTTTAATTAAAATTTGGTCTGTGCTCCTTTGCATCTGCATCCCTTGTTTTCCTGTGCTCTCTGCCAGGTTCGGAAAAGCGCTGCTGGAGAACCTGGAGAGGAGGGAGCAGGGCATGGACAGGAGCAGCCCTTGAGGTGCACTATGCTGGTGGTCCTCCATCAGCTGGACATGTCCCTGTCAGCAGCCCTTGTCTCCTTGCTCCCATTCCATGGCTGTCAGCACCCTGCCTCCAAGCACGGAGCCAAGGGGAAATCCCAGAATGAAGCAGAAAGACTGGCAAGGAGGGAGAGGCGAGGGGCAGGGAGGATGTTTCCACACTTGGATGGGAAGATCTAGGGCTTAAAGGAGGAGAATAAGCCAACAGAAGGAGAGCTGTCACGACTCAGAGCCAGGCAGCAGCTCCCTTTGGCCCAGGGTCACCCTCAGCTGTAGCACATGGGCTTGGGTGGGTGGAAACACCTGATGGTGAAATCTCCTCCTCCTCTGTCACCCTCATGGGGAGATCCAGGAGTCTTGGGAAGCCCCTCTGTCCTGTCCAACCAAATGTAAGAAGAAACAAGGCTTCAGTGCAGGGATTTTGGGGTGAAAGCCAGGAGGCACCCAGCCCTGCTTGCAAGGCTTGTGGGAGGGTCCAGCCCCTCCAACACAGCACAGATCCTCCCCTGGCAGATATTGGGAGCCTCCACTCAGTTCAGGTTCAGTTTATATCTAATAAGACCTTGCAATTAGTTTTAAAGTGCATTGGAGAAGCCAAGGGAGCACCAGGGAGCAGAAAAGGGCGATTTCAGCTGATGGCAATGAAGAGAAGAGCAGCCTTTACAGGAAGAGGATGAACAAGGACATCCTTGTAGGAGACTAATTTGGCAGTGATTTCTCACTGGTTGGGATTGTTGGGGTATCAATAACAGGCCTAATGGCCCTACAGTCCCAGATCCAAGGCTGTTTTGCAGTGTCTGCTGAGAGCCACTGACTTTTACTCTCGCCGGCAGATCGTTGTTTACGTCTCGTGTTTCGAAATGCAGCTGGTTCCAGCCTCCCATGCCCATGTGCTGCTCTTTAGCAACACAAACAGCACAGCCAGATCCCACTTAGCAGGGTTTGCTCACTCCCCAAACACGCAGGGCTTGGCTCCGGGCACGGCCGCTCGTTTCCGACGGATCCTGGAGCACAGCGGAAAGTCACCTTGGTGGTCTTGGAGGGCTTTTGCAATCTACAGGATTCTGTGGAATCACAGAATCACTAAGGTTGGAAAAGACCTCCAAGGTCATCCAGTCCAACTTTGGACCAATTAACTAGACCTTGTCCCCCAGCCCAGAGCACTGAGTGCCATGGCCAGTCCTTCCTTGGACATCTCCAGGGGTGGAGACTCCACCACTCCCCTGGGCAGCCCCTGCCAAGGCCTGACCACCCTTTCCATGAAAAAATTCCTTCTGATGTCCAACCTAAACCTCTCCTGGCACAACTGGAGGCCGTTCCCTCTCCTCCTGTCCCTTGTTCCCTGGGAGCAGAGCCCGACCCCCCCCCGGCTCCCCCCTCCTGTCAGGGAGTTGCAGAGCCAGAAGGTCCCCCCTGAGCCTCCTTTTCTCCAGGCTGAGCCCCCCCAGCTCTCTCAGCTGCTCCTGCTGCTCCAGACCCTTCCCCAGCTCCGTTCCCTTCCCTGCACATGCTCCAGCCCCTCCATGTCTCTCCTGTCTGAGGGTCCCAGAGCTGCCCCCAGGGCTGGAGGTGCCTCAGCAGTGCCAGCACAGGGACGGACACTGCCCTGGGGCTGGGACACACCAGGGCTGGCACAGACCAGGGGCCATTGGCCTTCTTGCCCACTTGGGCTCATGTTCAGCCGACCAGCACCCCCGGGTCCTTTTCTGCTGGGCCACTTTCCAGCCACTTTCTCCCCAAAAACACTCTTGTTCCTCCTTGGGAGTTTTTTATCAGGGACACAGCATCCAGACGAGATGGGGGGAGTGTACAAAAAGCTGAAGAACTGTAGCAGAAGCACGAAAGTGCTGTGTAAATGTCGTATTTTAGCCAAGTGGGCGATATGACACCAATCAGAGAGGAGGTCTGAGAAACAGCAGCTGAAACCTCTATTTTTGAGCTGAAGGAAACAAAGGGAAAAGAAGGAATTTAGAGGAAGCAAGGGCAGAGCACTAAGTCAGCCCAAAGCTTGTCAGTTCATCTTGTACAAGTGGGCAATTCAAGGTCATAAAGTCATAGAATGGTTTGGGTTAAAGGGACCTTAAAGATCATCTGCTTCCAACCCCCTGCCATGGCCAGGGACACCTTCTACTAGCCCAGGTTGGCTGGTGGTCAAATAGACAAGAGAAATTCAAAAGACCTGGACATTTTGGCTACAGTGGCACCACTTTTGAGCCCTTAAATCTACAGAAGGGAAAGACCAGCCCCCTCTCTGCAGGAACCCCCTCCATGCTCAGGGGAGACTAAATTTCCTCGGAGAGACTCACACTTCCTGTCCTACACACCCTCAGGAGCTGCTTTCCATAATTCCAGTGCTACTTCCCGGGAAAGGTTAAAAACCCTCCCTTCTTTAGAGCAGGTAGCACTTTTGAATAGATTTATTTTGAGTGTTTTCATATCTGAGCCAAACAAAACACGTCATGAAAGAGCTGCCGCACTCGGGTCCAGCTCCAAAGGAGCTGCCCTTGGAGCGCTGGTGCTTCCCAGTGCAACATTCCTGCTTGCTGGGAAGAGAGCAGGGCTCAGAGGAGAGGCAGAAAGGCTTAAAGTACCTGTTTTCCACCCTGGTCCCAGGTTCTGACCGCTGGTGGAGCTGTGAGGGATGGCTGAGTCATGTTTTGCAGGATCCCTCCAGAGCTCCTGACACCCTCTGGTTCTGTGTTTACACAAAGGAGGTGCACCCCAGTGCCAGATGTGCCACATCCCATTCCCCTTCCACAGGATCCATGGGCTCTCCAAGCCGTGCCACATTTATGCAAAGACTCCCAGTTACGCAATCCTTCCCATTCTCTGCAGCCAACACACATCCAATTAAATCCTGCAGTTACCATGGTTTCTTCCTCACCAGCCCAGGTAGTTTAGATGTCAAGTTTGGGTTTGTGGAAGTGCAAAAAAAAAAAAAAAAGGTGTTTTCTTGTTAGGAAAGTGCTCGTTAGGCTGACGGTCTTAAAATATTTGTGCTCAGCCCACTTTGTGTCGGGGGATTGATGCTGTTATTTTGGGGTCCTGAGATCCATGGAAAGGGAAGAGCCTGTGGAAGGTTCACCATGACAAATGCATTGTTTTCAGAGTCAATCTGAGCAGCCAGAGAGGGGGACTGGAGCTGGGGAATGTTTGCCTGAGTGCAGGAACGTGCCGTTGGAAACAGCTCGTTGTTGGTAAAAGCTGGATTTAATTGTAGTCTCTTAAAGTCCCTGAAGGTCATGTAAAGGAAAAAAGCTTTACAACAAAACATGCCTTTCAGGGCAGAGCTGGAAATGAATGTAGAGCCTAGAAACAGGCTGGAGATGCCTGGAGTGGATTAGCAAACTCTATTAGTTCAGCATCCTGCTTTTCAGGATCCTTGCAGAGCAGAGGAACTCAAACCCCGTCTCCATGTGACACTTCAGGGAATCAGGAAATGTTATCCAACTAATTTCTTCAACTTTCCCAGCAGGGAGAAGAAGAGGAGACTGCAGGCAGGTCACAGGAGCTCCAGAGGTGGAAGGCAGACATGAAGTCAAGCTCAGCTGATCCCATGGCAGGTTGAGACAGAGCAAAGCTTCGCCTGGGCTGTGACAGACACAAATATCAGAGTTCACAGCTCTCCAGGCCATCAGTTCCAGCTTCTCCATGTGCAAATCTGAGGGAAGGCACAAGGAAAGAAAAGATTAAGACTAACAGAAACATTGGTAGATCTGCAGAGAGTCAGAATCCATCATAAATGATGGCCATCAGATAAGGGATGTGACGGGTGGCCAGGCCGAGCCAGGGAGTTGGCAAGGTCCAGGAGGAATTTTATCTGGAGGGATTCATCAGCTTTGGCTTCTTCTGTTTTCTTCCTCCTCTCCACGTTCAAGGAAGATGAACATGGAAAGAGGCACAGAGAGGTAGTAAAAAGGACACTTTATTCCACAAAAAAAAAAAAAATCCCTCAAAACACCCACCAAAAAAAAAAAAAAAAGATAAGACAGGAGTCTTTGCTGTCCACCAGAAGTAGACATAATGTCATGATAAAATTGGATGAAGAATGGGTTAAAAAACTGTCAGATGATCATCCAAGTGGTTTCATCTCTACAGCAGATCTTGGTCTGGTCTGTGCCATGCCATGCTCTCCCTAAAAAAGCCTGGGAACATTGCAGGGGACAGCAAGAGTCAGGGCCTCTCACCTGTAGGGAATATGGAAAAAATGTCCTATTTTATGAACCCAAGTCACTCTGCCCCATGTGTCTGCAGGGCCAGAGGAGAGGCCTTGGCCCTGTTTAATTTGCTAATCAACACTTTGCCCTGCCCCATGGGCTGTTTTTGTAGGGCCTGGTTGAACTGAAGGGGTGTGTTTGGTGTGAATGACAGGGAAGGAGAGGGAGCTTTGGAAAACACCAGGCTGTCTCCACATCCACTTGTGCCGAGAGCTGGGGAGGAATAAATTTTGGGTGAGGCTTGGAAGGTGGCTCTTTAACACCATAACCACGGGGTGGTGAACAGGCTATTGATCTGGGGGGGCAACTGGAGGCAAGAAAGGGGTGCCAAGCACAATGTGAGCATGGACCTGCTCCTTCATGGAGACACTGGCTGATGGGAACAGGGTTGTCGTGCTCAGAGGACTGATGTTTTGGGAATGCACACAGGATGGAGGGGATGTCTTGCAATGGCACTGCTGGGGAACTGCAGCCACCCTCTGCTTTTACTCCCATGCAGAGTGGAAGTTCATGACCTCCCAGGTCAGGGGAAAATCAAAATTACAGCCAGAACCCTGCACCTCAGCCAATGAATCCAGGAATGAAAGGCTACTCCAGAGGTCAGGGCATAGAATTGTAGAATCATGGGATGGTTTGGGCTGGAAGAGACCTTGAAGATCATCTTACTCCACCCTCCTGCCTGGGCAGGGACATCTTCCGCTAGCCCAGGGTGCTCCAACCTGACCTTGGACACTTCCAGGGATCCAGGGGCAGCCACAGCTTCTCTGCCCAACCTGGGACAGGGCCTCCCCACCCTCACAGCCAGAAATTCCTTCCCAATATCCCACCTAAACCCACTTGCTTTCAGTGTGAAGCCATTCCCCCTTGTCCTGTCAATGTAGTTCCTGATGAAGAGTTCCTCATCCACCTGGGATGAAAGTCCAGGCACTTTTTATTATGAAGCCTGCACAGAATCATGGAGTGGTTTGGGTTGGAAGGGACCTTCGAGATCACCTCATTCCATCCCCTGCCATGGGCAGGGACACCTTCCACTAGCCCAGGTTGCTTCAAGCCCCGTCCAACCTGGTCTTGAACACTTCCAGGGATGGGGCAGCCACAAGTTCTCTTGGAAAGCTGTTCCACTGCCTTGCCACCCTCCCAGCCTTCCTCCAGCCCACTGGAAGGGGACTGGAGTTCCCAGTTCTCCCCTTTGGGCAGTCTCTGGCGAGCGTGGCCCGAGCAGTGTGAGCCCATGAGATCATCCCCTTCCCCGAGGTTGGGATGGAACAACATTTCACCACTGGTGCAAACCTCAAAGCCAAGCAAACCCACTGAAGCCATAATTACGTCTTCATTGTGCAGGGCCAGGCTGTGAGTGGCCTGGCAACGTGCCCTCCATTCTGCAGAGCCCATTGCCTTTATCCTGCATTGCACATTGTGGGTTTGGGGGCTGGTGGTGCCGCCGTAACTCAGCGAGGGCATCTCCATTCACATCCCTCCCCTGGCCGTGCCGGGAGGGCCATGTGGATGGAGAGCCCGTAGAGAAGGACTTTTTGTTGCCTTTCTCCCAAGAAAGCCCCTCCTGGCCACCACATGGAGTGATGTAAAAGGGCTTTGTGTTGCCTGTCAGCAGGAAGGCTCCAGCTGGGACCGAAGCGGGCATGGAGGAGGTGGGTGCTCAGCAGGGATGAGGCAGCAGAGAAGGAGCACTGCAAAGGTGGTGGTTGTTTAGGTGGGTGAAGGTCCCAGGAGGTCCAGAGGTGAAAGGCAGAATGTGTCAGAAGTTTGGGGGGGATGGGGCAGGACTTGTGCTAAAGACATTTTGGCAGTGGAGTGGTCTAGTGAGGAAGGTAGAGGAGATTTGCTGAGAAGAAAGTCATGCTGGTGGCAGGATTAAGGCCACATGGGTGGATTGATGGCGGGAGCAGAGAGACCACAGAATCACAGAATCACGGAATCACTGAGGTTGGAAAAGACCTCTGAGATCACCAAGTCCACCCTGTGACCAACCCCCACCTTGTCCCCCAGCCCAGAGCAATGAGTGCCACATCCAATCACTCCTTGGACACCTCCAGAGATGGGGATCCACCACCTCCCTGGACAGCCCCTTCCAGTGCTTAACAGCCTTTTCCATGAAGAAATTATTCCTGAATGGATTACAGGGTGTGAGTCAGGGCCAGCAGAGCGTTTGTGGTGCTTAAGGATGGCTAAGGAGCCAAGGGGTCAGGAATGTGGTGGGGGAGATGTCATTGGTGTCATTGACTGGACACTGTGTGACCAAGAGGGACAAAGTAAATGTGGTGGAGATGGCAGGAGAGGGAAGAGGGGACGAGCTCTTGAGGAAGGGGAAGGGCAGAGTAGAGGGAGATCTAATTGTTAAACAAAGATGAATGAGTGAGAAGAGCTGAGTCAAAAGCTGGGGACCACAAGAGGAGTAGTGAGAGGAGAAGGGTTTGGGAGAGGCTGTGGTGTCCAAGCGACATGTTACAGTGAGGAGAAGAGAGGGAGGTGAAGGGATTTGAGGCAAAGACCCTCAGAGAAGAGGAGAAGCTGGACGAGAGCTGAATGTGGAGCTGGGAGGGGAAGCGAGGAGGAACAGGCAGGACTGTTTGTTGCAGAAGAAGGGAATAGGAGGCAGCTGGGAAAGGGTCTGTGTTTTGGGATGAGATATGAAGAGAAGGAATGGGTTGAATGCTCCAGAAATGCTGTGGACATGGTGCCTCCACGCTCTCCCTCGTGCAGAGCTGGAGACAGCAGTCCCGCCCTCTCAGGGCAGTGGTTTTCCTTTCTGCTTGGCTTTACATCAAATCTACTTTTTTTCCTCTCCTGAAGGTTTCCTCAAAGCCAGGAGAATGCCAATGGACTCTGGAATTGTTTGGCACTTACCAAACCCGTCCCTTGCCTACCCTCCAAACCCAGAACAGGTAAACTCAGACCCTTTTTTTCTTTTTCTTCCCCCTGTCTCAAAATTTTGAAGACACTGGGAAAGGAATAAGGTGTTCAGGTTAATGCTGGATGACAGGGAATCAGTGGAACAACTCCTGGGAGATGGAGTTTTCTGTTGATGGACAAGAGAGGATGAGTTTCACAGGAGTGTGTAATGACCCCAAGGTATTGCTGACCACAAGGAATTCCACTGATGTTGCAGGAGTGGCAAAGGATCACCTTTCAGTCAGGGATCTGTGACTGACTGGAAGGAAAATCCAAGACTTGCTGAAGCTGATGTGACTTGGCAAGTCCTGTGTGTCTTGTCTCTGGGCTGCAAGATGCTGATGGTGGTTGGGCCACAAGATGTTGGGTTGAACCAGCGAGGGGGGGATGAGAAACGGGCACAGGAACATGCACAGTTCAGTGCCATGAACTGCTGGGCTGTGGAAATCCAAAGGAAATGTGAAGCCAGGCTAAGAATAGCCTGCCAGCCCAATCCTCAGCCAACCCAAGGGAAGAGGGACACCACGCAAACCACACCAGATATTTTTAGGGAGAACAAGATCTCTGCTAATAATCAGGCATTTTCATGCCATTTCTGCAAAATGTGTTTCTTTCCCACAGGACAGGCTGTCCTGACCTCCTTCCTTGGGAGGGCTGACCAGGAACTGAATGGGCTCTGTGGGACAGCAGCAAGTCCCTGGAATTCCCAAGGGATCTTGGCCATGCTCTGACTCCACTTCAGGAGCCAGGGCCTTGTCCAGGGGAGTTTCTAGGGGAGATCTGGTTATCTCCCAGATAGTGACTCCCAGTGCACTGCAGTTCATCCTCCAGTGGGGTTTATTGGGGGAAGGACTTAGGATATACATGAAGGGCACCTGGGACATGTCTGGCACATTCTCCTGTCAGAGTAAGTAGGGAAAAGCGCATTATGAGAAGATCCCAAAGATCCTAATACTGCTTAGGATGAAAAATGGGAAGTTTGTTGGGTCCAAAACAACACGTGGGACAATGATAAATTATATTTAGACACTACAAGGGTAGTTTACCCACCAGGCTGGGACTCAGCAGCTCTTCCAAAGTTCCCTCATGTGAACTCGGATAAATTAGTTCACCTTGTGTCACCTCAGTGGAACGGGGACACTGCAGGCTCCTGTCAGCACTTCTGTGTGTGTGTGTCCTGCTGTGCACCACAAGTGGTGACAGCCCTCGTGGAGAGCAACAAATCACTTGATGCCACTGAAAGGTGTCAGAGCTGAGTGGAATGAAAGCACATTTGGGCATCGGAGCGTGTCGTTTCAGGATGTACCTGAACGAGGAGCATCCATGAAAACATCACCAGTATTAAAACCCTCTCTGGGAAATACTCAAAAGGACCCAGTTTGAAGCAAAATCACGGAGAGGTTCCCTGCAGAAGTGACCCATGTTGCTCTGCAGAAGACACCCAGATCCTCCTGCCTCTCCATGCTGTCCCAGAGGGAAGATAATGGATGAAACAACCTGATTCCTTCAGGCAATCCCATCAAATCAACAGAAAAACACCCCTCCCCTCCCCAGCTCTGGTGTGACAGAGAGGCTTCTCTGGGAGGGTAAATGCTCTGTGCAACCCAAATGCACTTTGTCACATCAAGGGCAGGGAGCATTTCCGAGCGCCTTGGCTCTCCCACATTTAGGGAGAAGAGGAATGAGCAACCTGAGTTGCCATGGCAAATAATACAGCAGCACCCCTGCTTAATGCCACTCTGCAAATACTTTAATATTGAATGACTGTAATTTCGCTTTGGAGCCTGGAAAATAGATTCTGAGACCAACTGAACAGCAGCTGATGAAAGTAATTTTGCAGCAGCCTCCTTACCCAGCCAGTCAGGCAGAGGCCAGAAAAATAAGAAACGTTATGGTTTGAGTTTTTTAAAGCATCCTGAGACAGAAATTGGATGGTAGATGTGCTATCAATGCACTTAGTGGGGATGTGGGTTCAGTGGTGATTAATGGCAGGAATGCCTTCAGTTTACATCCCTGTTATTTATTGAGTATTGACAGTGGGTTGAGAGCAGCACATGGCAGAGGAGAAGTCCCAGTTCTCAGCACAGGGATTTAAACAGCTCTGAGGAGCAGTTGAGCTCCGGGGGAAGCGCTGAATGTGGTGGGGAGCGCTGGAAAAACAAACTTCTCCAGGATCCCCTTCCCTTCCCTAGTGCTTTCTCCCTGATTTCTCCTCCATTCCCCTCTCTCAGCAGCTGTGGTGGTTGGAGAGCATAAATTATCCTCTCTGTAGCTTAGCCCTTGCCTGGTGTGCAATCAGTCCATGCTTGCCCAGACTTCTTCCCAGGGAAGCTGCTCCATGCCTCAATTCCAGTGGAGGGGAGGGACAGCTCCAGCAGGGTTGCTGAACAGATTCACAGGAGTCCTTTCCTCTGCAGTCCTGGTTCTCCCTGGCCAAGTGATGCTTCTCTGTGCTGCCTTTTTGGGGCAAGGGAGCTCATCCCAAACCCAGAGATGCTGTTCCTCACCTGGGTTTGCCCCCTCCCACCATGGGATGTGGGGTGATGACAGGCTGAGGTGACATTGCCCCCACAGAGGTCCCACCAAGGTTCTTTTATCACCGGTAAAAACACCCGAAAGGTAAAACCACTTCAAAATGTCCCACTAAAACTGAGCCCAGCTGGAACATTGTCTCCTCCAGCTGCCCAAATCTGGGCTGTGAAGGATGAGGGGGTGTCAGGCAGAGCACAAAGCCCTCACAGACAGCAGGCCTGGAGAAGGGTGGTGGGATTTCCTCCAGGCAGGAAAGCTGATGGAGGTGATGGAAGTAAAGGAGGAGAAGACGTAGGGGAGTAGGATCAGTCTTAGTTTGTAGTCCTGGACTGTGGGTCAGGGAAGAGAAAGCTGGGGAAAGGCAGAGCTAAAGGCAATGCCTGTGTCCTCTCAGGCCCAGGAAGCACCATGGAGCATCCCCAGTGGAGCTGGACTGAAGTCGGATCCCATCAGAGATCAGCATCCATCAGATCCATAGGCTATGTCCTGGAGTAAGTGGGGAACTATAAATTCCCTGGAAGGAATGTGCTTAATCTTTATCCAAGATACTGATATTAGTCTTTATTCAAGACATTGACCATCTAACAGCCACCTGACGTGGTGGAATCTGGATTACACTCATATTCCCTGGAGGGCAGCAGCAAAGGGAAATACAGACACTGAATAAGACTCCTCAGAGTGTTTGGTTTTGGGCTCTGAAGAAAAAAACAGCCCCCAGAATCCAATGGATTTGGAATATATCCAGGTCTTGTCCTGTTGCTGAAATCAGCACCTCAGAATAGGAGAAAGGATTAGCAGGTGTTAGATTGTTGACTCCTGTCTCTGGGGGTCTCAGAAGGGTGGAAGACTGCAAGGAGCAAGGGGTGCAGGCATGTTTGATTTCTTTTTTCCCTCTTAAAAAAACCCAACAAAAAACAACAGAACAGAAGCAACAGAATTTTTTATTTCAGGAAAGTAATAGAAAAGTTGTGCAGAAATACCTCAAAAAAAATAAAAAGGAAAAAAGAAAGAAGAAGAAAAGAAAAAAGAGGAAAAGAAAAAAGAAGAAAAGAGAAAAGAAATGAAAAAAGAAAAAAGAAATGAGAAAAGAAAAAAGAAAGAAGAAAAGAAGAAAGAAAAAAGGAAAATAGAGGAAAAGGGAAAAAAGAGGAAAAAGAGGAAAAAGAGAAAAAAGAGAAAAAAGAGAAAGAAGAAAAGAAGAAAGAAAAAAGAGAGGAAAAAGAGAAAAAAAGAAAATAGAATAAAAGAGAAAAGAAGAAAGGAAAAAAGAAGAAAAGAAAAAGAAAAGAGAAGAAAAAAGAAAAAAGAATAAAAAGGAAAAATAGAAAAAAGAAAAAGAAAAAGAAAAATATAAAAGAAAAAAAAAAAAAAGAAGAAAAGAAAAAGAAAAAAGAAAGGAACAAAAGCCCCCTCCAGAAAGAAGCCCTATCCTCTCCTGTATCCTGGTTTTGGGAAAAGCTGACAGATTCCTTGCCTTGACAAAATACCAGGGGCAGATCTCAGAGCAGCACGTTGGGGCACCAGTTTCTCCAGGAGGTTGCTCATTCATTCCCAGCTCTGGAACACATGATGGGCTCCAACCCCTGAGCAGGCTTGTGCTGTCAAGTTTTTGTTCCTCCCTGTGGTTTGGTGGCTGAGGAAGCTGGAAACCGGGATTGCTGGATATTCTTCTGCCCAGCTCCAAATTATCCTGCTCTTTTTTCCCCCCAGAAATCGCTTCCTTTAAAAAAGCACCACCGAAAATCAGAGACATCAACCTTCTTCAGGACTTTGGAGATGGCTGGAGACAAATCAGAAAATGAACTTCTATATTTCAGGGCATTTTGCTGAATTTCTCTGTGGCAAAGCCTGGACCTGGGAAGGCTCAGCACTCACAGAACTGGCCTCTCATGGCATGTCATTGGATTGGTCTTTGCATGAGCCAAGCCTCAGTCTCCAGGGAAGGCTGGGAGGGATTCTCCACATTCCAGGACCGTTTGCTGTGATGTGAGTGCCCACCAAAGAGCCTTTCCCTCTGTGGAGTTACTCCAAGCCGGGCGTGGAGGTGAAGCTGAGCCTTTGGGACAAGGAAGGGCGAGGCATGGGGAGGAAAGGGAAAGCATCCACCCACCTGCTGGACTCAACAACCTTAAAGATCTTCTCCAACCTAAACCATTCTGTGACTCCACGATCCCTTCCCAAGGGCACAGCATCCCCCATCTGCATCCTGTTAGGATGGAGGCTGCTCAAAGCTCAGCAGAGGCCCCAGGAGTGGTGGTTTCCAGCCCTTTCCTCCCAACACTGGATAGCCACGACTCCTTACATTCTGCAAATCCCAGATTTGCAGAGGAGAAGGACTGCACACAGATTTGGAGGTGGAGAGCTGTAGTTTCACCCTTCCTCGTGCCTCCCCTCTCAGTCTCTGTTGTCACTGAGAAGGTATTTGATTGCTTGGCCTTCACGGCGCAGTTCATGCCCCACAGAGAGGGGTTTCTTTTCCTTAAAGTGGAATTATGGGAAAGATGGGGACAGACTTTTTAGTAGGGATAAGGAGTTGTTGCCAGAGAAGCTGTGGCTGCCCTACCCCTGGAACTGTTCAAGACCAGGGTGGAGCAACCTGATCTAATGGACAGTGTCCCTGCCCATGGCAGGGAAGTTGGAGCAAGATGATCCCTTCCAACCCAAACCTTTCTGTGATTCCATAATTCTAATGGGTTTAAATTAAAACAGGGTAGATTGAGACTTGATATTAGGAAGAGCTTTTTACAGTGAGGGTGGTGGGGTCCTGGCACAGGTTGCCCAGAGAAGCTGTGGCTGCCCCTGGATCCCTGGAAGTGTCCAAGGTCAGGTTGGAGCAACCTGGGCTAGTGGAAGGTGTCCCTGCCCTTGGCAGGAGGATTGGACTAGATTAACTTTAAAGGTCCCTTCCAACCCAAACCATTTCATGATTCCTCCCCTCTCAGAGCAGCAGAGTCTGCTCTCTGCCTTGTGGGTTGCACACAAAACATCTCTGAGAGGATTCCTCAAGTTGCCAAGACCTCCTCTCCTTCTCCTGGAACCTTTGTCCCACTTATCCTAATTGCTTCAAAGCCATCAAGACTAGGTATGTCACCAAGAGAAGGCCGTCAGGGCTCTGAGAGCAGCCTGGCATTCCTAGTTCCAGGGGACATTTGCTGTGGAGCTGGTTTTTAAGGCAGGTTTTCATTATGTGGAGAGCGTGTCTCCAAACCGTCCTGCAGGGTGGCGTGGTGCCTGTATTTACAGTGCTGGCAGCTTTCAATAGCAATCTATTTTTAATGAATCCAAGCTGGAATGTGGTGCCTAAACCCTTGATTTAAGGCAGATTTCTAAAGGGAAGATTTACGCAAATTTGCTTGATTGGAAATTAATTACTGCAACAGTCAAGTTGGGCTCAAATAATCTCTCGGAGACGGCCGCAGGAGTCGGAGAATTCCTGTCAGGGAGAGGACACCAATTTACATTCCTTGCGTTTCCATTTGGAAGGTTTCCTAATGCCAGGGGGCATCACAAAGAAAGCAGAGGGTGAGGGGGGCCGGGGGCACACTGGGTCTGCCAGGGTGGACTTGATCTGAGAGGGCTTTTCCAGCAGAAATGATTCTGGGTCAGTCCCCAAAACCCTCCCGAGGGAGGCTTCGTGCCAGAGTTATGGCAAACCCTGGTTGCACGAGGTGGGTGAAATATTCCAGAGCCAGTTGTTGTGCCAGCTCTGCCTGATGCTCCTGTGAAGCCAAAAGGATTCTGGTGCGAGAGGGAAAACGTGTCTTGGTGAGTGAAACGCTTTGATTCGAAGTGTGGAGTTTTTTTTACTTAGTAATCTTGTTTTGCTGTGTGGAGCCTTATCAGGTTTGCCTGGGAAGTGGAGGGGTGTTGAGGGCATGGGGAGGGTCCTTTGGGCTCTGGTCCTGCTTGCATTTCACAGATCCTCTCCCATTTCCTAAGCCAATAGCCAGATTTTGGGAATGGGAAAGGAGCTGCAGCAGCTCTGGGGTTCAACAGTTGATGAGGATATGAAATGTTTCAAGTCACCCTTGCAGCACTGTCCTCAGCCACATACACTGATTATTTCCTGTTTAATTGCACTCCAGTCCTTAAAGTATAAGAGGAAAGCAGAAGTTTGGTGTGCTCTCAGACACCCTGTCATGGTTTGCCAACCTAGTATTCCATTTATTTATGGTGGGATTGAGACACAGGGCTCTCTCTTCTCTATCTGTGCATTGCATGGTGAGCTTAATGAATCACAAAATCAGTCATAGAGTGGCCTTGGTTAAAAGGGATCTTCAAGATTATTTCGTTGCAACCCCCTGCCATGGGCAGGGACACCTTCCACTAGCCCAGGTTGCTCCAAGCCCCGTCCAATCTGGCCTTGGACACTTCCAGGGATCCAGGGGCAGCCACAGCTTCTCTGCCCAACCTGGGCCAGGGCCCCACCACCCTTACAGCCAAAATTTCCTTCCCAATATCCCATCTAACCCTGCCCTCTGGCACTGAGAAGCCATTCCCTGTGTCCTGTCCCTCCATGCCTTGTCCCAAGTCCCTCTCCAGCTCTCCTGGAGCCCCTTTAGGCCCTGCAAGGGGCTCTCAGCTCTCCCTGGAGCCTTCTCTTCTCCAGGGGAACCCCCCCCAGCTCTCCCAGCCTGGCTCCAGCATTCTAATCAACTTGGTGGCCCTCTGGACTCAATCTCATCTCCTCACCGTGACCAGGGCCCCCCAGCACCTCATGGCCTAACATTTAGTTTGGTTTAGTTACCAGCCAGCACCTTCAGGAATCTTGTAGGACACTTTATCTCCATTCCTGACCTGGAGAGGCTCTGGCTTGGCCTTTTCAGAGGGTCAAAATCTGCCTCTGTTCGCAAGGTCTGAATCTGGGAATGGTTGTGAGCGAACCCGAGGCAGGAGAGAGGTGGCACAGAGTGGGGAAAGGAGGATCAGGTTGGGAAACCCATCAGTGCCTTGGCGTGGTGCCCTCAGCCTGGCTCCCACAGTTGGGAATGATTAAGGAGATGGAGTTCTCCTCCTTCCCCACTGTGTCCTCTGGGCTGTCCAGGCTGGCACAGACTCCGTTCGGGCTTTCTCTGTTCTCTCAGCTGAAATGCAGCTCCTGTGACAAAAGGGAGGCTCCTGCTCCATTCCTCCTGATGTTTTCAGCAGTGTCTGCACCTCCTCAGCCTCTCCACTGCCCCACATGCTCCATGTCCCTTTTCCCCTGCCTTTGTCACTTCAGGAAACAGACCCAAGACAGGCAGGATGGTCCAAACCTCTGGAGCGCTGAAGGCTCCATTCCTCTTTGAAGCTGGTTTGTTTTTCCAGCCCTTTCCAGTTTGCTGTTGGTCTGTGTGACATCTCTTCTCCCCCACCAAGTGCACTTCAGGAATTTCTCTGATCCTTTCCTGAGCCAGAGGGGGAAGCAGAACATGTCACCCCTTCTCCTCCCAGAACTCAGGAATGGAAATACTTGTGACTGAGCTGTTCCACCCTTGGACTGGACATGACACCTCGTGGGTGGGCATTGAGGTTCCTCCTGTTTGCCCACAGTTACCAAGAGCTTCGTGGTCACTGGAGCTTCATCCCACGGGCTGGGAGCTGCTGAAACACCTGCCAACTCCTCGAGGGGTTTCTGGGGTTTGATCCCAGAAATCCATCTTGCTTAAACCAGTTGGTATCTAAATGGGGTCCAGCTCCAGTGTAGTGTAATTAATAGATAGAAAAGGAGCTGTTTGCAAATAAGGACATTAAAATCATCATCTGTCCTGATCTGAAAGGTCACTGTGGCAACACTCTGCCAGTGGACGATAGAGAAAATACAGGAACGTCGTCGTGATGCTTCCCCAGACACAGGCTGAGAGAAGAGAGGGCTCTGGGGTCACCTTTTAGCACCTTCCAGTGCCTAAAGGGGCCTTGCAAGGAGGCTGGAGAAGGAATTTTCACAAGGGCCTGGAGTGATAGGACTAGGGGGATGGCCTTAAGGTGAAGGAGGGCAGGTGTAGATTAAACATTAGGAAGAAATTCCTCCCTGTGAGGGTGGGGAGGCCCTGGCACAGGTTGCCCAGAGAAGCTGTGGCTGCCCCTGGATCCCTGGAAGTGTCCAAGGCCAGGTTGGAGCAACCTGTGCTAGTGGAAGGTGTCCCTGCCCATGGCAGGAGGTGGAACTGGATGATCTAGAAGGTCCCTTCCAACCCAAACCATTCTCTGACACTCCCCCAGCCTCTAACAATTTGTATGGGGTCTTCCTGAGCCATTTTGCTCCGTATTTTTAATATCCCAAGTTGCCTTTTTCTTCCCTGAATTTCTCCCACCAGATTTCGACCACGTGTAAAGCACAGGAGTTCAGCTGGAGACCCAAATTCTGCCCCCACCTCTCCACAGGTGACCCCAGTGATGCTGGGCAGGTCCCTGGGCAAGATTCCTGCCTCCCATGAGCACAGCTCGGGATGCTGAGGTCTGACCCGCCGTGGTGCTGAGCAGCCAAAAGGACTCCAGACTTTTCTGGAAAGATAATTTGGAATCCAATCAGTGCTCTCCTCCAGCTTCTTGGAACTGCCAAGTGGCTTTGCAACACATTGGGGGGCAAACAGATGGAGCACAAACTGAATTTCCTAAGGAGATCTGGGTAGGAATAAATAATGGGAATATTAACAATGATGAGTAGACAAGTATTTTGTTTTCCTGCCATAGGACGCTGTGGGTACAAGGAATAACAGAGAACATTAAATCTGCTCTGAGAAAGTGGCTGACAGCATCTTTTTCAGCTAATTAAAGTAATTCTGGGCAGCTTTTTCTTGCTTGGAATTAGACAGGGTAATTTAATCATATTTAGGTCACTCTCAGTGCACACACTGTATTTAGCAATGCAGGGGGGTTTTTTTGACTAATGTGACTGTCTTTGCCTGCACTCAGGAATATCTACAGATTTTTCTTTGTAGATAAATTTATCCCTGAAAGAAAGATGAAAGATGAAATCTTGAGAATTGCTGATGGTTGTTCTCATCACCGAATTCAGGCTCCCCTTTGAGCCTGAGGAAGGGAAGGATGGCCTATATTTTGGAGGGGGAAGAAGATCATGAATAGCTTTGCACAGACACAAAGATGGTGTTTTCTCTTTTGTTGTTCACTGTGCTCTAATTAGTTTGGCATTAATGGGAATTAAGTGGCCTATTTAGCTGGACTAAGTGCCCATATTAATGTTATTAGTGAACTCAGCTGCACTGGATATTCCAGAGCAGGGGGGCTCAGGCAGGAGAAACACCTCCAGCACCACGGGCTTTCCATGTGGCTTTTCCTTCTCATCCAACGAGCAGTGTAAGATCTGGAAAGCTGAAAGGGAATAGAATAGGATAGAGGTGCAGCAGACTTAATGATACTTGGATTTCCATCAAAGTTTTGGGGAGAAATGGAAGGAATGATGCTGGGGGAGGTTCAGCAAGGACAAAAAGCAAACAGACCCCGACCTGATGTGAAAAAAAAGCATTTACTACACCTGAGAAATTCCTGGCTGGCACCAAACAGAGAGTCCAGGGACAAAAAGATGTCAGAACTTGGTCATCCCAAGGTCCATCCAGCACAACATCCTGTCCCCAAGTGGAAAGAAGGGGATGATTATATAATTAGTGAAAGAAAGATGACGAGCACAGCGGTCCAGCCCCTGCTGCTCCCTCCAAGCCTGCAGCAATCAGCAGTTTGGAGCTCCAGGGCCAGAGAGGACACCTGGAACACCACATTTGTTGCCTGTGGTAGAGTTCTCCTCCAAAATTTCATCATCACCCCAAAAGCCTATTGACAAGGCTCACTGTGAGGGTGGTGGGGCCCTGGCCCAGGTTGCCCAGAGAAGCTGTGGCTGCCCCTGAATCCCTGGAAGTGCCCAAGGCCAGGTCGGAGCAACCTGGGCTAGTGGAAGGTGTCCCTGCCCACGGCAGGGGGTTGGAACTGGGTGATCTTTGAGGTCCCCTCCAGCTCAAACCATTCTCTGATTCTAAGATAATTTTGTCCTCCTTGACATCCAGGTTCCACCAGACCCCAGCACACTTAATGGGAGAACAGCACTCACTGCTCAGTGCTGCACCCTCTCTATCTTTGGATCAAATTAAAGCAGCATCTGCCCACTTTTCCACGAACTTAGACCTTGCATGGATGGCTCCTGGTGACAGCCCCTAATTTGAGGAGGTTTGCTGCTCTCCTGTAACACTCCTGGGGTGACATTGTGCTTATTCTGGAAGGACCTTGGTACTTGCTGTTGAATTTGTGTCATTTTTGTGGCCCCAGGACTGTGCCCATTGTGTTTGCCCCTCATGGATTAGATGACACCGGTTCATGGCCAAGGGCTGTAATTCCATAGGGACTCCTACACCTGCTGTGTTGCTCCTGATCTCTGTTCTCACTCACATAGAAGTGAGAAAAAAAGATCAATTCCATGAGGTTTAGGTTTGTGACAACTGGATTCAGTACCTACACAGGCAGCTTTAGTCCCTGGCTACACCAGGCCACCAAAACAACCACACTCATGGCTTGGTTGTGACACTTTTTTTCCCCTGTGGAAAACATGATTTTTTTTTTCCACTAAAAAAAATTAAAATTTAAATATTTTCATTGAAAAAATGGCAAGTTTTGGAAATATCACTGAAAATTGTCTCTTTCTGGGCCTTCTGCACCATTCAATGAGCAACAGCTCGTGGCTTTTCCCATCCCATGCCAGGTCCCCTCAGGGTGCACGACGAGTTTCTGTGACTCTGGTACATCAGGGAATCTTTTGTCCAGCTAAAAACCTTTCAGTGAGAAGCAAAAGACTTTTTCCACAAAATTGGAAAAAAAAAATAAATTAAAAAATTTCGATTTTTTTGTTATTTGTGTTATTATAGAAATTCAAAAGCACCGGTTGAGGATCCAGGCAGGTCCATGGTAATAAATAGGATGGAAGGACAATCCCTGTCCCAAATCACTCTTCAGTTGACATGCCATACAAAATGGTTTTCCAGGAAGATTTCTGGCTGTGCCCACTGATAACAGACATCTTTGTTGGTGGATGTCACTGTTTTTTATCCAATTTATGAGGCTTTCATAGCCTGGAAAACACAAAGACCACGTCAGTGCCTTGTATTTATGACTCAGAACAGCCTCTCTCCTGTGCTGACAGATTGTTCCCATGGGTTAAAATCCTCTGGAGTTGTAAACACCTCATCCACATCCCTGTGTCACCAAGGCAACCTCAGCGCCCACCCTGGGAACCTGGACACACATTTTGGCTCTGAAATGCTTCCTAAAACCACCTCCAATTAACTTTTTTTCCAGAGATAAGCCTCTGAAAAAGGCAACTTTTCTACACTCTGATGGGAAGCCCCTAAATTGTGGAGTGATTTAACTCTGGCCTGGCCTGCTGATGTTTCCAAGCACTCGGTGACAGAGGAAGGCCAGAGGGTGCCAGAACCAACGGCCAGCCTTGCTCCAGACCTTGCTTTGGACATGAATCATTCCCAGCTGTCCCAAAGAACGATGTAAGGAACTCTCCTCTTGATAAATTAGGCAATTCTCCCACGGGAGAAGTTCCATCCTAATGGGCTGTTGGTAGCTTGGTTGTGCTCTGAGGATTGATATCCTTTCTCAGCCCAGTCTGGCATATCTGTGCATGCTCCAGTACAGAGATAAATGCCATTTTCTTTCTTGCTTTCTTTCCCCCCCACCCCCTCCTAATTTTATTTTTTTGCAATCTTTCTAACCCTGCTGCTCTTGCATAACAGCTCCTGGTGATGAGTTCCACAGCTTAATTAGGCATTGTAATCACACGCTGGAAATTAATGAGGTGCTCTGGTTGCTTTTGAAGTGAATTGGATGTTTTTTTGTTTTTTTTTTTTCTAGACATGATGAAAACAGGGATTCCCAGCCTGCTCATCCATCACTCTGTGCCCTTCTCTGTGTCACCTCTTCAGCGAGCTGTGCCTCCCCCCCAGGCAGGGAACAGCCTGATCTGGAAACAGGGGCAGGAAAATCCACCTTTCTCATTAGTGGTGGGAACACTGGGAAAAACCAGAGAAAGCACAATTTTTTCAGGAGGGCTCCTGGCTCCAGGAGAGGTTCTGCAGGAGCAAAGTGGTTCCACCAGGACACATTTGGTTCAACCACATCCACCAGGGGGGAGAAGACAAACCCTTTTCTTTCAGCTTTGCCCTTTGAAAGAGGGAGGAGAAAGAAAGGAAACTACATTCAGGCTTCATCATCCCATTTTATTTTGACTTCTGGGCTAAACTGAGTCAAAACAGGATGAAGCAAGACGCTGTGGAGTTCAGATAATTACTTTTTAAAGACCAATAGTTGATGAGGTTAAAAAAAACAAAAAAGAGATAGATTACAAACTTCCACCTCAAAATTATTTATTTATTTTAAATATAGATTTTAAATTTTTGGAGGAACGACTATCCTGTTGCTCAGGAAGCTCAGACTAAAAACTTCAAATATTCCTATCAGGAGATAGGATGAATTATACTGTGATTAAGAAAACTTATTGGGGCTCAGGGAATGTTGATTTATTTCCTATCAGGGTTACAAATACCGTCAGTAGCTCTGAACAAGCCACTTGGAAATAAATCTTATCATGAATTTAAACATCCCAGTCCTGAGTGTTTCATTACCCCTCTTTGAGGTGTTTACTGCCTGCAGTGGGACTGAAGTCCCTAAAGAGAAGGGAACATAAACCAGGGAAAACATCCATATGGGAACAACAGATTTTGAGTCTGTTAGATTTTCTCATTCAATGTTCCTCATTCAACCATTTCCTGAAAAAAAACCCTCCATCCTTCCAATATCCTTATAATGCACAAGGTAGGATAAAAGGGAAAGATAAAGTGTGGAAATTTGTGCACAGAGATTTGAGAGGCTGGGAGATGTTTTTTCAGCCCCCACAACTCTAATGGGGTTTGTGATACAGGAAATATTGGGGTATCTTTGCTTTGGATTAATGGATTTTTTTTTAGGTGGTTTTTTCAGTCTTTGTTGACTTCTTTCCATGATTCCTGCAGGGAACACCATAGAATCATCACGGAATGGTTTGGATTGGAAGGGATCTTAAAGACCATCTCATTCCACTCCCTGCCATGGGCAGGGACACCTTCCACGAGCCCAGGCTGCTCCAAGCCTCATCCAACCCGGCCTTGGACACTTCCAGGGATCCAGAGGCAGCCACAGCTTCTCTGGGCAACCACAACTTGCAGTCAAAAAAAACGACAAACTGTTCTTTCCTCTACAACTGCAGGATTTTCCCTGTGCTGATGCATCAGGAATATGGGTCCCACCTCTCTCCAGATGCTTTGCAGACCACAAGGGAGGTGGTGCTGAGTTACAGGGTGGACATGCACAAGAGCAGCCCTGCAACTCAATGCTACAGAAATGGCAGATGGGCTCTAAACTCTGCCACAGTTTTTTGTGGTGACGGATTTTTCATCCTGGAAAAACATCCTTGGGCAGAAAGATGACCTGCAAAGTTGGGCAGCAAAGGAAAAATCTAACTGTTCTCCTGCGGGGATATGTCTCGTTCCTGCCCTCAACAGAGGGAGAGCATCTGCTGGGTGAGGGAGATGTGTCTGGGACTGTCTCCATGAGTTCTGGGAGAGCATCTCAATCCTGCTCCCACCCGCCAAGAGCAAACCAACATGTGAGTTTGTCTTTGATGCAGCAGATCTCAGCTGGCAGGGCTGGAGATGTGAGACCTGACTCAGTGGTTGAGGCAGAACCTTTGAATCAGGGAATACTTCTTCTGAAAGGGCTCTGCACTCTGTAGTGCTGTGTCCAGCTCTGGCATCCAACAGCACAAGGATGTGGAGCTGCTGGAGAGAGTCCAGAGGAGGCCCCGCAGATGCTGCCAGGGCTGGAGCCCCTCTGCTCTGGAGCCAGGCTGGGAGAGCTGGGGGGGTTCCCCTGGAGAAGAGAAGGCTCCAGGGAGAGCTGAGAGCCCCTGGCAGGACCTAAAGGGGTTCCAGGAGAGCTGGAGAGGGACTTGGGACAAGGGATGGAGGGACAGGCCAAGGGGGAATGGCTTCTCAGTGCCAGAGAGCAGGGTTAGATGGGATATTGGGAAGGAATTGTTGGCTGGGAGGGTGGGGAGGCCCTGTCCCAGGTTGGGCAGAGAAGCTGTGGCTGCCCCTGGATCCCTGGAAGTGTCCAAGGCCAGGTTGGAGCACCCTGGGTGAGTGGAAGGTGTCCCTGCTCATGGCAGAGGGTGGAACTAGATGGTCCTTAAGGTCCCTTCCAACCCAAACCACCCCATGATTCCAGGATTCCACAATTCCAAACATTTAATGCAAACCAGGGCTGCGGGACAGGCCGTGCTCCCCCGTGCCTTGGGCCGGGCGCTGCATCCTGCCAGCAGATGAGCTGCTGGGGGCTGGTCCCTCTTGCTGAAGGGTCATTTAATTTGAAACTTGCTGCTCTGTCAGGGCCTCGAGCCACTAATCCCCCAGAGATGGTGAGACCCATCTGTTTCCCGAGCTCTGCACGGCCAGGGCATGACAAGGAACTTGGCTGGCCCGGGCCGGGGAGCCTGGTTTGAATCTTGCCTCTTTCTTGTGGGATTGCGTCGGGGCACAAGCGAATCCAGAGACGGGCTTTGATGCCGTGAATGTGCTGAGGGCATGGGCAGTGGGCACAGTGACACCAAAATAAATCCAATATTTCTCAGGAATGGGGTGGGGACATCAACAAAAACCTCGGCCTTATGCAATTGCCGCCGGCGTTGCTGCAGATCTAAAGCAGCTGCTCTTGGCTTTCCCCCTTCGCTTTCATAAACCGGTTGTTTGTCTGTTTGCTCGGGGCTGGGGGGGGGAGGGAAGAGGGTAGGTGGGGAGCACAGGGATGGTGGATGAGGGGACGGTGCCCAAATCTGCCACAGATGCCGGAAGGAAGCTGGAAAACTTGGATATTGGGTGACCCAGCAAGGAGAGGAGTGGCCTTGTCATCCCAGGCTAAGGAGGTCCGTGAAGGGCCATGAACAGGGATCGGTAGGGATGAGCCAAAAACAATGTTCCTGGAAACACCAGCTGGAGAGGAGTGAGATGTTGCCACCAAGCCAGGACAAGAGGCAAGTCCTGGAAGCTGAGGTAGAGGATGGAAAGGGTTCAAACAAGGCCTTTGCTTCCCCAAGAAAACAGAAAGAGGAGTCTGATTTTGTGTTTTTTTTTCTTTTGGAAGTAGAATTGGTGAGATTTGGACAGAGCCCACGTGAGTGGTTCAGAGGAGAGGACTGGGCTCTAGGATGATGCTGGAGTGGTGACCTCGGGTGGCAGAGGGGTAACTGACCCCACTGGGCTGGGTTTGGCTGTGCTGGGCCTGGCCTGGGCACTGAAAGGCTCAGTGAGAGTCGAGGTGGAGGACGGGAGATGCAAGAACCACGATAAGAAGGACACTGAGGGGCTGGAGGGTGTGCAGGGAAGGGAATGGAGCTGGGGAAGGGGCTGGAGCAGCAGGAGCAGCTGAGGGAGCTGGGGGGGCTCAGCCTGGAGAAAAGGAGGCTCAGGGGGGACCTTCTGACTCTGCAACTCCCTGACAGGACAGGGGGAGCCGGGGGGGGGCTCTGCTCCCAGGGAACAAGGGACAGGAGGAGAGGGAACGGCCTCCAGCTGTGCCAGAGGACGTTTAGATTGGAAATAGGGAAAGCTGGCACAGCCCAGGGCAGTGGTGGAGTCCCCATTCCTGGAGGGATTTAAAATCCCTGTGGATGTGCCACTTGGGAACATGGGTTAGTGGTGGCCTTGGCAGTGCTGGGGGATGGTTGGACTGATGATCTCGGAGGGCTTTTCCAACCTAAAGGATTCTGTCATTCTCTGAAGCACTTGCAACAGGGAGGGAGGACGTGGTGCACTTTTCTATGAAGATGAGAGGAGTGACAGGTGGGGTGAGGGAAGGAAGGTAAAGGAAGGGAAGCAGGTGACATGGGAAAGTCTACAAGTGAGTGGTTGAGTCTCCTCTCTTCCCTGCAAGGAGAGAAATTTCCCAGTTTCAGATACAGCAAAATTTCACTTTTGCCACTTTGAGCGTCTCTGTAGGATGAGAGAAATCCCCACTCCCAAACCACAGTCAGTGGTTTCAGAGCACCTGCCTGTGGGTGTGTCCTGCAGGAAGCCCGGGATGCATTTTCCATCTCACTCCAGGAAAAACCCCTTTAACACACAGCACTGCAGCAACACCCTGGACTGCAGCTCCAAAACTCAGCCATTGAGAGGAATGAGTGGATATCTCTGACCCAGGCCCTTTCCCAATCCAAATATACTCCCTTCAGCCACATGGCCTTTATTCAGCCCAAGTGCTCACCAGCCCCTTTCTATTCAAATAATGCTAAAAACACGCTCATCCAAGGGTCAGCATGTCTTAATATACAACCAGGATTTCAGCAAAACCCCAGGAGCAATCAAGTCATCACTCAAGTAGAAACAGTCCAGCCAGATATCCACAAAAAAGCCTTTTCCATCATTCCAGGAAACAGTCCCTCAGTTGTCTCCAGCAATCCTATTGTGAATAGATGTCTTTTGCCACTTTCCCAGAACATCCATAAATGCAGGGGGTTTCAAATCTGGAGAGGACAGCGCTGGAAAACCAAGATTTAGAGTCTCAATGGAGGCACAGAAATTGTCCTGCCATCCATCCAGCCCTCTCTCTTCAGCTGGGGTGGGATGGGCTCCAGCCCTACCAGTGATCCTCATGGTATGAGACAAGGTAGGTCTTCTCAGTTTCTTTTCATAGAACCACAGAATAGAATCACAGAATCATTTAGATTAGAAAAGACCTGTAGGATTGAGACCCATCATTCCCCCAGCACTGCCAAGGCCACCACTAACCCATGTCCCCAAGTGCCACATCCACAGGGCTTTCATACCCATTCAAGGGTGGTGACTTAACCACTTCTTTTGACAGTGAGTTCCAATGCTGGACAACCCTTTCCATGAAGAAATTTTCCCCAGTATCCAACTTAAATCTCCCTTGGCACAGCTTGAGGCCGTTTCCTCTTCTCCTGTCCCTTGGGAGTAGAGTCTGACCCCTCTGGCTCCCCCCTCGTGTCAGGGAGTTGTAGAGAGTGAGAAGATCTCCCTTGAGCCTTGGCCCGTCCTTAAACACATAATTGGTGCAGTTTAAGGGCTGCTTGTCACGACAAGGGGTCTCAGAGTCAAATCCATGATGAAGTTTGGAAACAGGGTGCCAGTGAAAGACTCCAAAGGCTTTTGACCATTTATTTCCTCTCCATTCCTTCCATTCCCCGCTGTCCCTTTGCAGTGAGTGGGTCAGTGATGCATCACGGAGCAATGGCCATGGGAAACACCTCCCAGCACATCTTCCATTTCTGAGGCTGGATTTTCTCTGCATGTTTTGTTTGCTCTTTGGGCTGGGAGCCACACGTGTGTGAGGTCTCTGGGTCTGCATGTTGTTCTGAGCAACCAGCTCATCACTGAGCTTTTTGTTTCCAACCTCAGTGTCTCCTTCACCTTCGTGGGATAAAAAAAGGAGCAAACACTTGCACAGCTGCTGTTTTGTTTCACCCTTTGAGCATCTCCGTGGGAAGGTCTAAAGGAGGAAGGGCTTGCTCTGTACACTGGATTTCTCACCAGCTCAGTGTTTGCTTTCATGTTTCCAAAGCTTTGTAGAAGCACTTGTGCCCTTCAAGTGCTGAATCTTCACCCATTTGCCTGAGATCCTTCTCACAATCACTGGACATGGTGCTCAGTCTTGTTGACTTGATGGTGTTGGGTCATAGGTTGAACTTGATGATCTCAGAGGTCTTTTCCAAACTAATGGATCCTGTGATCCCTTTTTAGCTCCTTTTAGGAGAGGCAGCAAAATAAGGACAGGAGGAATCTTGTCACGTTCCCATTATCCTGCTGAGCCTGCAAGGCACCCTCACCCTGTGCCAGGGAGTTGTGTGGAGACCCCCACACAACCCTCAGCAGATGTGCTGGTGGTGCACAGAATCCCTGAATCCTTCCCCTTCTGGATTTTCCTGCCCTGGCAAAGGAAGGTGCAGGTTTGGATCTGGTTCAATCAGAGGTGAACCCCAACACTGAGGTGTCAGTGGCTCAGTCTGGCCCATTTTCACAGCCTGGCTCTGCAGACCAAGCAAGATATGCCCTTTGTGGACTTCTCCTCTCCATCTCTTCTCATCCCCAGCACAATGAGGATGACTCCCCACCCAACACCATTCTGGATTTGCAGGGATAACTGTGCCATCCATCAGGAATCTCTTCCATGCCTTACCCCCTCCCAGCAAGAAACTTTCCTGTCTGTTTGTCAGTCAGCTCCTCCCCCTTGGGAAGAGGTCCTGGTAGGGTTCCCATCTCCACAACTTGCCCTGTAGCTTTTTTTTTTTTTTGGTGGGGTGAAAACAACTGGACAAATTAATAGATGAAAAAAAAAAATTCCATTGAAGACTTAAACAAAAAGACTTAAACAATTTTGGCTCAGGAAGCCTTTGAGTTGCAAATTGCACATTGTCAGAGCGTGGTGGGGAACTATGACCACCCCTTTTCTTGTGCTCATCCTCAGGCACTGGCTGTTATCTCCAATGCCAGAAAACAGGACACAAGGACACTTGGACCTTGGCTCTTGTGTGCAGGGCTGTGCTTCTCCAAGTCCCTTAAAAGCAGCTTGCAAAGACCCAGAGAGGGGTGAGCTGAACCCTCCCTCCCCTCCCACACTTTCCCTTCAGCTTTTTAAGTCAAAGACTAAACTCTTGCATTTGTATTTTGTGGGTTTGCATCTTGTATTTGTTCTGTATTTCTATTGCATCAGTGCTGTGATTGATGTTCTCTATTGGTTTTGCATCATGCACCTCTCATTCCTTTGTTTCTTGTTCATCATTAGCAGCAGGAGCAGGACACATTTCCAGTCACATTATCCACCTTTCCCCTGAACTAACCCTTTTCCAGTCACTAAGGTGAAAGAACTCCCTTATGTTAACAAAAACCTCTTCTTTCTCCCAAAGGAGACTCTTGAGCAAATGAAGACTCAGCTGAAGCAAAGGTTTATAAATACTCTGAATTGAAATTGCTTCTCATTTCTTTTTATCACAACTTCACTCCTGCTTTAGTTCTGATTTCAGAGCTGCCCTTGTAAGAAACTATGGCCAAAAACAGGGCTGAGAAAAACCCTGTACTGTGTGTCAGTGCTAGCAACAAGTGCAACAAAATGTAGGAAATCCTATAAAAACTTAAAATACATTCTATACATCCAAATTCATTACAAAAAGAATTTAAAATGCCTATTTTTTTTTTGTTTGGTTGGTTTTTTCCCAAGTGTGTAGGGTGGTTTTCTCGCCCAGCTGAAGTTCCCTATGCACCAGTTGGCTCGAGGGATGTAAAGAATATTTTGGCAGAGCCAAGTGGCCTCTCCAGAGCCGACTTTGTCTTTGGCCATTGTTTTGTTCTCTCTTTGTTCAGCATCTCTTCATGTTGGTCAAAGCTTTGGGTGAGTGATGCTGCAAGGGGAGGCTTTAGGCTTAACTTAATGCAACCCAGGCTCAGGGGTTGTGCAAGAGGTGAGGCAGCCCCACCCAGGACACCTGAGCTTTAAAGGCCTCAGGAAAAACCCACAAAGATGAAAAAGGATTTGAAACAAGAGCCTGCAGTGCTTTCCCCCTTACAATCATACTGTGAGAGTTTTAAGGAGTTCTAGCACAAAGGAAATGACTTTCCACATATTACTTGAACTACTTCATTATGAAAATAAAAAGATATGGGCTAAGATAACAGAGGTGTTTATTCACAGTTATTTATTCACAACAGTTATTCTTTAACAACTGTGTCCACATATAAAAGATTTATATTTTAAACACTTTCAAGACCCTTGAAGCGAATTTGCCTTGATCAAATAATTCTTGAATATGTATAAACTCTTCCTCTTAACACCTGTGCTCTCCCCTTGTTTAGTTGCAGCACAGCCACTTAAGGGTTGAACACTGAGGGTGAAGGAGGTGAATTTTTTTCCAGTACAGCATTTGGAACTCTTTCTAATATATCACTTTCCAAATTGGGTGTAAAATAGTAATCACTGGAGGATAATTGCTCTGGACAGACCCTCATGGGATCACAGCAAGTGCTCAAGATCAAGGATATTTAGGGAGGTGTGTCCATCAGAGCAGGGCCACCAGGAGCAGACACTTCTCTCCTGCCTCCAGTGGTTTCCAACTAACTTTTTTTGTCCTACAGATGATGAATTTGTGTTTAATGATGTGGGAGGGAGCTTCTCCCACTGAGCTGCCCAATTGATTTTGGAGTTTGGGTAACTTTTCCTGAGGTAACAGGAAGGATGTGCCTTTCCCAGACCTGCCTTCTCCACTCCTCAGGGGGGATGATCATTCTTCCCAACTCATGGATGGGTTTGGGACTCTCTGGAAACCCCCTGGGACTGCAGGTCCTCATGTAAGACAGAACATTGGCTTTGCTGGTGATGCAGAGGCTGAGGAGCAAATCCAGACCAAATCCAGAGGTGAGAGACTCAGAGTGCAACTGTGTGGGAGGAAATCCTCATCCACTCTTTCCCAGAGCCCAGCAGAGCCTCAGGGAGAACCTGATGCCACTTTTGGATCCTACAGGTCGTTCCTGGGGTTGACAAGTTCAGAGTAAGCCGAGGAAGCCCCATGGTCACAGAGAGAAAGGGCAAGAGGGTACTGTCTTAACTGTGCCAGGGGGGTTTAGGTTGGATATCAGGAAGGAATTCTTTCCAGAGAGAGTGATCAAACATTGGAATGGGCTGCCAAGGGAGGGGGTGGATTCTCCATCCCTGGAGGTGTTTAAGGTGAGACTGGATGTGGCATCAGTGCCATGGGCTGGGAACCACAGCGGGGTTGGATCAAGGCTTGGACTTGATGACCTCAGGGGTCTTTTCCAACCTGGTTGATTCTGTGATTCTGTGTGAGGAGAGATGGGCAGCCAGGGGGGGCTGAGCACAATGGGGAGCCATAAAACGACACTGAAAGCAAAAGAATTTTTTCCCAGTGGTATTGAGCCATTACCAGCCTGGAATGGAACAGAAGAAAAAAGAAAAAAAAAAAAAGAAGTGTTGATAATGATGAAGACAGAAAAGTTCCCTAAATATTTCTACCCTGCCAGATAATGTAATCACAGCCTGGATGGTGAAATGCTTTCCATTTCAGCAGCACACCCCGAAGGGGAGCTGGGGCAGAGCTATTTAATTCTTCTTCTTTAATTCAAGGTCTAACTGTACCCAAGAGCCTTCAAAGAGCTGCCTGAGGAGGTCTCTGGATCAGCAATGATGGGGTTTTTTCACTTGGTTTGGGAGGTTCTGAACGAGGAGAGTCGGGCTGATGTCCTAACCGTGTTTTTCAAAAGGTAAATGGGATATCCTAGGAAAGTTAGTCTGGCACTAGTCCCAGCCTAAATAACACAGAATCTCACACAGGACGCAATAAATTAGGGGAAAATAATTAACAGAGGAAGGAAATCAAAGGAGGGCAGCAAAAGTAAGACCAAGTAGTAATTCTGTCACGTGGATTTGGTACCTTATAAAAACAACATTGCCAGGTTTTATGGAATTGTAACAGGCTTGACCTTACAGGTTCTGCCAAGAAAAGGTACAGAAAGTGGTGTTTTAAGTTAGTCCTGGGTTTAGTTTGGGTAACAGTGGTGAGCAAGGCATGCAGGAGACATTAAACAACTCTCAAATTAGCTGATTAATAGCATTCAA
Organism: Manacus candei; assembly: GCF_025592945.1. Lineage (NCBI taxonomy): Eukaryota > Metazoa > Chordata > Aves > Passeriformes > Pipridae > Manacus > Manacus candei. The sequence goes on along the minus strand of NW_026138096.1, from coordinate 13,937,396 downwards.
TGTGTAATTGTAAAGGCAGTAATTAAAGTAGTGACCGTGTTTCCACTGGGGTAGGGTAGAAAGCACTTCCATGCTATTTAACATTTGAATTAATGACCTGAAAAAAACATACATTTACTGCTGATAAAACCTTTCAGGTGACCCAAAGATCAGGGAAAGTCACAAATGATCAAGGAAGGAACTGTGCAACGCAGAAAAACTTTTTATTCATTTGTTGACACGCAATGAGGATGAAGGTGAACGTGGCCAAGTATGTGGGTAGACAGCAGTGATCCATGGGAATTCGGGAGTGTGGTGGGAATGGCAGGAATCTGGGCTCCCACTGCTGTTTGGTGACCAAAGGGCTGGTGGGACCGTGGTGTGGAAACACGAAGCAGGAATGGGAGGACGGGTCAGTCCTGAAAGGAGAGTTGGAGTTCGGGGAGACACAGCCTGTGGGAAGTGCTGACAGCTGGAAAGGGCTGCCAGAGCCACGGGATGGATCATAGAAGGGAGAAATGCTTTGCAGTCAGTTTGGTTCTCCAACCTCGAAGGCAGGATCCCGCTGCACAACACCCATCCCGGGAAATCCCGGGGGCAAAGGACAGACACATCCCTGACTGGCAAACTGTGCAGTGTGAAGCTCTTTGCTGCCATGGGGCAAAACCTCAGTGAGCCTGGCAGTGCCTGCTGGCCCCAGGCCCAAGGACAGGGACACAGGGCTGCCACAGGTCCTTCAGACACGTGCTCATGTGGGGGCTGAGTTTGCTGCTCACAGACCCAGACCCAGCACGGGGGTGTCACGGAGCTGATCACGATGTTCCTGCCTTGGATGGAGCTTTGTGCTGGCAAACTGGGCTGCTCCCAGCTCTGGGATTGTTCCTCCAGCTCCGGCATTGTTCCCTCATCCTCACAGAATTGTGGAATCATAGAACCACAGAATCAGCTGCGCTGGAAAAGACCTCCAAGGTCCAACCCTTGCTCCAACCCCGCCGTGGTTCCCAGCCCATGGTACTGATGTCACATCCAGTCTCACCTTAAACACCTCCAGGGAAGTGACTCCACTCCCTCCCTGGGTAGCCCATTCCAATGGCTGATCACTCTCTGGAAAGATATCCTGATATCCAACCTAAACCTCCCCTGGCACAGCTTAAGGCCGAGCCCTCTTGTCCTAAATCACAGAGTCACTGAGGTTGGAAAAGACCTTCAAGACCACCAAGTCCCCCCTGTGCCCGATGCCCACTTTGTCCCCCAGCCCAGAGCACTCAGTGCCATGTCCTGCCCTTCCCTGGACACCTCCAGGGATGGGGACTCCACCACCTCTCTGGGCAGCCCCTTCCAATACCTGACAAGCTTTTCCATGAAGAAATTCCTCTTGCTGTCCAAACTGAACCTCCCCTGGTGGAACTTGAGGCCGTTTCCTCTTGTCCTGTCACTGTTAAGTGGAAGGAGAGCCCGACCCTCACCTTGCCACCCCTGTCAGGGGGAATCTGTGCTGCCCTTTAGTGTGTGATGCAGAGAGACCTTTACATCTCTCCCCTCTACTCCCACAGCCTGTGTCCTCCAGTGCTTTCCACAAACAGACCCTAAACTTTGCCCTGTTTATCAAGCCTGGAGAGCTTGATAACAGTGACCTTTTCAGGTCACTCTGCTCCTTTGAGGCAGTTGTGACTGAAGAAATCACCAGCAAACTTATGATGGACTCCTTTTAAACTCTCCCCTCTGAGCTCAAGGGAAAGTTTGTCCCCCTTTCAGTTTATCCCATCCTTTCACATCTCCCCACCTGATGTTTGCCTCGGGTGGAACAGGAGCTCCAACATCCCAGTGGACAAATCCTTTGGGATTGGAAGAGGCCAGGTGCCTCTTGACAGAACTCGTGCTACAGCCTTGGCCCTGAGCTACGTGGGCACCACAAAACCTCGTCCAAACCTTCACAAATAAGATCTGAGAGGCAACAAGTACCTCTCCAGAGCCCAATCTGAGCCTTAATGCAAAAAAAAAAAAAAAAAAAAAAAAGTTGCCTTTCCTGTTTTTTTCTTTTTCTTTTACGAATTATTTTAGTTCAGTTCAAAGATGACATTTTTCATGAATTAAAATCAACCTTTTGACTGATTTGTGAGGTAGTATAGGAAAATAAACAAGCTGCTTGTGTTCTTTGCTGCTTCCCTTAAATCAATAAAATTGTAATTGTTAAGGCTGGACAAGACTATTAAATTAAGAAGACTTGAGCTCCTGTATAGAACAGACCTTTTCAATGCAGCCTATTAGCCCTGGAGAGCTTGTGTTTGTAGAAAGACATTTAGCTTTGAACACCACAAGTGAAGCAAGAGAGAACTCCACTGCCCTCGGAGAATTTCACTTCCACTGTGAAAAAAAAAGGGATTTCATTTCCCATTGCACTTTATCTGGCTTTAATTCCTGTTGAGAGAACACCAAAGTGCCCCATATAGCCCAGAAAATCCCCCTTCCTCTGTTCTCCCTGCACAAGTCCCTGTGCTGATGTGCCCTGCTGGGCTGGCTCTTGCCAACCTACTCGGAGGAGAATGGAAAAATCATGGAATCACTGAATGGTTTGGGTTGGAAGGGACCTTAAAGCTCATCCAGTCCCACCCCCTGCCATGGGCAGGGACACCTTCCACTAGCCCAGGGTGCTCCAACCTGGCCTTGGACACTTCCAGGGATCCAGGGGCAGCCACAGCTTCTCTGGGCACCCTGTGCCAGGGGCTCTCCGCCCTCACAGGGAAGCATTTATTCCCTATTTTTAACCCAAATTTCCCTTCTTTCAGTTTGAACCCATTTCAGTTTGAACTCCTTTTCCTGTCCCTACATTCCTGATGACAAGTCCCTCTCTGATTACCTGCAGCCCCTTCAGATACTGGAAGGTGCTGGAAGGTCTCCACGCAACCTTCTCCTCTCCAGGCTGAACATCCCCAACTTTCTCAATCCCAAACATGGATACAGGCTGGGCAATGGGAATCAATCCCAAACAGGGACACAGGCTGGGCAATGGGAACCAATCCCAAACAGGGACACAGACTGGGCAATGGGAATCAATCCCAAACAGGGACACAGACTGGGCAATGGGAATCAATCCTGAACATGGATAAAGGTTGGGCTATGGGAATCAATCCCAAATGTGGATACAGACTGGGCAATGGGAATCAATCCCAAATGTGGATACAGACTGGGCAATGGGAATCAATCTTGAACATGGATAAAAGCTGGGCAATGGGAATCAATCCTGAACATGGATACAGGTTGGGCAATGGGAATCAATCCTGAACATGGATAAAGGCTGGGCAATGGGAATCAAATCTGAACATGGATACAGGCCGGGCTATGGGAATCAATCCTGAACATGGATACAGGTTGGGCAATGGGAATCAATCCTGAACATGGATACAGGTTGGGCAATGGGAATCAATCCCAAACAGGGACACAGGCTTGGCAATGGGAATCAATCCCAAACATGGATACAGGCTGGGCAATGGGAATCAATCCTGCACATGGATACAGGCTGAACAATGCATTAAGAGCAGATCTGGTCCTGAGGGCTTGTTGCTCCAGTTCAGAGGGGGATTTAAAGCATAACCCAAAGCTCAGCACAGCATTTACTGCAGTGTTGATTGATCATGTAAAGCAAAGAAAAACTCATTTCTTGGGCTTTTTTCCCCTAAGAAAATGCTTTCTCTCCTCTGCCCTGCTCTACCTGAGTGACTCCTGTATCACTGACCAGACACATTTCATTCTCTCGAGGGCAGAGCTGTCTCCAAAGCTCACTGAAGTCTGGGGAGACCAGCAGGTGTGAGACCTGGCTGTGCCAAACTGCTGAGAGCTCATCAGAGCACATTCTGCGACTGTTCCCTGCTTTCTCCCATCCCCATTAGGACAAAACTTGCTTTTATTTGCTTGTCAGATTGACACAGATGATTTCAGAAATCAATAGGAGAGATAAGAAGATCACAGTGAGAGCCTTTAACACCAAGAAGCAGTGGAGAGGAATGGAATGTGATTATTGTCCACAAGTTGATTAATAACACCCTCAAACAGAAACACTCCTGGGCTTCTAAACCTTATGTAACACTTTTTGTGGCCACTGCTTTCTGGGACACCACAAAAGAGCTTTTGTCATCAGCACCTGAAGGGTTTCCAGCTGCCTCTTCAAACTTCTCTCAAGTAGGGGCTGCAATGGCAGATCCAAATGTGCTCAACAAATTCTGCTTTATTCTGGTTCTTTTTTTTCTTCCCTCAGGGATAAGTGGTTTCTTTTAATTCCATTTAATCAAACCCAGTGCACGATAACGTTCTTACAGCATGGAGAGGGATTCAGGCACGGAGAACTCGGAGCTGCGGAGTTTGGGTTGGAAGTTCTGCTCCAGCTGCGTCCCAAATTCACTCCAACACGTGGCAAACGTGGTGGGATGAGATGTGTGTGACTTTTAGGAATTTTTTTCCAATTTTTGCCTGCAAATCTACCCTGTGAACACTCCCTGGAATGAGATCCTTCACTTTTTCAGTGCCTTCTCCAGCACTGACATCTCGAACAGCCTCAGCGAGCTCAGAGTTAGCACAGGGCTGTTCCCACCAACACTTACTGACTGTTGTCTCCTTCTCAAAAATGAACTTGCATATTGCCTGGTGAAATTTGGGCTCAGCCCTCACAGAGAAAAGGGGAAGATTTTAAAATACTCAAGTCATGGTATTCTGTCAAAAAGAAACACGACTGCAGTAGCTCCGTTTGGACTGTGCCGCAAGGGCTCAGCAGCTGATGGTTGCAGCTACTTCTCTTTTCCTCTGAAAAAAATAACCTCTTGGATGTTGAGAATAAGTAGAATTTATTGTAGAATCACAGACTATCTGCACTGGAAGGGACCCACAAGGATCATTGAGTCCAGTTCCTGGCCCTGCACAGGACACCACCAAAAATGATAAAAAATCACATAATTTGGTTGAATTCAGAAAAAAACACCACAACCCTGATAGAAGGTCAACCAAGAGTTTTGGGCACCCTTAATCTGCAAACAGCCACAGAAGTGAAGCCATCCTTTGCTTCAGGAGCTTCTGCAGGTGCCACCAGGGGAGAATCACAGAATCATGGAATCTCCTAAGTTGGAAGGGACCCACGAGGATCAGGGAGTTCAACTCCTGGCCCTGCACAGGACACCCCAACAATCCCACCATGAGAGGGTCACACCCTCCTGTGTACCAGACATCTACAAATCCTCCCAAGAACATTTTCACTGTGACTTCCTGTCTTTAATTGTTTTTTTTTTTTCCCCTATTGCAAGCAGCTTTGGAATGAGATGCTTAAATCTAATCATGGAATTAGAAAAACACTTTATCCTCATTAAAAGCTGATGACAAACCTACATCCAGCCTCGTACAACAGTCATTTTGCCAGTGAAGGGTGGTGTGGGGAGATGTCCCCACTGACACAGCCTTGCTCTGCCTGTTTGGGTTAACACAACAAAACCAAGTTGGTTTTACTCTTGAGAGAAGGTGGGAGTTTACATAAAGAGCTCAAAGCTGGGTGTCTTCTCTCACAGCCTTGACCAGGCTGGGACAAATATTGTCAAAATCTACTGAAATGTGATGAAAGGAAGAGTTTGGGAGCCACAGACTGTTCACTGTGTCTCCAAACCACACGGAGAGATTGTTCCTCTCCTCCGAAGTCAGGGCACGTGCCTCCGGCGCTCCTCAGCATCGCAGTTTCTCCTTCCCTCCTGCTGATTTTTTTTCCCCAGGATGGATATTCAGCTGCTTAAATACATCTGCCTTGGCAGATCCACCTGCACAGTCTCAGTCTTTCAGCACAAGTGTCACCTTGGTCTCTTGGTCTTGGCACAGCTGGGTCTCGGCATTGACTCGGCTGATCTGTCGAGGGATGCTGGTTGATGCCACGCTGTGGGGACACAGTGAGCTGCTCTTCCAGACACTCTGTTCTGCTTCCCAGTGGCTCTCCCTTGGCTCTCACCCCACTGGGATCACACTGGTGGAGCAAACAACCCACTGTGTGTCTGCTGGTTCATCCAGCTCAAGCCAACCGTGCTTTTTTGGGTGGCAACTGGGAGCAGCGCGAGGAAGAAGCTGCCAGGTCTGGTTTGATATGACTCAGTGTCCATCTGTTGCTGTTGCAGGGCCACCCTGATTCCAGTTTGCATTTCCACAGCAAACTGCCCTTGAAATAGTTCCCAGCAGTGTGAGAACACTGTGACAAATGCCAGCGCTGTGACCGAGCAGCATCGCTGCAGCTGGAGCTCCTCTCTGGGTTTTTATGGGCTCCCAGAGAATGCACAGCACAAAACTGAAAATGATTTCTAGGAAAACGTCTCTGCTGAGACAATTCACAAGAAAGAAATGGTTTTTTCTGTGGCACAGGGGCACCCAGCACGTCCCAGTTCTCGTGGTCCAAAGCAAGTCTGGGTTGAGTGTGCCACGTTCTCCTCTCTCCCTTCCAGCCTTGGGCCCATCTTGCCACCACGCCTGCCAAGGTGAAATGCCACGTGGAGGGTCCTGAGGGCCACATAGGGAGACCCAAGTGGGGCTGGTTGGCTGCTGATGGGTCCAGGGTTTGGTGCAGTGCAGCAGGACATCGATATCAAACCGTGTGATGGTGGCACCGCTTCCCCTAAAGCAACACCAGTAAGGGGGATGTCAGGGATCTCTCGGCTCCCAGATTTCACCTCAAAAATGTGACATACTGAGCACACTCCCTGGTGGTGTGACTGTATGACCTCCCCCTCTACATAACTTCATGGAATAGGCCTCATTTCCTTAGGAAACTGGCTTCTAGGGGGGGAAACCTCCCTCCACAGAGTCTGGCTCCTGCCTCAAAAGCCAAATTTCCCACAGACTGTTCCCATTCAGGTCTTGCTCCTGCTTACAGGGCAATTCAAGAGCTGTAGGACTGCAAGATAACATCCAGCTAACCTTCAGAGGGGCTGCAGCTCACAACTCTGTCTTTAAACTCATATTTTACAACCCAAGATCCTTGATTTCCAGGAACTCGTGAATAGAGAAAATATATTGTTCTTTGTAACTAAACAGTATCATTAAAACCATTATGAATCTTGTAAAAATGATTCCTGTCTACCTAATTTAATCATGTAACAATGACTGTTATTAACTTGTCTTGTGCTGCTGCCATCTGAGATGATGGCCCTGGATCCAGGGGTAGCTATTTCATGAATCAGCTATTGGAAATGTGCAGGGCTTTTAAGTGCTTGAGTGCCTTTTCTTCAGGGAGCTCCCTGGATTTATCCCTTCCAGGGCAGGGTGGGGAAACTGGAGAAGAAAAACGAGGAGTTTGGGGAACAACAGAAAGCTTCACTCCTGTCCTGCTCACAGGGGAAAGTGTCTCAAGGCTCAGTTCTCAGCTGCACGAGAGATCCAGTGGAAGCCCTTCTGTGACTGACAATGACATTGCTCTGAGTGGCCTCTCAGGTGTCTGTAAAAGGTTTGAGATCCTCAATAACCTCGTGAGCCCCACTGGACTGTAAGGAAAGTTATATTTTTTTAAACCTGCAAGATCCAGCCAACTTTGGCTCCACGGCCTCAGGCTCTGCCCCACGAGTGCCTGGCTGCAGAGGAGAGAAAATGAGGCCCTGCCTGTTCTCACCCTCAGACCGTGACTCCACGTTCCCAGATTTCACCTCAGAAATGTGGGATATTGAGCCCTCTCCCTAATGGTGTGACTGTGTGACCTCCCCTTCCACACAGGTTAATGGAATAGGCCTCATTTCCTTAGGAAACTGGCTTCTAGATGGGAGGAAAAAAACCCCTCTACCTGTTCATCTCCTTCCTTGGTAATAAAAAATCAGTGTATTGTTTCCCTGGATTTGAGAACCAAACAAATCCACCGGAGTCCCCCCTCCAAAAAGAAGAATAATAAAGTCTGCCTTACTTTTGGAGGAAATCACTGCAAATACCAGCCTCAGATGATGTTCCATGAAGGCAAAGTGCCTGCAGAGAGCAGGGCAGGGCTGGGGTTCACCTCTGTCCTGCTGAAGGTGCCAAACGTGCCTCCACCAAACTCCCATTTCTGTGCTGCAATGGTTTTATTCTCTGCATTACAGGAGCAAATAATAAGTATGGTATGGTAAATAATGTAGTAAATAATAGTTTCCAGGCATCTCCAGCGGGAAACAACGGTGCTTCTGCTGTAAAAAAAAAATGGAAAACAGGAAATATCAGGGTGCTTTTCTATCACAATGGGGTACGTAGAGGGATCATGTGGGAACGTTATTCTTACCCTGCTCCTTCCTGGTGTAATTATTTAGCCCTTTTTCCAATTCCAACCAGACCTGACTGAGCCACAGGAGCTACTGATTTCTGCAGGTTCCATGAAAGCAGAGGTGAGAGACCTCAGAAATCTCCTGTGCACCCTTCATCCCATGGGATGAAACACCAACACCACCACCCCCAAACCTATGGGAAAGCAGACACTGGTGTTCAGTTATCACCAGAACTGTTTGGTTTTCACTCTGGTTTTATGAGAGAAGGGTTAAACATGCTGGAATTCTGCCCTGGATGCAGGTGCTCACACCAGAGCAGCTCAGTGATGGCACCATCCTGCCTTCCCAGGACACTTCCCAGGACATTAAAGAGTTTTCTCAAATGAAAGGTGTTCCACCTTCCCAATTAATAACATTTCCATGGAGTTATTGGTGTTATTATTGCAAACTGCAAGACAGACCCCAATCAGTGGCTGAAAGTGAGAGCAGCCAGAGGAAATCCCTCTTGGTGGGTGACCTGATCCCTGACTGGAGTCCAACGACCCCATTTGGCACTGCTGTGATGCACAGCACGACCCAAGAGTCAGGGACAGCATGTCTGGGAGCTGAGGTCATTTCCACGCTGGGTGGAAACTATTTTCGCAGTGGAATTCTTGGATTTCATTAATTAGGAGTTATTTTGCAAAGCCAGTGGGTGGGAGGATGTCCCCTCCTCATTCCAGGGCACTGGGCCTGTCCAGGCAGGGATCAAGTCCCTTCCAACCCAAACCATCCCAGGATTCTACTGCCACATAAAAACCAACACGGAGTTTGCTCTCTGAGGAAGTCCTGCCTTTTTCAGAGCAAAACTTGAATGATGGGCCACAAATAAGATAAAAAAAAACCTTCACACCAAGGTTAGAGAGAAATAAGAAATAACATTCCTTCTAGTGAAAGGCTTTGATGAGAGGAAGAAGCCCTAATACCTGTAATTGAGCACATCAAAGTGAAGAGAGAATAAAACACCGTTGTGGTAAAGCTTTGCAGCTGCAATAAAGTTTTTTGATCATTTTTCGCCACCAAATGTAAGAAGGAAGTGATATTTGCACCTGGTGACACGAGGGCTGCGTGACACATCCCTGATACAAAGGAATGAGACAGTGTGTCATTTACTGTCACTCAAGTAGGTGCTTGAGTGTATGTTTTTTCCTCTCCTCAAAAACTGAGATTAAAGCCTGTACCTGGGATATGGAGTCCGTAATGACAAGTTATTGAAAATATTTTATTATGTATTTATTTTTATATATATGTATATATATTTATTATTTTATTTTTTTAATGATTATTCCTTGACATTTTCCATCTTAGTTATCAGGAGCTCAATATTGGGAGACAAAATATAAAGAAAAGTGCTCTGATATCAGGACAAGAAGTTATTCTGGAGCAGTGTCAGGAGTGTAGGATTGTATCAGAAATCCTATTTACAACCCACAAGAATATGCCTTGGGAATAACACTGAAAACCAAGGAAATAAGAACCAAAGCAAGTTTAGCTGTATGTTCCAAGCTCTCCCTATTAGGTTGTCCCAAAAAAACATCTCAAAGACACAAATCCCAGTTTTTTTAGAGATCTTCCACCTTAATTATCGCTCACTGTGATCCTCTCCAATCCCTAAGGGAGGAAATTTTGGGAAGGAGCCCTTTCCTGCCTGTCTCCAAGTGAACCAGTTTTCCCCATCAGGCTGCCCAGCATCACCTGTGCAACCCCCACCCCATCCCAGGGCCCATATCCAGCCCCAGGCGTGTTTCCAAAGCCCAGGAAGATTTTGGGAAGCAGCAGCTCAACAACCACCAACAGACCCCCAGGCCGAGCATCTCCAGCTGCTCCTCATGGGTCCATCTCCCTGTCTGGAGGAGAAACACTGCCCTGGCTCCCTGAATACTTGAATATGAACCTCCTCGGGCTCTTGGACCACTGAGCTCCCACCCAGGGACCTGAGGAGCTTCCCCCACCCCAAAGGGTAAATGAGTTTATAGGAAACAGCTGAGGGCAAAGGCCGGGGTGGGTGGGGTGTTTTCCTCCCCACCCTCATTAAAGGACCTGACCTTCCCCCTGTGTGCCCCTTTTTCTTCTCCAGAGGTGAAGAGGAGCTGTTTTTCCAGGGCTTGTAGTGGTGGTGGGGGGTGATGAGTGGGATAACATCTCCAGAAGCCAGGAGAAAAGGAGGAGAGGAGAGAGGGAGCTGTGCCCTCCATCCCCTGAATCCTGGGAAGATGAAAACTGACTCGAAGGAGCTCCTGACCACTGAAAATGGGCTCTCTGTCCTGCAAGGTAAGTTCTGATTTTTGTCTTTGGCTGAACTTTTCTGTGTCTTGCTGAACTCTTTTGTGTTTTTGTGCCCGTTTGAAGAGCAGTGAGACAAGAAAAGCGATGCAAGTGAAGCTGAAAACAGTTGAACAGCTTGCTTAAAGGGCATCTGGCTTCTGGTTTGATTTTATTTTTAAGGTTTTGGTGGTTTGGTTTGTTTTTTTTTACACTGGTTTTGAGTCCTGTTTGTCTGTTGTGCCTCTCCTGAATAAAAGCAACACTCAGGGATCATGACTGTAGAGACCTCTCTGGAAAGGGAGGAGGATGAAGGAGCAAAGCTGTGGGATGGTGTGAAACAATGAAGGGGACAGAGGTGAGACGTGAATTTATTCCCCCTTGAATGCAAAGGTTGAAGAAGGGGTGTGTATTTCTAGAAAGGTCTTCCAGTATGAAGTTGCTGTTAAAAAAAACACCCCACCCTGTTGTGCACCCACAACCAACTTTTAGTTTTGGACTTTTAGCTACTGGGAAGGCTTTGGCAGGGAGGCCACACCACAGACAGGACAGGGGGGAAACCAAGGTTGTGAAAACTTGTGTCCCTTCTCCCTGGAGTGGTAGAATATCTGACTGTGCTCTTCAGGAGAAGCAGCAGCTCCTGCCAGGAGCTTCTGGGAAGAAATTTCCTTGCTGCTGTTCAGAGGAGCAGCCAGGAAAGCTCCTGGGGCCTCCTGTGGTAGCAGAAGTTTGTGGACAGGGTGGTGTGTGAGCCATATGAACTCAGGCAGCAAGGTTTTCCTCCCCAGGAGAGGCGCTCAGCATGGGGATTCCACATAATTCCTAATGAGAGTCTGGCCTGGAAGGAGACCAAATAAACTGGGTGTGAAAGGAGCTGTGAGTCCCTCAGAACCAGGGATGAGGCCACAACCTCTGTCATGCCTTTGAGTGACCTGGAACAGCTTCCAGGAGATGGTGAGAGAGATGAATAAATGTTGGGATGGACCCTGTGCAAGGATTATTCCTTCATCCACTTACTTTGGGCTGTACCTCTGGATGAAGAGCCCCTTTAAGTGGATTCTGGTGGTGGGAAATGGGAAGACTTGTTGCTCCAAGAGTGATTTCTCTTCCTTTACTCACTGTTTCTTCTGGATAGATCTCAATGGACCAGGTCACTCCTGGAGGGGGGAAAAAAGGAGGGGTGTGGGCAACCACCAGGTGGGAACTTGTGAGATTGAATATTTGGTCCCTTTTTAATCAGTGTGTGAAGTCTGTGGTACAGAGTGTGATGAGCTCAATGGAAAATACTCCCAGGGGTGCAATGAGATGTTTAGGAAAATACCCCCAACTTCTGAGGCCCTGAAGGGATGTTTTGTGGCTGGGGGGGCTGCTCAGGTGGGTTTTATCAAAGAGCAGGTGATTCAGTTTTCTGCTGCACCCCCTGTGTGTCACTTTTACTCCGGAGCTCAGAACTATTCTGCAAACCACCCGTCCAGTTCTTGTTTCTGCTGCTTAGGACTTAATTCTGCCCTGAAAAGAGGCACTTCAGCTCCTTCCCAGGGGACCTCCATCTGTCCCTGTGTCCTCTGCTCTGGCTGGGGCAAGGCTACAGGGGAGCAAACAGTCCTCACCCTCCTCCCAGGAGCTGAAAAACTCCTCTCTGCATGGCCCTGGGAGAAAACTCAGGAACTGAACTTCCCCACAGTTCCATCTTCAAAGCAATAATCTAATTTTCTGAGCAGCTGTGAGACAGAGAACCTACACAGAATACCAGATTGTCTCTCTGCCCTGCAGTGAGCAGGAGCTGCAGTTCAAACCTGAAGGCCCTTTTCTCTCCTGCCAGGGGTGTTTCCTCCCCAGGAATGCCCCCTGAGATGCTGTGTGCTGTCCCTACTGATCATTTTGGGGGGTGGGACTCATATGGGGCCACCAGGGGAGGCTCTGGGGAGCAGAAGAAGACATTTTCCTTTCATAAACCCATTGTTTGTGATAGAGGAGCTCCCTTTGGGGAAGTAGGGATTGGGAATCTTCTACTTAAGTGGAAAAACCTTGGTTAAAAGGTGACTTTGAACCCAGAATTTCAGTTGTCTGGTGTTAGAGTGTGACTTTGGGTAGAACTCAGTCTGCTGCAAAGGTTGTCTTTGAAAAACAGGCCTGAATTGAACCTCAGCCTTAAAATAATCCCCTGATGGGATAAGGCCTGTGCATCACCTGCTTTTTTTTGGCAAGTTGGTTGTCCTCTGTCACCCACCCCCAAAAAGCCAAACCCCAAATCCTCCAGTATTTAACCCACTGACCAACCTTAGCTGTATTTAATGGGAGTAGAATTTCCAAAGGCACTTGGGTTCCACCATATCCAGTGGTGACTCATTCCAGTGACTTCTGTAATTATTATTTCTGCTGAAGTGGGAAACTTCAATCCCAAGACACATCAGCAAAGGAGGGGGGGGAAGCAAAACTGGCTTTTCAATTACTTTCTGAATTGCAAACCCAGGGAAGGATTTTCCCTGGCAAAACCAAGGGTGGGTGCTGGAAACCACCTCATCTGCATTACCAAACGAGTGGGAATGGGATGAGATGAATTCCAGCTTAGCCAAAGGCTTCTCCAGGTCTGGGAAGGGGACAGAACTGTGCAATACAGAGGACAGGAGGGAACCCCATCACATGAAAACAGTGTCTGGGACTACTCTTATTTATTTCCTCGTGTTTGGTTGACACCCCTGGTGTTACCCCTTGGACTGGTGTATCTTCAGCTCAAGGGAAAGTGAGACAGAATGTTGTGTTTTATGGGATAAGAGTGAAAAATGCTTCATAGATTCTGGTCTGGGATACCTGTGGCCTGTCTGGGTAAAAATAGAGAATGGTGTTCTCGTGAGACCCCAGACAGTTGGTTCTTTGGAGAAACAAGCCACATCCTACTGTTTGTTATTAAAAGAAGCGAGTTCACAGATCTTTTCAATTCTTGCTTTATTGTTTTAAGTGGGGGATTCCCAAGGATCTGCCTGTGGAAGGAAGTTTTGCTGTGTTGCAACCAGCACCTGCTGAGTGGGAAGGGAGGGACTGGGAATGCTGGCTCGGTGCTGGATGGATTTCTCCTGGTGTGTGGAGACAAGATGATGTGGTGCCATTGGGAAATGGAACCTGGGGTGTGAACTCTGTGGAAGAGCAGCTGGAAAGGTCTGCCTGGAGTTTGGACAGAGCCCTCCAGGCATCTCCCCCTGAGCCCTGGCGAGGGGCTGAGTCGTTCTCGTGTCGGGGGCTTTTCTCATCCCTGTGTGGCTCTTCCTGAAAGTTTCTGTGCAGTCAGAACTAATGGATGGATGTTCCCAGGACAAAAAGAAAATGACATCAGCTGTTTCCATGGGTGGAATTAAAGGCCAAAGCCTCCAGATGTCAGGCATTGTTGGTTTTTTTTTAAATCTTTGTTTCACTATAGGAACTCTTCCTTGACAACTCGCAGCTAATGAATAGAACAAAAAAAAAAGGCAGAAATCTGTGCTGGGTTAGAAAGAAATGAATGTGTTTGCACAAACCTAATGCTTGTTGACGTGGGTGTGTGAGGGCTTGTGGCTGAATCCAACCAGGCAAGGGGCATATTGGTAACACATGGTGGCTGTGAGTGGTGCCTGCAAGGCCAATCCTAAATAGCCCACAGGTATTTCAGCCAAAAGCCCCTTTCTCAGCATGTGCAGATCTTTGCTGATGGTTCCTGGCCTCCTGTGGGTGGTTCTTGTCCTGTTCTGCTCGTGCCCCTACAGTGGCAGTGGGATTTGTGTCTAAAATGGCTGAAGGACTGGTCAGGACCCACCACTCCTGGTTGCTGCCTTGCTCCTCCTAATCCAATCAAGCTCGTTACTTAATTTAATTGGGACAAAAGAGGGATCTGATATGTGGCATCTGTCAGCAACCTCAGGAGGAGGTAGGGATGCAATTTGTGTGGTGGGCAAGAGCATCTGAAGTATTTCCTAGAATGTCATATTTCATAGGAAATGCCTTTAATTAGGTTTGGGGATTTCCACACTTCCCTACCAGACTGGGAGTGGGTTGCTCAGCTTGATGCCAATAAGGAAGATCTCCTTTGTCAAGTTAATAAAGAAAAAAGTTAATAAATAAATATATTTACCTGGCCAGGCTTTCTGTGTTCATAGCTGGTTCCATGTTATCTCCTTTAAAGCATAACAATATGTTTATAATGGGTAATGAAAAATTCCCTAAATCTTGTAGCACAAGGACACAGCAAATGTTTTAAGTGGCTTTTTGAGGAGGATGATGAGAGGTGTTGACTGAAATCAGAACAGGGTGTTTGAGGAGGCTGAAGGCTTTGAAACCTCAATGTCCTGCTGGTGAATGGCCAGTTGAGGATCCAACTTCTGCTGGTCGCTGATTTAGTAGAAACTGCCTGACAGCTGGCTCCAATTGCCTTCCTGGTTTTCTTGGAAAACAGAGGCTTTAGCTTCCCTCAGAAGTCTTTGAGAAAGCCTCAAGTAGCTCAGTCAGAGCAAGGGAAATGCTGTTTGTGCACCAGAGTAACTTGCTTTTCCTGGATGGATGGATGGAGGGGAGACTTGAGGTCTGGGCGAGTCGCAGCTCTCACGGTTGGCCAAGGTGTTGCTGCTGGATGTTTTGTATCTGTCCCCCTCTCCTGCACTCCTGTGAGCTGTGATGTGTCCTGACCTTCGTTAAAGTCGTTAAAAATGAGCTGAAATGGTGCTTTTATGAACCCACTCTGAAGTAAAGCTGGACAGGGCTTGGAGCAACCTGGTGTAGTGGAAGGTGTTCCTGCCTGTGGCAGGGGGTTGGAACTAGGAAAGGATCTGAAAGACCATCAATCCAAACCTCTCCACGATCAGAGCTGCCTCACTGCTTCTCCATTCACCTCCTCTTTCCCTCCACGTACTCTCTTCGTTACGTTTACATATCACTTTTAATCCTGTGAAAATGGCTTTTGCCACGCTGATTTTTAAATTATCTAAAGGATAATGGCACATAACCACACCTCAGGGGCTGAGTAGTAAGAAACTCTGACTGGGATGGCTCCATTTGTTTTATTTTTCCCAGGAGTGGGTTGCAGCTTGAAAGCCTGAACTTCCCAGGGTTTGAGATCACTTGTGTGCTGGAACAATGCATGGACTCATCTTTGTTTTAGCTGAAGTCCAGCCTGGGTCGTTGGGAGCTCCTGTTTCTCCTCTTAGCAGTGTAAATGTTTTATGAAGTGAGCATAAAGTCAATAAACGCTTCCTGTTTAACGTCTGCCTCTCTGCCTTGTGAAAGATGCTTTATGAAAACATCAGAGCTCTCACCCAGCACAAGGCTTATCTCTGCTCCCCTGCTGAGCATGACATCAAAACTCACTTAGTAAGGGGAGGGGGGGGGAAAAAATCATGAATTGAAAATAAACTTGTGTCTTCCTCTTAATGATGCCGCAACGCAACATATTGAAATTGCTCTGCAATTGGATTTCGGAGCCAGCTGAGCTTCAAATCCTGATGGGGAGGCTCCTGGGGAAAGCTGGTCTGCACCGAGTGAGCACCCAGCCCGCTCCTTTCCTGCTGCTTTGCAGTGTGACAAATGAAATTTGAATAATTGCTGTGTAAACTGAGAGCAGTTTTTGGATCCGGGAGGGCTCAGAAACACGTGAGGCTTTTTTGGCTCTACTCCGTTGCCGACGTTAATTCCCGTTGGCCGTGGCTGGAATCCCAACACTGTGCGCTGGGACGAGCTTTTCCATGATCCCCTGAAAGGTAGGGAGGTGTCCCTGGTCTGCATGACTTTGCAGAGTTGCAGTTGGCACAGCCAAACTGGGCACAGGCTTGTGGTTGGCAGCTGGTCTGGGCAAAGAGCTTTGTGCTGCCAACATCAGTCTGGGCTTGGCCAAGGCAGCCCTGGGCCAAAGGTGGGCGAAAATATCAGTGATGTGGGGCAGCTCCTCATCTTGTCTTTGCTCCTCTTGTGTGTGAGCTGTTGGCAGGTATGTCTGGCAGGCAGTGGCTTTGTTTGCCCTGCTTAAATATATATATATATATATTTATTCCCGGATCTCTACATTGCTTTCCTTCCTTTAGTCGAGGGGAATGGCCCCTGTGGGAGTTCTTATTTCAGCTCCTGCTCTGTTCCCTCAGGTGGAATGTCACCTGAAATCTGCAGCTAACAACTTGTGATGGGAAGAAAATGAGTCGGTGAGGGAAAACAATGGCTTTGTTTTTTTTCTTTAATGGCTTTGTGTACCTCTAAATCATCTCCTTACAAGACTGTGGTTATTTTCAAACTGTCTGATCCCCTGGAAGACGTTTCCTGAAAACACTGGTGCAGTAGCTGCTCATTGCTGAGGGAAACCTCCTCAGTCTTCACCAGGATGGAAAACACTGAGCTAGAGATAAGATGGTCATCAGACCAGTGTAGGATTGGAGGAGGCATCAGAAAAGCAGAAAGAAAAGAGTTTCTAGAGGCTAAGAAGTGGCTTAGTCACAATTGCAAAATAGAAGGATCTCTTTTGTGTTTTTTGGTGGAAGGACTAAAATTTAAATTGGTTTAGTAGAAGAAAATGTGATAGAAGAAGTTGTGTTTTGTTATCAAGGGACTTGCTGATCCCTTCAGTTTTGGGAGCCCTCGTGTAGGTGACAAATTGAGTTGTTTATCCATTAAATATCTGAAGCAAAAGCCAAATAGTGTCCAGAGAAAGTGAGTTTAGAGATGGGGCATTCCTCCTACCTGTACCTGCTCTGTTCTGTGCAGCCTCAACTCTGATTTCCAGAACTGCTGCACCGATTGCTCTGCAATTCATTGACTTCTAACTTGACTTGTACCTTCACATCATGTTAAAACAGCTTCACAGCTGCCTGCAGCCCAGAAACTACTTGTGAATCTAGTGACTTTAAAAGCCAAGTTTATTCTTCCCTCAGACTCCTCTTTTCTTTCTCCACCTAAGGCTGGGAAACTGCATTTGAACCTCCTGTGCTCCTTTACAAGCCTGGGCTGCTGAAGGAGTTCTGCTTGGAAAGTTTAATTGGAGAAAACCTTGTTCTCTCATTCTTGATTTTTTTCTGGCTGCTCCTCCAGTAGAAAACTGCTTTGGGTGTGACTTCTCCCTTTCAGGAGGGTCCCTGCTGTTCCTTTACAGTGATTGCTCTGCCAAGACCTTACAGGTAACACATGACCTCTGTGTTTTGCCCCGTGTAGGAGAGACAGGGTGGAGATGAGTTCAACAAGGAGCCCTTGGCATAGACACCTCTTTTTATTGCTCCAAAGAAACCCTTTTGTGCCCTTAGAGTTAAAAGTAAAGGACAGGCTTCAGATAAAACTTTCCACTCGGAATGAGTTGTGTCTTCCAACAGGGAACAAGCTGTGAACAGAGAGGCAGCAGAGCTCTGGGAGACAGAGCTGTCAGGGTGATGTTGCTGTGTGTGCATGACTGGCTCGCTGGCTTATGCAAATCTGCCCTTGGATCAGGCTGGGCTCTCTCGGTTCAGAGGAGATCTGCTCAGTGTTCTGCCTCCCAAGTCAGCTGGAGGTGGCTCCCTATCTCTGAAGGGCACATGAGATAGGAGGTGCTGACAGCACCCCAGCCCTTGCCAGGGTGGTGATGTGCAGCCACGGAGAGGCTGGAAGAATAGGATCTGACACCCCTTTGGATGTGGTGAGGTCACCCTGACAACCAGGACACCGAGTTTCACAACTCCCATTGCATCCACTCCCAGTCTGGAGGATCTGGGATGTGTGATAGCTGGAGCCTGGGGAGGACTGGCTGCTTTGGAATGGCTCTTGGTCTCCGGCCAGATACAATCAGCTGATGCTTTCTGAAATGACTTGCATGACAGTGGAGAAATGTCTTAGTCCCTTTCCCACCTGGAGAAGGGACTTGAACTGATGTTCCTGATGGTTTGTCTGGCTGGGCAGCCCCAACCCCTGATGCCTTTAAGTGATAAGGTCTTGTAGGTGACCTCCAGAAACCCTGCAGTGAGTCCCAGCTTGCTGGCATCCAGCTTGCAAATTGCAGTGCTAAAATAAATCCCAAAAGACCATCTGAGTGTGGCTCCAGGACGGCAAACAAGCCACAGTCTAGCCTTGGTTAACACTATTTTTGTTTCATGTCTGCCTTCACAGCAGCCAGAAATTGGGCTGCTGCTTGTGATCTTTGATGTGAAGCCACGATGCTCCCAGTGGGACCATCCACATCCCTGGAGCCCAGCTCTCCTCCTGCCTGGGAAGGCTGCTGGAATCCCCAGGGGATGTTTTTGGTTTTGGGGAGGGCTGCTGTTACCTCGTCACCGCTGCTGAACTCAGTGGCTGTGGGCTCTGGGGGAAATGCAGGTCATAAAAAGACCCAGCACAAAGGGAAATACAGACTCGGGTGTCGTTCTTTCTTTGAAAGACCTCTCTGGTTTTCATTAGGGTTTTGGGGGCTCTGTTTTAAATCTCTTCAACAATGTTAAAAGCCCTGAGGTGAGATGGAGGACTCTTGGTGGAAAAACTATGGTTGTGATAGCAGTAGGAGAGTAAATGCCCTGCTGATATTCCTTGGATAAGGGATATGACATGGCAAGGGGGAAGCTGTTCAGATCCTTCCTGATCCTTTTCAGGAAGGCCCTTGTGTGTTGTCAGTCTCTCTGCATGGTCTGCCTTGGCTTGAGGTGGGCAAATACCACTATTTTAGGTCAGTGTTTCCTCGCTGAGTGGGGCTCACCTGTCCCCAAAGTAACCTGGAGCTCTGTGTCCAGCCCTGGGAACAACAGCACAGGGACATGGAGCTGCTGCAGAGAGTCCAGAGGAGGCCCTGGAGCTGCTGCCAGGGCTGGAGCCCCTCTGCTCTGGAGCCAGGCTGGGAGAGCTGGGGGGGTTCCCCTGGAGAAGAGAAGGCTCCAGGGAGAGCTGAGAGCCCCTGGCAGGGCCTAAAGGGGCTCCAGGAGAGCTGGAGAGGGACTGGGGACAAGGCATGGAGGGACAGCACAAGGGGGGAATGGCTTCCCACTGCCAGAGGGCAGGGATAGACGGGATATTGGGAAGGAATTGTTGGCTGTGAGGGTGTTGAGGCCCTGTCCCAGGTTGGGCAGAGAAGCTGTGGCTACCCCTGGATCCCTGGAAGTGTCCAAGGGCAGGCTGGACAGGGCTAGGAGCAACCTGGGCTAGTGGAAGATGTCCCTGCTCATGGCAGGGGGTTGGAACTGGATGGTCTTTAAAGTCCCTTTCAACCCAAATAATCAGTTCTGTGGTGATTTGATGCCTTGGCAGACTAACCAGCATTTCTTGTTAGAATCTTGTATCTTTTTAATGCTTCTTGTAAGCAGAGAATTTGCATCCTGGAGTAAAAAAAACCAAACCCAAAAAATCCCACAAATCAAACCACAAAACCAAACCCCAAATAATACTAAGAAACCACTTCATAACTTTGCCATGTTCTCTGCAAATGGACTGGATGTGTTTTTTTCTCAGCTCTCCTGGAGGGTTGTTTATTGTCTGCCTCTGATCACTATCTCCTGGCAGGCAAGTCAGAGTTTCCTTTGATTTGACAGCGTTTGGAAATGAGTTCTGCAAGGAAAGCTTGTGATCTGCAGCTGTCAGAAATGCCACTTGCTCCAAGGATGAATGCTTGGAGGCAGGGAATTGGCTATGGAAGGTGGCTGTGCATTGCTGGGGCTGTCATACTCATAGGAGGAAAGTTAGAACGACACAAGTAAGATAAAACAGAGGAGTTTGGCAGGGCTTTGGATATATATATATATATATATATATATATATATATATTTCTTTTCAGCTGGGTAGCATAACTGCTTTCCCTGTGGGACCAGCTGCTGCTCTAAGGCTGGGGGTGGGATGCTGATGGAAGTTGTCAGAGGAAAAAATGGGAGTCTTTTTGAAGCCTTTCCCTTGGCCATCTTGCAGCTGAAAGATCAAATCCCGGTTGAAAGCATCACTTCAGCCCTTTTCTACTCCCAAGTACCAGGTGAACTTTCAGGCCTGATTTTAAGTGTCTTTCAGGGCCAGGAGCTGCTGTTTGGGCCCACTCTGAGATGTGAGTCAGTGGTGCTTTCAGCAGCAACAATGGCAGAAATGGGCAGCGTTTCTTACAATGTGATTATTCTGAACTGGTGCAGGACACGGAGGTCTGAAGTGGAGTTCCACCTCACCTGTGGGGCTGCTCTGCTGAAGGGAAAAGTGCCTTTAATTCCTCGAGCAAGCAGATTGCAATCTCGCATTAGTAAACATTTAAATATGAATTGTGGAGTAAATGATGTTGAAAGGGAGGTCTGGAGGTCTTCTAGTTCAACCCTTTGCTCCAAGGTGGCTTTTAAAGCTTTGTAAGAGCCAAGGATGAGAGACTCTCCAACCCCACTGAGATTTGGATTTAGTGCTTAAACGTGGTTATTAATAAAGAAATATACACACCCTCTGTTATGATTGAGTTGGCATTCTCATTTTTGACTTTTGAAGACTCTTAGAGCTGCTTGCTTTAAGACTGGTTAAAAATCTTGCAGCACTATATGAGGGGGGATGTGACTTTAGTTATCTAGTTATTTAGTTAGCTCAGTTCTCTCTTCAGAATTTCCTCTTCCTCTAGACAGGGCAGAACAGAACCCAAAATAGCCTAAGATCAGTCAAGTAAGAGCTTAAATATTGCCATGAATCACAAAGGAATGAGGGTGATCCTATTCTGCCTTGTCCTGAATGCTGTGGGCTCTTGGTTGTCTGAAAGTGTTGCCTGTACTGCAAACTGGCTCACAGGTGTCTGTGCCAAAAGGGAGGTCACACTGAGAACCCTGATCCATAAAGTATGGAACATCTGTCCCATGAGGAAAGGCTGGGAGAGCTGGGGGGGTTCCCCTGGAGAAGAGAAGGCTCCAGGGAGAGCTGAGAGCCCCTTGCAGGGCCTAAAGGGGCTCCAGGAGAGCTGGAGAGGGACTGGGGACAAGGGATGAAGGGACAGCACAAGGGGAAATGGATTCAGACTGGCACAGGGATACTGGGAAGGAATTGTTGGCTGGGAGGGTGTTGAGGCCCTGGCCCAGGCTGCCCAGAGAAGCTGTGGCTGCTCCTGGATCCATGGAACTGCCCAAGGCCAGGTTGGACAGGGCTTAGAGCAACCTGGACTAGTGGAAGGTGTCCTTGCCCATGACAGGGAGTGGAACTGGAAACTCTTTAGGGTCCCCTCCAACCCAAACCATTCTGTGACTTTATGGATTTATGACGAACAAACCCACAACTTTCTCTGTTTCCCTGGACCTTGACAGATCAGAAATGTCTGATGGCATCCTCCAGGATATTTCAAGAATGACAATAACCACCCCCCATCTCGGTGCATCCTTGCAACAGTTTTAAACACTGGCATTTCCCCAAATAACTCTCTCCCTCCTCCGTTCCTGGAGGAGAGATGACGCACTCGCCTGTGAGGGAGGTGAGCTGATGCTCAGGCTCATTCTTGGCTTGCATCAAGGTGATAAACAAAAGGTTTAAGTCTACAGCAAACAGGCTGGAGCTTGGTATGAGCTCTCAGATTACTCATAATTGAAAGGCTTAAAACTTTTATGCACCAGCTGCTGCTTTAGCTCTAAAACACTGAGCTGCTCTGGGCAGTCAGCCCGTTGACTTGTGAGCTGAAGGCTTTCACCTGCACGGACAGCAAGACCAGAGGATTCCTCCTGGTCTCCTCGGGTGATTTCCTGAATTCCTTTGTTATGTGGCCAGGCTTGTTAATGTGGCAACTCTGCCCTGGCCCTGCCTTGTTTCCTAATCTGGTGGTAACTCTGGCGTGACAGACACTTATTTCAAGTAGAAGTGTCTGTGTCTGATGTCTCATTAGGGTTTCAACAGTGTTATGCAAATGTTTGTTCTAGTCCTAACAAGATGTCTGAGCCCATGTTTGTGGAGGTTTGCTTGTGCTTATATTTTTTTGTTAGGGAGTCAGACTTGTGCGGTTCTTGCTGCGGGTCCAGCTCTGCTCTGATGGAACTGTCCCTAAGACTGGTTTTTTAACAAGCTGGGTAGCTAAACCATCTGGCTAAATCAGCAGCCAAGGGTAAAAGAAGTGAGTGCTGGGCTTTTCCTTTTTTCTAAGTGTTTCAGAGTTTCTCCCAGTGTTTGTCCATAACACTACAGCCCCAAAACTTACTGTTTCTGTCCATCACTGATGGGTTCAGCTGCAGTTTCCCTTTGCTCACGGGAATGGGGCAGAGCACTGCAGTTGATCCCTGGGGCTGAAGTGCTGGGAGATACCAGTCCCACCAGTCCCAACACATGTGGGTCTGCTGGTGCTGATGACAATCCATATTTGCAATAAGGTCTTGGGTTGGAATCTGATATCTGAGCAGTCAGAACCTCCACATGTCTACACACACAGGCCTGTACATCAATATCTTTTTGTGACTGCTTGTGCAAAGATTTTGGATTAATCCTAGCCACTATTGGTTTATTAATCTTTGGATTCCTGTGTTCTTGCTGTTAGAACTTCCCTTCAAATTATCCTCTTGAAAAGCAGGAACATCTCTGCTGTGAATAGGAGAGTTTGGCTGCTCAGGCCCTGTCAGCCCCCTGGCATCCTCCCCCAGGAGAAGGGAATGAAGGAATGAGTCTGTAACAGTAAAGCAGCACAGGGATGCCCTGTGCAGCACAGATGAAATGGCTGCTCTGTGTGTGCTGGAGCCTTGTAGCTGATGCTTGCTCAGCCTGGGGGGGGCCCCTTTCATTTGGAACCAAAATGAAAACAAATGTCAAAGCCTTCCCAAGCTGCTGTTGTGATTGAAGGAGGTGCTTGGACCTCATGAATGTTCCTGTGTGCTCCATGAGCTGTCACAGCCCTGGAAGGATCTGAACTGATGGGGCCCCCAGCACTGTGTGCACCCAGATCTTGTCGCTCCGAGATCTATTGTAATCTCTGCACTGGGTGTTTGAAGTGGGCTGATAACTATGCAGGAGGTGTTCCCAGCTGCTTTTCCCCCTGAAGGAAGGTGGGATTTATGTAATGGTGCCACGTGTGTCCTTCCTCTAACAACCAGCTGCAGCCAGACCTGACAGGTGATCCCAAAGCCTTTTACAGGACTAAAAGGAAAGGGCAGCATGGAGGGAAGCCACTAACCAGCAGTCCTGCTTGCACTGTAGTGGATGCTGAGGAATCCACCTGTGATTGTGGTTTGTTTTTTTTTTTTTTGAATCCAGGGATAAATTTAAGCCATAGAATCATGGATTCACAGAATGGTTTGGGTTGGAAGGGACCTTAAAACTCATCTTGCTCCACACCCCCTACCCTGGGCAGGGACATCTTCCACTAGCCCAGGTTGCTCCAAGCCTCATCCAACCTGGCCTTGGACACTTCCAGGGATTCAGGGGCAGCCACAGCTTCCCTGGGCAGAACAAAAGTCCCTGAGTTTTGTTCTGCTTCTCAAGGAAACACTTGTTTATCCAATGCTAGTCTCAAATACAAGTGTCCTGTCCAACTTGGATTACATAACCACTTCTAACCAACCTCCCCTCCCTAATTCCTTGACGTTGGGGAGGGTTGGAAGTCACCCTTTGGGTGTTCAGAGCACTGCACCTCATTAGATAATGTTTGCTGGAGGGAATGTGGTTGTATTAAATTTCTACTCTGACAAACTTAATTCTGTGCAGTTGAACCTTTATCCTTTGGCTGGTGTGTTTTGTGATGACTGATGGGACGTGCAGGACTGACAAGACAAGGGGGGATGGATTCAGATTGAGAGAGGAGGGTTAGATTAGATATTAGGAAAAAATTCTTCCCTGTGAGGGTGGGGAGGCCCTGGCACAGGTTGGACAGAGAAGCTGTGACTGCCCCTGGATCCGTGGAAATGTCCAAGGCCAGACTGGATGGGGCTTGGAGCAACCTGGGCTAGTGGAAGGTGTCCCTGCCCAAGGCAGGGGGGTGGATTAGATGGTCTCTAAGGTCCTTTCCAACCCAAACCATTCCATGATTCTGTGACAGAAGGGCAAAACTGGTCCACAGCAAAACTGATGTGAGACATGGATTCAATCCCCCAAAAACCTTGTTCCCCCTGATCTTGGAGTGTGTGCCCAAAGCAGTTGTGCAAGTGGGTTTTAAGGACACTGGCTTGCAGGAAAAAGGATGTTTTGGTGGACACAGAGCAATGTTCCTGTTGCTTCAGGAAAACAAGCATACATCCAGGTGATGTAAGACCTGAGAGCAGGTGGATGAGCCCAAGGCTGGAGGGTTTGCTGAAGGCTCCTTTGTGTCCACAGAAGTACATGTAAATCCAGACACAGCCTGGGGGCTGAGCTGAGGGTTCAACCTTCCCCAGTATTAATATCAAGTTGTTTCTTGGTTGGAAAGCCAGGAGATCATCCTAACTAGATGAGACACATTCTCTGTCTACTTGTCAGCAGGTCCACAGCGTGTCCTTTTTACCTTTCTGCTGGTCCTGTTGTTACCTTTAAACTTAAAGGAAATGTTTTTCAAGGGATTTGCTGCACCCAGGAGTTGTTACAGGGATGATCTGCAGAACAGGTCCAAGTTGTTTGACATATTTGGGGCAGGGCTGAGACCACTAACAAGCCCTTGGCTTGACAGGGACTGGGAAGAAAGACTGTTCAACCTGTCTTGTACTGAAAGTACAACTGTCTTAGGCACAGCAGGACTTGGAATTGCTAATGAGGGCTCTGCCCAGGTTGGGGATCCAAAAAAACCTCATTTATGATGATTTTAGGTAACAGTGAAACCAATCTCACTGTAAACAGGTTTGGTTTTTTTGTCTCAGTAAACACACACTAAGTGCTGTGAAAACTGAACTGCAAAGGGTGACATTTAGGGGTAGACTCCACTTCTGGCCAGGTTTCATTACCTTCCTGCAAGCCATTAATTCAATAAAGCGGTGTAATAGATCCATTCCTGCCTCGTTTTTAGATGCTATCATATGCTTTTATTGTACCCTGAATAAGGTAGGAAAAACTTTGTGTGGATGGAGGGCTGGCAAGGGCTAGAAAAACAAGGCAAAAGGACAAAAAATTGACCTTCTTAAGAGTGTGGGCTGACAGAAAGGGCAGAAAAAGCTGCTGGGGTCGGACCTGAGGTAAAGTTTGCATAATGTTTACTTCTAGTTGCTTACATTTCTAACAAACCTCAAAACATTTGACAGAGCTCTTTGTTTTTAGCTCAAAAGTGAGATTGGATAAACTGAAGCAATCAAGTCTCTGCAGAAAGGGGTGGTATGTTAGTCTTGGTCGGGGGTGGATTTTCTCCTTTGAAGCTCTGCTCTGTCTCTGATGAGAAACAGGTACCCTTGGTTGCCACCAGAAATGGTGGAATTCTCAGACTCCCCAATTAAGCCTTTGCAGTTCGTTACCAAATGTTCATTTTAAGCATAAAATGCCATAGTTGGGTGTCACCAGATTTTGTTTGAAGCCTCTTTGAAGGAAGAATATGAGACCAGAGTTCTGACTTCTCCTCCAGCCTCTGCCATGAGTGATAAGACTGCTTGGAACTCGTGCATGTGTCACTGGTGTTGATTATAAGCTTGGAACAGGAGATGCCTCCTTCATCTAAAGGTTCTAGACATCAGATGGGCAGGTGTGAAACTGGGTATTTGTATTTATAACCTTTTCACCCTGCACTGCTGCTGGACAACTGACTGATGTCTCTTGGTACTGTGTAGGCCCCTCACCAGAGCAGGAAATCACAGAACCATGGAATGGTTTGGGTTGGAAGGGATTGTAAAGCTCATCCAGTCCACCTCCTGCCACGGGCAGGGACACCTTCCACTAGCCCAGGTTGCTCCAAGACCCATCCAGCCTGGCCTTGGACACTTCTAAGGATCCAGGGGCAGCCACAGCTTCTCTGCCCAACCTGTGCCAGGGCCTCACCACCCTCAGAAGAATTCCTTCCCAATATCCCATCTAGCCCTGCCCTCTGGCAGTGTGAAGCCATTCCCCCTTGTCCTGTCACCTCAGGCCCTTGTCAATAGTCTCTCTCCATCTTTCCTGTAGCTCCTTCAGACACTGGAAGGCCACAATGGGGTCACCCCAAAGCTTCCCTTCTCCAGGCTGAGCAACCCCAACTCTCTCAGCCTTTCCTCCCAGCAGGGCTGCTCCATCCCTCTGATCATCTCGGTGCCTCCTCTGGACTCGCTCCAATAGGTCTGTCCCTGCCAACAGGAAGTCTCTGGAGCAATCTCTGTCCGTGTTGGTGGAACCATCCCTTGCTGACCTCGTGACCGCAGCTCACGCTCTCCCACCTCTGCTCCAAAGCGTGAAGGAAAACTGCACAGTCCCCAGACACTAGGGTTAGGCAAATGTTGAGCAAGGCTTTGCAAAGCTGCTGTTTGGGCTCTGTTTCCCTGGAACATAACACCCAACACTCGTCTTGAGGCCAAATTGTCGGAGGCGCTCAGGCCACAAAGGCGAGCGCTCGGGAGCACAGGATAATGGAATTAATGCTTTCTGTTTTATGGAGCAATAATTAAACACTGCTTTATGCTCTCTCTCTCTCTCTCACTCCCAAAATAAGAACAACTTGCAGAGGCTAATCCCTGCCTGCCACTGGGAAAGTGTTTCTCACTGTGCCTCCGGGGTCACCGCTGTCCATCAGCGGGTCTGTGTTCCCAGGGCTGCTGGGCAGATCCTGCTCCTTAAATTAACGGCCTCTGACAGCAAAGGGCTCTTCCAGTTGAGCAGAACTAGCCATGCAAAATAAGAGCTTGACCAGCATCTCTCCTGACAAGGAGAATGAGGGAAATGAAGATTCCTCCCCCCTGTGACAGAGAAAGGAATGCTGGATGTGGCTTTGAGTGACCTGGTGTAGTGGAAGGTCTCCCTGATGATGGCAGGGGGTTGGAATGAGATGGTCTTTAAGGTCCCTTCCAATCCAAACCATTCCATGATTCTTGGGTTGGTTATGGAACCAGTAGAGGACTTCTTGCCACCTTTGTCTTGACGTTGCCCCTTATTTGCAACTCCTTGGCATTTCCAAGTTGTTACTCTGACCCTACCAGCTCCAAGCCTGGCTTTTGAACCTCTTTCAGTCACCAATTCTCTCAGTGTATCTCCTGCTGTTGCCTATTTTCCCTGCCTTTTTTTGCTCCCTCCTGCTTGCCCCATACCTGCTCCCAATTGCCCTCAGCAAAGCCAAAACCCTCGAGTCTTAAATCCTAAAGTCTTAAGGGCTGTTGAGCATATGCAATTTAGTTGCTTTTTTTTCCTCCTCCCCTCCAAAGGCTTATAATTTGCCCGGATTTTCGGCGATGACAAAAATGAAATTTGACACACAAAGCTGTCCCTCTCTTCATTAGAGTCCCAGTCCTAAATCATGGGGTCCAAGGCTTTTCAAAAAAAACCCAAAAAACCCAACAACAACAGCAACCACCAAAAAAAAAAAAAACCACCAGAAATTGAACAAAACAATGTGTTTATTCCCATGCTGCTTTCTGAGAAGCAGTTGAATTCACATGTTCCAAAACAACTGTGCCCCAGGCAGACCCAGCTGGCATGTGAACCTCCATCCTGAACAGCCAGCACTTGGTGAATTTATAAGCAACTGAAAACAGAAGTGGGAAGGGTTAGGGCAGCCTTGATAATCCTGTCCCGAGATGCAGGCTTGGGAGGAAGGTTATCTCTTTTAAAAAGTCTTCAGAAGTAAAATATAACTCAAGTCCTGCCAAGCTCCCGTAAGAACACAGGGGATTTAATTCAGAATTCAGGCTTTGCCTCGCTGCAGCCCTCCACAGACCCCACGTCACTCCTGTTGAAACAGCCCAGTATTCTCGAGTCCACCACAATAGCACAAAAGACAAATGGAAGTGATTGTGTGCTCCAGAGTCAATTCTCCTTAATGGATGCCTTTCTGGGGTCATGGGCCATGTGGCCCTCCCTTAGATATACAATCAGCCCCTGAAAGAACATTGTCTGCTGGAGGACTTCCTCTGACACACCACCCTGCTGAAACAGCACGACAAGAGCCGTGTTTCATTTTTTTCAAAGAGCTGCATTCGGCCAACTTTGTAATTAGGACAATGAGGGAGACATATCTCTAAAGCAGCGTGGCTTTTAATGGTTGATTTATTTTTAAGAATGGGTGTGATTCAACAACTTCTTAAAAACTTCATCTCCTACTGTCTGTGTCTTAAGGAATGAGCCTGGTGTTGATGTAGTGGTTCTTTAAATGGAAGGCTGGAGCTGGCTGGCTTCACTGGTTTGTTTTTTTTTTTTTTTTTAAGTGAGGTTTTATCAATGTGGTGCCAGTGTCTGGGTTCTCAGGACTTGCTCCTTGGCCTCGGTGTCACCAGCAGTCTCGGTGTGTTCCTCTGCCCTGCTCTGCCTTGCCATGGAGATGTTTCCTGTGAGAGGTTAGTGGTGTTTGTCTGCTCTGACAGGGGGTGTGAGCTCTGTGACAGCCCAAGTGCCTGTGTGTTCAGCAGCTCTCTTGGAAGGGGGCTGTGTTCTCCCACTTTTGGGGGCTGGGAGTAGAAAAGATGTGCAGAGTATCACAGGCTTTTTTCCTGCCTAGCTACCCAGGTTATGATCTGTTCCTTGAGGCTTCATGGTGGGCTTCAGTAGTTTTTTTGAAGTGTTCCAGAAGGCACTGAGAGCTTTCCAGTACCTAAAGGGGCTCCAAGAAAGCTGGAGAGGGTCTTTGGACAAGGGATGGGGGGACAGGACAAGAGGGAATGGATTCAAACTGGTAGCAGGCAGGGTTAGATGGGATACTGGGGAGAAATTCTTTACTATGAGGGTGGTGAGGCCCTGGCACAGATTGCTCAGAGAAGCTGTAGCTGCCCTTGGATGCCTGGAAGTGTCCAAGGCCAGGTTGGATGGGGCTTGGAGCAACCTGGGCTAGTGGAAGGTGTCCCTGCCCATGGCAGGGGAGTTGGAATAAGATGATCCTTAAGGTCCCTTCCAACCCAAACCATTCTGTGATCCCATTTTTTTCATTGCTTTGCCCATCATTTGTGTCAGGGCTGTAGCAGGTTGGTGACTTCTGCAGTCCAAACACCCAACAGGCACTTGGAGGAGGTTCCTTGCTGTCCTTCATCCTGGACAGGAAAGAATGAAGCAAGAACAGTTGTGATGCTCAACTAGAGGCTCCTCTTCTTCCTTGCTGCCTTTTTCCTGCCACATCTCTAGTACTGGAGCAGAGGGACCTCTGCCCTTCCCTGCCAGGGCTTTCTGCCCGCCTGTTTCCTTCCTGGGAAAGTGTCACATGAGTAATCCTTCCTGTACAACACCTCCAGAGAACCTTTTTCCAGGCCTGAATTATGCTCTCAGGTTCTGAATTATGCTGGCAATCAAGCCATGGTGCTCCCAGCAGGACCTGGGCATTGGTTTTTGCAGTAGGGAAGATGAATTCTAGTGGTTGATCTGTGTCTGCTAAGATTGTCTCAAGTCTTACATCAATTCAGCTGCTTCTGTTTCCATCAGAAAAACTGTTCCTCCAAAATTTTGGCTGCTTGGGTGTGGTAATCAGAGTATCTGCTATCTCAAGCTGAAACCCTACACCTCCACTTATGTGCATCATTATATATGATATATATATATTTTGCCTTCCTCTACTCTCCAAGCTTCTTGTGCTCTGAACCTTAAAAGCAGTTGAGTGTTTGATATGAACGTGGGTGCCAAGCTTTGAGATGGACAAAGCTGACCACCAGCTTCCCCCCCTCCACCCCTGGTTGCTTCAAAATCAAGCTACACTTGTTGTTGGAGACTTTTTAAATTGTTCTTGGCATCTTGGGTGGGCTGGGCATCTCCCTGAGAAGTCCTCGAAGGGTCTTGCCTGTGCTGATGTTCCTCAGTGCCTGGCGTGGGCGAGCAGCACTGAACTCCCAGCAGAGCTCCATGGTAACAAGAAATGGCATTAACAAGGAAAATAGCCAGTTCTCCTGCTCACTCACTCCTGAAAAATAGCCTTGGAGCTGGAGGAGCATGTGTGTGGCTCAGGTGTGACCTGGGGTGAGACTCAAGTGGTCATTTCCCCCACTTTGTGGACCTACAGCCCAGGTTTTGTTCTCCTGTAATGATGTGCTCCGGGGCAGGGGATGAGACTTTGCTCTGCAGGGTCCTCTGGAGCTGGGGTAAGTTCAGGAAGGGACCAAGGAAGGGCAGGAATGAGCACAGGGAGAGCACATCCAAGTCATGGCTGCTCCAGGTATCACCCACACCTTTGGAGTATCCAGAAAAATGCACTCCTTGGTTTTGATTTCATCCTGACCACCTGAAGGGGCTGCTGTCAGTGTGGGATGGGGAAGCAAGCAGGAGAAAGGATAAGAAAAGGATATTTTCTCAAAGCCACAAGATTTCCATTTCCCATTAGAGGCTGGTGATGGCTGGCAAGTGTTGGTGAGATTTTTTTTTTTAATTTATTTTTTCATCACCTCTGACTTTCAAACGCCAACAGTACATTTTGTACCCTTGAAGATGGTTGTTTTTTCGGCAGTTTGTGTGTGCTGCCATCACTAGAAACATAGAAAGGCTTCACCTTTTGTGCTGAAAGAGTTGAGGGCTTGCCTTATGTACAGGCAGACTCGACATGAAGGTGAAAAATTCCAGGTTGGAGGAGACCAGGTCTTGTTTACTGAAGATGCTGTTCAGTGCCTAAAAACTGGTCAGCACTTCAGCTGACCAGACAGTGCAAGAGTTGTCTTCACATCACAGATTTCAGAGAAATTTGGAGTGCTGAGTTTTTAGCAGCAGCAACAGGATTCTGTTGCTGATCTTTATTTATTGATTTTTTTTTAATGCAGAGCAGAGAAACAGTGAACCTGAATAAGGGTAACTCCAAAGCATTAAATACTTGTTTCTGATAAGTTAGAGGTTTTTTTCCAGTTGTTTTTTTTTTTTTCCTTTTTGTTTCTGGTAATGAGGATCTTCTAGGCTGACTGAAGAGCCATGAAAAGCCCCGTGGTGTTGCCCCCCACCACATTTAGTTTAAGTGTATGTGTGACTCCCATCCTGATGATCAGGGGATGAAAACTTCACAGAGGTGGTGCTGGAAAGGCACTTGGAAGTGAGACCCTTTCTTGATGAAAAGCTTAAATTATTTCTCCTGCTGAATTACATGAGCTTTTTTTTTTTAATTGGTCTTCTTTTTTTTTTTTAGTATTTTATGATGGCACTTAAATAACACTTTCTATCTCAAAAGCACTCAAAAGTGTGCATTAAATTCTGCTGTAATTGTTAGGAAATCAGACTTCTGGCTATTGGCAGAAAAAGAATGTGATGCTTTGGTATTTGAGTCATTTACTACCTAAAATAGTCCAGGCTTGGGGGTCTGGCAGAGAGTTATGGAGCCCAAGTGTGACACAGAGATGGAGGAAGGAGACCAGCACAGGCACAGGAAGCTTGGAATGATGAGCACTAATTCTCTGGGGCAGGTTTCTGTTAACACAGCTATTCCTTGAGTAATTTTCAGCTGGAGCTTTTGTCTCACTTTTTTTTCTGTGTGCATATTCTAAACAGTACATGGTGTACCAGAGACTGAGAAATGCACCACAGGGAAGGGATGTATCCACACTCTGTGGATCCTTCTCCCAGCAGAAAAGGCTTTAAAACCAGAATTAGTAAAATACAAAGACAGGAGTTGTGTGAGGTTGATTTCTGTCTTGCTCGAGTTGATTTTTAAACAAGCAAAGAGGGGTTTGTTTTTTTTTTCCCTTAAGCAAACCTCCTTTGGCAGAGGGGAAGAAGAGATTTCTTTCAATTCCAAGGGTTTCAGCTGAACTGGCACCCTCACCAGTTCCTCAGCTCTGTGTATTTGTGGGTGACAGCTCCTTTCTCCTGAAGGAAGGAAAGTCTGAGCAGTGACTGCACATCTTGTGTTTGTTTTGTCTTTGTTGCCATGACTTTACCCCCTTTTCTCAGCTGATGCCTTGTTAGCTTGGTTAATCCCTTTCCCTCTTGGAAAACACTGCATTTTCAGCTGCTCCAGCAAGCTGAAAACCACATTGATCTTTAATTCTGGTGTCTTTGTGTCGATACTTGCACACCTCAAGTGTACCTCGTTCCCACTGCTGATTTTTGTGGAGGTACCACAGCACTGTAATTCCCTCTGCTTTTTCCTCTAGTTGCTATTAGCTGGAAGTAGGACTTCAGCTCCTTTCCTGCTGTCAGATGCATCAATAAGTTGTCACTTCCCTGCAGAACTAAAGATCTGCCCCTGGTGTGTGCAGCTGACTGTCAGCCTGAGCTTGGTGTGGCTTAATCTTCATCACCAAACGCCCCAAAAACCCTCTTGTTCAACTCTTCCAGGGTGCCCTGTGTGTCACAAGTCTCCCATATTTTACTTCACTGTCTCCAAAATAACTTTTGCCCTCTCCACTTTCCACCTTCAAGGGGGTGGGTTGCTTATTTATCTAGTTTTTTTTCTTACATACAAGCATCTGTTTGTGGTGTCCTTCTGCTGATATACAAGCACCTCACCTGGGAGGCTGGATAATTAGGATGTCCCTGATGTAAGTCAGCAGCTGTAAGAGCTGGGATAGTGTTTGCCAGGAATACTTGACTCTGAAAACAAACCACTTGGAAGCTGAGCCTCTTAGGATAAAGTTTAATTCCTTAAAAATAGGAATAACTTTGCTTTCACCTTGAAAAGGAAATAGGAGAGAGCTCTGGTGCAAATCAGTCTGTGCACAGAGCATCAAGAAACCAAATGCCTCAATCTTATCATAGAATGGTTTGTGTTGGAAGGGACCTTAAGGATCATCTCATTGCATCCCCTGCCGTGGGCAGGGACACCTTCCACTAGCCCAGGTTGCTCCAAGCCCCATCCAACCTGGCCTTGGACACTTCCAGGGATCCAGGGGCAGCTACAGCTTCTCTGGGCAACCTGTGCCAGGGCTCCCCACCCTCCCAGCCAACAATTCCTTCCCAATATCCCATCTAAATCTACTCTCTGTCAGTTTGAATCCATTCCCCCTTGTCCTGTCACTCCATGTCCTAGTCCGAAATCCCTCTCCAGCTCTCTTGGAGCCCCTTTAGGTACTGGAAGGCTGCTAGTAGTTCTCCCTGGAGCCTTTTCTTCTCCAGGCAACACAGTTGTCCTCCCTTGCCCTGTGAACAGCCAGGTTGCTGCTGGATGTGTTGCTGCTGGAGCGTTGCCTTCTGTCAGAAATGCTGGAAGGTGTGACTTAGGTCCTGCAAGGATTCTTGGAGGAGAAAAGGTCTGTGTGTGCAGCCCTGACCCTGCCTCGAAGTCCACACACAGACAAAAAGGAGCTGGAGAGTGTTCAAATGTCACGAGCACGCCGTGGTCACTTGGTCTCCCTGACTCTGCAGATGAGGGAACGTGTGTGTGACACGTTTTTGGAGGAGCCTTAAAGGACGGGCTGGTTTGATATTCAAACATGCACCCAGGGAGGCGGGTTGGTTGTGTGTCTTGGAGAAGAATCGAAGTTTATTTGCTTGTCTGGATCGTTGCTCCACCACCACTTGCAGCATGAAATATGAATTTGGAGAGCAAGCAACAGAATGGCTCCAGTGACTGCAGGCAGATGTGGGGCGGGGGATGTGTGTGATGCCCATTTAATGAGCTCTGCTTTTAAACACTGAATATTAAACCAGCTATGCATTCACATCCCCTGTAACCCTTAGAGAGCCTTGGACCTGTGGGTTCTTATTTAATTGCAGCTTTTAGTTAAAACTGTGAAGGTCGGTGTGAGAGGACTGAGGGGAATCTTGAAAACGGTGTTTTGAAGAGCAGCCCTGGGAGCTTGGCCCTGCTTTTCACTTCTGAGGGGGTTTGGAGGGTGTTTTGAAGCATTAGCTGCTGCTTGAGTGAATTAAAAACCAAGAGTGTTGCTTTTTACCTCCCTGGTGTGACAAGGAGCAACCTTGTGCCCCGGGATGACAAGTCAGGCAATAGTTTCTCCTCCAGAGTTACTTCTGAGGTGACATGACAGGGTCTGCTCTCCCTGACACAAGGCTGGATGACCTCATGGAAGAGCAGCTCCAAGTACAACTTCAGCTAAAACATGTGGTTTTAGCTGCATCTAGAGTCCAGCTAAAGCTTAAAAATTAATCTGTGGTGGTTGGGGTTTTTTTGTTTGTTTGTTTGTTTGCTGTCTTACTATGAATAAATATAAACATCCTTCTCTATCCAGGCGCTGGCAAAAGCAGGGCAGGGGATTAAAAAAAGTTAACACCCACCCTGTTTTGCCCAAAAACCTCTTAGAAAATAACTAGTGCTGCAGGATAGGCTGAACTATTTACAAGTCTACTCTCTCTCCTGATGAGAGGGGATAGGAAAAAAACCCCAACTTTAATACCTCTAATACCTTAGAGAATTCTGCACAAACTGGGCATAACCTGGAGCACTTGGTTGGATGCAGGTCTAGGGATACCCTTAGTGGGAAAAGGTTTATGGGCACCAGTTCTTCTGTCTGCCTAAAACAAGCTCTGTGACTCCCTGGAGGTCTCTCCATGAAGCTGGGTTTAAAAGTGGGAAGGTCAAACCATTCTAGTTGCTCTGGTGACTGATATGTGAGGTAAAAAAAATCTTCCAAAATTAGGAAACACGGGGTTTAATTATTAGGGTGTGGTGGTGTTAGGGAGGTTTGTGTTAAATGACCACTAGTGACCACACCATCCTAATCTCTGCTTATGTTACCAGGCATTATCTTAATACAGACACACTGGTATCATCTGAGCATTTAAAATCAAATTTTACTGAAGGGCCCCCTCGGGGTAAGGTCATATCTCCATTACATGGCACTCCAAATAACCTCTCTCAGGTAGCTGAAATCCCCTGTGGGCAGCTGAGCCTTTGGCTCATCCCCTGGGTCGTTGCAGCTGGAATCTGCTGGGCAAAAACCAACCTGATCCACTGAAATCAGCCCTTCCCTGGGTGTCCCTGGACATCTGGGGCTTTCCTCTTGGATAGTATGGATGGATTTCTGACAGGAGGATGGAACCAGGTGGGGGTCGGGCTCTTCTCCCAGGTAACAAGTGACAGGACAAGAGGAAACAGCCTCAAGATGCCCCAGGGGAGGTTTAGGTTAGATATTAAGGAAATTTCCTTCACCCACAGGGTTGTCCAGCCCTGGCACAGCTGCCCAGGGCAGGGGTGGAGTCCCCATCCCTGGAGGGATTTAAATGCCATGTGGATGTGACACTTGGGGACATGGGTCAGTGGTGGCCTTGGCAGTGCTAGGAATGGTTGGACTTGATCTTGGAGGACTTTTCCAGCTTCAGGGACTCTATGACTGTCTGGGAAGCTGGGGGAGAAGAGATGAACCTCATGGCCTGTGCACTGTAGGTGCTGTGATGTTGCAGGGCAGAGGGGGTTCCCTGTTTCCCTCTCCCCTGGCAGTGCTGGTGTGGCTTTGGGATGCTCTGTGAGCCCCCTTTGCCTGCAAAATGAGGGAGGAGAACTGCAGGAAGGAAGAGTTTTTGAGTTTTCTGTCACAGGGCATCCCCTTCCCAGCGTTTGAGGGATGAGCTCTCTGCAGTGGCACATCTTGATGAGCCTCCACTTAATGAATGCACCGGGATGTTTCAGCCTGAAGCATTCCTTCCATCTTCTCTGGCCCTGGTGCTTCTTTCAGACCAGATGAACTTGGAGATGAAAAATGCAAAACAGGTCTTTGAAATCAAAGCTTCTTAAGTTTAAAGTGCTGCAGAAGTCGGGCTGGATTGCAAGATAGGGCTGTGTCTGCAAGCCCCCCCTGCCCGAGAAGTCTGCCATGTGAGTAATTTCTGCCTATTAAAAATCTAAAATTAACCCCTGGGATGACACCCCATGTTAAAACTGGAGACCAAATTTATCTTTTTCTGAGGCACTGAGTGTTTAATCTCTCCAGACTCTCCCCCTGGAGACACAGCTCAGCAATTTATAGCAGATCTGAGAGTCTTTTGAACTTGGGGCTCAGGCAACTCTTCTTGGCTAAATGTCCAGTTTCACATCTGAGGGGCTTTTAACTGGGAGTGTGTGAAAACAAACTCAGATTTATCCATCCTCAACCCAAAAGGGCAGGAGTTCAGGACCACTTCAGAGGGCTTTTTAGTCCTGATTATGGGTTTGAAGGCCAAATTGTGCTGCAAGCCTGTAGGCTAAGGTGGTGCAGGGGTGGCATGAGAAGTGGTTGTGATAATGATGTGTGAGGCTGGCGAGGCTGCAAGGGCTAAATCCTGTGTGTCATCCCACAGGGGGCTTTGCTGTGGAACAAAAGATGTCATGGCCAAGCCAAGAGAGGGATGTTGGGCAGGACGGAGCAGAGCAGTCCATATGTACCATAGGGTTAAAGGCTGGACCTGATGTTGGAGGTCTTTTCCAGCGTAAATGATTCTGTACCTATTCTGGACTTCATTTTGTTGGCCTGGTGGTTGGTTTTCTTCCTTGTGCTGCCCTTGGCTCTTCCATCTGTACAAACACTCCATGTCCAGAAAAGCCTCTGACGCTCATGCTGGGGGATGTCAGCCCTCAAAAATGTTCTTTCAGAAGAAAAAGCAGAACTCTACAGCTCAGTCAATTCAAGATGTGCAGGACAGGAATCCTAGGGTGCAGGACAAAGCAGGACATGCTGTGCTCTGTGTTCTGCTGGGGCTTCCTTTCCTGTTAAATGACTTCCCAGGAGGAAGTCATGACCCACTCGGTGCTCCCTCTTTTGTGTGGAGGAGTTAAGTTTGCAGCACAAAACCAGCCTGGCTCGGCAGAATCGCTGCCCTGAGTGCACCATAAAAACCCATTTGCTAAATGGTGGTTCTCCTGGTGGTTTTTGCAGAGTGCCTGTCCCTAAGGAGAAAAAACTCTTCTCCTGCCCTAGGGGGTCTTTTGGATGTAGCAAAGTCCACTTTGACAAATTCAAGATGTCTTGTAGAGTGTGGCCTCGCTGCAAACTGCATTAAAGTGCAGTTTCCTGCTGAAATGACCTTGGTCACCATCCCAGGAGCAGGGATCTGTGTGCCAGGATGGAGTGGGCAGGGGGTCCCTGTCCCTTCAGGCCACCTCTGCCTCTGTGCCCTGTGTTTCCTGCTGATGGGCAACCCATGGCCCTGGATGTTGGGGGTCACAGGGGTCTTACATGCCCAGGGTCCCTGTCCCTGGAAAAAAGTGAGGGGGCCAAACTTGGCTGCATGTTGGTTCCTAGCACTAGAAAAAAAAAACCCAATCCTGGGTTGTCTGAGAGCCTCCTGGTTTCCCTTGGAGACCTCACCAAGAGGGAAATAACCAGCTGGCTTGTTTGGCTCAAGCTGGAGGAGTGAAGTGCCAGGAGAGGCAGGTGAGGACCTCTCCAGAGGCAGGGCTGTCACCAGCAGTGGTGGTGTGGCCCTGGTGTCCTTTGCCCTTGAGGAGATGAGGGAAAGGCCTGTGCTGGGTTTGGGTGGGGAAGTTTTGGGAGTCAGGGGCTACAGGGGTTGGTTGCTTCTGGAAGCTTCCCCTGGCTCCAAAATGGAACCAGCTGAGCCCAGAAAGAAGGGAGGGGTGGGGGGAAGGTGCTTTTAAGATTTGGTTTTCACTTCTAATTGCCCCACTCTGATTTAATTGGTTATAAATGAACTCACTTCCCTAAGTCAAGTCTGGTTTTGCCCATGACAGGAACTGGTGAGTGATCCCTCCCTGCCCTGATCTCAACCCAGGAGCCTTTTGTTGTATTTTCCTCTCCCTTGCCAAGCTGAGGAGGGGACTGAGAAAGCTGCTTAGGTGGGCACCTGGAATCCAGTCAGGGTCAACCCCAAATCCCTTCTCCAAGGTCATCTTAGTGCTGTGCTGTTGGGCTAAAGGCTACAGAAATTGGGGCAAATCTGGAGAACTGTTCTGAATTATTGATATTGGAATATTGAATTCAAAGATGAATTAGCTGAAGGGACCTTTCTGCAGAGTACTTTTGTCTACACCTGCTTAGGTTTCTTAGGATCTAGGAAACATTTTGGGAAAGATCACCCAGATTGCTTTTATTTGACATCTTAAAGTCTACTATGGATAGAAAGTGTTTCTGATTGTAAATTAGGAAGAAATTCTTGGCTGTGAGGGTAGAGAGGCCCTGGCATAGGTTGCCCAGAGAAGTTGTGGCTGCCCCTGGATCCCTGGAAGTGTCCAAGGCCAGGTTGGACAGGGATTGGAGCAACCTGGTCTAGTGGAAGGTGTCCCTGCCCATGGCAGGGGTTGGAATGAGATGATCTTCGAGGTCCCTTCCAACCCAGTGCACTCTCTGATTCTATGATATACACGTTTAAAAGCAGCAGATGCTTTCACTTCCCATGCCTTTGGCTCAACTCAGAGAGCTGAAAGCCTTGAGAGGAGGCTCTGAGGGCCTCCTGCCTCCTCCCATCCCAGCTACTGCAATATTTCCAGGAATTACATGTGAGCAGAATGTGTTTGTGTTGGGAATATTGTGACACTCAGAAGTGACAGCCTTAATTGG
Source organism: Manacus candei (assembly GCF_025592945.1). Taxonomy (NCBI): domain Eukaryota; kingdom Metazoa; phylum Chordata; class Aves; order Passeriformes; family Pipridae; genus Manacus; species Manacus candei. The sequence goes on along the minus strand of NW_026138096.1, from coordinate 13,898,605 downwards.
CATTTGCCTTATAGACAAACTTGTTTTTGCAATAAACAACAGCATTTCTTGTGCAGAGCTCTTAACTACTTTTATTTTTATTATTATTCCCCTCCCCATCGTCATGAGCAGGAAGATTAAAGTGGATGTGCTGTTCTCAGCTGTAGATTTCTTCCCTGATGCTCCTGGTAGGAAAGCTGCTGTCCAAGCAACAGTTGTCCTCTGTGGGCAATAAAGGAACAGGGATGGGGGTGTTGGGCTTATCCAAGAATGGAATGAGCCACAGGGCATTGAGAAGAGGAGGAAAAAATCATCCAGATGCACTGCTGGGACTGAAGGCACCTAAATTTTGCTCCAGTTGTTCTGTTCCTCTCTTGAACTTGGGCTTTATCTCTGTCTCAATCTCCTCCAAACCTTTTTTTCTGGGAAGCCTGGGGATAAGGGGGAGCCCATGCAGGACCTGGGGCGCTTCCTTAGGAGATGCTGAAAGGACGAGCTCCTTTTGGATGCTCCCATCTGCTCCTGTGGCTTTGTTCCTGCTGCCCCCGGGGCTGTCCTGGGACAGGGGGAACTGCTGGAAGCTGGGGTGAAGTGCAGTGGCTGGGGCTTGGCAGCACAAACAGATTCCCTGGATGGGTGAGCCAGGAAGCTGCCGAGCGAGCGCTTCCCCTCGAAGCTCCTTCCGGGCCTTCCTGCATGGAATGCCAGCCCTTTCCCCTCTATATTTTGAGGATCTGTGCACCACAACCCTGTATAATTCTTGCAGCATCGGTCCAGCCTTGGGCTGCTGTGGTGGAGAGGGGGAAAAAGCCCTTTCTGGGTTAGGATGGAGCAGCAGGAAAGGGGGTGACGAGGCAGTGGAGGTGTCCGTGGCGTTGCTCTGCCTCCCCAGCTGGGGTGGGGATGGCAGGGCTGGTAACAAGGACTGATTTTTTTTTTTTTGGAAGGTGAGGCTGGAGACAAGGCTGGAAACAGGAAATCTGCTTAGTTTGTGTCTCCCTGCCTCCCCTCTGGGAAGAGAGGCCCTGTGGAGCAGATGGAAGGTTTGTCCAAGTGTGAGTTGGCTCTTGTTGCTTCCAAAGTCACAGCTGGTGTGACCCAAGGGATGTCTCATTTCCTGTTTTGTCTGACTGGTGGGTCAGGTGGGGGACCTGTGGTAGGGAGTGCAGTTAGGGATGAGGTGTCTCTGCCCTGCAGAGCCCCAGAGTGGATGAAAGAGGAGGTGGAGGGATTTGGGAATACCCTGGATAGCTCCAGAGCTGGCTGGTCCTTGCAGCATCATTCACGCTCCTGGTTCAGGTGCACAGGCAGCAGCCCAAGTTGGCCATGGCTGGGCTCCCCAGCTCTCAGAAGTTTGGACTGGCCAGGAGCTGTTCATGAAAAGTACTTGGAACCTACCCAAAAATTGCTGGTCTCAAGCTTATGGAGAGCTTCCAGCTCTGAGGAGCTGGCTCCGAGGGATGCAGGAGGAAAAGGGTTTGCTTTCCCATTTTCCTGTGCCAATAAACTGTGTTCCAAGATTGTAATAGTATTTAAGAGGAGGTTTTGGCAGCCTTGGGATCTCCTGGATATTGGGGGCTACCTGATCATCTCTGGTGTCCCCAGCCACTTCCCAGGATTCCAGTCCCCATCTCACCCTGGCAGTGGGAATGCCACCCTGAGGGCAGTGTTTGCTCAGAGAACATGAAAATCCTGGCTGTAAAGTGTAGCAGTTGTACAGGCTGGAGGGGGGGATTTTTCCTTCTCATGTCCTGATCCTACTCCCAATCATCCTGTTTTCAGGGATGGTTGATTGGAAGGATGTCTGTGTTTCTCTCCCTGTAGAAGGGAAGCCTTTACCTGCTTCAGAGCATCTCAGCTGCTTCCCCCAGATCTCCCTGTCCTGTTCCTCTGGGCTGCCACGCTTTGTGCCTCCCCTCCAAAAAAAAAAAAAAACCTCTTCCATATGGCTGAAATCACTGTGGAAATCCCCTCTCTTTGCAGGAGCAGAGGTGCTAATTGCTTCACCAAGCACCAAACCTTTGGAAACGTTTTGTGTTGGCCACAAGTATTCCGCCAGGATAATGACCGGGCAATTATTTAACTTCTACTTAGTTTTGTGGGCTCTGCTTAATCAACTCTGTCTTCTTTAAACTGTGCTCCAGCGTCATTACCGGGGCATGATTTACACGGGGAAGTGCAACATAAACTTGTGTTGTGCAGCCAAATTTGCTTAATCTCCCTAAAATAGCCTGTCAAGGTTGTTTTCCTCCAGGCCACTGTTTAATTCTGTTTGTGCTGCTGAAGATCTCGATGGCTGTGTATGAGCTGATCTTCCTTGGGTTTAGGGTCCTCTGGTTACTGGAAGCACAGGGAGAAGTTTCTGGCTTACCCAGACAAATCATGGGAATAATACTAAGTTATGTCCAACCTGCAAAAGGTCACGAGGGAAGAGACTGAAGAATGTGGACAAAAGGGGGGGGGGACAAAATATGTAGATTTTTTTTTTTCTCTTAAAAATCTAGCAAAAGATAACTATTATTGTGCCACAATGTAGATGTCACTGCTGCAGGATTTTTGGAGGTGCTGAAATGCAGGTGAAGGCAGAGGGTGGGTCCTGTGGAAGGGAGATGTGCTGCAGAGACCCACCCTTAACTGCCCAAATCCTCGGTCTCCAGACTTGGAGGATGCCCTAGGAAGCCTCCCCATAGGCTGGGCTGGTATTAAAGCTCTGGTCAAGGTATCTGCTGGGAGGTGTTATCCAATCCAGGTTATTAGGCTGGATGCAGATTCAATGGTCAGTGGAAGGAGCTGTTTTTAAGCCCTTTTGATGCCCTCTCCCCCCACCATTCCCATGCCCAGCAGTTCCTGTTGTGTCCAAAGGTCATGTGCTCATGGCACCAGAGCTCCAGGCCTTCGCTTTCTCTGCAGAACCCAAACCTCAGTGGGATGTTTGTGTGGGATTTGTGGCCACGAACACTCACTCTGGGTGGATGTTGCAAGGAGATGGGCTGAGCCTTGAGCTGTCTGCATCCTGCTCTCTTCCTGCTCTTACTGAGCTGTTCCTTCTGTTTTCACAGGCCTTGCTAAACTCTTTCCTCATAGTTTCTGTTGCTCTCTGATGATCACAACCCTCCTTGCAGGGGAAGTGCACCAGGTGAACCTCTTAATCTTTCACAAAGCCAGATAATAACCTTGAACCCAGCCAGGATGGTGCCCTCAGCACTCCAGAATGTTTTGTGTGATGGGGATGTTGGTACTTAATGATTTCAACCCTTTTAATAAGTGAGGCTGGATGGAGTCTGGTGACCCAGCCCACACCAGGTCTGGGCAGGGATGATTTTGATAGAGACTGAAATCAGCTGCAAGTTCTGCCAACTTATTACTCAACTGATGTTTTTGCATTGTTTTAGGGAAGAACGTTTAACATACTTAGGGAAAAACATTGAATATACTGAATGCTTGATATAACATACAACATGAGGGCTTGGCATGTTTGTGTATAAAGGCAAATATATCAAGTGTCCCAGGCCAGGTTGGATGGGGCTTGGAGCAACCTGGGCTAGTGGAAGGTGTCCCTGCCCATGGCAGGGGGTGGAATGAGATGGTCTTTTAATATCCCTTCCAACCCAAACCAGTCTGTGATTCTTTGAAATACACTTGTAGGAGTTTTTTATAAAGTGGTTTTTTGTGGATTATCATATTTGGTACCTGGGAAGGGGATGGAAGGTCAACCTTTTCCTGCTCTGCAGGAGGGTTGCTCCAGAAAAGGCATCACTGGACCTCTGCTTCCCCTAAAGCTTAGACCTGTGTGGAGCTAGAGTAAACCTGATCCCTGGGGGATCCCTCCTCTCAGCAGCATCAGGCATTAGCTGGTGGAATAATATCACCTCTGACCCCAGTTCTGGCTACTTATCTGGTTCCCAGCAGGCTTCAGTGTTCAGAGACAAAGTGATCTGAGCCTGGTGCTGTCTTGGGCAGAGAAAACACTGCGAATGGAAGAGTTGTTTCTAGCTCTGGAACTAAAATGTTTCCAAAATCAAACTTATCCAGCTTATCAGGGTGTAAAAATACTCTGATGTGGGAACAGGAATCGCAGGCCAGTCTGAGCTGGATCGAGCTGCCTCTCTTCCTGTCAGTCTGTTGGAGTTTCTCTGACATTAGAGGTTTTCAGAGGATTTGAAATGCATGACTTTTCTCTCTTTTTTTTTTTTTTTCTTCTCCATTGGTGATGAAGCAAAGCCCTTGGACTACCAAGAGTGTTTAGTTTCATTTTAGAGGCCAAATGTTCCGTAGTGGGTGTTAAACCACTGCAAGGGAGTGCACTGGCTTGTTCCCTTTGTCAGGAAAACCCTAGTTCTGGTTTCCTGGTGCCAAGAGCTCAGAAATTATATCAAGGCTCCTTCTCCAAGCCCATCCTTGTGGATATTTCAAACTGCTCGAGCTCTTGTGGATGTGGACCACCCAGAAAAAAAAAAAAAAAGTAAGGACATAATGTAATGAAGGAATTATGCTCCTGACAGGCTTTGCTCTCTTTGGGTGTAATGACTTGCCACATCCTAGGACTTGAGGCTTGGGAAAGGGCAGGGCATGTGGGAGCTCCCCAGAGAAGGAAATTACACTCCAGTTTACTCTCTGCTTTAATTCCAGTCATTTCTACCTACTTCCTCAGGATTCCTAGCCAGGAGCCAGCCTGTCTGTGAGAGGAAAACCACCTGAATGGGTGGGAGCGTGCCAGCACTTCTGTAGGTGGCTCTTTGAAGTCTCCTCATTACCTTCAGCCTGGGACACCCAAAAAATAAAACCCAGAGCTGAAGGACCAGGGAGGGAGGGGGGGTAGGTGTGGTAATTGCAGCAGAACAGGATCTGCAGCCTTGGATGCCCAAGTGAAGGAGTCTGAATTGCAGCTCTCCAAAGCAGCAAATCATGGTTGGGTTTGGCCAGTTTTGGTGTTTGAAACTTGGTTCTGCTCAGCAACAGGGCTTGGAAACACTTCATGTAGTTCTGCAACCTCCAGGGAAGAGGGAAGGAAGGGGAGGATAGACAGGGTATCTAAAAAATGAATAAAAATGAAGTGATGGAGTCCTGGAGATATTAAATTGAACCTTTAAGCTTGGCTGGGCACTCTGTGGGTTTAATGTTCATGCTCTGAGGATGGTTGTGCCCACTCTCATCTGCAGGAGTTGAAACTATCTGGATGGGTTGAAAATTCTTCTCTAGGTAAGAATCTCTTCCCAAAGAGCTTGTCTGTGGAACTGGATAGGGTTATGCAGCTGCAGTGTTCCAGAAATGAATCTCACACTGAGTATCTTGCATCCCCTTTGCATGTGGGGATCTTTCCTGTGGCAAGGAAGTAATTTTATATTATGGCACAGGGTTGAGAGTAAGACACTGAGTTCTTGTTTTTCTTCCAACTCTCTTCTGTTAAAAAAGAATAAAACCCACCAAAAAAAACCACCCCACCCTTGTTTGTTATATGGCAACCTTTGTGGTTTTCCACTTTGTGCAGGAAGAATAATCTCCCAGGAGAGGATGATGAGACTTCAGTCTAAGGGGCTTAATATTGGAAAACTTTCCTGCTAGGCAGTCAAAATTACCTTGCACTGGTCCTTTCCAGTTCCTCTGCCTCATGGCAGTAAAACATGGCAAAACCTCCTGCTCTGCATGGAATTTTTCAGGGAACAGTTTCTCCTTGACTCCTTTGTAGACTGGTAGATGATTTCAAGCTTCTTGCTCGGGTATCAAATGCTTAAAAGTTTCCCTTTCTGGCTCTTAAAGACTGAAAAGGAAGATACAAGACTCCAGATCCCTCTGAAACAGTTTTTCCTGTCTACAAAGGGTTGCAGAAAGCAGATCTAATAATCATCTCACAGTTGGTCTAGATCATTGTAGGTCCCTTTCTAGTGAAAATATTCTACTAATTTAACAATATTCTACTAACTCAAGAACTCAACAGTTTGTCCAGCTGTTGATTCTTTCTTCCCTCCCATGGAAACTGGAGGTGTATGTCTGGTGTTAAAGAGGGAGGGAGAAAACACTGCTTTCAGACTTTCCTTTGTCCCTGTTCAGGGGGAGTTGATAAACCTCATGGCACCAATAATCTGTGGCATTTAATGCAAAAATGTAATTATACAGGTATTGAACTGCTTCATAATGGCATCCAGGGCTTTTATTCATCCAGTTCTCCAGGTGGTGGGAATGCTGCTGATCCAAACCAGTTTTAAGAACAAGTGCTGGGCTAATAACATGAAAAGAGCTTAGTTTTGGTTAACCTGGCAGTAGGAGAGTAACTCAGTTCCACTGCTGGTTGTGCTGTTGCACTAATTTTCACTGTCCCTTGTTTCAGAGAGCAGGTGTCTCCTTAAAATTTAGATGGTTTTGAGGGGGATGGGCTTTCAAAGCTGAGCAGGTGTGGCATCCCATGGGTTTGTGGAGACCCCCTGCTCATGGTGGACCCCCAGAGGAGGGCAATGGCCCTTCCCCAAGAGGACCTGACCAGGGATGCTGCATTTCTCACACTCAAGTAACTCTTTAACTACTTGGACCTGACATATCTCCTGAAATGCCTCTTTCACCATGTCCTTCCAGCAAATATCCAGTTCTGATCCCAGTCTGCTGTGTCAGAATTAGGAAGTTGTAGTGGCTTTTCCTTGCACAGTGCATCCCTGCCACTTGTCCCCTCTGTCCCATTCACTGGGCACTTCAAGGAGAGAAAAACAAGAGGCTTTTCATGGAACTCAAGAGTTAAGCAAGCACAGCCAATCTGTTCTAGCAGCAAGCTGGGCTTTGAAGCTGCTTGTGGAACTTGAGGGGCTTTCTTTTTTCCCTCCCTCTTCTGGTTTTGTGTGTTTGCTGCCAGCAATTGTATGTGCTCAGTGAGATGAAAGTCATCATCCCAGAGTGTGAAGAATCTTCACAACCGCATCCCAGATCCCTTTTTTTTGTGTTAAAAGTGGGAGTTTTAGCTTGTCTGGAAGCTGTTAGAGCTGCTCCTGACTCTCAGCTCCTCTGAGTGCTGTGAGTCCTCGTGAACCTGCTGCCGAGTCAAAATCTACTCTTTGCCTGGGAAATGCTGGTCTTTGTTAGGCTTGGTTTTGTCTTTGCCGCTTCCCCTGTGATTTTGGTTGGGATAAAACCTCTCTGCTGCCCGGTGCCCTCATCCTGAAGGTTTCAGGTAAACATTTATGTCCATGGATGTCGTGATCTGACTGCATGTGTTGGGCAAGGGGCCTCTGCAAGTGTGCACAGCTGGGATTTTCAGGTTATTCCTCATCTTCAGATGTTGCTGAGTGTTCCTGTTTTTTATCTGCTGCTCTCAGTTGTGTAATTCCTTATTGCACTATTACATGACATCATCTGGGGCTGCTGCTCTGTGCTTTTGAGCTTCATAACATCTTCAGCTGAGTCTTGGCTAAGGAGTGTAATTTATTACTAAATCCATTAGAGTTCTGAAAATAAATAAACACCATGCTAAATCCCCATCACCAGCACGTTGCCTCCAGCAGCAGTGAAAATATTCACATTGGGTCTCTGCTGACTGTTGGAGAGGGGATGGGTGGCTGGAGTACTTACTGAGGATTCCCCCCCCCTTTAAATTGTACTCTTGCACAAAAAGAGGCTGGCAAGTGTGTTTTCTACTGGAATCAACAATCCCTGAATGCTCTGAGGCTAAACTGAGGCTGAAGTCAGCTATTCAGCTGTGGCTCTGTGCAAATCCATTGTGTTTATCTCTGCCTGAGATGTACTCGTTAGGCAGCAGGACTCTTTGTGTGGCTGTAACATCATTTAAGGGGAGGCTTTTCCCAGGATTTTACCCACACAGGAACCAAAGGAAAGGAAAATCATCTTCTGCTGAATGTCAGCTCTTAGGTGACTTCAGTGGCTGGGTTTCAGCAATCCCACTGTGCTGGAGTGGAGGGGCAGCTCTGATCTCTGCTATCTGTGAGCAGGGACAGGACTCAGGGAACGATTGGAACTGTGCCAGGGCAGGTTTAGGTTGGATATTGGGAACAGGTTCTTTGCCCAGAGGGTGGTTGGGCACTGCCCAGGCTCCCCAGGGCAGTGGGCACAACCCCAAGGCTGCCAGAGTTCCAGGAGTGTTTGGAGAACACTCTCAGGGACAGGGTGGGATTGTTGGGGTGCCCTGTGCAGGGCCAGGAGCTGGGCTTTGATCCTTGTGGTTGTCTTCCAACTTTTGGGATATTTCATGATTCTACCATATAGTGTGTCCTGTAATGATGTGTCAGATCTCAGGATGTGCTGGCAGGAGGGAGAGGCAGCCTGGTCTCTCTGGTCCTTGGCTGAGTGTGGCTGCAGGGTCCAGGGATGTGTGTGACACAGCCCCTGTGTCCTGTTACTGAGCCATGAAACGGGGATGTGCTCTGACAGGCTCCACAGAGAAATCCCCTGTCTGTAGCAACAGAAAGGTGAACTGACCCTCAGGTATTGATGTCTCAGGGTAGAGCTTAAGCTGCTGGTTGGGAGATGGATTTTCAATCCCACACTCCCTTACAAATAACTTTTTTCCTTTATACCAAAATAACTCCCAAGCATTGTGCCTTCAAACTCTGGGTAAGATTTTGCCCTCAGATGGACTGTGCTCAGGAGACAGAGTCCAGAGGAGGCCCCAGAGATGCTGCCAGGGCTGGAGCCCCTCTGCTCTGGAGCCAGGTTGGGAGAGCTGGGGGGGTTCCCCTGGAGAAGAGAAGGCTCCAGGGAGAGCTGAGAGCCCCTGGCAGGGCCTGAAGGGGCTCCAGGAGAGCTGGAGAGGGACTGGGGACAAGGGATGGAGGAACAGGACACAGGGAATGGCTTCCCAGTGCCAGAGGGCAGGATTAGATGGGATATTGGGAAGGAATTGTTGGCTGTGAGGGTGGGGAGGCCCTGGCATAGGTTGGGCAGAGAAGCTGTGGCTGCCCCTGGATCCCTGGAAGTGTCCAAGGCCAGGTTGGAGCAACGTGGGCTAGTGGAAGGTGTTCCTGCCCATGGCAGGGGGTGGAATGAGATGGTCTTTTAGGTCCCTTCCAACCCAAACCATTCTGTGATTCCATGATCCTCTCCAAGGTGTAGTTCCCTCTGGCTCCTTGCCAAGAAGGCAATGGTTGAGTGGGAGTTGCTCCCCTTCTTTGCTTGCAGGGGACCCTTGAACACCTCCTGGATGTGAGAGTAAACAAGAAAGTAAATCCTGTTTTGGGGCTTGGGGAGGGGCTGTGTTTAGGGTAAGGGCTGTGGGGTGAACACCCTTAGAATGGTTGAGCCCTCAGTCCTGTTTGCATCTCCCTGCTGTCACTGGTGGCAGCACAAGTTGGCTGCGTGGTCCTGGCCTAATAAAATCTGTGTGCTGCCATGGCTTTGGCCAGGGATTTTCTGCCTCTGGCTCTGGCAGAGCAAGCTGGAGACTGGCTGCCTTCCCTGAGTCCTGCCACTGCCAGGAGGAAATCACCATCTGGGTGCAATCTGCGTCTAAAGGAGCCTGACCTTCCCAGCAGCTCTTGGTTGAACACCAGCTCTGGCCCTTGCTGGCTTCTTTCCTTGCTCAGGAAAAAGAATCTACAGGAGGGAGACAAAGGAATGAGTATTTAGGTACCTGTTAATCAAATACAACTCATTTTTCCTTTTGTGGGACGTGACTCTCCCCTTTTTGGTTGTGAGAATGAGCAAGGAGGAGCAAAATATTCTTTGCCTTAAAGCATAAGGCTGCTAGGTCAGCTCCTTGTGCTGCTGCCTCTTAATCTCTCCTGACCCCCCCCTCCCTTTTTATTAAATGGATTGTTGTGTCTTTTCCTGGAGTTGTTTTGTGACTGTTTGAGGTCCTCTCTCTCTTATTTGGATGAGCTTCTCAGGTGGGGGCAACCCTAGAAGATTTGACTATTAAAGGAGGGCTTGAGATTTGCTTCCTTCCATCTGGATGAGCCGGTGCTGTGCTGTGTAATATTTATTTGTGCCCTTGGGCTGCAGGACAGGCACCAAAAAGATGATGACAGTTGCTAAACTCACCTCAAAGTCTCAACCTGCAGTACTGAAATCGAGCTCACTAGTTACCCTGGCCTCTAAACTTCATTTCTTTGACTCTTAAAAGCCAACCCGGTGCCTCAAACCAGCCTGGGTCTCTTTAGAGCAGCCTAAAATGCGTTTCCTGAAGCGGGATCCTCAGCGCTGCCCTTGGGATTTGGTGGGATTCAGCTCCAGGGGTGAAGCTGGCGAGCACTGAAGCGAACGGTGGTGGGATAAACACTTAAAACGCCTCCTAAAGGGCAAGAACTCCAAGGCAGGTGTTCCCTGGGGGTTCCCAGCAGGTCGCTGCTCCCTCTGCTGTGCTGCCTGTTGCAGTGTCCTGCAGGTGATGGATGGCATGGAACAGGATGCACAACAGGAGCCGGGAAGCTGAACTGGTGTTTCCCTTGAGTTACAGTCAAAGCAGCAGGAGGTGTGTGTGGGGATTTGAGGAATTCATTATTAAAACAGAATAAAACTACTCAGACAGCAGGTATGTAGTACTTAATTTTTTTTTAATTATTTATTTTGATCCTCTAAGCAACTTCTTTGCTTTTGTTTAAAGTCTTGGCTGTGTCACAGGCATGGGAGTCCGAGTGCTGCTTCCTGAGGACTGGGATAAGGGTTTCTCTGCAATGCTTGGGTCCACCTAGTGTTACTTTCTGGGTCCAGACTCCTGCAGCCTCCAATGTGAGCCCACCAGAAAAATCAGAGTCCTGGCAAAAGCATCCTGCTAAAAAGCAAACACACCTGGCATCTGTCCCTGGCTTGGAGGGAGCCCAAGTATCTTCTGCTTGGATACTCGGCTGATCCTGCTGGACCAGGCAATCAGGTCCTGTATGATCTGGTTGTGAAGACAAGCAAAAATCCACTTCCCGCTGGTTTCCAGCCACAAACCAGCCTGGCTACTAAGAGCTGCTTAATGCCAACCAGTCAGTCAGTAAGGGAGGAAAATGAACTTCTGCCTGGGAGGGAGGCTGTCTTTGTGCATCGAGTTAGGAACCTGCTGGAGGGGAATGAGGCTCCTCAGAAGCTGATGGGCTCAGGGAAGGGTGTAACTCCTGCTCCATGGGTCCAGCTGCCTCTGGGGGACTGTGCTTACCTGTGACAGTGGACAGTGTTTGCAAAGAGCAGGTCTGGAGACACTGGGATAGACCAGATAGCGCCAGACAAGGAGGTATTTGATGTCCTCTCTGGTGCCTGGAATCACTTCAGATAAGCTGATACCCTCCAGAAAGCTGGACTGCTGGTGGGGCTAAAATTTCCAGCATGGGACACCTGCTATAATAACTTATTGTAATGGGGAAATATGGTTTGATGTATGAAAGGGAGTTAATATGGGGCCCAGTTTTCCACTCTGTTCTCATAGGATGTAGGTCTGGAAGGAGTCTCAAAATCCCTGGAAGAGAATTAAGCTCTGTAAAGTCATCCTTGCATGCTCTCCTGTGTATTCCATACTCTCCTCCTTCCTGGTCATCTTCCAGGAGGAGCTGGCAAGGTCACCACCAGGAGAGACTGGGCTCCCAGTCACCTGTAACTGGATGCCACATGTACAAGGAGTTAAATGTGGTATTAAATGCCTACAGTTTAAAACATTAAACCAAGGATTCAGTTCCACAATGTTTGCACCTTCCAAAACAGCATAACTGCATTAAACCCAAATCTCCCCACTCTTTTTCTTGTTTTGGGTGATGTCCTGGTTTTGACTGGGATAGAGTTAATTTGTTTTTCTCAGTACCTGGTACAGGTACTGTGTTTTGGATTTGGTATCAGAATAATGTTGGAATAATAGCTTAAGACTTCAAATTTTGGCAGGGGGTTTCTCACCTCTGGTTAAAATGGTGTTAAATGCTTTTCTAGATGGCTTGTTAGTTTTTTTGGGCAGGTTGTGGGATTTTTTTGGTTTTGTTGTTGTTTTTTTGGGAGGTTTTTTTCTGTTTATGGTTTTTGTTTGTTCTTCTGGATGTGGTTTGCAGATTTAGAGGATTGGGAAGGTTCACTCTGGATATGCTGTCTTGACACCAAGAATCTGTAGCAATCAATAGCCAAGATTTCTTTAAATCTCCTTCACCCCTCATTTGCAAATATCCAAATTTTGTGGATTCTCCATCCCTGGAAGTGTTTAAGGCCAGGTTGGATGAGCAACCTGACCTAGTGAATGGCATCTCTAACCCTGGCAGGGAGGTGGAACAAGATGGTCTTTAAGGTCCCTCCCAACCCAAGCCATTCTGATTCCAAGATTTCTTGCTGGGGCTGGATCAGCTCAGACCCTTCTGGAGGGAGGATCAGGAAAGAGAAAAACAATACAGTCTAATGTTTATGGTATAAGAACTTTAGAAATGTGCCTGTTTTTTTTTCCTAAAGCGAAGGCTGCAGGTTGGGAACCATCCCTGTGCACTTCATTTTCAAGCTTTGTTGTTGCTGCTGCTTGGTTTTGTAAAGAACCTCAAGGTTCATCACTTGTGCTGTGCCCCCAGGGATTTATTTTGACCCCCAGCAGGTTGGGTTTGGACTGAAAAGTGCCTATGTCAGGTTATTTCAGAGCAATATTTGAAGGGGCAGAGAAGAACAGTCAGGATGATGGGACCTCATGTTGTTCATGAACACACTTGGGTGAGAGAAGGCAGATTTGTCAATCTAATGCTTTTTCCCTGAAGTTTTGAGTATCATCTTGCCTGGTAATGCTTCTTGCATCTCTGGAAAAGGGAAAACTGATTTCTTTTTTTTAATTGAAGGGAAGAGCCTCAATACAGGGCCTGTTGTAATGGGTTGAGGGGCGATGGTTTTAAACTGAAGGAGGGTCGATTTAGGTTAGATATAAGGAAGTGAGGTGTTTCCAGTAAGTGTGGTCCTGGCACAGGTTGCCCAGAGAAGCTGTGGCTGTGCCAGGTCCTGGCACAGGTTGCCCAAAGAAGCTGTGGCTGTGCCACCCCTGGAAGTGTCCAAGGCCATGTTGGAGCAACCCGGGATAGCAGAAGGTGTCTCTGCCCATGGCAGGGGGTGGAACGAGATGATCTTCAGGGTCCCTTCCAACCCATTCTATAAAAAACCTCTACAAGTCCCGCCTAAACCCCCCCCTCGGAGGGGTCTGCGGGTGGGGAACTGTCCCCAAATGTCCCCGCTGGGTGACCCCGCCCGGTGTGTGCGGCGGGGCCGGGCCGCGGGCGGGCTTTAGGACCCAGCGGGGTTTGTGTGTGTGTGTGTGTGTGTGTGTGTGTGTGTGTGTGTGTGTGTGTGTGACACCGCTCGTCCCTTCCCCTTCCAGCCGCGCTCCCGACCCGGGACTTTTTCTCCAGGGCTTTTTTATTTTTTTTTTTTGTTCCCCTCTCCCCCCCCCCCACGAAGGGTTTGGGGGAGGAGCCGAGTTTTCCCTCTCTTACTTTTTTTTTTTTTTTTTTAAATAATTAATTAATTTTTTTTTTTTTTTAATCTTTGGCGGGGAAAATAAATGAAGAAGTAGAACAGCCCCCCCCCTGCGATGGTGCGGACGGGCTGAGCGGAGCGGCCATGGCAGCGCGGCAGGTGTTCCTCCTCCAGCCCTGCGGTGAGGGACAGCGGCGACACGGGGGGGACACACACGGGGGGGGACCAGGACCGGTGTGACCGCCAGCTTGCGGGGTGTCCCCATCCCTGCTCTCCCTCTCCCGCCTGGGGCACCGGGAGCGGGATGCGGCGGGCAGGGTGGGCTGGAGGCGGTGGGGAGGGAGAGGTATCCCGCTGTCCTGCTTCCCCTTCTTGGAATTGGGGGTGGGAGAAAAAAAACCAAAACAAACAAACAAACAACGTAGGGAACGTTCGCTTTGTGCCCTTGCTGAAGGTTTCGTGACACCCCCTCCAAAGCTGGCTCCTCGGTCCCAGCCCCGGGAGCGGGGATGCTGGGGGACGGGGAGGAGCGGGGGGGATGGAGGAGCGATGGAGGCTTCGGGGCTGGATGTTCTGGGGGTGCTTTATCCCCCCACTTGGGCTTGTTTACACCCGAGAAGGGGTGGAGGGCACGCCGCGGTGTTCAGCTCCGCTCCGGTGCTCGCGGATGCGGTTGCCTGACTGTGCTGGTGTAAAAGCCGCAGTAAAAAAAAAAAAGGAGAAAAGAAAAAAAAAAAAAAGCGAAACTTTTTACGTCTCGGGCTGAACTCGTGTAAAGAGTTTAGGCGGTGGTGTGCGTTGGGGAAGACCTCAGCAGTGAGTTTATTCGAAATGTAGTCGGAGGGTTGGTTTTAATGCGCTCGGAAACTCACTTTCTGATTTACGATGAACTTGAAAAGTTCTTTTCTGCGGTGCCTCCCCCCCCCCGTGCCTTGCCAAAGGAAGCGCTTCCTTAACCGGCATGGCCGCGGCAGCGCCGGGTGACACTCGGAGCGGTGACAGGGACTTGGGGTCGCGTAGGAAAAGGGTTTTGTTCTGGACCCGAAGTAACTGTAGGTGGCACAGCAGCTTTGCCGAGCGGGAGGCTGTCCTGGAACAGCTCCCGTGGATCTGTTCTCGGCAAGGATCGCGCCTTCGGATCTCTTCCCTTCCCAGTTTAGCGGAAAAGTTTTTGCTTTAGGTCGGTTCTTCCTTAAAGCTTTGCTTTGCCGCTTTTTCGTGTCTATGGCGGTTGTTCTCGCTCTTGAGTCCTGACGGTGCCACTGGCTGTCCAGCAGCAATGTAAAATCATGGAATGGTTTGGGCTGGAAGGGACCCTAAAGACCGTCTCATTCCATCCCCCTGCCGTGGGCAGGGACACTTTCTACTATCCCAGGTGGCTCCAAGCCCCGTCCAACCTGGCCTTGGACACTTGCAGAGATGGGGCACCCACAGCTTCTCTGTGCAAATATGCGTGTGAACAATCTCCAGGGAATATATACCTTTTTCCTTAAGTTGTTTCCATATTTGCAGGACTTTCTCGTGGATTTGCAGTAGGTGTGAGCGTAGCCTTGTCTCTCCTCTGCCAACCTCCAGCCCCTCAAGTGCTGGAGCTGAAACAACTCCTTGACCCGGGATTTCACCCTTCTCACCTGGGTTGCTCTTGTTGGTTTTGTGGCTGTTTTTTTAGGAGGCTGGGAGGGATGTTAACCCTCCAGTCCTGTCTGCACAGCGACCTCAGTCATTGCTACCACCCCTGTGAGCTGCCGCTTCCCTGCTATCCTCGGGATGCGCTGGCTAACCCATCTCAGCCAGGGTCCTCTAGTTTGGAGACATCTGTGGCTTTTGAACAGTTGCCGCTCTGTGAGGATGATGGACCGCAGAGGAAGTTCCTCTCGGGCTCTCCTGGTGTTCCCTGGCACTTGGAATGCTTCAGCTTGTTTGAATAAATGCACACAGAAAAACGCCAGTTGGGGTTTTAAGCGGAGCCCTCGCTTCACTCACCCCGTGGCATAAGATCTCTCTGTATAAACTCGTAGTGCCTTGACTTCTAGTAAAGCTGTAGTAAATCATTTAAGGCTGTAAACAGTTATTAAAACAAGATTTAGCTCCGTGTTGAGTCAGTGTGAAAGCAAAGATGTCTTTGGGTTTAAAAGGAAAAGGATCCGCAATGAAAGTCTTCTGTATTGGCCTAAAGAAAAGTATCCGTGGGGAGTTGGATATTTCAGCTGAAGGGAGCTTGAGGTAAGAGGTCAGATCTTAGCTGAAAAGTTGGAATTTAATCCATAATTATCAGACAGCCTGGTGCTGTTTAATTTGCTTGTTTGTTCTTGAGCTTGGTATTTCTTGCAGAAGGGCCCGAGGTAAGAATTAGAGTCAAGGTTGAGTTTTAGTTGCCAAGTTGGAATTTAATCCAGAGCTGTCAGGCTTAACCTGGTGCTGTTTTATTTGCCTGTATAAGACAAACCTCAGATTTTGTCCTTGCAGAACTGTGGTGATGCTCTTTATATCTAAAGACAGGTACTAAATTGCATTACCTGGCAGAAAACTGTTTGTTTTGGTGGTTTTTGGAAATTCTAATACTGTGCTGTGATTTAGATGTCTCTGGGAAGCCACAGTCGTTGCTGCCCAAAACCTTTCTATAGCTGTAGGTCTGAGTGGCACTCGAATTATCCCCTCCTAATGAGGAACCACTTCTGGAAAAGTCCTGTTTCCTTATGTAGGATTGCTCTGGGAGTAAACAACACTCGGGACACTTTAATGACTCATCATCATGAAACCATCATCTACCCTCTAAATATGCAAATCCCTGCCAAGCACCCCAGCAGACATCCAGCATGTGTTAAATCCTCCTTACCTTTGCAGCCAGCACCGTGCTTTTGCCTCCAAAGCTGGGTGGGGAGCCTGCTGTGAAGGATACAGTGTGGTTAAAAACTGGGAATGCTGAGGCAATTCTTCAAAGTCTATCCTAATTGGGGTCTGAGATCATGAAGTCTGCCAAGCAGCAGCTCCTGCAGGAGTTTGTGCTGGGACCCGGTGACGCTGAAAAACTCTTAGGTGGTTTGGTTTTTTTTTTCCCTTTTAATTTTACTGCAGTATAACTTTCTAAATATGATCTGGGCTAAGCTCCTCATAAAGCCTTTCTGCAGAGCACGGTGACATGCTGGCCCAGGGCAGAGCACTGCGGGCTCCTGCATCTGTCAGTGCTGGCTTTGATATCAAAGAGCTTTGCTGTCACTTAGAACTCCATGGGTTTTGCTCTTCCCTCTTTCTAAATTCATCCCTGGCTCTGACTTGCAATTAAAACCAGCAGTGCTGAGGACTTCAGTCTTCCTCTGTTGCTGAAGAAAGGTCTGCAAGCTCCGATGAACCAGTGGGAGCTGTGATTTGGGTAAGGAGCAGAGGGAAGAGTCCCGTTTCAATCCTCAGAGATGCCCTGCTGAAAAACTGCAAGAAGATGGGGAGAAAAGCATGAAAACCTGGCCACTGGAGTGGGCAACACTGACTCTTTTTTATTTTTGTGTTGGGTGAGAACTTTCCTTCCCCATATGTGCTTTTGGGTTCCCTGGGTTTGAAGGGCCTGAAGCAAGTGGCAACAAGAAGGGTTTGTGGGGCTGTGGCTGCCCTGGGAGCATCCCATGGTGAGATGGATTTGAGCAGTGTTAATGTGGGCTGTGGTAGGGGGAAAACTCAGATTTGGAGCTGGTGGAGAGCAGATCTCAGCTGGTTGATGGATGGTTGAGATGGTTTAGAGCTGGGCAACCTCTGTCTCAGGGTGTTACAGTGAGGGTTGGAGTGAGTTATCACTGGGTGCTCCCCACTCCTGGGGGCACAGGGGTGGAAATTAGGAGGATGGAGCTGAGGACGAGGTGACCTTCTTCCCCTTGTGGTGCTGGCACCCTGCTCTCACTTGGGCTCATCCCCCTGGGAAGAGACACCCCAGGGGACGCAGTGTCAGGCACCAGGTTTATTCTCCTTTTCCTCTCTCCCGCTGCCATCTCCTTTTCCAGGAGTTAAACGCCTCTTCCCCCTGCTCCGAGCCTAATTGCGTCCCCGGGGCTTAACACGCGTGCGTTTGTTTTATTCAACGTGTTGGCTGTTCCCACCGGAACAGCTTGATTTTTTTTTTTTCTCCTTTTTTTTTTTTTTTTCGGGATTGGGCTTTTTTTTTTTTTTTTTTTTTTTTTTTTGCTTATTGTGCACAACAAGCTCCTGCACAAGATATTCGCTGGGGGGGGGGAGGCGGGGAGGAGGAACTGTAGTAATGCCAATACTCCTTGAATATTATAAACCTGGCTTATCAGCCCGACGCAGAGCTGGAATTTGTCTCTTCCTGTGCTGCATCTCTGCTTTCTGAGAGGGGCGTTTAAATACAGGCTGGAGACGCTGCTTTTCCAGTGAGCTCTGCTGGGCTGTGACAGCAGCAGCGGGGCTGCTCCGGAGGCTTTATTTTGTATTTTATCTTTTTGTTTGTTTGTTTGTTTTGCACTAATTCCTTCTCCAAAGAGGGAACTTCTCTGGGAGAAGGCTCCGAGACTGCATGTCCCACCAGTACCCAGGGAAGGAGGCGAAGGGGGACGCGGTTTGCTTCGTACCTGGCTCTCCTCTCTTCTCTGTCCTGATGGAGCCGGCGCCCTTTTGCTACCCCCGGCTCACCTTCCTGCGCTCGCCCTACGGCCAGTTTGGGGACAGCGCTGGGGGCTCTTCCCAGGATTTAGCCCAGTGGCCGCAGCGTTTGTCCCAGAGGTGGAGCAGGCCAGTGGACGGTGCGTGACCGGGGCTGGGGACTGGGGTGGCACGAGGTGGCAGAGAAAGCCCAGTGAGAGTTGAGGAGGCTTTGGAGATGGTGGGTCGAGAGGCAGGTAGGACTCGGTGGGTGGGTTGGTGTGGTTGTGTCGGTGCAGGTAGGGCTCTGGATGAACTGGTGTGGTTGTGTCGGTGCAGGTAGGGCTCTGGATGAACTGGTGTGGTTGTGTCAGTGCAGGTAGGGCTCTGGATGAACTGGTGTGGTTGTGTCAGTGCAGGTAGGACTCATTATGTGGGTTGGTGTGGTTGTGTTGGTGCAGGTAGGACTCGGTGGGTTGTTGGGGTTGTGTCGGTGCAGGTAGGGCTCTGGATGAACTCGTGTGATTGTGTCGGTGCAGGTAGGACTTGATGGATGAATTGGTGTGATTGTGTCGGTGCAGGCAGGACTCAGTGGGTTGGTGTGGTTGTGTCAGTGCGGGTAGGGCTCTGGATGAACTGGTGTGGTTGTGTTGGTGCAGGTAGGGCTCTGGATGAACTGGTGTGGTTGTGCACACTCCTCTCGGACCTCTCCTGGTCCAACAGCTTGTCACTGCCAACTCCACCAAGCTCCGGTCCCTGCTACACCCAGGCTGGCCAGGGAGGGCTGATAAACAACCTCAGCACGGGGGAAAAATAAAAATAGAAACTGATCTGAGCCAGTCTTTTGTTTCATAAGCTGGTTCACTTACTGAAATGAATCCGGCAGTGTTTGAAACCTGAAATACCTGCTGGAGGCTCGTTTCACCTTCAGGGTTGGGATGCTGTCAGCTCTGGCCTTTAGACTGTTGTTAAAGGTATCAAGTGTGGGCACAGAGGAAGGTATTAAGGTTTTTCTAATGCTGATGTGTCTCATTACAAGGAATTACCTTAAAATGTCAGTTTGGTTCAAATTTTTCTTTAATGTAAAAGAATCTATATGGGGATACTTGGTAAATCCTGCTGGTTTAGGAGCCGAGCTCTGCTGTAAGTGCTGATCCTAAGGATGGGAGTCTGGACTTCCCATAAAACTTTTTGGGTGAGGGCATCAGGCTCAATGAGGTGAAGTCCTGAGCAGCCTGATTTCTCTTTAAAGGTGGTTTTTCCTGGAGCAGGGATTGGGAATAGAGACCTCCCAGGGTCTCTTCCACCCTCAACACTTCATGAACCACGCTGTGCTTCCTTTGCATCATATTACCAGTTGGAATGTGATGGGTCTCACCTGGAAAAGCTGGTCAGGTGGCATGCAAAAAAAAAATGGAGGAGACTGGATGAGCAGTCTCGGCAGGGAAAATGCGTGGGAGGTGTTTAAAAACATGCATTGCCTGTGGTTTCGTGCAGCGGAAACAAGTCTGTGGCAGGGACTGGAGATGGGGGTATGAGGCTCTGACTGAATCCCTCTGCTGGAAGTGATGCCCCTTCCCGAGCCGGGTCCTGCCTCTCCTTGCTTTGCTCCGGGAAACGTTTGCTGCCTCCTGGTAAATATCTCTGGGAATTTTTTTTTTTTTTTTAACTGAAGTCACAGTAATTGTCAGAGTTACTGTAGGGGAGCGAGCCAGCCTTGCCAACATTTGGATAATGCACCAGTTTATTTCTGTCTTATTCTTTTAGGGTTCTGCCTTTTCTAAGGCTGAATTGACCTTGCTTTGGGGAGTTTGGGGGTTTTTTCCTTCTGGTTGTTTGTTGTTGTTTTTTTTTTTTGGCCAGCATAGACCGTTCCTCCGGGTTTTAAATATTCAGCTGGGGGAGCCTTGGCTTATTGTGATGAAAATCTTGAATTGTAAGGAAAGTGAAGCAGTAGAATAGGCTGGAGCAGAGGGGAGAGGATGTGGCATCTTCCCTCCAAAGCTTTTTAGGTCCAGCGCTGGGCTGAGAGTTTTGGATACAAGTCTCCTCCGATGAGGTGAGGT
Organism: Manacus candei; assembly: GCF_025592945.1. NCBI lineage: Eukaryota > Metazoa > Chordata > Aves > Passeriformes > Pipridae > Manacus > Manacus candei. Next base: position 13,878,641 of record NW_026138096.1, on the reverse strand, counting down.
CTTTCAGCTTTATTTTCTAGGAGTTAGAGCACAGACTTACTGCCCTGTTTCTCATTCCCATATGCAGGCTGCTCATTGAATTCATGCAGTAACCCTTGCACTGCTGCCTGGATAAACCACCAGAGCCCAGCAGTCGGGCAGGCAGCTGTATCTTTAAGAAATTTGCTGTATCTACCTTTGAGCAGCAGGTTTCACCCCCCCCCCCCCCCTCTTCTTCGTGCATCTTCACATCCTCTGGCTTTCCCTGTACTTCTCTCTGTAAGGTACAGCATCTTCTCACTTCAGTTGAGCCTGGCTGCCACAAAGCTGGCGGGTTTTTTTAAGGAGGAACAGGAGCTTTCTCCCTACAGCATCCAGCAAAACTCTGCGGCTCCCAACCGCTGGGTCACTTTAATTATCCTGCTTTTCCTCCTCGCTGGCAGAGGCGAAGAGCTCCGGGAGGCGGCGGGATCTGGGTTGGCTGGAGGAGAAATCCCAAATCCCGGCTCTCGGGGCGGTCGGTGGCATGTGCAGAGGTTGCCGTGCAGGTGTGTGGAATTAGCGGCTCCCGGCTTGGAGAGAGCCGGGATCGAGGAGCCCATCTGGGAGCTAATGGGTCGCGCTCTCACTCCACCCATCCGCCGCTCGCCAATTGGAAGTGAGGGGGAAAGATGCCCTGGATGGATTAACGCTGGAGCCATAGGAAAAGCACGAGCCGCCGCCGCTGCCTCGGCCACCTGAGCGAGTGGGATTTGGGAACAAGTGTGGTGGATCCCGGGGGGGAGCGGCCGGGAGGGGACTGGAGCAGCATCTCTGTTAAAGGAGTAGTGCAGGTAAGTTGTGGTCTTACAGAGAACCTCCTCAAACTGAAGCACTACTCTGTTGCTGGGCGATGCGTTTGGACAGGAAATCTAAAAAAAAAAACAACAAAAAACAAACCAGCCCTTCCAGCTGTTGAATTATTAAATTCGCTAAAGTAAGGCAGGGCTTGATGCGTTTTCAATGGGCTTTGCTGCTTAGTGATGATATGTGTTGCCTGTGCTGGGTGTCTGCTGTGTTTAAGGATGGAGGATACCTCCTGAATTCCATTTACATTCACCAGAGTGCTGGATTTCAGGGTTGGAATTCAGTTTCGAGGTGAGCACAGGAGAGCTGCTTACCTGTTTCTGCTTTTTTTCCCCTCTTAATTAATGCTGAAACATCCCTGTCTGTGAGGCTTTACATGGTGATGTTTCACTTGGGGAAAACTGAGTGAAGACAAAATGCATGTTTATAATGTCTCTTAAATGCTCACAAACATCATCCCTGTTGCTGTAGCCATGGGAGCCACGTAGATGAACCATAAACAATGTCCTAATGAGTGGCATTATCTCCTGGAGTGCCAATCTGCAATTATTTCATCACTGGACTGGGGCATTTTTTGTTTTGGATTGATGATGGACGGCAAAATGGGATCTGGTGCTGCTGCCTCTGCCCCCACCTGTGTTCCTGTGGTCACTGATGTTGTTTCATGGCTGCTAAACATGGAAAACTGTGTGGGGTGATTGGTGTTATCCTGCTGAACCTGCTGGGAATTGCAAGCCTTGGTTTTGAGGGGATGGTTGGGGCTGTGGAGTGCAGCTGTGTTGCCATTTGGGTCTCCTTTGGGCTGTTCTCATTTTCCATGGCAGGAGGAGGTTTTTGTTTCTTTCCGTGTCTTGATTGGAACCACAACTGAAAATGTGTTTGTTGATCAGGTGGCTTGGGCTCAGTGCTCTGCTTCCATTTCTAGTAGAGATCTTGGGTTTGGCCTAACTCCTGGTTTTGTGGGGGTTAGAGCTGGTCCCCTGTTCCATCCAGCTGCCTTTTCAGGAGTGGTGGTGGGAAGGGGCACAGAAATAACTTTGCTGGAAGAGCTTGGAGCAGCCACTGCTGCATCTTTACCAGCCATTTTTATCTCTGTTGGTGATAAGATAGAGGGGGAGAAAAACTTTATGAAAATGCACTTTGTTCCAAAACATGACCCTGGCACCCCGGGGGGAAGATGCTATGGTGTGAGACTGGTGGTGCTGCAGCATCTCTTCTACTTGACCCCAAAGAAGGGCTTAGAGCTACTAGTTTACACCTCAGTGCTGCTTAATTTTTACGGTATTTACACAGTCGAACCACTCCAGGGAACAGCTTCCTTCCTCTGAATAGCCCCAAGCAAGGAAAACGTTGACAGGCTGTCTCTTAACCATTTTTGCATGTTTTACACAGTGCCACTGCAGATAAGTGGCAGGAGGTGGTCTCTGAAAGACCTGCCTGTGCAAGGAAGGCGTTTGAGCAAAGAAAAAAATACCCCAGGCACCTTTTCAAAGCCATATTCAACCCTGACCAAGATTTGGGGCTATTGCAGTGTCTATCCTTTTGGATTAAGAGTGATGAGGTTTCTGATACGGCCCTGCAAGGGAAGGAGCTGTCAGTAAGAGTTAATGCTTTCTAAATTATTTAAATGTTTCAGGAAAAGTCTGCTGAGGAGTCTCAACTGGTCTGTTCTTGGGCCTTTGCCAGCTTGTGGGATCTCTGGAGGTATTGGCTTTCACTCCTCTCCATGTAGCACCGAGGCAAGAAATCCTTGCGAGCCTTAAATCACTTTTTTTAGAGGGTCCAACAAAACAAAACCTCTTCAACCTCAAAAAAGAAAAAAGGGGAGAACAGCTCAGTAATCTGCCAGCTGAATCCCAAAGGGTTGTTGTTCCCTTGCTGCTCAAATTGTCCTGCTGGCCAAGAAATCCACTGGATGGGGATTAGAGATCCTGTGTTAGGAAAGCAGCTTCATGACTCTGGATTTACAGGGTGGCTTCCTCTTGCAGCTCACCTCTGGGAGGCACCCTCGGATATTAATTGTTTGGGTGGGCTAAATTTTGATGAGTCAACCTGGGCGGTAGGCTGCTCCTGGAAAATCCAAACCCGAGTGTGGATGGGGTGGTTCTGTCAGGGGAAGGTCTCTGGGAGCTGTCACTGCTGCACCCAGTGACTTTTTATTCCGTGGTTTTATTGCACTGGCTGTTCTGGAGGGAGCTGGGGAGGGGATGAGGGCGGGAGGGAACTGTTCGGTGCAGCCAGGAAAAGGTTTTGAGAGCAGGCATTTGTGATCCCTGAGCCTGTGTGTGGGTGTGTGTTTGCCTGGGAGGGAGCAGGCAGGAGGATGCTTCCTGCTTTATCCTTCCAATATGATGCTTTATTTTCACAGGCAGCCACTGTGAAAATGAGTTCTGGGGTTTCATCTGCCAGAGTGGCCGTGGCATAACTTAAGACCTCCTCACACCATTTCCCTTCCTCAGGGGAATATCCAGCTCCTTGCACACAATCCATGATTTGATTCCTTTAGTGCCTGCTGAGCCTCAGAGCTGTAAAAAGTTGTGTTTTCTGCCTGGATCAGGGCTGGGGTGTTGGGGAGGTCACACTGTGATGGGGGACACTGTTTAGATACATCCATGGAGCAAAACTTTATATCCAGGTGACTTGTGCACCTTGGGATAACCCTGGGAATGACAAGAGAACTGGTGCTGTGTTCTCCAAAATTCAGAGAAATGGGATGCTTCCAAGGGGTGTGGTGTTTAGTTTTGATAATCCAGACCTCTTAGCCTTAAAAATGTGTATTTTTGGGCAATGAAACCCTCGTGGGAAGCAAAGAAATAGTGATAATCTTTTAGGGATGTTTTGAGTTGGAATGCAGGGGGAAGAAGGTATTGGCTTTGCACAGCATCTGTGCAATTCTGTGGCAAGAGGAGTGTGTTAAACATGAATAATTCTTTAAAACTGCCTTTGACAGAAACATCCTCTCCTGTAAGGTTTGCTAGAGGACATGTTTGTACATAAGGAGGGCAAAACCTGTGTCCCTGCAGGTCTGAGTCTCTTGGATAAAGCACCAATTTGCCATTGGACTGGGCTGCTTAAAAGCACCTTCCTCCTCTGTGTCTGCTCTGAGCAACACTGTCTTCTACAAGCTTACTGAAGAGGCTTTGGGGTAGCTTTAAATCTTCCTGGGGCGTGACCATCTTCTGAGCCTCTTGAAAGCAGTTTAGAAGTTGATTTCTCGTAGGTATTTGCATGCAGACGATGTTTTAATGGACCCATTTAGGTAAAAGTCTCCAGTAAATATCCCTTTTTTATTGCCAAGCGGTGCCAGCACCAGTTTTATTGCTGAGCAGTGCCAGCACCTGCTGGTGCCCCATCCTGCTGCCTGTGCTAAATCTCCAGGCAGGCTGTCCATCCTTCCTTCAGGGGACGAGCCTGGCAGTGGCTTGGCAGCTTCACGAGGAGGAGGATGAGCTGAGGGAAGTGGGGAGCAGCAGGTGTGGGCAGAGGGGAGCCTGTCCTTCCAGTGGGGACCAGCTGGAATGTGCCCTCGGGCTTTTAACGTGCTGACTGATACATCACTGACTCTCTGCTCCTCTACTGGTGCTGTAAAAAACGGTCTTGGGGAGATATTGAGGCATCTGTGGTGGGGATGTGGATGTAACAGGGGGGAGGAGGGATCACAGCTGGTGCTTTGTGGAGCTGGGCAGCCTGTCCTTCCAGAGCCCTTCCCTGCAGCCCTGCCACCGAGGGGGAGAAAGGATAAATGGAGGAGGGACAGGGCTCTGCTGTGCCTTGGGAAGGAAGGGGTTTATCCCCCATCAGGTTCTGCTGAGGCTGGATGTGTGTCTGCACTGAGAAAGGGGCAACTCTGCAGTGAAGAGCTGTCCCTGAGCTGATTTTTGACTCAGCCCTTCGAGGAAAAAAACTCCCTGGAACTCCCAGTGCTGATATTTCCCATTTAATCACTTACAAAAGGTCTTTTTACCCCTCTTGAGTCATTTCTGTTCTGTTTTCCTTTGCCATTATCAATATGTTCTGGGGAGAGGGCAGTGTTTGGGCTTGCCACAGGCAACATCATCCACTATTTACCAGGCATTTTCCTGCCTGAGTATTAACAGTCATCCCTTACTCATCTTACACTTCCTTGAATTACAGCCATCAGTTTTGAAACCCTGATTTCTGTGGTTACTTTTCTTTGTTTTTGGTGGGGGTTTTTTGTTTTGTTTTGGTTTTTTTTTGTCAGGGTGTAGAGAAAAAACAAGTCAAATCTCCAGCTCTTGCCCTGTCTGTTGGTTGTGACTGCCCAGAACAGCAGCACAGGGGCATATTCTTATCTCACAGCCAGCATGAGCTGTGCTTTCCCCAGTGTTCTCCAGCTGAAATATCCAGGGCTCGTGGGGAGGAATCAGCTGCTGGAGGTGTAGATAGAAATGAGAAGTGGCAACTTGAGGCAGAATAGCTTTTCATGTGCTGCTGTCCATTCTTTCTTGCTGACTTGCCTGGTTTTAAATAATTTGCAGGGAATGTCTCCACCAAGAGACCACACTGCTTGGTTCTTCCCTGAAAACTCCCAGAATCTCGTGTTTTAAGAGCACAAGAGAGGCTCTGTGGGGAAAAACCACTGTAGTTTTGATATATTTGGAGCTGATCATCTCGTCAGTGTTATCAGATTTGCTGCTTGTCAAGCTCTTGTCCTGTTCTGCTGTGATACAGTTGTGTTATTAAAGGAGTTTGAGGCTTCCTCATCCTCCTCCAGTTGAGCTCTTGCTGCACACAGATATTTTTAAGCTCAGTTGCAGGCTCCTTTCAGTCACTGCTCCACATAATTAAAAAAAAAAAAAGTCCTCCTCTCTTGCAGGTTTCCCCTGGGATATTATTTCTCATGTGTGTGATTTTTCTCTCAAGTCTGTCTGTGCTTGTGCTGACTGGGGAAGGTGGAGGGGAGCAGCATCCTTTGGTTATTGGGTATTTAAAGCACATAAATTGGGGCTCTCCCCCCTGCCCCAAACTGCAGGAACCTGAGTGCAACTGCCTGGTGCCTTGTCCTGGGATGTTAATTAATGCTGGGGTGGAGAGAACAAAGAATAAGAAGTGATCTCAGAGTTTAATATTGAACACCAGGTCTGGTGGAGCCTTGCACAGGGGAAACTGCATCATTTCCCACTGGGATCAAAGCCTTGGATGAGACAATGCATTTGTCCAACCTGGAATTGGACCTGGATCTGTTTGAGGGGATGCAAAACTGCAACGCTGCCCACTGTGCAATTGGGTGCCCAGCTGTCTGATGGACACTGGCTGACAAACTCCTGGAAATCAACTTGTAGTAGCCAAACTTTGCTTCAAAGCTAAAGCCCTGAATGTCTTCTGGGAAGCAGATTTCTTTCCAGTTATCCATCCAGGTTCATTCTGTCACAGTGAGAACTGGTAATTCTTCCTGGAAGGAAATGGGGAAAGTCTAAAGGCTTTTTCAGCTGAATAAGAGATTTTTTTTTTTTTGTGGTGACTTCTCTCTTGGACACTGAAATGTTTTGCTTTATCAGCTTGAAGGCAGGACATTGCACATGCTGATGAGTTTTTGATGAACTTCCTGAGAGCTCCAGTAAAATGATTTTGAAGATGTGGAAATGGAATTTGTGGGGAAAGTAGTGCCTGCCCCATCCCTGGAAGTGTCCAAGGCCAGGTTGGATGGGGCTTGGAGCAACCTGTGGTAGTGGAAGGTGTCTCTGCCCATGGCAGGGGGTGGAACTGGATGGGCTTTAAGGTCCCTTCTGATGCAAATTCTGTGAAATTGGGATATTGAGCTCACCCTGAGTAAGAGGTGATGAAGGTACCTGATGTTTTCTGATCAGTACTTGTGGGGTAACCAAATTCTCCAGATGTACAGCCTGAGAGCTGCCAGTATTAAGGAGTCTGCAAACAAAAACGTTTGCAGTTTCCAATAACCCTCTCAAACTGCTGTTGTCTCGAGGTAAACTCCAATTAAATATCAAACCACCAAAACTGTGAGAGATTTACTGTAGAGAAACCCTAAAAACCAAAGGCTGTGGTACTGCTGATAGAAAGCCTGTTGCAGAGCTGTGTTTTACTTCAATATAAGGCTTGTGCTGCAGAGGGCTGTTTACTTGGAAGATGCCAGCAGTAGAACATTGTAATTGAGTTACCCAAGTATCCAGAGAATGTGTTTTTATTCATAATCCAACTAATATTGCAAGGCTCCAGAGAAGAACTTATTACTAACTTTAAAACAAGAGAGTTGAAATGGGTTATTAGATCTGAGACACGGTGCCCACAGGAATTTAATAATGGAGGATGGCAGGGTTGGGGCTTTGTTGTTCAATGTAAATGTAAAAATGATAAGAATGTCAGAAATCAGGAAATATACCCACTTCTTGTCTGCTGCTTCCCACGGTGGATCATCTGGTGTTGTCCCAGACCTACGACAAAGCACCTTAAACAAACAGCAAACTCAACTGTGCTACCAGTTGAAAAGTAAACTTCATATGTAGGTCTGGTGGGAGGTGTCCCTGCCCATGGCAGGGGGTTGGACTGAGATGGTCTTTTAGCTCCCTTCCAGCCCAGACCATTCTGTGAGTCTGAAATACCTCTGCCCTGGTGGCTCTTGGGGTCGCTGCCACTGCCTCAGCTCCAAGGGGAGTTGCTTACTCAGGAAATCTTAAGCTGAATCCTTGAGTCTGAAGAAATAAGCTTTGTTTTCTCTTCTGCAGCGCTTCAGGTCGTCACTTCTACCTTTGAGTTCAGTGCTCAGAAAGCTCAGAAATTTTCCTTTTGAAGAAGAAACTAAGTAGTGACACTGTGCCTTTCCAATTTAGTCTCATTTAATAGACATCCCTGCAGGGAATAAAGTGGGGTGGCAGTAGAAACTTTATTTGCTGGAGTAAATTAACTCTTGAAAATGAAGAGCACGGCTTAAATTGTCAAAAGAGCTTAAAATTGTGCTTTTTGGCAGATAGTGGAAGGTGGCATCTTGTTCTGCTTTTGGAGGGAGAGCAGGTGGAGAGTCTGGTTGTCCTTGTTGGTGTTGAGTGAGAGAGTCTGGAGAACGAGGACATGGTGAGAGATGCTGAGGGCACAGGAATGAGAGTGCTGTACATCTCAGTTCCTTGGGGTAATGCTTTCTAGCTTTGTCTCTAGAAGCTTGACCTTGCTGAAATTTGCTTGGATTTTTTTCTTTTTTTTTAATTGTTGAAGTCTTTGAAAGAAAACCTGGCTGAAGGAACCAACAGGGTGGCTTTGGTGGGTCTGAGGGACGCGGTGTGAAGGTGGAGAGGGGGAACTCCTCAGCCTTTGCGGGCTGGAGGAAGATTTATTCTTCATGGAAACGCTCCTGGAACTTCAGGCAAACCCTGGAGCCGTTATCATGTTGATCCCTGATGAACTGGGAGATTTGTGTTCCTGCCCAAGCTTCCCAAAGCCGAACACTCGCATCCATGACTGTGGTGTTTTATAACTGCCCCGTGGTCGAACTCTTCTAATTTCCAGAGTGGAGGTGAGGTGGGGAGAGGAAATGCAGGTTGGTGTGTGGTCAGGTGGGTATGGACCTGATTGCTGGAGGAAAGAGGGCTCTGCACAACTCAAACCCATTGCTCCTGTCTCCAGCAAAACATGGCTAAGGAGTCAAGACCTTGGATGTTAAATCCCATAAGCCTTGTGAGAGAGGAGGCAGATGGAGCTGCTGATGTGTTTGTCTTGCTGGCTGCTACTGAGCCTGCACTTAAGCACAGCCTAGCTGGCCTTGGCCTTAGGTAGCATCCATTAGCATAAGGAATGCTTACTTCTGCTGAACTCTGGGAAATATGGGGAGAAAAAAGGGATTGATGTGAAAGGAGGAAAGAAGATATTCATTGAAATCCCCCCTGAGATCTGTCTCTGTCGTTCTGCTTGGTTAAAAACTTGAGGTTGTTCAGCCTGGAGAGAAGAGAAGGCTCTGGGGAGACCTTACTGTGAGATTTTAATGCTTAAAGGGAGCCTAGAAGATGGATGGAGGCAAGAGTTTTTAGAGGGGCTTGTTGTGATAAGACAAGGGGTGATGGTTTTAAATTAAAAGAGGGTCAATGTAGATTACAGATAAGAAAATTTCGTACAGTGAGGGTGGTGAGGCACTGACACAGATTGCTCAGAGAGGTGGTGGATGCCCCATCCCTGGAAATATTCTAGGTCAGATTGGACAGAGCACTGAGCAGCCTGATAGAGTTGAACACGTCCCTGCCCATGGCAGGAGAGTGGGACTTGATAACCTTTAGAAATCCCTTCCAACCCGAATTATTCTATGAAAAACTTGGGTGGGTGTTGTGTTCTCTGTATTCTCAGGGAAGGAGCAGACGATGTAGCCCCCAGTTCACCCTTCCTACCTCCCACTCTCCTGCTGAATCCCTTGACCTTTCAGCCAGTCCCATCCCTCCCTGCCTGTGTCTGGGCTCGTGTAAACACCCCATCACCTTTTCCCTCCTGGGCAGGTTCCTGCTGTTCAGTGCGTAGCCCCTTCCGTGGGGAGGGGTGTAACAGCTTTTCCAAAGGCGCCAACAAGGCTGTTTTGGAAGTCTGAGTTGGGTTGGTGCTGTGGGACAGCATTATGTTGGGAGAAGACAAATTGCCAGGGCTGGATTTCTGCCAGGACATAGTAGGGTGAACGCCTGACTCTCTCTCTTTTTTTTTTTTCCTTTCCCAAACGTGCCATTGCATCTTTAATTACAAGGTTAAGACCTCTGTTTTATGACTCATCTGAAAAAACAGCACCTCCAACATAATTGCCCGAGCGTGTTGCCTGGGGGACTGTTGCTCATTAGTGACTCAGAGGGACGAGTGCCACCTAATGAAATGGCACTGCCTGCTCTAACACCCCAGCCTTGCCCTTTTCATGCCCAGTCCAAGCAGCCACCAAAGTAAAGGTGGTTATGGTGGTTTTTGTGGTGACTTCTTGCTCAGAGACTGAAGTGTTTTGCTTTATCAGCCATGTCAACCCCAGGCAATGCTGCAATGTGGAAGAAATTTCCAAGGAATAAACCAAGCAATTCCTGATCATTAGACATCATCAACCTGTAGGAATAGCTGTGTTCAGTTAAAGGAAAAACCAGGTGTCTCATTTTGCCCAGTGAAGGATGAACATGTTACTCCAGGCTCCCTCAGAAGCCATAACAGGAGGGAGAAATGGATATACCATCCTGGTGGGAATGTCGGTTCCTTGGGTAATCCATTTGTTTGTTTCCCTGAAATACGTAAATGCAATCATTACACAATAAGAGCCTCTTTAAAGAACTTTCCTTTGATCATTAGCATGCTAATCAGTCTGGATGGATCTTCTCCTTCCCTTCCAGGTGGAGGGAAACAATTGACTCGTGTAATGGGTGCCCCTTGGCCACAGTTTCGGTGCCTTTGTTCCTCCGGCCCCCATTGTTCTGGGATGAACTTTGGAACATTGTGTTTCTCCCGTGGACCAGACACTTGAATTGCCCTCTGGTTTATGTGCTGGCTCTCTCTTTAATGGTCATCAGGGTGTCCCTTCAGGAACCTGCCCAGCCAAGTGCTGTCAGTGGTGACAAGTGTCACAAGGGCTGGAAGGTGCTGCCGTCAGTCAGTGGCGTGACTTGTATCCGCCTGGTGCACAAAGGCTCCCGGGGGACTGGGATGAATTATGATGCTTCCGAACGGGGCACCACTGTAAAAAGGGAATAAAAAAGCCTGCTATCTATCAGCCAAAAGTTAGGGGGTAGAGAAAGAAGGGGCTTTGGGAAACAAGCCTCGTACCTCAAAGGGAAAGCAGGAAGCCTAATCTGCAGAACAATAAGGCAGGCAAAGCCTCTTTCCTTGTTGGCCCAAATTCATCCCAGGCTTGCGTAGGTAATGTTTGATTAGCCTGATGAAGTGGGGAAAGACAGAGCAAGCCTATTCCTCTGTCTGATTGCATTTTGGCCGGGAAGAAGTGTGTAAAGAGGCAGCATTGAGCAGCAGGTTTCTGAGGGACCGCCTGGGTGACTCTCGCTCAAGGCTTGGAATCCAGAGCTCTGTTCTCTCCCTGGAAAATGGGCCATGCACCTGTAAGGGAAACCTGGTGCTTCTGCCCACCCAGGCTGAGCTGTGCCAGGCTGGGTTTGGGTGCCAGGCTGGGTTTGGGTACCAGGCTTTGATCACACCTGAAAGCAGATGCTCCTGTGCTATTTTATCACCCAGAGATGTTCAATACCCACCTGGCCAGCAGTGTCCTGCAGGACTGACTTGCTGACAAAAAGCTTGTTCCACATTAAGCTGTGGGGATTCGTTCCTGGTGCTCTTGTGTTTGTGGCTTCACTCTTGGTCAGTGTCATTTCCCAATTTGGCTTCCTTGTGAGACCCTCTTGGTGCAGATGGTGTTGCTGCAGGACCCCAGTCAGGAAGTGGGCCAAGGAAGGCTGAAGTGTTCTGGGGCTTATCTCCAAGTGCCAAGCACTGTTTTGGGGATATCCTATTGATTAGGAGCAGCAGAATAGGATGTGAAGTCTAAATTCTCATCTAAATTGACTTTTTTTTCCCACGTTTAAAATTGTTTATTTTATTGGAGTGTAAGGTACAACCTGGACTTTGTTATGGTTTGTATTTTTTTTTATAAAAACTTTTTAGATTATTAGCTTGTATTTTTTTTGCCATATTTATTCAGGTTTGATAGATACTGAGATGATCAGGCTTATCCTGAAATTTTGTCTTATGTTTTGTGGTCCCAGTCCAAGATATCTGAGACTTAACTTTTTTCAAGTGCTGCCTGTGGCTGTACTGGAAAGTTCTGGTAAATACTAAAGTCAATCAACTTAGTTTATTAAAAGGTTAAAGTTGGGACATTCTGATGTCTGCAGTATTTTGGGAGTGACTTTCTGCTGTAATCCAGGTTTGCAGTGAGTTTAGCAGGAAGGTGAAAACATCCAGAATTTTGATGATTCTTATGTTTCCTTTTTTTCTACCTTTTTTTTTTCCAGAGTCCCCACCAGCAGCGATGTCAAGAAATGGATACTTCTTTGAAGAGAGTGGCAAGTATTATTTGACTTTTTTGTCCACAATTCCACCTTGTTGGAGGGAGAGCTGCACTACAGGGGGAGCTGAGAACTTGAACTGGGGGAGAGAGAATCCACTTAGCTTTTGAGTGTGGTGTGAAAACAGTCTCGTGTGGTGGTTGTGTCATCTCATACTGGGAGCAGACTCCGTGTTTTCAAATCCTGTAGATGTTTGAGATAGTCAAGCAGTAAATAATCATCTCCACATTGTCATCAGTGACTATTCTGGGTGGCTCCTTGTTTTTCAAGTCCTTTCATGATGTTTTCCTGTCATACAGCCTGGCAGGTGTATTGGCTCATCTCTTTTTCTGGAGTGGGGATCGTGTGTAGGTGTTGGATCCCTTTGGGGACATCCTGCCACGGAGCATGTTGGTGGTAAATGTTGGATGGCTCTGGCAGATGCAGCTTTTAGCACAAAGATTTTTTTTTTTTGTTGTTGTTCTTTGAAGCAAGATTCAGTGGTGGAATTTCAAAACTTGTATCATCTGCCTCAACGAAGGTGACTGAGATCTTGGAGATGCTCAACTAATAAAGAGACAAAGTGTCCTGTAATCAAACTTGAAGTGCAGTGAAGCCCCAACTTCTGATTTTGGGGGATAATTTTGGATGGAAGAGGCCTTAAAGATCATTTAGTTCCAACCCCCTGCCATGTGTTTCTCCCAAAATAGCACGTGTAGGGTATTAGGGAGAGATCTTCTTGAGAGTTCCACTCCACTCCAGCCCCTTTAGAATCCAGTCCCTCAGAGCCTGGGGCTTCTTGTCCTTGGAAGTGCTTGGAGCGTCCAGGACTTCCAAATGGTGAGAGGAAAAGACTAAAACTCTCCAGTTATTTAGGCCTGGAGATGCTTGTAGCTGTCACAGGGCTCATCCTTCTTGTTCCAGGGAGCCAAGCCTTGAGTTAAGATGTGGAAGGAGAAGCTGAATGTCTGCCAGGTGTCACCTGCAGAGAATCCAGCACTGCTGGCGGCAGCGATTCCTTTGGCACTGGCTCACTTGTTTTCTCTGAAAGCGTTATATGGAGTCAACTTTTGGGACTCAAAGGATGAAACTGGAAGCAAGTCCTCTCATATCTAGTGGGAGATCTTTTCTGAGTTGCAGAAGGGCAGAAATTAATGCCTGACCTCGGGGAGGTTTTCTGAGGGTATGTGGGGCAGGAGGTCTTGGTAGCCCTACTCCTTCCTTCCACCTCGCTCGTCGCCCCTTGGGATGTGATTAGGGCTTTCTTGAGGACTGGACTCCCCTTTCTTGAGGACTTTCTTGAGGGGGTGATCCAGATTGGGACCTGGAGAGGTGACTAAGCCTCCAGCTTCTGGCTGAAAGCATTGTAAGGGTTTGGTGAGGAAACACTGCTGGTTTTGGAGGTGCAGGACAAAGCTGTGTGTCTTCTGCAGCCACTCAGTTCATCCCAACCCTTCCTGCCCCAGGGAACACAAGCACAGCTCTCTGTCCTGGCATTTTATGGAGCCCTACATGTCCCCTTCCAGGACTCAGTCTTATCTTCCTTGAACTATCCAAATTAAAAAAAGACAATCCAAGAGCAGATCTCTGAATGTTTTTAGAGCACATGTTTGTAGTTGTGGCATCCCTTGTTCAACTCTTTTTTTTTTTTTGGTGCCGTGGTAATTGGCATTTCTGCCCTCTGTTTGTGTTATTACTCAGCTTCCTCCTTTGTCTTAAGGAGGCAGCACCTCAGAGCTGCCAGTGAGGGCTTCATGCCCCTGTGTGTGATGCTTTCCTGTTCCGTTCTTGGGTGGTTTAGGGGAAAGAGGGGGGATGTTGCAAGTTCCTGCTCATCCCACAAGCAGCACCGAGCGCTGCGTTACCAGCCACTGGAAATACAGCGGATTTCTTGGTTATGTCACACTCGGATCTGCTGCTGCTGCTCTTGTTCCTCATCACAAACTGACCTTTTCCAAGGGTTCAGTTGCAGTTGGGTGATGAGTCACCTCGTGCTGCCTGATTTGACGGAGGGTTCGTGCTCCCGCTCGGAGCAGATGGGCAGCACATCTTGCAGGGTGCCAGGAGGGAATATTCCCACTGCTTTGGTGCTCCCTGAGTTCCATATGCTCAGATTCCCTAAGTCTTACCCAAAACTTCATCAGGGCCAGAGGAAACCACAGATAAAGAAGTTACCTTTCCACACAGTTTTAAAACGAACCATTTTGATGTTTAGCTCCATAATCCTTAAACTGCTTCTTGGCACCACTTGTTGGGATCTTCCAGTTCGCTGTGGGCACCAAGAGATGCTCTTGCCCCACCTTTAAAACAGAAAAAGCAGTCCCCTGAGCTCTGTGATGGGAAGGGCAAAGAAAAATTAACATCTTGTTTGATTCTTTTCTTTTTTTTGTGGTACTTTTTTCCCCTTTCTCAGTAGAGAAACATCTTTTGATACTCTTGCTCTGTGCAGAGTGGAGCTCTTCCCTTATCTCCTTCTGAGATCTTGCATATACATATGGCTTTCTGTATCCTTAGTAATTAGGATGTTTTTGTTTCTGAGAATATCTGAGGCTCTGTTCAGAGCCCGGGTCTGTCTTTTGCCAGAGGTAACTTTTTTTTTTTGTTTGTTTTTGTCTTTATTCTTGTGTTCTCAAAGCAGCTGCAGCAATGTTAAAACTTAAAAGCTGAGGCTTCAGTTTTAGTTTAAGTGTTGCAGTGAGGAGGATCTTGGCTGCAGCACCGTAGCAGAGCTTCATAAGAACCTCCTGGATATTTGCTGTTCGTAAAAACTTCAAGTTTTTAATAATTTGTAGCTCTGTTAATTACTCAGGAGCTGAGGAAAAACCCAGAAGGATTTTCTAGTGAACTAATATATGAGTGTTTGGGAAGTTCAGAGGGTTGTTGTGGTCTCAGCCATGTACCATCTTGTTTGATGAACTTCCCAAATTTTTAACCAGTTAAGAAGTTTTCAAAGGAGCCTGTGCCTTCAGCTACAAGTTCCAGTTTGCAGCATACTCTGATTTTTCTGTGGTAGTGGAAAAACTTGCCTGAGAGCCGCTTCTGTGGCTTTTAGTGCCTTGAAGAAGGTAAATTCTTGCAATGTAACTGGGTGGTGGGGATGGAAAGTCAGGTTAGTAGCTCGCTCTATAGAGGCAATATCAAGAGGAAAAATAAGGAAATAAATTTATTCCTGCCCAGCTGGAGGTTTCTGATGGAGAGAGGGATGGGAGCTGTTGGCCACGGTCTGTTTTCAACCCATGTGCATTGTCAGTTTTTATAACTGTCCTCTGTCACCTTGCTGAGGAAAATCCATCTTTTACTCTTTTTTTTTGGTCTGTGGAGCAAACCTCTTGCAGGAGCAAAGCTGGCAGGCCCTGGTGATAATGGGTGTCCTCCTCCCCTCTCCATGTGTGGTTTTTAACTCACCTAAATTTTCCCTGAAGGTCGTTCTGACAAATGAGTTCTCTTCCTGGCAAATTTAAGGGAGCAATGAGGTGACTGTGGAAGCCCAATCCAAACCTGAGGATAACTGGAGTCCTGATGAAATGCAGCTCAGCAGTCAGGGCTCACAATAACTCAGGATCAAGCTCCATGTTTTCTCTTGGCTGCCAAAAATCCTGCACCTTCTGTGGAGGTGGAGGAATATCCAGTGCCTGCTGCAGGTGGATTAGCCCCAAAGTCACAGGTATTACCTGCAAGTGATTAAATTCAGCCAGTATATGATGAGGTTTTTAATTGAGCCAAGAACTTTTCCTGATAAGATGCAAACCCAGAGGTTTTCTAGTTCCTCTTGCAAAACCCACAGGAAGGAGTCCCAGTATCATGCTGGGGATCTCTGAACTGGAGCATTGTTTTAGAGCTGGCTCAACAAATCCTGCAGCATCATTTTTTTTCTTTTTTTTTTTTTTTTTTGTCTTCCAGAGCAAATCCCTCAGTGCTTGGTCTCCTTTGACTTATTAATTGGTTTTGCTGGCACAGTAAATTGCAGTTGTGTTGAAGGGCCCCAAGGCCCCAGTCTGACTTGGGATGTTTGGATATATTTTAGCTGCTTGTTTTTGTTTTTCAGTTTGCAGTTCAGCCTGGTATGTGTGCTGTGGGGGTTTTTTCCTTTTTTTTTTTTTTCTTCTTTTTTTTTATATTTGACTTTATCTGTCTTGGAATTGTTTGCTTAACTAGGAGATTAATCTCAACGTCTTTGTGAAATGAATCCTTTTGCAATGGGTTTTCCCCCACGAGATGTCCAGTTTTCCAGCAGGAGATGCTGCAACCTGAGAGCACAAGAGGGGTGGCTCCCAGGTCTCCTGCAGGTTTTCATTTCTGAAAACTGTCAGGAGGCCTATAATAGAATGAACCCTCCTGATTTCTGAGGTTCTGCTGCAGAGCTGAAACTCCACGTGCTGCTGTGTTTTGTAAAAACAACAACAACAACAAAAAAATAAAAACACTCCACTGAATTACTTGGATTATTCACAACATTTCCTAGAAATCTGGCTGCAAAATACAATACTGGAATTAATTCAACAGTGCCTGGGTGTTGTTTATTTTTTTTTTTTTTTTTTTTTTTGTAGCAGATCAGTTCTTTTCAGTTCTGTTACGAATTATCACTGAAGTGGCAGTGGAAACTTGATGTTCTCCTCTGGCTCTTCATGACAAAAGACTGATTCAAAGTAGGGTTGGGAGGTTATGGTCAACCAGGAGTGGAGGGATGTTGGAGGATACAGGTCTGGTCCTGGTGACTCACCTGCTCTACGCTTTCTACTTCTGCTTTGGATTCTTATTTTTCTTTACATGAGGAGGGTGGCATTTAATCTGTCCTTTTGAAGCCCTCTGAGGGTTTAGGTAATGGATTGACATCATCACAGTAGGTGGTCATTGCTCCAAAAGGCTGCACACCCATCTCTGATGGGCTCCCAGTGACTGATGAAGGGACAGGAACCACCACCCAACACTTCCCTGGCTCTTCTGCCCCTTCAGGGACCCGTGGAGGGGCTGGGATTGGAGGACACTCCTCTAAATCCTGTCTAGGTGATCTACTTGTGCCACCCCAAATTATTTGGTGTGGCTTGAGTTGGAAGGGCCCTCAAAGCTCATCTCATTCCACCCCCTGCCATGGGCAGGGACACCTTCCACTGGCCCAGGTTGCTCCAAGCCCCATCCAACCCAACCTTGGACACTTCCAGGGATCCAGGGGCAGCCACAGCTTCTCTGGGAAACTTGATAAAGGAGTTCTTCTAAACAAAGCAGGATAAACTCTGGGCCCTTCCCAGTTAGTTGTCAGCAACAACAAGGTCTGTGGACACCCCCAGCCCCCCCAGTGGTCTCCTAGGCTGGCACCACCGGGGTCCACGTGGCTGCCACACGACAGGCAAATCTCCTTAGGACAAAACCAGTGAGCTCTGCCAAGGGACTCTCTGAGCTGTGAACCAAAGGGAGAGCTTAAAATTCTAGGGAGCATCCAGCTGTATGCAGAACTGCTTTATTTAATCAGCGTGGCATTAATTTTTAATTTAGAGGGAGAACAGCTTTGCGGGATGTGACTGGAGAAGCAGCCCTGGGGAGGGTGTTGCTGGGTGGCTGCAGCCCTGCAGCCCTTCTTGCCTGTGAAGTGGAGCAATTTGTCAGGAAGGAAGGGATTTTTTTCACGACTCTTGTGATGCAAAGCGATAAGTAACCCCCTAACGTTGAACCTCAGCAGGAATGTGTAAAATTTAGGCAAATATTTACCTGAAAAATGCTGTTTATCAATGCAATTGCTCTCATTTTATCTGAAAAATAATAGAGACTTATTTGGGCAAATGATGATTGTGCTTGAATCAGCATATGATGTGTGACCAAAAACTTACTTTGGTTTGTGTGTGAGTAGAGTACTGTTTAAACCCTTTTTTTCTAGAATAGTGTTCTGATAACCCTTAAAGTTCTTCCAAGTCTCTCCTGAATCCTTCAATTGCTTTATCCCTGCCAATGTTAACTAACTCTAAGGTTACCTAACCTATGGAGGCAACAGGAATCCGTGTTTCTGTGCAGAGTGTAAAGGTCAGAATGGAGGTGGAGGCTTCGTTATTAATTGTTTCCTTTTGCACCCAAAGTTGGGGATTTGGGTATTTTCCGAGTGATGCAGCAAATCTGAGAACCTGCAACACTCAGGGAACAAAGCAAACCCCCCCTCTGATGGCTTAAAGCTAAGGCTGATCACTTCACCTCAGCTTGATTAAAACTTCATGCCCTGCTTGAGAATTAGTGTGTGCTCTTGGCCAGAGCAAGTTGAAAAATCCTTGAATGGAAAAATTAGATGAACTGACTTTTTTTGAGCTTAATGCCACTATCATGACTAGTTTTTAGGTTGATACAGGGCTTAAATCTCTCTTGAGTTTAACATGTTACAGCTGAGCACTGGGGATGCTCAAAGTGCCAGACTGGATTTTAGGGTAATGCCCATGTCCCTGTTGATGCTCCTTTACCTTTAAAAGTTTTATGTTATTATTATTAATTTTATTGTCCTTCTGTACTAGGTCTGTAATTCTTCTGAGAAAATGGATGCAAAAATAGTTCTTCCAAAACAATTTGCTGCCTTCTCTGCCTAAAAACTCACTTCAGAAATCCGAAATGGCTTTTTACACAACTAGCTGAGAGTGTTGGAGTGCCAGTCACAGCTCAAAAAACCTCTTTTAATGCAGCTTTTAACTTCCTGGCTTTTTGAAGAGACTTTCTTGGGAGGAGGGGGCAACTACCACTTGTGTGAAGAAGAGGAGATGCTATTCCATGATTCCAGAAGCTGGGGCTTGGGTTTTTGGCTGAGGGAATAGGCACTGCTGTGCCAACAGGTGCTATAAGTGAGAACAATTTTTCCAGGCTTGGAGGGGTCACTGCCTTGGAAGCCCAGGGTGAAAATCAGGTGTTTCCAGAAAAACTGCTTTGAGTCAGTGGCTCCTGCCTGGGGGTGTTGGTTAAAACACCACAATGGGCTTTGTCACCTCTGAGACACAATGAGAGGATGTGCAGGGGCTGTGGCTGGAATAAGTCTCTTCACCCGGGGTGTGAGGTGATGTTTTTAGTAATATTGCTGCTTTTCTCCCAGGAAATTGAGCCTGATTAAGATTTTTTTTTTTGTTTTTCTTTGCTTTTTTGGAGAAATCTGCAGCCCCTGGGCTGTGAGTGCTGCTCCCACGGAGCAATTAAGCTTTTCTAGGGAACATATCTGATGTGGCTGAAGCTCTGCTTCCTGCAGACTCCCACTCTGCTGCTGTTATTACCCCAGGTTGCAGCTGCCAGGTGCCACTAGAGCTGCTGTGGGAGAGGCAATGCCACCTCTGCTGCAGCTCAAGTCACTGCTGGGCTCTTAAAACCCAGCTCAAAAGTGAAAGAGCTGCAGGGCAGGCACCTTGTCAGAGCTGGGAGAGGGCTGATGGCAGCAGGAGCCTGGAAAGGAAGTGGATTTGAGGAGGCAATGAGAGGAAAGAGAGGAAGCTGTGGATGGAATCTTAGAATCACAAAATGATTTGGGTTGGAAGGGACCTTAAAGATCATTTATTTTCAACCCTGCCTGGGCAGGGACACCTTCCACTGGACCAGGATGCTCACAGCCCCATCCAACCTGGCCTTGGATGGATATTGGGATATTAGAGCAGGGCCAGGCATGAGCTGCAGGGGAAGGGGTGATGCTTTGGAGGGGAATGGCTAGAGGAACCGTATTTATTCCTTTTCTTTTCTTCCCAGCACCTCCATAAAATGGGGGAATGGCTTATTTTCATGTTGCACAGGCTGAGCTGAGGTAAAGGAAGACTTAGAGTAAAGGTATCTGCTGCCTCTGGCTGCAGAGGGTGAGGAGTGGGGCTTGTTCCTGCAGCACTGAAGGATGGTGCTTGCACCCTTTGGTCTCAGGCTCTTTCCATGCTTTTCCATTCCCCTTTGCCATGAGATGGGTCCTACAGGGTCAGGATTGTCCTGACCACATGTTCTTTGTGGTGCAGGAGGGCTGCACTGATCTCAGCCAGCCTTAACTTAGTTCTCAGCTCTGGCCTCTTACTCAGCCAAACCTCTTTGCTCCAGTGCTTTTAGACCATATTTTGGGCTGAAGTGTCACTTGCTGTGCTCAGAACTCTGAGTTGCCCTGTTGTGTAGCTCGTGCCACTTCAGCAAATGCTGCCATCATCTGAAGGTGGCAATCTGCAGTGATGGAGATGGGGAGGCACCAATCTGGAGGTCTTAAACTCCTCTCCAGTCTGTCTGATGGCGATGAAAAGGTATTTAACTCTGCCCTCTGCCTCACTGAAGCAACTTCTCACAGAACAGGCTGTCAAATGTTACCGGGACTGTGGTTCCATATGGAAATGTGACTGATATTTACCCAAACTCTGCAACACCCCCATCAGATCCTGCTCTGAACTTCTGCAGAACACCCATCAGACTTCTGAAGGAAGAGCTTTCCCTTGTGGCATCCTCTACCCTTCAGTCAGCGGGGGTGGCACTTAGGGAGCATTGTGGAATGGGGTGGGAAGCAGCTGCCAGGGCTGGAGGCAGCAACTGAGCTCTGCTCAGGGGGAAGGTGCATCTGCCACGCACAGAGCCTGTCTCACCTCCAGGTGACCCTGCCTTTGACAGGCGTGAGCTGCTCGTGGGTTAAAACTCCTGGCAGACTAATGGGCTGAAGGATCCCAAACAGGAATGGTTTGAAGCCCCGAGGTGGTTTAGTGACAAAGCAGACACCTGCCCAGGGGTGCAGTTCCTGTCCAGCCCAGGTTTCGGGTTATTTGCAAACCGAGTGTTTTGTCCGTCCCTTGCCCAAGGGACACGAGGCTCGGCTGCCTTTTGTTCTGCTCTTTCCTCCCCTAAAGAGGGAGGAACAGAGGATGCTTCCCTTGCCAGAGTCCTCGCTGACCTCTGCCCAACCCTCTGATCCTACTCCACCCTTGCCCTTCTTCCAGCTCCCGGGCTGCTTCTCCTGTCTCCAGCCCTCTCCATTTTCAGGAGCCACTGCTACCCCACTCTTATCAGACTAGTTTCAGTGGGCTCATGAGGGGAATAAATAGTTTTTCCTGCTGGGTTTTCCCTGTTTTACCCATCTGTGTCTCTGCTTGTATTAGGACAGTGAGGAGAAGCTCACCTCTGTTCTCTGAGATGGGTGCTCAGACCATCTTGCCCTCAGGTACCTCCCATCTGACCCACCGTCTGGGAAGGATGGAGAAGAACTTCTCTGAGGCTGCAATCCTGGATCTGGGTGAAGTGGAAAAGCCAGGATCGTGGATTTCAGCCTCCCTCAGGCTGGTTGTGTCTTTGCAGAGCTGTCCAAGCTCTCCTGGCACTGGGAGGAAGGTCAACTGCGGTGGGTCCTCTGCTTTGAGGAGAGATTATGGTGTCCCTCATGCATTTAGAGGAACCAGACTCCAAGTTTGGCACTTAATTTGGGATTGAGATGCTTGCACAGGACTGTGTAATGCTTCTGGTGCCAGCAGTCACCCTGTCTGGCTGTTGCCCATCCCTTCAGGACACAGGCTGCCCCTCAACCCTACCATATCTCCTGGCAGTGTTTCATACCTGGTGGTGCCCACAGTGCTGTCAAACCTGGGTTCAGGTGTTTCCTGTACTCTCCTCACCTCCCTTTCTCGGACAAGTTTCCATCATGCAGGGTTGCAAACAGCCTGAGCTTCACCAGCAGCAGAGGATGGAATATGGAATCCTGAGTGTCCTTTGCTGGATGGGAACAGCAGCACCTTGGATGCTTTTTGAAGCCTTCAGAGCAGTTCTGAAAGGACCAATTCACATTTATTCCTGTCAAGCAGGCAGGGGAAGGAGAGAGGGATTAATCTAAGGGAGTTTGTCAGGTTTCCCATGCCTTGGATAAGCAGTTTGGAAGTCACCTAAAGGTTTGAAGCCCCTTGCACCTCTGAGCTCCATCAGCTCGTGGCAGGAAGCGCTGCAGACCCTGTCCTGTGTCACTGAGTTCCTCACTCCCCTAGTTTGGGTTTTGTGGTGGAGAACTCTTGGCTGGATCCCTCAGAGACAGCATGTGCTGCTTTCAGCTGCCGCCTCTACATTTGCTTATACGAGGCTTTAAAAGCCATCAATATTTTAGTTTCCATTCAAGCCTCCGCCTTGAAGCTCCCCCTTTTCATTCCAGTGTAGTGCCTAAAGCCAGCTAATGAAATATATCCCTCCTGCTTCAAATTAGGCATAAAAGAGTTGTCAGAAGACGAGGAGAAGCTGCTGAATAATCCTGGTAATGTAAAAATCGACATTCTATAATGTCCCTAATTCTACTAATTAAACATGATACATGAGTGTGCTACAAGAGCTCTCCAGCTGCTTGGTAATGAGATGTTGCAGGGACCAGCTTTCTGTTGGATGGGGCCAGGTTAAACTCTAATTAAAGCCTTGCTAAAGGCTAAGGAGTTGTCTGCTGTAATTAAGAAACTTGTCTCGCTTTCTGGGTACTGCCACCTCCAGCGACCTGCTCCCTCTGCCCTGTGGGGACCTGTGGGTCTCTCTCGATATCAGGTGTCTCCTGATATCTTTTCATTTTTAACTTCTTAATTTTTGCCCCGTAGTTTCAAATTGCTGGATTGTCAATGAAGGGCGCTGCCTTCGCAAGGTGGCCGGTGAAGGCGCTGGGTTTGGGGTGGGCCGTGACACAGCTCTTGCCGCGGGCTCGATGTTTTTATGGTTTCCAGTTGGTTTTCACCCTGTATTTTTGTTTGTTTTTTTTTTTTTTTACCTGAGAGGAGCTCAGTGCTGTGGCTGGGTTTGCTGCTGGGCGGTGTGTGGGGCCGGTGATCTCACCCAAAACACGCGGGAGTCCTGTCCTTACCCTCCCAGCCCTCACCGGCCGCGGGCGGTGGAGAAGCCCCTCAGAGGCCACGGTGCTGCGGAGGCCCCACAGCCATGGCCGATGGCTCTCCCCCCGCCCCGGACCAGCAGGACACCCTGCAGTCCGAGGACACCCTGGAGTCCCAGGACACCCTGCGGTCCCAGAACACCCTGAAACCCCCTCGCCACTTCTTTGTCTCTCCCTCAGGGTACCTCAAGTGCCACACCGACGATGGCCCCGAGGCGAAGGAGGAGATGGCCAGCGAGGAGCTCTACGACACCGTGAACTCCACCATCGTCTCCGCCGACAGCATCCGCTTCTTCGTCAACGTCAATCTCGAGGGAGCTCCCCGGGCCACCGGTGAGTGACAACCACCTTCCAAAAAACACAACTGGGGCCGTGGGATGTGGTTGTCGGTGGAATTTCATGGAATCGTGGTGCTTTGGGTGGGGAGGGAACTTAAAGGCCATCTCGTTCCACCTCCTGCTGAGGGCAGGGTTTCCACTAGACAAGATTGCTCCAAGCCCTGTCCATCCAGGCCTTTGAAGATTTCCAGGGATGAGGCAGCCACAGCTTTTCTGGGCAACTGCTCCGATGTTTTACCACCCTCATTGTAAAATAAAAGAGCGCAGAGGGACCTTTGGGGTTGGAGACACGTGCCTCTTTGGGCTTGGCCCTGCGTGCCCCTTTGGGGTTAATCATCGTGGCTGAGGGCAGGCAATCCTTGTACCTGCTGTGTGTGGAGGCAGAGAGTAAAAATGAGGAGAAAATCAACCTGTTGGACACCTCTGATGGGGGTCAGGCCCTCATAGCCCACAGTATTGAGAAGCAGGGTTGTGTGTGTGCTCTGTTTGTGAATACAAACTGCCTGCTCCAGGTGAGGGCCCAAGGGCCAAATTCCACCCAAATGTGCTTTGGTGGGATCTGTGCTTGGGCACTTTTCACTAGACCAGGTTGCTCCGGGTTCCGTCCAACCAGGCCTTGAATTTTTGCCTCTGGGACATTGTTTTAATATCCTCTGTACTGCATGTGCTAAATGGGGCGGGATGAGGGCTGGCAAAGCTGGCTTTCATGGGATATGCTGAGGAAAAGCAGCTCTTGGATATGCCAGCAGCCTGCACTTTGTCCCAGCAGCTGGAGGCATCCTGGAGCCTGCCTGTATGGGCACTGACTATTTTGGGGATTAAATGCACAGGCTCTGGATTATCCTTGGTGTCACAGTATCGGAGAGTCCTTTAAGTTTGTTCTAAGTTATTTTTAGATTACATGCAAATCCCAGTCGATCTGCAGGGAGCAATTATTGGGAATGGTGATGCAGAACATTTATGGCCTGGACCCCTGTTCAAGATAATCAAAGTTCTGCTTTTTGACTCTGAGCAATGACTTTAATTTAGGAATAATATCTAGCAATTTCCAAGCCTGCAATTTTACAAATGCCATCTTAATTGAAAGATTTAAGGGAACTGTGCTTTGCTATGACAAGTCTGGGCTTAATGCCGTGGGGTGCATTGTTTGGGGATGAGGAATGCAAGTGCTGTGGATTCTTCTGCATCTGAAGTTCCCTTTCCTTGTGTGTCCTCCTGGGCTTTTTATAAGTGTTTTCCCTTCAATTCAAAACAGAACAAAAAAGGCTTCCTTATTTCCCTGAAGCAATGATGTTTGTGATGGTGGTATTAGTTGTATCCTTTTTTTATTTTTTTTTTTTTTTTTTAGCTGAGATGTTCAGGATTTTTAAGGAAAACTGGACTTCTGATGTGCTGGGTCACATTTCAAATTCAAGGATGGAGGTTTGAAAAATGGGCTTTAGGCTGAAAAAAAGTCCAGACTTTAAGGGCAGGTGTGAAGGGAGATTTTTAATTTTTTTTCCCCATGGCAAAATCAAAGTGGTCCAGGGAGCCAAAATCCAAGTTTTTCTCTATTAGGCATAGGATTGCTCAGACTCCAGCTGTTGGGGTCATCTGGGCTATCAGCTCTTTCTCAGAAGCATCTTCCAGGGTGGGTTTTATCCATACCCAGTAAGTCTGTGGCTGCAGAGGGCATGGCTGATCCTCCTGGAGGGCTGACTCACTGGGTGCTTGAAGGTGGCTGAGATGAGCCCCTTAACCTCTCCTAAGAAAAAGAGCCTGAACTGCTGAAAAAAAAATACCCTAATCCCAAAATGAGGTTTAATTATGCTGTGGTGAAGGTATGTCTGGGACTGAGCTGTTCCCTGGTCCCCTCTGCAAGGGAACTCTTCAGAAATTCCCTTTCGTTGCTACCACTCTTTGGAAGTTTTTTTTTGGGAATTTGTTTGGGTTTTTGGGGGGATTCTGTTTGTTTTGGGTTTTTGTATTTTTTGTTGTTTGTTTTTTGGTGTTTGTTTGGTTTTGGAGTTTGGGTTTTTGGTGTGGTTTTTTTGTTTGTTTTTAGGGGTTTGGGGGCTGATGTTTGTTTTTATTTGTTTGTTTGGAGGTTTTTTGTGGGGTGTTTTGGGGTTTTTTTTGATGCTCAAGCTTTGATTTCCTAGTACAAAACTGTGGAGTTGAGCACTTGCAGGAATTGTCTCCAGCAAGAGAAGCTGATGTGGGGGGAAAAAAGCAGGGGTTTAGGCAATGTCAAATGACCCAAACACCTCATTTCCAACCCCAGGGGAGCCCAGTGCACCAGGATCATATAAGATCCTCTGATGCTCTGTGAACACAGAGGCAAACCAAGTGTGGAAATGACATCTCTGCATCCTAATCTTATTTTCTTGCTTTCCCCAGGCTGGGTGAGACCTTTGTTGGGCTGAAATGATTCCTTTTGCCAGAGGGATTAACTGTGCTCTCTTGGCAGCACTGCTGGGGTCAAGAGGGACTGACCAAGGACCATCTTGCACTAAAAGGGTTCTCCAGGACTGCCTGGGTCCGGTTGCT
Organism: Manacus candei; assembly: GCF_025592945.1. Classification (NCBI taxonomy): domain Eukaryota; kingdom Metazoa; phylum Chordata; class Aves; order Passeriformes; family Pipridae; genus Manacus; species Manacus candei. The sequence goes on along the minus strand of NW_026138096.1, from coordinate 13,853,169 downwards.
CTGTGGTGTCAGGTGCACTTGCTGCATAAAATGTGGGATATTAGGAAGAAATTCTTCCCTGTGAGGGTGAGGAGGCCCTGGCACAGGTTTCCCAGAGAAGCTGTGGATGCCCCTGGATGCCTGGAAGTGTCCAAGGCCAGGTTGGACGGGGCTTGGAGCAACCTGGGCTAGTGGAAGGTGTTCCTGCCAGTGGCAGGGGCTTGGAACTGGATGATCTTGAAGGTCCCTTCCAACCCAAATGATGAGAAAATACACTTGCCTAATTTCTAGCAGGGAAAACCTCTGAGGTGACTTGGAACAAGATAAACAGCCCTGCTGTGATGTCTGTGAGCCTCAGAACATGTTCTGGTCGTCACAGATTGGTCTCTTGGCTGAACATGGTGTCCAGATTCTCTCCTGCTGGAGACTTTTTTGGGTGAGCTGCTGTGAGGTTGCTGCCCACCTTTGTATGGGGCTAAAACATCCAAAATTCCCATCTGGGGATGAGCTGGACCCCAGGTTCCAGGTGCTGGCAGGCAACTAAGTGGAATTACAGATGCAGTGACAGCTCTGCATCATCCTGTTGGTCTCCATGTATGTGCAGCTCTCCATGAGCATAATTGGATGCACTTCACTATAATTCTGTTTTAAAAAGATCCCTGTGTGGGATTAAGGTTTGAGCCAACAAAACATGGCACGGCCTTGTAAAACTCCAATAATTAACCATTGGCATGAAATGCTGGGCTGTGCACACGGATGTGTATGGAAAAGGATGGCTTGAAGAAATGTGGGGTTTAAGGTATGGCCTGTCTCACTTTTAATTAATACTGGCTGCCCTGGCATGGAATATTGAGCCCAAACCAGTGCAGATGTCAAAGCACTAAAATGCTGCCCAGTAGTGACTTTTGGGTCCCTTCTCCTGGGTGTTTTAGTGCTTCCTTGTGGTACCTGAAAAAAGGCTTTTTTATTATTATTATTCTGTTCTACTTTTCATCCTTACAACTTAGGCTTTGGTGGTAAGATTTGTTTTCAGCAAATGTTAGCAGGTGTAACGTGAATGTAGGGCTTTATCTGAAGTTGGAGGCTTTTGGACCTGGGATCTGCATTTTTTGGAGGAAGATCAGGGTGGTTTTTAGGCTGTGACTTGTTCTGAAGTCACAGTAAATGTGTGCAAGTAAAATCACAGAATGGTTTGGATGAGAAGGGACCTTTTAAAGGTCATGTAGTCCAACCCCTCTGCAGTGAGCAGGAATGTCTTCCAGTAGCCCAGGTTGCTCCAAGCCCCGTCCAACCTGGCCTTAGACACTTCCAGGGATGAGGCAACCACAGCTTCTGTGGGCAACCTGTGCCAGGATCTCACCACCCTCATTGTAAAAGAACTTCCTCAGATCTAATCTGTATCAATCCTCTTTTGATTTGAAGGCATCCCTACTTGTCCTGTCACTCCATCCCTTGTCCAAAGTCCCTCTCCAGCTCTCTTGGAGCCCCTTAGGCACTGGAAGGGGCCCCAAGGTCTCCCTGGAGCCTTCTGTTTTCCAGGCTGAACACAACAGGAGCAGGGCTGTTACCTTTCCTGTGCTACAGGTGGAAAACTTGATGCTTTGTTCTCTGGTAATTTAATCTAGAGAGGATGAAGAGCATCAGTGAGAGTGGTGTGCGGTGGGGAAGAACTTCTTCCCTCTCCAGATCCATGGGCTACAATCTCTGCTTATTGCACAGCTCCCGGATTTGCTGTCTGGTGGCTTGCAGGCCCATGCATTTCCTATTCTCTCACCTAGATAGAAGTGCAGTAACACTTCAGTCTTAGTCAAACTCACATCCAGAGGGCATTTTGGGGGGGTTTTGGTGTGTTTTATATATGGATTTTTCCATAAATCCCTTGGGAGCCTGGCTACAGGTCTACACACCTATGTTCCTTGTTGAGATAACAGAAACTAGGGGATTCAACCACTTGCTGCTTTATCTGCAGCACACCTGGAATTGAATCTCTGCAAATAAATACAGCAGTTTGATTTAGGCTGAGCCTTAAATCTGTGGGCAGGTGATGCAAGTGAGCCTGGGAAGTGTGTGGGGGACACATCCTTGCCATCAGTCACAGCGTCCTTACCTTCTTGGCAGCTCCCTTAAATCAGCCAGGCATGTATTTTCATCATTGGGACTTTGTTTTTGCAGATTGGGGCTCTAAAACAATTCATCTTCTCCTTCCCCAAATTGCAGCAGAGGGGTTTGCGCAGGATTTTTTTCCCCCCTCAACTCAAGCACAATTTATCAAGGATTTGTGGAGCTGCAGCTGCTCAACTTTTCCCACTTAGGGCTGATGCTCAGACTGGTGGGTTTAGAGGTGCCTGAAGCAGTTTTGGGGGAGAATAAGGCAGGGAAAAGCCAATTGGGAAGCAGGATGTGGCTTTGTCGGGGTGTGTGTGTGTGTGGAGGGGGGGGGAAGGAACGGAACACAATTTATGCTTCAGGAGAAATTAAAGCCTGTTCCACCCTGTGCACAATTGATCATCCCTAGATACAGAGAATCACCAGTTTCCTGTAATCTGCTCCAAAGGCACACACGTGCACGCCCGGCGCTGCTGCTGCTCCCGAAAAAAAACACGGCAGCCAAGCCCCGGCCCAGCCCCTGCCCAGATGACTTTTTTTTTCTTTTAAGGGGACGAGGAGAAAAGCTGGATGCTGGCGCCAAGGATATTCCAGGGAGAGTAGCGTCCCGAGACAAGTGGTCTGGACCTGAATGGGTATCACTCTGCACACAATAGTCACATTTCCTCACATTAATACCAAGGTCCTTTTTATGTCCCGAGGCACAATGCTGACCCACGCGTTCCATCTGATAACTCCTGTTTTAGCAGTTTGATGTCAGACTGGGATGTTGGGCTCCCGAAGGCTTCCTATACTCTAATGGAAAGTGGATATACCGATTGTGTGGCGGGGGAGGGACGGCCTCCCTCCGAGTTTCCTGAGGAGGGTGTTTTCAAAGCGCTGCTTAGGAAGCCGAGGGAGGTGTGTGTTTGGGGGGGTTGGGGTGGTGCTGCACGGAGGCAGCGCTTTCCCTTGGGTGCACTTCACCTTGCTGTTCAGAGCAGCTCTCCGTGGGATTTGGAGTGCCCTGTCCTTCTAACTGGCATGGAAAAGGCACCTTTCCCCCCATAAATTTAGTGACAAAACCCGCTGCGGGTTTTTTTCATAAAACATTTTGCTTTTGTAGCGTGTAGGTGCCACAGGTGGCACCGTGCTTGGCAGTCTTACCTTCCCAGAATCCCAGAATATGCAGAGTTGGAAGGGACCCACAAGGATCATTCAGTCCAACCCTTAGCTCTGCACAGGCCCATCCCCAAGAGTTACACCCTGTACCCCAGAGGATCATCCAAACCCTCCTGGAGCTCTGGCAGCCTTGGGGCTGCCCAACCACCTGGGCAGTGCCCAACCAGCCTCTGAGGGAAGCATGTATACATGTATACACCCCTTTCCCTGAGATCCACCTAAACCTCCCCTGACACAACTTCAGGCCATTCCCTCGGGTCCTGTCACTTGGCCCCGCAAAGGAGAGATCAGTGCCTGTCCCTCTTCTTCCCCTGGCTCTGTACAAGAGCCTTAGTCATTCCCTGGAGTGCCCTCTCTTTCCAGTTCCTCCACAGGGAAGTGTGAGGGGCTGGTCCTTCACCTGCCCAGGTGTTGTTGCTGCTCCACAATCCTGCAGCTGGTTGTTTATTCCCACCTGCCTTTAACATGCATGTCAGTTTGAGGGATGAACCCACTGACTTCAGGCTTTCTGCTGCAGCTCAGCCCATCACCCTGTCGTGGGAATGTGAGGTAATTAAGGCACAATTATTTATCTAACAGTATTTAACCAAAATTACTGAAATCTGGTGGGGATTAGCCCAGACTTGGCACAGCTATGACAGGACAGCAAAGCAAAGAATCCCTTTGAGATCCTGCTTGTGCAATCCTTCACCGCCAGCGATGAGTTTGAGGTATCTCCTCTGCTCCTAACAAGCTCCTGTCATGCCATGTGCTGATGTGGTTTTATTTATATATTTTGAAGGCAGATTCTAAAAGCAGAACAGCTTTTGCTGCTCGCAGTGTGGTTCAACACAAGCGGTCGAGGCTTAGATTTGCACAGACCCCTGATAAAAAAACAAGGATAAAATAGCTTTTCTTTAATGATAAGCCCCCCCTCCAAACTTTAAATACTTTTACCTACACCAGATCCTTGATATTTTTCAGAGAAAATCACGGAATGCTCATATAGTATTCTGCTCTGATTTATTTTACTGTACCATATATATATATAAAACATGCAAATGCACTGGGGAGTCTATGTAGATCTAAAGAAATGTGCACAGCCAAAAAAGTTCCTGCTCTCCAATTTCCACTCCTTTTATCTCAAAGGAAAATATTGTCCTAAGATGCTGCAGGCTTCCAGTGGTGGCTTCGCTCCAAAGGCTTTTGGGTCTTCTCAGGTGTTAAGGGCAGCACTGGGGACCTGTGTGAGGGAAAGGGGATCCCAAGTGAAAGGAAATCTCTAAGGCAGGAGGTGAAAAGCCTTAACCTTTGGTATCTGACTTTTCAGGGGTTGTTTTCAGGGCTGTCTTTGCAGGCCACGTGTCATTAGCTAAGCAGGGGGCGGAGGGGGAAGCAAGGAGAGGGGATTTTGTTTCTCAGGGATGTCATTAGGGCAGCTGGGATGAAACTGCCCTGGAGAACAGCAAATAAACTTCTGAGTATTAAATCTCCTCATCCATGTTGAAGTTGGATGGGTCCTGTTCTGAAAACGGAGGGAAATAAAAACCCAGGGGGGCTCCACAGCACCCTGGATGTGCCAAAAGTCTGGTTGTTGGCAATTCTTTGGGGTTGTCCAAAGTGAAGTGGCCTCCCAGGGAGTCACTTGGGTGCTCAGTGAGGCTGCGTGCCTGCATCCTGGGAGTTGGGGGTAGTGCTGTGTGCCTGCATCCTAGGAATTGGGGATTGTGCTGCGTGCCTGCATCCCAGGAGTTGGGGATAGTGCTGTGTGCCTGCATCCCAGGAATTGGGGATAGTGCTGTGTGCCTGCATCCTAGGAATTGGGGATAGTGCTGTGTGCCTGCATCCCAGGAGCTGGGGATAGTGCTGTGTGCCTGCATCCTAGGAATTGGGGAGAGTGCTGTGTGCCTGCATCCTAGGAATTGGGGAGAGTACTGTGTGCCTGCATCCTAGGAATTGGGGATAGTGCTGCGTGCCTGCATCCTAGAAGTTTGGGCCAGTGCTGTGTGCCTGCATCCCAGGAATTGAGGATAGTGCTGCGTGCCTGCATCCTAGGAATTGAGGAGAGTGCTGTGTGCCTGCATCCCAGGAGTTGGGGACAGTGCTGCGTTCCTGCATCCCAGGAATTGGGGACAGTGCCTGCATCCTAGGAATTGAGGATAGTGCTGTGTGCCTGCATCCTAGGAGTTGGGGATAGTGCTGCTTGCCTGCATCCCAGGAGTTGGGGATAGTGCTGTGTGCCTGTGTGCACGCCTCCCAGAAATTCGGGATATGCGTCGCCTTGATGTGGCTGCCAGGGGATGTCGGAGATGACTTTTTGGTTTTCCCCTGGGCAGGACCTGGAGCGGAGCCCAACAGATAAGGTCGGCCACCCCTGGCAGCTCTGCTTTAACTGTGTGTGAGGACAGAGGACAATGCCCGTGGCTCGCTCGCTTGCTTGCCTAAAATAGGCTTTTGCAGCCTGTTTTTGTCGAGCAAGGAGGGCCACAAAAATAGAAGATTTTACGTGGCCCTGAGCTCCTGTTTCTATTTAAATGTGTTTAATCCTGACATCCAGGTGTGAAACCTACTTATCACTCCTGTCAGTGAGACATAACTGCTGTGGTTGATGGGTAAATTCTAGGGTGAATCCCTAGTTTTCTGTATCCATTTTGTCTCCATGAAGGGCTTCTCTGGGGAGGTGCAAGGGTCAAGGGTGTGGAATCTTTTCAGCCCCCTTAGTGATAGTGCCAGAGGAGGAGAAAATGGGTGGAAAGCTGGTGGTGGTTGGTGTTGAGCTGTGGCCAGGCTGTCTCTCGATGGATATGACTTGGGCAACCTCACAGGGGTGTTGATTCCACATTGCCCTGCAGTAAATAAATGGATATTTAATATAAGCAAGGCAGAAGAGCACTTGAGAAGTCTCTGTGCATTCCTCCCCCCCCCATTTTTCACGTTCCAGTGGATTTGCTGCTATCCCTGAGTGCTATTTCAGCACTCCAGTGGCCATTTAAGATACCAGCCCAGAACTGGGATGGTCATATCCATCCATCTCTCATCCTGGATTAAATCTGAGCCGAAGTGTCGCTTGGATGAATGATGGATGAGGCTCTGGGCCTTCCAAAGTGTCACTTCCCTACCCAGAGCAGCTTTTTTTTGAGAAGTTGGAAAGTTCCTGGTCCAACAGATGTAATTAGATGTTTTGGCTCGTGTCGATAAGGCAGCGCTTGGTGCTCATTCCAGCTGAGCACCTGAGAGAGCTGTCAGCAAAGATGGATTTACAATCCTTGTAAATACACCTTGAAGCTGATAAGAGGAACCAGGAGCTGCCTGATAAAAGGACAACATGAATTTCTGCAGCATTTCCATGCATCCACGAGGACAGGCTGCAGACCTCCCTTTACCATGTGCTTGCCGCTGTTCGGGGTTGTGGGTGGTTTCTTGTCTCTCCAGAACTATTTCTTTGCAAAGGCAGATAAACCAAAACATGTTTTCTCCTCGATGAATATTTATGGCCCCCAAATCTCCCTGCATACTTGTGCCTGCATAATTAGGCTGCCAGTTGAGTAACTGAGCGTTGGAGAACTACAAATGTAAGAGCCTGGGGAAAAGGCTTGATGTTTCTGGTTTATTTGGGTGCTTGCTTTTTAATAATGAATTGCACTTTTTGAGATGAAACAGCTTGTGTTTTCCAAAAAGACGTGTCAAAAGGCAGTAATAACTGGGACTGTTGCACCAGCAGACTTATCTAGTTAAGGGATGCTTTTAATCACGTGTACAGCATCCAAGTGAACTTTGGGAGAAGTTGGGTGATGTAACCAAAGCCCCTGAACCATCCTAGTTTGTTTAGGGCGAGATGAAGGCAATCCTTTTTATTTTCTGCTGTGGTCAGCTCTGTTCCTGGTTTTGAGTTGGACCTTTTAACCCCATCAGGCTTGAATTTCTGTTTGATCAAGGAGGATTTTGGCTAAAGCAGCTTTTTGTGTGCAAAAAATAATTGCCTTTTTTTTTTTTTTTTTTTTTTTTGGAGTTCTGGTGTTTTCATGGGAGTTGCATCCTCAGCTTAATTTTTGTGGAGTAGCCAGGCTGGGCTTGAAGGCATGTGGTCAGTCTGTGACATGGGATTGCAGCAGTTCTTACAGGATTTGGAAGTCCAAGTCTGGAAAGGAAGCAAAAGTGTCATCTGAAGAGCTGTAATTGTGTTATATCTCTGTACTTTTCCACAACTTGGCCTCTGGAAAAGTTTTGGTCTTCAGTGGGATTTTTCCATGCTGCCTCTACTGCTCATTTCAATTAAAACTGTTCATGTGTTTCATGAACAATTTTGGTAGCAGCTCAGTCTCAGGGATTTTTTGGAGAGTGTGAAGATGAGAATTTAAGAAGGATGCCAGGCTGGAAGAGTTCAAGGCCAGGTTGGATGGGGATTGGAGCAACCTGGTCCAGTGGAAGGTCAACGAGATGGTCTTTAAGGTCCCTTCCAACACAAACAATTCCATGATTGTTTGCACAGACAGTGCCTGTGGTACAAGTGATGCTACAGGGAAGCTGCTTTGGAGGCAAAGAGTTGGGAATGGGCTCGTGGCAAATACAGCTGGGTTTTATTTGGTCCTGTGGCTTATACCCCAAAAAAATGCTCCATAGATACTCTAAGAAAGTGTTAGTGTTGGCGCTTGGAAGTTGGAACCGGGAATTTCCCGGGTTTCCCCCATCCCTGGATCTGAGCTGCGTATTAAGTGACATTTATAGTCTGTGAAGAGCAGTTTTCTTTCCCAAGGGCTGTTTCTTTACCCTTAGATTTATGGAGGCAGCGTGATGAGTTGACAGGACGTTAATGTGCTCGTCTTGGAGCGAGTGTGATCCCTCAGCCCCCTCCCTTGGAAGTGCCTGGGTGTCATTGTTGACTCCTTAACGAGGACAAGAAGGGTTTCCAAACGAGGGTGACTCATGCAATCTTAGCCTCAATCTATCAAACAGCAATGCACTGGATTAAATGATTACTTAAAAAGATTAGGAGTTAGTTTTTTGGGGAGGTAGGAGAAAAGAGTAAAAATACATAGGGAATCTGAATTTAAAAAAAGGAAAAAAAAAAGGGCAAAAACACAGCCAAAAAAAGCTGCAAGACACAATCCCCAGCTGATCAGATAATGCCAGTTCTGGGCTCTGTTCACGCTTCCAAAATGGGAGATGTTGTAGAAATTGAATCTCTGCTTTTCTGTAGAGATCATCCTCTGCCAAGAGAGTGATGCTTCACCTCGTCCTGAGCCTTCTGCTCAGCTCCTGCTGCCTCTCAGGTACCTGTGACAGTAACACTTTTCTGATTGGGTTTTTTTTTTTCCCCTCTTTCCAGCTGAAAGTGAAAGTGCTGGCTGCGTGTTACTGCACACATCAAGGAAGGTAAGTAGGAACACTGTGTGTTCAAATTGTTTTTTCATTATCTAGAAGTACAGAAAAGGATCTTGAAACACCCTGTGGGGCTGTTTGTTGCTGGCCTGAGCAAGACATAAATAATTCCTTTCCTGACTTCTTCTTTCCTTTAATTCCTCTGCCTCTTAAAACCTGAAAAACCACGTGCTGATTGTTCTCCGAACAATTTCCCCTTAATTCTGATATTTCTGCTTCTTTTTGTCCCAGACAATTCCTTGACATGTTAATTTATCACTTTTCCTCCTACAGTGCCTGCACAGGGATCCAAGAGGACGAGGTTCAGGCTGCTGAGCTCCTCTGGAGCTGAAAGCAGAGACACCCAGTAGACATTGCTGGGATTTGGTTTCCTGTTTATTCCAGCTAATCAGCTCTGCCTTCAGGAGCTTCAGCAGAAGTGAAATACCTGGAAACAAGCAGGCTGGGGAGGATGATTAGGGAACTACACTTAGTTTACACTGGTCTTGAGGCCGTAACTCAATAAGCTGGAAGTGCAGAAACCCCTCATATAGGCTGTTACTGCAAACCTCCTGCTAGGGGAGAGCACAGGGAGGAATTAGGTTGATATTTTGGTATCTCCCTTGTGAGGGTGGTGAGGCCCTGGCACAGGTTGCCCAGAGAAGCTGTGGCTGCCCCTGGATCCCTGGAAGTGTCCAAGACCAGGTTGGATGGGGCTTGGAGCAACCTGGGCTAGTGGAATGTGTCACTGCCCATGGCAAGGTGTAGAACTGGAGGATGTTTAAGTCCCTTCCAACCCAAACCATTGTATGATTCTGTATTTAACACCACCCAAAGTTTGGTCTTTAGGGTTGTGAGGCTCATGGTGCTTTAAGTTACTTGACTCTGCTGTTTGGAGGGACTGACTGTGTGCATGGAAACTTGGATCACTGATCCTGGTAAATCATAGAATCATTTATGTTGAAAAAACCCTCCAAAATTACCAAGTCCAACCCCACTGCCAAACCCACCACCTAAATCATGTCCCCAAGTGCCACTTGGCTTCTAAATCCCTCCATGGCTTGGTGACTCCACACAGCCCTGGGCAGCCTCTTCCAATGCCTGAGATCATGGATTGCACTTGAGGTTTTAATCTGTGCACAAAAACCTTGGGGGCTTTTTGGGGAATCCCAGAGAGCCCTGTAATTCTGCTTTGCTTTAGGCCTCTAAGACAGCTCAAATCCTGAAAAGATATTCCTGGAGGCTGAATTGGGTAGTGGGAGGAAAATGTGTAATACCTTTAGAAACCTTTCTCTCAAGTTAAAAATACCCAAAGCAAATAGAAACCAAAGAAAACACTACCCAAAAACCCCCCACCACTACCAAAAAAAATTAAACATTGTTTGATACAGAATCACAGAAGTTAGACTTAGCTATTCCATGCTCAGGAATGGAAATGTCTTGATCAATAATTTGTCTTGTCTAAAACTGGTGCCAGGGTTCTCAGTTGTATCCACTTGACTGAGAGTAACCTAAGAACTTAATCACTTAAAGTGCAAATTCTAAGCCCAAATGCAGGATCTGCCTCTGATAAGAAATAGTTGGGAACTGCCAACACATAAGTGTCTCTCCTGTTTTGTTTTTCCTTTTCAGAGCTGTAGAATTCCTGCTTTTTCTGGCCTGTGGTTCATGCTTGAGCATTTTAACTTGCCGTTGAGCCACAAATACCAGAGGGCTTTAGCAGGGCTTGAGAAAAGATACTACTGCCAGATTTTGCCTCCAGGGAGGAGGAGTGGAAATTTTGTGCTTCAAATGCAAAGGAAATTGAGACCTGACTCATGGAGGAGATGCCTCCAAGTGTCTGGGGAGGGGGAATCACCAGCAGAGAAGTGGTTGGGACAGAAGTTTTATGTGGAGGTGCTTCCCTGTGTGGTGTCCCTGTCTCTGGTGGGTTCCTGTAGTTCTTGGGTTGCTTGAGAAGTGCTGGAAGGTCAGTCTGGACCTTGGGCAAGTCGTTATCTGGACAACTTGACATAAATAAGGAGAAACTCCTTGACATGGTTTGAACTATTTAATCACCATCATGGTGTGGTTTTGAGGGAATTGGCCCAAGGGACCATGGCAGCAGTAGGTGTTTGCTCAGGAGAACGTGCTTTTTGGACAGCCCTTGTGAGGCTATTGCAGTGGCTGTAAGTGGAGGTGTTCTCCAGAGCAGACAGCCAGGAGAGTTCTTGCAGTTTGGCCCTTGTTGATGAAGTTAGAGTGTGCAACATAGGCCAGGAGACCTGCCTGAAGTCAGGGGAGGCTGTTTCTTCCCCCCTCCCTTTTTTTTTTCTTGGAACGAGAGCCTATGTTCCTGCCACGGTGCAGCTTTGCAATCAAGGCTACCTGATGATATTAAACTGGAGATTGGGTAGCTGGCTTAGGTTTCTTGCTGAGCAGTTTCCAGCATCGAGTTTCCAGTATCAAATATCCTGGTGTGACTTGACTATCTGGCTAAAAATATTAGTGAAGGAGCAATCATTAATCTCTCCTGAAACCAGCGGGTGTCCTGACTGGAACAGTTCTGTCTGAGCTGTTGCAGAGGCTTTGCTGTGCCACTGCTTCCTCTAATTTGATTTTGGGGTGTCTCAGGGAGTGATGGATTTCTGTCCTTTCACACTGGCTACTTGCCTTGTGATGTTTAATGTGCAAAACCCTTTTCAAGCTGACAGATGGAAGGTTTAGGTTGGATGTTAGGAAGGAGTTCTTGGCTGAGGGGTTGAGGCCCTGGCACTGGTTCCCCAGAGAAGCTGTGGCTGCCCCTGAATCCCTGGAAGTATCCAAGGCCAGGTTGAACAGGGCTTGGAGCGACCTGGACTAATGGAAGGTGTCCCTGCCCATGGCAGGGGGTTGGAATGAGATGATCTTTAGGAACCCTTTCAATCCAAAGCATGCTGTGGTTCCATGATATCTTCCCTAATGTTATGGGAGTGATAATAAGGAGAGATAGTGCCCCTATTTCCTGTAATGACCAGGAGCAGGGGAATCAAATAGGGCTGAGGCATGGAAAATTACTTTGCCAAGGCATTGCCTGAAGCCTGTGGCAGAGCTGGAGCTGAATCCTTCTGACTTGCAGTAAGCTGCTGATGGTGCTGTCACGCACAGCTCGCTGCAGGATCAGTGTTGATTGAGATGATGTGGGCAGATAAGCCACGTGAATGCCTTTGACTAATTCTTCCTGTCCCTCAGCTGCCCCTCAGCTTCCTCCTTCCACTCTTCAGCTTCGCTCCTGATGCCCTCAACTTTCCTCACACCCCTTCCATCCACCCTGTGAAATCCTGTCTGGGTCATTTGGCCCAGGAATTGCCTCCTGGGTTGGCCTCTGCCAGAGAGGCTGAAACAAGTTGTTTTTGGGAGGTGGTTGCTGGTCCTGTGGTGCCCCCATGAACACCCTGTGTCACAGAGGTGGTGATGGGTGTTTTAATCTGCTCTCTTGCCGTGATAATTCGAGACAGACCCAACTGCTTGCACCTCTTAGGTGGAGTTGTAGCTGTGTCACTGTCTCCTCTCTGACGAGCAGATGGTTACAAAGCCTTGGGGGGAGTGGGAGCTGAAATCCTTCAGAGCATCCTCCCTCTCAAATGCTGTGTAAGGAGTGATTGATGCAAAGTAAAACAGTGCTAATTGCGATGGATGTGTACTGACAACTTGATAGTTGCTGTGATAATTACAGTAATTAGGGAGATGGCAGCATTTTTTTCCCCTGTGTCTAGGCTATAAATGGAAAAGGTAGGGAGAGTGTGCATGGAAGGAGGGGATCCACGAGTCAGGCTCTGGGATGGCCCTGTACCTTGGGGGACAGTGTGCTACGGTCCTGGCTGGGGAGGCAGCTTGGTGTCAGATTTGTGATGGCAATTCAGAGCTTGATTCTTGCTGAGCTTAAAGAGAACCGAGGGTTTAAATGTATCCTGACAATCTGGTTCCCAGCATCATGGAGTCAAGCCTGGCTGCTTTCCCATCAGAAGGAAGATCTGTATAACAAAGTGCAGTTCCCATTTCCTCGCTCAATCTTAAGCCGTTGAAGGAGAGGACAGGACTGACACTCCCTCCTGACCAGTGCTGTGTGTGTGGAATTCCAAGGATGTGCAATGGGAATGACACATCTATAATTTGATCACACAGCTGACAAATACAGAAAGGAGTTGAGGTTCTGGAATACACCATGTTTGTGTCTCCCATCTCCAGGCCAACAAGTCTGAGACAGCAGAAGGAACCAGCAGAGAGCTGAGACAGTTTCAACCATCTTTTTATTGTATTTATGTTGATTCAAAGTGAAATGTTATGCACAGAGGAAGAAAACTTCCTTGGTTATGGGAACAGTAAGAGTTTAGGAAGTGTTAAAAAAAAAGATGATGGACTGGATGGTATTCCCCACCTCCCACTTCAGGCTCCCTAACTGGGAGCAGATGGTTCCCAGTTTGAGATTCATACTGGTTATTTTTCATGCTGCTGAGCTTGGAGTCCATTTCTCCCAAATATCTGTCCCATGTTTCTTGAAAATTCTTGAATTATTTAAACCTACAGAGGATTTCAAATGCTACCTCAAGCATTTCTGCTTTTTGGCAAACTTATGTGCTTTATCCTAGGCAGAAGAAAAACCCTATTTTTTTTTTTAAATTCTGCTTTTTATGTCTGGGTATAAATGGCAGCTGGGCATTCACTGATGGGCACTCTGTTAAGGCAAGCCTTGAAAATGCAAACCTTCAGTGCATTAATGCATAAAACTCATTTTACCTGTGTAACGTGAACTGCTCGTGAAGGACAGTGTTTGATCTCTGATCTTTCCTTAACACAGTACCTGAAATTAAAGAATTTTGAGGAGGAAGTCAGAGCCCAGCGAGACCTGGATGGGTTCCTGGCCAGAGCCAGCATCATCCTGGATGAAACAGCCACGTCCTTGGACGATGTTCTTCGGGAGATGCTGCGACACTTCGCGGAGGACCCCGAAAACATGGAGCCGAGCTGCAACTTTGAAAAAATCATGAGCACTTTATTCACAGATTCAGGGACCCCACGGGAAGGCAACGGTAATGAGCCCTTGGTTTCCTTCTGCTGGTGGGCTGCTGTTGGTTTGCCATCCTTTGCATTGTGGTGGTGTGTTGAACCCTCCCTGTGTGGTCCCCAGGCTTGCATGCTGCATGTGACACTGTGGGTTGATTGCTCCATGTCACTCCGACTGAAGGGTCTCACATCTCCAGGGTTTTTGTGTTTTGGTGGAGTCCTGCCCCCTGTTTCATTAAAATGACACATTGTGGTGTTCTCTGGGGTGAGAAGTCCACAGCACCACAGTGTCTTGTCTGTGTGGACCCTTTGGGTGTGCTTGTCCTCAGACAAGTGTCTGCTCTTCAGCCAAGAGACTCTTGCTGGTGTCTCTTCTGAAATGGCTCCTTTGCCTTGTGATTCTCCACCTGAATTCACACAGGCTGGGGAATTTGGCCTGCTCTGGATGAACCTCTGGGGAGGGTTGAGCCTTTGTGCTGCTCCCAGCCCACTGGAGGAGACAAAAGACTTTGTTTTCCTCCAGAAACTCACTCAGGGCATCCCCGGCCAAGGTTGTTGGCTCCTGTGTCACCTTAAACTGTCAGCAAATGTCGTAGTGTAGTCTAAAACATAGCTGCCTTTTAGCCCAAGATGTGAAGAAGCTTAACTGAGCATTGTTTCTCTGTAGGCACCCCTGATGTTTCAGAGTCAACAGGAATGAATAAACAAACATGTACATCGCACCACAAATGTAACTGTCACAGCCTGAGTGAATTTGTTTAACAGATATGTCGAGTCCTGAGCATGTAGTAAGCATGTTCATGCTTTGGTTACTTCTTGCTACCTGTCCTAGAGCTTCGCATTTAGAATCTTTAATTTAGGCTTTCTGCCAATAAAGAGAAAAATGTAAGTAGTGCCATGAAATAGTGTGAGAGCAGTAGTTGGGAAGAGGGGGAGAGAGGGCAGGGGATTGGGAAGGCCATGCCTCTTCCAGTCCTGTCTCTGTGTGTGTGTTGGATAATGCTAATCTAATAACCTAATACTGCTGCAGTAGGGTGATGTTGGGAGGAGAAAGCAGCTTCCTTTCCAAGCCATGAATAGTTTAGGGACAGAATTCAAAAGCAGCAGGACAAATGTTTCCATCTTTTCTCTGTCAGCCCCCCCACCCCACCCCTGCCTAAATCCACTGTGCAGATAGGAATGCTTGGGATTAGTCCTTCCATTTGAAAAGGAGATGTTATTTACAGTTGCAAACCAAGCCTGGACAGCCTGTAACACTTCCCTCTCTTCTTTTCCTAGTTCACCTCTTATCAGATACGATCCAAGGGGTCACAGCGACAGTCACAGGGGTGCAGTATCAGCAGTCCTGGCTCTGTATCATGTAAGTACCTGGACTGGATGAACAAGATCCACTGGCTGCCCAAAACTTGTAAATTTGTCTGCTTTTGGGAAGAATAAGAGGTTCAGAATGTACCTTTTTGTGTTAAGGTGGTGATGCCTTTTCCATCCATCCAGGGGTTGAATGGTGGCACATGTCTTACAGTGTCTTTCTGCAGGGGAAAAAAGTAGTGATAATAATGTTAATATTAAATGAGATGTGAATCAGAAAAAACATCAAGGTGTTTAAGTTATCTTAGAGAAAGCAATACAGTTGACAGTGGGATCCCAGTCTCAACTTTAGGCTGCTCCTCTTTGCAAATCAACCTGGGCAGAGGTGACCACAGTCTCTCCAGGGCATTAAGCTCTTGGATGCTGTAGAAATCCGGTGTTAACAAGCTAAGAATGCTGAAAAATGAGACAGAAAATGGTAATTACTGAGAAACGCTAATAAAGGAGCTTCTCAAAGGGACAGGCAAACTGGTTCATGGAATGCTTTCCCTGCCAAAGTCTGGGAGCTTGTACCAAAAGATTTCTGAGGTCCTTTGATGGAAACATCTAAACTTTGTGACTGAAAATTGAAGTCAGACATTCCACGCTCTTTAGACACTGATTACTTTGTCTGACAATTAATTCAGACGCTGATTAATTGTCAACACTGTTAAACATTGGAGCGGGCCCTTAAGACAGTAGGGACCCTGTCACCTGGGATTTATGAGGCGTGGTGGCTTCTCCCCAGCTTCTTCCATTTGACCAAAGCTGGGTTTTGAAGTCATTGTTTCAAAGTCAGGCATGTGGGGTGAGCCAGACTGGCCCTGCACAAAGGACAGGCCAGGACCTGGCTCACTGAGCCAACCCAAGCAGTGCCATTTTCACTCTGTCTCTTGCTTTAAGCATATTCAGAATCCAAGTCAAGTTGTCAAGAAATATGTTAATTCCCAGAGAAATTACTGGGATATGTTGGAGAGGTGCCTAAAGGCAGGCACATGTTTGAGCCTTCACAGCCAGTTTGCTAGGACAACTGTCACAATAGCTTTCCTTCCACTGGCAATTCTTCCCCTGCCCTTTGCTTATGGCTGGGAAAAATGGGGAGGATTTTGCCTTGGAAATAGATGATTTAAAAAAACAAGGCGAAAAAGCCCCAAACAAAATAACACCAAAATAACACCAACACCCTTGTTTTTAATCTCTTATGAAAGAGAAAGATGTGATCTCAATGTGAAAAAAGAAACAGTTCCATATCAAGGCTGTGTGCTGTGAAATAAGTGATGAACTGGATGATCTCTGTGCTCCATGTGCTCTACTTTTACACCAGGCATGTACAGAGCAGCTTGCACAAAGAAAATGAGTTTATAAAGTAAAATGCCCTCAGCCAGGAGGACTTTGGAGCAGTTTTCTCCACTTTGGGTGCTGTGGGGAGCAGCCATAAGGATATGAACATCCTGCTGATGTAGAGGGTGGAATTTTCTACTGTGGGATGTGACACAGCTCTGTATGGAGGGGTTTGGAGAGTGTTGACTTAATGACAAAGCATTCTAGAGGTCTCAATACAAAGGCTGTGGTTACACACATGAGACTGGAAAGGGTGGGTTCAGCCTCTTGTGGAAAGGGAGCCAAAGCTTTAAATGCATCCATGTGAGTAATCCTGGCTTCCAAGACAAGAGATGATTTGAAAAATAAGCTCACAGCCCGAAGGTGTCTTGTGCAAAACTTTCCTTGTTTCTTCCTTTTGTTGCTCTGAAGAGGCAGAAGAAAGTGGTGGGAAAGCAGTGATGAGTTATTAACTATAATTATCTAATTATTGCACTGTATTTCTGCTGGAGCTATTGTGCAACAGATTGTGAGCCATATTTTTAGGTCTTACATTTTTCTTGAAGTCAGATTGCAAAACAACTTCCCAACCTCTGAAGTAAAAGGAATTTGTTGATTGAAAAAAAAAAGAATTTCCGTATGAGTGGGAAGGACCTTTAAGATATCTTGCTGTTCTTTATCCTTGCATTTAGTCTGTACTCTTTGCTAAATTTTAAATCAGCCCTGCTGGGTTTGTGCAGCTTAACCAACATTTTATTCCTAGTGGATGAGACAAATAGAGTATCGTGATGGGATTTTATTAATGAGGAAGAGCAACTCAGAGAGGTGGTTTTGGTGGTGTTGCTTCTGCATTGATTATGAGGGGAAATTACAGCTGAAGTGAGCTTGGAGTCAGAGAGAAAGAACTTGTGTAGGATTTTTGCTGAGTTGTGCAGAAGAACATTCCTAATGGAAATAAAAACGGGTTTCCCTCTCTTCTGTGCTGGAAAGGAGGCCCTTCTTTCTCTCCTGACTTATCCTCAGTGGGAAGAGCAGTGGAGAAAATGTGGGGTTGAAATAGCTGTTCTGCTTCTGTTGGAATTGGTACTTTCCTGATGGTTTCAGGTCTAGTGAGGCTCCAGCAAGGCTGGGTTTACCACATGGATCTGGGCTTTATCTTCATGGCAGAACAAACCCTCAGGGAATTGAAGATCTCGAGGTTTGAATGTTCCACTCAAGTCCAGGAAAAGCGTTTTCTGATTCATAATTGGCTTTAGGGGTGGTTTAGTCCAGAATGCCCCAAACCTGATCTTGCTGAAGCCATCCCAGGATACATAAAACTTATGGAAACTTTGAGGTCCTTCCATTAAAATGAGAGCTGGGAGTAGCAGAGCCCTGCATTGCCCCAGGGATCAGCAGGGTTCAGCTCTGGGAGAATGAAAGTTGAAGAATCACCACATATTTGTGTCTGTGGTGACTTTCTAACTAGAAAGCAAATATTTAGGGTTACAGATGAGCTTCCTCAGTCCAGGAAGTGCTCTCATACCTCAGAAACCATGGGCACAACTCTTCTTGTCCCTCCTATTCATAACATTTGCCAGAACAGGAAGACACAGACTGGGATGGAGATCTTTCTGCTTCACTGTGAAGCTGCTGGTTGTTGTTTCATTAGAGAACCTGGGATGAGGTCCTGTCCCAGAATGAGGGATGCTGAACTGTTCTCCTTGGTTATTTATCCATGAGGAAGCTCAGCTGTTGGTGGGACCTCCAGGAGATACTTTGATGCCCCTCCATGAAGTGACTGAACCAAGTAGAGGCACTGCCAGGAAGGAGCTCAGAATTCCCCATGAACCACCCAGCAATGCCATGATCCAGAACGTGCAGGGGTAAACTTGGATGCTTTGCATGTCTGGCTTGGAAAGGGTGGGGAAGAAACTCCTGTGAGAGCCACCAGTTTTGGTGTTCCACAGTTCTGTGGCTCCAAAAGCCCAAGGAAACCCTCCCTTATCCAGGGGAGGGAATATGAACAAGTGTCTCTTATCACAAGCCAATTCCTTCTTCCACTGCTGAAATATGGAGGTGAAAAGGCCTATATTTTCATGTTTTCCCCTGGAGTGAAGGATTCCTGATGTTAAAGGAACTCTTGATTGGGTGCTGGTGGATCCCTGTCCCTGGTGTCCTCCAAGGAGAAATCCAGCTGTGTGGGTCATGGAGCAAATGCTCTCTGAGCTGAGTTGGAACTCCCAGGCATCACAGCTTCCAGGCTATATTCTCCTTGCCAGGAGATAAGTATAATTGCTTATTTTCAAAGCTGAATCTTTAGGAAAACATGCAAGCAAGCTGCTTCAGAGTCTGGATTGAGCAGTTGGAGCACCATTTCCTTTGGCTGGATGGATAAGGCACATGGATTGGTGAAGGACTTATTTTCAGTGCATTGAACTTGTTTGCTAAAGCTGTTTTAACAGGCAGAGCAGAGGGGGGAAAAAGCCTCTCTGCAAGCAGAGAGTGGTTTAGTGGTTTGTGTGCTCTGTGTTGCTATAAAATTTCTTACCCTGATGTTATGGTGTCATGGCAGTGATTCCTGTGGAGGATTTGAACTTGGAAAAACCCAGGTAGCCTTTCAAAAATGGGTATTGTGAGATTATGTGGGATAACAAGCTGTTCAAAAAGAGTCAAATTTGTGTAGTAAATTCCAGATTTAATGTCTAACTGATGTTTGTGTGAAAGGTGTTTCCAGTGTCTCTCTCAACAGAGGTAATGCAAAGCCTATTTTGTGTGTTTAAGGATTTTTCCAGAGGTCTGTGGGTCTATGGAAAAGTCATGTTGTTTCTGATTGAGCTGTTGAATAGATTTCCAATAGAGATGCTTCAGTTACTGTGTATTCCTCACATTATCCCCTTCTTTTAAAGGGCAAAACGGGAAATTAAACAGTTTGATTCTTTAAAACAAATATTTTCCTTTAGAGGAATGATTACAAGCTTTGGAGTCCTGTAAACAAGAGCCTCTTCTCCAGAATTTACAAACTTCTTCTCCCAAGTGTTCTTTAGGCTCAGAGAACTGCATAATTTTCTTTTAAGGGCCTCTCCACCCTGGTTGGGTTTTCCCAGATTATGCTGGAGAGATGAAGCTCTTGCAGGTGCTGTTGTATGACAAGAAAGTCTCAAATTCAAACCCTGCATTAGGAATGTGGGTCCTGAAGGAGAAAGATGGATTGTTTTAGTGCCTGTAGGGTGTTCACAGGGAGGAGATGTCTCCTTAGGGAATCATTAGGGTTAGTAAAGAGCTGTAGGATCATCAAGTCTGACCAACACCATGATGTTCACCACTAAACCATGTCCCCAAGTGCCACATCTATCACCTGCCAAGGGTTCTTTGAGTTGAGAGAACCAATAATTTCTTCTAAGGGCCTCTCCACCCTAGTTGGGTTTTCCCAGATTATACTGGAGAGCTGAAGCTCTTGCAGGTGCTGTTGTATGAAGTCTCAAATTCAAACTCTTCATTAGGAATGTCGATCCTGAAGGGGAAAGATGGATTGTTCCAGTGCCTGCAGGGAGGAGATGTCTCCTTAGAGAATCATTAGGGTTGGAAAAGACCTGTAGGATCATCAAGTCCAACCAACACCGCGGTGTTCACCACTAAACTGTGTCCCCAAGTGCCACATCCATCACCTGCCAAGGGTTCTTTGAGTTCAGAGAATCAATTAATGTTGTTTTAAGGGCCTCTCCACCCTGCTTGGGCAGGAGAGCTGAAGCTCTTGCAGGTGCTGTGTGATGAAAAGTAGTTCCCAAAACACACTGACCTGTAGGAAATACTTTCCCCTGGAGGGGATGAGTCTTCCTGGAGCCCAGCAAAACGTGGATTTTTACCAGTCCAAAACCTCATCCAACTTGTGGCTGAAACAAGTCTGTGCCAAACTGTGGGTGAGCTGGCTGGGCACAGCTCCATTCCTCACTTTCAGAGTCTGGATTCTGAAGGCTTGTGCCTGGAGCTGCTCCATGGAGGAAGATTTATTTGCACGGGACAAGAACAAGAAGTGTCATTGTTGTTCTGTGTGGGGACAGGAAAAGCCTGGCTGGCTGATTACCTCTGCTGGGCACTTTTTCTTACTGCAAGGGATAATTTGTTTCTGAATTAATTTCCTTTCTTGCCCTGTTTAAAGAGGGTTTCTGTTTCTCTTGGGTCCCCATAGTTTGCCCCTTTGTATGATTTGGTTGAGAAATGTGTTATTACTCTGATAAAATCTTGGGTGTGGGGCAGACCTGGGGCACGTGGGACTCGGTGGATCTGGGCTTTTGGGGGAGCCTTGCCAGTTCTCACCATCCCAGAGCCACACTCAGCTGGATGTAGAGAGGAGGAGAGCAAAGCAGAATTGGTGCTATAATTTAAATGCCCTTTTTATGAGCTCAATTATTGGAGGATCAAGATAAAATTGCTGAGAACTCAACCTGGCATCTCATTAAATCACAGTCCAGCATTTCCTTGTGTGACTAATCCTGGGTGAAAATAGATTTTTTTTTTTTTTTTCAGCTTTCTGGCCAAAGCAAAGGAGAATCAAATGTAGCTCAATTCAAACCCAAAAGGAACCTGGAGGCTTTGGCCAAACCAGACTTGATTTAGAGTCAGCTGAAAATGTCTTGCTAGTTCTCAGCTTTTTTGAGGGGCTTTGGCTGTTTGCCCTTCAGATTTTTTTCCTCTTGGTGGGAATTTATTTAAGTGCTACTTGAAAAAAGTTGTTTCATTTTGGAAGTGACTTTCCTCTTGGCCTGAGCTATGCTGAGTTTTCTCCATGTGAACCAAATGACTTTTTTTTTTTTTTTATCCTTTACAAATATTTGCACAAGTCTAGTAGGTACTGCAGTTTTGGTTTGTATTATATTTGCATCTGGATTGTGGAATCAAAAGTGGGAGCTGTAAGTGCTAGACCAAGGAATAGGATTTGAGTCAGCTAAAAAAAGGCTTGAATTTGAAGAAAAGCTTGAGAATGATGCAGAAGTGACTTGGCCTTGCACTGAAAGTGCTGAGACACCACTTTTCCCCCCCAAATAAATGGATGTAACAGGGAGCCCAGACCCAGTGCAGATGAGGCTGCATTCTGCACAAAGGCAGAAATGCTCAGGGACATCCCACCTTCTCTGTGACACCTACTTAAAACTGGTTTTAATCTGGTTTGCCCTCAATAAATTAACTCCAGCTTGATTTATGAAGGCATTATTGACCTAAATTGTGTGTACATTGACCCTACTAGGCTGGAAATTCTTCAGTGGCCCACACGCAGCTTTACTGGTGTGGTACTGGTGCAGTGTCAGTGTCAAAAGAGCTCTTCACAGAAAAGTTGGGAGAAACTCTTATAGGTGTGAGAAGCCTCAAACTCCAGCACTGTGGATAGAATCATTTCAGGTTAATAATGACAGTGTTTTCCTTGGTGTCTTGTAAATGTGCTCAGTGTTGCTAAATCTTCCAGAGCTGCTGCTGCTTCCACACTTTCCCAGTCCCTCAAGTTAAGGAAACACCAGGTTTTGGTGTGCCAGCCAGGAGAATTAGCCTGTATTTGAAAGCCATTCAGTAACAAAGAACAGCCTTTTAGTCAAGTTTTCCCCTCCATACTCAAGAAGCTCTTGAGCTGAAGGGGTTTGTAACCCTGTAGAGTGGCACTGTTGGCAAGATTCTTGTCTCTGGAAATCATGGCCCTGGAGACAAGTTCCTGGAGCTGAAACATAACCCTGTCACTTCAGGGAGAAAGCTTTACTGCAGGAGAACATGTGACTTGCTTAATTATTGCACTTTATAATAGGTTTTTCCAAATAACTTTGTAGTTCAGTAGTTTCTTGCTAGGTCAGGTCCTGCCTGGTGGACATGGTAGGGAAGAGATGATGTCTGGGAAGTGTTAGCACAGCTCTGTGAGCCACAGGCAGGTAATCCCTGCTTTGGCCATCCCTGGGGTAGAACTGATGTTCAAAATGCCCAGAAGAACCTTCCTTTTCAAAACAAATCAATGAGCTCAGCAGCTGAGGTTTGAAAAGAGCTCAAAATAAGGAGAGGAGAGCTCAAAATAAGGGTCATTTTTGCTGCTGGTGCATTAGCCACTCACTGTAGGAGACCAGGTGGGTGAAGGTGGGAGAACTGAAGGTGTCAGACCCGCTTGAAGGTTCTCCAGTTGGTCTGAATCCCAGGGTTTGTGCCTTCCCCCTTGGCTTGTTGAACTGTAACACAAGGAGAATTGTCTGCTCTCCAGCCACAGCTGGATTGCAACCAAGGGCTTTGATTCAGTTGTGAAAACAAGTGTTGTCTGTGTTCCTTTGATCCCCTGGGAGGAAGGACAGGGATTGTTGCAGATCCAGACTGTTGGTTTAGTCCAGGAGAAAACTTGCACTCTATTTTCAATTACTTTTAGAAGGTATTTATTCCTCACCTTTGGACCTGCCTGGAGATTTGTCTCTTCCAAAGCTGATTTGAGTAGAAAAAGGACACAAGGGGCTGTGGTGGAGGAAATAAATGAAACAGTGTCATCTTTCTCATGACCTGTATTGTTCTAATTAAGCTGTTTGGTTTCTCTCAGACAAGTCCCTTTGTCAGATTAATTTATATGAGTCGGCTGCTTCCAATCTGTGATCAGGAAGTCAAACTCAGTCAGAAAATACTCAGTGGTGTGATTATTTTTGAATGCAAATTATGAAGAATGTGGTAGAAAATACAATGTTCCCCTGACTAGTGCGTTTCCAGCCAAAGGTCTTCAGGAGCTGTTCATGGAAGAGCCTCCAGGGTGCATGGCTGTGGGAATACATGTTAAAAGCAATGAAGTGGGCTGGAATTATGGATGAGAAGTTAAAGGAGAAATAAATCCTATCACAGAACCACAATAGGTGCTTTCTGGATGAATAAAAGGGAGCAAGCAGTTGAAATAACTTTGAACCAGGAAAAAAAAGAGGAGGGGGGGTGGAAATCACTGTGAGGTAGGAAAACACTTCCATATCTTTTCCAGTGTTAAGAGGCAAACCCTGTGTACATATTTCACCAGTGCTTTTCAGGAGGGTTGAGAAAGGAGTAGAGGCTTTAAAGGCAGAGGAGCTGCAGTCCAGGCTGGAACTATCCACCACCTGCAACTGCACCAAGCCCCAGAGTTTCCCAGCAGGAAAAATGACAACTAACCAGGTCTCAGCTCTGTTTAAACATCCCAGGGTGGGGACAGACCTGGTCTTCCATGGCCTCCAGAGGTGATCCCTGTGATTATTTCAAACAGCTTGTTGCTAGTCTTTGTCTGGGGAGTCAAACAGCCACCCCGTGCCCAGCAGGGCTGGATTGCAGCCATGGATTTCCCTGGGAGCAGGAATCCTGCCTGCTGCAGCCTCTGTGGATCTTGAGCAAGGAGGTCAGCTTGGTTTGTGTAACACATGTGCACCAGAAAGGGGAAAAATAACAGCTGGGAGCAAATGGGGAAAGCCATTACAACAGAGATCCACCCAAGGCAAAAGTGGAAATATATTGGTTTGGCACCTTGCCTTGATGTTTCCAGAAGCACTTTGGGAAATCAGGTGAAATGAAGTGTAATCTGCTTTCCAGTAATGTTTTTTAATAAGAGGCTTTTCTTGTAGAAGCTTCTGTAGCTCTGCAAATACTACGTGTGTTGTACTCTGTCATTTGGTGTCGTGGCTGTTAAAAAGCAGGTGGTGAAAGAGGGAAAGAACAAACCTTCAGATTGTGAAGGTTATTTCCCATAGAAATATGGATGTCAAATTCTACAGAAGAAAAAAGCCCAGCAGAATTGGGTAATAGTAACTTAAAATCACTTCTTAAGACTTCAGAAGGGACCCTTTTACAACCAACAGCATCTTGTGTTTCTCAGGGTTGAAATGTGTGTTTGTAAACCTCCTGCACCAGGAGAGGGCAGGCCTTGGGTTGTGGTGCCAAGTGTTAACAATTCCCTCTTCCCCCCCAGTTGCACTATAAAGTCCCTTCAGCGACGTCACGTTTGCATCAGCCGCCTGGAGAGGCCTCAGAATTGGGGTGAAAACTCCTGTGAAGTGAGATTTGTGATACTGGTCCTGGCTCCTCCTAAAATGGTGAGTGTCGGGTTCTCCCAAGGTGCTTTTTCCTTGGTCTCCTCCTGGGGTTAATAACTACTACTTTTGAAACACGAGGGGATGTGAAAAGGCCTGAGACCTCCTCAGCAGTTGTCAAGATGATTCATACTCTCCCGAGGGGTGGATTTGTCAGCTGTGTCCTCATCTCATGGCCTTGTAGCCTGATGGGGAGGAGGACACAGGCCCAATGTGTCTGCAGTCTCCATACACACCTGTGGTGCCTCTGTTACTCCACAGCTTCCCCCCCCCTCCTGCTTTACCACTTGAGCTGCTATTTTTAGAGCTGAGAAATGGTGTTCCTGGTTAAAGCCCTGCTTGTGAAAGGCTCTTGTGATTCTACAGCTGGTGCTCCTCTGGGTTACTTCCCAACAAACTCCCTTGGTGGGGCTCACAGTTACCCCCATGCAGCAGCTCCAGGTGATGTAACCAAGAGGAAGATGATGGAATTTTGGGCTCTATTGCTGTAGGAGTGAGACTGTTTGGGAGCTGGGGTGCTTGTAAGGTGTCCCTGAGGTCCTTTGGGATCTGTTTTCATAGCTTTTGGCACTTGAAACATCAAGATTGAAGCTTACTCAGGTGTCCTTACTGGTTCTTTGGTGTAGACAAGGCCAACAAATGACTCAGTGAACACATTTACTCCACTCATGGAATATCCTGCGTTGGAAGGGGCCCACAAGAATCATTCAACTTCAATATCATCAAGGTTAATTGGGGATAACCATCCTGTCTTCCTAGAAAGCACTGGCTTGACCAAGATGGGGTGTTCTTGCAGCTGATGGCCAAATGGTTCAAAGCTCAAGACCTTTGCACGCTTAATCTGGCTCTTTACACCCTGGGGCTACTGAGTCTGTGCTTCTGGGAGGTGCTGGAGAGGCTGGAGACCTTTTCTGGGACAGGATATGTCCTGATTCAGCTTCCTGCTCTCCAATGCTATCGGTGTGACCTTGGGACCTGCTGCTCTGGCCTGTCTGTCTCCTCCCGCCCTTGTTTAAATGGAAATACTGGTGTTTCCTTCTTCCCCAGGATTTCTGGCCGATCCTTCCCAACTCAATGCTTTTGGCACTAGACCTCCAAGCCCAACAGGCTGAAAACATATTGCCTTTCCTTGGGAAAAGCAGGAGGCAGAACAGCTGGGCCCGTGTGGGATGGCGGGGATCCGTCCCTCATTGTGTGGCCTCGTTATCTCCGCGCAAAGCACCCGGCGAACGGCTCCGCATCCGCTCGGAGCCTGGACCTTTGCAATTCCAATGGACAGCCTCAAATTAAGGAAAGGGAGCGGAGGCCAAGCCAGGGCTGCAGCTGCCAATATGCTTTTTATTTGAAACGCGGTGATGCAGCCAGCTCCAAGTGCGCATTTCTGGTGCAGCAGTTAAAATAATTAACCTGCTGACAGCGACCGATTAAACGGGGAGGGGGGGAAAAAAAGGCCCAGAAAACTGGCATCTGTTGTGCTGACAGCCCAGATCCTCGGCCTTTTTAATATGGAGGATGGAAAAAACTTGAGTTTTCTTGCAGTTATATGTGCTCTTCCTCTAAATGGTTCCATCATCTCCCTGGGAAAGCAAAGAACAGGGACAGCGTTGGGAATCTTGAAGCAATCCTTGAGGCCTCCTGCCCAAGAGTCACTGCTGCTCAGAGGTGAAAGGTGGAGCCTCCCCTGTGATGGCAAATCCAGGCTGGTTCAGTCTGAAAGGACCAGGCTTGCAAACTCTAAAAGCAAGTCCCAGAGCAAATCCTTCCCTTAAATCCAAACCTTTCCCTAGAAACTTAAATGGAACGTGTCCTGGCAGATGTGTCTGCAGGGACTTCACTGATGATGGAGGGGATGATGATGGAATCCTAGAATGGTTTGGGGTGGAGGGGACCCTAAAGACCATCTGCCATGGGCAGGGACACCTTCCACTAGCCCAGGTTGCTCCAAGCCTTTTCCAACCTGGCCTTGGACACTTCCAGGGATGGGGCAGCCACAGCTTCTCTGGGCAAATGGAGGAGAGGGTGATGTGAGTGATGGAAGAAGCACAACGTCAGTGATGATTTTGGGACCAGCTCGGTGCCACCCACGTGTCTGTGCCTCTGCACTGAGCCACACTGAATTATTTGGTTGTGTTCATGAAGAAACTGTTCATCTGTTGTGTTATGAATCATGGGAAGCAGTTCAGATCAATCACATATGCTCCCTACTGCTTTTCACAGCAGTGTGAGGAGCTTGGAGGCTGCCCAAAGGAAGGGAGTTTGTTTGGGTGTCTTTAGTAGCTGCTGCTTGATGAGTGTGGAGAGTAGCAAAGGTGGGTGGGTTAAAACTTTGCCTCAAAGGGAGCTTTTAATGAGCTCTGGTTCTGTGTAACTTTGCCTTGGTAGGTGTCTTATCTCACCTGACCACAGTGGTGTGAGCTGTTGAGCAGATCAGGGTTTGTAGAGCTTGGGTTTGGTGGGTTTGTGCAGGGATGGGGAGCTCAGTCTCCTTTGCTGTTCCCTTTGTATCCAATATCCAAGGTGCTCAACGCAATAGGAAAGCAGGCTTGGATTCTGCTTGAAGTTGTACCCTGAAATATGAGGCCTGTGGCTCACAGAAATGTTCAAGCCCACAAAAGGCACGTTTTCCTCAAGTATTTTGAAAATTTCCTGTCCCTTCCAAATACTCAGTGAAGATGGACAAATGCTGCTCGTGTGTGCGCTCAGCTGCTTCTTTCCCATCCTTCCCTCTGTGCCAGTACTTGCTTTAGCTTTGAGCTCTAAATCTCCACTTCTGCTGCCCGAATTACCCCAGGGTGACCAAGTGAGCTGAGTTTTAATCCCCAGGAAATAGAGATCTGATGAAGCAGGAGAGCACAATAATCTCAGTCTTTCAGATAAGACATCAGGACACTTCTCCGTGCTGGAACGTTGACTTACAGCACCTTTCCACCCCAGCAGCAGTAATGCTGAGGTGCTGTGAGATAGCAAAGACTCGGATTTGTCTATTCTTAGCAGTCCTGAAGAGAAACCAGGGATAAAATGCATGCTCAGCATGATTCAACTTTGGATTGAGTCCTGGGAAGTTGATCAAGTCAAAGTGATCAGTGCTTCTGGGCAGGACCTGCGTGGTGGTGCTTCACAAGGTTCTGCTGTGGTTGGTGATTTCACCTGCGACATCTTCCACATGTTCCTCACCTTCTCCCTCAGGTGTCTCTGGGATCCTGGAAGCCAGGCAGCTTCCTCTTCAGATGGAAACCCAGTGGGTTTATCTTTCTGGAGCGAAAGAAAAATCGTTTTACAAGTGCTTTTCCTGTCTCTTATTTTTATTTATTTATTTTTTTTCCTGCTCAGAAAAGCACCAAAACGGCCACAGAAGTGGGCAGGACCTTTGCCACGATGTTTTCCGACATCACCTTTCGGCAGAAGCTCCTGGAGACCAAAACTGAGGAGGAGTTCAAGGAGGCCTTAGTCCACCAGCGGCACTTGCTGACGGTGGTGAACCAGAGGCCCTCAGGGAGGAGTGATGGGCACAAGTCACACGGTCATAAACCACTCAAGGTAAGGCTGGCCAGCACCTCTGCTTCACCTGTGTCCAGGTGCATAAATCCTGGGGGATTTGGGGTGAGGAGGTGAAGCACTTGAGTCCAGGGGATGCAAGAAGCTCTCCGAGGAAGCACTGAGGCTTCCCTGGGTGTCCATCCACCTTCCTCACTCCTGCTGTAAATTAAAAAAAAAAAAACAAAACCAAAAAACCACACTTCAAAGAGGCAGGTGCTGAAGGGATGCAGAGCAGTAGGGGGGTGAAATGGTTACAGGACTTTGATTCCAGATGCTTAATCAAGGGTGGGATTAATGGATCACTGTGTGTTGTTGGTCCGAGGTACTTAATCCTTACAATCAGAAGGCTCCTAAGGAAGCTGCTGCTTGTCTTTCCCTCAGCCAAAAGGCTTCTTGGCCATCTCTGCACGGTAATTTCACTTAAAAACTTGCCTGTCAGTATTTGGCCTGGCTTCTCCCTGTTTGATCTGTGGCTCTGTAAAGCATTACTTGCTCTGTGCTTTAAAGTTCGGGGGAAATGCTGTAACTCGGCTTTCTTTTCTGGAATTTCCTGTGTGTTGGTCATTGCTCTGTTTTTCCCTTCAGAAATCCATTCTTTAAGCAGACAGCATACCTGGAAAAACAAACTGGGCCATCTCCAGCATGCTGCTCCTGTCCCTGAATTACAAATAACCTGAAAGCTTTGGGTTGCCTACAGTGCAGGAGCTGTTTAACTTATCACTTCTCTCTTTTTTTTTTTTTCCCTGGGATAGATTTAAGGGGTTTGATCTGCACATCTGGAAATGAGCAAAGCTCATGTTTTTCCCTGCAGAATCCCCTTGCTTATAGGTAGTGCTTTGAACTTTGCTAGACCCCATACCTGCTCTTAAGTTTGCAGAACAAGTCTTGAAACCCTCTTTAAACCCAGGTCACAGGGATGTTTGGAGCAGTGATTTGGGTAAAGTAGGTTTAAACCTTTACACTTGACCTTTCAGAGGATGTTTTATTAGAGTAGTTGAAGTGTCTGGCTCTGTCTTCTGCTAAAACTGGCCATTTTTAAAGGTGTCTAGGGGGAGTTTCTGCTCTGGTTTGGTGAGCAGGAGGGCTGGATGCAACGCTGAGCTTGTGTTGGCCCTGGCACTGGTGATTCCTACCAGCCTTGTTGGAAGAGCAACCTTGGCCAGGAAGGGCTTTGATGCCTCTGAGCCAGAGCTGTAGACAGTGACACTTGTTTCTTCAGCTCTTGCTTTTGGCATTGACAGTTGTCTGGAGTTGGTAAAGTGTTGTTTTTAAACCCTTTTATCCTTCAGCCCTTGGGAGGTGCAGCTTGGGTTAGTGCCAACTCTGCTCTCTCATGTCCCTTGGAAGAAGCTCTTCACCACCCTGCCTTGCCAGCACAGATCTTGAGAGGAGCCAGGATGGAGGTGTCTTTTCCTGAGAGCCACCTCCAGCAGCATCCCCTCCCCCTGTGCAGTAACCTGGAGAGGAAGCATTTCACATCGGCACAACCTCACATGAGACCAGGGGTGTAATTTCAACCTGTGAACTACCCCCAGTGAAATAAAAACCCTGGAGCTGCTGTATTCTTACAGTGAGCTCTCAGGAGGGTGTGAAGTCTCTTGGTGACATGAGAATCTGCCTCCTGCCTCCCTTCTTCCCTTGGTCCTGCAGTGAGGGGGGGAGAAAAGGGCCTTAAATTCTGTGTATGAGTGGGATTTTTGCAAGTACTTGTTTTCACCTCTGCTAAAACACTGAGGGGGATGTGCCAGTCACATTCCATGCTGTGCCTACAGCACTGTCACTCTGCTTTGGCTCATCTCAGAGGATTATTTAGGCAAGGCTACGTACTCAGTCATAATTAAGTCAGCCTGAAATCCTCTTGGTTACTGAGGCATCTAATTGTGATTTCGTTCATGGAGGAGCCCTGAACAGCTGTGATGTTTCCTGGCTGTGATTTTTGTGCCCTGTGTGGATTTGCTGGGGGGCGGGGGGGCTGTGCTTGCTCAGCATCAGCAGGAGAGAGGATATAGTGTGAGTCTCTGGTGTGTAAAACACTCATTCAACCCTCCAGTACTTTTGAGGAGGGCTGAGAAGGGGTCAGAGTTGTTGGAGCTGATATTTTCTGTTTGGCTTTCTAGCTGCTGTTAAGTGCTGGCTCAGACTCTCCCAACAACCCAAGTAATGGTCACCTAAGGCAAGAGACCTAAAGCAAGACATTCTAGGGATTCCTAGAATGGAAAGTGGATAATTCATGACCTTCTAGTTTGGGGTTTTTTTTTGTGTCCTCCTTTGCTGCTCTTTCCTGCTTTGCCTATTAAGAGCAGCAGGGGAAAAGCACTGGATGGACTTGCAAAGAGGAGAAGAAGGAGCCTGAAGGAGGATTTGGTGCTCCTGAGCTGCAGTTCCTAAAGCTAATAAGCCTTGAGCTTTGTGTTCCTGAGGGATAAAGCTCTGGTCTCCTGGATAAGACTACCTGTGGTCAGAATGTTAAATCAAAAGTGGTGGCAAAGCCTTGAGAGATGTGATATTATGAATGGGAGTGGGAAGCCAATGGGCCAACCAAACTTGACACTCTGAGGGAGAAAGAAGCAGGGAATAGCAGTCCAAGAAATTCCCAGCACTGGAGTGTACAGAGGAGATTAAAAAGGACAAGAGTGAAGTGTTGGCACTGTCCTTACCAAGGTTTTGGAAAACTCAGAAGGTGGCAGGAGGCAAAAGCCAGACTGAAACATGCCTGGAGTAGAGTTGGACAGGGAGGGTGTGTGGTGGGATAGGTTGGGGGGTAAAAGCAAAATCCAAAAAGGGCTACAACTTCAGAGGTCAGTAAACTTGGTCTTTTATGTTTTATATTTTTTTATCTTTTAGAACTTGGTGTTTTAGCAGCCTTCCAGTGCCTAAAGGGGACTGCAGGAAGGCTGGAGGGGGACTTGTGCAGGGACATGGAGTGACAGGACAAGAGGGAAGGGTGTTAGGCTAAAGGAGGGTAGATTTATGTTGGATACTGGGAGGAAATTGTTCCTTGTGAGTGTGGTGAGGCCCTGGCACAGGTTGGCAGAGAAGCTGTGGCTGCCCCTGGATCCCTGGAAGTGCCACTCACAGCTCCCTACAAACAGGCTTTGTGCCCAGGTGCCCTTTCCCTGCCTGCCCCAGGAGCTGCCCTGTGCCTCTGCCCCAGAAGATGAGACACCCTGAGCATCATTTTCCCTGTGCTCAGTGCAGCATGATAAGTAAACATCCTTGTCATTAAAGCCATTGTGATTCTCTGGCTGACTCATGCCTTCAGGAATCTCTTTCTGGGGGGAAAAAATTAAATTGCTTTTTGAGTGCATATGGCTTTGATGTCCAACCCTGCCACTGAATGTGGTTGAGGTTCTTGGCTTTTTCAGAAATCCTTAAAATGCAGATGTTTTGCTGGTGTCTGCCAGCGTAACATCTGTCTTTTCATCTCCATTCTTCAGGTTAGGCTTTAAACTGTCCTAAAATTCTACGGGGATGTTGGCAAATTGCAACAGAAATAAGTATGAAATATGAGATAACATATCCTGATAAAGGAGCTGGTCCTCTGAGCTGTCTTTTACACCCCAAACCCTCGAGTTTGTTGTGCCCAGTGCACTCCTCCTGAAGGAAAAGTTGCCTTTCTGTGTTTTATTTATCTGATCTTCCAGGTGCTGCAAACAGGTGAGTCCCAGCAGAGAGGGTAAAGCTGTGTGTAGTCTATTAAATGAGCACTGTAGCATCAAGTCCTTTCTAAAGCATTAATTTTTATCAGTTTCCACATAAACCAACCAAAGCAAGAGCTCCCTGCTGTTTTGAGATCATCTCTCTGTGTAAATTTTGGATCTGTGATTTTTTTTATTTCCCCCCCTTACACCCTCTAGCAGAGGTTATAAGTCTTTTGTGTCTAATTCTGCACCAAATATATGAAAAGTTTTAAATGAGCCAGCTGGGGTTGTTATCACTCTGGAAAGGTGCATTGGATTTTCAGAGTAGTGTGTGTGTTCTCTGAGAATAACAGGGGAAAAAAATCTGACAGGTGCCTCATTTGCAAGTGTTGCCTACTCTGAGTCTTTCCATGTGCTTTCCATAAGGATGGAGTTGTGAGAATTGGGAGGCTGAGAGTCAATAGCAGCTGTCACCTATTCCTGACAAGCTCCTTGTTGCCTGTGGTGAGCATCAGATCATATCACCAATCGCTCTGCACCTTTCAGGCCCCCAGACCAGAAATAAAAGGGAATATGTTGGGTATTTGGAACCCTTTCACAATGTTCTTACTGCCTTTTAACGGGAAGAATTATGGTTTGGATTTATGTGAAGTTATTCAAGCTTATTTTCTTTCGGTTGTGGAGTTTGAGGTGCAGAAAGCCTTAATTCCCTTGCTACAGCTCTCTGAGGTCTCCTTTTCCCATGAAAATGCCAAAGGATGGAGCACTTGCTGTGCATCCCCTTCGTGTGGATTTAAGGGAAGAGTTTTTTTGTGCTGGAATCTAAAGAAGAAAGTTGGCATCTCTGACGTGATGTTTAACCCCAGGGTACCCAAGGTCCAACCATCCCAGGGGATCATCAGCTCCCTCACCTGCAAAACCAGGGATGCAGATAGGAATGGGAGGGGAAAAAAGGGAAGGAAGGGAGGAAAACAGGGTGGTCTGGGGGGGGATATTTTCTCATTTACAATGCTACTGAGGATATAAATCGAGGCCCGACGAGTTTATTTTTATTATCACGACAAGATGGGAGTTGAATGCCCTATTGAAAACGAGCAGCTCTGCCCCTCTCCGGCCTGAATGAGGAGGTTAATCTCTTTAACAATGCGTGAGCCTTTGCTCTGACACAGCACTTCCTTCCTTTCTTTAGCTGCACGAGTTTCTCAATGTTGGCAAGGGGATTTCTGATGACATTGCACGAAGGTTTCCAGTGTACGCGTTGGACTTCACCGATGGTACGTTGGCCAATGTTTATGAAAGCCTTGGCCTGGCTTGGGATTTATTCTTTTTTTTTTTTTTGGTGGGTGATGTGATGTCCTGTTTACAGTGTGCATTGAATGTGTGCTTTGATATGTGTAATAGCCCTCTTATTCCTGATTTAAATAAGAATATTCGGACAAAAGGCTGTGAATGGGCAGCCCTGTGCACTGGAGATGAGGAGCTTGCAGTGTTTCCTTAATTAAGGTGCTGACTGGGTGTAGATGAGGATTTTAATTTTTATGAAGTAGTGAGGCCATTAAATGCATCGATTATTGCCACGTGGAGACTCAGATCAACTCATCACAACCTAATTAGTCAGCACTGGCCTAATAAACCCTTTCTTCTGTCTTTGCAGTCCAGCATCAACAGTATTTCTAGTGATGCTGTGGGAGTTGAAAATGCTTAAGCAAAATGTGAGGGCTGCAGTAACTTCACAGCTTGGTGTTGTGAAAAACAGGATATAGCTTGTCTGCTCTCACCAGATCACAGCAGCAGCAACACGCTGTTTACACTGAGCCTCAGGTTTTGGGCTTTATGCAGCTCCACAGTGGCCTTGTGGGGTTTAAGAGTCCCTTTTTCCCATTTATATTTCGAACTTTCAGGGATCCTTGAAGGCTGGGAGAAGTCCTTGGGGCAAACCTTGATTACAGAGCCCCAGCCTGCCATCAAAACATGTTTTTTTGGCTTACAGGGGAGCTGGTTAGTGTATTCAGGTATCAAATATAGAAAGTTTGCATAAAGTGAAGAAGTGGAGTGTAGGCAGGGAGAACCTTGGGGGTTTATCAGACACCTTCCTGCTGTTAAATTCTCCTCAGCTCAAGCCACTGCTGAGGGCAATCTCCCTTGGCTTAGCCATGAAAACAAGGTGCACACCCAAGCCCCAATTCTGAAGTATTTTAGTGCAAAGCCACCTTTCACAACAACTTAAGCCTGAGAGAAGAGTGGCCAGGCTGTGGATGTGTGTCCTTCCCACAAGGATGGTCACCACCAGCAGAGGAATGGTTGATGCTCAGCTGAAGGAGATGCTGCATCTGGGGAGTTGCTTCCCACAGAGATCCAGGTTTTTCAGCTAGGAATGCTTCATTCCCCACAATGTGTTGAGCAGTTACTGGTATCCACTCAGAGAATAAAATGGGATGAACTGCTGGCTTGGCACAGGGGTTGAGAGCTGGATGCTTTCTCCAGCTGCTTTGGATGAAACTCTTCCCAGGAGTTTTAGGGCCATAGGCAGGCTCCATGTGGAGTCAAGCTGATGCTGATTTCTCTGGGGATTTGAGGTATGTTGAGGAGGAAGGGGGATGTGACATGATTTTCAGGGCAGCAGCAAGGACCTTGGTCAAACAGAACAGATATTTCTTGGCCTGTGCATTGCTGGCATCAGGTCTGGTTGGGGACTTCAGCTCCTAAGCTGGACACTTCATCTCTGTGGCTGCTGCTTTGTAGAGTTGTCAAGGCCTCATTTTTCATTATAAAGGGATACTGAGGCACTTGAGAAAGGAATTGCTGCAGAAACACCTTTTGGGGACCCATGTTCACCTCAAGACAGGGCAGTGTCTGCCATGGCTGTGTCCTGAGCACAGCAGGTTCACAGCCACAAAATCCTATAATGCTCCTGCAGCCAACTTTTGGCCTAGAATGCTCCTGCAGCCAACTTTTGGCTGTCAGCAGATTTGGAAACCTGTGCAGGAAGAATGTAGTAAGAATTCCTTACTACATTCTTCCTGCCACAGAAACCCACTTGAGGGTCCATGATCTGGCTCAAAATGCATCCAAATTAACCTGTGTGTGCTGGCTCAGCCCTGGGGAGTCCAGCTCCACAAGCTTTCCATGAACTGATGCACAGAGTGGATATAAAACTGGTATAAAATGCAAACTGTATGTTAAAAAGGGTCAGGGTATTGTTACAAAACCTGTGGAGACACAGAAAAGAGCCCAGTGAAACTCCAGAACCACTTCAGCTCAAATGG
Source organism: Manacus candei (assembly GCF_025592945.1). Lineage (NCBI taxonomy): Eukaryota > Metazoa > Chordata > Aves > Passeriformes > Pipridae > Manacus > Manacus candei. The sequence goes on along the minus strand of NW_026138096.1, from coordinate 13,818,420 downwards.
GAAGTTCTGGCCTGAGGAGCAGTTGTGCCCTTTCAAATAGGATACAGGGAAAGGGGGATTTAAAAAAGAAAACCCTGTATATTAGTATGTGCCATTTCTTCCCTGAAGCCAGAAATTAGGATGAATTCTTTAAGGAGCTGCTTGAAATGAAAACCAGATGGAGAATAAAGCATCTGCCATAAACCACCGAGACTGAAGGTGATCAGGAATGTGGAATTCCTGGACCATCTCAAAGCAGCAGAGTATCAGAACATGAGGGATTTGAACTATCCAAGTGTATCTGCGCTCCAGACAGCCACATGTGCATCATCAAAGAGCTCTGAATTGCACAGATGCTGCTTTTTGAATGGTTGGAGTCTCTAAATCCTCAACCTGAGAAGCATCCTGGGGTTTGGTTTGGACAGATAAACCAGTGAAGGGCGGGGTGATAAATGGTGAGGCTGTTGTGGGACCAGCACATCCTTGGTCAGTTGGAGTTCTGTGGGATTGGTCCTCTTCACACACTGCACAAAGCTGGCCATTAAATTATCCTTAACCACTATGATTTAGGAAAGAAAGAATAGTCTTCCTCTTCTTTTTCCCTCTTACTCCAGATTAGGAACCTGTCAGCTTTGTTTTCTGAAGTCTTGTGCATCTTACTGAACGTGCAGAGATCAAGGAAGAGTTTTCTAAACTCTTGGTCCAGGATTTTAGCATTATAGGTGCTTGTAATAGATGTCTTACAGCAGGAGCACGTGAAGATGAACAGTTGGATCATGCTGAGCTGAAAACCACCTGTAGTTTTCCTTTAAACTGGAATTTGCACTATTTGGCACATGTTCTCTTCTTAATGTCTGCAGCCTTTGTATGCAGGATTCTGCTGTCTTAAAAACCAGTTTGATTGATCATCATTCATCCTGATCTTGTCAGAGAGGCTCAAAACACGTATCAATTTTATTACTTTTTACATCTCAGTCAAGCCACAGGAGCTTCCTGAAATTTCTTTTATATTCAGGCTGGTTTGACTGGAGGAGGGAAACCTGCCTAAGCTCAGATACAAGTTTTCTGACACTCCTAAAAGTTGCTGTCTTTATTCTTCAGTGTCTATTTTTCTGGTGCAACACAGAGGAATAAACACCAATGTAGTGCCTGAAGTGCCCAGTGGGAAATTTGAGGTGCTAGAGATGTTTCTGGTGAGCTTTGCTGTGTTCTACCATATCCCTTCACCCCCTGAGGGGAGGTAGAGTGGAGGAGAAAGAGGAGAACTGAGGATTATTCCCTTTCTCCCTGTTTTTCTGGACCTGTGTCTTTGGTACATGGCTGTGGTGGGTGGATAAGTTCAACTGGAAATGTGGATTTCTCCCTGTCCTTGGTCCTGCAGAGAGTCCCTGACCAGCTCTTGAGACTAAGGCCAGCATATCTGCTGGCAGAATCCTTGGAATTTGGTAAGGTATTTGCAGGAGGGAGATCTTCAGCACTCCCTGTAATGCAGGCATGCTCAGATGGAAGGCTTGAAGGCACTGGAAAAACAGAATTTGAAAGGGAACTCTTGTCCTGCTGGTTGTCTAACAGAACTCAGAGCTTAAACCTGCTGGAATGGTGCCTGTGGATTTGGATGTGCCAGATCTTTGACTCTCCCACCTGGCTGGCCTGGCCACCTTGTCTGGCAGGATTCCATTCTTGAGGAAGGAGGAGAAGTGAAGGGATTGCAGATAATCTCTTCCATGCCTCTCCTGCCCTGAGTTAGATATGAGGGAGCTCGTGCATCCCTTCATCCCCAAATATCACCTGGGGGCTGAAGTTGAACATCCTCATTTCTTGGATGCTTTGGGGCACCGTGACCTGGGTTGCTTTGAAGTCTCTCCCTGTCTCAGTGGTGACAGAAATGCTTTGAAGATGCACAAAAGCACCTTGTGTTGGCTGTGGATTTTCCTTCCAAGAGACCAGCACTTCATGGGAAATGGACTGAAAGGTGCAAGAGAGGAAGGGAAAACTCTGAGCCCTTGATTTATTCCTTCCTGCTTCTCTACTCTGAGCACTTGCTTGGCTTCTCCAACATCAGTAAGAGTGGATTTCCTTTTCCAGTGAAGTTCCTGGTCCCACTTGTGCTGTGATTTACTCTTCACAGGACTTCAGGGAAGATTCATCTCCAGAACATTAGGCAAAGTCCAGGAACCATCAAATAAGTGAAAACCCAGCTTGAGAGCATTAGAAGTTTTGTGTTTTTATGACTGAAGACCTAAGAACAGATATTCTTGTAGTGTTTTTAACATTAAAATATGATTATTTTTTTTTAATTAGAGCTTTAATAGACATGTCCTTTTTGCTATGCTGTGGGTCAATGTAATTAAACTTGTTTTGCACAGGATATTTCAGAGAATTGGCAAGGAACATTAACACAGACATGGACATTTCATAGAATGTCCATCAGTCAAGACTTTGATTTAGTAAATGTAAAATTAGTAGAGTTAAGGAGCCCTAAGTGCAGTCTTTGGGTCTCCATTTCCTTATTGATGTAAAATCCCAGGCAAAGCAAGGCCAGGAATGTTGCAGCTTTCTCTGAAACTCTCCCCTTGTCTCTAAAAAATGTGACATTTCAGAAATCCAGGCAAGTAAAGTAGAACTGTCATGCTGATGAACATAAAATATAATTGCTCCTCATTTCAATGTGTAGACATACACCTTAATTTCAGGGGATTGCTCCTGTAATAGTCAGCTACTCAAACCTCACAGCTGGACCCAGAGCTGATTTTTTTCTGCTGTAAATGTTCATGGTGCAGGTGGAGTGACACGTTTTTCAGTGGCTTTATGAGCCTGTCACAGATGAAATGCCACCACAATGCAGCTCACCTTCTTCTGAGTGGAACCATGTCAGTCCAGGGCTGCCAATGCAGCCTGAAAATGCTTTGCCAGATGTTGATTTTAAAAAGGCAAATTGTGGTTAAGGCTGGATTTTAGTGCTTATGATGGGTGGGTCTGTGCAAGGAGGCAGTGTTTGATCAGGACTTTAACTGAAGTTAGAGTGAGCAATCATCTCTGTGAAAGGTAGATTTTTGTGAGCAGTCATCCCTGTGAAAGGGTAGATTTTGGTGAGCAGTCATCCCTGTGAAAGGGTAGATTTTGGTGAGCAGTCATCCCTGTGAAAGGGTAGATTTTGGTGAGCAGTCATCCCTGTGGAAGGGTAGATTTTTGGGAGCAGTCATCCCTGTGAAAGGTAGATTTTTGTGAGCAGTCATCCCTGTGAAAGGGTAGATTTTTGGGAGCAGTCATCCCTGTGAAAGGTAGATTTTTGGGAGCAGTCATCCCTGTGAAAGGTAGATTTTTGGGAGCAGTCATCCCTGTGAAAGGTAGATTTTTGGGAACAGTCATCCCTGTGGAAGGGTAGATTTTTGGGAGCAGTCATCCCTGTGAAAGGTAGATTTTTGGGAGCAGTCATCCCTGTGAAAGGTAGATTTTTGGGAACAGTCATCCCTGTGGAAGGGTAGATTTTTGGGAGCAGTCATCCCCGTGAAAGGGTAGATTTTTGTGAGCAGTCATCCCTGTGAAAGGGTAGATTTTTGGGAGCAGTCATCCCTGTGAAAGGTAGATTTTTGTGAGCAGTCATCCCTGTGAAAGGGTAGATTTTTGGGAGCAGTCATCCCTGTGAAAGGTAGATTTTTGGGAGCAGTCATCCCTGTGAAAGGTAGATTTTTGGGAGCAGTCATCCCTGTGAAAGGTAGATTTTTGGGAGCAGTCATCTCTGTGAAGGGTAGATTTTTGGGAGCAGTCATCCCTGTGAAGGGTAGATTTTTGGGAGCAGTCATCCCTGTGAAAGGTAGATTTTTGTGAGCAGTCATCCCTGTGAAGGGGTAGATTTTTGTGAGCAGTCATCCCTGTGAAGGGGTAGATTTTTGTGAGCAGTCATCCCTGTGAAAGGGTAGATTTTTGGGAGCAGTCATCCCTGTGAAAGGTAGATTTTTGGGAGCAGTCATCTCTGTGAAAGGGTAGATTTTTGTGAGCAGCCATCCCTGTGAAAGGGTAGATTTTTGTGAGCAGTCATCCCTGTGAAAGGTAGATTTTTGTGAGCAGTCATCCCTGTGAAAGGGTAGATGTAATCTGGTGTAGTTGACTCCATTGCAAAGTGAATTTTGCTGCCCACCAGAAAGATTCTTTGCTCCTTGGATCTCATCTGGTTGATTATGGATTAAGGAAAGTACTGGAAGTCTTGGACCCAGCCAGGATGAATCACAGGGTTGTTGAGGTTGGAAAAGACCTCCCAGACCACTGAGTCCTGTGCCTGATCCTCACCTTGTCCCCCATCCCAGAGCAGCAAGTGCCACATCCAGTCATTCCTTGGACACCTCCAGGGGTGGGGACTCCACCACCTCCCTGGGCAGGCCCTTCCAATGCCTGACCACCCCTTCCAGGAAGAAATTCCTCCTGATGTCCAACCTGAACCTCCCCTTGAGGCCCCATCCTTATGTGGCATCAGGACCTCTGTGACCAGCAAGGATTCCTGCTGCTTGCTTTGCAAGGGTTGAAACTGAAACCAAAAGCCATGAATGAGTTTTGTTGATGGTCTTCAAGGCCTCTTCTTTCCTTCTGTCCTCTCTTACTGTAGTTTAACTACCCAAACCTTTTTAAAAAAAACATTTATTTGCTTCTCTGGTCCCAGTTGCTTGTCCTTTTAGGAAGGCAAAGCTTTAGGATTTCAAAGCTTCCAGGCATTGTTGCTTTCTGACCTTTCCTGTTGGAAAGATTCCTTTGTCCATAAACCAGTATTTTGGAGTGACACAGAGTCCTCTGAACAAGGATGGGACCATCTCTGGTTATAAAACCACCACTCAATCCCTGCCAAACCTTTCCTTGTCTCCAAAGGCCTCGGGCAGCTTGGAATGTGAGGTAGGACCTGCAGCTGTTGGGCTCAGGATCACATGAGAAGTCTTCATCTGTGAGAATTAGATTTCAGGCCCTTTGGTTGCCAGGAGTGGTCAGGAATGTGACCTGTGGTTTCTGAATCTTCACAAGAAATGGAAAGGAATTTGCCTGGGAACAGCTGGTCCGATGACTCCCGGAAGGTCAAGCTCATATTTACGTGCTTGAGATGTCTCTTGTCGAGTTTCAGCCTCAAGTTTAAGGATGCTCAGAGGTCCTCTATATGTCTGTTCCTCTTGTGCCTGCAAGCAGGAACCTCACAAGGTGTCCTTCATTCCTGTGGCTGCCTGTTCATTACACATCACCTTTGATTTTTGGGTTTTGCATCCTCTTTCTGTCCTTATCTCTGCTCTGCAAATGGTGCAGAAAGCAGATGTTAGATAAGATCCCAAAGTCATTGAGAGACCTTTTTTTGTTTCATCCCAGGGACAGAGATTTTCAGTGTTGCACCAATAACCTCTAAGGCCAAGTCCTCCCTTCTCTGATCCAACTCCTTGGCTTTTACCTCTCTCAGCAAGGGACTGATCCTGCGAAAGCTTAGATGGGAATTTAGGAGCCTGTGTGGGATTTCACTGCCCTGGACCCTTCCAGAAAGGAGAACTGGGCACCTCTAAGCTTGTCCAAGTGTTTTGCAGCAGGAGCACCATCAAGGAGGGTGGCACAGGCAGGCCACCTTGAAACAGGGCTGTTGCAAGGTTTTCTTGGAAAAACACTTTCTCCAGTGTATCTGTTCTGTGGGAAAACTCGTGTTCTCCTTGACCAGTATCAGCTGTTGTCACTCTCCCTCTCTCACTCTCCCTCTCTCCTGTGTGAGATGAGCTCACTGGGGAGGCAACATCAGCCAGAAAACAGGAAAGGGAAGCGAAGCTACTTCACAGGCCCTTAAATTCATGTTCTGACACTTTAATTCTCTTTCTGGCTGCTTTTTGTTTTGGCCTGGTGTGTTTTTTCCGACGGAGATGAGAGGGGGTGAGTGGATGGAAAAGAAGGAAGCTGTTCTGTCAGCAGGGCTTGTTAAAGCAAATCTCAGTGTCTCGATTCCTGCCCTCCTGTGCTGCTTCTTTTGGTAATCTGCTACCATTAATTGGCTCAGAGTAGCATATTATTGATTCAAACCTGCAACCTGGGGAAAAAAAACCCAAGTGCTTCATGTTTTCCTGCCCAAGACATGATGAGTTGTGAAGACAAGTGATCATCGAGAAGCTCATTAGGGACATAGTCCAGAGTACCTGTAAAGTTGGTGTTAAAAAGGCAGAGATGGGGGTTTATGAACCCTAAACATACAGTTTCTGCCTTGATCCTCTTCCAGGCTTTTGGGACTGGTAAAACTGTGGAAAAAACTTCTTGTATTTCCTTTTTTTGATGATACCAAAAATGTCTGGTGATGCGTTGGTGCTTCTGCTTCTGGTCCCAGGTGAATAAAGGAGTGGGGTTGTGCAAAATCAGAAGTTAACAACCTACTTACATGTGTAAAGTGTGGACTGAATTTCTGCTTTTCAGCATGGAAAGAACTGGTGGAACACATGGCTGATGTGAGTGGGGTTTCAGTGCTTTTTGGGCTGCACTAACGTGGGTTTTGGTGTGTTTTGCACTAGGTGTTATTGGAAACAACAAAGCTATAGGAAAATACATCACCACTATGATATTTCTGTACTTTGCCTGCCTCCTTCCATCCATAGCCTTTGGGTCACTCAATGATGAAAATACACGAGGAGCTATTGGTGAGTTGATCAGTTCTGTGCATCTCATTCCATGTGTTTAAACTCTGGACACACAAAGTTTTCATAGTTTTTATTAACTAGGGAAAAAACCCCCCAACCTAAAACTACAAGTGAAGGGGTTTGTCTTCTGATTAATTCATTACTTTCTTAGAAGACCAGGAGAACTGAACACTGCTTTGGATAATATCATCTGACTTAGACTGATATGGACATATCCTACTGTATTTAAAATTATGCTCGCTTTATGTAATTAATCTGCACATTTTACCTGGTAGAAGTTCCTGCACTTTTGATCTGAATTTGATTGCCAGTATCCAGATCACTGCTATAGAGCAAAAGCATCATCCTTTATCCCAACTGTGACCCTGAAGCATTTCATGATGCTGTCACAGCTCATAGGAATCTATGTCCAAATCTTGTCCTGGAGGCCTCCACAAACGCTGGTTAGGTTTTATAGCTGTTTAAAATAAAATAAATATATTTAAATATATACATAAACACCCAAACACCGAAAAAAACCCTAAACCAAAACCCACACTATTATATATAAAGTCACCTATTCTAGCTGAATATCTGGAAGTCTAAATTGCTGGTACAAGTAGAGTCACTTTTTGTTTTCACAGTGTCTTACCTCTCTGTAAGCTCTACACGTTGTTCCTACTAATTAGTGGTTGGCTTCTCTGCCCTGTGAGTGTTCCTTGACTGAGGGGTGTTGATTAAAATCCCTGTTTGTTTATCTCCTTCCAGATGTGAGGAAGACAATCGTGGGGCAGTCCATTGGGGGGCTGCTCTATGCCCTCTTCTCAGGGCAACCTCTGGTTGTCCTCCTTACTACAGCTCCTTTAGCAATCTACATCAATGGTGAGTCTGCTCCAGGTGTAAATGAGGGGTCTGGTGGCATTGGTGGGGTGGGGCTTTGTATGAGAACCCTGCAGTCCTGTTGGAGCTTTAGTTGTGTTTGTTTAATAAATGGATATTAAAGGGAAAAGGTTCTTCTCCCAGAGAGTGGTCGGGCACTGAACGGGCTCCCCAGGGAAGGTGGTCATGGCACCAACCTGCCAGAGCTCAAGGAGGGTTTGGACAATGCTCTGAGGGACAGGGTGGGGATTCTTGGAGTGCCCTGGGCAGAGCCAGGAGTGGATGGTTCTTGTAGGTCCTTTCCAGCTCAGGCTATTCTGTGATTTGGGTGCTGAGGGAGAGGGAAGGAATTTGATTCAAGTCTTGTCAAATCACAGAATATCCTGAGTTGGAATCAGAGAATCAACCAGGTTGGAAAAGACCAACCCTTGATCCAACTCCACAGTGGTTCCCAGCCCATGGCACTGATGCCACATCCAGTCTCACCTTAAACACCTCCAGGGATGGAGAATCCACCCCCTCCCTGGGCAGCCCATTCCAATGTCTTGATTACTCTCTCTGTAAAAAATTTCTCCCTAAAAGAAGAGACCCACAAGGATCATCAAGACCAACTCCTAGTTTAGTTGTTTTCTAAATAAATCCCTTTTGCACAGAAAAAGCTTCATGAAAATAAGCATTTTTTTTTTCAGCTTCCACAAGGAAATCTGTTTCATTAATGGCTTTCTCATATGGCTGCATTCAACCAGCTTGAGGATAAGAGACTTTCCCTAGGAAAGGTGCTTTAAGCAGTGGGAGAGAATATTTTTCCAGGTGTTTGTCCTCATTCCTAGTGGGAAGAGGAGAGCAGTTTGGGTTGATCCAGTGTCCCTCTGGGAGTGCAGGAACGGGGGTTTAATGGTGTGTGTGCACTGGGGCAAAGGCTTGGAATTGGTTCCTTGTGCCGTGGAGCAGATGGGAATCACAGGGTGGTGATGACACAAGTTTAATCTGACACATGGTTGCTTCCCTCCTGCAGTCATCCGAGGAATCTGTGATGACTACCACTTGGATTTCAATGCTTTCTATGCCTGGATTGGACTGTGGAACAGCTTCTTCCTTGTGATGTACTCCCTCTTTAATTTCAGCCTTCTGATGAAGCTCTTTAAAAGGTAGCTATTTTCAAAGGGGTCTTATTTTGATCAGATTATTCAGCAAATGGAAAAATTATACATTCCACAAGCTCCTTAATTACAAACTTGCTGCAAAAATGTATTTTCTGAGATGAGGCAAGTATCATTTTGGCTTATTGTTCCAACTTGAAAGAAGCTCTAAAAGATTCACTGGGTTTTCTTTCCTAAGCTGGAGTTCAACTAAAATGGGTGTATTTTCATGTAAATGGATGAATATGCTGATTTTTTTCTTTGAACAGAGTCGAACGCAGCTGTATTAATTCCTGGGATTTTTTCCACAGGTCAACAGAAGAAATAATTGCACTTTTTATAGCCATCACATTTGTGCTTGATGCCATCAAAGGCATTACAAAAGGTAAGTCTTGCAACGCTGTTTTTTGGTGCAGATCTTTGCTTTGCCTCCTTGTCAAAGGGAAATACAGGGCTGCAAATGTGTGTGATGTTTTGCTTGTTCTGTGTTCATTCAAAGTCTTCAGGAGAAAAAAAAAAAAAAAAGGAAATCAGTGTGAGGGACTGAAGCAGCCCTTTGTCAGCACTTTTACCTGGATGTGCAGAATTTCCATCAGCTCTAATTTCAAGACAGTTTTAGAGACAGATTTAGTTTCTAAACGTTCACCAAATGGAGCAACCATAAAGTTATTGATGTGAAAGTCTTCTCCTGGATACCAGTGTCTTTTTGAATGGTCCTGGCAAAAACAAAAAAGTCCAGTTTAAATGCAGTGTATCTGGGGTTTTTTTCTATGTGGATTACTCAAACTACAGGGGTGGCAGTTGAAAGATGGGTTGAGGTTTCCCATTTTCACATGAGCTTCGAGACCCTTCTTTAATGGCAGCAGTGCCTTTAAAGGCAGTGCCTTCCAGCAAGCTCCTAAAGCTGCTTTATGGCCACTTGGTCCCCATTTTTGGTTAAATTCTGAGTGTGCATGAAAAGCCTTGGGGTTTGATGGATTCCTCCCTTCCTCCCCACCAGGATTGGCAAGAGGTGCTTGTGCAGGTGAACTGTGTTAGCAGAGATATCACGTGAATGCCATTTCTGTTCATCTCAGTGAGGAGTTGACCAATATCCCATTCCTTGATTTTTATTACCTACTGCCCAACAGCCCTAAGTTTGGGCTATCCTTTGAATCCTTCAGGATATATCTAAGCACATTCCTTGTTTTTAAAGATACTCAGGCTTGGTATCTCTCATGCAAGGAGAACACCTTCCAAGAGCGGATTTGACACTGTGAAGCAATTTGAAGTGAGATACTTTCCTTGCTTCATTGGGAATCCTTAATTTGCCCTATGTGTGCTTTGATTGTGCAATCAGAGGGGCTTTTTTTCCTCTGCAGAACACCTGCATCTCTTAAATCTCCTGCTTAGATAAAGCTTGGTGAGGGAGAAGTTGCTCTGGGATACTTGTTCAGAGCATCCACTGGTCTTGTCTGCCAGACTGTCAGGAATATGCAAGTAATACCTCAGAATATTGCAGTGAGGACAGAAGATGATGAAGGGGAGTGGCCTTAAACTCACAGAAGGCAGGTTTAGATTAGATATTAAGCAGAAATTCTTTGAGGGTGGTCAGGCCCTGGCACAGATTGCCCAGAGAAGCTGTGGCTGCCCCTGGATTTCTGGAAGTGTCCAAGGCCAGGCCGGAGGGGGCTTGGAGCAACCTGGGCTAGTGGAAGGTGTCCCTGCCCATAGCAGGGGGTAGAACTGGATGGTCTTTAAGATCCCTTCCAGCCAAACCATTCCATGATTCTGTGTTGGTGTAATCAGTGAATTAGTTGAATTCTCCCTTGTACTCTTGAAGGACTGAGTTTATAGGAATGATGGTAATAAAGTCAAACCAAGACTCATTTGCCAACTCCTGTTGGCTTCAGGCATCTGGGAGCGTTCAGAGCATCCACAGATGGGACCCCAGACACAGGAGGACACCAGTGCTGGCAGGCACAGACTTTATCCTTCACCCTTTTAGAGCTCATATTTAAAGATATGACACCAGTGCAACTCCCAGCTCCGTGTTTGGCTTTCTTCTTCCCCTCCTGTTTTGTAGCAGGAGGTGATGGTTGCTGCTGCTGCCACTTCTTCCTCCCACTCAAACCTTAACTGCTCAAATCTGAGTGAAATTAAAAGTCCAATTTAAATGCAGTGCATCTAGGGTTTTTTCCTAGATTTTGAAATGTAAACCTTCTGTGATCTTTAAATTTAAATACAGATATACTCAGTGTGAGGCAACTGGTCTTTTCCCTCGTGACCCACTTGCCCCGCTGACCTCATCCACTTGTGGAGTGCCCAGCCTCTTTTGAAATCTTAAAAGATGGTACAGAAAAGTTTATTACTGCCTTTAAAATGGCCTCATGGTTGAACATGGGGCATTTTACACTGGGCTGAGCTCTATCCCAAATCTGAGCAATTAGGTAGGAAGATGAAGCCGGGATCTTCTCCGTGCTGTTAAATTATGTCGCAGCTATCCAGCTGCCATCACCTTTGGGGCTTCCTTAGTGCCAGGGGACATGCCACCTTTTCCCAGATGTTTTCCTCAGCCTGGTCCCAGCCTTGATTTTTTGGAAGGTCCTGGTGCATGTGCAGGAAAGGAGGGGGAGGGCTGTGGCAGTGCACAGAGGAACCGAACCCTGAGCAGTCGCCCCGTCCCGGTGACACTTGTTTTCCCTGCATGGCCCGGCCACCAAAGCTGTGTTTGTTTGATCTTGACATCTGCACTCTGCAGGAAACAGTGGGGAGCCAGCTGAGGAAAACAAAGCCAGCTCATGTTGTTGGAGGGAGCGTGAGCACACGCCAGGCTGGAGAAGGGCTCGGGTCCAGCCAGGGCACCACCGGCTCCGCTGCTCTCTCTGAATGCTGGCAACGAGGTCCACTGAGCTCTCCTATAAAAACAAACTAGAAATGTGCAGGAATCAAATCCTTTGTAGCAAGTTTGTGGTGCAGGATGAAGGCCTTCACTGGCCAGCTTGGCATGTTCCCATGGCTTTAATTAAAATACAAGAATAAAGCGTAGTCACAGAATTATAGAATTTCCTGAGCTGGAAGGGACCCATCAGGATCATCCAGTCCAACTCCTGGCCCTGCACAGGACACCCCAACAACCCCACTATGTGCCTGAGAGTGTTGTCTAAACACTTCTGGAACTCTGACAGGTTTGGTGCTGTGACCACTGCCCTGGGTCAGATTTTTCCTCTGTCCGGGATGGACTGGAGCAATCCTACCTGGTTTGGAGGTGAGGGTACAGACTGAATTGCATCCTCAGAGGTAGCATGCAATGATGTGCTCAAGCTGAACACAGGGCACCAAAGATCAGCCCTAAATATATTATTGCCATATAGACTAGTGTGGGAGATTGAGAAGATCCACAAGACCCAAACCAAAGTCACTTGTTTCTTGTTTGTTCCAGTTCAGATCTAAATACAGAGGTGTAAAATTAGGCTTTGTGTAGTTCCTGGGTGTGAGCTGTTCAGTTCTCAGATGCTCAGTAACTGTGGATGTCTCTAGGCCTCAGTAACCCTTAGTCAGTTGTGATGGTGGACAGGCTTTTCATCCTGGCCAGCTGCTAATTCCCAGGAAATGCTTCCACAATCACAGCATCCGTTGATGCTCAGAGCTGAAAAGTACAAATCCTCCAACAACCCATCCTGTGCCAGTGTGTGGGTCAGGGCAGTGCTGAGGCCTCAGTTTACCTGTTTGCAGAGCAGTGGTGGGTGTCCTACCAGGGCTGGACACAGCTGTGAGGATGGAGGGAGGAAATGAGAGCAGAGCCTCTTCCGTAGCACGGGATGTGGAACACACAGACCTTCCACAGGGCTTTTAAATCCCCCCAGGGATGGGAACTGTCCCCCTGCCCTGGGCAGCTGTGCCAGGGCTGGACAGCCTTTTCCAGGAAGAAATTTTCCCAGTATCCAATCTGAACTTCCCTGGCACAACTTGAGGCCGTTCCCTCTCCTCCTGTCACCTTGTTCCCTGGGAGCAGAGCCTGACCCCCCCCCCCCTCAGCTCCCCCCTCCTGTCAGGGAGTTGCAGAGCCAGAAGGTCCCCCCTGAGCCTCCTTTTCTCCAGGCTGAGCCCTCCCAGCTCCCTCAGCTGCTCCTGCTACTCCAACCCCTTCCCAGCTCCTTCCCTGAACATACTCCAGCCTTTATTGTCTTCTGAGGGGCCCAAACCTGCCTCAGGATTGGGGTGTGACCCTGCTGGTGGAGGTTGAAATGAGATTGCTTCTTACTTGAGGGGTCCTTTCTCCTGCTTTAGAGGTCATCTCCTCCCTTCTGGCTGCTGTTGGTGCAAACTGAGTGGTTAAATTTTGAACTGTAAACCTTCTGTGATCTTTAAATTTAAATACAGACATACTGAGTGTGAGGCAACTGGTTTTTTCCCTCATGACCTACATGCCCTGCTGACCCCATCCACTTGTGGAGTGCCCAGTCTCCTTTTTAACTCTTAAAACACGGTACAAGAAAGATTATTACTGCATTTAAAGTGTCATCATGGGGTATTTTACCCTGGGCTGAGCTCCAGACCAGCAGTAACGCAAACTGTGCTTCAACCAGACTCAAAGTGGTTGCAAAAACACCAATCTTGCTTTGCAAGAGCGTTCAAAGATTGTTTTCCTCGTTTTCAAATATTGTAATTACAGTTTGTCTTCCCTGCTTTCACTGTTGCTGCTGCAGGTAGAAAAGCTGAGGTGCTTAGGGCTTTCAGAACTTTGATTATTATTTGGAGATGGGGGAAAATGTTATAGAAGGAGCATTATAGGCTAAGCTTCAGGTTATTGTATTGTTACCTAAAGGGGATGGTTTTGTCCTTAACTTTTGAGTTTCCTTATGAGAGGTTTGAAGGGGTATTTTGGCTGAAACAAAGGTAGAGGGACTGCAAAGCTCTGATGTGGTGGTTTCCATTCTCCTCTGTCTTCCCCTGGTATGGGGAGAGTGGGTGCTGTCTGTTGTCATCTGAACACATATCTTGGGAGTACTGAGGCTGCAAAGCCCAACTCCCATCTTCTGGTTTTACTTTATTCCTGGGACTCCTCAATCTGTTGTTCCCCATAGAGGTGAAATGATCCCAAAACCATTTTTATACACTTGGACCTGGAAAATACCATAGAAACAGGGACATAACTAAATGCTCAAGAGCAAGAGTATCTTTACAACTGCTGATTACTCATATAAAAGCCTCTGAGCTAACCTCAGACATATATGGACAGTTCCAGGGGCTTTGCTGGGGGTTTTGCTCGTACAGGTTCACTTTGTGTTGCTCTGTAATTCTGTTTCAATTTGCAGTGTAAATTTAAATGTTCTGCCAGGTTTTGCATATCATCAACACTTATCTTTAAAATTTGGATTAGCTTTGGAGGAAAGGTAATTACTGTACCCTTTATAATATACTGCAGGATCAGTGCAGCCTGGCTGCTCTTAGTGTGTTCAGAGAGCTCTGATGGAATTTGCTCAGCAGGATGCTGGAAGTAGGTGTCTGTATATAAATACATTTATCTCAGAGCAGTGATTCCAGCGTTGGGAACAAAACCACATAAATAATTAGCACTGGAAGTCCTTACGGTTGAAACATGTTGCTGTATAGATTAATTCAACTTTTACCTGGTAAAATAAGTTAAAAAAAATCCATTTGTGAAGCGCTGGCTTTGTAAGAGAAGCAATTCTGGTTTCTTTTCACTGCTTTGAGAGGTAGAGCTGTAAACCTGGTGAAGCATAACGTTAATACTGCATGATCAAGCAAGAAAGAACCACTTTATTTTACTTGCTTTGGTTGTCACAACCCTATCCTAATGCTTGCCTGTTGGTTGTTTGTACAGTTTTTAAGAAATATTACTACTATGGGAGCACAGGAGACAATTACTTGGGAAAAGAAGGAGCTGATGCTATGTCAAGCCTCGGCATCAATACCACCTTCTTGATGAATTCATCAGTGAGCAGATCCATGTCCCTAGAGAATCAGACATGCACTCATGGTGTGCATTATGGACGTGAAACTGCCGTCCTTAGTCTCATGTTGATGTTGGGTACCCTTTGGCTTGGCCATACGCTCTATCAGTTTAAGAAAAGGTGAGTTGCTTCAGCCTTGGAGCTCAGACTGCTGATTATTTCATGTTACCTGTTGCTTAGATCTTAATCCTGTAACCCCCAAACTCTTCTGTTAACGACGGTGGAAGCCAAAGCCGGAGATGACACTCGGGGGACCACCTGGAAAGTGTCACCAGAGAACACGGTGTTCACTCACTGGCCTCACAAATGACTTTCTAAAAACCTTTGGGTGAACCATGTAATTCACGTTGGGATCCCTGTAACTCCCTCCAAACAGGCATTGAACTGTTTTGGTGGGCAGAAAATCCCTGATGGTGCTGGAAGGTCTATTGGAATGTTCTCTTGGGAGTTTCAATGCTCTGATTTGGGTTTTACTCCGATTCTCTTAAAGTTTTTCATTTGAAATGCAGTAAGCAATTAAAGTAAAGTGGAAATGACACACAAATGGGTGCTTGGAGGACTTTTTTTTCCAGCTTGCAGCTTAGTTCTTTGTTTCTTGGTGTTTTGCTTATGCTTTCATCAACCTTCGAAGGCTGTAGATTCCAGAGGACTAAAGGCTGAATTAGACCAGTTCTTCACTACATGTGTTTCTTTAAAATTGCAAGATGGGACTGAATTTTCACTTGTTAGAGCATTAATGCTGTCTGGGTTGATTGAGTGATTGTCAATCCACGTGATGTTGATGGAGTTCTTCTGTCTTTCCACTGCAGCCCCTATTTGCACGCGAGAGTCCGCGAGATTCTGTCCGACTGTGCCTTACCCATTTCAGTCCTGACTTTCTCTGTTGTGGGTTCCTGCATCTTCAAGGAAATTGAAAGTAAGTTCTATTTTTGTTATGAAAAAGAGAAGTGAAATCCTAGAGGGGTTTTGCTAAAAAATAGCAAAGTTCTTTAGTATAATTTCACAAACCCTGTGTGTACCTCCCACCACTCCAAGAGCTCTGATTTCCTCACAATGAGATTTCTTTCATTTAAAACCCATATCAAAGGAGGCTGAGTCAAGTTTTTTTCTCCAGAAAAATTATCCAAATGTGTCTTTTCAATGAACCTAAAGTGTGTATGTCTTACAATAAGGAGGATCAACACTTTCTGGCGGAGTAATTATGAGGCAGGGAAGGGTTGTTGCCAGTCACACCATAGAATTGATGGTTCCAATCTGTCCTCTCTGTCTCCAGTTTAGATTTTCCCAGTTCAGGTGAAATGGTGCAGAGCATCTGGGCAGTTCTAAGCTACATAAGGAAATCTAAAAATGAGACACCATTCATTGGCCAGATAGATCAACTTTTCCATATCAGGAAGCGATAATGGGGACAGGAATTGCATTGTCCTGCAGTGACGTGAGTGGGTGATGTGAGGAAATGTATGGAAACAAATAAGAAATGGCTTTTTGTTTTTTCTGTGATGGCCATTCCATCCAGTTGGATTGTAAAATGGTGTGTGACCATGTGTGATTTATCCCTAGTCGTGGATTGCTTCCAATGGCAGGAAAGTAGGGGCATTTTATACTGAAATGGCTTGTTGGGTATGAGGAAGTTTTCAAATGCCTGAGTTGATTAGCTGCTAGTTAGAAATAAGGTTTTCTAATCTAAAACCACTTTGCATCTGTGGAAAACAAGTTTCCCTCTTTTGTTTTGCTCAACCACATGTAATGCCTCGCTAGAACTAGCAGTGATCTGTCAAATCAGGAAGGCAGCCAAGTTCTGAGTGGATGGAGGAAAAACATAAACCAAAACAGCCAGATGGAGCCGTCTTCCATGGCCTTCTGGCTCCCACGTGCCGGAGCATCTCGCCTGGTTGGCTGCACCGGCTCCCAGGAGTTTGTGGTGTGGGTAAAACACGGAGTCCGCGCGGATGGTTGGACGAGAAGGTGCCTCCTAACGTCGTTCCCGTCCTCTTTCCAGTGTCCAGTTTCAAGTACGACACGGCTGACAGCTTGTTCGTGCTGGCCCCTGTGCAGTCCCTGTCCATCGGGTCGGTGATGAGCGCCATGGGCCTGGGCTTCCTCCTGTCCATGCTCTTCTTCATCGAGCAGAACATCGTCGCCTCGCTCACCAACGCCCCGGAGAACAGGTAATACGTGGGGCTGGGGCTGGCACTGCTCACCCAAAGCTTGTCCCAGCATCACAAAACGCGTGTTTTCAAGAACTCCTGTTGCCACAGATGAAAGTAGCTCTGCTCCTTGACTCCTCCCCATCCCCAGTGTTGTGGCAGTGAGCCAAAACCTCAAAGCATCCGTGAGCTCACCACCTCAGCCCGTTTCTTCTTTACCTTCTGCTCATCACCATTCTTTTTTCCCTCCCTAAAAGTCTTGAGGTGTTTTTCAGGAAGAGTTTTGGGAGCCAAGGTGTAGTGTGGTGAATGTTAAGTAGGTATTTTGCATGGGTTGAGGTCTGTGAATGTACCTCTGGATATTTAGGGAGTGTCTGACACGTGTGGACACTTGCACTGCCCTTGCAGCACAGAGAATTTGTTGAAAATGAGAAGTCAATGACCTACATAAATGTCGTAGGAGCTGAGCACCAGAAGTGTCTGGAGCTGTTAGCTCCCAACTGAAAAAGGTGGAAGTGGAATAAAACAGTATGTCCTATGTCTGATAAGCCTTAATTTATGTGCGAACTTGAGACGTTGCTATTAAAATATTCCCTCTGATGTTTTTTTTTGTGCCAGCTGCAGTCAGATATGATATCAAGAATGATAGTGTATGAGTTTTTTTCCAGGGGAAACTACCATGTCTCCAAGGGTTTTTTGCTAATGTAATGTGTGGGAGGGTTCTCTCCTTGCATAATATACATTAGCATTCTCCATGTTGTACTGGAGTCACACAATCTTAGGGGAGAGGAGACAAACTTCAGTTCAGTTACACTAATTTAGTTCCCTTTGACCACTTCTTATCTCCATTATATCCCTTTAAGTGTTGCATAAATCTGTATGTAAGTGGGTCATCTCTTGGCTAATACGAATTTCTTCTAAACTTTTGGTATTTTCCACTGGAGTGTCCTTAAGCAATGTGAAATATTGTGTGGAGTTGTTCAGGGTGTTTTTCAGAATGCCTCCTTACAGGGCTGAGCTGATGCTGATCCAGTGTTGGGGCATGGGTTTTTAGAGATGGAAGAACAAGAACTTGACCCTTTCTATTTGTTGGTGCCATCAGAGAATAAAATACTGTTGTCTGTACCAGCCAAATGGAGAATGTGCTCTTGATGTCTTATCAGATGTAGTTGTTTCCTTTTGTAGAAAAAAAAGACAGGGAAAAGATGATATTTGCCTGAAAGTACCTGATGTGTTTTGCTGAACAACAATCAGAGCAGGTGTAAAGGACAGTCCAAGGAATACTGGGCTGTTTGAGCAGTGTGAAGATAACCAAGGATAAGACATCCAGATCTTTGAGCTAGACAAGCTCAGAGAAGCCTGTCCATGGCTCAGAGCAAGTGTACAACACACACAGTGCTGGGTCCAGTGTCCTGAAGATCATCATAGGGTAGTTTGGTATGGAAGGGACCTTAAAGATCATCTACTTCCAACTCTCCACTTCCAGCACCTTCCACTAGACCAGGTTGCTTAGAACTCCATCCAGCCTGGTCTTGAACACTTCCAGGAATGAGGCAGCCACAGTTTCTCTGGGCAACCTGTGCCAGGGGCTCACCACCATCACAGTAAAGAATTTCTTCCTGATATCTAAACCTGCTCTGTCAGGTTGAAGCCATTCCCCCTTGTCCTGTCACTCCAGACCCTTGTAAATACTCTCTCTCCATCTTTCCTGTCGGCTCCCTTCAGGCACTGGAAGGCCACAATGAGGTTGACCCCAAAGCCTTCTCTTTTCCAGGCTGACCATTCCCAGTTCTCTCAACCTTTCCTCACAGCAGAGGTGCTCCATCCCTCTAATCATCTTGGTGGCCTCCTCTGGACTCTCTCCAGCAGGTTGTTGTATAACCTTTGTACTTGGAACCCTCTGCAAAGGGCAGACAGGACAATGACACAATAACCCTGGGGATGCTGAGGGTGCCTTTGCTCTGAGAAAGCAGCACATGAGCAGGAGCTGTGGTTTCAAAGCAGGAAGTGTGTTTACAATCCCACCCTTCCTGCCAGCACCTTCCAGCTCAGAGGCACTGCAGTGTGGACATCTACCTGACCTGGTCACCCCATGGCCTCCTCCGTCAGTGGAGGTGAGCACTCCCAGTGAGATCAGTCCTTTTGTTCCAAAACTGAACCCCACCCAAGATTTCTGCTGCCCAAACAATGGCATCTGCTGCTCTTTGAGGTAGATACTGGCCTCAGATCTCCGTGTGCTGGGTCAGATCTACCAACTCCACGCACCTCATGTCGTAGAGTATCTTAGATGGCTCCGAGTCTGTGCTTAGGTGTTGAACTGAGCTTGTTTGGGTGGCATTAGGACACCTAAGTAGTGCTGCCTTTCCAGCTGATGATGCCCAGAGAGCAATTCAGCTGAACTCTGTTGTTGTGTGAGGATGGCTGGGCAGAAACACAGCCTTAGACCTTTCAGTTGGGTATTAAAGTCTGAGAACTGAATCCTTCCCCAACTTTTCCTCTGAACTTTACTTGTAGTATCTGAGCAGCTGGCACCAGATGGGAATATTCAGGAAAGGGGCAGACCTTGCAAAAAACGGCAAGGTTAAATTAGATGTGAGTTCAGTGTTGGTGCTGCTCTGAGCGTAGCCCTTGCAAAGGGGATGTGACCACCTTCCTTGCTGGAGTCATTTAAGACCGGATTGGATGGGGTTTGGAACAACCAGGTCTAGTGGAAGGTGTCCCCGCCCTTGGAGCTGGATGATCTTTAAGGTCCCTTCCAACCCAAACCATTCTGTGATCCATTCCATGATTCCATGACTACCAAGGAGGAGCTGAAGTTTAATGAATTCCTGTCCCATTTTCTTATCATGCAGTAGCAATTACATAATTAGGGGATTACTGCAGCATCTCAAGCACGTGTCCTGCTCATGGGGAAGGAGGGAGATCAGGGTTAGAAACAAGACAGATGAGAAACTTCAGTGTCAGTAGTTTGTCAGCCGGTGCCGAGGATTTTAACCGCTCCCTCCATGGACTCTGCTAACAAATATAAACGTGGATTTTTTCACTGCTATAAGTGCATGAGCAAAATGCTGATGAAATTTTCATGGGCTGTTATTTTAGCAGGCTGCCTTTCTGCTCAGGGTTGTCCTTCCCAGCTGACGACTGCTTTTGGGAGCAGCCTATCCCGTTAGCATTCACATAACTCAGGAGGTGCGAGATCGCTGCCTGTGTGGAAGAGCCCTTGAGTGACTTGAATGTTATCATGTGAGCTCAGGCTCGGCCTGTGGTGTTTTGCCCCAGGTGTAACTGTCAACAAAATCCTCCTTTCAGGCTGGTGAAGGGCACAGCTTATCACTGGGACCTCCTGCTCGTCGCGCTGATCAACACGGGGCTGTCCGTGTTCGGCCTGCCCTGGATCCACGCGGCCTTCCCGCACTCCCCGATGCACGTCCGGGCCCTGGCCTACGTGGAGGAGAGGGTGGAGAGCGGGCACATCTATGAGACGTAAGTAGGAACTGTGGGGACGTCTTGGATCTCTTTTGGTTTCACTTGTGGCTTCCCGGCCCTTTGGGAGCAGTGGGTTGCATGGTTGTGGAGTTTGCTGTCGTCTTGAGGACTCGCGAGGGGTGAAAGTGCAGGGAGGATGCTCCAAAAGAAGTCACCTCAGCCAGCACCCTGCAGGAACTCCACCCACTCCAGTGCAAATTCTCCTCTGGAAGGGTCAGCCAAGGCCTTTTTCGGTTTTGTCCTTGTGGGAAGCTCAGGAGATGTTTAGGCCGGGTCTTTCCAGATGTGTCCACCACAAAGAATCCAGGCTGATTCACTGCCTCAGACCTGCCTGGTGCTTATTACGAAGGGTGGGAAAAATGCACCATTATTTCAGAGCTTCCATAACATCCTCCACCGCATTTTGGGAAGGCAAAATGCTTAAATTCTCTTGGTTTTAAGCAAAAGCAAATGTGAAGTCCGGCCCAGGCCACAGCTTTCTATTTAAGACCAACTTTTTTGCTGTTCTAAGTTGAGCAACAGATTCTTATCAGAGGCCTAGAAAAAAGAATAAATTAAAAACCTATTTCTCATGAAACCTGCTCCAGAGTAGAGATTGTCTGGCCTGTTTGATCTCAGTGTGTTACAGCTGAGTGCTTTTACCACAGAAGTGGTAATTTCCACTCACATACCATTAGTTTTAATTATCCTGCCTTGGTTTCGTTTTCTGAGTCGCCACTTATCAGAAGTGAGGCTAAGTGGTCATTTACTTTGGGGGATGGGGTGGGTCTGTCTTGATTCCAGCCTCGCCCTCACGCTGTTCTTGGTGCCAGCTGGCCCAGCCCAACCAGGCACAGCTGCTTTTTGGGTCAGGGATGGACAGATTTCACCTTCCACATCTGGAAACTGCTGGGTCTTGCTGCTCCCTGCAACTCTTTTACAGATCTTTCCTGGGGGATCAGTCCCTTGGGCTTGCATTCCCATTAGTATGTGTTGCTATCACAGCTATATCACAGAACCACAGAATATCCTGAGCAGGAAGGGACCCACAAGGATCATCCAGTCCAACTCCTGGTCCTGCATAGACACCCCAGAAATCTCACCCTGTCCCTGAGAGTGTTGTCCAAACCCTCCTGGAGCTCTGGCAGATTGGGGTCCATGAATATAGTAAATGGTAAATCCTTTAAAAAAAAAAAAATCAACTTTGAAATTTGAGTTCTGTAGGGTTTTAGTCCATGCCCTTGCTCCTTGTGTCCATGATCTGCTCTGGGATGCCTCTACTCTCCATTTCTTTGAGAGCTGTAGAATTTACACTTTGAAAACCACATGCCAACCCTCCCTCCTTGTCTCCTGTTGCCAGTTTTAATACCTGGTGTCTTTTTCCCTGTTTTTCCACTGTCTTGATTCTTCATTCTGGCTTCTCCTTGACAAAGTCAAGTCCCCTGCCTGAATTAAGGACTAATTGCTGTCCTTGTCCTCTCCTCCTTCACCCAGCTGCCCAAAACTGAGCATCAGAGAGGCAGCTCTGTGATTATCCTGGGAGGGCTGAGGGATGCCCTGACCTCACTGAGGGTGTTCCCTCACAGCCAAGCTCCTCTCTGCTGGAGGCAAATCGGTGCTGTGAGCTGGGTATTGGGAGTGAAGAAGGGAATGAGGATTTCCTAGTGCTTTGAACTCCCTTTGAGACCAAAGCTTTTTGTTCTCTGCAAAGCACTGAGCTATAACAGGAGGCTCCAAGCAATGTAGTCATCCTTTTTTTTCCCTTCCCCCCCCCTCCTCAGCCAGCTCTGCTGCAAGAGGAACAAAATGAAGCTCAATTAGAAAATCAGCTCTGTCTCCCTTGGCAAGCTCCTTTCCTGCACTCAAATCAAAGCTCTCACAGGATGATGATACAAACAAGAATAAAGATCAGCCACAATGAAAGCAAAATTTTCTTCTCCCTTGTAGAGGAATGATTTGAGTTTCCTGTGTCAATCTGCAAACAGACACTCGTTACTCACATGGAGAAGTTCGGGAATGGCTAATCCCATCCCAGCCATATTTAAGGAATTTTGAGGAAATGAGCCTGGATTATACTCTTTAATCTTTATTAATTACTTAATTTCCATCGCAGCACAGGCTTTCTGGAGCTGTTTCCTCCTGGGCCAAACCAGACTTTGAGCACATGGAAATCAGGGTTTCTTCTGTTCACTTAATGTGACTGTGATGTCCTCACCCTGGAAATGAGAAAAGTGTTAGAATTAACAGAAGGCCAATTTAAGGCTGGGAACATCAGCTTTAAAGATGTCATGTTTGGTTAATTATGAGCAATTTTAACTGTGTTCTTGTAAAATATTCCAAACTAATAAGTGGCATTAGCAGGAGCTGGCAGGAGTCATTGCAGTACATCTTCTGTGTGATCAGTGCTGTGATTGCTGCATCCCCAGGAGGGGACTGTAGAAAATTCCCTGAGCTTCAAGAATCTGTTCCCAAAGGGCTGCTACTCTGAGCAGTTCTGCACTTGCAGCTGGTTGAAATGTGGTGCCTTCAGAGCTCCTTTTGCTCCTGAGCTCTTTGATTTGCATGACTTCACTTGCAGACTTGTGTGTGCCTGCAGGTTGTGAGCAGTCACTTGGATGGGTCAGATCTTTGCCTGAAAGAGCAGAAATCCTGCCTCTCTAGGTTGCCTGATGATGAGGCCTGGGAAGCTCTTGCTCTACCTGGATGAGGCTGATTCAGTTAGTGGATCCTTTAAGTCCTGCTTCACTGGGCCACTGGAGTGGTTCTGGTAGCTCTGAAGTTGTCTGACCACTCCTTGTCAGACTGAAAGTACTTGGAATGAACAGTTGCAGTTGCACTTTAAGTTCTGATCCTCTCCAAGACTTCTGTTCTGTGGTGATTCAGACCTGGAGGCAATGGGAAAGATGACAAACTATATCCACTTAGGTGTTGTCCCAGTTCTACCAGAGCTGGAAAGAGTGAAGTTCTACTCTCCCTCAGCTTTTCCAGGCAGGGGCAGGGACCCCTTGACACAGGAGACCTGCAAGAGGATCCAAACAAAGTCTGTTTGGAAGGAGTAAAGCTGTGGTTCCTGCTGTTTAAACCCATTTAAAGGTCACTTAAAGGTTAACACCTCTGTGCATCCTGTCTTGGTAATCCTGGATAATGTGTATGATCTGCCCCATTACTCACTGAAGAATGCCAGTGTTGTCCTCAGGACTCTGTGTACTGTTTGTGGTGTCTGTTGTTCCTCAGGTCTCATGACTGATGGTGTTAATTCTGCCTGGTTATCCAAATCCTCAGAGCAAGCTTTGGGCTGCTCCCCTTTCCCTCCCTGTCCAAATACAGGTGTGGAAAGGCTCCTTCATCCCCACAGCTTCATTATGCTCCTTGAATGTATGAACAGATTTGAAGTTCAACCTGACCTTACGCATAACCAAAACTTTCAAATTTAGTATTTGAATAATTCACTGGGGAACAAACATCTTGATATTGAAATAATTCACTGGGGAGCAATCTTCTTTAGGACAGGAGGGATTGTGAAGTCCCAGCAGTGCCTCTATAAAGGAGGGAGATGTGTTTTGATACATCTTTTGTGTTAATCCTCAAAGAGGTTTATGTACAGGGTTAATTCAGAATGTGAGGGGTCTCATCCAGGGAATGAGGTCACTAAATGGCACCAAAACACCATTTTTTTCCTGATAATAGTGGGATTTACTCACTGGTTTATCCACTGCATTGGTGGATTTATCTTCTTGAAAAAAAAAGTTAAGAATCCTCTTTTTCTCTGTCAAGTGCTCTTGACAGATGAGGCATTTCTTTCCTCCTATTGTCTCTGGTAATTTTTTTCAAACCAGGAGATGCTCACAGGTTTAGTTGAAGTGAAAGGAAAACAAAGCAACCTGCCCTGGAGCAGGTTCTGAAAGCTGCTCCATGCTTTCCTGTCAGTGTTCCCCTCAGAAAAAAAAAGAAATCAATCTGTGGCCTGTCAGCTCTGGAAAATTTGCATTAATTAATTACATGTTTTGCATGGTAATCAGCAATTTGCAGCACAACACAACTGCTGTTGCCCACAGGAGAGCTGAATCCCTGTGTGGTGCTCTCAGCATTCTCTTCCATGTAAACAGGGAGATCCTCAATCCATCAAAACTGCTGACTCGCTGTCAGGAGAGTGCAGGCCCTTGTTTTCTTTTTTTTTTACAAGAGGTTCATTAGTTCCTGGAGAGGCCAATGAGTTTTCTTTGGGATAGAAGCCAGTTGCATATGCAGTGGGTAAACCCAGGGAAGGATTACTGCCCAGAAAGAGGATTCTTGCCTGGTTTGTTTTGGTTTGCGTTTTGTTTGGGTTTTGGTTTTGTTTTTTTTTTTTTTTTTTGCATTGTGCTAAACAGGATCGGTTCAGAGGGCAATTTAGTTCAGGGATAGGATCTGTGGAGCTTTGCAGAAGGTGAATTTGGCGTTTTTCCAGCTGCTCTGCTTGAGCTGTGGATGAAGTGCCTGGCCTGGATCCAGCAGGGCTCTGCCTCCTCGGTGTCAGAAGTGCTGATCTCAGTGTGGTGGAGATGAGCTTCCCTTTCCCGAGTGGCACGTGTCCTACATGGAGCAGGGATAAACTTTCCAGGGTTCTGGGGTATTATCCTACTCCCCTAATCCCTGTTTTCTTGCTCCCAGGATCGTGAGCGTGAAGGAGACCCGGCTGACGAGTCTGGTGGCAAATTTCTTGGTTGGGCTGTCGCTGCTGCTCCTGCCTTTCCCTCTCCAGTGGATCCCAAAGCCGGTCCTCTACGGCCTCTTCCTCTACATTGCCTTGACCTCCATTGATGGGAACCAGCTCTTTGAGAGGGTGGCTCTGCTGCTCAAGGAACAGGTACGTGGAATGGGACACCACAGCTGGAAGCTGTGCTCCAAACCTGAGCACACGACCATACAAACTTGTGGGGTGTTTGGGAGTTTTCAAACCCCCCCCGTGATGTTTTGTCAGCTGCAGAGTATGTGCATTTAAAAAAATAATGTAAAATATTTAAAGCATAACATCAGGAAACGGTGATCTTTTGACTTCCCCCACAAAGCTTCAGGCAGGTAATTTTTTTGCTGTATTTCTCACTTTCATTTTGTATGAAATGCCACAAGAGAGGATTTTAAACTCGAAATGAAATGACTTGCATTACTGAAACCTGTCTGATGTGGGATGAAAACAAACCTGGGAGATATGTTTTCAAGCCCTCTCTATTACAGGTGCTGAAAAGGTGTTGGTTTTCAGTGTAGGAGGTACCTGGAGCAAGTCTCCAGCTCATCTTCCCTTATGTAACAAGGGTCAAGGGCTTAATAAGCCCAACGTTTGGCTCTGCATCTCTGCTAATCTGTCTTGATCTCTAATATTACATCCCAGAGGTTAAAACTGTGCAAGTTGGGTAAAGATTACATTTGTCATGTCAATTTTTGAATGAGGGTTGAACAGCTCCTGAGGTATGTGACTTATTACTTCTGGGTCTAGTGCAAATTACGTGTGGAATTTTCCAAGCTTTGGTTTGGAAAATTAAAAAGTATTCTTGAATATGGAGATCTCCCCTTTCTCTGGAAGCCTTTTAATGAGTCATGGCACAATCTGAAACCCATGGAATCTGTACCAGTGCCAGCAGACAGTCGCTCATACTCTTCATTGATGTATAGACAGTGAGTCAAAGCCTCTGCTCAGACATGAGCAAGGAACTGTCAAAAGAAAACCACCATATTTAGCCTATTTATGTCATTTTTTCCCCCCCTTTATTCCTCAAAAATGATTAGCTTGTAGGAGCGGAGAAAAGCACTGCAGTCTGAGCACAGCCCCTTCCTGCACCTCCCTGATCCCAACTCCTGGTCTTCCCCTAGTGGGGTTCAGCCAAGAGGTGGGAGCCCCAGGGGCAAGGATGGAGCCTTATGAAGGGTATAAAATCACGAGGAGCTGGGTTGTAGGTGGAGAAACCACCCAGCAGTGACAGCACCCGGGTGCATCTGCTCCCCATCACCCCCTGCACGCCCCACAGGCCCTTCAGATGCTGCTGCAGGGCCCTGACAGTGCTCCTCAGGGGAATCTCATTACTGCACTTATCAAGATATTACATTGCACTCCAGATGCTCCCAAAGGCACTCTTGGCTGTGTGGTGTCTTTCCCTCTCCTGGTTCCCAGTGCTCAGTCATCCTCCGAGTGCTGCTGCCAGTGCTGTGGTTTGAGGCGCTTGGTTTAACCCTCTGACTCCCACATTGAGCTGTTGAACCTCTCAGGGACCTGATGTTGTGCAGTGTGTGTGCAAATCCGTGACTCCCCTAAAACCCTGGAGTCTCAAATCCCGTGCCACATCCTCCCATCACAATTCCAGGTCTCTGGGTGTCTCTGATGTGTGGCTCTTCCCTCCCCAGACCGCGTATCCTCCGACCCATTACATCCGCAGAGTGCCCCAGAGGAAGATCCACTATTTCACTGGCCTGCAGGTCCTGCAGCTCCTCATCCTCTGTGGGTTTGGGATGTCACCGCTGCCCTACATGAAGATGATCTTCCCACTCATCATGATAGGGATGATCCCCATCAGGTATGAACCTTGGCTGCCTTTTTTTTTTTTCCTTTCTTGTCTCTTCCATGTTTTTTGTCTTCAGGTTTGGACTGCTGGAAGTCCAGGGAGAGGAGAAACTGTTGGAGCTGGGCCTGTTTAGTCTGGAGAGGAGACTGAGAGGCGATCTCATCAATCCATACAAATATCTCCAAGGGGTGTCGGGGAATGGTCCCAGACCCCTTTTGGTGGTGCCCAGAGCATTAAGGAGCAATGACCATGATCTAAAACACAAGAAGTTGCACCTCAATGTGAGAAAGAAGTTCTTTATGTTGAGGGTGGCAGAGCACTGGAACGGCTACCCTTGGAGGATGTGGAATCTCCCTCTCTGGAGACATTCCAAACCTACCCGAACATGTCCCTGTGTCACCTGCTTCAGGTGACCCTGCCTTGGCAAGGGGGTTGGACTGGATGATCTCCAGAGGTCCCTTCCAAGCCCAGCTATTTTGTGACTGAAGTCTGAGTGGTTCAGAAGTACTTCCCAGACTACCCAGCTCCTGGCAGTGGGTGGTGGTGACCTCCTTCTCACCAGCTGCTTGGGCCTGAGGAGGAATCATGCAGAGAGCCTGTGGTTTCACTGCTGCTGGGAGTCATTCCAAGGGTTCTGGGCTGGCAGGTGCTGCTCTTCCAGCTGCCCAGGAGGCACAAACTCTCCTTTTAATGCCTGATCTTCGTGAGAAGCTTCAATCTGAGCCTTCCCTCTAAGTGATATTTGATAATGTTCCTCATGGCTTTGCAATTTGATTTCCTCAGGCCAGTGCTCAGAGCAGAGCTGGAAACTTCTCCTAAGAGGAATCCTTATCTCTTATTTGGTGCTGGGATGACTTTGCAGACTTCCTGTGCTGCTGAAAGCCACTGCCAATGATCAGTCAGGTCAAACTGGCCACATTTAGTCTTAAAATGATCTTTAGAAGTGGAAGGGCACCACAGTATCTTGAGTCTGGAGAGAGAATTGTTGAGAAATTTAACTAACTTCTTCCTCAGTGTTCATTAACAGTGACTGCCCATCATCCTCCAGTTAAATCATTCATGCTCTCAGTCCTTTGGATATAATGAGAAACCATAATAAGATCTTGGAAGGAGCAGATCTGTTTCCAGTCCATTTGATTATTTTTAGGCCAGCCTGGCATCCAGTGATATCTGGTTGACTTTGAGCTTGCAGTCTCAGAGATCTTCTCTCTGAGACTGCAAAGTTCAGGGCTGAACTCAAAGTTCAGGGCTACTAGTGTGATAATCTCCAAAGGCAGCTGTTGTGGTGTTTTCCTTGGCTGGTAAACGTGGGTCCAGTTCTTCCTAAAACAAAAGCAAATGTCAAAACTACCATGGCTTTCAACAGGATCAGGTTAGAGCTGATTGGGCTGGGTTTTTAAAGATAAACAGTCTTGGAAAACACTGAAGTCATTGTTCCTGGGGTAGGAATCTCTCACCTGCCCTTCACATTGGTGTTGCTTTGGGTGAGTGGATCAGTGGCTGGTAAATACTCCAACTCTGTGCAGTGCTGGGGGATTGACTCTGGTGGGAATTGGAAGTTTCCATCCAAGGAAGGTCAGTACAGAAAAGAAAATGTGGGACACTCTTTTTGCTAAATAGTCAATTCTTGGACATAGTATAACAAACTAAATTAGTTTGGAGAGAATTCACTGTTGAAGAACCTGATTTTGTAATAAGAGTGGAATAATGCAGTGCTGCAAATATGTCTTCTTTTGAGTACATAAGATACTGCCACCTCATACTCTGTGTTTCTCATTTCTCTTTCCAGAGCAGTTCTTTCTTAGGAGCTGGATAACCAGCCCTGCTGCTCAGGGGAAGATGCTGCTACCTGGCACAGCCCAGAAATTTGCCCTTGGCTTTCCTTCCTCTCATTTCTTCTGCTTTCGTGTAGTTTCTGTGGCCTCCAGCCAAGAAGGCAGCACCATGATCCATGAGCTCTGTAGTTAATGACTTTTTTCCAAGGATTTGGCACTCTAAATAGATGAGACAGAGTGGAAGAAATTAAATATATTTTCCTTTTTCATTTCTTTTAAGAAGTGAAGGGAGGAACAGGAGATGGGACATCAGCCAGAGGTCAAAGTCAAGAATCAAACACAACTGAGTGAGACGTGACTTGGTGTCCCATCCAGAACACCAGCCATGTCTCAAAGCCCCATTTCCACCTGTCCAACAGCATTAGACACATGATTTGCATTGCCAGTGGTGAGGGACCACTGGTGTGCTCTTAATGTGAGAGATAATGAGAAGCCATTGAAATCCATTATTGCAGTGGAAGAAAATGTGATCTCTGGGTATCCCCAGTTCCTGGCTTTCATCCAGAACTTTAGAATGACTAGTTTTTGGTTGCTGAGAGAAGGATCATCTTCTTTCCAAGCATTCTGTGATGCTCATCTTGTCCTCCCATGGCTGTCAAGCATTTCATTTTATGGTGAGTCTATTTAAGGAGATCCTGGTACTTCTCAGCAGTAGCTGATGTTTGGGATCTCTTGCACAGCTATTTAAGTCCCAAACTGGGCTTTCTGGTGCTTTGTGCCTTATTTTAACAGCTGAGGAACACCTTCCTTGTTAAACAAGGGAAAGTGTCACACTAAATATGCAGGAGGATTTAATGAAAGCAGCTCCAGAGCATATTGTTAGAGCACCACACCTTTGTCACCCAAATACGTCAATCCTTGAGGATGTTCTTGCAAACAAACAAATTTTAAAAAAGCCCAAAAGTAAGGGAATCACTGTCTCCACAATCCAATGGAGAATCCAGTCTCTAGGTTGGGATGGAGTCTTATCAGCAGCTGGACAAATGCAAGTCATGGCTCTTCTTATTTTCTTGCCATGATCACGAGTCTTGCTGATACATTTGATAGTTCTCTGAAGACCAAAGCTTCTGGTTTACCTGTTAAAGCTTCATTGTGGTGACAGCTGCAAGGAGCAACCTGGGGTACTCAGAGAACTTTTGTGTGCAGCTCTTTGAGCCAGCAAGTGATGAAAAAAGTAGAAATTGGACATTAACGGGAATTCGTGGCAAAGCAATGCATCCATTTGCAAACTGGAGGCAGCAGGAAGGCACTACCTGAGTGCCCCAGCACAAACCAGGAGTGTAGATTTGGGTGGGGTGGTACAATTTTGGCATCTTGAAGACTTAGTGGTGACAGAGCACTTTAGGAAAGCTGCTTCTCTCCTGTGAGGCTGAGGAGATTCTCTTTCCTTGTCAGCTGATAGGAGAAGGCTCCTTCCAGAAGGAACTTTGCACTGTTGTTCCTGTCAATGCTGTATTTGCTTACAGGATTGGTTGTTTTTGCTGTCCCCCATTTCTCCCCTTCAGCTGGGAGAGAATCTCATGGACAAACTCGACCGGGGGAGTCTTGGGGCGGACAAAAAAAATGCTCCGTGGCTCCAAACAAGCACTAACCTTGTTTCTCTGTTTCAACCCTAGGTATAACCTGCTCCCAAGGATCATCGAAGCCAAGTACTTGGATGCTATGGATGCAGAGCACTAAAGGGGGTCCTCCCCCCAAAGGACAGCCCGTTTGGAGTGGGAACAGGCGGCTTTTCCGAGGCGCAGGACAATCTAATGCACTTCTTTCCTTCACCACTTTCTCTCTGCTCTAACGTGGCAGCACACACCTGTCAGAGACCAAGGGAATGCTGGAGTGCCCCAAACCAGCCTTGGACTTGGGAGGACGATGCTCTTTGGAGCTGTGAGGCGAGCAAAGCTTTGTGGAAAATGCTACTTCCCACATCCCGAACCCGGGAACCCCAAAGATCAGCATGTCTGTACGGTTGGAGCATGGATTCAGAGTTGTCATGTGTTCCCTTCTTTCAGGGTGGGGGGAATTCTCTCTTTGTGTTCTTATGCACCACATCCTATTCTTCCCAAACACTAAGGACACCAACTGACCCTTCTTTTGCAGAATGACAGCCTTGTCCTGGCCCTTGAGTTTGATTTCCCGTGCATCCAGTATTCCCAAATGGGTTTTCAGGGTGGGATGGCCTCGTGCTAAACCACTGATGGCAGGAGAGGTTTCTGGCCATTCTTCCAGATTAGTGGGTATTTGGAAACAGCTGTAACATGTACTGATACAACCCCCAGCTTTGGATGAATATTTAATTCCTGCAAAAGAGCTTGGAAACATCCAGAGGTTGGGCTCTCATGGCGATGCTGATGAAACCACAGCTGGGTCTGAGCTATTTGGGAATTATTCTGGATTTTCTGCCATTCCTTCTCGGTAATCAAACCCAGAATTGTAGTTTTGCACAACTGCAGCATTTTTTTTTTCTTGCACCCAGAGTCAGATACTCATCCCAGGGCAGTTGTGTTATGGTTGCATATACATATGTACAGGAGTGCCTATGTGTACATATATACATATGGATTTGTGTATATATTTTGCATAGATATACAGATAGGCCTGATTCTTTCCAAATATCCAAAGTGTTTTGTGCAGTCAGTGTTTCCCATGATTGCACTTGTTCTCTGCTTCAGTGCTGCTTTTTCTCATTTTGAGATATGGTCACTTTTTTTTTTTTTTTCCCTTTGGAAGCTGCTCAGTTACTGGTTTTGTTCATGTGTTGCTTTATTCAAGGTGTTCCTTTGCTTCCTTCGTCCTGTGGCTTGAGACCTTCATCATTCTGTCCTGATGCTCCAACATGTGAATTTTGCCTTTAATTTCCATGTACAGAATGCAATGAAAAGTTTTCCTCTCTCGCCTAATCAATATTTGTTGGTCATTTCACTGTTTCTGTTTTGTAGCTGATCTCCAGTTTCCCCCCCCTCACTCCCAGGTGTTATATTATATTTCTGGATGAATTGAACTTCTGCTGTCTTTTATAAGTTCATTTTATTTAATTTTGCTCGTACTATGGTCAGGTTTGGGTTTTATTTTTTTTTTTTTTTTTGGAGTACTGTGAAACAAGCTACCCTTTGGTTCAGAGCTTTGCCCCTTGCTGCACATCAGAGGTCACAGGTGGAGCGTTCAGAAAGTGGTGGGCCCTGATAATGACCTTTCAAAGCAGTAGAAATGAGGGAGGGAGAGCAACAGAAAACGAAATGCAAATATGTCAGGACAGAGAAGTGTTTTCTTACCAGTTGCTTGCCCGGTAAATGGTGCAGAGTTTTTATCAGTGGGGGGTTCCTCCCACCCCACCCTCTGCACGATGAGGGGGACCAGCCCTGTAATGAGGGAGGGTGTAAAGCTGTGCTGAAACTAAGCCAGGCTCAAACCACTGAAGATTTGGTGTGTTTGCACTAAATTCAGGGGGTGTTTAACCTTTTTGTAGCACTTAAGCACGTGTGTTAAAAACCAATTTTTTTGTTTCCTTACCGAACCCTTCATCTTTTGTATTGATCCCTGATGGAGGAGGGCAGAGTTGGGAGTGTTCCCAAGAGCATGGCCATGGTTTATGTATCCCTGAGGAATCCCAGGGGAAGGCCCTGAGCTCAGCAAGCAAAACAACACTGTGTGATCCTAAAACCGTGACCTTCATGTGGCACCAGTCTAATCTTGTGGGGCTGCTGAGGAGTCCCAGGGTCAGGATGGCCACCCCAGCACACCAAAACAGGTTGTTTGGCTTTCAGTCCCCCTCAAAGGGAGCAGGAGGAGCTGTCCTGTGTCTGAGCAGGGCTAGGACAGCAGGAATTAAACCTGTGTGTGGTTTCTGACCACTTTTCTCGGTATTTCCTGGCTTTTGAGTCACTTCTGGGCTGAGATCACAGGTGGCTGTTACCAAGACCTGTGTGTAGGAACAGGATTGTGGAGGTGGTGAGAGTGTGTCTGATCTCCAGTCAGCAGAAGGGAGGGCAGGTGACAGCCAGCAGCTCAGGACCTGTTGTGAGACAGGGAGTGCAAAGGCCTGATGAGGCTGAAATAACATGTTTTTCCCACAGATGTCAAAAGATTTAACCAAAGCTGCAATCAGAAGTGTCATCCTGTGGTGGAGTAAAGCTGTAAAACACACGTGCCCTGGGGGTGAATTTGTGGTGTCTCTGCTCTCTACAGGGAAGAGTCACCTTGTGGGGTGGCTTAAATCCTGTTTTGGATGCTGGAGCTGGAGGAAGGAGGGGATGTGCCCAAGGGAATGTGGCTTTGGTCCTCTTTGAGGAAGAGCAGAGGCTCTGGGCGGGATTTCCACCAGCACAGAGCCACAGTGGGGTGAACTGGCCTGCAGGTCTTGCCAGAGGAAATAGTTTTGAGATGTAGCCTCCACTCCTCACTTAAAGGACCAAAACCACCCCCATTAAAGCCTCTTTGAAAGCACCAATTTCAGATGGGGTCAGATGTTGCCAAGATAATGTAAAGTGCAGGTAGCAGGGAAGGTTAAATATCCGTCACAGCTCTTGTTTATATCCTTTATTTTGCTTTACCAGTGTGACTTCAGTGTTTGTGTTTTCTTCGTAGCATCAGTAGGATTCTGTTTTGCAGGGTTTTCGTTCTACAGGGGCCAAAACAGAAGAAAAAAAATCAACTGATGGGAAATCAGCACAATTTGGGGGGGAAAAAAGTTGTGCTGGCTTAGACTGGTTGAACATTTGGACCCATTTCTCCAATATATGGGTAGAAGGGAGATGTATGGAGGCCTCTTGTCTCCTGAGGGTTTGTCATGATCCTGCAGAGGATTATTTTTATTTTTCATGCCTTTTCTCTTCTCGTTTGCTTCTGGTTTTGCTGACTCAAGTGCAGGCGTTTCCAGGAAGTGGGCTGACCAGGGAAGGAGGGTTTGTTCAGAGTTGATTGAACACTTTAATACTTCTGTGAAGGTTGAGACAATTAGAATGTAAAAGAAGATTTATTATAAGCTCTTTATATACGCACAATGCTCTGTGTAACTGTTGCCAAAGAACTGGGTTTGAGAGATGAGCTACTGGGAGAGTCCACGGTGTTCACCTGGGACCACAAGGTAGGGAAAAGCTGCTGGAACAAGTGGATTTGTGGAAGTTACTTTTTGACAGCTGCCAAAACGATCAGAAACTGGGGAGAGAATAAATTTCTGCTCTCAAACGTGTGGTTTTTGATCCTTGCATTGAATGTAGGAGCGAGAATGAGCTTGACAATTAAAGTTGGATTTATACCTGAATAGTTTCCTTGGTCTGAGACTTATTTTGTTGCCTTCAAAAACAATCTTGACGTGCTTTGTATGGAAATGGATGTGTTTCTCCATGTAAATTAAGGGAAGTTGGTGAAAACATGGAGTGCTGAACAAGCAGGGCAGCACTTTCGGGATTGCTTAGGAAGCGAATCTGACAACTCCACCAGCAACAACCCCCAGACTCCCAGGAGTCAACATGTGAAGCTGTTAATAAATGTCAGGCTCTGCTTGGATGTGCATCAGTGCCTTGCTGTGAAAGGGTGGGGATGGAGTGAAGGAATTCAGCTGGTTTCCTCCAGAGATGCTGAAATGCTCCAAGGTGAGCCCCAAAGACTGTGGGACATGACCCCTCTTCCCAGTGACCTGTGAGAACTGGGATGCTCTGAATAGAGATGTGGAAGATGGTCACTCTGGGGTGGTACTGGGGGTCACAGAGTTCTCCCCAAAAGATCCACATCAGCTGTACCCAAAGACTGAAACTCTGTCAGCTTTTGCCTGCGGTGCCTGGCTGCTTTAGAACCTGGGCTGTGTTCTGTGGACACTCCTTGGAGAAACATGAAGTTGGCCAAAGCTGGAGAGAGCTGGAGAACACTCAGGGGTGGGAGGGAAAGGGTTGGCAACAAAAATGGGTCTGAGACCTGTTGTGTCACCAAAAGCACCTCCTGTTTCCCAGTCTGTGTCCTACCAAGCATCTGCACCATCACTGGCACACGTTTGTGTTCCTCCTTGATAAAGTTGGTTTTTTTATTGTTTGTTGCATTCTGAATGTGCCCTTTGGAGTGTTTTGCCTGCCTGGAAGTTTAAAGGGCAGAACCAGGCTTGGCTCAAGCTCATCTCTTGTGTCTGTTCCCCCTAAACCTCAGCACAAAGCCATTTTCTGTCATCTCCTGACCCCGCTCCTCACTTCCCCAGCCCTCCTCTGGAAGCTGGCTCTGGAATCTCCACTGTGGAAATTCTGCCAAAGTGCCAAGTGGGAATTTTTCTCTGGAGAACTTGGGCAACAGTGTGGCAGTGGCTGCTCCTTGGGGCTTGCTTTGCCATCATAAGGAATTCTGGAGGACTCATAACTCTCCAACAGTTGCACTGTCCTCTGCTGCTCTTCAGCTGTCGTGACCCAGTGTTCCAGTTGGGCTGTCCTGCTTTTGGTTTTCAGGCTTCCAAAACAACTCCAATGGACATAATGGGATGGGTTTGCCCCATTTTTCTCTCTGTGTTGAGGCCTGTGGATGTCAGAATAGTCTCCTCTAATTGGTTTCATATCTGATGAAGGCATTTAAGTGCCAAACCCTGGCCAGTGCAGGACTGGCTGCAGAGAGCAAACTATCATTGTTGTGGAAGAGCAGACAGAGGAGGGAGTTGCTGGAGCACATATAAACACAAATTAGCACTTTTCCTCTTACAGCTTTTGTGTGTTTTCCTTTCACACCAAGACAATCCCTGGTTCTGTCTTTCCTCCCTTCTTACAAAATGCTGCATGAACTTGGAATCACTTGGCTCTGTTCTGCTGTCACATTAAATATTTAAGAGCCTGTCCTGGGGGAGGTGCTGCCTTCTGCTTCCCATCTGCATCCCTGCTGCAAAGAGCTGCTGCCTTGGAGGGCTGGAGGCTGCACCTCATCCCTGGGACAAATCCTTGACACTGCAAAAGCCAGCAGGGCCCCTTCTGTGCCCACAGGTGGGAACCCAAAAAGAGGAACAAAATGCAAGGAGTTGGAAAAACAGCTTTGCAATTAAATTTTCTCCTTCTTGAGCTGAGCTGAGCTGTGCTGGCACTTCTTAGCATGTGAAGAAAAAAAGAGAAAGGAGCTCTCTGGCAGTGAAGTATTTATGTGATGTGAAGGTTGCAGAAAACCCTCACATCGAATTCAACAGGTTGGGGGTCGGTGTCAGTGCTCAGGAGGCTCGTGGAAGGGCTGGGAGCAGTTCTCCCTCTGCCCATCAGCAACAACTGGTGTCTTAATGTGCTTTTTTTTTTTAGGTAAGTTTGACACGATTGGATGGCTTGGGTGGTTTCTGCAGCATCCCCGTGAGTGATAGCAGGGGAACAGGGCCCTGCTGGGCTGGAACCCTCCAGTGCTGCAGGTGATCCCTTTTCAGGAGGTGGCTCATGGACATCTGAGTGACACAAGTGAGCTCAGGCTGTGTCCCTTCTTCCCTCCTCTTTGGGAGTTGTGTTGGTCACCTTTCTGTTATGTGAAGCATCACATGGTCCTCAGTTTTGGGACCAGTGGCACTGATTTCAAACTGCAGCCCCAGGTGAGTCCCAGCCTACATAAACAGGATTTTAAGTCATTCACATCATCACAGAATCCCAGAGTGGTTGGGGTTGGAAAGGACCTTCAGGATTATCCAGTTCCACTCCAGGGGTGCATTCCACTGTCCCAGGTTGCTTCAAGCCCAGTCCAACCTTGCCTTGGACACTTCCAGGGATGGGGCAGCCACAGCTTCTCTGGGCAACCTCTGCCAGGGCCTCCCCACCAGGAATTCCTTCCCAATATCCCATCTAAACCTACTCTCTTTTGATTTGAAGCCACTCCCCCTTGTTCCATCACTCCATGCCCTTCATTGCAGAGATTCCTTTGCCTCCCCAGGGATTAGCAGCTCCCTCCCATCTCCAGGACTTCTGATCCTGGCATTAAGTGCCCAAATCCAGAAACTGTGTCCGCTGGGATGTGTGTTGGCCGTGTCCAACCTGAAGCTGGGCTGTGAACTGCCCAGCAGGTTTGAATGAATCCCTTCCCATGGGATGAAGCAGGATTCAGCTGCAAGGCACAGCAACCCCTGGGAAGTGAGAGGCTCGTTGTGCTGCTGACCCCTGGGAGGATCTGGTGTCTGGTGGAGCCACCCTGACTGAACAAGGGCAGTGGCTCAGTGCCCTGTTATTTTTGAGGGTGTTCAGGCCCCCCAGTTCTCCCAGTCCTCTTTGTTGATAGGAATTTACACCTTGTTCCCACTCAGGAAGGGTTGAACTCGATGATCCTTCTGTGTCCCTTCCACCTCAGGACATTCAGTGGTTCTATGGGATGTTACCCCAGAAAACAGAAATTCTCTTACTCAGAAGTGCAGCAGTTCAGCTGCTGAAAAACCCCCCAAACTTTATCCAAAGTTTAATTTAGTATTAATGCAAACCAACCCTTTGCTCCCACCTGAGAAAGGGGCTGCATCTTAAATACTCCCTCACTTTCTCCTCCTGCTTTCCTTGGAGGGAGTGTAAATGCAGGATGAGCTCTGTTGAAGAGGAGAAAACCTTCCTGAGCTCAGCTCAAATCCTTCATCCCCTTTCTCTACAGAGTTGGGTTTATTTTCCCATGTCTCCCAAGGGTTTTCCCTGGATAAATCTTTCTGTGTTGGGTGACCAGAAGGTTGCTGGGAATATTTTAGGTGAGGGAAAGCCCCTGTTCCTGTTCAGGGAGACCTGGCCTGTGGATACTGCACTTCCTAAATCTCCTCTCCCAGTGCATGTCTCTGCCTAGTGCTGATTTTCCAGGGAATGATTTCTTTGAATAAGAGTTGCCTGGGGCCAGGGGTGAGGGAGAGGGAATTCCTTTATTGTAGAAGGAAGTTCTGTGCTTAAAACCAAAATAAAAAGAAATATGCTGTTTATATATTCCTACTTTGTGCCTAATCAGTGTTTTTTATTCAAACCAAAGCTCCCAGCGTGGCTTGGATTTTCCCCCTAGTGCAGAGTTTGTATTTCTCTGGTGATATTTGTGTCATCCCCAACACCTGGAGCACTTGAGCATCTCAGTTGTGGGTGTAAGAACAGACATCTTATTTGTGGGAGGCTGGGGAGCCAAAAATTGGATTATTTCATCATTTAATGGGGAAGGATAAGAAATAATTGCACCTTTTACCTCACGTGGTGCCCAGAGAGCATCTGGACCTGGCTCTGACTTCCTTGGCGTCATCCAAACCAGAGATGAGCCCCAAACCTGGTGAATATTGTCATGTGGGACTGGGAATGACCCACTCCTGCAAGGAGTAAATTCTCTAGTTACCTACCACAGGATCCAGGCTTGGATAGTTGCTCTCCAGCTCCCTCAAGGATCCTGGAGGAGCTCCCTTTGCTGGAAGAGGAGATTTTGACTGTGAACACCAGCTGAGGTTGAGGTGAGGGCAAGGCTGAGAATGGCTGGGGAGGGTCTCAAAGCATCATCTGGGAAGAGCCAGAGCCTGGAGCCCTGTTCCTGGTCTCCAGCCACTGCATCTCCCCAGGTCCTCTGGGATTCCTCTCCCAGGTCTGTCTCCACCACGAGGAGCAACGTTGGTGACCCTCATATAAATGCATGCAGATAAAATAAAATAGATGTGGGAAATAGCAGGCCAAAGGGGGAGGCAGTTTGTGTGGTGCTGACTTTGGAGGGCTGCAGGGCACGTGGGCAGCCTCAGATTTCTGGGATGTGAGGTGCTCCACACTCTGCCATGGGGATTGTTGGGATGTGCCCGTCCCTGGGGCAGGGCAGGGGTGCTCAGACCGTGTTTGCTGCACCATCCTTGTGCCATCCCATTGGGAAGAGAGAAGAATTGGGGTCAGGGGAGGCTCAGGAGCTGTTTTTTGCAGCTCTCTGTTGCTCTTTCAGGATGACTGGAGAGCTTAAGTGTGTTCTATCCAAGGCTATTCCCTCCTGGACACGCTGGAGACCCCGAACCCAGGATGGAAGAGTTGGTAAGAAGTGGTTGTGCCCCCATCAGACAGAGCCTCCTGGGAGATGTGGCGTCACCTAGAGGTCCATGGTGCCCCTGTGGGATCTCCCTTCCTCCAGTCCAGGAGGGTCCCTCCCTCAGGTCCCTGCTTGGAGCCCAGGAATAGCCTTGGAAAGCTGGGAATGCTGTGCAGCACCTCTGGGACTCAGGGCTACACCAGGACTGTGAATATGCAGGAATTCAGCAAACCCCTCAGGATGGATGCTGAGGAGCAGGAAGGAGGTGGGAAGAGCGTGTTTGTCACCTCCTGGATGTCACTGCATGGAATTTTAGTGGATGAGCATCTGCCTGGCAGGGCCATAACCCTGCAAGGTGCCAAGTGCCCCTGTTCAAAGCAGATTTCTAATAATAGCTGGTCTAAATGGCAGTGGCATTTGCTGCAGATTGGAGCTGGAGAAGGAAAGGGTCAGATGGGGACATGTTTCCCCCCACCATGTCCTTCCTTCCCCACCAGGACACAAATGTGAAGCTCTGCCAGGAGCTTTGCAGGAGGATTGAAACCTGCATTGGCCAAAAATTACATGGATAAACTGTTCAAAGAGGAGCCAGGCCCCAGGGGTGTGAGCTGGGGGTTTGCCCTGTACCGTGGCTTGGTGTGGAAGGCATGGAAAAAGGGATTATTTAGGGTGGCTGCATCTTCAAACTGCTCTGACTCTGTCAGTAGGTTTCCCTTCTCAACATCTTGCTTTGGTTTAAACTGAAAAGGGGGTTTGGAATATTCCTCCCTGCACTTCCCAGCCCTAAATAGGACTGGAATATGTCCCTGGAGTGTTCCAGGTCTGACAGGGTCTGTCACAGCCCCAGGGTGTGCCACTGCAGCAGAGCTGGTGAGAATGAACCCGTTAACCCCTGTGCCCTGCATTTTGGGGGGATCAGGAACCCAGAGATGGACCAGAAGAGAAGGCAGGAGAAATGTTGCAGCCAAGAGTGGGTCAGATACCTGAAGTTTTTAGTGTCAGAACCAAAAAAAAAAAAAAAAAAAGCAGCCGTGAACTGAAGCTTATTTATTTATTTATGTTTGGGGTGGGGGTTTGTGTTCGGTTTTTGGGCAGCACTTTGCAGCCCGGAGCCCTCCCAGGCACCGAAACCCGCTGTTTCTTCGGCAGGGATTTAATCTGCTGAGAGCAGGTGCCATCTAGGGGACAGACAACAGAAGACAAGGAGGGATTTCACTTCCAAACCTGCAACGTTGGCTCCCCCACACCGACCCCCCCTGCACTTCCAGGTGCTTTGGCACCGAGGTCGGAGAACCCCGGGCTCGAAATGGGGAGTTAGTGGGTGCATGGCTCGATTCAAGCTCAGCCAGCCCCAAATCCTGAGCAGAAACACAAATCATGGAATGGTTTGGGTTGGAAGCAACATCAAAGCCCATCCAGTCCCACCCCCTGCCATGGGCAGGGACACCTTCCACTAGCCCAGGTTGCTCCAAGCCCTGTCCAACCTGGCCTTGGACACTCCCAAGGCATTGCCTTCATGCAGCACTTGTGTGCAAAGCCAAGGGCCAGAGGAATCCTCAGAGGAGGTTTTTCTCTGGTGGTTTGCTCTGCAATCACAAGTGGGATGGAGCACTGTGAACTCAGTCTCTGCAGGCACAGGTCATGTTTCCAGCTTTAGGCTGGCCATGATGTCCTGCAGGAACCTTCCCCTGTCCTGCTGCTCTGCAGAGGGATGTATCCTGCTGGCTTTTAAACTTGGCCAGAAGTACTTGCTCTGCATCACCCACCTGTCTCCTTCAACAATTTGGATGGTCCAAAGGTGTAACAGGACAAGCAGAGAACCACAGAGCCATGAAGGTTGGAAGAGGCCTCTGAGATCATCAGTCCAACCATCCCCAGCTCTGCCAAGGCCACCACTGACCCCTGTCCCCAAGTGCCACATCCAGAGGGATTTTAAATCCCTCCAGGGATGGGGACTCCAACACTGCCCTGGGCAGCTGTGCCAGGGATGGACAAATCTTTCCAGGAAAAAATTTGCCCCAATATCCATCCTAAACCTCCCCTGGCACAGCTGGAGGCTGTTCCCTCTCCTGTCCCTTGTTCCCTGGGAGCAGAACCCGACCCCTCCTGGCTCCCCCCTCCTGTCAGGGAGTTGCAGAGCCAGAAGGTCCCCCCTGAGCCTCCTTTTCTCCAAACTTTTCCCCTGCCACCAAGGGGGACTGGTTCCACACTGCATGACTCCACCTGAGCCCCAAAACCTAAACCAGCAGCTCCGTCCCTGGATTACACCTAAAATCAGGCTCTGCCCAAGCCCTTGGAACAGGTGGATGGGAGAGCAGGAGGTGGGAATGCTGCACATCCCTGGCTTTGAATAAACAACGAGCACTAATGAGACCAGCTCATTAATAAAACTCTGGCAGATGGGTGACTACAAGTGTGAACCAGAGCTGCAGGGCCCAAGGGTTTGTGTGGGAAACTTCAGCTAAATCACTCATTCCTCACCCTTTCCTCTTCTATTGCAGGTTTTTGGTTTTTCCCTGACTTCTTCATCCCCCTTGGAAATCCTTCTGGCACCACGGGAGGAGCTGCAGGTTAAAAGTTTCCTGTCAGGGGCCTCTCTCCCTCCACCTCACCCCCAAATGTCCTTCCTGCTTATCCCTATCCTCCCCTGGCACCACCCCACCCGTGCAGGACATCGGGATGAAGCTGCCAGCACGCCTTGCCCTGGATTTATCTGCGATGGGGCACAGAGAAAACTCCTTGAGAGCCCTCCCAGGTAACCAAAAATTGTGATTTCAGCACCAAAAGCTGCCTGTTGTCTGTGCAGACTCCAGCAGAGGGAGCGTGGCTGCCTGGAACGGCATTAAAACCCACTGCTCGTCAGCAAATCCTCCTTTTGGAGATGAACTATCAGGATGCCTCCTTTGGATGGCGTTTTCCGGTGACATTTCCAATTGCTCCCCATCTGCTCAAACGGCAAAACGTGTGGGGAGCCTTTATAAATAACCGAAAAGTTTAATTTTATAAATTTAATTTTTCTATTTTTAGGGAGGTGCAGTAAACAGGAAAAAAACCAAAAACCCGACTCAGAGCTTTAAGTCACAGGTAAATCTTTAACTCATTCATTCTGGCTTGGTTTTTCCCTTCAT
This sequence comes from Manacus candei, assembly GCF_025592945.1. Lineage (NCBI taxonomy): Eukaryota > Metazoa > Chordata > Aves > Passeriformes > Pipridae > Manacus > Manacus candei. The sequence goes on along the minus strand of NW_026138096.1, from coordinate 13,776,817 downwards.
GGAAACAGGATTTTAGGCAGAAAGCCCTTTGCTGGTTGGATCCCCTGGCTGAAATCCTTTGGCTGCTGATGTCATCACTGTGGGGTGGGAAGCCAAAGGGATGGGAAGATGCAGGAATGGTTAACTGGGATGAGGACTTCACACCAGGGAATGGAGACAGGGAAGTGTCCAAGGTCAGGCTGGACTGACCTTGGAGCAGCCTGGTCTAGTGAAAGATGTCCCTGTCCATGGCAGGGGAGCAAGAGGATCTTTAAAATCACTTCCAACCCAACCCATTCAGTGATTCCATGAGATCTGGTCCAGCCAAAACTGTTCCACTTAAATGCCATAATTTCTCATTTGGGGTCTCTGCTTCGGACACCTTTTGTCCTTTTTAAAATTGTAAGTTGACTTTTGAGGGACGTGTGTGGTTTGAAAAGCAGAAATGCAGAGCTTTGCTGCTTTCCTGGGCCTTCCAAGTGCCTCAACCCCCCCCCCCCCCAAGGCTCCCATTCAGTCACCACAGAGCTCTGCCAGCCCCATTCCCCAGCCCACATCCCAAGGGAATGGACTGGCCACCACCATGGGCTGGACCCCAAGTCAAGGCATTGGTGTCTGGGAGACCCAATGAGGTCTTGGGTGCCACATTCCCACCCCCCTGAGCTGGTGTTTGCTGGGTGAACACCCCTGGGGAGATGTTCCCTGAGGCTCATCAGGAGGAGATGGGAGCAGGGGAGCTTCAGAGGGAAAGCAGGAGGTGCCTGTGGAGAGAAGGTGATGATTTGAGCAATTTGGGTCGTTGAAACACCTCATTCATCCTTATTCCTGATCCCAACCCCGGGAGAAGCCCCATGGTATCCCCACAGCTTTGGGTTATTGGCCACACTGCTGTGGGAGTGGGTTAAGCTTCCCTGTTTTCCAAATCTGAGGGGGTTGGGATACCCCAGAACCAGTTCATCCCAAACTTCTCTCATCCTCAGAGATGCTCCTTGAAAGCTGGTGGGTCTCCAGTGATTAATTGTGTCCATCTGGGCAGGCTCTGCCTCTCCGAGGGGGAAATGTCCACTCCCGTGGTGCAGGGAGGGTTTGCTTTGGGATCCACACCTGTGGTGCAGGGAGGGTTTGCTTTGGGATGCTGCTCCCGAAAACAGGGAGGGGCCTCAGAGCTAATGAGATCTCTCAAAATTTGCATATTAATAACTGTGCCTGTTACCTCGCCCGTCGGGCTTAATAGGGCGTAATATTAACAATTATTTGTTAATAAAATAGCCACTTTAGGGTCATTTGTACACGGAAATGGAATAATGTACCTGGTGGAAAACAGCAGGAGGACTTTGTTCACTTCTCCCCTGCTGCAGATGGAGGGGGAAGCTTTGGGGGTTTTTTTTGTGCCCTCTGCTCCTCAGCTTTATTTTGGAGGACAATTTTCCTTGGGGTTCGTCCCTCTGACTCTAGCAACATCCCTGCTCCTCAATTCCATGCTCCAGTCTCCTCAGCCAAAGGAAGAAAGCTCCAGTTAGTGGCTGAGCTGAGGCACACTGGCTATTTCCTCCCCTAATTGCCATTAAATGCAATTAGTGCTTCCCAGTGCCCCAGAAACAAGTGTCTTAGCAAGGTCACCATGGCCTGTGGCTGGAGAAATGCTGCACCAAGGGTTTCAGCCAGAAAACTAATCATTATTTTAATTCTTTCTTCACACAAAAATCGGCACTTTCCCTCCTGTCCTCCCAAAAATCAGCCCATGCAGAGAATGTGCCCTCGGTGCACAGTCCCATGAGCTGGCAGTGGCTTTCTGCCTGTTTTTGCAGAAATTCTGTTGCTCCCTGAGTTATGAGAGCAGCTCATTCCCCTGGAAAGGTGGGAAAAAACCCCTCCTCTGGAGTCCCCAGACCCACAGGAGGTGTGAAAGGGGGAAGCTGTGTGGGTTGTGTCCTACAGAACCGGGGCTGGGATGGGAACTAAGGGGATTAATGCTGCCCCCCTGAAGCTCCTGCAGGATTTTGAGGCTCTGCCACGAGGTCCTGGAAAGGGCCCATGAGGTTCATCACCTCCTTAAGCACTTTCTCTCCTTTCTCCCTGCCAGGACTCGACTGCTGTGCATAATCCAGATGCTTCCCAGCAGTACTTTGAGAGGAAAAAAATCCCTCCCTGTCTCTCCTTACTAACACACAGGAGCTGCCTGGGGTGTTGTTCTCCCAAAGGCAACGTCCAGGAAGCTGGAGAAGCCCCTCCTGCCCATCTCCCACCTCGTATCCTTCCTGCCAACCCCTCTCCCAGGGGTGGAAGCAGCGCAGGAGTCTGAAGCTCAGGCAAAGATCGTTTCCCTGAAATTCTCCAGGCATCTGGCCACAGGCCACCTAAGCTGGTCCTTGGGGGGGGGTGCTTTTCTTCTTGGGTGAGTTTGTCGGGGTTTTGAGACCGCAGAACCCTGCATTCCTGCAGCAGGGAATTCTGCAGATCCCCTTTTTCCTCCTTGGAAATACGGGATGCATTTGTCTGGCAAACATCAGCGATTTCAGACCGGCCACGGAGGCAGGTCCCGGTCCCCAGACCGTGCGGGGACCGGGGTTTGCAGGTTTGCATCGGTCCCATCCCACCTTGGCACGTCACCGCTCTGGAGGGGCTGGGAAAAAAACCAAACCACCTGTAATGGAAAAAGGGGAAAAAAAAGAAAAAAAATGGGAGCTCCAGCACGTCCTGCCCTGGTGAGGAAGCTGTTTTCGCCAGCCTCCCACACACGCTGCGAAGCTCGAGCAGCGAAGGAGAAACCCCGGCGTTTAGCGCAGCCTGAAGAGCCCCGTTTTAGCTGCCCGGCGCTCTCCTCGCACCTGGACCTTATTCCGGGAACATCTGCCCCAAAAATCCCTCGGGGGTGGCGCCGGCTCTGACCGGAGGTGATGCGGGGCTTGGCACCGCCGAGATTTAAAGGTGTTTTCCCCATCATCAGCCCTCCGCGCTGTCCCCGGGAGGGCTGGAGGTGTTTGCACGGTCGTGGGACGGGCGAGGGAGCTGCTGGCACCGGGGATGAGATTCCCCTCTTGCTCCTGAAGTGCTTGACGTGGGGCAGGGCAGCGGGAATCGCTTCCCGAGCCTGCAAACAGCTCCAAAGCCGCCTGCCTGCACCTCCCCTGTCCGAATTCCAGCATCCCGAGAGGGGCGCGGGGTGGGGCAAGGCGAGAAGCACCACACTGTCCATCCGCCCGGGATATTCCCGAGGGAACTGCCCTTAGGAGCAGCCGGTGCAGGAGCTGTCACTGCTCCGCATCTTCCGCCCCGGAAGGAGCAAACAGCGCCTTGTCTGGTGCCCTGGGTTGAAGCACCGGAGTGATCCCTGCTCCAAAGTGTCCATGAAGCGTTTGGTGGAGGGGGAGGTGGATGTGGATCTTTACGTGTTGTTGCCTGGTTTGTTTATAGTCCTTGTTTCCACGTTCCTAGGATAAGGGAAAGGCTCGTCTTTAGGGATCTGCCTCTCCCTGGCTGTTTGCTGCTCTCCAGTGAGGAGCTGAATGAATGCGGGACCTGCTACACTTAGGAGGGGTGGGAAGACACGTGGAATGGGGAAAGGAACCCTCTCCTGCAAAATAATGATAAAAAATCCTGGGGAAGGGTGCTCGGGAAATAGCCTTTCCCCGTCCCCCCGCTTGCTGGGATCCAGGCTGCTCCTCCTGCCTCCCGCCTTCAAAGGCATCTCCTCAACTTCCAGCCTTTCCCTCCAGATCCTCATTCGTTCCCTTCCCTCTCCCTCCCATCGCCGCGGGATCCAGCCCGGACCCCCCCTTCCCTCTCTTTGCTCCTCCCTGGGGCTCAGAGGGAGCCAGGGACCATCTGGGTCCCTGCCCGGGAGAGAGAGGGGAGGGCGGTAGGAGGGACCGGCGAGGTGGGGAGGGGACAAGGATGCTCCGGGGGTGGCTTTTTGCTTCCTCGCCTGCCCGGAGCTCGCAGGGGCTCGCCTGGAGGATGTCTCACCCCCTCGGCACAGGTAACTCTGGGACCCCCATCGCCCCAGCCCGGGGTGGGATGCAAAGGGGAGGAGGGGGTTGCAATCCGGCTTCGACTGAAGCAAAACTTCGGGGGGAAAACGGGGTTTGAAGCAAACCCAACCAAACAAAAACGAGGATGCAGGTCGTGCGCGATGCTCGCAGCCCTGCACGGGGGTGAGCCCTGCCCCAAAGTTTCCTTGTGGATGGCTGGGAAATACTTCCAGGGGTGGATTCCCGGGCGGTAGCTGCTCTCCGTGTATCCCTGCTGTGCGTGGTGGCGATGCTCTGGCTCCGGGAATGAGCCGTGGATGGGGACTGTGCGTGGTACCCCGGGGGTGCTGCATGTGATGGATCCGCTGCCGCCGCGATCCGCAGCTCCACACGGTGCCCCCGCGCCCGTGGATGGTTCCGTGTGGCCATTCCATACCATGTGCGTGGATTTGCAGTCCCGGCTTTGAAGTTTTTGTGTGACACCCGCGGGAGATGCAGCCAGTGGGGTGTGTGTGTGGGGGGGGGTGTTGTGTGTGCGCCCACATTCGTGGCTGTGACTTGTGCTGTCGCATTCCCCCCGATATCCGCGTAGGAGACCGTGGATGTGGCTGCCTGGGATTAAATGTATGGATGCAGAGGAGAAGTGCAAGCCCAGCAGCGCAGCTCGGCAGTGGCACACAATCCGCGGGCAGCTTTTCTCTTCGGGAAAAGCACGGGGATGACCAGGGAGATGCTGCAGGCGGCTTGTGCTCCTTTAAAAGTGGAGAGGAGCTTTCTCCAAGCCTCCCCCGGCAAACTGCGCGTCTTTAAGGAGACTTGGGAAGCGGCTCCTTGCTGAGCACGTGAGATCCAGCCGCAGCTTCGGGAGGCAGCAGCCGGGGAGGTGGAAGGGGAGGGAGAGGCGAGGAGGAGGGGGGGGGGGGGGAGAGAGAATATTTTATTTTCTCAGCGCGCTTGTGACAAAATGCTCTGGTTTGTCCTTGCCGGAGGTGTCACTGCCGGGGCGAGTTCAGAGCATGCTGCTGAGGGCCACCCCCAGGAGGTTCCTGGAGCAACACCTTCTCTTCGCGGAGAGCGCAGAGCGGCAGCCCCCGGCTCGGGAATCGCTCCCGAATCCATTCATGACTGAGGAACCCCCAGCCGAGCCGGACCTGCCGCCCTCCAACCTGACCAACGCCACGGACTGCGGCGAGGAGATCCTGCTCTATGGGGACACCGAGAAGGTCGTCATCGGGGCCGTGCTCTCCATCATCATCCTCATGACCATCGCCGGCAACGGGCTCGTCATCATCTCCGTGTGCATCGTCAAGAAGCTCCGCCAGCCCTCCAACTACCTGGTGGTGTCCCTGGCGGCCGCAGACCTGTCGGTGGCCTTCGCCGTCATGCCCTTCGTCACCATCACGGACCTGGTGGGGGGAGAGTGGCTCTTTGGGAAGGTGTTTTGCAATGTCTTCATCGCCATGGACGTCATGTGCTGCACGGCCTCCATCATGACCCTGTGCATCATCAGCGTGGACAGGTAAGGGGGGCACTGGGCTCCAAAATAAGGGGGTTGCTGGAGGTTGAGGGCCGCTGGGATCGTGTTCCTGGGTGGAGTGGTGTTTCTGTATGAGTTTTCCAAGTGGTTTTCTCTAGGGATTCGGTGCCTCAGTCCCTCTGAGGCTCACAGGTGCCTTTCCGTAGGAGTTCAGTGCCTCAGTCCCTTTGGAAGAGCTGGGCTCACAGGTGCCTTTCTGTAGGAATTCAGTGCCTCAGTCCCTTTGGAAGAGCTGGGCTCACAGGTGCCTTTCTGTAGGAATTCAGTGCCTCAGTCCCTCTGGAAGAGCTAGGCTCACAGGTGCCTTTCTGTAGGAATTCAGTGCCTCAGTCCCTTTGGAAGAGCCAGGCTCACAGGTGGTTTTCTGTAGGAATTCGGTGCCTCAGTCCCTTTGGAAGAGCCGGGCTCACAGGTGGGTTTCTGTAGGAATTTGGTGCCTCAGTCCCCCTGGAAGACCTGGGTTCAGAGGTGCCTTTCTATAGGAATTTGGTGCTTAAGTCCCTCTGGAAGAGCTGGGCTCCCAGGTGCCTTTCCATAGGAATTCAGTGCCTCAATCTCTTTGGAAGAGCTGGGCTCCCAGATGCCTTGCTATAGGAATTCAGTGCCTCAGTCCCTCTGGAAGAGTTGGGCTCATAGGTGACTTTCTGTAGGAATTTGGTGTCTCAGTTCCTCTGGAAGAGCTGGCTCAGGGTGCTTTTTTAAGTAACTTCCATAAGTTACTTCCTTGTCTTCCCCCTTTAGGCAGCTGCTTCATGTTGTTCTTCCTTGGCTTAAGAAACAGCACCTGTAGGATAGACCCACCTGACCTTCTCTGTGGACCGTAAAACTATTCAGGAAAGCAAAAAAAAAAACACCCAACCCCAGATGCTCTTTGAAAATCCAGGTTCCAGGGCTGCTGGAGCCAGTCCTGTGGGATGCTCTGCTGCTCCCTGGACTCGTGCCTTGGCTGAGGGTGTCAGCGACTCCCCCCACCCCATCCCAAACTGGGTTTAGCCCAGTGAGTGCATTCGTGAGGGTTTTCTGGCTCCAGCTCCCACACCTGTGGGCTGGGAGGGAAAGGCTGAGCCTGCCTGGCAAACTGGCAAGGCTTGGGCAAGTCAGCACCTTGTGGGTCTAATTTTAGCAGCCCAGCCTGCGTCATGAGGGACACGGTGCTGCCGGGGGGCCGGGGCTGACGTGGGCTGGCTTTGTCAGGGGGTCAGCCCGGGTTTATCTGGCACTGCTGAGCTGGGCTGGCTTGTGACAGCGGCTCAGGGAAGGGCCACATGCCACGAGATGTCCCTCCAGCTGTGCCACCTCCGAGGTGTGAGGAAGGGTGACAAAGCAGAAAGGACAGAGCAAGCCCTGCTGCTGCTGCTCGGTGTCACCCCTGGCAAGGCCACAGCAAGTCCTGCTGTGGAGCCCTCCCTGACACCAGGCACTGCTCCCCTGGGAGCTGCCCTTTGCCTCACAGCTCTGAGCAGCTCCAAGCTGCTGGTCCAGAGCAAAACCCCTCCCAGGCCACAGCAAGGTCCAGCTCTACTGCTGAACTTGCTTTATTTTAATAAAAAGGCCTTTTGGAAAAAAAGCAGGTGCATTCTGAGCTGACAGAAGCCTGACTGTGTTGGAGGGAAGGGATTAAATGCAGGAATGAAATATGTTAATGCTTCCTCCTGATGGGTGAGGAGTAGGGAAGCAGCTACACACTCATCACATTGGCTTTGCTTTAAAAATTTCCTTTGCCCTTTCCTTTCCTTTCCTTTCCTTTCCTTTCCTTTCCTTTCCTTTCCTTTCCTTTCCTTTCCTTTCCTTTCCTTTCCTTTCCTTTCCTTTCCTTTCCTTTCCTTTCCTTTCCTTTCCTTTCCTTTCCTTTCCTTTCCTTTCCTTTCCCCTTTCCTTTCCCCTTTCCTTTCCCCTTTCCTTTCCCCTTTCCTTTCCCCTTTCCTTTCCCCTTTCCTTTCCCCTTCCCTTTCCCCTTCCCTTTCCCCTTCCCTTTCCCCTTCCCTTTCCCCTTCCCTTTCCCCTTCCCTTTCCCCTTCCCTTTCCCCTTCCCTTTCCCCTTCCCTTTCCCCTTCCCTTTCCCCTTCCCTTTCCCCTTCCCTTTCCCCTTCCCTTTCCCCTTCCCTTTCCCCTTCCCTTTCCCCTTCCCTTTCCCCTTTCCTTTCCTTCCCAAACCTTCCCTTCCCTTTCTTTCCCAAACCTTCCTTTCCTTTTTCTCCTCTCCTCTCCCCTTTTTCCCGTCTTTCTCCCTTTCTTTTTCCCCTCTCTCCTTTTCCCTTTTCCCCTCCCTCTTTCCCTTGCCTAACCATGTCAGCAACTCCCTCCACTCCATTTGAAGTCCTCAAAACCCCTGGTTTATCCCACTACTTATATTCCCTTTCCTTTCTTTCCTATCCCTTTCCCTTCCCTTTCCTTTCCCTTTCCTTTCTCTTTCCTTTCTCTTTCCTCCTCCTTTCCTTCCCATTTCCTTCCTCTTCCCCTTCCCTTCCCCTCTTCTCCCAACCAACCAATCCCATCCCATCTCACCTCATCCCTTGGAGAAAGACTCTTCCAAGATCTTTCTCCAAAATCATCACAGTTGATTCCACTCATCCATCACATCTCTCCTTCCCAGTGTCACTGTTCCTGTGAGCAGATCCCTATCCAAGGACACTATACCTGGGATTGATGTCAGTTTGTCTCTTCCCATTAAACTGGGACTGGCCAGGAAGTTTCTGGGGAGTGTGGACACCACTCATGCCAAGGCTGATTCCCGGGGGGTGCTGAGGGCCGTGGAGAAAGGCAGCAGGGAGGAAACTGCTCCGTGTAGGATGGGCAGGAATTGCATAGAGGAAACCCCTGGATTAAATGGGAGCAGCCCTGTGACTGCTCTAAGCTGCACTCCCAGGTTGTACAGCCAGGGAAGATCCCTGTAAACTGGGAGACAAGATCCTGTTCCCACCTCACAGGGCTCTCAAACACCTCCTCCTCTCTGCTGCACCTCTGCCAGGCAAACCCCACCCCAACCTTGCCCTTTCCCAAAATGGAAAAGTCCTTTTGGGATGTCAGAGAGGAAGAGGGAGCTGCAGCAGAGGAAAGGGTGGAAGCACCAGGTGGCTTCAGACCCCTCAGCAGGGTCAGGGAGGAAAAACCTGGGTCACAGGAGGCTGCTCCAGAACCTGAAAATTCTGGCTCAGGCTTGAACTTCAGGTGTGTTGGCCCAGGAACAGCACCCCTGTTTGCTCCCAGAGCCTCATCCTCCCCTGATGGGGCAGTTGAGAGGTTAGAAGGCAGTTGTCCAAGATGTATTTCCAGCTGGGGAAAGAGAAACCCAACAAGGATTGTGCTTTGGGCAGAGGGAAGGGGTGGACAGTCCTCCCAGCTGTGCCCACCCCGGCCCTGCGTGGGAGGAAGGGGATGCTGCAAGTGTAGGAGGGAATGGGAATGACTGGGATGTGCTTTGATGCACATAAGAGGAGGAGGTGACTGGGGCACTGTCCTGCTGCTTCCTGCCCCAAGGATCCCCAGGAACGGGCTGTGAGTTGTGGGAATTATCCCAGGGCAGTGTCTCGAACACCCTGTTGCTCCACATCAACCCAACATCCTCACTGCTTCCACATGCAGTGGATGGAGGTGGATTGAGGATCCAGGATAATTCCTGGATCTCCACCTTCTCCTGAACTGGGGATGGGCAGGATTTTTGGTTTAACTCTTGGTGGAAACATCCCCAAAAACCCATCTCTGTTTCTATGCTGGTACAGCCACAGAGCTGCAGCACCAGGACAGCTGAGCTTGCAGAGACCCTGAAAACCCAAGGAGAGTTAAATGGTTGTTAACTCAATTAATCTAAATCTCCCCGTGTCCCTCCTGCCCTGCAAGGAAGAAGAGCACTGGTGCTTCTGGGAAATACAAATATTTCCCCCAGTTCTGCCCTGAAAGCCAACTTGGTCAGCACTGTCAGGCAGCTCCTGCCAAAGAGGAGGTTGTGTTTTTATTGATGGCTGAAGTGTCCTCATATTTTGCTTAGCTTAGAGAGAAAAGAGACTTGGTTTGCCCAAGATGATGAGTACTATTAAAATGTAGGCTGCTATTATTGATTATTAATGCGGAGCTCTTCCTAAAAGCCTTTTCATTGAAGCTGGGAGAACCAATCTTGTCTGGAGTGAGATTTGATTGATTTCCTTTGAAATCAAAAAAGAAAAATGCTGGAAACATCCATCTTTCCCTTACATTTTTCTTATGTAAAAGCCTGCCAGTGTTACAGATTCTTTAATGTCACAAACCAAAAACAAAACAACAACAACAAAAAAACCACCCTCTTTTGGCTGCTCAGCTTTTGATAAAACTCTCCATAAAAATGCCAAGCAGCTGACAAAAGGAGCTCCTCAGACCCCACATATCACTTCTGGTTTTCCTGGTGGAGAAAAGAGCCTCCATCCATTTCCCAGGCAGCCCTGCTGGGGCTCTCTCATCTCCCTGGCAAGTATTTTCCACCCAAAATCAGATTATATACTCCAAATTGGGATCATCCTCAGATAAAGGATGCCTCCCGAAAGTCAGTGGGATGAAACCTGCACAGCGTTTTGCTGGATTGCCTTTCCCATGTCCTCCATCTGAACGTGTCCCAGGCTGAGTAAATCCCTGCACTGGGTCTGGGATGGATCCCTGGGATGCTCCCACCAACCCTGACTTAGGGCAGGGGCAGATGAAACCACAGGGAGCTGCTGCCTCCAGCTGCCTTTTGCATCCTCATCTCCTTCAGCAGGATGGGGCAGGGATGGCATCAGCCTGGAAATCAGGGAAGGAGCTTAAATTTGGCTGCAGGGGAGCTGTGGAATTGTGGTAAAACAGTGTGGCCAAGGGAACCCTAATTCTGGGCTCATTTGTCCTCACTCAACCCGTGTGAGTGGAGGCTCATCCTTTCCCAGTTCACCAGCTGCAGGATGGAGAAAGGGGTACGGTGGCTTCCCACTGCCAGAGGGCAGGGATATTGGGAAGGAATTCCTGGCTGTGAGGGTGGTGATACACTAGCACAGGTTGCCCAGAGAAGCTGTGGCTGCCCCTGGATCCCTGGAAGTGTCCAAGGCGAGGTTGGACGGGGCTTGGAGCAAGCTGGGCTAGTGGAAGGTGTCCCAACCCCATTCCAGGGGGCTGGAATCAGAGGATCTTTAAGGTCCCTCCCAACCCAAACCATTCCATGATTCCCCTTGAGCACAGAATACACTCACAGAACTGGCTCATCCACGGAGCCGCTGGTGGAGCCCAGGAGGGGGCAGGACTCCCACCCCACACCCAGGGCTCGGACTGCCCGGGCATCCCAAGGAACGAGGATGTGGGAGAAGTTTATTGCCCAAGGAGTGAGTGGCTGCACAATCAGCTCAGCACGGCAGGAGAGGGGGAGGGAGAGAGGGGGGCGGAATTCCTGCAAATCCCCTAAATCGCTGCTCTGGGAATTGGCTTTTGTTACCCGATCACCGCTAAACTTGATCGGCAGCACGACACACACACACACACACACACACCCCAAAAAAGAAGGAAATTCAAAGGGGGCGAGTTCAGTTTGAATTTCGCTGCGTGTCGGAGCCACCTCGGCTCCCTCCCTGCCGCAAACGCCGGCCTATTTTGCGGTTTTTCCTGCTCTCATCGAAATTAAAAGCAAAGACCTCCAGAACGGCCCCGTTTCCTCCGGCAGCGCCGGCACGAGGCGCCCGCCGATGAAACGTGTCGGCTTTGCCTGCTCTTTAAATCCTGTCACCGCTCGTTTTGCTCGGCTGGAGTGTAAATTCCTTGAAGTTCCAGCAAATCCCGGGCGGATCGGCTTCCAAAGAAACCCGGCGATAGCATAATGAAGGATGTCGCACAGCGCAGCGCTTATCAGGCTGCAAAGTTCTCGGCTTGGATGTGCAGAGGAGTGGGTTTGGGGTGGTGATTTTGGAATTGCAGCAGCAGGGCAGGGTTTTCTCCCAGCCTTAGGGAACATCCAAGTCTCCTCTCCACGGATCAGGAGGGAACAGGTTGCACAGGGAAGCTGTGGCTACCCCATCCCTGGAATTGTTCAAGGCCAGGTTGGAGCAACCTGGTCTAGTGGAAGGTGTCCCTGCCCCTGGCTTTTGGGATGCCAAATTCCATGAGGTGGTCTTCAAGGTCCCTTCCAACCCAAACCATTCTGTGATTCCACGAACACAGATGGTCATGGAGAGTTTTGGTTGGGTTTTGTAACTAAGATTGGCTCCAAAATATACAGAGGAAACCAGGAAAAGAATAATTCAGTCAGTGAATGAATTCAAATTCATTTTATCAGGGAGTCAGAGGAGAATACTTTGGGCTCTGAATTGATTTAACAGTCAGGAAGGGAGGAGAAATTAGATTTTTTTTTTATATTTTATTTCCATCCTCTAATCTTGGGGGAGGATCTGGAAAAGGGAAATAATGAGAGAAGAGAAAATCTCCTAACACCTACAATGAGACTGACTGTCAGAAAAAAAATGATACAACAGAGATAAAAATCCCTACAGAAATGTTCTTTTTTTTTGGCAGAAAAGCCTGTTCTGTCCCTTGAACAGCTCTCAGCAAAAAGTGTCCATAGAGCTGCTGTTCCCACTGCCCCTCTGGACTGACACTGTTTATCCAAGAACAATTAAGAGGTGATGTGACCCTGCCTAAAAATACCTACAAATGCCTGACAGCAGGAGATTTAAAGCAAAAAGGCTGTGACATGAAAGAAATCCATGTGACCAGCTCAAGGTTTTTTCTGGACTGATTGGAACTTCGTAGCAGGGAGATAATTTTCCAGGGGGAGCATTGGCTGACAGAGGCCAACTCCCTACTGATTTATTGGACAACAACTGGAATTTGCTAAGCAAGAGTTGATACAATTTCTCAGTCACACAAACCCCCTCAATCAAGAGTGGGGATGGTTCAAATTTACACCCTGTAGGTTAACCAGGAGCTCCTTTTCTCCAGGCTGAGCCCCCCCAGCTCCCTCGGCCACTCCTGGTGCTCCAGACCCTTCCCCAGCTCTGTTCCCTTCCCTGGTCATGCTCCATCCCCTCAATGTCTTGTTGTGAGATCCCCAAAACTGACCCCAGAACAGTCCATCACCCCATCTCTAGCTTTGCTTGCAGTGCTCATCCAGGCACATCCTCGAGTCTTCCCAAAGGCGAGATCACTCCTTGATCTCTTCAGGGCCATCTCAGCTGCAGGTTGTATTTCCTTCTGGAGTTCCCAAGTTGTCTGGAGATACAAAAGCAGACTGTTGTCCTTCCCACTTCCCACTAAACATTGCTATGAGTCTACTCATTTCATCTGGAGTCACTCCTGTTTCATCCTGGTGCGTTACCCACCCCAATCCTGGAGTGGGTGATGTTGCCCCTGGGAAGGGCACCAGTTTGGAGTGAGTTACATGCCATGGCCAGAAGTTGTTGAATATTCTCTGTACAGAATGGTTCTGGTGGAAAAATACGCTTTTTAAAGCATTTTTATTCCCCCAAACTAAGCTTTTTTAAGCATTACATTCCCCAGGAAACCACGTGGAGTTTGAACTGCGCTCAGCAGTTTAATGACACCTTGTGTCATGGATTCCCCATCCCTGGAAGTGCTCAGGGCCACGTTGGACAGGGCTTGGAGCAACCTGGGCTAGTGGAAGGTGTCCCTGCCCATGGTAGGGGGTGGAACTGGATGGGCTTTAACATCCCTTCCAACCCAAACCATCCTGTGATTCCGTGATTCTGCACACGGTGTGGCTGCAAGGAAGTGGTGGGGAACAGTTCATTCGGGGTGTTCAGGCAAGTGAACATTTTCATTTGGTGAATCAATTTCTTGTACACTCCGAGGGCCAAAATTCTCATTAGACATTAGGAAGAAGTTCTTCACAGAGAAAGTGATTGGGCATTGGAATGGGCTGCCCAGGGAGGTGGTGGAGTCGCCATCCCAAGAGGTGTTTAAGAAGAGACTGGACGTGGCACCAGCGCCGTGGTCTGGGTGACAAGGTGGGGTTGGGTCACAGGTTGGACTCGCTGATCTCAGAGGTCTTTTCCAGCCTGGTTGATTCCATGATTAACAACTGATTAGGAACGAAACCCACCCAGCTGCACACACACCTTGCATCCCTCCTAACACTTTGCAACTCCTCTCCTGTCCAGGTACCTGGGCATCACTCGCCCGCTGACGTACCCGGTGAGGCAGAACGGGAAGCTCATGGCCAAGATGGTCTTCATCGTTTGGCTGCTGTCTGCCTCCATCACCCTCCCTCCCCTCTTCGGCTGGGCCCAGAACGTCACGGTGGAGAGGGTGTGTCTCATCAGCCAGGACTTCGGCTACACCGTGTACTCCACGGGGGTGGCCTTCTACATCCCCATGGCCGTGATGCTCGTCATGTACAGCCGCATCTACAAGGCGGCCAAGGTGAGCGCCGAGAAGCACCGCTTCATGAACTTCCCCAAGCACTACGAGGAGGAGGGAGTCTACTGCCTGGAGGCCTCCAGCCGGGGCCACCACAGCTCCCGGCGGACCAAGGCGGCGGAGGAGTGCGCCACGCTCTCCAAGCTGCTCCGGCAGGACAGGAAGAACATCTCCATCTTCAAGCGGGAGCAGAAGGCGGCCAGGACCCTCGGGATTATCGTGGGGGCCTTCACCTTCTGCTGGCTGCCCTTCTTCCTGATGTCCACGGCCCGGCCGTTCATCTGCGGCGTGCGCTGCAGCTGCATCCCGCTGCGGCTGGAGAGGACTCTGCTCTGGCTGGGCTACACCAACTCCCTCATCAACCCCCTCATCTACGCCTTCTTCAACAGGGACTTGAGGACTACTTTCTGGAACCTCCTGAGGTGCAGGTACAGGAACATCAACAGGAGGCTCTCGGCCGCCAGCATGCACGAGGCCCTGAAAGCCACAGAGAGGCACGAGTGCATCCTGTAGAGCCACGTCCTCTCTCCCAGTGCCTGACCGACCGGCTCCTGCCTCTCCATTTCAGGTTTCCTTGCTTCTCCCACCCTCCTGGGGCTGGCAGAAACCATTTGTGCCGTTGTTCCCCCCCTGCCAGACATCACTGCACCCCTTCCCCTCTCCCTGTGAGGAGCCGTGGCTCTCCTCACCACGGGAACAAGTGGAGGGAACTCCCCTTGGGAACAGCCCTTCCTTCTCACAGAGTCCAAGGTGGGGGCTGAAAAGCTGTGAGCAAGACTTGGGGGGGGGTTCAAGGTCTACCAACTGTGGGCAACTCAAACCACCTCTCTGTGCCTCAGTTTCCCCATCTGTTATTTAAAAAAAAAAAAAAAACAAGGAAAAGAAACCCTCCCAGCCAACCAAACATAAAAAACACCCTAAAAACTTAATAAGACTGTGGCTCTCCACCTTCACAAAGGGCTCTAAGGTCTGTGGAGGGCACACATTACACTATGTAAAGATGCCATTGGCTGCACTTCTCTATGGAATACGACAGCAGCTCCGTTGTGGATCCAAGCTCTCATGCCATCCCAGCTTATACGGACTCTCCCCACGGATGTAATTGCATTTCACACTCTGAGCTCATGCCCAGGTTTGCACGTCAGAGCAGTAACACCAATGACCCCGTTTCCCCTCACACTGTAGCACTGCAGCACTTGAAGGAGACACTCCTGCAGAATCCAACGCCAACGGACACGGAGCTTCCTTTATGGTTGGACAGGAAAGTCCGGCGGCCTCCTCGTCAGGGCAGTGACCGGTGAGCAAAGACACTCGTGTTTATTGGGTTGGACTGTAATTCATTCTCAGCCAAGTGATGTGTGCTCATCATTTGTGGCTAATTGACTCCGTAAAAGCACGCTTTGGTTGACAACAGACAAAACCATATAATTTCTCTGACAGCTTTACAGTGCTTCAGTATGATGTCCAACAAGCTTGAAAAAAACACACTGGATGATGTATCTTTTTTTTTAAAAAAAAAAAAAAAAAAAAAAAAGAAAAAGTCTGGTTTCCTTATTTTGGTGTAGACCCTTTGGTCTCTTTGACTTCAAAGCATCTCTTTATGTGGTGGTGGGACTTGTCTTCCTGCAGATCCTCTTTGCTCATGGCCAACCTTGTTGTGTCAACCTGACAGCCCCACAAACCTCTGCCTGTTTGTGGATGATCACTGAATCATGGAATCATGGAATGGTTTGGGTTGGGAGGGACCTTAAAGACCATCTCGTTCCACCTCCTGCCATGGGCAGGGACACCTTCCACTAGCCCAGGTTGCTCCAAGCCCCGTCCAACCTGGCCTTGGACACTTCCAGGGGAGATGATTTGTGCTCCAGTTGTTGAATGTCTCCTGTCCTGGGTTTTCTTGTCAAAACCAGACTGTTCAGAGGCTGAGGGAAAGTTGTTTCTAGACCTCCCCTCCCTCCAGATTTTCTTTATCAAGCAAGAGTGTGTGAGTGGTGGGAGTCCTATCTCTGGCAAAAATACAAGTGTGATGCCTTAATCCATATCTAAGATGAGTGTTGGATGTCTTGGCTGAGTGCTGGTTTAACTTCTGTGCTCTCACTTCTCCTCTTTTCACCAGCCATTTCCATCCTGTCTGATTTTACACTTGCTTTTTCTAGAAAGATCTCCAGTTTAGACTGGTAATTCACAGCAGGGAGGTTGGACACAGGGACTGCAATGTGTCCAGATATTCTCCAGACTCCTGTCCTGACACAGAGAGTCAGAATTGCACGTGGGAGGAGCAGGGGAGGTTGTAGCTGTTGTGTGGGTCTCCAGCGGGAGATACTTAAAGACCAGACAGCAAAGAGATTTGAAGGAGCACATAATCAGGAGTGATCCTAAGGGTGTAGCTGGAGCCCTGCTTCACCTGCTGTTCCAGGCAGGAGCTCTTTGAAGAGGAGTGACTGATTTTACTAAGGCTTTTCACAGCTTTCTACTCATCTTTCTCCCATGGTTTGTTACCTATCGTTATGTGTCAGTGTTGGGTTTTCCTGGACCAGGCTGTTTGCTGAAGGCACAGCAGCCACGTTCAGTCCTTTTTCCCTCCTGCTCAGAGGCTGCTGTCCCTGTCCAGGAGCAGCACAACATCCAGTCACACCAGCAGCAAGGACCTGTCCTCTACCACTCTGCCCAAGACGGATGTTGTTGCCCAGCCAAACCCGAGTGGTGCCCCTGGGATGTCCTGTGGTCCTGCACCCCCCAGACCACAGACACCACAGACACAACGAGACGGGAGAAGGCACGACACACCCTCCTGGTTCCACATGAGCTTGTTCTGCACCACCTCTCTGCTTTCCCTCGGCGCTGTGTGTTCCCCTCAGTGCACTTGCTGCTCACCACGGTTGCAACTTCTCCTGACGCTTCTGCTTCCGAGCCCCCACACTCCCCATCTCCAGGGAATGGTCAGACTGCCCGTCTCAAAGGGCCTGCTCAACAAAAACAACCCCTTTCCTCCCCCAGAGCACTGCAGGCCATCACCCCCTCTGACACAGCATCTTGGCAGCAGCTGTTGCTGTTGCTGGTTCTGTTCCTGCCACAGGGACATGAAGCTCCTGCAGGGTCCGATTTCCTCCCTCGGCTCCTGCAGCTCCTTCCCTGCCACGGAGCCCTCAGTGCCCTTTTGACAGAGCTGTCTGGATTAGAACTAACCAGCTGCTAATTCCAACTGTCTCCTCGGGATGTGAGAGCCCCAGGCCAGCCCATCTCACATCCAGGCTGGTTGTCCTGCTGCAGTGTGTTTATTTATATGCCTGAGGTCAGAGTGGCACCATTTTACTTATTTTCTGTGTTAGGAATTCTAAAAGTGCCTTCAACAATTATAATCTTGTTTAATTCCACTTAACATCCCTATGTTGATGGTATTTCTAGCGCTGCTTAAAACTGTTCTGCAAAAGAGCCATGAAACAGTGTTTGAGCTTTTCAAATTAAATCAGACAAATATTGTTTTTTCTGGTTTGATGGTTCTTCCAGAATAAAAACAGTAAGGGAAAAAAATATGACTCTGGATGATCCCAAACCCAAAATTCTTCTAAGCAAGGAATCGAGCAAAATGATTTATTTGTCTAAAAAACTCCCAATGTTTTCTTTGACTTGGAATTGAATGTTTTGTTGCACTCAAGGCTCATCTGACAATTTTTCCCTTATATTTTCATTTTTAGCTGTAGAAACATTTAAAAGAAAAGCTGTCTTCCAAGAAACCATTCCAAGAGTTTGCACCCAGGAGTATTTAAACACAACAGCTTCACTGAAACCAAACATTTTGCTCAAAAAATAATGAGATGGCTTGCAGGATTTTTCCCAGTAGTTATTGACTCAAATTTTGAACATCAGCCTAAACTCTTGCTTTTTATCTCCCCAAGATTAAATTGTGTTTAGGTTGGATAAAATAATGTGCATGCAAAGACACCAAGGCCTTTTCCACGCACGAGTGAGCACCAACCATTTAGTTAAGCCAGTCAAGATCCTTGTAGATGAGCCACTAAATCATGCTGAAAATACTCTGTAGGGTTTGGTTTTTTATTATTTTAATCAGACAGGAATCAATGCATTTGGCATCTGCAAAACCAAACAAAAAAACCCAACAAACCTGGCTTAAAATAAATCTGAGCCATTTTGAAACCGATTTTAGCACGTGCACGTGTGCTAAAAAACTGTGTGAGGTTGAAGAGAAATTAGCTCTAAAAGAGTCCCTGTTTAGGCAAAAATGTGAGCCCAGGGAGAAAATCATCAATTTAGGAGGAGAAGAGGAAGTTTTCTTGGACAATGAGGGAGTCCCAGCAGGGCAACAGCAACACAGTGGAGAAGAATGAGGAGCCTCGGGCGGAGAAAATTGAACTAATTCAGGCAGAAAATGAGTAGGTCACAAATCAGCTTTTTATTCCGCTCCCTGTGCAAGGGAAATTCATCCAGGAATTTGGGCAGAGTGATCTGGGGAGAAGAGGCAGTTTTGACAAACCCCCCCAGGTGGGATCTGTAGGTTTTTGATACCGATGTTGAGCAAAGCCAGGCGGGCTCAGGTAGAGAGGTACCAAGAAGCCTGGGTGTCTCCCCCCAAAAAACCTCAATCCCCCCACTGCCTGAGCTCAGCACTTCTCAGATAGGTTTGGCTGATGGGTAAGTGCTGGGGATTTGCAGGGGCAGCTCAGCAAACCCACCGTGTTCTTCGTGCCCACGGGAGTCCTGCCACCTCTTCCACCTCCTGATGACAATGGAACATCGACCACGTCACACTGGGAGATGATCCAGCCCGGGATCCTGCCTGGAACACAGAGCAGTGGTGGATTCTTACACAGACAGGCCAACAAACCTGTTGTGGGATCCTTCCTTGTCCCACCAATTAAAGGTTCAGAGACCTAAAGTGGCCTTGGAGTGTTTCATAACCTCCAACCCGTGATCTCCTTCCACCCTATTTAAGTTTTTCCCCCTCTGCCACCCCAAGCTCCAGGATTTCATTATTTTTTAGGTAAAGAAATGTCTCCCTTCAGTCTTGTAAACCTGCCATCTGCTGAGCTCTTTAGGCTCTGGCTAATCCTTGCATTAGGAAGGAGAAGGAGTGATTATTCCTATTCACCCTCGGCAGGCCAGCTGGGATTTTGCAGACCATTGCCATATTCTTCCTTTTGAAATTAAAGGGATCTATTCCACTCACAATTCCTTTTCCAACAGTAGGATAGGCCTTGGGAAAATTATTAGGACAAGGACAGTCTGGATCACCTGCCTTCCCACCCTCCACTACACTCAAAGCATCCAACCTTGTTCAGTTCAGGAAATTCCCTGTTTAGACATGGTGTCTGTGCAAGGCTCGGTGTAACCCCCTGTTTTCCTATGGGAAAATGCCAAATCTTCCATCTGGGATTGGGCAACCCCACATAACAGCCCAGGCTGGGGCAGGACCTGACGCCCAGGGCACTGCTGAGCTTGGCAAGGAGAAGGCTAATGGTGACCAACCAGTGCCCTGAGGGGAATTTTGGGGAAGATGGATGCAGAAAGGTGGGGGAATCACTTTCTTTGGCCATATTCAAACCTCAGCTGGGTCAGGCCTTGACCAACCTGACCTAATCCTGGAGGTGTCTGCTCTGAGCACGACACAGATTCAGAAGCCTCCAGGTTTCCCTTCCAACTTCAGTATTTTATGATTTGGATGATTTGTGTAGTTTCCCACTCAAACATATGTAAATATTTATTTCCATATTTTTTTTGGCAAGACAATCTACAGATCTCCTACCTACCATGTGGAAAAGCTTTTTCTGTTTTGAGCCTTCTGAGTCACATGTCAATAAAACTGAGAGTCAGCCCCATGACACTTTCCACCTGTGTTCTTATGTAAGAAACTGGTTTTCTTTGTTTGTTTTATTGCCATTTTAATCTGGATACGTTTCATATTCACAGTGCAGGATCTTTAGTTGCCTGCTTCTATCCCTTTTCCCCCTCTTGTGCATCACTCTGGGACAGAACTTAAGCAAAACCCCAATAACACCAAATGAATGGGCAGGTCACTGCTCAAAAGTCATTTTTAAGCCATAGTCAAGGCAAAAAGTGGGTATTTCATAAAAAACCAGAATGCTTTAGGTTGGAAGGGACCTTAAAGATCATCCAGTTCAACCCCCTGCCATGGCAGGGACACTTTCCCCCAGACCAGGTTGCTCCAAGCCCCGTCCAACCTGGCCTTGAACACTTTCAAGGAGTTTTTCCAGCCATTTCCAGCCTTTCTCAGCACTGGCACTCAGGGGAGAAAGGAGATTTCTCTGCTCTGGTGATTCCACTTTTTTTTAATGACAAAGTCTTCCATGCAGAACCTACAATCTCAGACAAAACAAAATCAAGAAGAAAGCTGGAGTAGACAGATGATGTTGCACAAATGCCTTTATCTGAGAAGAACTGGATCTCTCTTGCAAACACTCAGTTTTCTTTAACTCTCTTTGGCTGTATCAATAATTCTCCCTGGGTGAGCCTTGCACTTGGTCCCTTGGTCATCTGGGTGGGCACTTGCTTACAACACACAAAAACTCTCATCTGGGTTGTTTCCACATGTTTATTTGAGATATCTGCCCTTCTGTGGCAAGAGTATCACAGCTCCCTGAAAAAAAAAATGTGGGAAAGGCAGCACCTCCTGTGGTAAAACAACCCCTGGAAGGGTTTTATGGCTCTGTGATGGAATGTATGAACCCAAAAGGTTGACCCTGGGGTGGAAGGAGAAGCTCACAGGTGGTGGCAGCTGGACCAGGGTAGGATTTGCTGGTGATGGACATGAATGGGGTCCCTGGGCAGGGGATGTGGAGAAGGTCAAGGTCAGGTTGGATGGGGCTTGGAACAACATGGACTAATGGAAGGTGTCCCTGCCCATGGCAGGGGTTGGAAGTGGATGATATTTAAGGCCCCTTTCCAACCCAAACCAGTGTGTGACTCTATAAGGTGGAGGTGCACCATGGCTCGGTGTCCCAGTCTGGGTGGGAGAGGAGCTCTCTCTGCAGCCTAAACCAACACAGGGTCTGACATCCAACCCGAGGGAGGACAACATAAACACAGCTGAGCTCCATGTCCTCTGACTGCTGGAGAAAAACATCACCAGGGTGGGAAAGCAGTGAGAAGAACCATCCCGGAGACACCGACAGAGTCAGGATATATGGATACCATCACACCCAGACGAGCCCCCAGCATTTCTGTGCTAACCCTGCTGTGTTTCAGCACCAAGGGGCTGAGTCCAAGGCCTAAACCTTCCCCTCCAAGGCAGCCACATCCCAGACTATCTCAGATCCCCTCAGTCCTGGCAGCCTGCACGCGCCGTGCGTTTTCCCGCTCCCCCCGCCAAGCACACGGACCTTGGACAGCAGCAGCAGGACTCTCGTCTGCTGCTGCACCACTTGCCAAATAGCTGCTCTAGCAATTAAAAAAAAGACAAATCTTTCCAGGCTGCAGCGTGTGTGCCGGGCTAGTGGAGAGCTGGAAACTCGCAGCACTTGCACAAGACACTGAAAATTAACTCCTTCCGGGCGATGGGGAAAGGCCGGATAAAAGCTGCCTGATTTGGACCCACTTTTTCAGCCTCTCTACCACTCTTCACTTCGGTTCTTTGGTCCTTTTGAAGGTGGTCAGTGGTCTGTTAACACAGCAATTAGGAAAAGAGGGAGGAAAGAGTGGCCAGATGCCAGGCACTTGGTGACAGTCTGTGACAACGCAGCCGTGAGCTCGTAAATCGGGAGCGCGGCTCGGGAGGGCTCCGCTCGGAGCCTGTGATTTGTCTGTGCAATGCAGACAGTCCGAATGCCAAATGTGCACTTCCAGACTGTGAAATGCCTGGGTCACCTCAGTCCTGGGTTGAAGTTTTGGACAGCAGCTCCTGTCGAGTGCCTGGTGTGAGCACGGCCACGGGAAGCGCAGCCACGGCTCCGGAAGATGCTCTCGCTAAATTGGTGCCACGGTATAAAAAGGTTATAAAGCCATTAGAGAGTGTCCACAGCAGGGCTATGAAGATGGTGATGGGTCTAGAGGGGCCATACAAGGAGAGGCTGAGGTCACTTGGCTTCTTCAGCCTGAAGAAGGGGAGAGTGAGGTCAGACTTCATCAGGGTCTGAAGCTTCCTCACAAGGGACAGCTCCGATCTCTGCTCTCTGTGAGCAGGGACAGGACCCAGGGAATGGCCTGAAGTTGTGTCAGGGTAGGTTTAGGTTGGATCTCAGGGAAAGGTTCTTCCCCCAGAGGGTGGTTGGGCACTGAACAGGCTCCCCAGGGCAGTGGGTACGGCCCCAGGGCTGCCAGGAGGGTTTGGACAATGCTCTGAGGGACAGGGAGGGATTGTTGGGGTGTCTGAGCAGAGCCAGGAGTTGGACTGGATGATCCTTGTGGGTCCCTTCCAATTTAGGATATTCCATGATTCTTTGGTAAATTAGGAGCAGTAAGAGGTGGTCTTGCAATGTCCCAGCAAAACTGCATGTGGATTACCTGGTTTCCACTAGTCTTTAACTTGTTTCCATGCTCCTTCCCACCTCAAGACTGTGTGCAGGTCTCCTGAATGAGAACCTAAACCCTCAGGTATGGGTTGCCTGGGAGAGTGCTGAACAGTCACCTGTTAATTACTACGGAAATTAATATTCCAGGATCTTTATACAGAGCTTTGGGAGGTTATTTTTTTTCCATCCCATCTTAAAGGCTGAAGGAGAAATATTCCTGATAACAAGCCACGTTTTCTCCAAGCACCACATTTCTATAGCATTGTCAAAAAAAGGTCTGAGTTACATATGGAAATTGATGCAGCTCAGAGGAAACGCTTCTGGTTGACTATCCTTGGAGACATTAATCAGAGTTTAGCGCTGTCACTTCTCAAGAGTCACTTTGCTGTTGTATCTTCAAGAGACATCAAAATGCCAACAGCCCTGAGCAAGAACAAATCCAGCGTGGAAACAGACGGGTGTGCCCGCGGGCACCTTGTTCCTGGGATGCAGCCCGAGGATCCAGGACCCTGGAGACCACTGATGGCTCACCCAGCCCTCCTCCCCGACCTGTACGTGGCCCTGTCAGCACAGCATCCATGGGGAAACAACTCAAACAGCTCCTTGGGTAAGATTTGGGCCAGGCCAGGATACAACATCCTCCTGGTACGGTGGAAAAGCGCTGGGAGAAGAAAGGAGGAGAGACCCAGTGCCTAACGATGACGAGTCCTCAGCTGAACATCAGGAACACCAAAAAGCATGAAAGAGCACTGGGGGGGAAATAATAATAATTTTTTAAAAGCAGCATTTTTCTCCTGGGCACCTAATACAGTTCTGAGAACTGCTCCTAACCTGGAAATCCTTGGCACCGTCAGTTCTTAGCCCAAAGACCCTCCAACAGCTAATTCACACTTTTCCTGCCCCACTAGTTCACAATGCAAGGCTGTTTTCTAATATGCAAACACCCTATAATACATTTTTGAGGAAGGATCTAGGGTTGCATCTGTGGTTAGAAAAATGCCAGCAGGACTAATAGAGATGTAACAGAGAAAGCAGAAATATCGCTTTGAGAAAAATGCTGCCAGAACCAAAGATCAGGGAAAGAAAATCAAGCAAACAGCGATTCTGGATGTGTTGTTTGTTAAAACCAGTGTGATGTAGTGCCTTTCCACCTCTGTTTTTTTTTTGTAATATAGCACATAGTTTTTGTCAAAGTCACTAATATATGTTTTTAAAAAGGTTCAAGGAAAGACAGATCAAAAAAGATGAACCACTGAGCGGAGAGAAGAATAAACCAGTAAAACCACCAGATGTAGAGTGAATCGATACATCAACACAATCCCATTATTAGGTTTGAATTTTATTGTCCAGTGTCCTAAACCACCAAAAAGAGCTGAAAAAGGAGGGGAACTGGGCTTTCCCCTGCTCCAGTAATACTTTGCAATGAGGGTAAAGGTTGTTCTCTGACTGAAAGGTGAGGAAACCTTGGGCATAGTTGGTGCCAAAGGCGGGTTGGCACCCAAAGCAGCGCATGCTCCGATGGATGGTTGGGAAAGACAATATTTAGGGCATGTCAGGCCCGGGGAGATGCTCTTCTGGCATCCTCCCTGTGCAAGAATTGGCAGGAAAATGTTGTGTGCCTGAGCTGGCTCCTCTCGAACCATGACTTGCCCAGATATCGGCCCCAACCTTCGACTCACGGCTCCAGCACCCGAGTTCGCTCCCATAATCCGGAATTTAGGAACAGGGTTCAGACCATCACAAAGGGCTTTGTCAGAGCAGCAGCAATAATTCAGCAGAGGGAAAAGGAGCTAAAAGGCATCAGCTGCCTTTCTTTGAAGAGGCCACACTCCCTCTCTTCTTCTGGGTCACATCACAGCACGACAGAGACGTCTCCTTCCTCCAGCCTATCGCCAGGAGAGCATTTTAGGATCTAAACTTTATAGGGGATGATGTCTAGACATAAAAGGCTTGATGTTGCCTTGAATTTCTTTCAGGGAATGCTTCAAAAGAACATGAACCTGACTGGCTAGAAAATTAGCTTCCTTTGCCTTTCCCAGACCCAACCAGCGATGGCGTCCCAAATCCTTGCAGCAACACGCAGATTATCTCCACTCACTTATCTCGTGTTCAGAGTCACCAAAATGCTTCTCTTCATCAGCACTCAATTTGCAACTCTCCATGGAACACAGAAACAGGTGCAAACATTTAATTTTGGATTTCTGCTCATGCTTAAGGTAATCACACAATGGCCCCATTGCAACTGCTGGGGAGAAATAAAGTTAGGAAGTTATTTTCCTGACCAAATGCAGATTTCTGCCGTGCATGAGATTAATTTCACCCTAAACTGGCTGCTTTTTTTTTTTTTCCAGACATTTTAAAGAGAGCCCAGAGGGACTTGCTCAGAGCAGATGTCTGTGCTGGAGGTATCTGAATTTGAATGGATGAATCCTACCATGTGTGTAACTCTTCCACAACTTGAGCTGTAATTGTGTCTTGGAAAGCTGGGTCAAAATTATGCCAAGTGTCTTGACCCAGAAGTCCCACATGTATAAGGACTGCCTTGGTCTGTGTCAGTAACACCATTAAAATCAGACCACAGAATGGGTGAGACATCTTGCAATTCCTAGCACAGAAAATCAGAGAGGAATAATGATCAGGAGGATGGTCTGAGGGTTGGAACAGCTCTGTGATGAAGACAGGTTGGGAGAGCTGGGGGTGTTCCCCTGGAGAAGAGAAGGCTCCAGGGAGAGCTGAGAGCCCCTGGCAGGGCCTAAAGGGGCTCCAGGAGAGCTGGAGAGGGACTGGGGACAAGGGATGCAGGGACAGCACACAGGGAATGTCTTCCCAGTGCCAGAGGGTAAGGATAGATGGGATATTGGGAAGAAATTCTTGGCTGTGAGGGTGGGGAGGCTCTGGTACAAGTTGGGTGCCCCTGGATCCCTGGAAGTGTCCAAGG
Organism: Manacus candei; assembly: GCF_025592945.1. Taxonomy (NCBI): domain Eukaryota; kingdom Metazoa; phylum Chordata; class Aves; order Passeriformes; family Pipridae; genus Manacus; species Manacus candei. The sequence continues at coordinate 13,751,551 of NW_026138096.1, read as the reverse complement.
CCAGGTTGGAGCGACCTGGGCTGGTGGAAGGTGTCCCTGCCAATGGCAGGGGGTGGGACTTTAAGGTCCCTTCCAATCCAACCCATTCTGTGATTCTGTGTTAAGATGGGTCTTTATGGAAAATTGCAAGTACTTCAGTGTTTGCTGGAAACTCTCAAAGGGCCAGACCTGGGATGGAGTTGATGCTTTAGATCAGTGTCCATCCTGCAGCAATTGGGTGTCCTGTGGGTGCATCTCCACTTCCTTCTGCATCAGGAGATACCCAGGGAGAGCCTTGGCCCAGCACATGGTTTTCCACTCCTCTGCCCGGCTCAAGATCTTGAAGTGGCCATTTAGAGCAGTCCATGGTTTAATTTGGACGTGACAGGTGCACAAATGCTCATCTGGCCATGTCAAAGTACCCAAGGGGGCTGTGGGACATCAACATCCCCTTGGGACGAGGCACTGACCCAAAAGATGTGGCTCCTTGAGTCACACCTTACTCAGAATCACTAATGTGACAAATTAGGGTCAAAGCTGACCCGGGAGGGCCCAACCAGACTCAAACGAGGTCATCAGGGGCAATCTTTGTTTTAATTCAGGGATTAAAAATACACACTCACAACATACTGCACGCCACAAGGACTAAGTCAGTGACACTTCAAAATCATCACAGCTTTTAGAAAGCTGAGAAGGCATTATTTGGGATTTAACCAAAAAACATCTTTCTGACTGACACAACGCCACCAGCTGATGGGAAGTTCAGTTCTCTCCCCACCCCCACCCCCAATGTCCTATAAAAATAAGTGATGGAAAACAAAAAAAAAAGAGATCATAGTGAAAAAGTCTCTTGGCTGTCAAAACATCCATCAGCAAAATGAAAAACAATGTGGACATCTCACACTTAGCACTTCTTACTGCCAGAACCAAGACAGAAATATTCCAGTTTAGGATCTGGACAATAAATCAAAGAGCCAGCCTTGGAAAATTTTCTCTTAGTACCAAGAAAAGTTTCCTTGCTACCTACAGAGATGAGACCCACTTACAATCCTCCAAAGCTTTTATTAAGGCTTTCTTTGCACATGTGCTATTTTTTCCCCCTCTCACAATATCTCACCGCAGGTGGGAACGGGAAAAAATAGTCTGCAGCCTAGTAATTAAATAGGCTTGGTTTTAATACTGCAAATTACAGCTAAATGCAACTGTCTCAGGTATATATAACGCTCCAATCACTGTCACACCTCAGTGCTCTTCCCTGGGAGCTGGATTTAGTCTCTCATCCCCCTGCAAAGCGTGCAGTGGGATTATTTTCCTTACAGTGGAAGGGCTGGAGGAGTGGGGGGAACCTCCTGGGCGCCCCACGGACACCTTGTTACACAACACCTTTCTGGGGTGTCCCAAGGCCAAGCTAGAGAATGAGCTCCCCCCACGTTTTAGCCCTTCAGGAGCTTCTCAGACCCTCACAAAGGTGTTGCCCGAGGTGCCCCCTCCCCAGCCCAGCCTGGATCCCTTCACCACGAGGTCTGGGCAGTCTCCAGCTTGGCAGCAGGACCTTTCCATGAGGTGGCTCTTTGTTTCTGGTGCTTTCTTTCTTTCACTCCCTGCTCAGGATATTTGTAGAGAGCAATCACAGGACGTCTCAGCTTTCACTGCCCAGGTGGGATGAGCCAAAAATCTCCTCTTACAAGACAAATTCTTAGTTCCTCCTCCCTTACCCTGTTCTGGTTTGGGCCCATTTGCTGGACACAGGTGACCAAAAGAACGTGGACACTGGTATATGGGCTCTTCCCAAGATGTCAGAGGGAGTTTTTAGAAGGGTATGTGATGATAGAAAAAGGGGGAATGACTTCTCACTGCCAGAGGGCAGGGATAGATGGGATACTGGGAAGAAATTCTTCCCTGTGAGGGTGGGGAGGCCCTGGCACAGGTTGCCCAGGGAAGCTGTGGCTGCCCCTGGATCCCTGGAAGTGTCCAAGGCCAGGTTGGACGGGGCTTGGAACAAGCTGGTCTAGTGGAAGATGTCCCTGCCCATGGCAGTGCAAGCAGGGGATTTTTGAGGTCTCTTTAAACCCAAACCATTCTATGAGACTTGTATCAATGTCCTGAGCACAAACCAACCTGTCCTGCAGTGAACAACCTCAGTCCTGCCCCATGGCAAGGACTTTCACCAGGGGCAGCTGTGCCAGTGCAGGACTCACTGCAAAGATTCTCTGACCCAGTCAGAGATGGGTCTGGAGCAGCCCTGGGGCCTGAGTTTCATTCTCAAATCACCCAAATCTTTCCCTCAGCTCGTGCCACAGCCAGGACTGTCACTGGATGGCTGCTCAGCCAGCACCTCCTGCCCTGACCAACCTGTTTGACCCTCACACCACTGCCCAGAGCTGTTCCCACCTCCAAAATACCTCCAGCCCAAGGGAAATTCCTGCTCCTGTCCCTCTCCACCAAGCTTCACCTACGACTTAAGTCAGATTTCTGGGCTCCCTGAACTCCTGTTTCTCCTGCAAACCCTTTTTTTATCACGAGTTTCAGTGGATAAGGAATAAAAGATTGTATCCAGCACTAGGCTTAGAGTCAACTCCCAGTAAAGCCCCTCTGGACATGTTTCTCATCCATTACACTCAGGCATGTGCTCTATATAACCAGGGCCAAATGACAGTCATCATTTGTTCAAAACACATCAGTGGTGCAGTCAGCATCCTGGGATTTCAGCCCAGAGGGGGGAAAAAAAAGGCTCTAAAAGCAAATAAAACAAACACGTGTTGCACGAAGCGACAAGCAGAATAATTTAATTGCCGAGTTTTGAAAACAAAAGAAGAATCTGCTATCTGCTTAAAAGCAAAAGATGTCCCAGAACTCCGATGTTTGCCAGTTTAAATGCCCCTTTGATTAGTTTTCTTGTTTGTTTGCTCTGTAGCCCACTGGAGTCACTCCATCTCCAGCTCAAAATCGCATCTGTGTTTCTACTTGAGCGGAGCACGAGTCACCTTGGAAGGAGCACAGCAGAAAATATCAAATAATAAAAAGAAAAAAAAAAAATTGGCAAATCTCTGAACAGGAACTGAGGGACAGCTAAAACCAACTTCAAGACACCGTGCTCTCCCTCACTAGGCCAAAAAAAAAAAATGTTCTTTTCCTGGGATTAAAGCAGCTCTCCTAAATGAGGCTGCCCATGACTGACGTTTTAATTGACTGGCACAATTTCATGCTTTAATAACTCTGGGCTCCTCAGTTTAGCCAGGAATAAATTTAGCTGTTAAGTCCTTGTGTGTAAAATCCTCCTGCCTGGAAGTTCCTATTCTCTCTTTTAAAATGGAAACTCGGGTTAACGAGACTCACCAGCACTTCAGGAGCTGGGTGAAACAACCTGCACATCCTCTGCTCGATACACTCATCAGTTCCCCCAGTTCCTTCCTTCCTGGGCCACCACAACCAGCTGGAAAAGGGCTCCAGGTGGGATTTCTTTAGGAGAAGCCCCTCAAGCATTCTGGGAGATCAGCATCACACTGATACCTGGTCAGCAATTAGTGGGATAATCAACTTGTCCTCAGGCAGATGACCAACAGAAGAGCAGGAAAATGTTTCCTTTTCTGAGCAGCATCTTCTGTGCCTCTGGTCCTTGCCCTTGTCCCAGAAATTACTTACTCATGCTGGTGGTTTTGCAAAATCTTGGGTATGACACCAAAGAAGAGAGTTTTGGGCTGGTTAATCTCCTCCTGCCCTCCATCTTTTACATAATATTGACACTGTGGGCCTGGTCTGTGGTTGCAGTGCCCTTCCTCCTTGGTTTAGAGGAGAGCAAAGAAGGGTGAAATGCAGCTCTCAGAGGACTCCACGTTTCAGGCTGTATTTTTAACTTTTCAGTCATTTTGCCCTTTTTTTTCCCCCTGTGTGTCTAAATCTCCTAATTTAGCAATCACAGCTGGTTCCTGGACTGAACACTTCTTTTTTTTCTAGAAACATCCTCCTCCTCCTCCTCTTCCAGCACCTGAAGTCAGGGATATTTAGATTCATTTCAGGTTGCAGAGAAAAGAAGCTGCAGCTGCAAATTCAAGTGAGGTTCAGCATTTAGTGAAAGAGCTGTGAATCCACCACTTCTCAACAAGGATTCAAACTTTTGGTTTCCCATCCCTGGTACCTCACACACAACAGGATCACTCAGGCACCTGAGACCGCATTCGAGTGCCTTTGGTCTGGAAAAGCCTGGTTTTTTCCCCAAAGATTTCTTTGATTAAGTGAGAATATTCTCTGTTTTGAAGATCTCCCCTCCAGATGATCACCCAAATCCAGCCTTGGGCTGTCCCTTCCTCCCCAGGAACTGGGATGCCTGAAAATTCCATGAGTCTGTGGCAAGGAAGATGCTCCTGGGGGTCTGTGGATGTCAGAGAGCCCCATATGGATTGTTGGTTACTCCCAGATGAGCTGGAGGAAAACAAAGAGGAGGTCAAAACCATTAATGGGCCACTTCTGCAACACTGAACTGGGACTTTGGAGTCCTCCCTGCTAGAAGATGGTCTCAGATGTCCCCAGGAGCTACAGCAGGACCCAAAGCCCTGCCAGAAAAACTCCCTGGGCAGCACCCCTGCCTAATTAATGGATCTTGGTGGATCACAGGTCCTTGCTTCTCATGTCAGAGCTTTGTAGCCAAAAAAAAAAAAAAAATAACCCAGCAGAGATGCAGGAGTCTTTGTCCCACACTGCCCTGCAGTTCAGGCCACACCTGGAACACTGTGTTCAGTTTTGGTCCCTGCTACACAAAAAAGATGTGGACAGGTTGGAGAGGGGCCAGAGAGATGTTCCAAGAACTGGGAAGCTGCCATGTGAGGAAAGGCTGAGAGAACTGGGTTTGTTCAGCCTTGACAAAAGGAGGGTGAGGGGACACCTTGTCTCCGTGTTCCAGTACTTAAAGGGTGGCTACAAACAAGTGGGGATTCCCTTTTTACAGGGAATCACATGGAAAGAAGGAGGGGTAACTGGCACAAGTCAGTCCTGGGGAGATTCTGATTAGACACAAGAGGAAAATCTTTCACAACAAGAACCACCAGCCACTGGAATAATCTCCCCAGGGAAGTGGGGGATTCCCCAGTGTTGGGCACTTCTAAGATTTAGCTGGATGGGGTGCTAGATCATCTTGTCTAGATGATCCCCTAGACAGGGATTTTGCCAAGAAAAGTTGGACCCAATAATCCCTGAGGTCCCTCTCAACCTGATAGTCTACAATTCCATGATGCCATGAAAATCTGGGTAGGATGCTCAGCTCGGTGGTATAGATTTACTGACATACAACTCCTGCAAGTTTTCTCCCTGGTGAGCGTTAAAGCCCCGGTGGATGTTGGTAAAACAAATGGTTGGTTCCTATAAAAAATTAAATACCATGATTGCTTGCTAAAATATGGGGGGGGTCCATGTTTTCCAGGACTCTCTTTGTGTTGCAGGAATAGGCTCCCTGAGGAAAACTCGAGCCCCAGGCTGAGCTGAAGGGAAGTGGTTGAGATTTTCTCCTGCAGTGTTTCTGCTGCCCAGGAAATCACAGAGACAAGAAGCAAGACCCCCCCATCTGTTGGCTCTCCATCCACCTGGCAGGAATTTGGCCTTGAAATGATGTAAGAGGTGCACAGGGAACAGTGAGGTGGGCAGGGGACAACGTGGGGTTTTGCTGTTTTGCCCTCACCACCCGAACCAAGCACTGCTCTGCTTTGTTTGAGGGGCCTGTGGTGCTGTAGTGAAACCTCATCTCAAACCTAAGCTTTGACCATTCCAGTCCTAAATTTAGACATCACCTCTTTTCTGGAAGGAAAGCCAGGCATGAAGGTGGCAAAAATAAGAAAAATTCTTGATATTTCTGCAGCAGTGCCTGGTGGATTTTAATAATTAGCACTACCTTCTGTTTCATGATGATGGATCCAGACACCTCTGGTATCAAAAAACTGCCCTTCTTTGCCAAGTGGAGGAGTTTTGTGGTCACAGTGAGGGATGCCAGGGGCAGGGAGGGAACCTAAATGGCTCAGATAATCTGGATGCAGCCCAGGGAGGATCCCTCATCCAGCCAACACAACCACAGCCTGTAAATGTCACAAAATCCCAGGATGGGTCAGGTTGAAAGGGACCACAGTGAGGTCACCTGGTCCAACCTTCATCCCAGAGCACGTGGCACAGGATTGTGTCCAGGTGGCTCATCTCATTGAGTTCCTGTGTGTTTATTCATCCCTAAGTGTGCAAAGGACTTTTGCTTTTTCCTGGTAAGAAGAGGTTTGCTCAAAATGGGCCCTGAAGGTATGTATGCTCTCCTCCTTGGAAACCCTCCTTGGAAACCCCATCCCAGGTAGGGTCTGCCAAGGAGGGAATTGGTAGGGAATATTCTGAGTGAACTGCATTGGAGGTTACTGCCATAGCAATGCATAAAGCTGACAAGCCTCAAATCTGCCTCATTTTTTTTACATAAACACCCCTAGGACAAGCAAAAAATATTTTAAAGAGGTTGTGGTGGTGTGTTGGGGCTCCCAGGCACCTCCTTCCAAGGATTTTCCGAGTCACTTGTCTCCACGTCCTGGTTTTCCCCACCTGTAAGAGAATGTCCAGGGAGACCCAAGTGTGGCTGTGGAGGCTTTGTCTGGCTGAGGTAAGAGGCAGGATGGAACCCCTCGCCCCCATGTCATCCCTCTGGCCCCCTCAGTGGTGTTTCTGGGATGCAGGAGGACATCCCTGGCTCAGCCCTCAGGACACTGAAGGATCACTGCTCCAGAACTCTGTTCAGCTGGGTCACAGTGATGTGGGGGTGGGTAGGAGGCAACATTCCACTTGTTTGCTGTTGGGTTATTAGTCATGGTTCATTATTCAGCCTCCCCACACAATACATTAGGACCTGGAGACCCACCACACTCCTTGTCCTAACTTGGAATACATGAATTTTTCTACTTCTCAACATCTTGTTCCACCACGGTCTCTGAAGATGGACTTGCTGCTTTCTCGGGGCACAGGGAAAATGGCCACGTGGTTGGTGGCCCCTGCTCTTCTCCCTGTAGCCACAAGCACAGGATCAGCCACCACTCATCACTGGGAAGTTCCAGCTCTGCCTCCTCCTCCACCCACATCCCCAGGGATGAGACTCATCCTGCTCTTCCTCAGCATCCAAACCCAGAATGAACCCTCTCCTTCCCAAGGAAAAGGCTGCTTCAGCTTCAATCTGGCCATCCCTAATGAAAATCCTGGCTTTGCTTTGTCCTACCTCAGTGATCCCATGGTAGTGAACAAAGACCCACCAGTGGAGTTGGGAAAAATTCACTTCCTTTAAGGGAAAAGCAAACATGGACTGAATTGCCCCCGGCTCCTCATGGAAGAAAGGCAACGGGACACAACTTGGGAGATGCTTCAGCAGCACTTGGGGATAAATGGGCTTTCAAAAGCACTTGTTTTGAAGAGAAACTGGCAACAGAAACAGACTCTTTTCGTTGGGAATGGTGGGAGGAAGGTAAAAAATAACAGTGGTGGAGAACTTCACTCTTTTCTACGCCTCATCTGCTGCTTTATTAGTACTCCTAAATCTGTTCTGCTAAGTATAAACACCACCAAATTTACATAAACTTCATTAAAAGCCTGTGTCTCAACTCTGCTGCTCCTGTAGCACACCCAGGAAATGGAGAACTTCAAACTCCTCTGCAGCAAAATAAGTGACTGCGAGATAAACAAACAACATTTTAAGGATGTTTTTGCTTTTTTTCCCCCCGTTTGTTTATTTCTTTTCCATTTCTGTAGCTTCCCTGGTTCTGTGCCTCCAAGGCTTGTGGGGCTTCTCTTTCCCTTCCTGGTCCTTTCTGCCCAGACCTGGAGCAATACTTCCCATCTCCTCACAGTGCATTAAAAAAGAGAAGTGGAATCCTGATAAAACACCAAATGTGATGGGCTTTGCTCTTTTGAGAGCTTTTATTTCCCTGCTGGTCCTGCACGTGCTGGTGAGGAAGAAGAGGACCATATTCCTGGTTAGTTATCACTTCAATAAAACCTAAAGAGGGTGGCTGGCTGGCGGTGCTTGCAGGAGCCACAGGGGCTGGTTTCTCTTTGGGACCTCTTAAGGGATTGCTGGGATTTGGAGTCATGTCCCTGGTGCATCCACTGCCTCAATTTCCCCAGGAAGTTTGACTCTTGTCAGATTTGGGCACTTTTATTCATGGAATCACAGAATCAAACAGTGGCCTGGCTTGGAAGGGACCTTAAGACCATCCAGTCCCACCTCCTGCCATGGGCAGGGACACTTTCCACTAGCCCAGGTTGCTCCAGCCTGGCCTTGGACACTTCCAGGGATGGGGCAGCCACAGCTTCTCTGGGCAGCCTGTGCCAGGGCCTCACCACCCTCACAGCCAGGAATTTCTTCCCAATATCTTCCCATATATCTTCCCCTTGGAATGGGCTGCCCAGGGAAGTAGTGGATTCTCCGTCCCTGGAGATTTTTAAAAGGAGACTGGATGTGGCACTTAGTGCCATGGTCTAGCAACTGCAGCAGTAGTGGGGTTGGACTTGATGATCTCAGAGGTCCCTTCCAACCCAGCTGATTCTATGATTCTATGATCTCATATAAACCTACTCTCTGTCAGTTTGAAGCCATTCCCCCTTGTCCTGTCACTCCAGGCCTTTGTAAATAGTCTCTCTCCATCTTTCTTGTCAGCTCCTTCAGTTACTGGAAGGTCATAGTTAGGTCACCCCGAAGCCTTCTCTTCTCCAGGCTGAACAATCCCAATTCTCTCAGCCTTTCCTCTCAGCAGAGCTGCTCCATCCCCTTAATTAGCTTGGTGGTCCTGTTTTGGACTCGCTCCAGCAGCTCCATGTCCTTCCTGTGCTGGGATTCCAGGGCTGGAGGCAGCTCTGCAGGGAGGTCTCACCCCTGCCCTGCTGCCCACACTGGGGAATCAGCCCGTGGTACAAACACCTGAGTCTTTTCTTACCGTACAATTAATACTCCGATAATTAGGAATTTGGGGCAGAAAGGGATCTGGAGGCAGGACCAAGAAATGCTCTGGGCTCAGAGACTCACCAAACCCCCTCCATGCCCTCCTTTGGGTCTGGCCAAGATGTGCCACTTCCATTCTTCAGCACAGACAGGGCTTTGAAGGGAGGGAACCAGGAGGCTGGAATTCAGACCAGCTCTCATTTCTGTGCAGCATCCATCTCTCAGACAGGCCCAGAGGAGCTGCTGTCCCTCTCACCAGTGCTGGAGAAAAACCAGGGAGGAAACCCAGAAAAACATCTAGATAGGATCAAGTTCACCATCACAATGTGATGCCTCTCTCAAGGGGAGCATCTACCCGGACAAACTAAAACATATCCTCCACTTGACTCCCTCTGGTTGGAAGAAACATGAAAGCACTTAAATTTTGTGCCAGAGCTGCTAAAAGACCTGGCTGACAAGATGCTTTTCCATCCACCAGTGAGGAGCAGGAGATGAGGGCAGAGAATTTGAGTATGTGCAAAGCATTTCCCCCTTGCTCTTGCCCTTCCCAAATGCCTCAAACCCTGCGAGGAACAAAGTGTCCCCCTCCAAGATTAGCCCCACCAGAGCTCACCAGCAATAGCTGTTCCCAGTGGAGCTTCCCTGGATATTCCAGCTTGTGCCTGCTCTTCTCCCACCAATTTTAAGCACTCCTGACAGCTTGAAGGAGAAGGTGGGTTGCTGTTGCTGCAGCTCCACCATCTGCCCTCAGCCACGCTCCCTCCCCAGCTGCCTCTCTGATGTTGGGCACTTGGCCAAGGCAACCTCTCAGTAAGGAAATGCTGAGCCCTGCAACCCTGAGCCTCTTGTGGAAACCTCAGGCCTGGTCTGTGGCCAGAAATCCTCTCCTGGACAACGGGAGAGAAGCTCTGACACATGCAAATACTCCCAGAATAACTCTGGGATGTGCCCACAATGTGCCCGCGAGCCACACCTACAGAGAGGAAGGTGCCCATCGCCCCTTGCCTCCCTTCACCACCAGGTGTTTACTGCCATGGATTTGTTTCATGGGATGGATTTATTAGGTAGGTTCAAGAGGTGGTCGAGTCCCTATGATGGAAATAACTTTTCCTGCCACGTTGAGGCAGGGACAAAGACCAGGACGCAGCTTCTTGCCCTGTGAGTGGTTTGAAAGAGGAGGGCACGCCACAAGCATATGGCTTTTGGGAAAACAAATCCTCAAATAGGGCATTAAAACCATGACTATCTGCTGCCTGGAGAGCTGAAACGGGAGGAAACACCAACCCAGTTCTTCAGGGACCCTGCTGAAGGGAGGACAGGTACAAAGAAACCCCAAGCAAGAGACGGGCAATTATTTACAAGGCTACGGTTTCCTCCTTTCTTTCCCAAGGTTTGTGTTAATGCTCGTCGGAAAACAAACCCTCTGCAAAACATCCTCCCTGTGATCTCCCATGCACTGGGGGATGTCTGGACACGCTCTTTAACAATCTCTAATCCCACAGCCAGAAAACTCTCCCTGCTGCCTCGTGCCCCGCGCGATAACGGGGGAAAACAAAACCCTGCGCAGGAACCGGCGTCTGCAGCAAAGAGCCCTCCGGATTCCAAGTATTTCCTTTCACCGGAGTAAATTATGTTTTATGACTATAATTAACTGGGAGCCAGTACACACTGAGCTGGTTTTGAGCTGACTCAATGCTGTCTGCAAAGCACAGTGTGATAAAACAATATTCAAATCAACTTCTTAACTAAGCTGGCGAGTGACACAATCCGGGGACGGGTGCCAAGAGTAAGTGGAGGTTTGCAAAGCCCCGGGCGCAGGGAGGGATTTCAGGGACTTGGGAGTATTTTCTTCAAAGGGATTGGGTTTCCCAGTCCACAGGCTGTGAATTGTGGATGGGTTATGGTTTCTGAAGCAGCTGAGTTCCTACAGCTTCGCTGTCATGTTATTTTTCCAGCAGAAAGGAAAAAAAAAAAAAAGATATCCCAAAAGGATTGGAGACGTTTGAGGTTGGAAGTGACAGCTGTTGGGAGGTTTGGGTTGGATATTAGGGAAAATTTCTTCACCAAAAATGTTGTCAACTGTTGGAAGAGGCTGCAAAGAGCAGTGGTGGAGTCCCCATCCCTGGAGGGATTTAAGAGCCATGTGGATGTGGCACTTGGGGACATGGGTTAGTGGTGGCCTTGGCAGTGCTGGGGGAAGGGTTGAACTGGATAATCTTAGAGGGCTTTTCTAATATTAATGACTCTATGAAAAGCAGAATCCCTGGAAACATTCAAGACCAGGTTGGACTGGAGTCTGAGCAACATCATCTTATTGAAGGTGTCCCTGCTCACTCCAGGGGGTGTGGAACCAGATGGCCTTTAAAAGTCCCTTCCAACCCAAACTATTCCATGATTCTGTGATCTCTTCAGGCCTGCCAAGGTGTGAGTGACTGGGAGACACCTCAAGCTGAAAAATACCTTCCTTTTAGGCAGGTCTACATGTTGACACCTCCTTTTGAGCTGCCTGCTGAGGTGCCTCTGATGATCACTGGAGGTAATGGTTGTGCCACCAGTAGAGCAGGTCAGGCCACCCCATCAGCCTCTTGGTAGTCCAGAGGTGCATGGTGACAGCTTTTCATTGTGACCAAGAGACACCTTGAAGCATTCGCAGCCCCAGAGCCTCAGGAGGATCTGCTGAAAGTTTGACTCATTAGAAGACCTTCCAAGTGCTGGTGGTTGGTATAATGGACCTGAGGGGTGACCAGAACGTGCCTGGGGCTGCACCAACCCTAAAGTCACGCTCTCTGCCTCCTTCCCTGCCTCTGTGACATGGCCACGCTTCCAGCGGTGCTCATAATAGCTATTAATCACCACTTCTTGGAAAACAATGTGTTCTGAAGGTGTTTGACTTTTACAAAGCCTGTAACTATTCCTGCCCTTTAATAGGGCGCCTGTCCTTTAATAAGCTATTTTCTTATTGCTGGATATTATTGTGCTGAACCCCACAGACCTGCAAACTGGAGCTCTCACCCTGTTTTCTTTCTACACGGTCAAAAAGCGAATTATTAAAAGGCTGAAACCGAAATGAAGCTTTTAATTTGAATGAAGCAAAAGAATTTTTCGTTGGTCTGATGGAAAACTTGCATTTTTTGTTCATGGGTGAGTCCAGAAAGTTGATTCCACCTGGAACGACACTGGTGAGATCACAGATTCTTCCACAGTCAAAGGCAACAATCCTGCCCTTAGTTCCTGACGTGGTGATGAGAGTCACCCCCATGCACTGCCAACTTTGCTGGCTCCTCAGGAGAGGTGGGGGTTGTTTGCTTGCCAGTGGTAGCAAATATTTCAGAATTAGTGAAAATTTCACGGTTTATATCAACATAATAATAAATACAGTTTACGTCCACAGAATTTGCAGTTATACCTGGAGAGTTTTCAGAGCAGGGAAAGGATGTACCAGAGCTGCCCTGAGGCAGAACAGAGAAGACGAGAATTTTCTGGGGTGGTGTCGTGCTTGTGACCTCCAGAGTTTGGGGGATAAGGTCAACTTTGGGTGTCTGAGATGCCAGAAAATGCGAGAGGGAGGTGGAATGCAGGTAGAGGAGGCATTTACCAGTGTGTGTTGGCATTCCACTCTACTCCCAAAACTCAGAACACCAGGATGGGCTGCTGGAGTAAACACAAAGCCTGTGGGAGTGGGTTGGCATGGACGATTTCCCTCCTGGCAGGACAGCAGGGACAGGAGCTGGGTGCCCACTGCCCACAGGGGCCGTGCAAATGTACAGGGAGAAGCAACATTTGAGGTGCTCCAGGGTAGTTCTCCTGCTTTCTCACCTCTCCCACCCTCCCAGCGGTGCTGTCACACCTGCAATCCCTGTTTGCCGTGGGCAAACAGCTCCGGCTCCCTCGGGATGTGCTCAGGCACTCGCTGCACGTCTGTGGTTTCACCCGCCGGGTGAATCCTGCTCCTGAGGGATGAAATCTCTTCCCTCTGTGGAGCAGGGCTCAGTCCCCAGGCCTCCCTGAACCTTGTCATCTGAGGAGGCTCTCGGGAGCCTCTGGAACACTTATGGATGCCTTCAGCTCCCTCCTGAGGAACAGGTCGTTGTGTCACTGAGCTCCCCATGAATCCCACGCTTGTCACTCTTTTTGTTTCTTTAATGAAATTGGACCGAGGAGAATGATGGCCTGACCCTCTGGCTGGGATGAGACACATTTCCAGGACAGCACAGGGGACATTAACCTGTCTCCTGCCCTGTTGACCCCACTTGAGGAGTTGCAAAAGAAGCCTGGGCGCAGCAACTATCAATCCTAATCTCTTTTCCCTCTGCTGTGAAGACTCTGAAGCTTCTACTGACACATTACTGTCCAGTGTGGGCTCTGGTTTCCCACAGTCCAGATGGATATTAGCAGTGGCAGAAGCTGTCTGGATGAGAAGCAAAAAAAGAGATATAGCTGGAGGGCAGCTATTACATCCAAAAAGATGAAGGGGAAAAAAAAATAAAATAAGAAAAAACCCTAATAAAATTCTAGCAAACTTCCTGGGGGAATGGAAAGAAGGGAAATAGACTTTCAAAGAGCAGATGTGACTTGCAAGGCAAGCACTTGCAAGGATACACTTCCATTCAGCAGGTAGTTCCAGGTATTTGGGATATTCCTGTCCTCCAGCTCTTTGTGACCATGCCTGGGCTGGACAAGGGGCCAGCAGGATGGAGCACAAGGGACATCCCATGTCCAACTATAAAGTCTGACTGCTCTGCTTAAACCACCTCCTGCACCACTTCAAACTTACTCCTGGGCTCTACACGTTTCAGGATGACCATTTTGCTCCTATTCTGTTCCTCTGATGCAGTGCAATGTCTCCCAGAAATACCTAAGTGAAGAGCTGGAGGGGACTGGTCCTAAATCCTTCCCCTGCTTTCCAAGGACACACGTGATGAGTCTGTAGCATCCTGGGCTCTGGCCACAGGTCCCTCTGCGTCCTTTCCCTGGGATAAGCCACACCCTGCCTGCTCTCCAGGGAGCCACAAAGCATTGGCTTCTTAACTTCGGAGCTGTCCAGGTGCTCAGAGATAACAGAGGAGCAATGATGGATCGCTTTGAGTCGCCAATCACTATTTATTTCCCTCACTTCTTCCCTAAACTGTGAGTTCTTCAAAGTGTTGTCATGGCTACTGGGGAGTGAACTCGACTCACTCTGGCAGCCTTTGTTCCCTCCAAGTGAGCTGATCTCAGATTCGTCAGAGCTCTCCTGTCACCGGCTGCAAAAAATATCGTATCTATTTCTTGAGAGGAGTTTCTTTCACGAGTCTTTCTCAGATGAATAGAAAGGGCACAGCAGCAGCCCGAGCCTGCTGTCAGGCAGGGATTTTAGTGCCCCTGGGTGCTCTCAGCAAATAACTCTTTAATTGTTCCCTCTTTTCTCTCCGCCACACATCCAAAGGTCAATCTCCTGCGAGGTCTTATGTAATCTCCTGTCTCGGATGCCTTACAATATCTCCTGATCAATGGTTAAAATTGGCGTCTTTTTTTTAATTTTAATGGAGCCTCCACCGGAGAATAAATTCCAAGAGGGTTTTCAGGAGCGCTGAAATATATCTCACGGTTTTGGCTCAAATTAGTGCATGACATAATTCCACTAAAATCAATGAGATTGTACTCTGGGATGTTTCTCAACTGCTGATGTTAAAGCTGCACAGCCATGGTTTATTGCTACTTATTGCTTACCCTGAATCTTTTTAAATATGATCCGAGTCATGGATCCATCATGAGGAATTCCCAGGGGTTTTGAGCCACTCATGTGGAAATCAATGGGTAGAAATGAGCCAGGGAGAGTTACCCCATGCAAGTATTTTAAGTTCCTGATCACAATGTGGCATCAGTACATGTGGGAAACGAGCAGATGCTCTCCTGGGGAGTGTAGAGTCAAAACAGATGATGCAGATCTATGGCAGATACTGATTTCTGTAGCTGTCAATATCAACAAAAATAATCTGGTTTTTCATTAGGAAAGCTACTTGGACAGATTTGTCGCTATTCAATAAATAGTCCCTTAACAGTTCTTTTTTAAAAAAAACCAGTTATTAAATTCAAACACGCAGAAAGAAAAGAGATGTGCAAACACAGACCTGAGGAGGAGCAAGGTGAGACTGGGGTCAGAACTGAATGTCTCTCTCTGTCACAAGGATGCCCAGGTCCCTGCTCTCCAAGGAATTGCATTGTTCCTACTGCAAAAAGCCTTTGGGAAATGTTACAGCTTGAAATGGTGGGCTGGATCTCTGCAGAACAGATGAAACCCCCTCGGCAAAGTCTCTTGAATGTAATGGCAGTAATATAACATAAATCTCATTCTATTAAAAGATAAGTCGAAGGAAGAAGAACCTGCCTTTACCCCCCTGTTTTCTTGTAGCACTTCAGTTGCCTGGACATTTATATCAGAGTAACCTCCTTTAGTTTATTGTACCCAAAGCTCCATTTTCCTTTGAACTTCCCAGCTTTCCAAGGTGTGTTAAAATTAGTACCTCTCACCCAGCTATTGACTGAAGCATATTTGCCGATAAAAACACTTCCTCCATATCTCTGCTTTCCACAGTTGCTCATTCATTTTGTTGTTGCTGCTGTTGCTATTTTTCTCCACTGAACGTCCTTCCATTGAAGGATTTCTGATTCTTCCAAAACCGGCCACGCAGGGGGCTCGTAAAGCTGATGTGTGAAAAGAACACCCGGCCTCGCTGAAGGGCTGGAGCCTTTTTACAGAGCATTAATCCTGTCAGCATTTGAGTTTCATGATCTATTCCTGCAAGGCAAGAGCCACTCGGTGTTAACCTGCTTCGGGATCGGAAACGGCACCTTTGGAACGCCCTGAGCGGCCTTGGAGGTTGGTGCTGCAGCAACTAAATTACAGGGGGAAACTTTTCTTGGATGTTCAGTTGAAAAGACAGTTCAGAAACACTCCCCAGCCCCAACTCTTGCATCAGGTGCAGCTGCAAACTCTCCTCATTGACTCGTCTTGCAAGCTGGAGTGGCCTGTTGCTCATCGTCACCCAAGGCATCTGCCCTCAGCTGTTGCTCAGTCTTGGGACAGGACTTGAATTCAAATAATGGGAATCAAATGGTTTCCCATCCCAGGGGAAGTCATGATTTCAAAAACATTCCCCATCCTTTCGAAGGCAAAATGGATTCTTTGATGTTGGATGCAAACTCACACCTCTCCCAGATGATGAATGAGGTGGAGAAACGGAGCCACGTGGTTGTGGAATCTGAAAGTGAGGTTTCCACTCTGCATCCTGCTCCTCTTCCTTGCCTCAGGTTTGGAGGAAACCACAGACGGTTATCCCACCCCAAACCTGCCTATTTCTTGGAAAAGTACAGCATTACCAAGTTTGTCTTACTCTGAAAAGTCCAGATTTGGTGGAATTCCTTTTCCATTCCTACCCACCAGTGATGCCTTCGGAGTTTAAGAAGGAAAATCCAAGACTTGGTATTGGAGGAGACACGTTTCCTGCATAAGGACAGTCAAGAAATGGAACATGTTGCCCAGACAACTTGTTCCATCTCCAACCTTGGATGTTTTCAAGGCCAGGCTGGATGTTTTCAAGAGTTGTCAGACTGGATACAGCCCTGAGTGACCCAGTCCAGCCACAAGCTGATCCTTCTTTGAGCAGCAGGTTGGACCGGAGATGTCCTGAGGTCCCTTCCAACCTGAACTCCCCTGTGATGCCGTGTTATTACGACCCTGTGGTCTTGTTAGGGAGCAGCCCAGCAGTTCCAGAAGCTTCCAAGGGTGTAAAGAGGAATCCTGTGAGGAATTTGAAGGCACAGATGTGGCCTCTGTCCCACTGTCCACCAGTACAACCTCTTGACAGGCCTTGGGTTTCTTGAAATCCTGCAGCCTGCAGTGCTTCCTTTGTCTCCAGGACTCTTTGCCTTTTTTCCCCTAAAATGCACTGAAAATGGGACCAGTGGTGAGGACTGTAATGGCTGGGAAGAGATTTCTATTCTCAGCACTGCTTAAAACTGCAGAAGACTGTTCCACTTGCTTCCCTTCTCCGCTGTGCTCTTGTTAAATAGAGGCAATTTGGAGCCGCAGTATTTATAAATGATTTAGCCCTGTGCTGTGCTGAGCCAGTGGAACAATCACTGGTTCTCCCCCACATCAGGACTTCCCACCAATGGGGATTTGCACATGGGGCAGGCAGGTCTTTTGAACTCCTGGTTGTGGGTTTTATCCTTCCCCCTCTCCTTCCACCTGCGGGAAAACGCAATAATTCACGCGTCCCCGTTTCTGGATGTATTTTCAGGCGCTGAAGAGCTTGACCACTCACTGTTAATCAATAGAGCTGGAGTGTGGCCATCAGTCTATTACTGTTTCAGGCTTCTTCAAAGCAGAAAATGTCTGGAAAAATGAAAGGCAGAGATGAAATACACACATTTCTCTGGTAATATTTCAGAGGCAAGGGCGCAGCGGTAGCTTTCTTTTTTAAGCCTGTACCCTATATATAAAACATATTGGAGGGATTTGGAGAATGGAGAAAAATTAAAATAATTAAGGAGCTGACAGAATTGATTTGGAGTCAGAGGAAAGAGGCAGAGAATTAAATGTGTGCAGTGTGGTGGAGCACGTCTGGCAGGGATGGGAGTGACCCGAGCAACCAAGCCCTGGCTTTGCTCTGAGCTGGTGGGAAACCAAGTGGGGCTGCAATGGTCTCCTGAGGGTGCCAAGACCTGTCATGAGGAGTTCTGTGATCCAAGGGTTAGAGCTTTCCAAATTTCAGGTCATTCCAGGGCTCAAGTTTGCATTCTGGTGCCTCAGGGAGGTTTTCAGGTGTCGCATGTAGACCTTTCCCATGCAGGTGAGGTCTCTCGGGGCAAAATTCTTACCAGTGTGTTGAAAGAGGGAGCAGTTTCCATTGGCATGATGGCATCTTGGCCTGCCTGGCAAAACCTGGACCACTCACCAGGAGACATCAAACCTTCACCTGCAGGGACATCAGCAAGAGGGAGAAGCTGAGACAGCCTGGACTGGGCAAGCCAGGGATGTGTAAAAACCTCTCCGCGAGTCTCAGGTTATTTTAGGAACTCAGCAGTTACTGTGAGCACGTCTGTGCTCGAGGCAGCAGATGGAGGATGCATAATTTAAAATAGGAGTGACCAGATGAAGGTTTTTCCATCTGTTTTTCAAGTGCAGCAGTAGGACAAATCCTCTCACATCCGATAAGACTCACCCAGGAGCTTCGCTTCCAAGGGACAAGCTGTGCAAGCCCAGACCTTCAGGGATTCTTCCCTCCTCTCTGACAAAGCACAGCCCTCTCTTTTCCATTCCAAGAACCTCTTGGTAGTAAGAATCTTAACTTGTCATCATGAAGCCTGTCCTTGCTTGGACTAAGAGGCCAGCAAAAAAAAAAAACTCAACATTTGATGTTTTCAGGGAATAACTTTATCTGCCCCTTCACTCTGATAGTCAAGAGCCCCTCACAGAAAGCAACTTAATTTCAGTGTGGTAACCAGTCTTTTCTCTCCTGAAAAGCTGAATCAGTCACATGAATGTCACTGGAGATAAGGGGCACATGGACCATCAGGATGAGATTCCACACAGGAGATTGGCTGGACAACTTTAACTGAGATCATAGAATCACAGAATGGTTTGGGTTGGAAGGGACCTTAAAGATCATCCAGTTCCAACCCCTTGCCATGGGCAGGGACACCTTCCACTGTCCCAGGTTGTTCCAAGCCCTGTCCAACCTGGTCTTGGACACTTCCAGGGATCCAGGGGCAGCCACAGCTTCTCTGGGCAACCTGTGCCAGGGCCTCACCACCCTCACAGGGAAGGATTTCTTCTTAAAATGTTGCTTTACATCAAAGAAAGCTTATATCCGAAAGCTTCCAGAGAAAACAACTTGGAATTACTTTTTAATGAAGAGCAGCTTATATAGAAGAATTTAAAACATACAACAAACAACAAAACATTTATCACCTAATGGGAGAAACAGCAACACAGGGTTGTGGACGTGGAGAGGACTTGGATAAGAAAGGTGGTGGCGACTCCGTCCTCGGAGGTTCTGAAGACTGGGACAGACAAAGCCCTTATGAATGTGATCCAGCCCCAGGGACAGTCCTGCTTTGAGCAGGTTAGAATCAGGACTTCCAGACATCCCACTCATCCCTGAGTGTCTCCAGACCCATTTTTCCTCAATCTAATAAGCATTTGGACACCCAAGATGCCATTCTTGCAGTGAGGAGCTTCACAAGTCTAACTTCTGGCGGGGTTTTTCCTCACCTCCCTTAGTGAGATCAGCCCACATTCTCCTTTACTTCCAATGTCTGCCTCCATCCCAAGGAAGTGCTTTTCCTCTAACGTGATTAGGTCCTTGCTGGCAGGCTGCCTGGAAAGCAAAAAATCGGGGTGGAAAAGCGGATTTTCCAGCGGTGAGAACTGATGCACACTGGTCTCCCTTCAAAATGTTTGCACAGCTGAAATATCTGTGCCACGAGAGATTCAGAGGAAGAGATTCCTCACCCTCCTCCTCTTCCTCCTGCTGCTGCTGCAAGGGTGTGTTTTTCATCCAGGAGGTTTATGAAGGTCATTGCTCACTCCAGATCAGTTTGGCCACTTGGAAGCTGCCACGGGCTATGATCCTTCTCATGCCTTTTTGCAGCCACTCAGCCATCTGGACAGCTCCAAAGAGGCATCTGTTCACTCTGGTTTCTTGCTGGGATGGAGATGCTCCTCTGTCAGCTGAGAGCCAGAGGAGGTTATCTTGGAATTTTCACTCCACAGCTTGGGGTCACTCAATACCAGCATCGTGTGAAAGGTTTGGTTTCCAACGGGGTGAGTCTGTTGTTCCAGTTGGAAAAGCTGGAAGTCTCCACAAAAGCCAAAAACAAGGGCAGGGCAGAGACATCAGTCAATCCATGACCCTACAGGTCTTTTCCAACCTAAATGATCCTATGAAGGACTGGGGAGAGCAACACCATCCTAAGGGCAGAACGTCTGCCACGGGTCTGAAGATGGACAAAATTGGACAGGGTTTGGAGAAACCTGGGATAGTGGGAGGTGCCCCTGCCCATGGCAAGGAGTTGGAACTGGATGGCCTTTAAGATCCCTCCCAACCCAAGCCATTCTGGGATTCCATGATTCCAACATGATCCCATGGGCTTATATGAACTGCACATGGCTGGAAAGGAAACGGGGCAGAAGGAAAGACACAGCTTTAGGGAAGAGAGGTGATCTTATGGAGAGCTCATAAGACACTTGTGCTCACCACCAGAGATCTGTAGAGCTGCAAGAAAGATCTCCAGCATCTGCTCAGAAGCAGGACCCATTCTTAGACTTTCCTTTGTAGGTTTTCTTCAAACCTGTTTCTGATCCCTGCTCCCAGAAAGGGACTGAAATACTGAAAATTCCAAGCCTTTTTCCAGCCTCTAGAGCTTCCTAACCACAAAACAAAGTTCTTAATCCTTAGTGGGTAGCAAGTGCATCCAGTGAGTCCTACACATCACAACCCTTTAACTATGGGGAGCTGACCTTTGCCTTTCCTCCTAGTCTTGCCCCTTCTTAAATAACTTATCTCAAGGTCCTTTTTGGGAAGGGACCTGAACCTGGACACCAAACTGCATCCAAGACTGGTCCAATGTCACTTCTCCAGTCACCCACTTCCAACCACTGGGAGAAGAAGTCAACAGACACCAGTTCCACTGTCTCCACCATCTGGCCTGGAGTTTGGGAAGGAGGATTTTGTCACAGTTGTTTCATTGTCCAGATATCTCTAAGTGCACATCAGCGCTGCTGGTACATCAGGAGAGGACCAGTGGACCAGAGGACCATCCTCCAGAAGGGCTGGTCCTACCAGCTACCTGATCTAGAGGTCCAAGAATTGATGGAATGCTTAAAGATCCCAGTTCTTGCCTTTAATTGTTCCTGTTAAATGTTCCAAACAATCTTCTCCTGTGGCTGCAATGTTGACGGGGTTTATTTTCACTTCTATCTTCATCCACCTCTCTGCTTTTCCTGGACCACAGACTTCTTCATGTATAAAATCTTTGTGTATAAAATAACAGCTTTCAACTTGCTGAAAAACCCACGGCTGCCTCAGCAACCCCTTCCTGCCTCCAGGCCATAACACTGGGAAGTAGAAATGTGAAAAAACCAAGAAAAGGGAGTTTTACCTTAATCGATGGCAATGCACTTAAGGAACACATGTTTGCTTTCCCTGGGCTCGATTCCAGTGCATGTTTTCCTAATTACCCAGAGCTGGGACCTCTCCAGCCGTGTGTTTGAGCACCAGGGGCTACAGGGGATGGAGCTGAGTTGGCTCACTGGGCTTCTTAGTTAAAGATGCCTGAAAGGGTATTTCCTGAAGTGGTTTCCATTTGGGTTCATCACTTTCAGAGGAAACGTTGCAGAGTCGCAGAGTCACAGAATTGTCTGAGTTGGAGGGGACTCACAGGGATCATTAACTCTGTGTTATGGGTGTTTGTCATGGGGAGGGAAATCGAAAAGGATGGCTTTTCCCTGCAAGTGTTTGTCCCTGTAAAATGAAATGAGGGGCAACCCCTGCTTGGAAGTTACTCATTTCTGGGCTTTATCACACTCATTTGACACCAGTATAATCAGATGAGGATCCATCTGCTGGTGACACTATCAGAATAAAACAGTTTGAAGGCATTTCCAAGCTGGGATGTTCATTCCATGGGGAAAATTTTACTTTTCATCCTTCCATGGCAAAACCTTGCTCTGAACTTCCAGGGGAAAATTGCAGTCTCCACTCTGTGCTGCTGCCAACCCTCAGAAGGGGAAGGGATGCTCAGCAAATCCCAAAAATGATGAGTAGCTGTTGTTTGTCCCTTGGGCATGAGCTCCCTACAGGCACAACAGCACCCAGCTCTTCCCATGGATTTCCTGCCCTGCAGCTCTTTGCTGTATTGCAAGGGGAGAGTTCGTCCTAGAGAGGGACATTTTTCCTTTCCCTGGGAATATTTACAGTGGAGAGAATGAGTTGGATGCAGAAGAGGCCTGGGGAGAATTGTGGGATGGTGGTGAGACTACTCCTGTCCTTCCTTCATCAGCATCTCGTGCCCTGGGGAATCCCACAATTCCAGGAGCCTGGGGCCATAGTGGCAAAGCAAACCAAAACACAGGGAACTCATTTAAGATATGGAGTGTTTTCCCTTTCATCGGGAGTGTTTCCTCCTCTGGCAACCTCGCACAGGCTCTGCACCTTCAGCATCCCTGCACGGCACCCAAATCTCCTCCAAGGCTGCATCTATCCTCGGTCCGGGGCAGGTGGACCAACTTACCATCAAATTGTCATGTCCTAGTTCCCCTTCTCATCAGCCTGAGTCATAGAATCATGGAATCACGGAATTACAAAGGTTGGAAAAGACCTCCAAGGTCATTGAGTCCGACCTGTGCCCAATCCCCACCTTGTCTCTGAGTGCCACGTCCAGTCCAGTTCCTTGGACATCTCCAGGGATGGGGACTCCACCACCTCCCTGGGCAGCCCCTTCCAAAGACAGACAGCCCTTTTTCCATGTTGAAATTCTTCCTGATGTCCAACCTGAACCTCCCCAGGTGCAGCTTGAGGCAGTTTCCTCTTCTCCTGCTGTTTGTTGCCCGGGAGAAGAGACCGACACCCTCCTTGCCACAACCGCTTTTCAGGCAGTTGTAGGGAGCAAGAAAGTCCCCTCCTGAGCCTCCTTTTCTCCAGGCTGAGCCCCTCCAGCTCCCTCAGCTGCTCCTGGTGCTCCAGACCCTTCCCCAGCTCCATTCACTTTCCTGGACACGCTCCAGCCTCTCCATGTCCTTCTTGTCATGAGGGGCCCAGAAGTGGATGCAGGACTCAGGGTGCACCACGTGAGCCCGTGGAGCAGTTCACACAGAGGCTTCACAACCTCCTTCCCCCTCCCAGATGCCCGTGCTGGACAGCCCTGGCCATTTTGCAGCACGTCCTGTCACAAGCATTCTCAGAGAAATAGAGGAACAGGCTGCAGTGCTTGAAGGCACCGTGGTGGCTTCTTCTCATCATGGGAGCTGCTGGGATGGCTGCAGCTCCCTCCTGAACCCTCTCACACACACGTGCACGTGCTTTGCTCCGCTCTCCACACTTCCCCTTTGTGCCCAAAACCCCCTTCCATAAATCCTCCTTTCTCCTCAGCCTCTTTTCCACCCTGCAACAAACCCAAATGGCTGCACAAAACGCATTCCCGGGACTGAGATGACCACGGATACTCCAGCCCCGGGGGCTTTAATGGGGCTGTTTGATGGCAACACCTGCTTTTCAGGGCACACTGAGGACACGGGAGTGCCAGGAATGCACCGTGGGAGCAGGAGATGCCAGATGGGGCAGGACTTGCCAAATAGAGGCACAGGAACTGGGGGGTTAGAAGAGAGAAGCTGGTTTGTCTCACTCCTGGGCCCAGGGTCGTAGGTGGGTTTCCGCCTGTCCTCCGTTGCCACGTGTGTGTACATTGTTACAGCCCCCCCAAACCACCATCTGCTGGGATGTGGGGGACGTGGGGATGTGGTGGGGCAGTGGGACTGGGGGTTGGAGAGGCTGGAGGCCCCATTTAGCTGCAGGCAGTTCATACATGAGCAGCCAGCAAAGTCTTCCCTCACACGAGCGTCCCAAAACCTTGGGCACAGCATAACTCACCCCGCCTTAATCCTGAAAATCCACCAACTCCTCTCTCTGGAGGAGCCCAGGGAGGCTTTCTAAGTTCCCCCCACACACACTTTTGACACTTTGTGCCTCTTGGGCACTGAAAAGGCTCCCCAGGGAATGGTCACACCACCAAGGCTGCCAGAGCTTCAAGGAGCGTTTGGGCAACACTCTCACGGACGAGGTGGGATTGCTGGGGTGCCTGTGTAGGGCCAGGAGCTGGACTGGATGCTCCTTGTGGGTCCCTTCCAGCTCAGGATATTCTACGAGGTCAAGCAGTTCATCAGCCTGGTTAAAAAAAATATAAAATCCTACCCATTTTCTTCCTGGATTCTGCCCGTCCAGAGAAAGGCCTTCTTTGTGACATGTGGTCAATTTAAAAAGCTCTTCAGCAGCATCCTGGCTTTCCCAATCACCTACAGTTCCATTACAGCAGCTCTGCTGAGCTCCCTGCTCTCTCCATATCTCCCCTGGGGGATGTCCAACACTTGTTTGATCCAAGGATCTCCGCGTTTGCCGTGCACGTGATTTGCAAAAACCTTGAGCAGGACTTTTGTGCTCCTGAGATTCCACTCAAAATGCACATTTTGAAGCTGGCATGGACTCAAAATGTGGTGTATAGCATCACATCATGGCTGGGCTTTTAGTAAGAAAGGTCTTCTCCAAGCCAAAGCTATTTATGTGGGATAATGAACCCAAAGCAAAGCCAACTGTGGGCTGGCTGTAGTTACCAGCAATATTCCAGATGTGTGTGCTCAGACCAGCTCAAATCAGTGCAAACAGTGGCAAAAATTGATCATTTTGTGTTCTCTCCCTCATAAGGAAGTAAAGTTGTGAGGCTTGGGTGAAATCTCTGCCCATTTGTCCTGCCTGGAGCTTTTGAATGTGGAGGACCACTAAGTTTTCCTACAAAGTATCACAGAGAAGGTGAAGACCCCTCAGGATAACAGTGTCCCGGGATTTGGTGGGCACTGGTGCAGGAGAGAAACCCCCTTGATCCTTCAGCTCTAACAGGATTAACCACTGATAAAATGTGTTTTGAGTTCGTTCTAAGCAGCAATTGCTGCAGGGAGGGAAGTAACACTGGAGAAGTGGCATCTCGTGGAACGTGCAGAGATTTTAAATCCCTCTTTATCCTCCAAGTGGCAAAGGCTGAATCGAGTTTGTGTGGTGGGTTTTTTTTTTAATTTTAAAGGGGAAGGGGGCTGTGGTTCTCCCAGGACAGCAGGGGGCTGAGGAGAGAGAGGGAGGGTCAAATCCCTGAGGAAAATTTAACTTCTCCGGCAAAAAAATTCCAAATTTTCTCCGAATCCAGGCAGAACCAAGGGGGATAATTCAGAGAGCTACGAGTTCTCCTCAGAAGCCCTTTCTGCAAAGCTGCTTTCATTTCCGAGCTACTTTGGAGATAGGAAGGTACCAGGAGGATATTTTCAGCCTAACATGAAAGCACCATTTTTTTTCAAGCAGAGAAAAACTATTTGGGGCTTTTTTTTCCCCCCCCTTTTCTGTGCACTGCCCAAGGAACGTGTCATCAGTTCATCCCGTGCCAAACCTTCCTTATTTACATGTATTCCCAGCAGGGGATTGACTAAGTTTTCCATTACTCCACAGCATTTGGTTCCTGCACAAAACCACTACAAGGTTTGGAGGACTAAAAATATATAAGGTTATATGGGGAGGGGAGGAGAAGTTGCTGTCAACTGAAGGTGACTTTGTTTTCCACCCTAATCTTCTTAAATAAATTAATTTTGCTATTTTTGAGTGGATCCCAGGAAGGATTCTTCCTAAATCTGGGAAGTCATGTTTTGATCCAGCAAATAAATGACCTATGCTTCAAAATGTATTGAATTTTTTTTTTAATTTTGTCACTTGACCCCTTTTTCTGCCTGGAAATCCTCCCACCAGCTCCTGAGCTCGGCTACGGCCTGGCAGAAAAAAAAAACCCTCTTCCCTCTGAGTTGTAATAAACACAATTGTTTTTGGCTTCATTGTATTTCTAAGAGAGCCACAAAGAACATAAATTCAGTTACAAAACCCCAGGATATCCGAGAGAGAGAGAGAGAGAGAGGGAACAGCAAAGCGCCGCATGTGGCAAATCCAGCCTGACAGCTGCAAAATAAATAATTCCTGACTATCAAGGAATCGGAGCAGAAATCAGCCGTGGCCATAATCTCTGGGTTGTGAAAAAAAAAAAAAAAAGGATTTTAGAAGCTCTGGAAGGGAGTTTATCACCACGTTGCACGTTTTCCATCTTTGCTGTCAGATAAAGCATCCACAGCCATCCCCGTTCCCAGAGTGTCCCAGGCTGGGATAACTCCACGATTTCCCTGTGGTGGCACTAAAGCTCCTCCTCTTAATCCCGTGGCTGCCACCACGAGAGACTGAGTGCCTTTAATTAACAAGGAGGGAACAGGATGAATTAAACCTTAAGGTCTGAGTCATTAACAATTGAGAGCATTTAGACAAGCGGTTTTCCCTGCAGTGGGGTGTTATTATTAATTATAATGATGGAGCAGCAGATATTCCTCGGGATCCACAGCAAGGTATTAAATATTACAGGGGGATAAACCTGCACTCTGAACCCACAAGAAAGGTTTAAAATCCCTTCAGGGCCTGGAACAAACCATCCATGTGCATGTTCCCAACCTTTGCCAAGCCCTCTGGCTGCTGAGGAGGAGATGTTCAGCTCCCAATGAACCTGACAAAACATGTGTTCCATGATTAATCAGCATGTCAAGGATGGTAAGTCCCTTATTTCAGGTATATATATAAAAATTTATATATATATAAAAATATATATATTATATATTTTATATATTAATATATAAGTTTCTATTTTATATATAAATATATAAAATATATTTATATATTTTGTATATAAATGTATATAAATGCACATATATTTCATATTATATATATGTATTTCAGGGCTTTATAGCTTTATTGCAAGGGGTGATGTGTGCACACCTGAGGTGTCAGAGGGATGGGATGGGATGGGTGAGCAAAGGATCATGGCACTGGGAAGGTCCTAGCACCAGGACACTGGGAAGCTCCTCTTTCAGCACTTCCCAATCACCCTTGTCCTGGAGCCTGACTCTGATGGAATCAGGAGCTAAAACTTGTGTGGTTTGGAGGTTTTGAGGGTTTGATTTGTGGGTTCCACCAGCAGATGTTGAAAGGGAGTCTGGTCACAACTCGTGGATTGGGTTTGTTACATTGGATCTGTGCTAATCCTCCCCTGCATCTCTTGGCTACAGGAAAAGGGGCATTTCTTTATTTATTTATTATTCCAGCCTTCCAGGGGGCCTAAAAGAAAGATGGGGAACAAACCTTTCCTCAGGGCCTGTTGCAACAGGACAGGGGCTGATGGTTTTAAACTGAAAGAGAATGGATTTAGATCAGCTTTAAGGAAGAAGTTCTTTACCATGAAGCTGCGAAACACTGGCACAGCTTGTCCAGAGAAGCTGTGGCTGCCCCATCCCTGGAAATGTTCAAGGTCAGGTTGGATGAGGGTCTGATGGAGCTGAAGATATCCCTGCCCATGGCAGGGGGGGGTTGGACTGGATGACCTTTAAAGGTCACCTGTCACCCAGGTACCCATTTTCAGAGATTTTCCAACATTCAATAAAGCATTTTGAAAACCTTCACTGCCTTGAATTTGTCAGAGCTGCTCTTTGAGGAACCTCAGTCTGGGGCCCTGCTTTGCCCCCATCACCCAGCTTGATCTGAACCGACACAAGCACGTTGGCTCCAAGCTCATTTTAAATCACAGCCTCTAAAACCTCTTCTTTTCCTTCCAAAATAAAGTCTGAAATACCTTCACCTCCGTGACTCACTGTGATATTATGTGTCCTGCCTCATTGCACATTACACCAGCAATCTTTTTCTCAGCTGCAAACACCACTGTCAACGATTTTGTATCATCAGCTGGGTCATTGGCAAAAGTGTCATGGCCAGAAAGAGCCCTTCAGCACGACCCACAACACCCATTTGTTATTTCAGCATCAGCTCTGCATTGATTTTGGCCAGGGGAGCCAAGGAGCAAAGGGGTTGGAGGATGATTTTTTGGACAGGCAGCACCACACGACATTCCTGCACCGAGCGAAACGCTCGGCTCGGCTTCCCAACACTGCCTCCTCCTCTCACCCACACACCCACTCACACTCCATTTATTTAAGCCCCCAGAGAACAAACCACCAGAGGAAAAAAATTATCTCTGAGGCAAGGTAGAAAAAAAAAAGCAAAGAGATTCCGGCCAGGAAGTCTGAAGAGCCCAGGAAGGGGTTACGGGGGGTTGAGGATTTGGTCAGGACCACCCCGGGGGATGCAAACTGCCTCTCCACCACTTATCTCACCGAGGCAGAGCTGTCACACCTCTCCCACACACCATCCCTCCCGCAGCCCAGCAGGGTCTGAAACACAAAATGGCCTCAGACTTAAAAGGGAATTATTTATTTATCCTGCTGCGAGATGTTTTTAATTAAGGTTGCAGCCAGAACTCTGCCTGGTATTCAGAACCGGAGTTAAGATGCCTCATTATTGATTCAAAAGCCTATGAAATTTGGATGGGCTGTTCAGCAAAGTGATGCTGTTCACTGCAATTAAATTGGGTAGGATTAAACTTCTGGAGTGCCATCCTCCCTCAAGAGGGCTCAGTGACACACTGACTCTCCAGTTGACCCTCGTGTTGCCTACAGAGACCAGGAAAGCCTTGGAGGTCTTCAGCCTTAAACCATAAACCTTCACCGCCACAAAAATAACAACAGCTGCATGTCCTTGATTACAGGGAAGGTACAACACCTTCTCCAGGTCCAATGTGCACAAGGAAAAGGGGAAAAAAACCCAAATTATTCTCGTGTCTGGAGGGGATTGCACATCTTTGGAGCCAATCCCAGCAGCTTGGTGTATTTGACTCACGGCTTGAACCTCCATAATTGGTGCTACCAAACATCTTAGGAGGAGTGTGCAGTAATACACTCAGTCCAAAAATCTCACAAGGCCTATTCCTGGCTGGAATATGGGGGGAGGAATATCATCCCAGCCCACTCCGAGGCGTTTTTCATCAGGCGAGGTTTTCTTTCTCTTGCAAGCCTCTGTTTCCATTTTGATGCGGT
Organism: Manacus candei; assembly: GCF_025592945.1. NCBI lineage: Eukaryota > Metazoa > Chordata > Aves > Passeriformes > Pipridae > Manacus > Manacus candei. The sequence continues at coordinate 13,722,881 of NW_026138096.1, read as the reverse complement.
TTTAAAATAAAAAAACATATAATATAAACTGTTACAGCAATTTTTCATCTGTTTGAAAACCACAATGAGCAAATATTTTAGGAACAGTTGCTGTAAGGAAAAGAGGAAAAAAAAAAAAAAGCTGGGGGGGAAAAAAAAAGGCAAAAATCAAGGATTTTATTCAGGGGAAAAAAAAAAAACGCCTCTTCACCCAAAGCCCGTGTTTGGCCTTTTTCTTAAGAAAGGGAAAAAAAAAAAGACACGGTTCAGTAAAAGCTGAACATTCAAAAGGGTGTGAAATGAGATGGTGTGAGCATTAGCCTTGTTCTGACTCTTTTAAAGTCTCAACTCACCTAATAGCTCTGTTTCTTTTCAGCTCAGAGACAGAGGAAACAATTTGTACAAATGATCGCTTGGAGAAAGGCCACGGTAATTTGTAAATGCTAATCAGGTTGTACCTGCCAATCATGCCTTATTTTCAGTAGTATCTGTGGTTTGCAAATGCAGGGAGTCAGAGTAGGGTATCTATTCATAGGCACAAGACAAAATAGATGTATTTTCTCTAGTCAGAGGCATCACAAAAGCATCCTCCTTAAAATTATGCAACCCTTTGCTATTAGCAGTGATTCATGGATGCAGGCCAGAATAAATATATAAATAGATAAAGTTGATCCCTGGGACATTCCTGAGTCATCTGGAAGCCAACCTTTTGTTTTGGGGGACAGGATGACCCAGCTTTTCCCCTTGTCTGTTGTACCACTGTGAAAATATGTGTGTGTGTGTGTCTCTGCCTGGCAGAGTCTGTAAAACAGAGTTTGTAACATTGCAGGGATATGCATGGCCAGAATTAATATCAAGGTAAGAATTAATATCCAGTCAAGAATTAATATCAAGGCAAAACAGCTCGAATCTTCCAACTCATCCCTACTTTTCTGGCTAATTTTGTATTTCAGTTGAGTCACATTCAAGGGCCCCATTTTTTGACAGCACCAAGCGCCAGCAGCTCCTGCTGATGCTGAAAGTCTTGGGAGATGCTCTGCAATTTGGAAACCTGGGCCCTGAGGTATGATGCTGGTCAGAAAGGGGAAATTATTGCATCTTTCTGAGCTGCTGATGGTACCAGATCAGGCTCTGTGTCACAGCACTGCTTGGCTAAAGGGTCTGGCAGCAGGGCTGGACAGGGGTGGTCCCCTTTGTCCTGGTGGGACAAGGCTGGTGGGCCTCATGGTGCAGGATTATCCCTCAGGCACAAGGGATGTCCCACAGCCCTGCCAGCTTGGGGCAGGACAGATGCCTGAGCTTTGGAAATGGAGCATTGGGTCAGAGCCCAGGTCTGGGGTGACCTGGGCAGCACAGACCCGGTAGGGTCACACAAGAGAGGGTTGTTGTACCTCTGGCCATGGTGCAGAGCCCTGGGAACACACATCCAGCTGGCTCAGTGCTCCCAAAAGCTGTTAACTTGCTGCACTTCCTTCTTTCCCTCCCTTTTTTGACAGAGGAGAGTGCTGCCAAGGGTTGAGAGAGGAGGATTAGGGAGAGATCAGTAGGATTTGCCTGGGATAACCACGTCTCAGGCTTCACCAGCTTCTGAAGAGCAGCAGACAGAGCCAGCCCTAAGGGTCTGTGAAGGCTTCACCCACTGATTTGATCCTTTCTGTTGCTCAGGTGACAAACCCTGGTGACTCCAGGGATCAGCGAGGGAACAGCACCTGGAAAAAGGTGACCTGAAGGTCACTCAACTGCCTCCCTGAACTGGAGAAATGGGCATTGCACGTGGCAGTGATGGGCACGAGGGAAGAGGAACAGGCTGCCCAGGGAAGTGGTGGAATCACCATCCCTGGAAGTGTTCAAAAGGTGTGTGGATGTAGCACTTGGGGACACATTTGGTGGTGAACGAGGTGGTGCTGGGTCAAGGGTTGGACCCGATGGTCTCAGATCTTTTCCAATATAAATAATTCCATGAAGCTGTTCCAGCAGCGCTGGTTTGGGAAAGCCGCCAGCAAAGTCTTTCCCTGAAGCAGTTCCACTCCAGCAAAAATGCCAAGGAAAACATCAGCAACATGGGAAGCCTGGTCAAAAGCCCGGGGAGACCCCTCCCTCCGTCCTGCTACTGGTGCTGCTTTTGTCGGTGTCATCGCCCATCACATGGGCCTTGGGAGTGGTGAAAATGAATTTACTCACCCATACAAATTGCTGATTTTCTCTTGAGCTGCAGGAGCAAGAAGTCATGTATTTTTGGAGCCGCTTGGGCAAGATATCAGCTGCTTATGTGTGTCCGAGAGTGGCTGTCTATGAAATTTTTAAGCCCAAATCCTTACTTGAAGTTTCTGCTGCTTTACAGAGCGTGGCCTCAAGAGCTGTGACCAAAAGTGAACCCTTCTCTTTACTGGACTCAAAAAGCCCAGTTTTGGGGTTGAAACCTCAGCTAATGCTGCAGCCACAAGAGCAAGGCTTGAGTTCATACTCCACATCACCAGGCAGCCAGGTACAATTACCATCTGCCTTAGTCTGGCCTTTTCCATTCAGGAATCTCAAAGCAGATTGCAAAGAAAAGTCTTGGAAACTTCCTGGAAAGCTTGGCCATGGCTGGAGCCCATCTTGACCAAGTATTTGGTCTCTTCTGGAGTGGGATAAATCAGCTCTTAGAAGAGGTCTTTCAGAAATTTGTACACAAGCAAAACAGGGATGAAAAGGTTTCCCTGGTTGTGAAGGAGCTGGGATGAAGTCAGGTTTTTCCATCAATGCTCCAAGCTTCCATTTCCCCCTATTTTTCTCTCTGCTCTGCCCTCTGAACCTTACTGAAGCTGACTCTCTTCCTGGCCTTTGGTTTCAAACCTGGAGCTCTCTCAGCACCCTCACAGCCACACCCAGCCCAACTCCACCACCCCCCAGCTGCTGCTCTGTGCTCAGTGGCCCTTGTTCCTTCAGCCATCCTGACCCACACAGTGCCTCCTTTCTCTGAGAGAGGAGTTTTCCCACCACATCCATCACAGCCTTATTCCTGTCCCAGATCTACCTTTCTTTGAAGGGGAGACGTTTGCAGTTTCTCACCCAACTCAACCAACGCCCAAGAAACGTCCCTGTTGCTTGTGGGAATCACAAACCTATGAGATGAGTGGTTTGCATTAAAACTGCTGGGTGGAAGGTCTGTTAACCTGGAGTTTGTGGCAAGACAGGTGAAGTTTAGGCCAGAAATTATGTTTGTGATGGTGTCTGAGATGCTCCTCCGGTGATGCAGTGGCTACAAATCTTCATCAGGGACCATTCAGTTTGGCTGAAGGACTGTTGTATGAACTCAACATTCATATTTCACGCAGAATCCAAGATGTTTTAGATTGTCTGCAGGGAGAGAAGTGGAGAGGGATGAAATTGGGTATCCAGCTAAATTCTTAACTGGAAAAACCTACAGAAATTTGAATCACTCAGACCCAGACACGAAATGCGGGCACAAAGCACTGCCCTGTTGACCACACCCAGTTTTACCAATCACAGCCTTGCCCCTCTCTGTATCTATGAAGCCATGTGATATTTTTCCAGAGGCTTTGTCTCCTCCCATCTCATCCTTAATCCCCAGGCCCCAGACAGATCTCCAGCGGCAGACGCTTCCCACCACTCCAGACATCTCCTGGCACTTTGCTCTGCCCTTTCAGAGCATCTCTGCTGCGACAGGCTGGACCCCTCGATGGGAAATGCATCCCTTCCTGCCCTGAGAGGCTCTGACAAGAGGCTTCTCGGGACTATTTTGATGTTTTGCTGCAAGGATGAGACGGGACAGGAATGCAGGCAGAACCCACACCTCAGGCAACTCATGCCACAGGGATGAAGGCAAAAAATAAGGGAGGGAACCTTTTTTTTGCTTGTCCAGAGTGTGGCAGGAAGATTTTTGCCTCTCAAAGTCTGAGTCATATGAGTCTGTACGACCCAACTCACCTCCCCAGGCCTGTCTTTACCTGTCAGCTGGATTTTGCTTGTTCCAGTGCAAAGTTGGCCTCTGAGGGCTTTAAGTACTCAAACAAAAATACAACAAAGGCAACAACAAACAACACAGCAACCGACTGTGTGTTGTCTCAGACAACAAATGCTAGAGGGAGGAAGGCAAAAGTAGGCAAGGGGAACCTCTTTTTGCTTGTCTAGAAAGATTTATTTATAGCTCTGCCACGGCTGGGTAAGGACAGGGCTGTGTCTCCAGCCCAGCTAAAGAGGCTGAAACCAGCTGGGAATATATTTCTTCAAGTTTTTGAGACTGGCCACGTCAGCTTTGCCAAATGTGCAAAATCTCTTTTCCACATCAGGTGTTCAAGAGCAGTGGTTTGCTCCACAGTTCGTGTCTTCACCCCCAGTGCTCAGGCAGGTCCTTGGACACTGAAAAACCAGCCTACAACCCAACGAGGAGGGGCATCACCATGGCAGCTTCCCACTCATGGGAGATGCCTCTGGAGAGTCCTGTGTTGCTGCATTTGGGGTTTGCACAGCCATGTGCTGGGGAGAGGATGAGGATGGGGCGGGGCAGGCGGGATTAACACATGGGAAAAATCAGGTTTGCTTCTTCTGTCCTCTTCTATGAACCCTCTTCATCCTTAGGATGCCCTTGACTTAATTTGCCAAAGACTGAAGGGTTTTTGAGGGAGGACTTCACTATCCAAATCATGTGTTGATGTGCTTCCTCAGTCATCTGCTGCTGGTCACTGCCAGATCATGGACCATTCTGACTTGCCAGCATGGCCCACTTTGCCATCAGCGTGGTTTTACCTTACAGTTTTGTACATCTTCAGAGCACCTGTCACATGAGACCACCAGGTTGGGTAAGTCTGCAGGCTCTGCCGTGCTCCCCAAAGAGGGACTGAGCACAGACCTGCCCTCTGCCCCCCACATGTCCATTTGGGAGACAGAGCTCCCTGAGAAAGGGCCGCTGATAAAGGCATAAAGCCCTGCATTTACAGAATCACAGAATCACAGAATGGTTTGGGTTGAAAGGGAACTTAAAACTCATCTTGTTCCACCCCCTGCCATGGGCAGGGACACCTTCCACCAGCCCAGGTTGCTCCAAGCCCTGTCCAACCTGGCCTTGGACACTTCCAGGGATCCAGGAGCAGTCACAGCTTCTCTGCCCAACCTGTGCCAGGGCCTCCCCACCCTCACAGAAAACAATTCCTTCCTAATATTTAATCTAAACCTACTCTTCTGCATCTTAAGGCCATTCCCCCGGTTAAGTCCATTCCCCCCATTTAGTCTTCTCTCAAAAGATGCCACCACACCCAGTTTCTGCCACGGAACCTTGTTTCCACAGCCAAGAATCCAGATTTCAACCACGATTCCCGACCCCTGAGTGCTGTTTTCCCACAGCACCCAGCAAGTGACATTCTCCCAGTCCTCAGGGGGCCCTCCCAGAAACGCTGTGATATCTGTTCCTTGGGATGGAGCTGAGGGAAAAAAAAAAAACCCTCTTGAGCAATTATGTCTCGGCACAGATTTATGGATTCTCGTCTCCCACGCCCTGCCAATCACACCCTGCTATCTCCAGTTCCTACAAAGCCTTACGCTCCCTAATCATAAAAATAAACATGAAAGTTAATTCCAATAATAAGCAGGCACGGGGAGGGGGTTCAGCTCTCCAAACACAGCCATGGGAAACGCTCTGGGTTATCCCAGCTGACCTCCAGCAATACCTCCATTAAGGTGAGATTTTCCCTCAAATTCTCTGCTGTGGTTGCCCCTGCAGATGGCTCAGGTACTTCAGGTCATCTCAAATGGCATCATAACACCTATAGTCAGAGAAACAAATATCACTGTGGCTGTGTTTTCACTTCTCAGGCATGGACTTCTTGGAATGACTCCAGAGGAGGCCCCAGAGATGCTGCCAGGGCTGGAGCCCCTCTGCTCTGGAGCCAGGCTGGGAGAGCTGGGGGGGTTCCCCTGGAGAAGAGAAGGCTCCAGGGAGAGCTGAGAGCCCCTGGCAGGGCCTGAAGGGGCTCCAGGAGAGCTGGAGAGGGACTGGGGACAAGGCATGGAGGGACAGCACAAGAGGGAATGGCTTCCCAGTGCCAGAGCGGAGGGATAGATGGGATATTGGGAAGGAATTCTTGGCTGTGAGGGTGGGGAGGTCCTGGCACAGGTTGGGCAGAGAAGCTGTGGCTGTCCCTGGATCCCTGGAAGTGTCCAAGGCCAGGTTGGATGGGGCTTGGAGCAACCTGGGCTGGTGGAAAGTGTCCCTGCCCATGGCAGGGGGTGGAACTGTATCATCCTTAAGATTCCTTCCAACTCCAACCCTTGTGTGATTCTGCGATAAGATCACACCAGTTGGGCTCTTCAGCCACGGTGCAACTACGACAGTAAATGCTTCACTGGCTTTTGGGTTGAAAACACATCATTCTGTGTGCACCATGGAAAAAACAAACCTGCTTTCCTCCAGACTTCTGTTCATGGGGGATTGGCTTGGCCTGTTCATCTAGGTGAGCAATCTGAGTGAAGTGTTTCTGTGTTCCCAACAGGAAATACTGGGAATCTGGGATGGCTGAGCTCAGGCTGCATCCTCTCCTCTGTGCAAGCATGACTGAGGTTTCTCTTTGGCCATTATTCGGATGAAGCATGTGCAAAAAAAAAAGGAAATGTCTCTGAGATAACTTCTCTTCCATCAAGTGTGGGACTCCAGAGCTGTTTGGGAACACAGGCAGAGAGGCTGCTGAGGGACAGGATCCCCTCTGCCTCATCACAAGTATCTTTACCATGGGTGTCTCTACTTCATCTGGCCACTCCTGCCTACAAAGACGAATTCCCATTTCCTAGGCACAGTGAGAAACACACCAAAACTCCAGCAAATCACCTTTTCAGTGACTTTTTCCCTCAATGGACCACAGAGGGAGCTCGGGGTCAGAAGCTCAAAGAGCTGCATCTCCCCACCAGGCATTTCTTGTTCAGCAAAGTGAGCCCTAAAACACCCAGACCTGCTCACAGGAACCCCCTCCAGAGGCCAGGCTGACACCCACGGATGTTGCTGAGTGTTATTTTAGGGCCTAATGACTTCACTGTTTTATTCCCAGCCTTTGTCACCACTTGTGATGGGCTCAGGACAAGCTTTGTATCAAAATCTCCATTATCACTGCTTCCTCCAGGGATTTGGATTGCCCTGTTTCTCCCAGTGTTTACAGATACTCTGTGCTAAAGAAGATTCCCTCAGTGACTCCCACTACACAGGTTTAAAAACCACAGACCTGTGGGGACAGCAGATTTGAAATTGGCCTGTTTAGTGTGGTTTTAAATGGTGAATCCAACCAGAAAGCCAGGGGAGGAGTGGAAACAAGACCAACCAGCAAAGCAAAGCACTGAGCAGCTCATTTTTAGGTGTGATGGATGCTGTATTTGCCCAGCTCAGTGATCCATTGCACTGTAGAACATCTTCATTACAAGCAATGCATAACTTTAAATGCAAACCTTCATTCCTCTGGGTCTTCGTTATTCATGAAAATCCCTGACATTAATACATCAAATCCCATATTTTAGGTTTCCCCCTCCGGCCTGGCCATCCTTGTCACACCAAGTCCGGGAAAAACAACCCAGCAGCTCATTTCTGGGCTGGACATAAAACCAGCCGGGTGCTGTGGACAGTATTTCACAAGGAACAGTTAATCATCTTAACTACTCCTGCCTTCCTGAATAAAAGATCGTGAGTGCTTTTGCTTTCATCTCTGTACAACTGGTGAGGGAGAATCCTACAGCTCATCCTGTGAATATAACAGAGGCTCCCGGTGAGAATCCCCTTAGCCCTTTTTACATTTCAAAAGGCAGCTATTGTGCAAAAATGCATCTTAAAAGCCCCGGAGCCCTGGGGGTTTTTTCCTTTATTTTTTCCTTCCCAGCACCTCAGTGGATTTCATCTAACAAACTGTCATTTTTGTCTGGGGTTTTAGGCATAGTGGGTTTTGCTGTTTGGGTTTTGTTTTGGGGTTTTTTTTCTAGCAGCCCAAATCTTTGCTTTTTCAGCCTGTGGTGCAGCTGGGATTCATCTCCTGGGCTCTTCTTAAGAAGGGTGGATGGCACAAGCATTTCATCCCTTACAGGTGGAGACCTGAGATGCAGAAACTCTACCTCAGACCTGCTGAGGGGTTTTTATACTCCCCAAGCTCAGTCTCTCTGGTGCCTGGACTTGGTGATCCACGTTTGTGGTGGCTCAGAGGACTGTGCCCATATCTCCACCCCGTGACCAAATTCAACACCACCTTAGGAGTATTTTTATCTTCGCATTTGCATCCTGACAGCTCCTGCATTTTAGCTCCAGCCTGGCCAAATGGCAGCCTCCTCCCAGTCCATCACCCAGATTTCTGCCTCTGGGGGACCCCTGGACCCCTCTTCCTTACTCTCCACCACGTCCTCAGTGGCCCTGTCCTGTTTAATCCCCCTTTCTTGAGTTCTCAAGCTTTGCTCCACCCTGAGCTGGTCTCAGGAGTAGCTATTAGACAATAATAAAAGCTGGAGCTGAAGCTGCAGAAAGGATTTGCCCTTGGAGGAGATTTCTGCAGCCACAAGAGGCAGAGCTCAGCAGAGGTCCCTTGAGAAACCCATCACAGCAGGGAAGGCAGTCACAGTTCATCTGTGCAGTCATCAAACTCCTCAGTGCTTCGCTTCCCCACTGCAAACTGAGCTGCCACTAGTCCTGGGGGACCCAGGGAACTGAGACAAAGGGTCACAGGAAGCTCTAAGAGGCTCTAAAAGCCCCAAGCTCTGCACACTGAGCTGAATTTTTAATATCCAGAACCAGTCTCAGAGCTGTCCATGCCCCTGTTCAGTGCCTGGGTCCTGCAGAGCTGCAGCAAATGTCTTTCCAGCCAAATTTTCCCCACATGCCTTCAAACCAAGATGGTGAACAAGCTCTTTTTGTGTCCACCTCCCCTCTCTGTTAAAAAATTAAGGTTTTTCTGAGTGCAACTAAGCACTACAAGGGCTTCAATGAAGTTTAGGGATGGAAAGAAACAAAGGAGGCTGTGGATTTATGGTGCTGTGTCCCTTTTGTTGCGACGGTCCACGTGTGCACCTCGGGAACACCAGGAATGAGCTGGGGCAGCTACATCCATGGTGGACACCTCCAGAGTCCAATTCTGCCCTTATCAGCAGTAACCTCAGCACAGAATCATGGAATCATTTAGGTTGGAAAAGACCAACCTGTGCCTGATCCCCACCTTGTCCCCCAGCCCAGAGCAGTGAGTGCCACGTCCTGTCATTCCTTGGACACCTCCAGGGGTGGAGACTCCACCACCTCCCTGGGCAGCCCCTTCCACCTTCCCTGACCACCCTTTCTATGAGGAAATTCTTCCTGATGTCCAAATGTTGTACAGCTCAGGATTTAATGGTTTGTCTTTATTCCACTTCTCGGGAAGCTGGATGTGTGGGAAACAAAGGGATTTTTGAGTTAACATGTTTGAACTGGTTTACAAAACTGTCATTTGATTGCTACAATTTGGGTTTTAAGTAGGCACTGACCCCTTCCTCCAATCCTGCCTGGAAGGGGTGGTAAAATGTTCTCTCTGGGAGGGAACACATGGGGAGAAAGGGTTATTGACAATGATTTCATGGACCACTTTCTGGTCTCTTACAGACATCAGTGAACCCTCATTGCTGCAGGATCTAATTATATTTTCTGGTATAAATGTGTTTATCAAAGCTGTACCTATAACCATATTTGAGAAAAACAAATAAATTTATTCTTTGTGCTGCTGAGAGAAAAGTTCTTAAATATCACCTGAGATCTAAAGAAACACTTTCCTTTCCTTTCCTTTCCTTTCCTTTCCTTTCCTTTCCTTTCCTTTCCTTTCCTTTCCTTTCCTTTCCTTTCCTTTCCTTTCCTTTCCTTTCCTTTCCTTTCCTTTCCTTTCCTTTCCTTTCCTTTCCTTTCCTTTCCTTTCCTTTCCCTTCCCAAACCTTCCCTTCCCAAACCTTCCCAAACCTTCCCTTCCCAAACCTTCCCAAACCTTCCCTTCCCTTCCCAAAGCTTCCCAAACATTCCCAAACCTTCCCAAACCTTCTCTTCCTCCTCCCTTTCCCTTTCCCTTCCCTTTCCCCTTTCCCTTCCCCTTCCCCTTCCCTTTTCTTTCCCTTTATTTTCTTTTCTTTCCTTTTCTTTCCTTTTCCTTTATTCTATTTTACTTTACTTTACTTTATATTTTCCAAAAGGGTACTTTGGGAATCTCTTAAAACAAAATCAGTATAAAAAATTAAGCGGAACTTTCCAATGAGAAAATTGAAGCGTTTTCATGCGAGAGTGCTGAGATGTTTCGGTTGTCAAAATGTTTCAGCTCGTGCACCTTTCCAGCTGAATTGATGGGTGAATTAGCAGGAATTCCTGAAATGTTCCTGACAACCAGAGGAGCTCTTTGGGTTGTATCTCCTTGCCCTGACTCCAGGGGGAGCGGGGCGGGTCCTGCACCAGCACAAATCCGAGCTGCTCCTCTGCCAGCTGCAGCTGCTTTTTGGGTGGGATGAGAACAAGAATGACTCCCATCATTCCCACTTGGGACTTCTGTCCCCCTGTGCATTTCTTTGTCAGCTGTCCTGGAGAGTGTCTGCATCCAGCAAAGCTCTGTGTGAAGGACAGCACATCCCAAAGGAGATCCTTTCCCAGACAGAAAGGATGAAAAATGACAAAACCCTCAGGGTGGATGCTGATGGCAACCAGAGCCTGAGCTCTGGCTGGTCATGCTGATGGGGACAGGAGCTTAAATCCAGCATCCAGGAATGCTGGAGCTCCAGAGGGGCTGAACTCCAACCCCCAGAGAGCTGGGGGTGTTCAGCCTGGAGAAGAGAAGGGTCTGGGGACAACTTCCAGTGCCTAAAGGGGCTCCCAGAGAGCTGGAGAGGGACTTTGGACAAAGGATGGAGGGACAGGACAAGAGGGAATGGCTTCCCACTGCCAGAGGGCAGGGTTAGATGGGATGTTGGGAAGAAATATCCCAATTTTTTGGGATGTCTGTGAGGGTGGTGAGGCCCTGGCACAGGTTGCCCAGAGAAGCTGGGGTTGTCCCTGGATCCCTGGAAATGTCCAAGGCCAGGTTGGACGGGGCTTGGAGCGACCTGGGCTAGTGGAAGGTGTCCCTGCCCATGGCAGGGGGTGGAACTGGATGGTATTTAAAGATCTCTTCCAACCCAAACTATTCCACGATACTCTGTCTCCCTTTGATGGGTTTTAAAGGGAAATATTTGCCCCTCACACTGCTTGGCCCAAAGGAACTCAGGAAGTAAAATTCCTAACTTCTGGATAACAAAAGCTACAAACTCAGCTGTTTATCATTCACTACAATCTCTCTCCCATCTACTATCCTATTATAACTTTTTCTTTTACCTATTATGCTTTTTTTCCCCCTTTTCCCCCCGCGTCCTCTTCCATTGGTCCCAATTTCCTCCTCCTAGAGAGGTGCCAACCTCTCACAGCCAAACAGTCTCAGCTGGAGATCTGCTGTTCCTCTTTCAAACCCCAGCATCGACCCAGAAACCTGTTTGATTTATTTCCCAGTTGGTTTAACAGAAGATCCTGCCTCTACCTACCAACCTGGACCAGCAGAGAGAGATTTGAAGATGGGAAAAATCAGGGATCCTCCACTCTTGCTCTCAAAGTCGAGCGGTTCAAGATGAAGCCCTGGAATCTCTGTCCTCTTCCACCCCCAAATCTCACCATAAAGCATAAAGGGACATTTCAGGCCTGAAAGTGTTTCCATGTGACCAGCCAGCAGCTGGGCACACAGGAGAAAGTGCCAGGACCTCCTGTCACTGGTGGTTTTATCTGCACCATCTTTCCCAGCTGCGATCCCACATCCAGCCTCTCCAGGGCTGGATGAGCCCAGCGCTGGACTTTTGTGTTCCCAGGCCAAAAATATCATTTTCCTGTTTTAAAAAAACTTGATTACATTAAAAGACCCTTTGAGGATGGAGACTCCCAGGGCAGGAGGGAGCCAGAATTCCCGGGTTCCTCTCTAATCACTGTGCAGAGCTAAATCAGGGGTTTGGAGCCTCTTGGAGAAATTTGTAGGCGAGGCACCGGAAAGGCTCCGGAGGCTGCCGTGGAATTTTGATGCCGTTCATCCATTATGGATGAAGAGGTTTATGTAAGAGTCTTTCCCTGGCGTTCATCTGAGGCCAGGCTGTCCCGGGCTGCAGATGGGAATTCACAGAGCACTGGAAGGGGGAGCAGGGACAGAAGGAGGGAGAAGGGACACGGAGCTGGGATCGCTGCTTTTCTCCCGACAACTGGGACCACTCAGCTTCCCAGGAAAAAAAAAAAAGCCACCAGCACTTAATACAACCTTGTCCTCTCTGCAAGGTACATCCTCTGCATGTGAAATATGTATAAAGCCTGTGTTTGGACATGGATCATGCTGTGCTTTTGGGATGCCAGCACACCTCTAGCTGTCAGCTTTGCACCTGGCAGAAAGAGGGACTTTCCGTGGATGTATTTCCCTCCTGTCCTCTTGGATGATGCTGTGACCACATTTCCCCCCCTGAGACCGGTGAGACAGCCAAGCCTTGCTCGCTCTGCTCTCTTTAAACAGGGAGATTAATTAAGCCAGAGTTTGCTAATGCACTGTTAGATCTGTCCACAGACGAGGCAGGGGAATGAAACACAGTTAATTAGCAAAGGTATTATTAACACAACCACCAGATCAGAACCTGCCTGGATGGATAATCACTGAGTGTCCCCCAGCTCAGCCCTAGAAAGCTTATTAGAGTGTCTTCAGACATCTCTTTTCTTTTCTCCTGACTCTGCCATCCATCACAGAGGATTTCCAAGTATTTGTTCATTCTCCTGCAGGGAGATCAAACAGACAATTGAATGTTGACCCTGTCCTGTTGACACTCTGACTGTGTTTGCAGAGCCCACCCCGCCTGGCTGCTGAAGAGGTCTGGGTGTTCCCATATCCACTTGTGGATTTAACAAGGAAAGTCTTCAAAGCCCTGCCAGGATCTTCTTGCTCCCTGGAACTCCCTGACAGGAGTGGGGAGTCAGGTGGGTATCGGGCTCTGCTACCAGGGAACAAGTGACAGGACAAGAGGAAATGGCCTCAAGCTCTGCCAGGTTGGATTTTAGGGAAAATTTATCCATGGAAAGGGTTGTCCAGCCCTGGCACAGCTGCCCAGGGCAGTGGTGGAGTCCCCATCCCTGGAGGAGATTTAAAATCCCTGTGGATGTGGCACTTGGGGACATGGGTTAGTGGTGGCCTTGGCAGTGCTGGGGGAAGGGTTGGACTGGATGATCTCAGAGGGCTTTTCCAAACCAAATAATTCTCTGATTCTCCAGTGGGATGAGATGGGCCACAGACAGCAGAGGCCACCACTTTTTAGCAGAACTGATCATGGACAAGGACAGGCAAAGCCCTTTGCCTCATGTGCAGCCAAGGGGCCTCCAAAGTCAACAGGACATCTCTTCATCCTTAAAAAAAAAAAGCCAAGGACTGGTATAAACACACATGACAGGGGTGTTACTGCAAAATATCCCTTGAGGAGCCCCATCATATCCTCAATGTCACCTGAACAGCTGGACCAAATCACCCCGATCTTTTCACCCTCCTAAATCCCATCTCCAGCCTCCTTTCCTGCAACACCTCTCCCACGTAGGAACAAGCCCTTTTTCCAGTCCCATACAGTCCCTGTAGAGCCCAGTTCCATGGGCAGAGGCATAACTGCAGGTGAAGGTGGGTGTAGAGGGCACTGTGCTGCCCATCCCGTGCTCCCTCTCCGCCCTCTCACGTCACTGGGTGTGTTTGGGACCCTGCTGGGTGATGCTGCAGATCAAAACGAGCTTCCGCCGCCCTCATCTTCACCAGCAGCCGCATCTTCACCTTCCCTTTCCCCCGCAGAGCTCTCACTGCTTTCAGGAGCTCTCAGTGGGTAAAAGTGTCAATTCGCTTTGCCTTCCACTCAGTTTGAAGTTCCCACCACGTCCAACCGACGTGGGTATTCCCACAACACTCGGGGTCACTGAAGCGGGAGCGAAGCAGAGTTCCTGTGCTTTCCAGGGTTTTCTCATCTTCCTCAGGCACTCCCCCGTGTGCCCTGGAAATGTCAGGTCGGTATCACAAGGCTGCAAATGAAAAAGCTGAGGCTAAACCTGCAGCCCAGGGAGAAAGTGGCCACTCATTTCTCTTCCTCCCTCGCTCCTCCCGTGAGTTTTACTGTCTTTGCTCTGGGATTTCCTGCATTTTCCTGTATACAGGAATTTCCTGGACAAACCTATAGGTTTGTCCACGCCTTCTTCAGATTCTGGGACAGCCTGTTCATATCCACTTCCCATGGGGTCATCTGAAAATTCAGCTGTAGTTTGAGGACCCCCCCAGCTCAGCTGAATTTGTGTCTCAGCATCCCCCTGCCACCACTGGGCAGGTAAACCTGGCTTTTAACACTAGGAGAGCATTTTGCTGTCTGAAAACTCTCCTGAGAGCACAGTGCCTTACTCATCCCAAGGGAATCCTGAGGGAATCTGGGGTAGCATCTCTGTGCTCATCAGATATTCCAACGCCAAAGGAACAAACTGCCAAAAAGATGTGACTGACCTCCTGCATCCAGGCTGCAAGCACAGGAAAATGGGCAGCAGGGATCTCTGCAATTCCCTGCTCCTGGGTTTTGCTCTATCTGAGCATCTGCTCTTCCTTCCTCCCATAGGAGTGTGAGGACCACCCTGAGATGGGAGGTGAGTTGCCTTAGGACCCATTCCAGGAAGGTCAAACTCGTATCAGATAAGAAAGAGATGATGGGAAGCTTTGGGATGAGCTGCAGGACATGGGATAGAAATACAATCACAGAATCTCAGAATGGTTTGGGTTGGAAGGGACCTGGAAGATGATTTAGTTCCACCCCCCTGCCATGGGTAGGGACACCTTCCACTAGACCAGGTTGCTCCAAGCTCCATCCAACCTGGCCTTGGACACTTCCAGGGATCCAGGGGCAGCCACAGCTTCTCTGGGCAACCTGTGCCAGGGCCTCCCCACCCTCACAGGGAAGGATTTCTTCCCAATATCCCATCTAAAACCACTCTCTGACAGTGGGAAAGCATTCCCCCTTGTCCTGTCACTCCATGCTCTTGTAAAAAAAAGACATTCCAAGAGAATCCCACCCTCCCCACTGGACAATCAGGTGGCACATCCTCCCTGTTATCCCCACTACCCTCTGCAGAAGGGAGCAGGGACTCTGCAGGTGGAGGGGAAAGACTTCCAACAAGGATAGACAGCCCCTGCCAGCAGCATCTCCAGCTCCTGGAGGTCAGCACCCACCCAGATTTGCTGCCAGGACTGTTTCTCAGCATCTCAGTCCCAATTAGCAGCAGCAGCCAAAACAGCAGCTCTTGGCTCTCGTGATCTCTTTCCCCATCAGGGCTGTGCTGTGTGATCCGTGCTCAGCCCTGGCAATCCCACAACTGCAGAGGGGATGCCACTCCCAGCGAGGAACAGCTGGACCAGAAACAAAGCAGGGCTCCAACCCGCTGCCATCAGACAGATGGATAATTAGATCCCTGTCCCACTCCTCCTGGGACTTCCTGGGTTGGATGGAAACGCTTTGGTAGCTGGATGCAATCCCTCACTGTGAGGCAGACTTGCTTTTTGGGACATGATCCCTCTCCTTGGCCTGTTTCTGAGACTTGACACTGCAGACAGTGCTGCAAGATGGAAGGATGAGGTTGACTGGCCAAAAAAAAGGCCTGCAGGGATGTGAGGTGGTTACACTGACAGCCCATCCCAGCACATGGGGGGATAAAATAAGGATGAAGAGAGACTTATGAGCTGTCACAAATGGTTGGAGGAGGGATGGGCAGGGAGGGATGGGCTTGTGCATGACCTAAACCAGCCAAGATGTTAAAAAGTCCTCAAAACAGGCCCATGAGTGTGCGTCACAACATCCTGAGTGGGGAGAGGAATCAGGGTCCATGTGAACAGGTTCCTGTGTCAGAGACAGGGAGCACCTGTGCACACAGCCAGATGTGGAATGGCCTGGGAAAATCTCCTGCACTGTTTCTGATCCATCTTTCCTCTCCCAGCCATGCTCAGAGCTGTAACCCAAAGGAGATGATGGTTTGTGCCGTGGAGATGTGCAGAAAGCCATGTCCAGGCCAATCCCACAGAGAATGGAAAGAAATGCCCTTTTCCTCTGCCCACAGAGGGGGATTGGACCCTCCTCCTCACAGAATCAGAGTGACAGCACAGGTTGGGTGTGAAGGGACCTTAAAGACCATTTACTTCCACCCCATGCCGTGGACACCTTCCACTAGCCCAGGTCGCTCCAAGCCCTGTCCAGCCTGGCCTTGGACACTTCCAGGGACCCAGGGGCAGCCACAGCTTCTCTGGGCACCCTGTGCCCAGCCTCACAGGGAAGGATTTCTTCCCAATACCCCGTCTAAACCCACTCCCAGTTTAAAACCAGGTGGACTTCAAGACAGGACGGGGTCCATGGCAAACATCAGAGATAATGTGAGTGAGTGATCAGAGCCTGTTCTCTTGTACCTGTAGCTGCTTTCAGCACAAAGCACACACTGTCTGGCAAGATCCATGAGTCCAGGGAGCAGGGAAGGGAGAAACACCCCACAGAGAGACACATTTCCATCTGCTTGTCTCCAGCAACAGGCAGAAACAGTTGGAAGAAAGCAACATTTTCGGCTGAGACAAGTTGTTGTGCAGGACACCACACCAGTGAACAGTCAACCCCTCTGGGCTCTGTCTGACCTCTACAAACTCCAAGTGGAAACCCCCAGCACACAACAGAGAGGACTGAAGTCCACAGCCTGAGCACTACAGCCCTTAAATGAGCCAAGATTTCCCAGCAGGGGGATGAAACCAGCCCATGGATGGCAAAAAGAGGGTTAAAGATGCAATTCCCCGTGAGCCCTCTGCCAGCCCCTTCCAGCACTTCCTGGGCATTAAAAAAGCTGGTGTGTTCAGGTGCCTGGCACAGCTCAGAGGGACCTTTTCACCTCCAAGTGGGGAGCCTGCAATGGATAGATCCTTTTTTACTTCATGAATGTAGAGCCAACCTTGGAGCCAAAGTTGAAACCCTCTGATTTTGGAGGGTGTTTCCAACCACACCGTGTGCATTTAAAAATATATATATATATACACATATATATTGAAATGGAGCATTAAGGTTTCAGTGTGAGAAACCAGGGACCCAAATGACCATGATCCAGGTGTAATTAAGCTGCTGATAAAGATCTTTGGTGCAGAGGGTTGAAGGATGCTCAGGTCCCTCAGCACAGGGCAGTGCATTGCTCAAAGGAGGCAGCTGGCAAGAGAGGCAGGTATTTTTTTTTCCCCATCATGAAGTTAGCAAGCCTCCTCTTCCACAGCAATTATTTGCCTCAGATGCCTAAAAATATAATGCTCTGGGATTTGGATAACTTATGTTTTTTTAAAACAAAGTGAACACTTTGAACCAATACAGCTCTTCTGGCGTGAAGCAACTCAGAACAGGGTTTGTCTCAGCTCAATCCCAAAGCACTGTTTCAGTTTAAATTTAGTCTGTTGTGGATTGTTTTGGGCAAGCCCATCACTCTGGAGGAGTTGCAGGCTGGGTGCTCTCCTGCTGGGTGCCAAGAGCAGGCCTAATGAGCCCTAATCCCATTTTTATTATTGTTTAATCCTTTTTCCCAGGTTGCTAAGGAAAGAAGAGTTGCGTCTGTGTCTAAAAAACTCTCCTCCTGCTCACCCCTCTCCTCTGCTTTGAGCTTTCCAACCTGCTGGCCAGTTTCAATGGAAAGGAGTGAAAATATCCTGGCTGGGAGCAGAGGGATGAACTTAAGGAGGCAAGAGCTCTTCCAGGCACCACCACTCACAGCAGATGATCAGCATGAGCCAGACTCCAGCTTGCAAAGAACATTCGTGTTTCTCACATTCCCCAGGGGAAGATTTATGTTTTCCTCCTCAAAAGCCTCCCCAGAAGTCACAGAGTCATGGAATCATAGAGTCATGGAATGGTTTGGGTTGGGAGGGACCTTAGGATGATTTAGTTCCATCCCCAGCCACAGGCAGGGACACTTTCCACTATTCCAGGTTGTTCCAGGCCCCGTCCAACCTGGCCTTGGACACTTCCAGGGATGGGGCAGCCACAGCTTCTCTGGGCAACCTGTGCCAGTGTTTTACCAACCTCACAGGGAAAAATTTCTTCCTAATATCTAGTCTAAATCTCTCCTCCTTTCGCTCAAAACCATCAACCCTTGCTCTATCACTCCAGATCTACCAAAATTCTGCCCCCATCTTTCCTAATAAGCCCCTTTAGGTGTTGAAAGGTCACAGTAAGGTCCCCTTGGAGCCACCCCTTCCTCTGCATCAATGGGCACCACGTGTCCCCCCCAGCCTGTGTGCCACCGAGGAGGGAGGGGTGGCTACAGGTTTGTTTGTCACTCCTGTTTGCAAAGGGTTTGGAGATCCCAAAGCTCCGGATGTGTGAGTCATTCCCAGCATCTATCCCGCCCGTGTCATTTTATCAGCCCTTCCCTGGGAGGTTTTTTTCCGGCTGTTTGGCTTTTAGCTCCCGATCCGCCGCTCCCAGGCGTGTACTCTGCAATCTGTGGGAGGAAACACTTTCTCAGATCCTCCCAGCTTTGCCCTGAACTCCTCAAGAAACTGGGAAAAGGATAAAACAGAGCGTTTCCTGCCAACAGAGGGGATTTGACCTGGCACTAAACCTGCAGAACAGTCGCTGGAGAGGAAAGAAAGGACGGAGAGGAAACGCACAAGTCCTTCTCTATTCCGTGTGCCCGGGCTGCCAGGGATGGAATCCAGTGCCAATGAATTATACAAATGCTTATGCAATTAGAAGGAGCTACAGTCAGTCCTCCTGCAGCCAAAAATAGCTCAGTGCACCAGCAAAGGGCCTGCCTGCCTTCACATCTCGTCAGGAGGAGAAAACACTCCGGGCTGGTGAGTGGGAGAAGCTTCAGACTGAACAAAATATCCCTGGATGGAAACGCTGCGGGGCAGTGGGATACAAGGGCAAAACAGGCAGCTGGCCCCACACATCATCCCTGCTGAAATCCCTCTGCCTCTGCCTGGGGGTTTGTCCCCCTCTGGGGACAGGGGAGGGACATTACTGGGTGTGCAGGTACCCAGTGGGCATCTGCAGCCAAAAGGGTGATTTGTGGTAATTCAATCATGGAATGGTTTGGGTTGGAAGGGACATTAAAGATCACCTCATTCCACCCCCTGCCATGGGCAGAGACACCTTCCACTAGACCAGGTTGCTCCAAGCCCCGTCCAACCTGGCCTTGGACACTTCCAGGGATCCAGGGGCAGCCACAGCTTCTCTGGGCAACCTGTGCCAGGGCCTCCCCACCCTCACAGGGAAGAATTCCTTCCCAATATCCAATTTAAATCTGCCCTCCTTCAGCTTAATGCCATTCCTCATGTCCTATCACTGCCTGTCCATGTGAAAAGTTGCTCTCCCTCTTTTCACAAGCCTCCCTTAAGTACTGGAAGGTTCTCATGGTGCCAGTCGGGGTGTGCACGGTCCCAGCAGCTCCAGGATAGTGATCTCTCCATATCAGCATAATGGATTTGCCTCCAGAAAGAAAAACAAAGAGGAGTGCTCTGCTCCCTGTAGGCAGGCACTGGAAGGAGTCTAAAACTCTGGACCATCCAACGTTGCTCTTGCAGAGATTTAATGAGCATTTTTTTCTCATCCTGCTCCTCAACCTTTTCCTCCACGATCTGCCCAGGAGGAGATTGGTTTCCTGCTGCCATCACCCCTGATGGGGGGCAGGGGGAACCATTCCCTTCCCACTCCAAATGGACCAACAGGCTCAAGAGAAAGTGGAGGAGGAGAAAAGGGTTTTCTCTGCTCTGAGCCGAGATTTTTGGGGTCTTGCAAAGGAGGGTGCAGATCACAGTGGTGCTGCTGAGGGCTGTGCTGGCCCCAGCACCAGCAATAAAAGTCCCACACCACATTTTCATCATCTCCCTCTCCTGGCACATCGCACTCCTTTTTCCAATCTTGCATTCCTCCATTGCAGTTAACACTCCTTGGGATGAGCGTGGCCATGCACCAGCTCTGCCTTATTCCCAGCATGCTGAGGAAAGCCCTGGATGCCAACATTCCCTCCTGGAGGCTCCTTGACTGTGTTGACTCTCAAGTCCTAGTGCACATTTCTCAAATCTTTCCATGAACCCAAGACATCTAGAGGTTTTTATAGGAAAACTAAGAACTCAAGGGAAGAAGAAGGAGCTCAGAAGAGGTGTATCCATGTGCTGTCTTCCCTCAGCCATCAACACTTGACCCTTGCAGATCATCCAGTAAAGGTTCTCCCAACAAAGTTAAGTGGTATTAGGAAGAAATTCTTGGCTGTGGGGGTGGTGAGGCCCTGGCACAGGTTGCCCAGAGAAGCTGTGGCTGCCCCTGGATCCCTGAAAGTGTTCAAGGCCAGGCTGGACAGGGCTTGGAGCCCTCTGGATTAGTGGAAGGTGTCCCTGTTGGAACTAAATGATCTTTACAGTCCATTCCAACCCAAACCATTCCGTGATTCCAGGAAAGATGGCCCTGAAATTCTCCCCTGAGCATCCACACTCCCAAGTGGGAGAGGGCTGGAAAACGAACCACTTCCAGTGATCAAACCTGGGGGAGATGCATCTACCAGCTTCCCTCTCAAGCTGTTGGGATAACAAGAGACAGTCCAGTTTGATGGGAAAGGTGGATGTGGAAGAGTGTCAAGCCCAGCTCTGACATCGTGCTGGGCTTTGGGCAGAAGGGCGTGGGGGTTTAGCCTGAACTGACAGTCATCTTCAAAAAGGGATTTGGAGACACTCTGTGCTGGCCAGAGCTTGAAGGAGAAGGGAAGTAAAAGTGCCATCTGGACTTGGCAGAGGCTCTCCTGACATCCCTGCTCCTGCCAAATCCCAGCAGTGCCGAGGCCTTCCAGGATAAAGTGGCAACGGACCAAACACTGCAACTCAGCTGCACTTGGCCCAGGGTGTGGAGAGGGGTGGAAGGGGGCCAGAAATGCTCTGGGAATCCATGGAAGTCACCAGAGATCTGAAATCCGTCCTGGAAGCAGCGCTGCTGCCAGAGAGGGAGTGGGATGGCTTTGAGTCCCAAAAAAGCCACGGTGGCAGGAAGATGGATGGGAAGATGTCCTCCCTTCTGGAGGAAGTTTGGGAAAAAAGGTGGAAAGAACAAGTGATGAGCAAACAGGTCTTCTTCTGATGGTCCATCACAGGTTGGGAAATATCCCACGGACACATCTCCATCCACAGAGCACAGGTTGAAAATCACTGATGGAAAAAACAGACCACAGCAAGGCAATGATGGCAATTGGCTCTGCATATACAATCCTAGCTGGAAAAACCCACCTGTGTCCCACCTGCCAGACCTGGGGCAGCTCAGGTGGCTCCTGGCACGACGATCAGGCCACCAAATCCCACCCCTGCAGTGTGGACACCGTGGTGAGGGTGTCTCAATGTCGGCGAGACCCCACACCGGTGATGGTGGTGGTGACACCAAAGGAAACCACCCTGTCCCCACACACTACACCAAAGAGGGACCAACAAGATTCCTGGGATTTATGGCACAGTCCAAGGGCGGTCACTTGGTGCAGCATTTCCCACCTCAGTTTGTCTGGGAATAAAAGAGAGGCTCCAAACCCCGCATCCGGGAGCGTGTTTACTATTTGGAAGCGGGAAGTGTTGCACACAGCAGAGTCTCTCCAGCCTGCCAGGGAATTTATGTCAAAGTTTTGCTCATGGAAAAAACATATCGTGGTAGATAATGTTCCTCCTGACAAGCCAGATGTCAAAACATGGCAGGATAATGTTACTGAAAGCCTCAGCTGCTCTGAAAGGGAAGCGAAGAGATGATTGTTCCTTCGTTAGACATCAAATTTTGATGGCATATCACTGTGACTGAAAGGCTCATGAGTGCTCAAAATAAAGCAGGGCTAAAAGTTCCCCGGGATATCAGCTGGGGAGTTTCATGGGAGTTTCCTGGAGTTTCCTGGGAGAGGCTGGCCATGTTTGGTGTCTCCTGTGTGCACATTCAGAGCCAGGAGATGGGCAGGGCTGTTGTGAGCTCTGCACACCTCTGGCAAGAGCTAATCCACCACAGACAAGTCAAGATAGTAGAACTGGGGAATCATTTATGTTGGAAAAGCCCTCTAAGATCATTGACCCCAAGAGTTAACCCAGCACTGCCAAGGCCACCATTCAACCACATCCCCAAGTGCCACATCTGCATTCCAGGGATGGTGACTCCACCACTGCCCTGGGTAGCCTGTGCCAGGGCTGGACAACCCTTTCAGAGAAGAAATTCTTTATGATATCCAACCTAAACCTCCCCTGCTGCAAGAAAAGGTCTGTCTAAACCCAACTCTGATAACAGCCCACAGTGTGTGACTTCAGGACCACACATGACCTGCCAAGGTCTGGGGCAGTGACAAGAAGCCCTGTATTCCCCAGGACACACCACTGTGGAGTTGCCACGGGAGAACTTGCCCAGTCCATCTCTTGTCCTGTCCTCTGAGCTCCTGAATGTCCCCCAGGAAGGCTGGTGAGTAGCTTTGCTCATAGCGAGTCACAGGTTGCCTCTAGAAGACAAGTTGGGCTTAGACACCGAGATTTGGGATAGTTTAAGGAACAGCAGACCAGATGTGACCACATGGTCCCCAGCAACGGGAAGGAGGGTCATTCCTGAGGGAGGGATGCTCAGGGATCACTTTTACTTTTGACTAAACCTCCTACAAAAGAGACACCAATGCAATCTCTCTAAAGTATTGAAATGATCTAAAAACCCTGCCAGACCCCAGGAGCACCTGCAGCCTCATTGCTCTGCTTTGTCACACACCCCAGTGCCTTCTCAAATTTCTGAGGAGTTGATGGCACTGGTGAAACTCTGCTTGGCTGTGACCCTTCTGCAGCTGGAGCCTCCACACAGCTCAGTGCCCCCAGACCACAGAATCATGGAATCACAGAATGGTTTGGGTTGGAAGGGACATCAAAGACCATCCAGTCCCATCCCCTGCCATGGGCAGGGACACCTTCCACTAGACCAGGTTGCTCCAAGCCCTGTGCAACCTGGCCTTGGACACTTCCAGGGATCCAGGGGCAGCCACAGCTTCTCTGCCCAACCTGTGCCAGGGCCTCCCCACCCTCACAGGGAAGAATTTCTTCCCAATATCCCATCCAAACCTGCCCCCTGGCAGTGGGAAGTCATTCCCCCTTGTCCTGTCACTCCATGTCCTTGTCCAACACCCCTCTCCAGTTCTCCTGGAGCCCCTTTAGCCACTGGAAGGGTCATCAGCAGCTGAATCAAAGGAGTCCCTAATTTTGTGCCACCTCCATGCCCCTGGTCCTGCAGACAGAACTGATGTGCTGAGAGCACCAGAGAGCTGTGAATCATCATCTGCATCACACCTTGCTGTCCTGACAAGGGTGCAAGGAAGTGAGTATCCTGAAGAACACAAAAATGAGAGGGTTTGAGTTGTTTGTTTGTTGTTGGGTTTTTTTTTTTCCTCAATAAGTGTCACTATTTAACTTTGATTTTACATACAAAGAACCATAGAATGGGCTGGCTTGGAAGGGACCCTAAAGCTCATCCTGTTCCAACCCTCTGCCATGGGCAGGGACACCTTCCACTTAGGTTTTTCCAAGCCCCATCCAACCTGGCCTTGGATACTTCCAGACACCTTTAACAAGGGTTTCATAGGAGAAGGTCTCCCACCTCCTTTGGACATTGGCTCACAAACACAAGGACCTGTTTGCAAACCAAAACACAGAGGCTGTTGCAAGTCAGTTGGAAAGTTTCTGGGAATGGAGGGAATTGTCTGCCTGGTTTGGCAGGGAGAGCTCTTTGCTCTGGCAAAGTCAAAGGCTTGGAAGGCCCAACTCTGCCACACAGGGTCTGCTTCCCTCTTGTGCTACTGCTCCTACACTGGTGTCTGAACAACTGGATGGATGAGGCTGAAAGGATAATACTGCACAGGTGGACATAAAACACAGCTGAATCTTGCCCAAAACAACAGGTAGAAATATCTCCTGTGATTTACAGGTGATTCACCTGTAAATCACAAAAGGGCTCAGACTAGATCAACACCACAGACCAGGGGTTGCATCTCACAGTGGGGTGGGTTCCCATCTCCCCATCGCTTTCTAAGAGACCAGTGTGCCAAAAACCAGCTCTGCCATGAAAAACAGGGCTCCAGGGCACCATCCAGAGCAATCACCACCTTCTTCATGAGTCACAAGGACAAGCAGCAACTGCCCAGGCTGCTTTTGAACTTTGCTGGTGTCATTTATCTGCATTCAATGCTCTGAGCCCCTTCTGTCTCACCAAGATTTTCTCTTGACACCAGCCCTTCCTGGAAGTTCTTTATCAACTTCAGTGTGTCTGAAGGCATCACAAAGGCAACCTGACACGACTGTTCCAGGAGGCTTTGAAGCAAAATCAAATGGAAATGATCCTGTTCTTAATGCTTTACCTACTCCAAGAGTGATTTATGGGTGTTGCTGGAAACATTCATCCTTTGCAGAGATAAATCTCAGCCAGTTACATATCCAGGCTCATCTCCTGAACACCTCTGAAGTAAAGAAGGAGGAAAAGAATCCAAACAAAAAACTAGAATAGAAATCAGCACAGAAAATCAGGAGGTTCTTGGGGTAACCCATCTTCTGCAGGATATCAACATCTGAGGGAAGCTGGAGCTGCCAACTCCCTGTTTTACAGCTGAGCAAGCAGAGGGGGGTGAAATGCTGTTCCCACTTGCTTATGAAGGGCTTAATGGGTTTAAATAAATAAACAAATAAATAAAAGTGCCAGAATAATAATGCTTGCCCTCACATTTTCCCAGTATTGGAGATTCCTTCACTCCGTAAAGCAAAGAGCAATAGGATTGTGCACTGGGTACAAGCTTCAGCTTTAGCTCCCACATCTTCCCTGTGCCAAGCTATTTCCTTTCACTAAAAAGGGGGAAAAAAATACCAGATCACACATTTACAGCACAGCAATTCTCACTTTCTCCAGCACTGGGTACCTTGTGCACACCAGAAAGACTCCCATGATGATAAAGAGCAATTTTGGCCAACACAGCTCCAGCTGGGGCTCCCAGGATTTTTATTTCTGCACGTACCTGGCCATGCCCTGTCTGTGGTGGTGTCACCATGATCAGCACAAGCCTGGAAGCCCAGAGCCACACCAGATCTGAGCATGCTGGCCACATCTGCCCAGAGAAGACAGAGCAAACAGCCAACCCACAGAACAAAACCCAGGTGGAGATGTGCAGAGGATGGGCCGTGGGCTGGAGGCTCCTCAACCTGGGTCTGTTCCTCCTCATCCGTGTGCCTGGGAGCACCATGCCCACCTCTGGGACCTGCAGGAATCAGCAGCAGCCCCATGTCCTTATTAATGGCTAAAGCAGAATTAAAGCATGAAAAAGCAGGTCCCAGCACATCTGAGAGCGCCTTCAAATCCCTGCTGCTCCTGGGAGCAGCACCGACACAAACCCACCACCCTTGATTTCATCTTAAGGTGAGTTTTGGTGATCAGGAAGCAAAGCAGGAAGCAGAGCTGGCTCACAAAGAATCACTTAGTGGTTTTGTTCCTAAAATGATCTGCTGCTTCTGAACACCTCACAAAGACACAGCCCCCACAACCTTCCCCCGGCGCTTTTTACGTGAAAGCCCTAAAACAGCAAGCAGAGCATTTTTCTCCCTTTCACGGCAACGAGGAGCCGTTTATTCATCAGCTGTCGCTTTTATCACTTCCTTTTTGGGTGTTTTAGACACCTTCCCAGGAAAATAAACCTGGGAATGCTCTTAACAACCTGCACACTTGATTAGAGGTTGTTATGCTGAGCCGGGAAGGTGACACCCGGGTACATCCTCACTCTGTGTCTGGGGACCAAGAGGAGAAGTGATTGATGCAAGGCCATCCAGGCTGGCTCTGGAGGGAGCAGGATGCAAAGCCAGGTCTTTGGAGGTTGACTCTGCTCTTCTCTGAGGACATTTCCCTGCTCCCCAGTTACTCCCAGCAGTGCCAGTCACAGAAATTGTCCACAGTGTTCAGGCCCGACCGTGCAGATGTTCTCCTTCACTTCCTAAATGGGAGTGCCAATATTTTGGCTGCTGGCCATCAGCACACACCCTTTTATCCCACAAGACTCCATCTCAGCATCACTGTCCACCCCCATCCAAGCACCATCCCAATTCCCTCCCCTGATCCTTCACCATATAGAATCATTCTGCTTGGAAAAGCCTTCCAAGATCACTGAGTCAAACTGTCCCCACGCCACTGCCAAGGCCACCACTAACCCATGGCCCCAAGTGCCACATCCACACAGCTTTTAAATCTCTCCAGGGACGGGGACTCCACCACTGCCCTGGGCTGCCTGTGCAACCATTTCTGTAAAGAAATTTTCCCTAATATCCAACCTAACCCTCTCCTGGCACAACACGAGGCCGTTTCCTCCTGTCCTATCATGCAACTCACTACTCTGTGGTCTCCATCGTCAGGGAAAATGATCCAAAATCTTCCTGCTGCAAGAAGCCCTCTCTACCCAGGAGTTGCCACCAGGCTTGATGGCAGCCTTCCCACACCCCCAGACCCAGCTCCCTTCTTACTTCTCTCATCACTCTCTCAGGACCTGTTCCCCCTCAGCTCTTCTCCTTTGGAAACCCTCCAAAACTCACGCCCTTGGCCATCCCACCCATGTGGGCCAGGCAGCATCAATAGGCCAAAAACCAAGGTGAAGCTTTCTGAGGGCACCTGGGGGGACCTTCTGGCCATGTGTTATCCCCACTCAGCTCAGCCATCCTGGATAAATAACCACAGCCAGGCTGAGCACCAACCTGGAGACGGGTGGGTGGAGGCCCAGGAGGGGCAGAGAGTGGGAAACACTGATTCTTGCCCCACCCAGCCCTGATTTTTAGTTAGTCTCCTTCATCACACCTCACTCCTCACCCACACAGCCCAGAAGAGAAGAGCAATTGGTCAGATCATACCAAAAAAAAAAAAAAAAACAACCCTCTGCTTTCAGCCCTGAAAAATTAAAAGCTCCTTGGCTTCTGAGTGAAAGGAAGTTTTCCCACACAATAGCTCAGCTCCCATTAAAGCAATGACAAGCAGCCACTTTGTGCTTCACTTAAAATTTAGCCAGGAGGGAAAATACTACTTTGGATGGCAAGAAGAGATTGCTTTTAATTGAAACTCTTTCTGCTCTGAACTGCTGTTGACACTTAGTTTTCAATTAACAGTTCCATGGGTTTTAGTTCAGTTCTGCAAGTCGAGGCTGTAAAGTGAGAAAACAAAAGCAAAATCAAATCAAATCAGAACCTCTGGCTGATCTTGGAGAATTTCAAAGGGATTTAAATGCAAGTCTGTGGGGGTTTTTTCCTTCATATCCTTGACTCGGTGGTGTCCCTGCCAATTCCAAGTCCCACAAGGTCACCTTCATCAGCTATTGAAGGACCGAGGTTCGAAGGGACCTCTGAGGTCTTCAGACAAACCCTTTGGGTCAATTTGGAATCAGAGCTGGTTGCTCAGAGCCTTTTCCAGGTCAGATGAACATCTCCAGCAGTGGTGGGAGGTTTGGGACACTGGGGTTTGGCTGCAATTGGGATGTGCCCACCCTTGGTGTGGGAGACACAGCCAGGCATCCACATGGCACAACAGCCTGGGACAGGGTGGGAAAAATACACTTCTGACAACAGGGAAAGGTGTAAATCAGGTAAAATCACTGCAGGTACAGATTTAATGGTGTTGCACTAAAAATACTGTTTTATGGACAAAGTGGAAACACTCCTTATATTTATATGGAGAGACATGCTTTAGTGGTGGCCTTGGCAGTGCTGGGTTAATGGCTGGGCTCGATGATCTCAGAGGGCTTTTCCAACCTAAGTGGTTCTATTCTGCATGTAAAGCCACAAACTCATTGCTGGTATAACTGAAATCACAAGCCCTATCATATTTAATACAGGAAAAATACATGTATTTAGTTTCCACCCTTTTTCTAGGGTTTTCCTCACCTTTCCCTGTCCCTCTGGGTCCTGGGTGCCTTCACTCTGGGGCTGGGGTGTCATACTGGTTCAGTCATATTTGGAGTCCTTCACCAGGAGGATTGAGATGTTCCTGTCATTTCACAGAGTCCACAGAATCCCAGAAGGGTTTTGCTTGGAATGACTTCAAAGACCTCATCCCAACGCTCTGTCATGGGCAGGGACACCTTTCACTAGCCCAGGTTGCTCCAAGCCCCACCCAACCTGGCCTTGGACACTTCCAAGGATAGGCTATCCCTTCCTTGAAAGCTTTTACTCACCCTCTCCATCACAATGTGCCAGTTTGAACCAAAATCTGTTGACAGTATCCTAAAAAATATATATTTTAGACTTTCACTGAAGGAACAAAACTTTTCTGGAGCTTATGTAGGAGCAGATACAGAGACTGATCTTAGAAATAGAGATTTAATGGATTTCCTGAAGATGTTCCTATGAAAATCCACCAGGTACAAATGCACTTGAACCCACCCCAGTTCCTGTGGGTCATGTCCAGTGCTGGGCACTCCAGTTTGGCAAAAAACAGCAGTTCCCAGTCCCTGGAATGTTATTTGCCCCCAGACCCAGGGCAAAGCCAGGGAGAGACCAGGTGGAGCTTTGCCCCAGTACCCTGTGCAGGACTGGTCCCACCTTGAAGCCACCAACCACCCAGTAAAGGAGTTGTTTGGCTTTGCAGTCACGTCCCCATCAGTGTTCTCAAAAATGAGACAAAAAATAATTGAGAAAAAAGAAACTAATTAAAAAAAAAAAATCAAAGCCATTTTCTGGCAGTTTCCTCCAGCATTCTCACACATGAAAAAAAATCTGCCTTCACCCATCAGCATGGCCATTTCAAGTGGGATTGCTCCAGCCAAGATTAGGGGGATGCTGGAAGATGTTTGCTCCAAGGAAGCCTCTCCATGGGAAAACTCTGCAAAGCTGAGCCCTTAAACCCAGCTCAGGGCAGAGGGTGGGCCAAGCTGCAGTCAGCTGCTCTTCCCAAAGACATTAATCTTCTCATTACAGCCTGATTTAAGCACTGCAGCTTTTATTTTCTTTGGTCCCCAGAGGTCAATAGAAGGAATGTCCTGATTGTTGGGCAATTTATTTGACTCGATGTAATAACATTTAAATGGGCCGTGAAGCCAAAACAAGATGCTCCACGCTAAAGTCTATCCAGAGGCTGAGTTTGCCCCTCTTTTTTTATCCCTGGTGATAAAAGTGTAGCTCTCCAGGCCCTCCAAGCTATCTGCTCTAATACATTACCTGCCAGACCGGAGATAAGAGCAGCTCCATCTCTGAAATTCTGTGTGGGTTGTTCGTTATCATTTCCGTGAGGGATCTTTGGGAGGGGTGATAAAGGGGAAAGTTGGATTTTTGCTTCCCTTTAGTGAAAAAGGATGATTTTAAAAGTGTGCTAGAGATGATTACGTGCCATAAGCAGTTAAACAGGCTTAAAACTTGACTTGCTCTTGATACAGATAAAAGGTCTACCCTACTGCACATCTGGGTGGAATTTCAGCCCTCTGGAATTCAGATGCCTGGATTCTGAGGCCAGGCCTGCCAGAAATTCACCCCATGCACCTGAGGATCATAAAATAGAACCCCAGAATGGTTTGGGTTGGAAAGAACATTAAAGATGATTTAGTTTCACTGCCTGCCATGGGCAGAGACACCTTCCCCTATCCCAGGTTGCTCCAAGCCCTGTCCAACCTGGCCTGGAACACTCTTAGAGATGGGGCAGCCACAGCTTCTCTGGGCAACCTGTGCCAGGGCCTCACCACCCTCACAGGAAGGAATTTCTTCTATATATCCAACATGAATTTCCCTTCTTTCAGTTTGAGAAGGTCACTGAGGCTCAGATTTGGGGGGGGAAACTCACCATTGAGCCCTGTCTTTGGTAGCAACTGGATGTGAATAATCTGGGAAGAGAACTGACCCACCTGAAAAGCCACTGTCACGCTGATCTGCACAGCAGGGCTGCTGTGAGTCATTAAAATTGACTTGGGGAATTAATTATCCCAATGATTTAATGGAGAGAATGAAGCCTGTGATGGAAGCGCTCCCCGGGCTGCGGGATGTGCACGGATGAGTTGCCTGGCACTGCTCAGCTACTCCTGCAGGCACCTTCCTGGGAGGGTCTGGGAGCAGAAGGGCACTGAAGAGCACAGAGAGGAAGGAATGATCTGGACAGACCCCAGGGAAATGTGCCTCCATCTGTTCCATGTGTTAAGACTGGAGAATAATTGAGGTGGGAGGGGGGGTTTGGAGGTCCCTGGTTCAACTTTTGCATCAAAGAAGTCATCTTTTAACTCAGTTTATTGCCCTTGGTCATGCCCAGCAGAGTTTTGAGTATCTCCATGGGTGGAGTATCCACAGCTTCTCTGATTCCCTTATCTAATGTTTGATCACTCTCACAGTGAAAAACTTTTCCTTGCATTTCCAGGTGGTATTTTGCACTAAAAGCAGGGAGGTTTAGGTTGGATATGAGGAAGAAATTCTTCCCTGTGAGGGTGGTGAGGCCCTGGCACAGGTTGCCCAGAGAAGCTGTGGCTGCCACTGGATCCCTGGAAGTGTCCAAGGCCAGGTTGGATGGGGCTTGGAGCAACCTGGTCTAGTGGAAGGTGTCCCTGCCCATGGCAGGGGGTGGACTGGCTGGTATTTAAATTCCTTTCCAAGCCAAACCATTCCATGATTCTATGATTCTTCCATCTGGGAAGTGGTGGCCTTCAAAGAAATGTTTAGTCCATCTGATTTATTCTCTGGATCAGGATGTGAAACAAGAAGTAAAAAAACAGACAGTGAGGGGGAATAAAGGGGAAGCAAGGGAGATGTGAACACTGGCATGGAAAGCTATGATGTGTGGTGGCAAAATGTGTCTGCTCAGCTCCTATCTGGGCTTATTCCATTTGAATTTGAATGGAGAAGGATGTAATTCACTGTGATATCGTAGCTTTGGTGTCCAGCGTGGGTGGGAGAAGATGTGCAAGATAAGAAAACTCCCAGGATAACAGCAAATTTTGGAAGGAATTTAAGAACTTCAATTAGAAGGGGAGGTGGACTTGCAAGCCCTAGAGACAGACTGTGGGGATGGGTGAGTATCCCAGGTGAGCCATGGCCATGTGGCATGGCCAGAAGCTCCTCCTGTGAGTTTTCCAGAGCTTTCCCCCCACGTGTCCTCGGCAGGATCAGACCACTCCTGCTCTGCTGCTCTCCCACAGCATGTCTGCACCTTCTCCATCCCTGACTCTGCTTCTATTAAAAAAAAAAAAAAAAGGTAAAAAAGTTCTGTTTTGCTGATTTTGTTTTTTTTAACACAGCCTAACAAAACTGCAGATAATGACAAACAAGTGAGCAAGACTCTGGCACAAGAAAAACGAGATTTAATCTGTCAGCCCGTGGGCGGGTGGAGCGGGATAGCGCTGGCTGTATTTTCTTAAGGTGGCTCTTTCCATCCCTGGAGCTGCTTAAAATAAAGCAGATGGGAATCCAGAATTATCCTCAGCGCTGAAATGCGGTGCTGCATCCAGAACATGTTGCTTTTTGTGGAGTCTCTGCTCTGACACACTAAATCCACACCAGTCACTCAAGCACCGACTGCAAAGCGATGGCCCAGACGCTTAAGTGGCAATGCTGGAGCCAGGGAATCAGTTCCCTTGGGATGTCTGAGCATGATTTAAGGGTTGTAAAGGTTGAGAAGTATGAAGGAGGTCGGCTGGACTTGAAGGCAAAGAACAAGCCCTGGTTAGTTTGCTGAAAAATAGAACCTCAGTGCACAGACAGACCCAGAAAACACAGAAACACCTCACTGGACGTGGGCTGCACAAGGTGTGAGAGCTCCTAGTCCATGTGGGCTCTAGCCAAGAGTTCATTTAAGGCACCTGGACCAAAATCCAGGAGGTGTTTAAGTCACCCCACGAGCCAGGAGGTGGCAGTGGCTCCTCTTCTCCAAGTCCTGTCGTACTTTTCTGCCTCCCTCTGATCCCTGTGTGGGGTAGGCAAAGGTTTAGCTCGGCTCACACCACAGATCTGTTGCATTAAAGCAGTGGCCAACAGGATGGAGGTTTGTCCTCTCTCCACAGCCAAAGGAAAAGCTGGGAGAGGTGAAGTGACTTGCCCAGTGCCACACAGAAAAGCCATGGGAGAAACAGGGATTTCCCAACTGCCTCCATGCCAGGACCCTGGAAGGGGCTGGCTCTGTCCATCAGTGGAGGGGCAGAGGTAGCTGTGATGTTTTCAACATGCCCCAGCCCCGAGGCTGTTGAAGGTGATGACCTGGTGGACACTGGGATGGGCAAGGTGGGGTCCAAGAACATGTACATGGGGAAACTGAGGCACAGAGAGTGGATATGGACTTTGGGAAGCAGCAGCTGGCAGAGGGAGATGAGCCCCTTCTCACCCACCCAGATTTCCTGCCTGTGTCCTTCCCCTCTTCGTGAGGGGCAGCAGAGGGGCAGGTACTGATCTCTGCTCTCTGTGAGCAGGGACAAGGCCCAGGGAGCAGCTGGAGCTGTGCCAGGGTAGGGTTAGGTTGGATCTCAGGGAAAGGTTCTTCCCCCAGAGGGTGGTTGGGCACTGAACAGGCTCCCCAGGGCAGTGGGCACAGCCCCAAGGCTGCCAGAGCTCCAGGAGGGTTTGAATGATATTCTCTGGGACAGGGTGGAATTGTTGGAGTGTCTGGGCAGGGCCAGGAGTTGGACTGGATGGTTCTTGTGGGTCCCTTCCAACTCAGGAGATTCTACTGTTCTGTGACCCTTCAAAAAATCCCGGGGTACCTACAGATGGAAACAAGATCCCACTGCCAGACAAGGAGCCCACCAAACTGCCTTGAGACCAGTTCAGTGGCTTCAAAGGGCAATGACCACGGGATGGCAGCAAAATCCATCACTGGGGAAGTCTCCAAACCCAGTTTTCCCAGTCCTTCTTGGCTGGGCACCACTGCTGGCACGAGGAGACAGCGGGGCTGGGGCTGGCAGTGCACAACCCAACCCGAGGCTGCAAAGGGACAGGGATGAGGGGAAGCAAAATGGTCTTTTGATATTTGCCTGGCTGGGTATATGAGCTCTTAGCTCCACTTTTTAGGGTTATTTTTGCTTTTCTTTTGGAAAAAAAACCAAAACCAAAAACCAAAAACCAAACAAAAAACACCTGCAAAACACACCAGGATACTTCCACTTCTTTTTGCCTGAATCCCCCAGGATTGGATGTTTCCCATGGATGGGGAAGAAGGTGGATGGGAGAGGTGAAAAATAAAAATGTTTGCAAAACCCAACCTTTCTTTTTTTTTTTTTTTTTTGCAAAGACAAATATCTAGAAATAAATCGGGGTAAGAATCAGCTGCGCTGAGGCTGCAGCTTTCCAAGGCTGTCCCACTCCAAGTACCAACCTCTGAGGATGGTGGGAGAGCAGAAGGAGATCACAGGGCAGGGAGAACAGGCTGTTCTGCTGAGGGATGCAGAGATCTCTGGCTAATGAATTGGCCCTGTTTCCAGAAGCACTGCCAGGATGAAATGGGGTCTCTCCTCCACTTATTCATGTGAGTTGGCTGGTTCAAACCTCTCCGTCTGTGTCATTTCTGTGATGAAAAAAAAGTGGAATGGGAAGAAAAGGAAGGCATTGACATTTCTGTCTCGGGAGGAATTTTGGCTGAACCCCATTTAAACGAAGGTAAATCAAGGGTTTTTATCAGGGCTTTCTAAAGTAACACCTCCCTGGCATCCTTTCTCTCTTTTTTTTTTTGGAGTAGATAAAAATTGCAGGAGGGAGAAAAAGAAAACTAAAGGTGTGAAATTAATGTGTGGGGGTTTTTTGTAAATTACCATGTTTTGGGAATGATTTTTTTTTTTTTTTAATAGAGTAAACATTTCCTGATTGACTTTCCCCTCCCTCCTTTTTAATCTCCATAAACCTGCTGGCTCCACACAGCTGTATTCCTGAGGGCTTCAGTCCTGGGCTTTCCAGCAGGATGGAGACATGGGTGTCCTGAAAGGCAACAGGCAGGAAAAGGAGGCAGATTTGTGGTCACTGCCTGCAATGAATAAATCCTACAGAGAGACAAGGAGCCTTTGCATGGTCCTCTCAGCAAAACCCACCCAGCAGCTCAGGAACTGCAGCAAGAGCAGAGCAAGCCCCAAGCTCCAAAGCAGAGGCTCTCCACACAAAGATATCTCCAGAATTTCACTCTGGAAACACTGATATAGAATCACAGAATCACAGAATGATTTGGGTTGGAAGGGACCTTAAAGTCCATCCAGTTCCACCCCCTGCCATGGGCAGGGGCACCTTCCACTAGCCCAGGTTGTTCCAACCTGACCTTGGACACTTCCAGGGATGGGGCAGCCACAGCTTCTCTGGGCAACCTGTGCCAGGGCCTCCCCACCCTCCCAGGCAAGAAATCCTTCCTAATATCCAACCTAAACCTACTCTCTTTCCAATTAAAGACATTCCCCCTTGTCCTGTCCCTCCATCCCTTGTCCAAAGTCCCTCTCCAGCTCTCTTGGAGCCCCTTCAGGCCCTAGAAGGCCACAGTTAGATCACCCCAAAGCCTTCTCTTTTCCAGGCTGAACAATCCCAGCTCTCTCAGCCTTTCCTCATAGGGGAAGTGCTTCATCCCTCCTTTCCCTCCAGCTCAGAACAGGAGCAAAACACCCTCCTCCTCCTTCCATCCACAGCAATTACTCAGCACCTCAGACCCACGTGCCAGAGAACACTGACTGGGGGGACACTCTCTCCACTCATCACCTTTTCCAGAAAATATAATGTCAGTGTCATCACAATCCTCTTTACCAGCAGATTCAACTCCAAAGCCACCCCACCGAGAGAGGAGGACTTTGCTGTATCACTTGGAGGGGGTCACTGTGCATACAAATCAAATTCCTGCGTCTCCAATGTAAAGAGATCTCTTAGGACTGTAGGGTTAGGACTGAAGAGTCTAATAAGGGGAGAGAATTAAGCCTGCAATCACTTGGACTGATTTAAATTAGGGTTTTTTTCCTCTTGCTTTGATTAAAATAAGCCGATTTTCCTTTCCACCTGTGTTTCTTATGCAGGCAGAATTTCCATTAACTTCAGTTGAAGCTTTTTTTAACTTCTGGAAGCTAAAACTTCATGGCATCCCTTCATCCTGGTTGCCAGGGTTTTCCTTAGCACATTACCACTCTTGAGATATTAATTATAATATCTCCCTGCTTTATGTACCAGTCACCTCTGTTATTAAATGGACCTCCTGTGTGCCTTTCTTCTCCCTTATTAAAGAACACTGACCTTCATTATGCATTAGAGAATATAATGAATATTCATTATGGAATGGTGATGATATTGGGCTTACATTGTCTGCAGGAAGATTTAGGTCAGGCATAAAGGAAACCCTTATTGTGACAGGGACAGTGATGAACTGGAAGGGTTTGGGGCATGTGTCCCATCAGGGGTGGCTTTCAAGCACACAGCCAGATTTTAGGGATGCAGCAGGTAGAGGTGAGGCTGATCTGGGGCAAATAGGTGGGATCCTGGGCAGCCCTTGCACTTTTGCACACTTTCTATGGAAACAGGAGTATTGGAAACCTTCCAGTAAGTCCTCCCGGTGGCCATCCATTAAAAGGGACAGCACAGTGTTTAATAGCACAATTTTCAAGCTCTGGACTAATCATCCAGTGCTTAAATCAAAGAGAAGACAAAGTAACCTGGGCAGTCATCTCTGGCCATAGATTCATTCCCAGCCCTGTGTTAATGGCACTAAAGACAAGACCTGTCCCCACCACCATCCCCCTGATGTACCCTTTAATATCCATGAAATCCTCCAGCACCCACTCAGAGCTCAGCTCCTCCCTTTACACCCAGGTTAGAGTTGGGATAATGCCCAGCAATGGGATGGGAAGTCCCTGAGGAACATGGAGAAGGCTATGGGAGCCCTGGGGGCTCTGGCTGGAATGGCCAGTCTGCTTTCCTGACTCCCATAGGGATTCACAAGGCATTCACCCCCTCCTCTTGACTTACAGGAGGTATTCCTTTAAATTCCTTGGGTCTGGGCAATCCCAAGGGCAAATACAGGCTGAGTAGAGATTGGATTGAGAGTAGCCCTGAGGAGAAGGACTTGGGGCTGCTGATGGACATGAAGCTCAACAGGCTCCATCCATGTGCCCTGGGCTGATCCCCCAGCATGGGCAGCAGGGCAGGGGGGGATTCTGCCCCTCTGCCCCTGTCTCAGCTGAGACCCCCCTGCAGAGCTGCTCCAGCCCTGGGAACAACAGCACAAGGACGTGGAGCTGCTGCAGAGAGTCCAGAGGAGGCCCCAGAGCTGCTGCCAGGGCTGGAGCCCCTCTGCTCTGGAGCCAGGCTGGGAGAGCTGGGGGGGTTCCCCTGGAGAAGAGAAGGCTCCAGGGAGAGCTGAGAGCCCCTGGCAGGGCCTAAAGGGGCTCCAGGAGAGCTGGAGAGGGACTGGGGACAAGGGATGGAGGGACAGGACAAGGGGGAATGGCTTCCCAGTGCCAGAGGGTAGGGATAGATGGGATATTGGGAAGGAATTGTTCCCTGGGAGGGTGGGGAAGCCCTGGCACAGGCTGGGCAGAGAAGCTGTGGCTGCCCCTGGATCCCTGAAAGTGTCCAAGGTCTGGTTGGATGGGGCTTGGAGCAACCTGGGCTAGTGGAACCTGGGCATGTCTCTGCCCATGGCAGGGGGTTGGAACTGGATGATCTTTAATGTCCTTTCCAATCCAAACCATTCCATGATTCTGTGATTTGGCTGCTCATGGCAGATGAAATCCAGTGAATCTCATTTATGGGTTACTGGTTTTGCATCTCTCCCCAGGGTGTCTAGTTTAGCTACTTTAGGATCGGCAACCCCAAGCAAAGATCATTTCTGAGGATCTTGACCTCTGCTGGAGACAGATCCCTGCAGAAGGAGATCCCTGCAAAAGTGCTTTCCCGACTGCTTTTGTGGGATAGATGTCGCCTGGGTTCCCCTGCCCTTTCCTTTAGAACATCACAGAACATCCTGAACTGGAAGGGAACCACAAGGATCATGGGAGTCCAACACCTCAAGGGCTCCAGACCTTCATGATTCAGTGCACATGTAAAACACACTGAGGCAGCAAAAGACCCCTGATACCCCAGGCCATGTACCAGTTTTGTCCTCCTTCCACCTTCCTGGGGGATCCCAGCTGCCTTCCCCTGGCTGTTCCCACATCCCAGGGTGCTGTGTCAACCCCAACCACTTGTCCCTATAACCCCCTGTGGGTCTACAATTCATAGGCTTCCAGAGACTCTTGAAAATCTTCCCGACTTTTTTAACACTGATCCCTCAAGGAAGGCAGACAAGGCAATATTTTGGGGAAAAGGAGATAAAATAAATGATTTTTTTTCCCTCTGAAGCCTTTTGTGTGGCTTTTAAAATGACTCCTGGAAATCTGCTGTGTCAGTCATCAAAGAAAGCAAGGAACCAGATTACACGTGCCTGGAGTCTAATCCAGCCT
This sequence comes from Manacus candei, assembly GCF_025592945.1. Classification (NCBI taxonomy): domain Eukaryota; kingdom Metazoa; phylum Chordata; class Aves; order Passeriformes; family Pipridae; genus Manacus; species Manacus candei. The sequence continues at coordinate 13,685,467 of NW_026138096.1, read as the reverse complement.
GGCACTCTCACAATTCCATGTTCCCCCAGTTATCCACAGAGCAGGTACAGTTCTCTCTCCCACACTGCCCAACTAACACTAGGTGGGAGCACCACCACTTGTTGGAGAGAGAAGAAAATTCAGTGCAGACACAGAGCACAGGCACTAAATTCAGCACCAGCAAGGATGGTGCCTCCTCACCCTGCTGGACCCCTGCTAAGTGCTTTGATTTTAAGGATTTCTTTAATTTATTTTTAAATAAAGATACTCTGTCTTCTCCTGCTCTCCCCCCACTTCCTCCAGCAACGGGATCCATCTGGATTAGCTCCAGGGAGATGAAAGTAGCGTTGCTGCTCTCAGAGTTATCTGTGTTCTCCACACAGGCTGAGGAGAAAAGCAAATATTCCTCGTCTCTGGTGCAGCTCGTTCAGCTCTTGGCCTGATGTCAGTGTGGAGCTGCTGAACAGAGCAGTGTTATTTCAGAGACAGATAAGGAGACCGTGCATCCTGCATCCATCTCTGCTTGCACATGCAATTCCTTCTGCTCCATTTCATGGGCATTTGCAGAACTGCACAAAAATTTAGGCTGGAAGGTGCCTTGTCCAGCTGAGTGCTGAACACCTCCAAGGAAAGCAATGCCCCCACCTCTCTGGGTTTGTGGTCCTCACAGTGAAAACATTGTTCCTTGTAACTCATGATGGAATTCCCCTTCCTGCAGCTCATGCCTGTTGCCTCTTGTCCTTTTGTCACACACCTCTGAGAGGAATCAGACTGTCCCTTCTCTGTAACTTTAATTATGGGAATGAAAAGAGCCATTAGATCTTACTCAGCCTTCTCTACTCCAGGCCACACCAAGCCAGATCCCTCTGCCTCTCCTCTTACATCCCACCTGGAGAAAAGGAGGATCAAGAGGGACCTTCTGGCTCTGCAACTCCCTGGTAGGAGGGGGGAGCCGGGGGAAGTCGGGCTCTGCTCCCAGGGAACAGGAAACAAGAGGAAATGGCCTCAAGATGTGCCAGGGAAGGTTTAGATTGGAGATTAGGGGAAAATTCTTCACCAAAAAGGTGCTCAAGCCCTGGCACAGCTGCCCAGAGCAGTGGTGGAATCACCATCCCTGGAGGGATTTAAAAGCCGTGTGGATGTGGCACTGGGGGACATGGCTCAGTGGTGGCCTTGGCAGTGCTGGGGGAATGGGTGGACTGGATGACCTCAGAGGGCTTCTCCAACCTAAACAAACCTATGATTCTGTGCCACATGCTCCAGCCTCCTGATCACATTCATTAGGACATTCACATGGTGGAATGCACAAGGCAAGACCTCAACTGGTCAAGTTGCTCATATTCAGGACAGACAGACAGACACATGAAGTGCAGACAAGTCTGGCATTGCTAGGGCAGGGAGCAAAAGGGCCTGGGCTTGTCCAGCCTCACCAAAGAGGCCTGAGAGGGACATGAACTCAGGCAGATAAACAGCCCACTCCTGGGTTACACCAGTATTTCTACAGCTGTTGTTCCATGGACACCTCCTATGGTCATCAAAAGGTTTTCAGAAGCCAGGATTGATTCCTTGGCCCATTCCACCAAGTGCTCACGAGCACAGAAGGATGGCACAAGTGAAGGGGTGCTGAGAATGGTGGGGAAAAGCCTTAAGAATCACGGAATCACAGAATGGTTTGGGTTTGAAGGGACCTTAAAGATCATCTTATTTCCACCCCTGCCACTGGCAGGGACATCTTCCACTATTCCAGGTTGCTCCGAGCCCCATCCAACCTGGCCTTGGACACTTCCAGGGATGGGGCAGCCACAGATTTTCTGGGCAACCTGTTAGAGGAGGGAAGGCTTTGCCCCAGAGACAACCACCACAGTTTTTTGCCTCCAGCCAAGACACAATAAAAATGCTTTGTCCTGTGTTGCATCCAGAAGGAGAAATGCAGCCTGTGACTCAACCTGCACATGCTGGAATCAGGATGCGAAAGCGTGAGCAACATTCCCATTAAGTGGAGTCTGCAATCCAACCAAGCACACTGGATTTATGTAGCTTGGCAGGAAATGTGAATTTTTGCAGCTAAAAGCCTTACCTCAAGCAGCAATGGCATTCCAGCTGCAAGTCCCTTGGGCCAACCTGAGGGAGGTATTGCTGGGCTACAACTGCATCCCGAAAAGAAACCAAATTGCATTTTGGCATCCCTGGCTTTCTTTTCCCTTTGTGCCTGTGGTATGTGGAGAGAGGAGAACAGTTCTTGGTTAATTCGTGCTGGAAATCCCCATCACCCAGGTCCTGGTGGCTGTTCCTGTGCTGTCACCTGAGTCCCAGACTTGGAAGGACATTGATTTCAAAGGGAGCTGACGGCGCCGAGAACCAAATCGAGCTTTAATTAACTGGCGTCTAATGGAAACACGGGAAGGGACAGGTGAAATTAAAGCAGGGCTGCAGTGACAGACTTCTTCACTAATGACTTCTAAATTGGTTACAATTTACATTTTGAAAAGATATGGGAAACTCATTAAGGCTCCAGACAAACAGCTCCGTGGGCACCAGGGGAGAGGAGGGAGAGGCTCTGAGTGAAAGACACCCAGAACAGCAGCAACCTCTGAACATTTACCCCCACTGCTGGTCGTGTCCTCCCCAGGACTGACTTTGTGAAGAAAGACAGTATTTTTATCTCTGATTTTCATCTACAAAATGCCAGGCACAGAGGACTCACCTGTCGGTGCTGGGGCCACGCTCAGATGAGCCAAGTGGAGTTAGTCAAGGATGATTTCCCTGACTAGAATCCCAGGTCTAGAACCACAGAATCCCAAAATCATTTAGGTTGGAAAAGACCTTCATGATCATCGAGTCCACCCTGTGACCAATCCCCACCTTGTCACTCAGCTCAGAGCACTGAGTGCCACGTCCAGTTGTTTCTTGAACACCTCCAGGGATGGGGACTCCAACAGGTCTTTTCTAGGGATGTGCCCATTCCCAAGAAACACTGGTTAGGAGTCACCTGGAATAATTTGTAGCCAAAAGAGATGAAGAAAACACGCAGATGAACTGCTGGAAAATCATCCACTTGCACAGATGCAGTAACAGCCATGTGGTCTGAACCTCACGTGGTGAGGGCATTACCTTGGGACAGCCCCTGCCTGAAATTAGGAACATCCAAACCCACCACCTTGTGTGGCTTCACTGCTCACTAAAGAGCCTTTGAAAGGTTTTGGGTTTGTGGTCACAGAGACGAAAGGACTGAATTTCAGTCATAGGGATTTCCCTTCACCACTATTTTTGTCTTTAATCCCCTGTCAGCACAGAAGCCTCGACCTCCAAATATTTTTGAAGACCTGCTCAAGGAAATCCTTAGCCTGGTTGGGTTTATTTTAGATTTAGATCTTTACTGGCATTATTTGTTCCAAATCTTCCCCCAGCTTTTAAGGCGAAAGAGGCCTCTACCTGCTCAAGTCTCACTCCCTGCATCACTCACACATCCTGCCCCAGAAGAAGCTGTGGCAGAGTTGGATGAGACACTCAAACCTTGAGAGCAGAAGTGAGCTGCCATGAAACACAGCACAGTGGGAATCATCTCACACTGATTTCCAGCCTTCAAACCTGGAGCACTTCATTGCTCTCCAAAACTCCCTGAGAGGAGGTTGGAGCCAGGTGGGGGTCGGGCTCTTCTCCCAGTAACAAGTGACAGGATGAGACGAAACAGCCTCAAGTTGTACCAGAGGAAGTTTATATTGGATATTAGGGGAAAAAATCTTCATGGGAAGGGTTGTCAAGCCCTGGAACAGGCTGCCCAGGGTTTTCAGCAGTGACCTGGGAGTGTACAGGAGACAGAAACCCAGGGCTGTGGTTCTGCTCCCGAGGCAGAGCCCTGACAAACTGTTCCCTTTGCATAAAATCCTCAGTGACTCTGGAACAAGAAACCAACACAAGCAGGACCTCATTTTCCTCTGCCACATTTCCATCTTGTCTTCATGTATGTCTTAATTTTGCAGTTTTGTTTTCAAGAACTAGGGCTCTGCTTTGATTATGACCATCATTTGTATTTAAATTCCTCTTTTAAGGTAAATTTGAAAGTTATCTCAAGGAACAATAAACCATCTTATTTCCCTCATAACAAATGACCTGAGTCCAGCAAGAAGGAAGCAGCAAAATCTCAACAGACCAGGGCAAGTCTCACAAGCTTCTTCAGAGGCTTTGGGAGGAGCTGAGCTCCACTGAAGTCCTGGGTGGAGGTCACCCAACATTTGGGTTCCCATCTCGTTGCCCTGCAACTGTTAAATAAACCTGCAGCTCTTTGGCACCCTGAGTCAGACACTTCCCAGAGTCTGATCCTGCAATCCACCCAGTGCTTCCTGGAAGGTGCTTCCTGGAAGGTGCTTTGTCCCACTGGCACAAAGGAATAGATCCAGAAACACTCCCGTTCATTATCACACTTACAGAGTATTTGGAAGAATCCCAGAGGTCCATATCCAAGTGGGAGGGAGCTGGCAGGCAGCACTTGCATTATTTGTCCCTGTAAATACATTCTGTTACCTGAAGGTTCTCTCCATGCTGCAAATCCAGGCATGCCCAGGCACTGGGAAGTACATCCATGTGAGAAAATTGTTAGAAAGCTCCCCTGCCTAAACCTGGGTGCCAACCTGCACTCTCCAAATAATTCCAAATAATTCCTAGGCAGGGTTCAGTGCACAGACCAGTCCAGGAACAACTCCCAGCGGGGAGTTTGCATCCAGCCACCCTCTCCTGGAAGGCAAGGCAAGGCAAGTTTACAAGTGTGGAGGAGGGTGTTTTGTGCCAGTTGGCCACAGGGCCCAGGATACACTTAGTTCCTGGATGCACTTAGTTTATTAGCAGAGACGAAGCTGAATTGCCTCTGCTTGGAGCCTCATTACCGGACATCGATCCGTGAGGCCACCGTGCACTCCCTGAATCCAACCCTCTGGGATGCACTGCCAGCTGGATGAGTCCTCCTTCTGGGACAAAGGAGTGATGATCCCTCACACGAGTGGATACGCCTCCAGCCCCAGTGGGATGTAAATTCAAGGGGATTTTAAGTGTAGATGTGGCACCTGGGGACAGGGGTTAGTGGTGGCCTTGGCAGTGCTGGGGGAACAGTTGGACTCGGTAACCTTAGAGGGCTTTTTCAACCTTTATGATCCTGTGATTCTATAAGATTTCTATAAAATGAGGCATTTGAGAGGGTACTGTGCTATTTGACCTTTGGTCACAATAAAGAATAAATTGAAAAGACACCTGTTTTCCCCCAAATCTGCCTGCACCAGGATCAGGTGCTGCCCCCACACCGGGTGAGGAAATTGCAGAGGTCTGCACATGGATTACTGGGATTAAGGACTGACAATTACTAGGACAAGGGGGAACATTTTTAAAATAAAAGAGGGTAGATTTAGATTAGATATTAGAGAGAAATTCTTCCCTGTGAGGGTGGTGAGGCCCTGCCACAGATTGCCCAGAGAAGCTGTGGCTGTCCCTGGATCCCTGGAAATGTTCCAGGCCAGGTTGGATGGGGCTTGGAGCAACCTGAGCTAGTGGAAGGTGTCCCTGCCCATGGCAGGGGGGTGGAATGAGATGAGCTTTACGGTCCCTTCCAACCAAACCATTCCATGGTTTGATGGTCCCACCACAGTGCAGTATTTCTAAGGCTGAGTGGGACAAGTCACGCTCCAGCAGCCGTCACTCAGCTCAATCACCACCCACAGCTCCTCGCAGCCTTCACACACATTTTCCCAGTGTCCTGGTGCAAAGTCAGCCTCAAAAATCCTCTGAAATTCACAAACGGTTATTAAGGAAACCAGAGGGATTTTTTTCAGATCCAAATCAGGGAAAATACAAAAAGGTTTCTGAGAAATAAACCTCAAGGGATGTCAAATGTTTCTGAAGATCCAGCGTGGAACAAAACCGACCTGAGCATCCCATACTCTGTCGTTCCTCTGGAGTTTAAGCTGTTTCTGCACGGGACATTGGTGACACCTACAGGAAAAAACTCATCTGCTCCCTCTGCAGCCCAGAGAGCAGCAGGTGACATCCCACCATTGATATTATCTCCTCTTTAAAGGCAGCAGGGACCGTGCAGGCAAATAAAACACTCATCACCCACACGAGTGTGTGGTGGCTGCAGGGCAGGGCCATCAGCTGGAGGGTGACAAACAGGACCTGGGAACATCCAGCTTCTCCACATCTGCAAACTACAAATTACAGCAGAGCTAAACAAACTAGATAAAAAGTAGAATTTCTTTAATATTGCTTTTTTCTGGAGGCACCTCTCGAGGTTTTGAGCAGTTACAGGACTACAGATAATTCTTACAGGATATTTCCTCAGAAGTTCAGTGTGTTCTCTAATCAGGGTAAATTTTAAGGAAGTTAAATAGAAAGGATTTTGGAGACAGGGAGGCTCTTCTCCCAGGGAACAAGGGACAGGAGAGGCTACACCCTCAAGATGTGCCAGGGGAGATTGAGGTTGGATATTGGGAAAATTCGTTCATGGAAAGGGTTGTCCATCCCTGGCACAGCTGCCCAGGGCAGTGGTGGAGTCCCCATCCCTGGAGGGATTTAAAAGCCCTGTGGATGTGGCACTTGGGGACATGGGTCAGTGGTGGCCTTGGCAGTGCTGGGGAATGGTTGGACTTGATCTTAAGAGGACTTTTCCAACCTAAATGATTCTGTGATATCCAAACACAGCCCCTTCGCGAGCTACTCTGAAAAAAATTAATTCTACCCCAGCCCAAACCAGCACAGGAACTCTCATTAAAGAGCCACCATTTCTTAAACTTGTAGGCAAAGACACAGAAGAAAATCCAACATTTGTCACTCAGGTTTTATTTTTCCAAGCAATCCTGACCATTACACACAATATAAAATAACCATTGTCTGAGAAGTACCCTGGAAATAACCACCAGGAAAGTTCCAGTTCATAATTGATCTAATTGTGAACCGTTGATAATTGATCTAACTGTTCCACTCATGCCTCAGAAGGTACCAGAGGACACATCCTCTGTGACACAGAGTGAGTTTGGGACCCACCTAAGAGACAGAAACAGACTCCTGGAATAAAGGGGAGCTGCCTTTAGGCCTTGGGGTGTTGGTGGGTGAGAGGCTGGGACATGACCCAGCCCAGAAACCTCCTGGGCTGATCCCCCAGCGTGGGCAGCAGGGCAGGGGGGATTCTGCCCCTCTGCCCTGCTCAGGTGAGACCCCCCTGCAGAGCTGCTCCAGCCCTGGGAACAACAGCACAAGGACGTGGAGATGCTGCAGAGAGTCCAGAGGAGGCCCCGGAGCTGCTGCCAGGGCTGGAGCCCCTCTGCTCTGGAGCCAGGCTGGGAGAGCTGGGGGGGTTCCCCTGGAGAAGAGAAGGCTCCAGGGAGAGCTGAGAGCCCCTGCCAGGGCCTGAAGGGGCTCCAGGAGAGCTGGAGAGGGACTGGGGACAAGGCAGGGAGGGACAGCACACAGGGAATGGGTTCCCAGTGCCAGAGGGCAGGGTTAGATGGGATATTGGGAGGGAATTCTTGTCTTCGAGGGTGGGGAGGCTCTGGCACAGGTTGGGCAGAGAAGCTGTGGTTGCTCCTGGATCCCTGTAAGTGTCCAAGGCCAGGTTGGATGGGGCTTGGAAAAACCTAAGTAGAAAGTGTCCCTGCCCATGGCAGGGGGTGGAACTGGATGGTCTTTAATGTCCCTTCCAACCCAAACTATTCCATGATTCTATGACTGACTTCCAAAATAAGATTTGAAAGTATTATTATTAAAATAAAACATTGCAATAAAACATTCAGGCTGTAGATCAGTTCCTTTTTGAGAACTTCCCCCCATGTCCCTGGTTCTACTTTGCTAAAATTTAGCAAATCTCTCAATAAAAGCTGTTTTTCCTGTGACAGACAGATCCTAAGTCATCTTTAGCTCATGACACAAGCAGAGGCAGCTGTGGAGTCCCCAGCTATGACTAATTAGCTACAGCAATGCTCTAGATGTCCCATAGCCTCTAATTTGAATTTTCAACTTATTAAAACACTCCCCCACAAAGAGTGGTTCAAATGGCCACACTAAAGGCACTTCTGAAGCAAGAAAAGGTTTGATAACCCAGAACTTCACAACCACAAAGCAAGTGAAATGGGGTAAAACCCACAATCCTTCCCTCTTCACTCACAAGGATGGGGCAGAGCCTAAAAAATGGTTTCTTATCTAACAGTGACCATCCAAAGGGGGGAAGTTTGTTCTCCATCTCCAGCCCCAAGTTCCTGCATCTTTTTGTGCTGAGACTCGTCCTGATTTAAAAAAACAAATCCAGAAAGAAATAAGAAAAAAAAAAAGACTGAATTAGTTGCCTGCTCTGGCCTGTTGCTGCCAACACAAGGGAGAGGCAGGAGGCAAACCCTCCCTTTGGCTGGACACCAATGTTAGATCAGCCTGAAACACGACCCATCTATAGCCAAAGCCCTCCCACCTGTACTGGCTCTGCACACGTCAATGTAAACCTGATTCTTAAACAAATAACAAAATTATTTAGCTTGGAAATGAGCACTGAGATCAGCAAGTCCAACCTATGACTGAACAGCATCTTTTAAACTAGACCAGAGCACTGAGTGCCACGTCCAGTCCTTCCTTGGACACCTCTGGGGATGGGGATCCACCACCTCCCTGGGCAGCCCATTCCAAGGCCTGACCACCCTTTCCATGAGGAAATTCCTCCCGATGTCCCACCTGACCCTCTCCTGGCACAGCTTGAGGCCGTTCCCTCTCCTCCTGTCCCTTGTTCCCTGGGAGCAGAGCCCGACCCCCCTCCCCGGCTCCCCCCTCCTGTCAGGGAGTTGCAGAGCCAGAAGGTTCCCCCCTGAGCCTCCTTTTCTCCAGGCTGAGCCCCCCCCAGCTCCTCTGGGCAGCCTGGTTTCCTACACTTGTACCAAATTAAGCCAGATCACTACATCAGACAGCTGCCTTTAGGCCAGCTCATTCTCAGCCTCTCCAATTTTGTCACGGGCACATTTGCTTTGGTCCAGGCCAGCTCAGGACATCACTCCTGGCACGGCTCCGTCTTCATCCCATTCCCACATACAAGAGACCGAAAGACAGAAGACAGAGATCACTCAGAGGTGTAACTTAAGCTTCACCATTACCAGGGACACCCTGACAGCTCTGAGGGCTCGGTGCGGGGTGACGGCTGAGGATCTCCTCAGCCTCACCAGCCGCCCGCAGCCGCCGTTCCGGGCGGCCAGGCCCACGGACGGCGTGCTCAGGGGCGGCTTTGCCTAATAGTTTTTAATTCCCGCTCCATTTCCCGCTTTAACTCCTCCTTTAACTCCTCGTTCCCCTCCTTCCCTCAGCGCCCGCCTAAGGACCCCTCCAGCGGGCTGCCCGCGCCGCGCCTGTCAGCCTCCAGCGTGCCCGCCGCGCCCCGCCGCCGCAGGCACCCTGCGGGGCAGCCCGCGCCGCGGGGACCTTGCGGCGGGGAAGGGGCCGGGCTGTACCAAGGGTGCCGTGGGCGGAGCCGGGGCCGCGCCATGGACGCCGCGCTGCTCGCCGCCGCCGCCGTGTTGCTCGCCGTCCTCCTCTTCTTCGCCACCCGTCTCCGCGGGCAAGCCAGGGCAGGTGGGTCACGGCGCGGCGCGGACCGGACGGGCCGCTCCCCACGCCGCACCCCCCCCCGGGACCGTTCCGGTGGGCGCGGCCCTGCTCTCAACTGGGTCCGGCGCGGTGCCGCGGGAGCCGCCAGGGGGCGCCACGTCCCGGGGCCTCCCCCTGAGGGGGACCCGCCATGTTGGGGGGTTCTAGGGGGTCCCGGGGGGCTTGGGGGGTTCTGAGGTGTTTTGGGGCGTCCCAGGGGGGTGTCCTTGCGGTCCTGCTCTGCCTTCCACCCGCAGGAGCCCCAGGTGGCTCCAAGGCCTAGTGGTCCTGCTGCAGGGGGCTGGGGGTTCCCGGCCTGAGGCAGCCCCAGGGTGAGGGGCGTGGGTTGGAAGTGTGTGAGGGGCTCTGTGAGGGTTCTGTCAGGGCTCTGTTAGGGGTTCTGTCCAGGTTCTCGCTGCAGGGCTGGGAAGGTGCCCCCAAAGCTCCTCCTGCAAACGGGGAGGGAAATGGAGAATAGAACCTAGAGGGCCGTGATCAGCGTCCAGCTGGAGGCCTGTCACTTTTGGCGACCCCCAGGGTTCTGTCCTGGGCTCACTGTTGTTTAACTTGTCCATCAATGACTCGCATGAGGGTTCGTTGCCTCCCTAGCGAGTTCTCTGATGAGACAAAACTGGGGAATGGCCAATACCTCTGAGGGTTTTGTGGCCCTTCAGGGGGAACTCGACAGGCCGGAGGGATGGGCAGGGAGGAACCTTCTGAAATTCAGCGAGGGCAAATGCAGGTCCTGCACCCGGGGAGGAACAACCCCTATCACCAGCACAGGCTGGGGGTGACCTGCTGGGGAGCAGCTCTGGGAGAAGGACCTGGGGGACAACGAGCTGTTCCTGAGCCAGCAGTGTGTCCTTGTGCCAAGGAGGCCAATGGGATCATGGGGTGCATTGGGAAGAGCATTCCCAGCAGGTCAGGGAGGGGATCCTGCCCCTCTGCTCAGCCCTGTGAGGCTCATCTGCAGGGCTGGGTCCAGCTCTGGCTCCTCAGCACAGCAGGGACATGGAGCTCCTGGAGCGGGTCCAGAGGGGGCTGTGAGGGTCATGAAGGAACTGGAGCAGCTCTGGAAGCCGGAAAGGCTGGGGGAGCTGGGGCTGAGAGGGGACCTCCCCCATGTCTGTAGGGTCTGCAGGGAGGGGGCAGAGGATGGACCAGGCTCTGCTCAGGGGGGCCCAGCAATGGCACAAGAGGAACGGGCAGGAACTGATGCCCTGGAAGTTCCACCTGGACGTGAGGATTGTCCAGAGAGGGTGTGGAGTCTCCTCAGTGGAGATATCCCAGAACTGTGTGGACACAATCCTGTGCCATGTGCTCTGGGATGGCCCTGCTGGAGCAGGGAGGTGGGGCCAGATGGACCCACTGTGGGCCCTCCCAACCTGACCCACCCTGGGATTGTCCCCCCCAGGCTTCTCCTGCAACTGGGGAGGGAATGGGCTGTGAGGTAACAGGCAGGACTGCCCCCTTGGTGCTCCCTGGCAGCTCCTGGGTTAATGTTCCTGTCAGACAGGAAGGTGGGCAGGTCCCTTTCCCTCTTCTGCTCCTTTTGGCCACTCCACGTGTGTTTTGGGAGCTGGTGGATGATGAAGCACTTCCAGCCCTCCCTCAAACAGCCACTGTTCCACTGCTGACCAGTGTTAGATCACAGAATCCTTTAAGTTTCTGAAAGGAAAAGACCTTTAAAAGCCTCCAGTCCAACCATAAAAAACTCTGCCAGTTCCACTGTGATGGAAGGACCTTTTTTGGGTGGGAGTTGAGTGTTATGGGAAGAAGTCAGATGTGGCCACAGACTTATCAGGCTTGTGTTTCCACAGTGGGAGCAGGGAGGTTGTTTGGCTGCCAGGTCTCAAATTAAGATGTTTAGCCAGGACAAACACTGAATTCCAGTATCACCACAGGTTTTGCAGATATGGGGTGGTTTGGGGTTGGAGTTTGTGGTATTTTTCTTTTGGGGGAGTAGCTTTGATAATTTTTAATTAAGAGGAAAAAAAACCCCACACCTCCTGTATAAAAAGAGTTATTCAGTGCAAGACTGTTCTGGTAAAGACTCTGTGTTAAAAGTAGTTTTGGCTGATAGTAATAAAATGAAATAAATAAAAAAATAAATGAAATTAAAATTAAATTAATTAAATAATAATTAAGTTTTCCAACACATTTTCCCTCACACCTCTGCTTATACAGACCTGGTCTAAATCTTTCTCTTGGAAAGATTTGGAAACTGATGGAATTTCATCGTATTCCTGATGGCTTAGAGCTGAGCTTTTGGTAAAAGTGAGGGACATCATTTCCTGAGCTGGACTTAGATAAATCAGGGCCTGTGGGGCTTGGGAGGGTTGATTTTCTTTTTAAGCTTTTAGAGTCTTAAACTGAAACCCAAACATTCGTTTTAAATAGTGTGAATTATTAAAAAAAAAAAAAAACTTTAATACTGATTTTGAGCAACTTGGTTAAAGTTAGTTCACATTCAGGATAATTTAATTGTTTCAAAGCTTCTTTTTCAGAGTTAACTTTTTGACACTTCCACATTGGTCTTGCCTTTTTTAATTGTGGTTTTAAGGTAATTTCTACCTTAATATCCTGGTTTCTGTCATGATAAAATCCTTCACAGAATTTAATCTGGTGGGGATGACTTTGTGCACAACAGAAATTATTTTTTCAAACCTGCTGGGGCTGGGGGTTGTTTAATATCCGCCAAATTTAGTCTTAAGCAGGAATTTGCTTTCCTGTTCCTTTTTCTTACATGGAAAATGGAAGTAAATCTGCCAGGAAATCTACTTTGCCACATGGAAAGGACTTGGAAACCCGAGACATTTGACTTGGAAAAGTGGTGGGAGCTCTCACCTTTTCCTGTTCATGTCCAGGGATTGTGGCAGCAGCTTCACTTTATGTTCTCTCTTGGAAATTGCCTTTCTAAAATGTTCAGGGCTTGCCTTCTTTAGGGAGCTAAGGATCACAAGAGGTAAATCCTGTGCCTTTGTATTTGCTTTGAGAGGTCACTTGGAGCAGCAGAGTGTTCCCAGCAGGATCGTGCCTGGACTTGTTCTGCCGAGAACAGAAAAAAACCCAAGTAGCATTTCTGGCTTTTTTACATCCGTTTGTGATGAGCTGCAGGAGGACGAAGCCCCTCTGCAGGGAAGCCCAGCACACTTCCAGCTGGGGCATCTGGGGCCACTTCCTGGTTGGATTTCCCAGGTTTTGGATGAAGGCAGAAGGTTCAGGGTGGTGCCACCGTGGTGGGAAGTGCCACCAGGTTGTGAGGCAGCAGCAGGTGGAGCTCTGCCTGTGCCAGCTGCACTTGCTGATCTGATAGAGCTGAAGATAAGCTGCTGTGATAAGCAAGGGGTTGCTTCTCAAAAAAAATATTTATGCTCTGAGCCAGTGGAAGTTTGCAAAATTCTGTGAAGGGGCAGATTTCCACCCAGGGGGTGGAAATTCAGCTCCTAAAACGCCTGGACTCTGAAAGATTTCACTTTGCAGTGATGGGGCTGGTGCTTCATGCCCAGTTTAGGAAAGATTTCTGCTTTCAGGGCACAGTTCTGCTCACTCTCCCCGAGGAAGGGGACACAGCCAGTGCCACAGTTGCTGTGCACTGGCTGAAAAGTCAGATGAAATCATCTCTGCACTGTGCTGATGCTTCTTGAACACTGAGGCAGAGCTGCAGTGCCCAGCAAGGATGTGTTCCCTGGGCTTTGGAGGGCTGGGTCAGACACTGCAGAACACACAGCTGAAGATACACACTAAACACATGTCCGTTTTCCAGACATCTGTTGAAGCTTTGTTTGTATTGCCTGTTAATTTGAGGGGTTTATCTAATTAATTTAGCCTGGCCTGCTGTTCTGCAAAGCTTGGGGATCCCTTGTCTCACCTCTGTGGTGCTGGTCATTAATTCTCACTCAGATGGCTCTGTATCAAGTCTAATTAGTCCTTGTGTGACTAATCTCTGCATGATTTGGTTTATCCTGGGGTGCCACTTCTGAGGCCTGTGCAGCTCCAGGGGAGTGAAGAGATGTGTTCAGGGAAGTGCAGCTGCCAAACCCCGCCCTGTGCTGCAGGGGGAGGGGAAAAAACCCGTAGGGACTGACCCCAGAGAGAATTATTATCAAAGCAAAGTGATTTTTAAGTGTATCCTCTGTGTTCTGTGAAGCCTCCAGTGCCACCCCGTCACTGACACAGTTCAGAGGGAGACAGAGCACGGCTTGACTTTCTGGATGTCACAGCAAATGCTGTGTCTGGAGTCACATAGACAAACCTCTGACCCCTGAAGAACCAGGTTCAGGTGTGTTGCAGCAGAGTAAATGAGGATTTTCTTCTCCTGTGAAGGTTGGGAAGAATTGCAGTGACTGACATTCATGTTTTTGAAAGGACTGCCCAGCTGAATGCCTGGCAAAGAGAAGCTGTGGAATCCTAGAACCAAAAAGGTTGGAAGATACCTCTGAGATCATCGAGTCCAACCATTCCCCCAGCACTGCCAAGGCCACCACTGAGCCATGTCCCCAAGTCCACATCCACATGGCTTTGAAATCCCTCCAGGGGTGGGGACTCCACCACTGCCCTGGGCAGCTGTGCCAGGGCTGGGCAATCTTTTAAGTGATGAAATCTTCCCTCATATCCAACCTAAACTTCCCCTGGCACAACTCAAGGCCGTTCCCTCTCCTCCTGTCCCTTGTTCCCTGGGAGCAGAGCCCGACCCCCCCCGGGTCCCCCCTCCTGTCAGGGAGTTGCAGAGCCAGAAGGTCCCCCCTGAGCCTCCTTTTCTCCAGGCTGAGCCCCCCCAGCTCCCTCAGCTGCTCCTGCTGCTCAGCCCCTTCCCAGCTCCGTTCCCTTCCCTGCACACACTCCAACCCCTCCATGTCTCTGCCCCCAGGGCTGGAGGTGCCTCAGCAGTGCCAGCACAGGGTGACAGTCACTGCCCTGGGGCTGGGACACACCAGGGCTGGCACAGACCAGGGGCCATTGGACTTTTTGGCCACCTGGGCACCCCTGGGCTCATGTCCAACCACTCTGTGCTATTAAAAAAAAAACTGCAGTCAAGATAAATATTTTAGGAAGAGGGAAGAAGAAGGAAAGCTTTATTAAAACATATCTTTTTCCTACAAAATGACAATCCAGAGTGTCTGGGTGTCTTCTGTTGTTTGTGTGATTGTTTTGGAGATCTGACAAGTCCAGTTGCTGCCTTGTGTGTTTGACCACGATATGGGTCAGGTTTGGTGAGTTTTGCTTCAGCCTGAGCCCTGTTCACACTCGTCCCTTTGAGGAATTTCCAAGTGTCCTGTAGAGAATGAAACTGGGAAAAGAGGAGGGCTTGGCTCACACATTTCACTCTGTGAGGGCTAAGCTCCTCAGTCTGAAATAAATACATGGCTTATAAAAATAGATTCCTCTTTCACAAAATGCAAAACAGTCTCTGTTTCACAGGACAACAGGAACCAAAACCAGAATGAATGAGTATTTGCAATTAGTGAGAGACACACACTGACTTCTGCAGGTGAAGGGATGCTGAGGTTTGAATTGCAGTGTATCTCAAGACCTTAGTAAGGGAAATACTGCATTTGTGTAAAAGGTTTTTTGCAGAGTGTCTCTGGCATTTAGCAGTGACCAATAAGTGATCTGCTGCTCTGCCTTTGCAGGAAAATATTACCTGTAGCATCCAAAATGAGCATTGTCATGCTGTGAATAGGACTGGACAAGCCCTGAAGCAAATAATGGGATCTCTGGAGCCTGGACTTAGGGATTTACTACAGAGCAGGCTCAGGGCTGGCCAGATCCTGCCTCTGCTGAGCTTGGTGCTGCAGCTGTGCCCTTATCAGTCCCAAAGTCAGGTGCTCTGAAGGATGGAGATGCACTGAGGTGAGCTGCAGGCACACTTTTGATCCCAGGATAGTTGTTGTCATAATGAATCTCATTTTCTGATGGTAGATATGCAAATATTAATTTTTTTAGGAAGGCATTGTTTGGATGAGAGGATGCTGGAGACTTGGCAGAGCGTGGAAAGCATTTTGTGCTCCTGCTGGGACACAATATAATCCAGCAAAGCACAAAATAAATGTGTGCTGAGTTGAAGTAAATGACTAGTTCTGCAGATTTCCATGAGATCATTTGAATATTTGCCTGAATTAAGGTTTAATACTCTGCAGGATTGAGCAAGTAACAACATACACAAATATCAGTTTGGCTTATCAACGGAATATGCAAAGCAGGTATCAGGGATGATGTTTTACCATTATCTGATTGTTTTGGCCTGACTGCCGTAGTTAATGGCAACAGGAGGTCTCAAAAAAAAACCTGGTGGAGAGTTTTCTATGGAAAACCTCTGAAATGAGTCCTGAAACCGGTCAGTTCCTTCCTGCCAGCTGCTCCTGTCAGGATATTCCTCATTTGTCAGATCTTAATTAGTAACTACAGAGTACTCAGAGAGGAGCTGCAGTGACCTTTGGTGTCCTGCTGCCCCTACATGTGCTTGTGGGAGTTTAAATCCATGGGACAGAATGAAGTTACCCCGTAACTGTGTTTATTTCAGCTGTAATTTGTGATCCTTATTTGCTCATGGGGTTTTGTTTCGGGTTTAACAATTTACATATTCCACTCTCAAGGATTCCTGCTCTAAGGTTTCGATCAGATGAATCTACTGCTGAGTTACACAAGTACAAAATGAAAATAAAATTTAAAAGAAAATCAAAATACTTTAGAAAGGGGGGAAAAAGGGACTTCGGGGTCTTCGCTGTTGGTAACTCGGAATTGAAGGCAGAAGGGAAAAACGAATTAAATTATGAAATTAAGCAGGAATATTTTGGTTTTTTGCAGCTGATGAGGAGCACCAGCAGAATGTGGCAGCAGCAGCAGTGGCCAGGCCTCGTCCCCAGGTGGAGGAGAGGGGAGAGGGGATGCCCCGGCGCCGAAGGAACATGGGAAACCGGCTGATGGCCCAGAGGAGAGCCCAGCAGGCTGAGGAGTGGGGGGAAGGTAACTCTGGCTTCAGTTCATCTTCCAAACATCAAAGCAAACCTGATTGTTTCCAGCTTGACCGTAATCTGACTGCATTTATATCACTGAACATATAGGTAGAGTGTTTTACTGGATAACCTTAATCTAGACTGGCTTGCTTAATTTTTTTTAACTGAATTACAGAGTCTGAATTATGATATTTTCTTTAAAAATTGAAGAATTCTATTAGTAATAATTCTTTTTATACCCATAGGTAAATAATAAATTAGATGGCTACATTTTAATACATCTGGATGCTTAGGAAATATGATTGTCCCTGTCCCCACTTCATCAGTGGTCCCTAGATCCCACCCTTTAACTGCAGTGTCTGCCCCCTTCTGAGGTGAATCCTGGCTGCTTGTTGGTGCCAGCACTGCATCACAATGTATTCTTCACTTACTTCCTAAAAACTGCCTTTGGTATTTCCTGCTTAGCCGTGCAGGTTCAATGTGGGAAAACAGAATCCATACCTTGCATTTACTGCCTTGCTGCAGTAAAATACTGTTTTCTTGCAAATTGGTGGGAAGCATTAATTTCCCAATGTAATCCCTGCAAAAATCTGAAGTTCTCTTTCCAAAGAGCCCATGCAGGTGGTGGTCAGGACCAAGCTGATTCCCTGGAGATCACCCCAGACTGCTGCATTTTTCCAGCAGGTTGTTGCCATGAGTTGTGTAAAACCTATGCTGGATTTACAGTTCATAGCTGCATGTCTGTGGTGTGGTCGTGGACAAAAATAGGGTGATAAATAACATCTTTCTGCACCCTGTAGGCATCACCTCCTTTTCTGCTGAAACTTCACACATTATTATCTTTATTGCTACAGAGATGATCTCACCATGATTCACCTCACTGGATTCTTTCCACTTTCAGACTGTGGGTGAAGTGTTCAGGGTTCTGCTCAAATGGGGTTTGCTTCACTTGGGTTTGCAGTGGAGGTCAGGGTGCCTTTTTGGTGTGCAGTAGGTTCAAGCAGTGAGCACACACCTGTGTGATGCCTTGATTAGGGGCTGTTTGCACTTTGTTCAGCCTTTCTTGCCCTGCAGTTTGTAGAAAGCTTCTTGCTCTCACATTGACAGGTAAACGTGCTCTTCAAGCTAATTATGTTCAGCAGCTTCACAGATGGAGAATGGACAGGCCTGAACTTTTCAACTTTGGTTATTTCTTCTCATATGAAAACACCCTGGAAAGAAAATGGAGTCTAAAAATATTTAGTTTTCAACTCCAGACATCAAAAGTCTGAATGCTGAAGGCCGACAGTGAAGCTGTCAAAGCAAACGGCTCATCTTATCTTAGTCACTTTAGCAATAGAAGAATCTGTGTCATTGGGCTTTATAAATAATTCTTTTGCAGCCTTCTGTACATCAGATGCGAGCACTGCCTCTCTTGCATGAAGTTTCCTTTGAAATGACATCCCTCTTTTATTTGTTTTCTCTAATTTCTTTTCCAAATTAAAACAGCTTCTTGCTCCGTGCTTCTGTTTTGTGCTTCTGTGTGTGGTTTTATCTGTATCTTTGGGATGGTTTTTCCAAGTGCCTGAGCACAGGTGCACAACAGGAACACCAAAGCCTTTGGAGACTGAGCACAGACTTGAGCAGTGTGGCTGTGGAGAGAAGCCTCTGCCCTTGGTTCCCCAGCATTGAGGTGTTGCTATTATTACTTAAAATTAACCCTTCCTTTGTCTTTGACTGTCTGTGCTGCAAATCTTTTAGCCTGGCCCTGAGCTACCTGCAGTAGTGGGGAGTTTGGTATTTTTTTCCCCTTGGAAAATGATGTATTACATGTTTTAAAGCCCACTCTGTGGACACATGACCTAGGCCTGGAATCCCTCTTGGATTTGTCCCCTCAGTGCATTTTCTCCGTGTCAGTCCAATGTAAAGCAGTTTGGGCAGATTACTGCCTCCATTTCAGCCTGTTGAAGCAGCAAGTTCTCCCCACAGCAGAGTTTTATGTCACAGGAGTAGTTGACTCACACGGAGAGAGAGCCCAGAGTAGAGAGAGTGGTGTGTGATGCCAGGCAGTGCAGCACCAGCTGGGGCACCCAGGGCTGAAGAGCAAAGTTGTTTGGCAATTTAGACAGAAATGCCAAAACCAAACCAGTCTGGCTTCTTCAGTTTTGCCTTGTAAAAGCTCATGTTGCTTTAGGAGGCTTCTGATCATCTGCCACTGGAGTGGGTTTCTTTTTTCCTCGTTGAATTCTTTGAGATGTTTCACTAGGAAGTTTCTGTTCTGTGTGTGGAATGTGTTGAGCTTTGGGGCAGAGCTGCCTGATCCTCCTCTGTGTCACTCCAGCTTCTGCCCAGACGTGATTTCTTCACCAACCCTACAAGATACCCAGGACTGCCCCTCGGGGAGGGTGTGAGGAGGCCCTGGCTGGGTCTGTGTTCTGCCTGTTGGGAGCCAGCTGTGCTGGGGAAACGGCCTCAAAGCAGCACTTGCAGACTTTGGAATTGTGGTTACCCACGAGGGTTTTCTGTTTTCCATCCAACAATCAGATTTCAATTCCAGAATGAGAAAGGAGCTTCAAGGGTAAAGTGGTAGCCCATGGTTTCTGCTGCCTGTGCTGAGTTGTTGTTTTTGTGCCAGGACTCAAATCTTTAACAGACTAATGGGGGAGAAGAAAAAAAACCCCAAACCCTCTAGGGAACCAGAGTCAGAATCTCGAAAACTTTTAATTGTTCCTTCTGTAGCTGAAATCTGATTTACTTGCAAGTCTGCGTAAGGAGTCATTTAATACAGAAAAGGATAGTCAATGAGTATTTTGAATATTCAAATCTACACTGTCAGTGGAACTAAACCAGGCTGTAATCCTTCCTTTACCTCAGTGGGGTGGGGTGAGACCCCTGAATTACTTGGAGATTCTCACAGACCGAAAATAAAGGGTGAAGCCCTAAATGCCTCGACTTTCCCACCCGAATGACACCACAGGGTGGTGGGTTCCCTGTTCACGGGTTCTGTGTGGGCTGTGCTGTGGGACAGGCCCCCAGCTGGGTGCCCACACTGCCCCGGTGTGCTGAGCAATGCTTTTCAGTGGTTAGCTGAGTTCTCAAAGGAGCTCTCAGTTAGAAAACCAACAACTATTAATACCTTCTGATGGCCAGAGATTGCTGGGGAGACAGTTTTCCCGGGTGACAAAGTGATTCTCAAAATGACTGAGACCCCTGAGCGTGTTCCACCAGCGTGACTTCCAGGCTGGCTTTAGAAAAATGGCTTTGATTGCCTTAAATTGGCCAATTTAATTCCAGCCATAACATTCCTGCCTTTCCTGCAGCCCTGTTAAAGTCGGTGTGCTCTGTAGGAGGGTGCCTACTCCTTTCCCTGTGGAAAAGGAGTCTGGAAGGAGAGTTGTGTATTCATGTGGTCGGGTTGATATCCCAGCTCGCAGACTTAATTAGCTCTGGTGTATCTTAATTTAAATTGAACCCAGACAGAGGTGGCTTTGTGGGCAAGTTACAGCCAAGATGAAAACAAACCCTCTGCAAGGTATAAATGGGTGAGGATTTCAGGCATTAATCATTTAGGGCAGGAGTGGCCAAGCTGAGCAAGGGGAAAGGGGATAAACTGGAGTTGGGTTGAGTGTTCTTTGGAGCATGGGGTAGTGTGGATAAATAGCATTAGCCATTTTCCAGTTTCAAATCCCATTTATTTACTGATTGAGGAGGGTGTTCTTAGCTCTTGTTTGTGCCTGGCTGATGCTCTGAGTGCATCCACTTGGACTCTGATCACCTCTGGGTGAACATAAAGGTGTTTTATTGAAACTTTTCTCTTGGTTGCTGGTCGTGTGCAGAAAAACTCCAGGTCTCCAGTTGAGCTTGTCCCACTGCAAAGAGCTCAGAGGTGAAGAAGGTACTTTGACACTGTGGTTTTTTGTGTCTTGGAGCAGAAAGTGACCCAGCCACTTGATGTTCCCATAAAAAATTTCCTGTCAAGTGACAAGAAACTTGTGAGGATGAACAAATAATGGCAGGAATGGTGTGGGGTCATTTTGACCCCGCTGTGGTAAAATTAATGAGGCTGAGGATCTGAGGCAAATGTGTGTTAGCTTGGAGAGCTGCTGGACATTATTTCTGACTTTGTGCAAACATGTGAGGAGAAAACCTGCCTGCCTGGTTGTTTGGGTAGTTGGGGAGTAGGACACAGGTTTTGCAGCCCAGGTTTTCTGTCCCCTGAAAGGGTGTCTTGAACCAGCACTTGCTGCTGTTGGTGTGAGATGGTGGCATTTTTGTTGACTGAAAATGGTGAGCGTAATTACCTCGATCATGGCAAGGTGACAAAGAAAACAGACTTCTCTAAGGAATTACAGCCATCTCCAAGTGTCCAGCAGAACAAAGACCACTGGGCAGCCCCCTGGGCGTGGTGGGAGTGTGGGAGCTCCATGAAGAAATGAGGCAGAAGGGAAGGATGTGCCAGGAGAGCCTAAACAGCCCAGTACATTTCCAGGGAGGATTTCAAGGGTTTAATTTTGAAAGATACTCACTTCCACACCTCAGGAATGACCTCTCTGACTTGTTGCAAAAAGTCTTGCCAAAAAATGGGACTTTGTGTGGGCTGTTATGGTTTGGTTTGGTTTTTTTTAACAAACAGAAAGTAAGGACTGCATCAAAGAAATAATCTGGTTTTGTCAGGTTACTTTTATTATTTGTTCCAAACTGGTACAGGCTATGGGCTCTCTACTTTTGGCAGCTTGTAAATAAAACATGATAAAGAAAAGTTGAAGTCCAACATAAATGAAATCATGAGTTCCTCTCTTCTTTTGCATGGCAAGACTTGGAGATCAGAATTATTCTTTTTAACTGTAAGTCACTACTGAGAAAGAAAAACACGAAACAAAAAAGGTTTTTAAAGCTTTTAAAATTATAATTGGGCATGTTAAAATGCCCATTATTGCTTTTTGTAGCATCTAAGTTCAGCGTTCAAATCTTGCAGCTAAGAAAAATCTTGTGTGAGTGTTTTCTGCTAGTTTGGGGGAAAAATAATTTAAAAGATAATTTTTGATCCCCATTCCGTGATGGATATTGTGCATGAATCTGAGAAGGATGTGTTTGTGCTGAAATTTCTTAAAATAAGAAGTACTTTTTCTGAGTGCTGAAAGATCTGGAAAATGTGTAAATTTAGAAGCAGTGATGTTGGTCCCACACGGTTCTGGTGAAATGGAGCTGCATTAATTGCGGTGGTTGAAATCATTTTAATGCTTAATCAGTAGGAAAACCTTTCTAGTACAGTTAAACTTTGACTAATATCCCAACTAGTGAATCAAAAGTCAATTTTGACTTGCTGCTACTCATACAGTGACTTTGGTGTTATCGAAGTGCCCACAGTGTGTCTGTCCTGGAGCCAGTTCGAGCACAGACTGTGGAAGGGGGAGGGAGGTGTGTGGTTTCTCACTTCTGCCAGATGACTTTATTTGAGAGTAAACTTCATCGTTTGAGTTCTGCTCTAAAGGTCTGATGTCCTCTGTTTGTGCTGCACTTTTTCTGTCCCAAGCGTTGACCGATTTGGTGGCTTCAGATTAATTAACCAATGTCTTGTTCTGTTTCTAAACGGGAGATACACCAAATTAAATTAAGAAATTTAAAAAATATAAAAATTATGACTAGTTATTAGGCTATTATTAGTCCCACCACAGGGCTGTGTTACTCAGGAGTGCCCACACCTTTCCATATGTTGGTCCAATTCCCTTCAGTGGCTGGTGTCACACATCTCTTTGATGTTAATAACATGCTGTTAATAACATCATCTGCTTTCAAGATGAGCTCCTTGTTTTGACTGGCATCTTTCCCCCTCTTTTCTCTACTCCTTTATTTAGGTGCTGCATAAATAGTAAATAAAGCAGCTGGCTCTGCCCTAAGGACTTTTTGTGAGTTCTTTTTCGCAGATGGGAATCCATTTGCTTCACTTCCAGAACTTAATGTAAGTTCTGGACCCTTTGACATGGATGACATGGACAACTAGACCACGTTGGATGGGGCTTGGAACAGCCTGATCTAGTGGAAGGTGTTCCTGCCCAAGGGAGAGGGGAATGAGATAATCTTTAAAGTCCCTTCCAACTCAAACCGTTCTGTAATTCTGTGATAACTAAAATACGTGCTGGTTGTTTCTTTTGGAGTTTCTTGCATGTTTTGTACACAGTAGCTGGTAAATTCCTGTCATGATTGAAAACATCAGCACTCTAGTTGATGGTATTAGGAAGCATTTTTGAAAAGTAATCTGTAAATTTCAAGAGATTCAGCCTTTGGGACTTTTAAATTTTCCTGTTGTGCTGCCTCTCAGTATGTTCAAAATATTAAGGGAAAGCAAAGATTCCCTGAAGCTGCCTCTCGGCTTGGCCAGGTGAGCAAAACCATGTTTGTGTAAAGCAGAACATGTCAAGTGGTGTGAAAACATCACTGTGAGTCAGATTGTTTCTGTTTTCTGCCCCTTGGTGCTGGAAAATGGTGGGAATGCTTTGCAAGCTCTGGAAATCATGGAATGGTTTGGGTTGAAAGGGAGATGAAGGATCACCTCATTCCACCCCCCTGCCATGGGCAGGGACATCTTCCACTAGCCCAGGTTGCTCCAAGCCTTGTCCAGCCTGGCCTCAGACACTTCCAGGGATCCAGGGGCAGCCACAGCTTCTCTGGGCAACCTGGGCCAGGGCCCCACCACCCTCACAGGGAGGAATTCCTTCTCAGTATCCCATCTATCCCTGCCCTCTGGCTTTTTTAATGATGTCTGATGCCTGTGTTTCCCAGCTGAGTGCATACCCAGGCTGCCCAACTGTGGTGCTTTGGGTGATGCTAAACTGCTTTCACACACAATTAACATGTTGCATCACACCTGAGGCTCAGGAGCAGGTGGAATGCACGTTCCTATGGAACTGACCCCCCCATGGAGTCTCCTGTTGTCACAGCTCTGAGTGTGTGAAAAGTGATTGTTAAAAGCTGCTGCTTTATTTAAAATTAAATCAAGAAATCTTGCTGGCTGCGTGCAGCAACCTCTGTGCTTTCGGTGGAGATGCTCTGCTGTAATAACAAATTGATTCAGCAAATACTTTTACCCCGTGTTTATGTTCCTGTCAGCACGCTCAGGTTTATTTAGAAGACATTAATTGCACCCAGGTTTAGTGCAGTGTTGGCCTTTCAAGCTCTGCTGAATCACAGGCTGTGTCTGCACCACCCGTGGTACTTCAGGGATCGCATCAGATGCTTCAAACAGGAGGAAAGCAAATGCTCCTGAACAAAGGCATGTTTGATCCAGGACTGGAATAAGGCTTTAAAAGCCTTGCTTAGGTTTCTGCCTAATGTCTGGCTCAGGTAATCTTAATATAGATGAAATCTGAGAAGCCCTCAGAGCCTCGGGTGGAACAGTGTCAAAGACAGTGTTTTATGCTTGTGGTGTTTGCCAGAAATAATTTTCTAAGCAATAATACCAGTACTGAGCTGTTCATTTTGGAGTAATAACTGCTAATGCTGGGTTGCTCACCCATTGTGTTTGGAACTCCCCTTGACTCCCTATTTGAAATATAAATAAAGTTATTTTAAGCTTCAGCAGAACTGCAGAAGCAACTGTGTCAAGTCTGAGTATCCCCCGTTGCTTTGTGTGGTGTAGGAAGGGGGAACCCTTTTGATCACCTCAGTAATGAGGCACCAGTAATTCTCTGAAGCCCAGTTCAGCAACCAGGCTCATATTAATCCCATCTCCTGAAAACAGCTCAGTTATTTGAGAGCCACCTACACAGCCCTCAGTTACATTTGGTTCTCATGATGTGTCTCTGTGGCTTAACCATAGTCCTGTCCTGTGTCTTGGAATCAGTAAAACAAGAGTGTTTCAAACCTAATTCTGCATGTAAAAGAAGAGGGAGTCTCATTCATCCATGTGCCC
Organism: Manacus candei; assembly: GCF_025592945.1. Classification (NCBI taxonomy): domain Eukaryota; kingdom Metazoa; phylum Chordata; class Aves; order Passeriformes; family Pipridae; genus Manacus; species Manacus candei. The sequence goes on along the minus strand of NW_026138096.1, from coordinate 13,661,047 downwards.
CTTTTACAGCAGCTTTTGGGGTTCCCAAAAAAGGGGACCAGGGAGCTCCCTACAGAAAACATCCTGGCACCAGCCCTGCCAAATCTCTTCCAGTCTGGATCTGAAGTCAGCATCAAGCATACCAGCACTGTGGGTGCTCAAAAGATCAATTATGTTACCCAAAAAGGGAGCCACGTGTGAAGATCTTCCATTTTGATCCTGCCATCTGATTCAGGCACGTGAATCTCCATGTCTTGTGTGGTGTTCCATGGGGTGAGCTGAAGATTTCTCTTGGAATATTGAGGTCAGTCCACAGTGCTTATGTGGTGGGATCAAGGACTACTCTAGACCAGGAAATGAGGTGGCCAGATGTTCCTGAGCTTCCTGAGGAAGTGGCAGCCTTTAAAACTCTTCTTCCTTAGCCCCTGAGAGAGCAGAAATAATCATTTGCACACCCTTTGAGCAAGACTCTACCATATTTCACAGTGGCAGAAATCAACCTCTCTAAACAACCAAGCAACCAATAAAACAGGCAACTACTTAATGTGTCATTTTCTTGCAGTCAGGTTTACATTTCAGTGACTTTTTTCCCCTCTTCCCTTAAAGGTTAGTTTTATCCAGCCAGAACCAGTGGATGAGTGGTGTGCCTCTGAATCCCACTTTTTCAATGGATGTCTGTAGTGCAAAGCCTAAAAGTGACTGGGAAGAAAGTCAGTCGTTCAGCAGATACATAATGACACCATTAGCACAATTTATGTGTAAGAGAAAATACCTCTTTTAGTTGTGGAAAGCAGGAAACGCTCGTGAAAAGCCTTCCTTCAAAAGATCAAGGGAATTTTTACTTCTACCTTCACTTACTGTGTGTTTGCCTTGTTACTTCTGCTCTGTGGCTTTGGCAGTCTTGTATGATTTTTATTTTTTTTTTGCCTTTTTTTCCATCCAATAGGTCCTGCCTGAACTGTGTGTGTGTGTGTGTGTGTGTGTGTGTCTCCTTTTCCTCTGCTGCTGCTTTCCCGGGAAATTTCTCAAAGGGAGGTTTTTTTACAGGCAGTTTACAATTTGTCATTTGTGCAATGTTGCAGAGGAAGAGGATGCTGAGGAGGCGCCAGAATTTCAGGTGTCTGGGAAAATTGGAGCAAAGAAGCAGAGAAAATTAGAGGAGAAACAAGCCAGGAAAGCACAGAGAGAGGTGAGTGTTTCCTGCCACGTATCAAGCCCCGAGCAGAGCCTGAACAGCTCAGCAAAGAACTGGGGGTGAGAGACACCTCAGAAAGGCAAAACCAGTGGCATCACTACAAACATTGCTGATTTATTTTAAAACTGTAAATTCAGCTTTTTCTATCATGTCCCAAGAGGGAAAACGGAGTCTCGTTTTCTTTCCATTCAGTTCTCTGGCATTTTTGTGGGGAGGAAAGGAGTTAAAATTTCAATGCTCTTTATTAGATGTTTCCACTGGCTTGTGCCTTAATGTCAGTACTGTCTGCCCTTAAAAATACCCCCAAACCCACACGGTGTTGTTGTGACACTGTGACAAAACCGTGGGCAGTTGTGAGTGGTGTTTCATGTGCTCTCATAGTGCAAAAACTTGGTTTGGCTTTACCTGTGTTTACAGAATATTCTGAGTCAGAAAGGATCCATGAGGATCATCCATTTATTGTTTTTATGGACTGGGAACAATGAAAAGCATTTTGCTGTTAATTCCAGGGAAGCAGCAGGCTCTTTGCAGCTTTCTGAAGTGTGCTTGTGGAAGGCAGCAGGTTGGGCACTAATTCCTTTGAGTTATATTTTTTGCAGACTCTGTATGAACATTTTTAATGTGTGGAGAGTCCAAACAAAGCTTCTGAAATCCCATCTTGGGGATTTTAGTGTCCCCTGAGGTTTAAATCCAGTGTCTGCTTTACAGTGTAGTGGTACATGTCCTGTAGATGGGGCAATTGGTAATAAACTTAATTACTATGTTCTATATAAACTTCCATTGTGAACCTTTTCTCACTCACTCAGTGCTTTCATCACTGTGTTGTTACTTTCCATATTCATTCTATTTAACTGGCCTCTTTTTTGTGGAAAATCTGAGCAAAGTTGAGTGAAATTAGATGAGCATCAGTTGGTGGAGTGAGGAATCTTTTATTTCATTTTAAAACATGCTGATTTTTATTTTCCCATGCAGACAGATAAATTCCTTGGTTGGGGCTTTTTCTCTGAAACATTCAAAGCCACTGATCCTCCATTTGAATGTTTTCTGCTTGTTCTCTTAATATATTTTCAAATTCAAGTGTACTGAAGACACTGAAGAAAAACAATCTATAAAAAACACACTAAATGCCCTTTTTATTTTCCCCCATTTCTCAACAATCTCTTTGGCTTAAAAACAAAAACAAAAGTATTTTAAGAGACCAGCACAAATTTTCTTTAAGAGATTTTGCCCAGGTTAATGATGAATTTGAATGCACTTGGTTTTACAGAGTTTATATTCCCAATCCTTTGTTTTCCTCTCCTTTTAGGGTCCATTCTAACTAAACTTTAAGTGAGGAGAAGTGGAATGCCATGACACAATATGGCTTAATATTACTGCAGTAATAAACTTAAAGGGGTAATTCTAAAGGGGAGGGGAAGTTAAATGGTTTTGCCTTTTTATTTTTATTATTATTATTTTTAATGTTTCTTTCTGAGCATTTAGGATTTAGGAAGAGAGTAAGAAACCCCCTCATGCTATCACAGTATGAAATTAAAAAATGTACACTCAGGAAGAGTAAGGCTTGGTTTGCATGTTTGTTTTTTTTTAGGCTGAGGAAGCAGAGAGAGAAGAAAGGAGAAGACTTGAGTCCAAAAGAGAGGAGGAAAGGCGGAAAGAAGAGGAGAGGATACGGCTGGAGGAGGAACGACAGGTGGGGTTAGTTGTGTTTCTCCATGGAAATACTGGACCAGGTTTGTCTTTGGAATTGCTCTGTGTAAGGTCTGTGATGAGGGAACTCTGTGTGTCCTGCTCAAACCATGTCCAGGCAGAGCTGCTTGTTCAGGACTTTGACCAGAAGAGCTCCGAGTGTCTCCCGAGGACGGAGATTTCCCAACTTCCCTGGGCCCCTGTTCCCTTTGAGCTGCCAGCTGTGACCAGCAGGGCAGAAAGGGAAAGGCATCAACAACTGACTTTGCAACTTTTGTTGTGTAAAATCATATAATTTTATTCCAATTATCCATATTTTACACGTGGCTCCCAGTGAAAGGTTTCTAAACTGCGCGTGTGACGGTGTGTGGCAGCAGCAGTGACCCAGAAAAACAGGTGCTGCTCAGCTGAAATGCTTTTGTTGAATAATTTTCACTAGTGAGGGAGGAAAACTTAGTTCAGAGCTGCTTTGTGTACTTGGGCCATCAGTGCTGCTGGCTGAGAACTTCATGCTCTGGTGCTGCTGCAAGTTGTGGTGGCTTTTTGCTGCTGGAGGTCAGGACCAAGGCACTCTGCACAGCCCTGTGCTGAACAATTGCTGTCCCAGGGGAGCACAGCCCCCAGCTCTCACTGGGGAAATTTTTGGGATACTTATGTGCATGGAAATGTGTGTCTCTGGTCTGTAGATTTATTTTAATTTGTTCTGAGTGCAGGTTGTGTAAGGGGAGTGCGTCGCTGATAACGTTTTAAGAAAGGAAAAGACAATTTTCCCTTTCCTCTGTTGGAGGCATGAAGGCAGGAAAAAGCAATGTTTTAAAGAAATAATGTACATGTTCCACATGCAGATTGTATCCATGAGATCTTTATGTGAATATCCATTTACCTCTGGGGTTATTCCCCCACAAATCTTTCCTCTTCTGAACTCTCTTATTTCCTTTTCATCAGTACAAGTCTCCTGAATTTCAGAAATTGAAGTGGAGGAGGAGAATGTCTGTTCTAAACATCAGGTTATGTAGCATAGCCCAAGACTTTGACTTGTACAGCAGCTTGAACAAACTTCCAGGAGATCAGTAATTCCACAGCTCCCCTTCCAGAGAGATGAACGAATTCAGAAATACCTGGTGGGGTCAAAGAGTGAACTCTGAGGTTGAACAGCTGATTTTGGCCACTCCAAAGGTGTGTTGGAACAGACCTGCTTTCCTCTGGATCCATGGCTGCCTCTTTTTCCCTGTCCACACACTCCAGCAGCACCAGCTCCTGCCTTCTGGGCTCTGCAGCCACTCTGCTTTTCTCCCAAGTATTTCCAGTTTGTCCCCCTCATAATTCCAGCTTGGAAAGAGGCAAGATGAGCTCTGGCTGCCTCTAAAGCCCATCTCTGGGGGCTTGGCATAATGGAGAATTCAGATGACAAGTTTTCCCTCCAGTGATTCCTTTACATGTTTTGTTTCTACTCAGTTCCCTGATTTATTGATTTATTTATTTTAATATTTTTGTACGGTTCTGAGAATTTAATGTCCTCAAAACCCTGGAGAGTGAGTTGGGATGACTCCAGTACTTTGGGGGAATTAGAAGGATGCACTGGCTGGACACTGACATTGTGTAAGTGTCACTTCCAGTGGCACTTGGAACTTCCAGGTCCTTCCAGGGGGGGCAGGAGAGTTCCAAAAAAACCAAATTGAAGCTGAGCTTGGCCAACCTGCTCAAAGGAAGCTGTAGCACAGGACAGGGATGTTATCCTGGGATTGCCTGTGGGTTTGACCTGGGGTTTACCTGGATAGTCAGGATCAGTCAGCCATGGTTGAAAAGTTGAGTAGAAAGTAAGGGTGAAATTCTAACCAGAGATCTCTTCACACAGAGAGTGCTTATTAACATTTTTTTTTAATTGTTTCTATTCAGTTTAGGGCTGCATAATTTATTTTGTTTGAATGAGGAAAGTCTTATTATTTTTAGTTTAGTTTTCAGTATTCCTAGTAAAGACTGCACTAAAGCACTTCCACCTCTGTTTTGCAAGGCTCAGTGAAAAAGAGGAATATAAACCTGTGGTGGTGGTGATTTTTTTGGGGCTCTGATTTTTTTTATTGGTTTTGGTTTTTAAATTTTGTGCACAACAATTCAAGGGAGTACTTACTAGAATTGGGAGGACTGCCCAAATGCCAGGATCCAGCTTGTTGTTCACTTTAGCCAATGCCTTCCTCAGATACTTAAATTCTGTCTTTTTAAGCCATTTTAGTTTGCTTTGATTGCTTATTTTTCCCAGTGTTTATCAGGAGAGCAAAGCCAACCCACCAGGCTACATCAGCAACATTATTCTGCCTCTCAGAGGAAAATCCTTTCAATATTTTATTTCTTTCCTTGTGTCTAAATTGATAATCCAGGAACTGCTGAACATTTTGAGGGTGTGTCAAAGTAAATGTATCTGACAATATTTAAGGTCCATCCTCAACTGTTTTCTAGTAATTTTAAGTCTGTTTTTATCCAAGTCTTGAAGAGGAAACAGAACAATTCAAGACTTGTCTGTGTTTAGGCTGCATTGCTCCAATTCCTGCTTCACTCAGCAAAGGCAGCAGCGCCACAGGGAGTTGGTAACAACAAACCTGCAGTGATTTAGTCTTGACAGGGTGATGGAAAGGGAAAAAAATGGAATTAATGGATACTTGATTACCGTGCCTGTAAGCAGAGCCTGTCTTTAGGATCATATCATTTTATCTTTCCAATCTTGTTGCAAATGGTGGAGAGGATGGTGCCTCTCTTCTAGGCCCCTGCAAGCAGTGAAAGGATCATTGGGTTTATTGTGGGATTTGGAGAATACATAGAATAAAATGTCATTTATATGTTCCTCTGGAGAAGGAATCCTTCCTTTCCACGGGGAATGTTTTGTCACCAGTAAGCCCTTGTGGACTACACAGGGTGATGCTGTTCCCCTCCTACAAATTAGGAGATGGAAAGGCAAAATTCTGAAAGGTAGGTCAAGTAGTGACTGATAGTCATGAGGTAAAATCCAGCTGGTTGTATGGTTTTTGGAGGCATTTTGACTACTCACATTGCTGCAGTTTATATAATCCCACAAGGCACAAGAAAGTTAGATTTTATCACTGAATTTTGTCTGAGAATTGTTACAGCTGTCAGATAACCTCATTTTTCCCTTCCTTTTCCAGCACATCAGAGTATTTCTGCAGGTACAGTGACAGTGCCAAATCCCCAAACAAGCACAGCCAGCTTTCTTAGCTAAATTCCAATTTCACCTTTTGTTCACTCTCTCTCCCAGGAAGTACAACCAAAATCGTGCTAAACTCCCTTCAAGGGAGTTATGGGGGCTAAAATCTTGCATATTCTTGAGAAAAATACCCCCATGCTTCTATTTAAATACATTTGTATGCACTTATAAATAAAATGTGGTTGCCCCTTGGCTTCAGCGTTGCAAACCAGATAATATATTTTTAAATTCAGGTTTCCTTTGCAGTGCTCTGCTGACCTGATTGGCTGCAGGCCTGAGGAAGCTCCTTTATAATTGGCATTTGCCTCAGCCCTGCTTTGCCCTGGGGATTTCCCTCTCACCTCTTGGAGTTTTTTGGTGGTGAGATGGTTTATCAATGAGAACCAGCTTCCTCTGATGTTGCAATGCAGGGTCTTCATACAAAACCTTGCTGTTTGCTCACTTAAGAGAGCTTTTTTATTTTATTTTATTTTTTTGGTCTTTGCCTGTGCACAGGGATTTTTGTAAATTTGCATTTAAGTCCCTAAATAAAAATGGTCTGGATCTTCAGAGCTATGGAAAGGGAGGATCAGCCATGAACACAAGGGTCCTCTTGGAGCTTTTTGAGAACTCAGACCCTAAAGTTTTGACTCTTTGATTTGATACTTGATCATGTAAGAAATGGCACCAATTGTCAGTGATTTTATTATGTTTAGCGTTATCTGAGCATGGAGTGTTTCTCAGCAGAGCTTTTCGTTATCTGTTTGGCATTTATATCCATTTTTTCATACATAAACAGTGCATTTCTGGAGGCTGATGGAGACGACTCCAGTTCAAGAATCAGTTTTCAAGTGTGTATCCTTTCCTGAAAATTGATTCCTCCTGAAGAAGCACAAGTGGAAAAGCTTGCAGAAAACTCATTCTCCTCTGATTTTGAGGGGATAAGGACACTTATTCTGCCTAAGCAGTGAGGGAGGCAGGACTCCTACAGATCCATCTGCTCTGGGCCAAATTATTTACTGTAAAGTCCCTTCTTGCTTCCTGCAGGAGCTGCACTAACAGCACAAAACCTGCATGCTCTGCAAGGAGGGTTTCTTTGGTCCATGCACCTCTGAGCACTTGGCATGGGAACCAGGATGCTCTTCCTCATCCTGCACGTTAAGGGAACAGTCAGAAACAAAGGAGTGACAGGTACAGGTGGTGGTTGGAGAGTGTCCAGTGTTGGCTCTGCCTTCCTCACTAGCAGGGAGATCTTCTCCTCTCAAGCAGCATCCCAGAACCTCCTGAGCAAACTTTGTGATCCCAGAAATCCAGCTTTAAGCCTGCAAGAGTTTTCAGGATGCTCTGGGTTTCACCTGGCAAGAGGCTGGGCCCTTGTGCAGTTGGCACAAGGAATGTGTTTGGGAATAATCCCTGGGATGAAGGTGAGAGGCAGGCAGAGGGTGATGATCTGAAATGAACCTCACAGCAAGTCCAGGTCCTTGGTGAGCAGGTGGGACTGGGTGCAGAGGGAGTTGGTGCTGACCAGATCCAGTATAGGAAGGGGTAAGGATGTTGGGAAGGGTCTCCTGGAGTGCTGAAGATCCACAGACTGCATGGAGCTCTGGAAGCTCTGGGGTTACACATGAGACTGGTGCAAGCAGAGGTAGAGTCAATCCAGCAGTGATAATATGAGCATTTTGACAGGAAAAGAACAGAAGGAAGAAAAGTTTGAGTGACTAATTTATTTTTTTTTTCCCAATAAAAATATTGTCAGAGTGGGATTGTTTGTTCTTCACATGCAGTGTAGTGAACTGACCAAAAAGCAGTCTTTACACTGTACAAGTGCTCCACAGTTTGGGTGACATTTAGGTAAATGAGGAGAGGCAAACCTGCCTCAAAAAATGACAAAAAAAAAAATAAAAGCAGCTGAAGGGAAGCATCTGCAGTTACCAAATTTCCAGGCTGCTGGGATTTCCCCAGCACCCCACCCATGGCTGGGGGAGGTAGCCCAGCCTCTCTGAGCTCTGAGCCACTGCTGCACTGCTGAGATCTCAGTGGGGAGGGCTCAAAACACCTACCAGACCAAGATTTGGGGTTAAAAACCTGTATTTGAGCCGAGTGCCCTCCGTGTGACTTGCAGGAAGCAAGCCTGGGCTCTGTTCCCTGAGCAGACCCTGAGGGGCTGAGCCTGTTTCCCGTGGGTTATTCCTGCAGACACACTGGGTTTTGTGGGAATGCTGCTGCCTAAATGTGACCCTGAGGCTTCCATGCCACTGCTGCATGACTCAGGCATGTGGGAGAAGAGGGATAGTGTGCTGGGTCTCCTGGAGTGCTGAAGATCCATGGACTGCATGGAGCTCTGGAAGCTCTGGGGTTGCACATGAGACTGGTGCAAGCAGAGGTAGAGTCGACCCAGCAGTGATAATGTGGGCATTTTGACAGGAAAAGAACAGAAGGAAGAAAGGTTTGAGTGATTAATTTTTTGTTTCCCCAATAAAAATATTGTGGGAAACAATCTCCTCCCAAAGTGGGATTGTTTGTTCTGGGAAAAAAGCTGGGAATAAACGTGACCAGACATCCCGACTGCTCTGGGTTCTCCTGCTCCTCATGGATTATCCTCGTGCAGTTGGGCAAAGTCATCCCTGCTCTTGGCTCTGGACCAGGTCACAGCCTGGCTAAATCCTTCTTTTTCTGCAGAGATTGAATCGTAGGTGAATTTAGGTCGTCAAGTATATGAGGTTGTGCATGAATTTTTAATTATTAGATGAAAAAGCATCTGGAAATACTTTGTGTTACGGAAGAGGCTGCAACCACCGGGGAGCTTGGAGGGCTGACACACTTCAGCTACCAAAGCAGTGGCTCAGACCACCTGGAAATGCTCTGCTGACCAGAATTTAGCATCTGGAAAACGGGTTCCTGTTGGCTTTTAAGCAAAAGAAAAGGGCTGGTAGCTTGAGTGCTTTGCCAGTCTCACAGCAGAGCTGCTTTTCTGCGTGTGTTGGAAATGGAAGTGCTGAGATGCTTTAAAAAAAATGGAAGATGCTGTTCTTCAGGTAGGGAAGGAAGACAGGGAGGAGCCTTTTTCATTTGTTAGGCCATCCAGAAACTGGAAAATACATTTTAGGTATTGTTGCTCTCAGTTACAAATGGGACACTGTCTTCTGATCATTTATTTATTTTGTAGAACCATCTAGAAATTATTTGCCAAAGCAGTTTTCGGGTTTTGTAACTATTCTTTTTCCCTCTGATTTTCAAACCCTGCTGAATTACAAGCTCTCTGATAGACCAGGGAAAGAACCTTATTCATGATCCTGGATCTTTCCAGGATCGAGATTAAATTTATTGCACTTACAAGAAAGGAACAATTGTTGTCACTTCCAAATGAAATATGGTTTTGTTGTTCTTGGCACCTGTAATGCTTATGGGGAGAAAATGTGCTGTTGGGCTAATTGTTACAGTGATGAATGACCCAAAAATGGTCTTGTTTTGTCTCAAGAGCTTCCTCAGATCTGTAGATTTTTCATGAGATAGCAGTTTAAAAAATGGCTTTGGCTTTGCAGATACAGTCAGATCCTTTCAGTCCTGTTTTTCTCATCCTGGGATGTTGGCAAGAGTCTTTCTCCTGACTTTCTGGGAATTTGGTTAAATAAAATGGCAACCAAATACTCTTTTCTCTTTGGTTTTTATTGAAGGGCAATTCTCCCATCCCCACTTCTGGTACCTTACTGGTTTTGGCCTTACGGGGCATCTTTTTTAATATGGATTTTTTCCAATATATTTAATGACCTGCTCCTGTCTGTTCCTGGTTTAATGGAACAAATGTTTGCTTTCCAGCTATTAAAGGAAGCAATTGCCATATTAGTGTCAAAGATGCAGCATGGCAAGCATTTAGAAATCAATATAATTGTTCTTTAAAAGATCAATTCCTGTGCTAATGGCAAAGGAATGCCCCAAGATTGTCACTGAAATTTGAGGAACTCATCTGTCCAAGTTTTTAATCAGCCTTTGGAATGTGAAAGAGCCAGAGGCCACTCAATTTGGAATCTCCTTGTACCAGGTGCTGCACAAACATTAATTTCTCTGTGGAGGAAAAAGACCTGTAAGGAACCACTTTTATTCTCTGTGAATCATAAAATCATTTAGGGTGGAAAAGACCTCCTCCAAGATCATCAAGTCCAGCCTTTGAATTTACACTTGTCAAGTGTTTTGGAGAAGAGCAAAATAAATTTTAAGAGAAAATCATGGAAAGCTGTGAACTTATAAACTCCCAGTAAAAACCTGTTCTTATTTTAATAACTTATTAAGTAATCTGTCACATTCCCAAACCTTTAATCACAATTTTGCTTTGTGAATGTGTGTGAATTTTATAAAACCATGTCATTGATGTTGGGCTTGGAGTTTTCTGGGTTGGCATTTTGGGGGGGGTGTTTAAGACTTTAATATTTCTTTCAGGGCAGGCAACAAAGTATTTTATTGCAGATAACTAAAAGCAGAGCCCAAAGATTTTGGTTAACAGCCAACCATGCAAAAGTCCCTTTTTTAATACAGCCATACCTTGTTTCCTATGCCTGAAATACTTTATACTGTTCTTTACCTTCCACATAGGCACAGTTTGCTGAAGGAAAGTTTTCATAAGGAAGAGATTTTACTTGAAAACTTGATTTTATTTGTAACTTTTACAGAAGGAGCTTCTCCCCACGCCCAGGTGGACACCAGTGTGACTCCTTGTTGTCACTCCCAGCGTGCTCAAGTGTCAGAGCAGAATTGGGGCCAGTTACCAAAAAATGAGGCTGTTGCATCAAAGTGCAGTTGGGGCAGGGACTTCCTGTCACGGGATCTGCAGAAGAAGCAAATTCATGCAAATTAAGCCAGCAGGTTGCTATTTAAGAGTGGTTTTGTGCCCTCTCTCAGACCTGGTGAGAGCCAGCCTTGGTGTCTGGTGTGAGCTCACACCATGTGTGAGATGGTCACTGCCTCAAGGGTGGCCTGTGAAATTAGTGATGCCACCAAGGGAGAACTTCAGCTCATTTAAAAAAACTTTTTGTCTCCTGACTGCAGAGAAAGAAGCTGCTGCTTCACTTAAAACTAAACCCAGCTTGGGGAGGAGCAGACTGACCCCTTGTCATCTTTTCTGTCCAGGAAGAGGAAAAAAGAAAGGCAAAGGAAGAAGAGGAGAAGAGAGAGTATGAAGAGTACCTGAAGCTGAAGGAGAGTTTTGTAGTTGAAGAGGAAGGGGTTGAAGAGTCAATGACAGAGGAACAGGTATGTGCTGGGCTGGTTCTGCAGTTTCCTTTCTCTTTGTTGCACTCAATGCATTCTGTCTCCTGTAAAATGAACTGGAAAGGAGGAGTCAGCCAAAGGTTTTTGCTTGTGAGAGCTAAATTGTGTCTGTGGCACAGGTTAACCTGGAATATTCCCTGGGGAATGCTACAGTTCCTCATACCAGACCCCTATGAGTTAGTTTAGAGTGCTAAGGGAAATGCATATCACTGGAAATGAGTCCTTTCCTCCCTCATCCAAGGGCTGAAATAAAACTCCTTTTGGAATTTAGATAATGTTTTACTGTCATCACCCATAGAGAGTGAGCCCACAAAGCTAAATTTGGAGTTTGGTGGTGCCCACAGATCTTGGGGGCAATTGCTTGGGTTTGGCCTTATTTTCTCCACCAACAGACCTGCTGTGAAATCAAATGAAAAACCAAGTTCTTGTCTTTAAAAACTTTTTTTAAGGGAATTCACAGGACACAGCCCGGGTACTTGTGGGTTATGCTCTGGAAAATCATACATTTAATGTTGCAAATGATAATATTTCAAACTCATGCTAAACATCCTTGCATGCTCTCCTGTGACTGCCTGCAAATGAGCTGCTGGGGATGGTGGTTGAAATGTGAGACTTGGTATAATATCACAGCAAACCTGAAGAAGTTTTGCTGTTGTGGGAGGCAGAGTTCTCTGCTCTGTCTGCTGAAAACCTGTTAGACTCAATTTATTTGCCATCAAATGCAGGACTTGCTCTTGGGGTTGTAGCTGCCAAATTTGAGCTGCCCACTGCATTTCATGAGAAGGATTTATTTCACCCTTCTGTGAATTTGCTCCTCTGCTGAAGTGACCCTGTTGAATTAAATGGATTTGCTTTAGTGTGACTGAGAGTGGCTTTGAGCTGAGGGCCTTGTGCCTGATGTCAAGCAATCCTGGCCCATTACAGGTTCTCACTGTGGACCCCTTCCCATTAAGAAAAATTCCTCCATCTCACCAGGATTAACCCAAAGAGATGGTGATGGGAATTTCCTAAGGTGCAGAGAACAGCAAAATGCAGATTTTCCATTGAAAGTTCTTTCAAAAATCTGTGCCTATCCTGTTAGAAGATGAGTTTATACCTAAATACTAAATTGTTCCACTTCAGGTACCCTTTAAAGCTGGAAAATGTGTTTATTGCCCATGTTCTCACAGCTGCCTGTCAAGAAATAAATCTTTCTATATGTGAGAAGAGAGAAGGGTGTTCCTCACCTTGAAGAGCTTGGTAGGCTCTTGATGATGCCTGGATGTCAACCTGAGCTAACTTTGGTCGGGGAGGGGAGTTAGAACTTTAATTGGAGGTGATTTAAAGTCATATTCAGAAATGAGAACATGCAGACAGCTGCCTTGCAGAAAGGACAAGCCACCCTTGCCTTGTGGTGGATGAAGCACTTCAGTGTCCTGTTACAAAGCTGACTCTGCCTTGTGTTGTTGGGGCTGCTGTGCCGAAACTCCTGCTGAAAATTAAGCTCCTGAGTCCAGAGCTAAAGCAGTTAATTAAGGCTGATTGATTTCCAGGGCTGCGGAGTAACCTGATCTCCTCTTAACTTCAATGCACATTGTTTGCATTGCCTTTGGAAATGGAGCTGCTCACATGAAAGCACCGGATTTCAGGTGCTTGGCTTTGTAAAAGGGTTGAGCCTCCACGCTTGGCATCTGCAGGAGCTGTGTCCTGAGTCACTGTGGGTTTTACCTCTCTACAAAACATCCTCAGTGTCCGTATGTAACTTAATGAAGTTCAAACTCATGGTTATTTCGGGGGGTGTGTGATGGGAAGAATAAAAGATGCAAAGATTTCCTTTCAGAAAACACTTAAATTGTACCTGAGCCACACTGTCTTAGAAAATACTTGTCATAAATCCCTCATAAGGTTAAATTTATATAATCTTTATTTCCAGTTTGGTATCTCAGTGTGTACAGTTAAAACTTCAGAATTATGCAGTCTAAACCGTTCTATGATGTTTGCACTCAGCAAGTTTGTGATGCATTTAATGTTCATGAATTTACAATAACAATTGTTTTCCTTGCTGTGTCCAGTCTCGCAGCTTTCTTTTGGAATTCCTGGAATACGTTAAGGTAAGCTGCAACTGGTCTTTCACCTCCCTCCCTACTTGTTAGATTTTGTGAAATACCTTTTGTCAAAGAGGGACATCTGTACTTGCTCTTTGATTTGCTTAAATATTCAGCAAGTAACAAAAGTGATACCTTAGATAAGCTTTATTTGCTTAACCATCACGAGCTGTTAAAAGGGTTTGTAATTACAGCTCTGTCTTGGGTTTTTGGAGCAGGATGTGGCTCTTACCCTCTTTTTATAAAGACAGGCCTGGTGAATCACCCTCAAAGTTTAATGTTTGCTGGAGGTTGGGATTTGGTACATTCAGGCTTTTTTGTTTGTGAAAATCAGCCACTGATTTAGAAAACAATCTCTGCATCTGAGCTCAGCAGGAGTGAGAGTTGCTGTACCAGCATGTGCTGCCATCCAGGGTGTGTTTGTGCCTCAAACACTGCCCTGGAAAGGTCAGTCCCAACTTTTTGTGTGATTGTCCTCGCAAAGTTGTCTTAATGTTTGGCAGGGATATTTGATAAGAAGATCACTTGTTTTAAACAGGGTGTGTTAGTGTCCCTTTCATCATGTTGTGAGGTTGGGTATTTAAAGCCTGTGGTGTGTTCATGGGGATTTCTGCTTTGGATCTGTAAGGACAAGTGCCTTGCTCTCCACTGTTGCTGTATCAAAGGTCAGATGCATTTTTCTCCTCATACTCTAACAATGTTATGCAAATCTTCTGTCCTAATGAATCCCTTTCCTCCTTCCATGGAAACTGAACTCTCAGGATGTGTGGTGTGTGTGTGAAAGGCTTCTTTAGTAAGCAAATCACCTGTATGCTTACTGAAGTCCTAATCATTTTGTAATCCAAAATCTCGCACTCTGGGCCAGTTTTGCTTGTCTGTTATCCCAGCAAAACCCTGGATTTCCCTCATGGACTTAAAAAACAGATTTGCCTCACGGGTAAGTTTTCTTAGGGTGTGAAGGATTGCCAGGCAGGGCTAAGAGCTCAGTGTGGAGCCCTTCCAAAGCTCTGCTGGGCTTCCCTCTGCTCCTGTGCCTTAGGATAACACAGGTAAAACAAGAGGAGGTTTCAGTGTCCCTCGGGATCTTCCACGAACACTTGGAGAGCTCCCAAGGGATGCCACAGCTGGGTCAGGTTCTGCCCATTGCCCTGGTGGTTGTGGTGGAACAGATTAGTCACAAAGTCTCAGCTCAGGGTTTAACACACGTGTCTAGTTTTAGATTAGTCACTTCATCTTGACGTCAGAGAAGTTAAACTCGGTCTGAAAACCGAATTCAGAAGCGCCTCAACACCTGATTTCCTCTGTGGAGATGAGCTGCAGAACTGGGGCATCACTTTAAGTATTTTTCTTTAATCTTGAATGTGTGCTTAATATATAGATTATGTATTGCCCTCGTCTTCTGTTCACAGAAACTCTTGACAGGAAGCGGCGCTGAGCTGCTCGGAGCTGTCTGAAAAATGTATAAATTAGGAGTAATTGGCATTTTTTAAAAAGTGAAATTGAATTTAGCTCTTCTGTTGAATAACTTATTGTGCTGTTAGAACTGACTGGAGATATCTCACCCCGTGCTTCATTCCTGAGGGTGTTGGAAGTAAAATGCAGCCTCTTGCTCCGTTTCATCCCTTGCCGAGGACAGCAGCAGAATCACACCTAAAATTAAAGGAATTCAGTAAAATATGGATGTGTGTATGTTGCTCTATGGAAATCAAGCATATTTCTAGAACATGAAGCATGTGGTGAAGTGTTTGATTCCCCTGGGACCTCACATTGTCGTTATATTTCAGAATGTGTGTGGGGAATGCATCCTAATTCCACCCCACCCCCTGGGCTCTTATTCACAGCAGGATCTGTCCTGGAAAGCTTCCACTAAACTTGGTCCTTGAGGGTGAATATCTTTAAGTGAAGGTTTAAGTCCTGTTTTTCTTGTTTATGTGGCTTTGCACCAACACCCCCCCCCCAGTCCTTTTAAAAGAAGATGTGACGAATGTTGGCAGTTCCCAGCTCTGAGAACTGAATTCCATGGACTGGTTCCAGTTCCATGTGTTCAGTCCATGGTATTCAGTTCTCTAGCTTGGCTGCATCGAACTTCACTACTACTAAATCTGTGGGGGGCTTTTTTGGGTCTGATTTTATTAATGAAAAGAGATTAATCTATTCCAGCCTCCCTTGATTTCTTCAGTGTCCTTCCAGTTGTACTCCCAAGAAACAAATGAGTTTATTGTTTGAACTGTTGCGTTTGTTAATGGAGATGCAGCTCCTGTTGGCCATATATATATGGATTTTAGGAATGTGGTCCTGAATATTAACTGAACTTTTCGACAGTTTTGTGGTTTCCAAGCTCCTTACAAACACCTAAAAACAGATGAGTCCCTAAAGCTTTGGCAGAGAAGAGAACAGGAACCAAGCAGCTCCAGATGAGCACACCAGGTGTTTTCTCTGGAGCTCCAGAGAAGCATAAAAACAGATGTGAGCAGTGGTGACTGTGCCCTGACTGATAAAACCTGCAGGAAGAATCTCTGTCAAAAGCAAAATGACAGTTTGAAGTTCCAACACTGACAATTTTAATAGGGTGTTTGCTTGCTTAGGAAGATTATTGTGGCATTAATACACATGACATTAGTAACACAGTCTAAAGCACTTAATGCTGCCAGTCTTGGCTGGATTTCGTGTATGTGCTGATATATTCCAGTGATGATTTTAAAAGGTACTTTGAAACATCTCTCAGAGAAAAAAGGATCTTGATAAAGCACACTGGAAATTAAAGTTAGCAGCTGAGAAACTCAAATGCCAGGAGAACCAGGTCCATGGCTGTTTATTGTGCTCATCCTAATGTAAGAAAAAGTCCAGGATAAAAGCTGGCAAATGGATTTGAGTCTTCCCCTAAGTGGGTCAGGGCACTCAATCTTTCCACAGAGCTCACTGGTTTAAGTAACTTGAGAGTTTTTCATCAGGAAAAAAAAAAGTCCTTACTTGGAAAAGTTAGTGAGAGTGACAGGTTCTGCTTTGTCTGGTAAATGCAATTTGTTATTTGAATGGAAAAAAAAAATACAGCAACCTGCTAATGCATCAGCTGTGTGTAACTCCTCTCTGTTTCCATAGAAAACAAAGGTTATCCAGCTGGAGGACTTGGCTTCACATCTGGGTTTAAGAACACAGGTGAGCACTGACTTTCTGGGTGTAAGTACTGACTTTTGGGTGCAAGTGCAAGCAATGAGTTTAAAAGGACAGGAGAGATAACAGGTAAATGGGGGTCTGTCTGTGGAAGTGTCTGAGCATTAGTGAAAATGCTTGGATTTTGGTGAGGATCAGCAAAATCAGCCCTAAAAAGGTGGCCATTCATCGAAGTACCAGCTAGGCAGTGAAGGGTTGTTGGCTTACAAGATTGCTGCAGTGAAAAGTGCTCAGTGTGGCCCTTTCAGAGCTGCCTGCTGGTTAATGGATCCCTCAGTGTTTGTGAATCTGAAAATGGAGCAATGTTTTCTGTTCTGTACCTGATCTGCTCCTGGGGTGTGCCTTCAGAGCAGCTTACACTGCCCTTAGTCCAGGCTGCTGTGCCCCTGCCTCTCTCTTAAACCAGAGCTCCATTTAAGCTTGCAGTGAGTCACTCAGGGTTGAAATTTAAACTGTAATTTGCCTCTGCAGTTACATAAACACAGGGAAGGCAGAAAGGCAGAACTGTGGAAACCAAGGCTTAGATACTTAAGGTGTAGTAGAACTATATATAGAATTAACCCAGCCATAGATTCAACAAGTTGTTGCTTTGGATTGGTAAAAGAGGTTTGAAGGAAAAGGTAAAAAAAGATATAAAAAAAACTGTGTTGAGCAAGATCCTTGGAGAAGTACCTCAGTGTGCTTCATGGAATTTGCCTGTTGCAGTGCAACTGCTCAGCCTTTCCCTGGGAAAAGCCTTTCCCACCCCTTGTTCCTTAAAACAGTCAGGCAACAGCAATTAAAGTCTCCTTTTGGGGTGGTGAAGTTACTTGAACACCCCAAAATGCAGAAAATTCTAAGACCAAAGGGCTTATTGCATCTGTCTGTGTGGGGATAGTGATGGGTGTCCTTCCCTGAAGCCCTTAACACTGAGGGATTAAATGTAAACCTGTTTGTAGCTTATCTGAACCTGTGAAATGTTTTTTGCCTCCCTTTTGATCAGTTTGTTGTTCCTTTTTCTCTTCTGCACAGGATGCAATTAACAGGATCCAGGACCTGATGGCAGATGGCACTTTGACAGGTGACAGCCAAGGCACAGAGGGGATGAGAGGTGGTGGTGCAGGATGTGCCTTCCCTGTGGCAGAGAGAGATTTCCAGTGTCATTCCCGTTTTAAGGATCCTCGTAGAACTTGATAACTCGATATTTACCTATATTTTATTTATTTATCCATGTGCTGAAGGCATTTGGGGGTTGCTGAGCAGCCAGCTGCAAATGGGGCCTTGTGAAATCTGAATTTGAAAGGATCCCTGGGATAGTTTGGGGCGGTTTGCCAGCCTGGTGGCTACAGCCCAGGATTGGGATGCAGCACACTGTGGGAGAAGCAAACATCCCAGAGCACTCCAGGATGCTGGAGCAAGTGAAGTGCTTGTTCCCAGCCACGTACCCACACGGTCCAAGTTGGAATGTGAGCAGAGACTGAGCCTGTGGGGAGCTCTCTGTCTGAACAAGTCTGGTTTAGTGCTGGGCAGTCTTGTTCTTTCTGAGGGTGAAGCAGGGGAAGGTGCCAGCACAAACATTTAGTGACCTGAGCCTGTGGTCATGGCTGGGGAACAACTGTCTTGGCAGGTACATGTGGGTACCTGTTCAAATGACCTCAGAGTGCTTGGAAGTAAAGGATAAAGATGTGTAACTGCCCTGGCTGTGTCTGTGTCCCAAAAGTCATGCCAGGGAGGCTGTGCCTTAGTCCTGTGTGTAAGAACATAGAGAGCTATTCTCAGTCTGGTTGGAGCAACTGAAATATGGAAACTGAGCTTTATTCCCTTTCAGAGGGGAAGCTTTAAAGGCTGAGCCCCACAGGGGCTCTGAATCCCCTCCTGGATCTCCCTGCTCTGCCTTTCTCCACCAGGTGCCCAGGCCCAGAACACCAGCACCAAAAAGGGAGGGCTGCAAAGATGGTGAAGGGTCTAGAGGGGGAATCCATGTCAGGAACAGCTGAGGTCCCTTGGCTTGTTCAGCTGGAGAAGGCTGAGGGCAGAGCTCATCAGGTTCTGCAGCTTCCTCACGAGGGGCAGCTCCAATCTCTGCTCTCTGTGAGCAGGGACAGGACCCAGGGAACGGCTGGAGCTGTGCCAGGGCAGGTTTAGGGTGGATACCAGGAAAAGGTTCTTCCCCCAGAGGGTGGTTGGGCACTGAACAGGCTCCCCAGGACAGTGGGCACAGCCCTAAGGCTGCCAGAGCTCCAGGAGGGTTTGGACAACACTCTCAGGGACAGGGTGGGCGTGTTGGGGTGTCCTGGGCAGGGCCAGGAGCTGGACTGGATGGTCCTTGTGGCTCCCTTCCAACTCGGGATATTCCATGATTCTCTGAGAACAATGTAGCTGAAGCTGTGGAACTCCCAGCCAGCTGTGCCCAGTGAAAAGAACGTGTTACTTTGAACAAAAAGGGTCTCACTGTGGCACTTGGCCACTGCCCCAGCCCCGCTCCGAGCCCCAGCAGCAGCCAGCAGATAAAAGCCTGACTGACTGCTGGCACGTTGTCTCTGCCTGCCCCAGATAGGAAATGCTGCCTCAGCAGCTGGAAGGTCCCTTCCCAAAGCAGTGACTGATGTCTGTGGGGAAGTGCTGACTGCAAGGCCCTTTCTTTCCCCCCCGTAGGTGTGATTGATGACAGAGGGAAGTTCATCTACATCACCCCGGAGGAGATGGCGGCCGTGGCGCAGTTCATCAAACAGCGAGGGCGAGTCTCCATCGCCGAGCTGGCCCAGGCCAGCAACTCCCTCATCAACCTCCAGCCTGACAGCAGAGCTGCTGCTCCAACTGTGGCCTGAGAAAAGCACAGCAGGAGTTTGACCTCTGAATGAATAAACCCCGTAATTAAAAGCAAACAAGAGCCTCTCTAGTCCCGCTCGCGGTGCTTGAAGGTAGGATGGGCTTTTGAAGCCTCAGCTGCAAGGCTTCTCAGAAGTTTTGCTTTTCACTCTGTTAGAACTGGGATAAAATAAGACATTTGATTGTGCAGCAGAGGCTGCCAACACTCTGATGGGGCTGTAACACTCTGATGCAGCTGTAGCCCAGGAATATCAGTAATTTATACCTCGGCAGTGAGTCCTGTGCGACCGTATCCGGACTTTGTATTGTTTGCAGATTTTCATGTCTCTGTCAAATAGATTCAGGTTTGACTGCACTCAGAATTCTTGCTCTGCTGTTAAACTTCATGGAAGTGATGGACACAGCCCAGGAAAATAGGTTTTATCTGCTGTATCCACACTGGAAGGACAGAGTAAAAAGAAAATACTCTTTGCTCTCACTGCAATATATCCTGAAACTCTGGAAGGAGTAGTTGCTCTGTTGTTAAAACTTCCAGAGGCTGTTTCAGACAACCTTTGCTATATAAATATGTTTTCCTTTGTTTAAATAATATAAAAAGTTTGCTTGCAGACAAGCTGCATCATTTTCCTGTAGCCAAGAGACAGAAACCCCTCCAGGGAAAGGCTAAACTGGCCTCAATTATTGTGCAGGCCAGTTCTGCTGATACCAACCAGATTCTGATGATTCATCCTTTGAAGTCAGAGCCAGCTCAGTGTCTGAAGGCCTCAGACACCCCCACCCTGTGGCCTCTGTGTTCTGGATGTTTGGGGGTTTTTAAATAAAAACTTGAGACACTCTGAGTCATGCAATTAATGCTGCAAGTAAATGATTACTAATGTATTAACTGTAGGGGTCAGTATATTTCCTGCATAAGAATATTTATTTTTTTTAATAATTTGTTAATTCTCCTCTCTGAAATCAACAGGATTTATGTGGATAAACAGTAATTGGGGAGGGCAAGAGGTTTTGTTTCTGCCAAACACAGAGATTACTTGAGGAGACTAAAAGCCACGTTATCAGTGGGATGAGACAGCAATAAAACAATGTAAGGAAACATATTTCCATTTAATCTCTGCACTGCTGCTGGATAGGGGAGTGCAGGAGTGTGGAGTGCACTCACATGTTGGTGTGAGAGACCAGCACATCCTCAGTGTTGCACAACCACAACCAGCAAAGAGGTTCCTTGACACTTGAGGCTCGTAAAGTCTCTTAATTATTGACTCATTGTTACATTTTAAAAGTTACTTGAATTTGCCAAGATTTTGCTGTTCTGTCTTAAACTGTTCTCGTAATAAAATCAACAATATTGAAAGAATTGCAGAGATTTGTGTTAGAAATGGGCACAGCTGGGGTAAGATGTGACCATGTAGCTCTGCCAGCAGCTGCTCTGCTGCCTTAATCCTCTGCCACCATTCTCATTCCTCTTTGCACCCAGTTGCATCATATCAGCATTTTTTTATTAAGGAGCATCTTGTGTTTTCTAGGAATCCTCTCACAAAATCCAAGGAAACAGTTTGAACCCTGGAATGCAATTGCTTGGGGCCATTTGTTGGGATGGTTTATAAACAAAGCAGTTCAAACCTGTGCTGCTGCTTCAATCTGTGTCTGGGGAAGTGGAGGGGGAAGAAATTCAGGGCTGTGCCCCCAAAATTACTTCACTGAGACAATTCATAAATCATGTGATAACACACATTTCATAGATCCCAAAGAGAGGGAAGGGAGGGAAGAGTTATTCTGGCATTGATTTAGGGAACATCCTCATGTGTCGTGGCTGAGCTGGGGGTTGTCCCCAATGTCCTGGGTGAGGGTGGTGGCTGAGGGAGCTGGTGGAGAGGTGGAACAGTCTGTGGGCACTGGAGTGCTCTCCTCCTTCCCCAGGGTTTAAGGATTAAACTGTCTTTATTCATTATCTCCCTCCAGCCTTACAGTGCCTAAAGGGGCTCCAAGAGGCTGGAGAGGGACTTTGGACAAGGGCCTGGAGTGACAGGACAAGGGGGAATGGCTTCAAGCTGACAGAGGGCAGGGATAGATGGGATACTGGGAAGGAATTCTTCCCTGTGAGAGTGGGGAGGCCCTGGCACAGGTTGCCCAGAGAAGCTGTGGCTGCCCCTGGATCCCTGGAAGTGTCCAAGGCCAGGTTGGACAGGGCTTGGAGCAACCTGGGCTGGGGGAAGGTGTCCCTGCCCCTGGCAAGAGCTTGGAATGACCTGATCCTTCATCTCACTTCCAGCCCAACCCATTCCATGATTCTGAGGTCTCAACCCATGAGTTTTCCCACTTTTCCCCCTCTGATTCCCTCCCTCATCCCACCCTGGGCCGTGAGGGCTCTGTGGGGCTCAGCTGCCAGGTGGGGTTAACCCACCACAGTCTGGCTCAATCAGCAGCAAAACACAGGGCAGTAAAATACTGGTGAAATTGTAAAGACAGTAAAATACTGGGCAGCACTGGAGATTTTGGGCTCCTCACTTTGGGATGATGATGATCCATATGCAAATCCCTCATCAGAACTAGCCTTGGGCAAGGACACCTCCTCCCACTGCCCCTCTGTCAGAGGCAAAATGGTCTCAATGTTTTGCTTCCTGCTGCTTTGGCCAATCTACTTTTGTAATTTTTTAAAATCTGGAACATCCACCTATTATTTGACTTTAAAAAAAATAAATTCCCTATTTTCTGTTAAACTTTTCCCATGCATTATGCAGCATTTTTCCCCATGAAAAATGCTCTGAAGTAGCACAAGAGCTCCCAGGTACTCTGGCTGTACATGGAAGGAATAATAATAATAATTACTTGCTCATTTGGGTGAGCTTGTCCTAATTTTGCCATTCCACCTGAAGGCAAAGGCCAAAACAAATTAGATAGAAAACCTTCTGTTCGAATCACAGAAGGTTGGATCTAATCAAGGAAAACTCCAGCTTCTATTTCAGCTGAAAAATTTAGTCTGTGTGAAGCATTTACAGGTTAAAAAATAAATGTAAAAGCAACAAATGTCACAGCTTTTAATTTTATTTCTTTGTGGTACAAATTTTAGAGCCCATCAGCCTCAGGGTTTCCAGGTTTTCTCTGTAACTATGGATACTAGGAACAGACTTGGGGTTTTTTTCTTGTTGTTTGGGGTTCTTTTTTAATTCATATTGTATGTTCATCCTTTTAGGAAAATGCTAAATATCACAAGATGGCATTGAATCACGAAGCTGCAACATTCCCCTCTGCACAGGAACAGCCACAGTCTGCATTCACAGATTTCTTTCTTTTTAATCCCAAAAGCAAATCCAGATCATTAATGCCAATCTGTGGCTGCAGGGATCCCTGCAGAAGAGCCCATATCCAGGGAAGTTTTGTGCCTGCAGCACTGTAGGGATGGGACTTTAATTCTTTTTATCTTCTCTGAGATAAAAAAAAAAAAAAAGTGAAGCTTGAATAAAACAAAGGAATGGGGAAAAATCTCCTTCCTGCCCTAAAGACAAAGGAACATTTTATGATCTCTGGATACATCTGGAGTCACCAAATGTGGCACTTGCTGTCCCTGGAGACAAGTCTTTCTTACAAAGAGTGGCATCAGCCAAACTGCTGAGGGGGACCATTTTTGGAGGGTTCTCAGCTGGCCTGGGACAAGCCCCCACACCAGCAGTGCCCCAGCCCTTCCCAGCCCACCTGGGACAGGCTGAGCTTTGCCTTCTTCACCTGTCCTGGTGTTCCAGGCCAGGTTGGACAGGGCTTGGAGCAACCTGGGCTAGTGGAAGGTGTCCCTGCCCATGGTGGGGGGTTGGAACGAGATGATCTTTAAGGTCCCTCCCAACCCAAACCCTTCTGTGATTCTTCACCTTTCAAAAGGCTTCTTATGCCGGGATGGGCTCGTTTGGTGGTGAGAGAGGAACAGCTCCAGGTTCATTTGCTGACCAGTAACCCAGTTCATGTCCCCTTTTTGAGTCAAAAATCTGCACTTCCCTTTCTGAGACCAGACAAGCCCCTCTGATGTGGCTTCTCTCCTTCAGAAAGTGCCTGTGCAGCTGTTGGATGTTCCCAAATTGCTGAGCTTGCACATCATGTCAGGGCAGAATCACTGCCAGCCAGCCTGGCCTGCCCCATCCACAGAGGGAAGGCTGTGAGGAAAAGCAGCCCCTCAGAGGAGCTCCAGGGAATACTCCAGTTTGGAGGTAGATCATTCATGTTTCCCTGGGATAAGAGTTGTGCTTCCACCTTTCAGAGCCTGAACTCATGCCCTGGTCTCAGGAATCCCACAGGGAGAGATGGACAATGGAAGTACCCAGAGGATGGGATCCAGACCCACCCCCCTGGGGCAGGGACACACAGCTCAGCTGCTCCCTGTGCTCCCAGCCAGCTGATGTTGAGGTGGACAATCCCTCCTCAACTCTGGTGCCAGTGGAAAGATGGGACCAGGGGAATTCAGGGGCTTCCTCAGGCAAAGGAAGGATGCAGAGGTGATGGCCAAGATGCACAACTGCCCACCCTGAAGGTCAAAGAACAGACACAGGGAGACTTTTGCAGCTGAACCTGAACTTTGGGCATCTTCAGCACAGAGTTTATCCAGCTGATCTGATTATCCCTAAACCCCACAGGTCCTGTGCAGACCTGCACTGTGGGCTGCAGAGAGACACAGTTCCCTTTCTGTGGGATGCAGAGACACAATTCTCTTTGACCTCTCTTTCAGGCCATTTCAGTGGCCTGAAATTTGGCTAAGTTGACCTAAAAGCAGGGTCAGAGTGGTTGCAGGGAGGATCACACTGCTCAGGGACAAATGGGATGGGAAGTGTTGGAGGGATGGGCATCTCATCTCCTAAAACACCTCCTGGCCAGGTGGATCCAGGGACACTGCAGATGATTTCTGACTTGTCTCAGAGATTTCTGGTTTGTCTCAGAGGACAATTCCTGCCAGCATCAAATTAAGGTCATAGGACAGAGCACAAGGATGGCCTCGTTCCAGCCTGGCAGGGGACTCTGGAATCAGGAGCGGGTGCCACAGTCACGGAGCAGGACATGGTGTCCTGGTTCTGTGGTACCCTTGGACAGTCTCCCACACCAGAAGAGCTGGGGGACATTTGTGGGGTTTTTTTTTAGTTCCCTATCCCCCTGCTAGGAAGATGCCCCTCTGGAATGCTGTGTGTGAGCTTCTCCCACTTTGCATGAGCTCTGTGGGAAGGGCAGGGCTTGGATGGCTGAGAGGGATCAGTGGGATCGTGGGGGGAAAGCTCTGAGCAGGGAGAAGGTTGTGATGGGACAATGACTGCAGGAGGTGCTGCTGGAGCTGGAGCTTTGCTGGCAGCACCAATAATCCAGGCATCCCTCATCTGCTCCAGTGCAAAACCCCAGGGTGGGCCAAGTTACAGGGATCCAGGCTGTGTCTCCCATCACCTGCCCCACATTGGCCCCCTGGCAGATGTCTGATGTCACCTTCACAACCAGGAGCCATCCACAGCCGAGGTTTCCATCCTGATGGAAGCACCAGTCACCCTCGTGTGCTGGGGTTCCTGTTCCCTGTGAGAGCTGCTGACAGGAGAGATGAGAATACATGGGAAAGTGCAGCAAAGCTGCAGCTCTTGGTCATAACCCTGAGAAACAACATTTCAGCTGCAGCTCTAACACGTCCCACGCTCATTGTGGTGCCTCCACACACACAGAGAAACCTCACACCCATCCCCTCCCATCTGCATCCTGTGCTGCCTCTTCCATCAGTGCACTGAGGACGGGATTAACTCCTTCGAGGCATTCTCTTCCAAGAGCAGCCACCTCCGAGCCACTCTCCATCCTTGAACTGACCTCACCAACCCGTCAGAGTCCTCCCAGGGGGCCCAGACCAGCAGAAGATGTGCCCAAAGTTCTCCTGAGTGAAGCTACTGCGGCCAAAATATGACACGAGCAGGTTTGGGCATGATCCTGGTTTTTCCCAGCCCTGGTGTGTCCCAGCCCCAGGGCAGTGCCTGTCCCTGTGCTGGCACTGCTGAGGCACCTCCAGCCCTGGGGGCACTTCTGGGACCCTCAGACAGGAGAGACATGGAGGGGCTGGAGTGTGTGCAGGGAAGGGAACGGAGCTGGGAAGGGGCTGGAGCAGCAGGAGCAGCTGAGGGAGCTGGGGGGGCTCAGCCTGGAGAAAAGGAGGCTCAGGGGGGACCTTCTGGCTCTGCAACCCCCTGACAGGAGGGGGACCCGGGGGGGGGGGGTCAGGCTCTGCTCCCAGGGAACAAGGGACAGGAGGAGAGGGAACGGCCTCCAGCTGTGCCAGGGGAGGTTTAGTTTGGATATTGGGGAAAATTTGTTCCTGGAAAGGGTTGTTCAGCTCTGGCACAGCTACCCAGGGCAGTGGTGGAGTCCCCATCCCTGGAGGGATTTCAAAGCCATGTGGATGTGGCACTTGGGGCCATGGGTTAGTGGTGGCCTTGGCAGTGCTGGGGGAACAGTTGGACTAAATGGTCATGGAGGGCTTTTCCAACCTAAATGGTTTTATGATTCAGGGTCATTTGCATCATTACTGTTTATTTGGCAGAACCCCGTGATTCAGGGTGGCCCTAAGATGTGGCCCCAGGTGAGCCCTGCCGGGGTCCAAACGACATGGTCCCGATGTACCTGCCCAGATTTGGGCTGAGCTCTGCCTGAAGCATCTCCGACCTGCCTGTGCTCTTCCTAAACCCCCCCACGCCATCCAGGCCTCCTCCAGGAGATGGCAGCAGCAGATCTCTCATCCCCCCCACCCGCACAGCATTTCTATGGCAACGGGAGCGAAGCATCCCCCAGAGCTTGGAGGGCGACCACAAGGTTAGGGAAAACCATCACGTCCCGGCAAACAGCCCCTCTCCCGACTTCCCAGGGCCGGGGGAAAGGTTGGAGGAGGCCACCTGCCACTCTGCTCCTGGCCCAGCATCCTGGTGACACCACTGAGGCGGCAACACAGGTATTGCTGTTGAATTAACAGGTCACTGAGTTTTACTTCTTTTAGCAGGATGGAAAAGCTACTGGAAAAATTACACAGCTCCTGGATGTACCGAAAATTGCAGCATTGGCAGCAAAACCTTCGCAGCATCATCAGCTGAGTGTAACAGGGAAATGCTTGTGGGCTTAGATCCTGCTGCTCCCGAAGTGTTGCTCCTAAATGTTTGGAAAGGCGGCTGCCCCCTCTCGGCTCCTTGTGCTGCCACCCAAACTAAGGTGCTTGGCACATGTGGTGTGATCCAAGGGCAGGATGTGGCAGGAGCAGCGGTGGGAGCTGATCAGCCTGTGCTGATGTGAACAGGATGGAGCTCCTGCAGCAGGGAAGTCACCGGGGCTGCTGCTGGTTGTTTGCACGGGGAAGTTTTCGCAATCAGGCACCACACAAGGCTGAGTTGTCACAGGGGTTGTGTCCCTCTGTCTGTGGCTGATGCCACTCACACCAGGGTGAGTTCTGGGCAGGTCACAAGCAGAGCTCTGGGGCACAGCTCAGATCTGTGCTGGGAAGCTACAGGAAGGGGGTTTTCCTACCATCATAGAATTTAGGGTGGAAGGGACCATCTCATTCCACCCCTGCTGTGGGCAGGGACACCTTCCACTAGCCCAGGTTGTTCCAAGCCCTGTCCAACCTGGCCTTGGACACTTCCAGGGATCCAGGGGCAGCCACAGCTTCTCTGGGCAACCTGGGCCAGGGCCTCACCACCCTCACAGGGAAAAATTCCTTCCCAATATCCCACCTGACCGTGCCCTCTGGCAGCGGGAAGCCATTCCCACTTTTGGCACCAACCTGCTGTTGTTACCTGGAGTCAGGGCAACGGCTCAAAGTCCTGTTCAAGGAGCACAAGGGCAGTGTTTGAAAAGGGGGTTGTATCAAGGCTTCAAGGCTGCTTTGCTGTCCTAATAATTTACATTTGGCTGCTCAGGCTGATGCTTTCATCTCTGGAAGTGTCCAAGGCCTGGTGTAGTGGAAGGTGTCCCTGCCCATGGCAGGGGGGTGGAATGACATGGTCTTTAAGGTCCCTTCCAACCCAAACCATTCCGTGATTCTGTGATTCTAAAGTTATTCCCCTCAGCCCTGGGGAGGATAACCCAGCCTCCCTAAATCATTCTCCATGTTGACTCACAGGCTGAGCCCTGGAGCTGGTTCATCCCTCTCCTCCCAACAGGGAGCAGGAGTGATGCTGATCCTGTCCCAGGGCTACTCTCCAGTTGCTAGATTTTTCCCTTTGGGACTCAGCTCCAGCAAGAGGTGCTGACCGTGCTGGTGTCACCCTGCTGGGCCCTGACACAGCACAACCAGGCATTTCCCTTGTGTTGTTCCAGCCCTGGCTGATGAACTGCTGTGGTTTCACATCCCAGGCATGGACTGACACAGCAGATACAGCTCTATAGAAAAACACACATCATCATTATCATCATCATCAGGCCATCAGGATCCTTGGGGACCTGCCAGATGGCTCCTGCTCCTGTGCAGTATCAGGTTCCTTCCCTGGAAGGATTACACCCATTTTTTCTTTGGAAATTTCTCGTTCAAGCACTGTACAGATCCAGACTCCTTTTATGTTGTGATTTGAGCAGCTCTGATGGGCTGCAGCTTTTGCCAGCTCAACAGTGTGTGAGGGGCACTGTCCCAGGACATGTTCCCAAGGGATGGAGAGCCAGGAGAGGAGCGGGATGGCGCAGAGCCAGGGCAGGGACATCACCAGTGGTTGTCCAGCTCCACAGGACCTGGTCAAGGAGAGCAGGAAAGGCCCACGGATGAGAACCATGCTCATCCAGGAGGCCAGATCAGCAGGTGAGTTGGTGGTGAGGCAGGTCCAAGGCCAAGCTGTGAAGTCAACCCTCATGGCAGGGCTGAAGGATCCGTGGCCAGGCAGGGCCTGGCTGTGGTTGAGGTGGAGACCAGCACTGCCCCAGTGAATCCTCAGCAGGGAGTGTGAGCCCAGGGCTGAGCTGGAATGGGAGGGTACCTGTCAAACATAGCCCTTTGGAAACTGGTCCTCATCCCCCACCAAACCCACTGAAAAACATCATGTCATCCTCTGCCTTGGGAATTGGATAAGAACTGAAGCCATTCCCACATCCCTGTCCAACCACAGGAGCACATCTGACCTCAGAGTCCTCATGACACGTGAGGCACTTGGCACAGGTCAGCTCTCCTGTTTGGTCATTCCCAGAGATGCTGCATGTCTTTACCTTCCTTTTTCCTTTCCTGATTTTCCCTGCCACCATTATTTGCCTGAATGGCAGGAGGGATTCTGTAAGTTAGCAGGAGTTTATTCACATGCACACTCATCCTGGAGAGCTGCCACTCACCAGCATACCAAGATATTTTGGGTAAATTTAAATAGAATAGGATAAAGCTGGAATACAAAATAAACTGCTTGGGCAGACAGCAGAAAGTGATGCTAGCAAAGGGCATTGATATCCTCTGCTAGAAGGTTGATTATACTAGGAAAATAGTCCACCCTGCTGTCCAAAGCAGCCTGTGCTTCATTTCTGATCTGTGAGGAGCTGCACAAACACCCAGGTCAGCCCAGCCACTTCTGAGGAACAAGATCCTGTTCTTAAAACCCACCCAAGGAAGAGCAGATCATGGGTTTGATGGCATCTGTACCAAGCCCAGGCCAGAAGAAGGGAGAACAAGGAGTTTTCCTTCCTCTGCAAGACTAAACACTGACCCCTGGGAACCACATCCCTCCTCTCCAACTCTGGATATTGGAGTTGGCCTGTTCTTAAGATTCACATACACCTTCTATGAGGAAAAAGCCCCACACCAAGAGGAGTCAGCTGGGCTCCCACAGCTCATTCCCCTCCCAACAGCTTGGAGCTTTAAATAAAACTTTGTTTTTTAATGTCCAGAGGACAAGGACCCATCAGGAAGGGAATGACCCGTGCCACCACAGAGACCAAGAGGTGCCTTGGGTAGAGGAGGGATCTTTCCACGTCTCTGGCAGTAGGTCAGGATGGGATGTTGGCAGGGCAGATCCAAAGGAGGCCAAGGGGGATGGAGAAGGATCTCAGGTCAAAATAAAGGCTGTGCTGGAGCCTGAAATGTCTCTGCTTCACTTTTCCTCCCTTCCACCTTACTGGAAGAGTGTCTGGGATTGTCAGCAGCTTGGAAAACATTTTGGCCCAGGTTCAGGCAGCCTGCCAGGACCCACATTCCTGGTGGCAGCCTGGACCTGCGAGCTGGAGCCAACACTGGGGGCCCTGTTGATGCCAGGAGCCTTCCCAGTGTGAAGGACACGGGCGGCACATCCCCCGTGCCCTCCCAGCCCCGTGGCTGCTGTCACACCGTGTCCTGGGCTGTGCAGAGACGTGAGCTCACTCAGGGCTGAGCTGAGCCAAGCACAACTCGCTGTGTAAGGCCATTCCCAGCTCCGCTCTGACATTTGCCAGAGGAG
Organism: Manacus candei; assembly: GCF_025592945.1. Lineage (NCBI taxonomy): Eukaryota > Metazoa > Chordata > Aves > Passeriformes > Pipridae > Manacus > Manacus candei. The sequence goes on along the minus strand of NW_026138096.1, from coordinate 13,631,284 downwards.
ATTTCCAGCGCCAGAGCCGCCGTCTCCCCACGGCTCCGAGTGCAAATCCCTGGCACTGCAGCATCCCCGTCCTCCGGTCCCTTCCCCGGGAGGCACCCCCACCTGCAGCCCTCCTCCGGTGACACCTGAACTGGTTGTCATGGAAACCGGTGGGCTGCCGGTCTCCCTGTGTCCTGCCTGCCGGGATGTGATGCTCTGCTCCCTCCAGCAGTGGAGATTCCTGGTCCGAGGTCCTCGGAGCGGTGCTTTCCCTGCACACCTGTCCATGGAGCAGGCTGGGAACGTGCTGCCAGCTGGTGATGCTGCTGTAATTAATGGGAAGTGAGGGCAGACTGGGGTCACACTGAACCCCACGAGTATTTCACTGGCCAAGCGGGCTGCAGAGATTCCCATCTCTCCAGAATCCAGACGGGCTCAGTCACATCTGCACATCCCAGATGCTGGTGGGGATGTGAACGAGCAGAGCCAGCTCCAACACAGGCCAAATATTGCAGGGAAGCCTTTCACTGGAAAAAAAATTAAAAAAAAAATCCACACCCCCAGTATCAGAATATTGAGGGGTATTTTAATAAAATTGCAGGGGGAGTCAACTCCATTTAATTTCAGGATGGGGCTGATGCTGTTGGACAAAACCCTATAGAATCATGGAATCATAGAATCCTAAATGGTTTGGGTTGCAAGGGACATTAAAGAACATCTTGTTCCACCTCTGCCATGGGCAGGGACACCTTCCACTAGCCCAGGTTGCTCCAACCTGGCCTTGGACACTTCCAGGGATCCAGGGGCAGCCACAGCTTCTCTGGGCAACCTGTGCCAGAGCCTCACCAACCTCACAGGGAAAAATTCCTTCCCAAAATCCCACCTAACCCTGCCCTCTGGCAGTGTGAAGACATTACATTACCTCGCACTTCCTTTATGACAACAGTTTGGGGGTTCATGCCAGTTTTCCTGGGAAAACTCATCCTGCAATGACCAGAAGTAGGAAGACGAGGCCAAGGCCTGTTGGAGGACAGTGATCACCCGTCACTCAGCACCTCAGCTTTTATCCATCATCCACAGACAGGACCCCAGGGAAAGGCTGTGCTCAGGACACTCAACCCCAGCAATGGCACGGAGAGGGATTCCTGGGGAATTCCTTAGGGAAATGGGATAAAAATAATCAAAAACCAAGCAGTGTCTGTCTTCAGCCAGTTAAACACCTCAGAAAGCATCACTCTTGATTTTGGTGAACAACACCCAGGGTGTGAAAAAATGAGGTCCTTGAACCCCCTCTGGCTGCAGTGGGATGGGATGGGATGGGATGGGATGGGATGGGATGGGATGGGATGGGATGGGATGGGATGGGGTGGGATGGGATGGGATGGGATGGGGTGGGATGGGATGGGAAGAAAAGGAGATGGGTAAGGTTACACATGAAAGGCATGGAAATGATGCCAGGGGAAGTGTCAGCTGTCCCACTAGATGTGATGGTCCTGTTGCTCCCCAGGCTCAGCCACACCATCCAGGGTGGATTTGGCAAGGAGGGATGGGGGTTCCCTCTGCCTCCACCCACCCTGCTCCAGGGGTCCCTCAGCAGCCGGGTGTTTTCCCCCAGACAGGAGCCCTAATCAGGCAGCTTGTTGTGCCTAATTAGGACTCCTGATGAAGTGAATCAGCCCCCCCCATCCCCCCACAGGATGATGATTTCATCCCAGGCCAGGTGCTGGTGGATGGTGCCAGCTCCACACACACACACAGCCAAGTCACTCCGAGCATTAATAAAATCCCTCCTCAACAGGCTCCAGGAAGGATGAATCCATCCATGGGAACATCCCTCCTGCCTGGATCCTCTCCCCCATCTCCTCTCACCATCCAGGAGCTGGTTGTCACCACCTGACTCGCTTCTCTGAGGCTCTTTTTGGGGGGGCTACATCTGTGTTCCACCAAAGAGGACTCAATTCCCACTCCTGATCCTTCCTCCCTCCAGGAAACAAAAGGCAGGAGGAATTTGCCTCATCCCCACTGGGCACCGAGGCCAAGAACATGCATGGGAATATCCAGGAGGTCTTGAGAAACATCCACATGAAAATGGGATCTGGAAAGAGCAGCAAAAGGGGATGAGGAATGAGACACTCCAAAGCAGCTGGAGGCTTGGAAATGAGACAAATCTGGATATCTGAGGAAACCTGGGATGAACATCCACCCTTCCCAAATGAGCTGAAGCTGATACTTTTCACCAAAACTGCCTCAGCAGTGGGTTTTTGACAGTATGATCCCATTTTTTTATAGGAGTGGTGCACCCTGGGAGTGGATGGGAAAGGGTGGCTCAACCAGGAGTTTTACAGCTTTGGATGAGGGTGGTATTTCCAGCTTTTCAAGGGAAAAACTGAGAGAGGATGTGACAGCAGTGTGGATACAACTCATCTTCTCCATGGGAAGCAAACAGCAGTGTGGGAGCAAAGGGTGGAATTTGGGGAGCACAATAGGACCAGACAGGAACAGCCACTGGAGGCAAAGTGGTCCTGGAGAGCATAACAGGCCTGGCAGGTCTTAGGAAGCTTCAGGATACAAACCTTCCTGTTTAGGCTGCAGAAGTAAAAATCTTTCCTCACGGCCTCGTCTGAAAGAGGCTTTTTTGGCTCTGCTTTAATGACAAGCAGAAACTCCATGTGGAAAGCAAACATCTCCTCCCAAGGATTTGGAGCAAACTCCATCAGATTCCATCCAAGCTGTTTTTGCAGGTTTTCTCAGGACACACCGTGTGTGTCTCTGCCCTATTCCAGAGCAGGGGAAACTGAGGCACGGAGAGGAGAACGTCAGGATCTGACAAAGGCTTCCTCTGACCTGGGGAGGGACCTTCCCAGGACAACCTGACCTGTGCTGAGCTGGACCTGAGGGGAAATTCAGATAAAACATTTTAGAATCATGGAATTCACAGAATGGTTTGGTTGGAGGGGACCTTGAAGGTCACACAGTTCCACCCCCTGCCATGGGCAGGGACACCTTCCACTAGCCCAGGTTGCTCCAACCTGGCCTTGGACACTTCCAGAGATTCAGGGACAGCCACAGCTTCTCTGCCCAACCTGTGCCAGGGCCTCACCACTCTCATAGCCAACAATTCCTTCCCAATATCCCATCTATTCCTGCCCTCTGGCAGTGGGAAGCCATTCCCTGTGTCCTGTCCCTCCATCCCTTGTCCCCAGTCCCTCTCCAGCTCTCCTGGAGCCCCTTTAGGCCCTGCCAGGGGCTCTCAGCTCTCCCTGGAGCCTTCTCTTCTCCAGGGGAACCCCCCCAGCTCTCCCAGCCTGGCTCCAGAGCAGAGGGGCTCCAGCCCTGGCAGCAGCTCTGGGGCCTCCTCTGGACTCTCTGCAGCAGCTCCACGTCCTTGTGCTGTTGTTCCCAGGGCTGGAGGCAGCTCTGCAGGGGGGTCTCAGCTGAGGGGGCAGAGGGGCAGAATCCCCCCCTGCCCTACTGCCCACACTGGGGGATCAGCTCAGGAGGTTTCTGAGCTGGGGCAGGTCCAGCCTCTCACCCACCAACACCCCAAGGCCTTGGTTCCAGGGGTCTATTTCTGTCTCACCACCCTCACAGGGAAGAATTCCTTCCCAATATCCCATCTAACCCTGTCCTCTGGCAGTTTAAAACCATTCCCCCTTTTCCTGTCACTCCATGTCCAAAATCCCTCTCCAGCTCTCTTGGAGTCCCTTTGGGCACTGGAAGAGGCTCTCAGGTTTCCCTGGAGCCTTCCCTTCTCCAGGCTGAACAATCCCAATTCTCTCAGCCTTTCTTCATAGCAGAGATGCTCCATTTTCTCTCCTCGGGGCCTTACAGACTCTCCAGTGACCACACACGATCAAGTCTCTACTCTCCACCTCCTATGAAAGGTGATGGCTCCCTAATTTCTTGATGCCAAACCTCCTGAAATCATGACATCAAGTATTTCCCTTTTAGGAAGGAAGATTATGGGCCAGAGGGCAAAAAGACCCCATAAATCTCATCTTATTTATCACCTCTGTGTGTAATTAAGAGACAGCACTTGCAGCCCAGGGGTGGAGTCGGCACAGGGAAGCCAGGGGTGTTTCCTGGTCCAGCTGTGCTGGGTTTCCTCACAGATTCCCTAATTTCTCTCCATCCTTCTTGTATTTCTGAGTGTCACTGCAAAGCAAGTGTTCTGGATAACTCAGGGTGCTCCTTGCTGCCCTGCTGTGCTGCCAACCCCAACAGGGCTGTGGTGCAACTGAGGGTTGCACAAACTTTCCAGCTGGAGGGATTAATCTGTTAAAGAGAAGTACAGGGGAAAAAAAAATAAAGCAGGAAGCACAGAGGGCAGGCTCAGGGTGTCTCTCCTGGAGCAGGGCTGTGTGAGAGGCTGCAGCACACGGTGTTCTGGCTGCTTTCAGTGAACTCTGCTCACATCCTGGAGGAACTTTACCCAAAACACAGGCTCAAATCTCAACACAGCACAGGCCCTCTGTGTCCTGGAAGAGTGGACACACTGGGGCAGACTGATGGTCTCCTCATCCTATAGACCATCCATCCTATGGACCCTCCAGCTCATGGTCTGTCCAGCACAGTGTCCTACCCCTGAGAGCAGGGAAAAGGGGAAAAACATCCAGTCAGTGTGGAGTCATTTCCTCCCAGACTCCAGCAAATTCAGATTCAAACAGTTCCTAAGGAAGAATCGTAGAATGATCATAGAACCATGGAGTGGTTTGGATTAGAAAAGACCTGAAAGACCATCCTGTTCCAACTCCCTGCCATGGGCAGGGACACCTTCCACTAGCCCAGCTTGCTCCAAGCCCCATCCAACCTGGCCTTGAACACTTCCAGGGATCCAGGGGCAGCCACAGCTTCTCTGGGCAACCTGTGCCAGGGCCTCACCACCCTCACAGCCAAGAATTTCTTCCCAATATTCCATCTGACCCTGCCCTCTATCAGTGGGAAGCCATTCCCCATTTTCCTATCACCACTTGCCCACGTAAGAAGTCACTCTTCCTCCACCACCAGAGAGGTGGGATCTTGGTCTGGAAGAGCCTATTTTGGGATGATCAGGTGCTAAAATTTTGGGATCCATGTAAACATTTTATACTTGCAGCATCCCGCAGCAATAATTCCACATCTGACTGTCCCTGGGATGGGGAGCAGCTCCCTGTTGTGTCTGACCTGCCCTATACAAGTGTCACTGGGTGGTTCACTTGACCCCAGCTCAGAGGGGACAGAGAGGACTTGTCCCACATCCTCTCTCCAGCCACCTTTAATTTTGCAGCTCTACTCAAATCCTCCTCTATCCCCCCTCCAACAGGAGCCCTCACATCTCTTTGAACCCTCTTTCACTCCTCTCTGAGAGTCTTCCTCCCAAATTCTCAATGAGTTGTGATAAAGATGAACCAAAGCCCATCCACGAATTCCCGGGGGAGGGGTGGAAGACCCCAAGGAGCACGTGGCATCCAGCTGACACTTCAGCAGCTCTCTGATCCCTTACATAACCACTGACACTGTTTGTTTTTCTTTCCTGACTTTTTTTGTGTGTGTTCTCTGCTCCCAAAGCCGCTTATAATCGTGCTAAACCCCGGCTTAGCCAAACGCTGCTCTGGGTCCTGGGTGACTCACTGAGCCATTTCCCTCACTCCCATTGCAAGAAAAAGCCTCCCCCCACTCCCAGCATCCCTGGAGGATGCAACTGGCTCCACCACCCCCTTCTCCACCTGCACACCCACCACTTCTGACACTGAAGGAGGTTTTTTTTTTCCCCCCTCTGGATTGAGACCAGATTCAATATTTTCATGGCTTCTCTTCATGGTGACTGATTTGGGACCTGCTGCCCTTGGGATGGCCACTGGCCTCCTCAAAGGGTTGGCCAAGGTCTTGCTCATCCTCATAACCACCATCCTGAGGAATCCAAAATCCCAAACTTGCAGGCAGAGGCAGGTGGCAGCTCAGGCTGAGTGTGGAAATGGTTGTGCAGGAGACACTGTTAAAGCCAGTACTTTAACAGGTACTGGCTGTTTTCTAACATTGTCTCATCTTTGATAAAAAATAACATGCTGTTTTGGTAAAAAAATAATATGTCCTGCTCTTGCTTCATACAGTGTTCTCCTCTAAAACCTCTGCTGTGTTATAGATGTGCAAACACATCCACCGGATGCACACACGCACACATTTTCTGCTGAAATCCCACCTACTAAACCCCAGCTTTTGCTCGTGGTTTGCTCTTGCTAAACCAGGTCAGGAGTTTTGGGATCTCAGTAAAACCTCCTCGCTCTGCAGGGTGACTGTAGAAGGGCCCTGGTAGAAGACTATCCGGGTATTTTTTGCTGATGCCTGTGTTTTTACTGAAAAGCAAACGAGTTTCTATGAGTTTTTAAGCAGTGCCTGGGCTTTGCATCCTGTCTGCTGCTGGGAGAGTCATAGAATCACAGAATATCCTGAGCTGGAAGGGACTCACGAGGATCATCCAGTCCGACTCCTGGCCCTGGGCAGGACACCCCAACAATCCCACCCTGTCCCTGAGAGCGTTGTCCAAACCCTCCTGGAGCTCTGGCAGACACTATTTCACACCCAGGCAATGCCAATTCAATCAACACTTCCCCAGGCTCCTCTTCATGGACTTGGGGAAATGGATGGGTTGGAAAGGTTTTGCACACCTTCACAGGGGTTTGGGTTGATCCCCATGTCAGGAAACACCGCTGGGAGCTTCCCAAGTCTTTCCATGCCCAGTGTTTCCCTGTTTGACCATGGGCTGAAGCAAGGGGAGCTCCAGGAGCTCAGGCCAAGGCAAGTGAGTCCTTCAAAACAAATCCTAAAAGGTTTTGTGATCTTTGTGGCTGTGGCAATGGAACAAGGACCTCTCAGGTGCCTTTGGCTGTTGGATTTACTCCCAACACAGGCACAGCCAGGAGCTGGGAAGACAGCAACGGGCTGAGACAGGATATTTTAAAGCCATCCTTCTGCACCTTCTCCAGCCCAGGTTCAGACCCTTCTTCCCCCAGATCAGTCTCACAGAGGTGGCTCCAAGGGCTCAGCTTGGAGGCAGCTCTTCCCTTTGTGATGCTAAACATCAAGGAAGGGATAATCAAATTATATCCACATGATTACGTGGAGGAGCGCAGGAAGCATCCCATGGGGACTCGTCCCTGTTGTGAGGGCCTCTGGGTCACTCAGGCTGCCCAAACACCCCTCTGGATTTCCAACAGGGAGATGGGAGGGTGGCTCTGGCCACCTTTGGTCATGCTTTTTGAGCACTCCTGGATCTGCTCACCTGCTTCCCACCAGCCATAGCGTGGAGCTGATGTCTTTTCCAGGTCCTTCATCTCTTGCTGCTGCAGGTTTTGAGCCCCCTGCCCTGGTCTGAGCAAAGGGGGGGTCCTCCCCTGCCACGTGTGGGTGGTGGTCCGGGGGCACAACAAGGAGGAAGCAGCTGCTTCCCGGCTGGAGCGGCTGCCAGCGTGTCTCGCTCCCACTCCCGGGGCTTACGCAATTCTGGGATGAATCAGCAGCACATCTGGGCTCCTGGGGAGGCTGCACACTCACATTTTCCCCTCCATCCCAGGCCCATGAGCTCTTAAGCCCCGGGAAGGTGTTGGGCCAGCCTGGCCTGTCTGGGAAGAGGGAGGGAGAGGAAGCTGAGCTGGCTCTGCCTTGCAGGGGAAACATTAAACGCTGCCATCAAATAACTGGGTCATGTCCCCTGCCCTGTGTCCTCCTGGTTCAGGGTGAGAAATCAGCTCTGTGTTCTCAGACAGCTGGTTTTAGGTTCCCCATAACCTGGACTTGGGCATGAGGAGGAGATGTGGAGCCTCCCCTCCTTCTGCTCCTGGCTCCAGGATTTCCAGCAGAGGGATGCACCCTCTGAGCCCAGGGCACAGAGCTTGGAATTCTGTGGGATGGGATTTACAGAGCCAAGTCAAGCCCATGGCAGCACTGACAAGACTTGTGAGCTCTTCCCAAGCACAGGGAGAGCAGAAGGAAGTGGGAGGCTGGGGATGGAGAAAGGAGAAGGGGGAAGATGGAGAGAGAGCAGGAGAGGCTGAAGATGGATAAGGAGGGTCTGGGGAGGCAGAAGACGAGGCTGGGGAGAGAAGAGGGGGTGGGAATGGAGAAAGAGAGGATGGGGATGGAGAAGGGGAGTCTGGAGATAGAGAAGGGACTCTTGGAAATAGAGAAGGGAGGATAGGGATGGAGAAGGGAGGATGGGGATGGAGAGGGCAGGATGGGGATGGAGAAGGGACAGCCTTGCTTGCATTTGAACCATGAGGAGGTGAAGCCAGGCTGAACAGGCACCTCCCACCCTCAGCTCTGGGGTGTATTTCCCCCAGCCCATCACCCAAGGCACCTGAGCCCCCGTCCCAGAAATGCTCCTGCCCTCCAACACAGCCCCACTCAAGGGCTGATTCTCCCCCAGCAAGTGTCTGGAGGCTTTTTTTTCCAGCCCTGCTGCACCCACTTCCCGTTTCCCACTTCCTCCATCCCACCCCAGATCTCCGGGACCCCTCCGGCAGCCTCACCCCGGGCCGGGGGGCTGGACTGGGGTGCTGATGGGAGCAGCTCCGAGGGTGATGTCCCTGGGGGAGGGGGGTGGCTGCCGTCCCTCCGCTCCGCACAGTCAAGTGTCGCTCCACATCAGCATCACCCGGCTCGGGGAAGGATCAGCCACAAGCAGACAGGACCGGAGGCGGGAGAGGCGATGTGGGAAGAGCATCCCTTCCCCCACCACCCCGCTCCTTCCCCCGGCACTTTCCCCGGACCGAAACCCAGGCCTTTTCCCAGGATGCAAAAAAGGAAAAGGAGACAGGGCACGGGGGGGAAGGAAGGTGTTTTCCAGCTGAAACAAAGCCTGGGGGTGCTCCTCGGTTAGCCATTCACCTCCTGGGGTAGGTCGTTTCCTCTCCTGCCCCCTCGTTTCCTCTCTGAAAGAACCAGGAGATCAGATGCTCAACCACGAGATCTTGCCCAGAAGGAAAAAAGGAGTGTGTGGATCCCACACTGTCACAGCACAACCGACCCCTTCTGCAGCAAAAAGAAAAAAACAAACAAACACTTTTCTGAGGAGAAATGGGAAGCTGGGGAGATGTGTCTGCAAACGGAGAGCTGGTTCCTTCAGGCTGTGCATCCCAGAGGTGAATGGCTGGTCCTTCCCTCTGCTGAGAGGCATCAGCGAGCCCAAATGGGGCCCTCAGACCTTTCCCAGCAGGGTTTGGCCCCTCTGAGGTTGTTGTCTTGTTTATCCTTCGCTGTCAGTCATGTCCTGGGGCCACCGTGCCCATGGGAAGGGAAGGGGGCACCAGTGGGACAACTCCATGATCCCATTTGATCTCATTGTTAATCAATGATAAATGGCTGAGCCAACAGAGCTCATCTATAGCTCATCCTCCTCTCCCTCGAACTGAGTCCTGGGAGGAGGAAGGAGGCAGAGGAGGAAGGAGAATTTCTCCAGCCAACCTCAGTCATGGGCTGTACTGATTTTTCCATGCCATTTCCAGACTATTGTCTTTGAAGCATTGCACTCAAAATTTATCAGCAGGCAAAAAAAGGGGAGCAGACCTTGTTCACAGAGTGGGAGTTTTGGGTTGGTTTCATTAATAAACTGCAACAAATCAGGTAATTTTTGTAGCCTCGTTGTAACGAGGCCAACACGTGGCACCCAAATTACCCAGTTGCTGCTGATTCCCATTAATAATGCAATTATGATGGTTATACATGGACTTCTGACCAATTCCTGTGCTCACCCTCCTCAGAGCCATGAGGGCAGGTCACCAGCATCCCTGATTTTCTGCTGGAGGGGGTGAGGGAGGAAGCATTGCCCGGTTGGAGTTGGGGGTCGCAGGTGCTGTCTTACACCAGGTTACAGAACCATGCCTGGTTTTATTCAGACCTTTACTGGCTGCTGGAGTGTTTTTAGGGCGAAGCAGTTGCAGAAAGCTTGGCCAAAGGGTGATGCTGGTCCCCGAGCGCTGGGCAGACTGGCTGGCACTGCCAGCAACACTCATCTGACCATTGGGCAATGCCCTGTTGCAGCTAAAAGTGGCTAAAAAAAAGCTCCAGGACGAGTCTGCCAAGGTCTCACAAGACCTGAGCCCTGGTCTTGCTGAGCTTAAGAAGGCTCTTCACCTAAAGGCAATACCAAAAGGTCATAGCTTTCTTAGGGGCTACCAGGGCATAAAGGCAGCGTTATAAAGTTGCATCCCTGAGTCCTCCCTGGAGCCTTCCCTGAAAAAGAGTAGGTTTAGGTTGAATATTGGGAAGAAATGCTTCCCTGAGAGGGTGGTGAGGCCCTGGCACAGGTTGCCCAGAGAAGCTGTGGCTGCCCCTGGATCCCTGGAAGTGTCCAAGGCCAGGTTGGATGGGGCTTGGAGCAACATGAGCTAGTGGAAGGTGTCTCTACCCATGGCAGGGGGGTGGGACTGGATGATCTTTAAAGTCCTTTCCAACCCAAACCATTCCATGATTCTGTGAGTCCTGCATCCTCCTGCATCTGCAATGCCCTTGGGTCCATCCCACCCTCCACGTTCTCCATCCAAGAAGAAACATCTCTTGGAGGCCACTGGACCTCCACCTCCCTCTTGTCCCCACGAGGAAACAGGCACCAAAACAATAATATTTACTGTGTTCCTACGGGATCCTGCTAAAATCCCAAATGTTAAAGGACATTTAACATCCTTTGAATGCTAAACAACAAAGCTCTGGGTTTCTTCCTTTTCCAGCTCCCTGTGTGGTGTTCCTTTAACTCCCATCACCAAATCTTTTCCACAATGGGATAGGTGCCAGCCCATTTTCCAGCTGGCACAGCTCCAAGGTGTGTGTGCCCTCAGACATCCCTAAGAGACTCAGGATACTGGTCCAGAGGGCTGGGAAGGAAGAGCAGGAAGGTTTGCTCTCCCAGCTGGGTTGGAGGAGGATAAAACACTGCTGCAGTGTGAGGTAATGGCAAGGAGAGATTTTTTTTGAGCCTGTCAGTAGGAAGCATATGGCTGCCACTGAGCTCTCAGGCTTATTTAGGATTTAGTGACTATTTGATCTATTTTAATCCAGATGTTCAGCTCATCACATAATGAGATCCCACCAGAGGAACTGTGCTGTGATGCCTCCCAGACAGCCAAGGCCCCCAGATCACAGTGGGGGAGAAGGAGCAGCTCCATTCAGGCTGAGCATCCTGGGAGGGGGAGTCCATGGCTTTGCACCGGGATGAGATCCACACAGACAGCTGCCCATGTCCTTCTGGCATCCTACCCCAGCAGTAAAACCTGGATTTTTTATCTCAAAGCACAGAAATTTTGCAGAGTTTCACCAAAGCTTGGACTTGCTTCTCTCCAGCCTCCTCATCCCTGTGCTGTGGGCTTTCTGTCCAGGTAGAGGCACCATTTGTTCTCCTTATTTGTTCTCCTGTCTCCTGCATCACTCCACCTGAATTTTCGTTCTCCTCACCTGAATTTTGGTCTCTCCTCACATGAATTGTGGTCTGTGTGCACATGGAATGTGTCAGCTCCCACTGCACCCTATGGAGATGGAGGGAAGTCTGGGGCTGGAGTCAGTTCCCTGCTCATACTGCCACCTGAGAAGCCCTGCTAAGTGCTTTCCAGGAGAAATGATGGTGGGTTTGGATCACTAAATTTCTCTGTCTTCCAAGCTGACTCGTGCTGTGGGCTCCCCAGAGCCCGGTGAAAGTACATCCAATCCTACCAGGGCAACTCCAAAATCCCTCTGTCATCACTGCAAGATTTACATTGAGATTTAAAAGTTTAGCAAGATTTAAAAAGGCTTTTCCTGGGTGCAACACCGGCCCTGGCCAGGTCTGAGGTTGAAGCAGAGACCCAGAGCAGGTGGAGCTGATCCAAGGTCATGGCCTGGGACAGGAGCCGAGTGCATTTTTGGCTGGAGGATGGAGGTGATGGATGTGTCCTGCCCTGCTGCTTCCTGCCCTGCTGCCTCCTCTCCTACTTCATCTCCAAGTCTCCTTGGGAGGACAAATTGTACAGGAAGATCCAAATGCCTCCTCTGGGAGTGCCAGCACTCGGCATCCAGCCCTCCATCAGCTGCAAGAAAGAACATCTGGCACCTCTCCATGTCGGACACTGTGCCTTTCACAGGGCATTCCTGAGCAGGGAAACACTCCAGGGAGAAGGAGGCTCCAGAGGACTTGGTATAAAGAAGCAGCAAAGGCTTAAAGTATCTAGGCTGTGGACTCCTCATCCCTGGAAGTGTCCCAGGCCAGGTTGGATGGAGCTTGAAGCAACCTGGTCTAGTGGAAGGTGTCCCTGCTCATGGCAGGGGGGTGGAACGAGGTGATCTTTAATATCCCTTCCAACCCAAACCACTCTGTGATCCTGTGATTCCATGATCTCCCAGACCTCTGGGGGATGGTGCCATGCTGCCCTTTGCTGCTGGAAAGCAGTTTTGGTCCTCCAGGACAAGGACAGCCCATGCTGATGCTGGACAGGGCTGGATTCCCTGGGGGGGATGCACCAGGACTGGCCACCTCTTTGGAGATGAAGGGGCTGCCCCTCCAGCGTGGAGGTGGCTGGTTTTAGTAGGTCATAGAATCATGGAATATCCTGAGCTGGAAGGGACCCACAAGGACCATCCAGTCTAACTCCTGGCCCTGCACAGACACCCCAACAATCCCACCCTCTCCTTGAGAGCGTTGTCCAAACCCTCCTGGAGCTCTGGCAGCCTTGGGACTGTGACCAATCCCTGGGGAGCCTGGGCAGTGCCCAACCACCCTTGGGGGGAAGAACCTTTTCCTAATATCCAGCCTTGCAAATAAACAACCCAAAGGATTTCAGGGGATCCTGCCTGGCTGTGATCTCTGTTTTCTCCACCATTTTCCTACCCAAAGCTCCTCCCCCTCCTCACTACCCAGTAACTGAAGTCTCCATGAATTTTTCTGAGCAGAGGGCTCTTGAAAAAAAAAAACAAACCTGCATATCTTGACATTTAATTAAAGAGATGTGAGTGGTTCATGGAGGATGAGAGTGCACAGCACTGGACCAGGAGAGCTGTGAGCCTTTGATGGAGCCTGGATGTGGTGGCTTGGGAGCAGGGGGAGGATGGGAAATCCACTTCAATTAAGATGCTGAGGCATGAAAGCCTTCTTGGCCTCATTCCTCTTTGCACTAATGACCCTGATCTCCCCTCCTCCACCCCAGGGGGCTGCTGGGAGGTTCACTCAGGGCACAGAGCATCCTTGCAGAGAGAGGCAGGAGGAGAGGGATGGTCCCTGCCCATGGCAGGGGATGGGAGCTGGATGGTCTTTAAGGTCCCTTCCAACCCAAACAAGTCTGTGATTGATTCTGTGATGGAGGACCAGCAGTACTGGCCAATTGGCTCTGCTGTTTGGTGGTTCTGCTGCCTGCAGAGCCCAGGGGCGAGCACAGGAATGACCATCCAGCACCAGCCCTGCCTGCTCCATGGGTGGCTTTGCTCTAGCACGTGTGTTTTCAGGGAAAACACTGCAAATCAGGGTTTCTTTCCTTTTTGTCACCTCCTGCAGGTAAACTCTGGGGAGGAAAAGCATCTCTACTCATTTGAGGAGGAAAGGCTGTTGCAAACTGGCCTTTGAATGTATTTTCCAGGTTTTCTAGGTGAGCCTTGCAGGTCTTTCAGCATCTTTCCTCCAGCTCTGAGAGCTGTGAGGCTGAGAGGAGAAAGGAGGAGCAGCTCCCAGGGCCTTGAAGCCACAGCACTGGATCTGCCCCATCCCTCCCTGTTTCTGCCTGAGCTGGGATGGGTTTTGCAGGTTGTGAGTGAGGGCAGGGAATGGCCATTGTCTCCCGAGCTGTGTCAAAAAACCATTTGTGCAGAGGAGGTTGATGTGTTCAGGTGGGCTCCTGGTCCCACAGCCCACATGGCCTCACATTCCTCACATCTCATCTTGCTTCCCAAGGCCAGGTTGGACGGGGCTTGGAGCTACCTGGGCTAGTGGAAGGTGTCCCTGCCCATGGCAGGGGGGTGGAACTGGATGGGCTTTATTGTCCCTCCCGATCCAAACCAATCCATGGTTCTGTGATGATTCCCCACTGCTCCAAAGCAAACAGATGTGGTTGACCCCAGAACACAGCAAAGCCCAGGACCCCAAAATCTCCGAGCGTGTTGCCCCATGTCCCCATCCATGCCTGGGAATGCCTGGCTCCCATGGATCAGTGGGACTCCCAGGTACACCCAGCACTGTTTTCCCTGTGTCCTCCCTCAGGGCAGGGAAGGGATACTCTAGCCGAGTCCTGCCTGTGTTAATGAGCCGGGAAGTGCCCTTTGCTGCAGGAGAAATATCCACCTTAATTACCGTGGACAGAGCCGTCCCGGAGCGGGGCGTGTTTAACAGAGGCAGAAATGGAGAGGGAAAGAGATGGATTATCCTGTGCTGATTCCCATCACTGTGAGGTGCTGGCCGTGTCTGGAGGGATGAGAGGTGTAAAGGGAATGGATTCAGTGCCCAGATCACCATTAATCCCAAGGATCATTAATGCTTCAGACTTCCTCCTGCTCGGGAGTGGGGGAATCTGCACGTCCCCACCCTCTCCCTTCAGCACAGTCTTTTCCCACCTTTTCCCAGAGGACGCTCAGGGCTTCTGTGGATCTCTGGGCGCGTTATAAATCTTGGGCAACCCTTCAAATTTTCCAGTTTCTCAGGAATCACTGGTGCTCCCCACCAGTGCTGGATGCTCCCAGGCTGCACCCCTGGAAGGAGAGAGGATGACCTGCCATGGAGTTGTCTCTGATTCGGCCGAGGTCACATGAGGTGATGCTGGAGGTGGGATCCTGCTGGATCAGGCCCTCCCCAGGCTCCAACAGGATTCAGCAGAGATGCTGTCAGGCTTATAATAGTGGACTCCTTCCCCCAGCCGCCCCCAGCTATGGCACGTGCAGATCATCAGCTAAAAGCCTGGTGTGGGCAGGCAGCCCACGGTTGTTTCTCTAAATAAACCTTCCCCTCCCTGGCTGACTCTCCATCTCCCTGCAACGGGATGGATTCATTTCTTGGGTTCAGAGTGGGGTGTCCTCTGGAGCTTTCTCTGCTCCCTGAGAGGAACCTGCAACTCCTCGCTCTCCTGGGGACCCCTCTTGCTCCAGCAAAGTCATTTCCAGCCTCCTCCCCCCTGCCAAGGCAGCACAGGGCACAGTGTGCCCCGTTGGCAGCGGAGATAACTCACATATTCAGCAAACATGTTGCCGTGGCCTCTGATAAAGTGGGAAATGCCCCCAGCTTGGGAGTTACCACCGTGGTGCTGCTCCCACGGCCTCTTCTGCAGTGCCTGGATGCTGCAGCCCCCCCAAAACCTGAGGTGTGAGCAGCCAGACAGTGCTGGGGGGACCCCACTTGCCCCCCAGCACAGCGATCCCAGTGCCAGCAGCATTAGGGCGATTTGCCGCCTGACCCCGGCTCGGGAATGGGATCTGTCATGCTTGACTTGACCTGTTGGCCAAGTCATCATTACGTGGGGAACATTTGTTTCAGCTGTGTGAAAACAAGGAAAAGGGGGGAGGGAGGGAGGGAGGGAGGGAGGAAGAAGGAGGAGGAGGCCCGTGGTGCCTGGATATCTCCTTTCCTCACGTGTTCCTCTGGGATCTGTAGATCTGTGGCACGTGGGATCCTGTGGAGCATCAGTAAGTGCTTTATGGAGGGGATTTCCTGATGCCCCTCGTGCCCTGGCCTTGGCCAGCAGTGAGTGGGGCTGGGTGGGAGCTGACCTGGATGCTGGAAGGGTCCCTGGTGATCTGCAGGGCCCAGGCTTTGCTCCCGCAACCCGGAGCCATCTGGGGCTGAGTTTCCTTAAGAAAGCACAATCCCAACATGATTCCCCCTTAGTCTCCCTGCCAGGCAATTCTTACAGTTCTTTTTTGCCAAAATCATGCAGTTCTGTGAATTCAAGGGACAGATTGAGCACGAGGAATGACTCGCCTCGGGGAAGGAACAGGACAGTCACCTTTGCCTTTGTGTTTTAACCATCTGCCCATGTACCAGTTCTGGTGTTAGTGAGAGCAGGCATGGGAACAGCACAGAGCTGACCATTCCACTGCCCCCTTCCAATGTGGCTTCTTCCAGGAAGGGCTGGATGAAGGAATGAGATAACCCAGCCCTGCTAAGAAAACACCTGTAAAAACATTTAGTGGAGCCCCAGTCATTTGGCTTAAACCAAAACCTGTCCCCAGTGTTTTCCAGAGGAGAGGGACAGAGAAACACCCACAACAGCTCCCCTAAAAGCCCTTTGCTCGGGATTTCTGGCACAGCTGGGGACGTCAGGAGTTATTTATGGGTTGTTTCTTTTTTAGCCTGCTGTGATCAATAGGTGTGACCCATCACACAATCCAATACCATATCAGCAGGCAGAGCAGGAGACAAGAGATTCTCCTCTCTGGGGTCACAGTGTCATACACCCAGTTGTCCTTCAAGGAGGGGAAGGAACAGTCTCTCCCTCCAAGCTGCAGGGAAAAGCTGGGACCCCCCTCCTTTCATTCCCATGGGTTTCTACCTCAAAGGTATTTCAACAGACTTGCAGTTCCCATCCTTACCACCTCCTAAAAATAATCCTATGGAAAAATTATGAGCCCAGCAAGTCTCTATTGAAGTGGGAGAGGTAAGATCCCTTTGGAGTCCATCTGGCACTACCTGTGCTGCAGAAGCTCCTGGTTACCCTGCATTCCTCACCTCCAGCTCTTCCTTAGCGTGTCACCAGGATCAGCAAGTTCCTTCCAGACAGCAGTAGCAGGTGACAGTAATTTGGTTATTTATCCATGCTTTCCTGCTCACAGAGGTGCAGACAACCTGTACCTTGTGAAAGGGGTGTGTTGGGGGGCAGGGGGCTGCTCCTGATCCATATCCATGGTGAAAACAGACGTCCCCAGAGTGGGATCATGGAGGAGGAGAAGGAAGTGGCGTTGAGCAGCTGTCGGGGGACCTGCTCCCAAGAAAGGGTGAGGTTTCCAAGGAGGGGGTCCTCCCCAAGCACCCACAGCTCTCTGGTCCCAGACCCAGTCCTGCTCTCACTGGGGTTCACCCCACCATGGGAGGGTGAGGCTGTTCCTTCCATCAGGAAAGCAGATTCCCTGATTAGATGAACCTCACACAGAGAGAGCTGAGAGACTCTCTGGCTCTTGTCCAGCCACGACGTCTGAAGATTTACAGCCTGTGTCCCTCTCAAAGAGCTTTCCTTAAGTAAACACCAAGAGTTATCTTGGATGCCAAGTGAGGAAAGCGAAAGCTTCATCTTCTCTCAGTTGCTTCAGGAGCAGCAGCAATTGGAGTGACTGTGAAAGACCTGTCCAGCCACATTCCTTGGATCAAGCTCTTCCATCCCAGTGTTTCATTCCTGCTATTTTCACTCCTGTTTCAGTGTTTTCTCCCCCCATAGCTCCCTGTGATCCCCTTCTTTTGGGATATCCACAGGCTCTTGCTGGAGTGATCATGACCAGTTGCTTCCCAGTGTTGTTGTTCTGGCACAGACCAAGGGCACCTCCTGCTCCAGATCCTGGAGAGTTTATCACCCAGATACACGAGGAATGAAAATGGTGGGTGCAGGGAGCTGATGGGATGCACAGGGAAATTTCATGAAGCAGGATTTTGGCCAGGAAAGGTCTTTAGTAGCACGTTGTCAGACCCTGGTGTAAAGTCCTACCAGCTCATGCCAAAGGACACCAGAGAGCCCCTCTTACCCTGACTGATGGGGACACTGAGCTCCCCAAATTAGAAGCACAGCCATTACAAACCACTCTCCAGCAGAGAGAAAATGATGGGGGAAAACATTCCTTCTCTCTGCTTGGGTGTGTGATTGAAGCCCCACAGGGGAACTTTGCATTCCAAAGGTCGCCATCATATGTCTGATTTTTCATGAAAATCAGGGAAATTGGGAGCAAAGTTACAACCCCATCGTTATCCCCTCTCCCTTGGTGTCATCTTACGCTCCTTGCAAGGACAAGGATTTCTTTTTTTTCCCTGTAGCAGGGATGCACAGGCTCCTGTTCCCATCCCAGATGGCATACCCAGGAGCAATGGCTCCGGATGGACATGTCACAATAAAATCTCCTTTCTATTTATATGGTGCTTGTGACCTTCAGCTGTTGCTACATCACTCTAGACGTAGCACAAACATATTTTAAAACATCCTGGAGTTTGTTTCTGAAAGGTGCAGGGGCTCCTTATGTTTTCCAAGGGGTCAGTAAGTGCAAGGACTCAGAACCTTTGCAGAAAGTGGCTAATGGCTTCTTTTTTTTTCTATCTGTATCATCATTTCTGGGGTTAAACTTAGTATTTAAAAACACAGATGGGCTCAGTTTAAAGACTGGGAGAGGATCCAATTGTAAGTTGTCCAGCTGGTGAAACACCCTCACTGCTAAAAAACGGGTGAACTTGGGAATTCAGGCAGCTCCATCTTCCCATCATTGCCTCTCACTGTGCCTTTTCCCAGCGACTCTGACAAGCCATGACCCCCCCCAAAAAAGGTCTTCACTGTGCAAACAGGGTCAGTCCATGACCCCCTCATTTCTCCACCTCCTCTTGCACAAACCTAGCTGACCTCTCTGCATCTCTGGCCATGAGTCAAGTTTCTCAGGCCACTAGAAATGTGGTTCCTGAGCTTCCTTCAGTTTTTCTTAGTTCCCTTTGAACTGCAGGATTGACCCTTGGCAGAGCGTGGAGATTTTGAGCTGGTGCATCTTTCAGCCTCTCACTTACTTTCATAAAGCATATTGCACACGATTCAGTATTAATTCATCACCTTAATGAGCATTAGGCATCTTCTCTGTTAATCTGGGCTCCAAACCCAGCTCCTGTCCACAGGCAGGAGAACATGCCAGCCCTAATTTTGACTCAGTGGTGCCTCAATATCAGGAGGGACCTTTGGTGGGCTTTGCACCAGATATGCTGGGAGGGGGGATCACAGCAGAGTGTCCTCAGTTGCTGTTTTGTGGTGTTTTCCTCTGGAAGTGATGCAGGATGGGGATGGGGCAGGAGAACCAGGCCTTCTAAGTCATTAATCGAAGCCTGGGGAGAAGTCTTGTAGCCCAGACACATAGAAAAAGCACTGTTGGGAGAGGAATTAATATAAAATTAATATTAATCAAGCTGTGTCTGCTATTTTGGATGTTTTGGGGAAGGGAAAAGATAGACAGGGGGAGGGGCTGGGGTGTTTATTGGATGTTCAATAAGGAACCTTTGTAGTCAGGAAAGAAATCCCAGTTTTAAAGAGAATATCTGAAGATGAAATGAGTTGTGGGGGCTGAGCCCTATGTGAGAAGGAGGGATTGACTCCCTGTTCCAGCATTACCTCAGGATGGCATTTCCATAAAAAAAAAAATAAAGGTTTTTTTCACTGAAAACCTGCTTGGCCCCCCTTGCCTGGCTCTGTGTTGGGGGGTAAGAGACCAGGAGAATGGGACACAGGTGTGAGCAGAGAGCATTAAACAATCCCTTGGGATGGGACAGAGGGTCAGGGAGGGTCCCCTTCAGGTCCTGGGCTCTCATTTAGGGACCCCTTTTTTGCTTTCAGCAGAGAGAAATCACTGAGGAGAGTGGCTTAGATCACACCAGAGTCCTGCTGACTTTCCAAAGAGCTCAGTTATTGATTTCTGGGGACTGTGCTTCTCCCAGGAGGACTGGAAAAAGCCCAAGGCGGTTGCCAAGGATGCCTGTGAACTGTGGCTCTGAGAGCAGCCTTGTTTAACAGGGACCTTGCCTAATGCAGTTTGAGGCTGAGGTCATTCCCCCAGGCTGCTCTGGGAGAGCAGGCAGCGAGGGGCTGGAGGATCTGCTGGCCAAGGCTAAAGGTAAAAAGCAAGATAATGATGTTTTCTCCCCAAAGCCTTCCCGTGGCAAAGAGCCAGAGATTTCCACCTTGCTGAAGTGGCTGATCTGGTGAGACTGGGGTGAATCCCACACAGCACAGAGCTGGAAGTGTTCATTTACCACCCAGAGGAGTGGTGGAGAGCTGCTAAAATTACCCCAGAAATCTGTCCTCTGCCAATAGGAAACCTGGCTGTGGCCACCTGACACAAGTGTGGATATGGGCATGAACCAGGAGCTATGGAGTGGGATGGAGCTCCGGACAAACCTCTCCATTCACTTCTGTGGGGATGAGAGAGGCAGCAAAGCTTTCAGTGGGAGCCTGGGAATTTCTCCATGAAAGGACTATGACAGATCTGGTGTGGGGCTGAAAGAGGAGATAGTCTGGAGCGTGCCTGCCTTGGCCAGCTCTCCGGGCTTGCATCCTTGGCATCTCACCTGGAGAAAGCCCTGAGTCTTCTTCCCAGCAAAGCCAGCTGGATGTGTCCAGCACAGGGAGCTGAGACAGCCAAAATTCCTCCCTTTCCCACCTCAAATGACTGGATGTAAACACCTGTCAAAGAATCACAGAATCACTAAGTTTTGGAAAAGATCTCCAGGACCAAGTCCAGCCTTTGGCTGAATACTACCACGCCCACCAAAACATACCCCCAAGTGCCACATCTACTCATTTTTTGGATATTTCCAGGGATGGTGACTCCACCACTCCCTGTAGAGCCTGTTCCAGTGATTAACCACTCTTTCAGTGACGAAATCTTTCCTAATATCCAGCAAAGACCTCAACTCATATGGGTGGATATCTCAGTAGCAAGGGAGAACAGGCAGTGTTGTCCCCACCAAGGGTCACCACCAGAGGTGATGCTGATGGAGACTCTGTGCTGTGCCTGCCTGCTCTGTGCAGGTGACTCAGATACTCTGGGACACCCACAGTGCTCTTGGGCAACTGAACTGGGCTCAGATAACACAGCCAGGGCGGACTGGACATGTTCAGCAGGATGACACCAGGCACCGGTGACAAAGAGCAAGGCCACTCAGTCATCTGGAGCTGCCTGAGCACAGCTGAATCCCAGGCCAGCAAAGCCCTCGTTGCATCAGCTGTTATTTCTTTTCATGCTGGATCAAGGCCTACAGGCTATTTTTGCTGCTGTTTTTACTGCAGAAACCTGGTATCTCAGCAATACCTCCCTGTGGAGTAACACAGCCCTGGGGAGCAGGGAGTCTGCACCCACCTGTGCCACCTGGAATATCAAACACTGCAGCCTGAAAATCACGGGACCATAGAGCAGAATCATGGAATGGCTTGGGTTAGAAGGGAACTTAAAGATCACACAGTTCCCCAACCCCCCCTGCCATGGGCATCGACACCTTCCACTAGCCCAGGTTGTTCCAAGCCCTGTCCAACCTGGCCTTGGACACTTCCAGGGATCCAGGGGCAGCCACAGCTTCTCTGGGCAACCTGTGCCAGGGACCCCCACCCTCACAGGGAAGAATTTCTTCCTAATAGAGCAGGCCTTGATGCCTAGATCTCAGCCTCCCACTGCTTTCAGCGTGATCCCAAGGATGGCCCTGCAGCCCCCCCAGCCGTGCACCCCTTGCCACACACTCCCAAACAAAAGGTCCCTGCTCTTTCCCCGCTAAGCATGAACCCAGAGAGGTATAAAGCTGCCAAAACCGAGCTCTGCCTGAGGCTTGGCTTGATGGATGGCAGAGCTCAGCTGAGAGCTGTTTGATTTGGGTGAAAGACACTGCGTGGGAAGCAGCCCTGCCTGAGCTCCAAGGTGTGTAGGAGCCAGCTCGGTTTCATCTCAGCTGATTCCAGCAGCGGCGTTGCTTTGGAGAAAACGAAATGCCGGGAGCTGTGGAGGGGGATGGAGGTCAGGACAAACCTCTCCATTCACTTCTGCAGGGATGAGAGAGGCAGCAAAGCTTTCAATGGGAGCCTGGGAATTTCTCCATGAAAGGACTGTGACAGATCTGGTGTGGTGCTGAAAGAGGAGATAGTCTGGAGCGTGCCTGCCTTGGTCAGTTCTCCTGGCTTACAGCCTTGGAATCTCACCTGGAGAAAACCCTGAGACTTCTTCCCAGCAAAGCCAGCAGTGTCCCTTCATCATAGAAACACAGAATGGTTTGGGTTGGAAGGGGCCTTTAATGGTCATTTAGTCCAAGCCCTTGCCATGGGCAGGGACACTTTCCACTAGCCCAGGTTACTCCAACCTGGCCTTGGACACTTCCAAGCGAGATGGGGCAGCCACAGCTTCTCTGGGCAACCTATGCCAGGGCCTCACCACCCTCTCAGCCAAGAATTTCTTCCCAATATCCCATCTACCCCTGCCCTCTCGCAGTGGGAAGCTATTCCCCCTTGTCCCGTCACTCCATGCTCTTGTCCAAAGTCCCCCTCCAGCACCAGTTCTTTGAATTCCTTTCGACTTGGAAAGGGAATTTTTGATGCAGAACCCCATACTTTGCCTGATATCCCAAACATCTCAATTTCTGCTCCTTCTTCTCAAAGCCCAACCAAAAGCTGAAACCATCAACATCCCCAAGAGTTGCCTGCAGCCTCCTGCATCCCCTCCTTGCTTGGAGAGACCTCTGTGGTCTTGAGCATGTTCAGCCTGCCACGAAGCTCTAGCTGGTGATGAGACAGCCCTTGGCACTGGTATATCTGAGCACCCCCAAACCATCTGCTCCAGTTTCATCCCTCTTCTGTGTCCCTGTGAGGAGGAGGAGACTCCAGCTGAGAGAAAGGGACAGGCCGCCCACTTGTGCTGAGTAACCATTGCCAAATTGGATGCCAGCACATACACACACACACACGCACAAAAATATTTCCACTGAGGTTGCTGTGAACAATGGGCTCTTGATTATCTGCTATCTCAAACACATATGCCTTTGGCCCATCTCCACGGGGAACAGGCAGTTCAAGCACTGACCCTCCTGCTCTTGGACCAGCTCGTCGGCATTCCCGCATCCAGCAGCGCCGGCTGAGGGGGTGTCTCACCAGCGAGGAACAGGACGTGATCCCTGCCCTGGGAGTTTGCAAGAGGAGGGCAGGCACGTGGGCAAGGGCACAGCCAAGTCCTGATCAGTGATGGTGAGAAAACTCTGCCTCCTCAGACCCAGAGAGACCACTGGGAAAGCTTGACCATCTCCTCAGACAACCCCAAGACCACCTTGTTATGGTCTTCCTGCCCTTCCTTCAAACCTTCCCATGGTGTCTGGGAAGATGTTAGGGAATGTCCAGCCGAGGTTCATCAGTCCTTTTTCCAAGGACACGGCAGAGTGGGGACACCCTGGCTGGCTCTGTGCCTCAGGTCCAGGAGCACTGGAGTCACATCCCAGTGATGTCCTACCTGAAAGGTGAACGTCAGTGATGGAGGAAGCACTGGGAGATGTTTGAACCCAGGAGATGTGATGAGTTGAGCAAAGTCCTGCTTGCACAAGGTGAGAACCTGATCATGGTTCATAGCAGAGAAATCAGAGTGACTGTCCAGTGCTGGCCACACGCTATGAGCAAAGGGGAAAAGGGACTGAAGTTCTTGGAAGCAAAGTGTTTGATCTGAACATTATTTGTGCTACACAGAGGTCTTTGCTCAGCCCTAGGCTGGTTCCTCCCTTCCTGGAGACAGCCTTCCAGAGCCCCCCTCAGCCCATGGCTATCCCGGCTTTTGCACTGTCTACAAATAGTTGGTGCGTGCTGAAAAGAGCAGATCTGAAACCACAGTTGGCAAATTGCACCAACAAGCATATTCTCAGCGAGGCATTGTTCCAGTTTGTATATGTCTGAAAAGAACTGTTCAGGCATATGTTAAAGTTGGCACCTTCTCCCTGGGACTCGCTGCAATCTGACGGCTGGAGCATGATAACCACAGCAAGGCACACAAAACACTCAGCAAATGAGGGAAAACAAAGTCCACTCGGGTTGCTGGAGGGGCTGGGATGAGGACAAGGAGCAGAGGCAGAGCACTGTCCTCTGGAGAGGGAGCTCATCCCAGCCTGGTGTGGAGAGTGATGGCATCTGCAAGCACTGCTTGGAAAGGGATCAAGAGCAGGGTAGGAGAGGAGAGCAGAAAACCTGCTGCCCCAATGCTACTCCCAGGGTAATCCTTATAAAAGGACTCAGACACTGAAAAGGAGAGTGAACCCAAAGCATGTGAGGTGTCCTACAGGCTCTGGGCTTCCACCCACGCCGAAGGAAGCAATGACTTGCCGTGGGGGTGCACTCAGTGGGGACACACAGCACACTGAGGGTTCTCAGCCTGGCAAAAAAGCCTCTCCCTTGGAGGGGCTGGAGAATTTTAGGGGGAAATATCGTCCTGGGTTTGCTTTACCTTGAGTGTCCATGCACAGCTGCAGCTGGGGACAGGATGCTGGGCTGACCTGGTGGAGCTGCAACATCATCAGCTGCAACAGCATCCTCTTGTTGGCAGTGCTGGGTTAACTTTTGGACTCAGTGATCTTAGAGGTCTTTTCCAACCTAAATGATTCTGTGATTCTGGTTCTCAGCTACAAAACTGGCCCTGCCCAAGCCTAGGCATCACTGGATGGGGGGACATGTGCAGATTCCCTCTTCATCCCCTCAGGGTGTCCAGGAGCAGCCCAGTGGCCCTTGGAGAGGGCAGCTGGAGCTCATCCTCCCTCAGGTGTGGCTTTCTCCACATGGGTGCTCAGTCCTGGAGGTGTGTGACCAGGTGAGGACCAGAGGGGGGTTCATCTGAGTCTGGCAGTGTCAGATTCCTGTAAGACACCCCCTACCCCTGCATGACCCCTGAAAGGGGCTGCACCACCAGGCTCAGAGGAGACCAGGCTGCCTATGAACACTGTTGGCCTCTGAACTGCTTTGCATGGGCAGGGATAATCCCGCTGGGTCCTGGGCACATCTTCATCTCTGGTGGGACAGTCCCAGGATATATGTCAGACCTGACCTTCTCCATCCTCTATCTGCAGCTCTGCTCTTTCTCTTGGCTCTGTCAGATTTCACAGCAAAATTGTCCATGCAGGACCAGAACCAGTTGTCCATGCAGGAGCTGAACTGCTCCATTGCTTGGCAGTGCTGGTGGGAAGCAGCAGAATCCCATCCACAGGAGAAGTGGCTTTGTCCCAGACTCTAATCCCGGTCCTCAAAGGTGACTGACTAAGTAAATCACAGAGCCTCAGCTGCCCTTTCCATCCAAGGAGGATCACACACAGCCTCTGGATCTCTGTCAGCAACAACCTGTGCAGGGAGACACTCGGTGCCTGCAGTTCTGTGGGAGCAGCCGAGTGCCTGTCCGGCACCATTAGCAGGGATAATTAATTACCTGCCCTGCCATTTCACTGGAAAGCAGCAGAATTAAGTGGCAGCAATTCCTGCCTCTTTCCTCTCTCCTGGGACTTCTGACAGGTGAGCAGGAGTGGTGTAAGCTCCATCCATCCATGGAAAGGCCAAGGGGAGCAGAGCCTGTGTGTGTTGCAGGATCCAAACTTGCTGCAGCAGCCCCAGTGCTGGGGTGAAGCTGGAGGCAGGGACATGTGCCACCAACCTCAGGAGCTTTTCCTTTTCCCTCTGGCACCTCTCATTCCTCCTTGGAGAAGACAATTCTGTGCTGTGTCACTGCCAGGACCTGCCCTGCCTTCAGTTTGAGTCCTTGGCCATTTGAATGTCCCTTTTTGAGTTAATCTGTGTAGAAGAAAGTTCGGGGAGTTCGCCTCCTCTGCGAGCTCAGAGGGTGGGAGCTCTCCACGAGACTGACATTACTTCCCCATCCCACCCCCACTGGAGACCCCCAAGGGTTCAGGCTGTGCCCTCCCAAAGGGCTCTACCCTTGGAGACAGGGGGAAAACAGGGACCAAACTGAGATTTCCATGGTGAATACAGGCTTGGTTCCCACCCCCCAGCCTTGTCTGTCACCGAGGGGCTGCCTGTGCCCCTCAAACCCCAACCGTGCCCCCGAGATACCCCCTGACTCCCTGCATGGGGCAATGTCGGGGCTCAGCCATACTGGGGGGCTCTTTTTTGGGGGTCTTGAGGGCGATGAGACACGGTGAGGCTGCAGGGCACTGAGCCAAGGCACCACCAGACCCCAAATATCCCCTGTCCAGGAGCCCCGTGGGGGAAGGGGACAAGGGTGGAGGGGTCCATGGAGCATCCCAGCATCCCCAGCCAGGTCCATGGGGACAGAGCCCTGTCCGGGAGGGGTGGCGAGGGAAGAGTTAAAGGGAAGGCGAGCAGATCCTCCTCCATCCTCCCAGTCCTCGCTGTTAGGCTGCTGCTGTGACAGGGGGTGGGGTCGGGGCTGGCCGCCGTTTGCCGCAAGAAGGGGGGGGAAACGTGGCTGCGAATGTGTGTGTGTGTGTGTTGGTGACACAGGACAAAATGAGATGAGACCCCTCGGACGGGAGCGGCCGCCCGGCTGCGATCCCTGATCCCTGCCCGATCCCTGCCCGCTCCCGCACATCGCTGCGATCGCCGCCGGGCACCGGCGCAGCCCCAGCATCCCCGCCAAGAGTAAGGCTCGGGGTGGGGAGGAACTGGGAGGAACTGGGAAGCGGCGCTGGGAGTGGGGGGAGTGGGATGGGGTGCGGGGTGACGGGGAGGGGGGGTCTCTTGGGGGTGGGAGAGGTGCGGGGTGCACGGAGAGCGAGGTGGGGGACCTGATGCTGGAGCTTCGCTCGCCTGAACCACCCACCCAGATGTAATTTGGGGGGGGGGAGGGGAAGATTTTGGGGAGGGGGTGGGGGTGGAGGATGGGCTGCCAGCGCCGATTTCGGGTGTGATGGAGGGGAGGGAGCCTTGTTTGTGCCTAAAGTCGCAGCTGCCTGGATTTGGCCCCGCGGGGCCGTTGGGATGTGACAGCACCCAAAAATAGAGTGCGAGGCGGGGAGGAGCGGGGGGCAGACCTGTGTGCCAGTGCCAGGGCCAGGTTATTCCCCCTTCTCACCCCTTCCTAGTCTTCTTTTTTATTTATTTCTTTATTTCTTTGGCAGTGATGTCAGGGAGGGGAGCGGTGGCTGGGGCTGGGGGTTGGATTCACGGGAAGGAGGTTGCTGGCGGCCGAGTGATTAACGTGCAGTTGCTGGGAATTATGTCATCTGCCTCGGTGCTGGGTGGCCCTCGCCCAGGAGCGGCGGTGGGGAGGGAGGGAGGACGTGGGGGGACGTCATGACACGGGGCTCCCCGCCTGGGGCTTCACCCAAGGAGGCACCGATGCCTCCCTGGCTCTGCGAGGACTTGGGCATCCAATGTTCCCACCCCAGCGCGGGGTTCCCCACTTGGGACAGCACCCCCGGAGGCACCGATGCTTCCCTGGCTTTGCAAGGATGTGGACACTGAGTGTTTCCCCCCACCCATCGCAGCCCCCAAGCCATGGGCTCACGCTGGCAGGGCTGTGGGTGCACACCCACCCCGCTGCCCTCTGCTCCGGGGGGGCCCAGACCCGCGGGCTCCATCCCCTCGCGGGAGATGAGCAGGTTGTTGCTCCTCCCGATGGCTCATCCCGCCCGCTGGCCCGGCATCGGGGCTTGGAGCAGGCGGGGAGGGGGCCGTGGGGAAGGAAGGATGAGGGTGGGCACCCCCTCTGCCAGCTCCCCGGGAGGGAGAGGGGCCGGAGCTGCTGCAGTGCAGCACAGAGCCCCATCCGGGGCTGTGGGTGTGCCCGAGGGGCGCAGGGACCCCCCTCTGCCACCCCATCCACTCCTCGGAGCCCAGGAGAGAGCCTGGGGACCTGTGGATGCCAGCGGCCCCCTCCCCCCCGGCTGGATGATCCCTCTGGTCCAGAGGAGGGTGTTGGGCTGCTGGATGCTCCACACCCTGCTGGGCATCCCCCTGAGCATTCCCTGAGCACCCCTTAAGATTCCCCCTTAGCACCCCCTGAGCATCCCGGTTCTCTTCCCCACGTGGAGAGCCGGGGAAGGAGGGCAAGGCCTGCCAGTGAGCCAGGCACGGACCCTGCTGCACATCAACAACCTCTTCCCTCGGCTCCACACCCCACGCAGCCCCGTGCAGCTCCACGGATCCCCGTGCAGTTCCACGGATCCCTGTGCAGCTCCACGGATCCCCGTGCAGCTCCACGGATCCCCGTGCAGCTCCATGGAACCCTGTGCAGCTCCATGGATCCCCGTGCAGCTCCACGGATCCCCGTGCAGTTCCATGGATCCCCGTGCAGTTCCACAGATCCCCGTGCAGCTCCACGGATCCCCGTGCAGCTCCATGAAACCCTGTGCAGCTCCATGAAACCCTGTGCAGCTCCACGGATCCCTGTGCAGCTCCACGGATCCCCGTGCACCACGGCACAGGGTCGGGCAGGGAGCGGAGCAGGCAGATGCAGGCAGGAGGGCTGCAGGGAGCTGTGGAGTGAAGGTAGGAGGGGTGGGCATGGCTGCAGCGGGTCATTTTCTGGCATTTTCTGCCCCACAACAGGAGGGAGGGGGATGCCAACAGCTGCTTTGATTCAAGCCGGGAATCAGCGGGTGCGATCCAAGCCGGGGGATGCCACTCGCCCCACGGGATAACCTTTGGCAACTCCCTCAGCTCTCCGTGCTCTGCTTTCAACACCCTCCAGCACATCCTTCATCCTCAAACCCGCTCCGGCGGCGGATTATGCCCAGCAGCCGAGCCCTCCGGGGAGGTGCTGGCATGACCAGGGAGTGCAGGATCTCCGAGCACCCCCGGTTCGGAGCGGGCAGGGCTGGGAGGCTCCCGCATCCCGCGCGGTCCCCTCTCCCGTGCCCTCTCCGCGCAGGGCTCCGTGCGCCGGGCGGTTTGTTTATGTGTGGCCCTGGTTGGAGCAGCGGCGATCTGCCGTGGCTATATATAGCAGCGATGCTGTCATCCGAGTTCAGCCTGGCTGGGGAATTTATTTTCTGCAAAGGCTGGGAGGCGAACGGGCTGAAAACAGGCGTGGAAATGCCAGAGCGGTGTCATCCCCTGTCTGCGCTGCCCGGGCTCACGCGAGGGAACAGGGCACGGTTGTCCTGAGTGGTGGCTTTGTGGTGGCAACAGGGAAGAGGAGGAATGTGTGGAGGGGCTGAAATGGGCTCCCTGAGGCAGCGGTGGGCATTTAAAAAGCAGTGCCAGCAGCTGCATGGCTCCACACAGGAAAGAGATTCCCTCCTCCTCAAACTCTTCTTTGCTGGGTCGCTGGGCTGATGTCCCAAGGGACCATCCCCCAGATCCAAAAAGGAGGAGGGAGAAAAGCATCTGAAAGTCCAACATCTGGTTGTATATACTTGGGAGACAGCAGCAGCTTGTCCTACAAGAGGATGGGGCTGGTAGAGCCCCACGGGGGCTGCAGCATCAGCCCCGGGCACCCGCTGCTGCACCCAGCACAGGGGCATCGCCACGGCGTGGTGCATGATAAGGACACCTCTGATTGCCCATCCCGAGGAAAAACAGGAAGTAGGAAGAAAGACGGTCCCCTGACTTGCAAAAAACAGGCAGATGGGGAGGGTGTTTTCCAAATGCGCTGTGAAAACCACGTTGCATCAGCAGGCAGAGGCACTCGCTGAGCGATAACTCCGTGTGGAGCAGGAATGTGGATGAACC
Source organism: Manacus candei (assembly GCF_025592945.1). NCBI lineage: Eukaryota > Metazoa > Chordata > Aves > Passeriformes > Pipridae > Manacus > Manacus candei. Next base: position 13,602,017 of record NW_026138096.1, on the reverse strand, counting down.
GGGCTGCAAAAAGTTTCTGAAGGGACTTATGTCCCAACTGGGAAGGTTAAGAGTTAAGGGGGTGTTACTGGAACTGTTGTAGGGCTTAAAATCTGCTTTGTGGTGAGGGGGAACTGAGCCCAGCCATGTCCGGGGATGTGAGAGAAATCCAGCAAACAAAGGGTGAAACACGGAGATTTCTTGTTTCCCTTCACAGAGGATCTTTCCCATTAGTCATTCCTGTCACAGGAGCTGGCAAACACGGTTATTATTTGAGGGATCTGAAAATGAAATGGAGGCATGAGGCCAGGAGCCCAGACATTGCTGCCCCTCAGGATGGGGGAGTAGGCAGGGACCCCCCAGCCCCTCCAGGTCATCCTCACCTCTGCTCCATGGGGAAAGCCTTTGGACTCCACTCTGGGTCACTGGATTCATTGTCTGGTTGTGCTTTCCACAACCTGGGAGTCGTTTTCGTGGAACCTGGTCTAGTGAGTGCCCATGGAAGGGGGGTTGGAACTGGATGGTTGTTAAGGTCCTGTCCATCCCAAACCATTCCAGGCTGTGATGCTCCATCCTGGAGGTGGTGGTGGACCAAGGACCTTGAGAGCCTGCAATAAGCTGGGTGGTTCCCAACATGCACCCCAAACTCAGCTCTCCCATCACCCCACGGCCCCGTGGGGGAAAGGACCACGCTGACACCCCCTGAGGGGGACAGGAAGGTCCCTGTAGCTCCTTAAACAGCAAGGAAAGCAAACACAAGTGTTAAGGCAGCTGTCAGGAAAGAGGGATGGCTTATGCCTTATGATCCAGGTTTGGCTGGAGCCAAGAGTTCTGGCAGAGGGAGCTGAAAGTCCCCTTGAGCCACTGGAGGAGCTGCAGGAGCTCCTGCTCCAGCTCAGTGGAGCTGCTGCAAGGCTGGGAATCAGCCTCACAGGGATCCTAGCTGAGTTTCCCTCTCCCAAAATTGTTTTTTTTTGTGTCATGAACATGTGGATCCTGTTGGCTTTATCTGGTTCCTGAGTCAGAAGGATGAGTTTTGTCTGAGTCTTGCTGGAATTTGACCCACCATGAGGCTCCGTGGCCATGTCTGCCTTCCATCTCCTCCTCCCTGTGGCTGGCACCTTCCTTCTCACATGTGTGCATTGAGTTTGGGAGTGGTCACAGGGGCTGGAAACATTTTGGATTTTCCTTTGGATTAAAGTAGGAGGGCTCATGCTATGACATGACTCCAGCACATGGAGCCTCACTGGACAATGCCGACCATGGGCAGCCCTTGTGTGCAGAAGGATCTGGGATGGCTTCACCAACAGCAGCCCTGACCTGAGCCTCCTTTTCTCCAGGCTGAGCCTCTCCAGCTCCCTCAGCTGCTCCAGGTGCTCCAGACCCTTCCCCAGCTCCGTTCCCTTCCCTGGACACACTCCAGCCCCTCAGCATCATTCTTGTCTGAGGGGCCCAGAACCAGCACCAGCACTGGAGGTGCCTCAGCAGTGCCACCACAGGGGATGGGAACTGTCCTAGTCCTGCTGGTCACATTATTTTTGGCCTTCTTGGCCACCTGGGCACAGCTGGTGTGGGCCACTGTGGACCGGCATCCCCAGATCCTTTTCTGCTGGGCAACGGAGCCCGTTCCCTTTGCAGGAAGGCCGGGAAAAAAGGCAATCAGATCATTAACACATGCTGCTCTTCACACAACCAACCTCACAAATATTTATCAGCTGGAGAAACACACGGGCTCGGAAGTTGCCAAGTAACATAACAAGAGGCGCTTTTAAATAAATATATGTGCGTCTGCGGGTGACGAATTATCCAAATCCCTTGGGATGTGGCCCAAAGATATGTTTTCCTCTGGAAGCCCAGCACCAGTAATAAAAATAATGATCCAAGCCAGGAACAAAACCTGGGCTAAGCAGTGGCTGGCTGTGTGTCCAGCACTGGAGGAAATTGGTTCCCTGCTCGGAAGGGCTGTGGAGTGATGCCCGACAGATCCGTGCCTGCCAGGGACAGACTGGGAGGAGGATGGGATGGGGGAGTTGTTTTGCAGGGGAGGTGAGAACAAGCCCAGCGTGGTTGGTTGGGTCTCATCCTGCATCCATGTGCTTCTCCCATATACCCATAGGACCAGTCTTTTCTATAGGCTCAGGATTTCAGATACCTTGTTGTAGACCCTGTATGGCTCAGCAAACTTCCATGTTTCCTTCCCTCCGGCCCCAAGAACGTGTAGTAGGACTTAATGGACCTCTTTGTCTCCAGACCAGGTGTCTATGTCCCATAAATCCAGCAGGAACATTGCTTGCCCCAGCCTGCCCAGGCATGTTCTGCACTCTCCAGATGGCCATGGTTTTCCTGACACTAAATCCAGCTAAATCCTTACTTGTGAGGTCAGTTTGGAAGTTTTGGGGGTTATGAGGGGAGTAAATGCTGCCAGAGGAGATGAGGTGGGTTTGCAGATGAATGGGCACCTCACCCTGTTCCTTCTTCCATGGGGAAACTCTGGCTTGTGGGGTTGGGATTTCATAGAATCACAGAATGGTTTGGGTTGAGAAGGGACCTTAAAGATCATCCAGTTCCATCCCTTGCCATGAGCAGGAACACCTTCCACTGGACCAGGTTGCTCCAAGCCCCATCCAACCTGGCCTTGGACACTTCCAGGGATCCAGGGGCAGCCACAACTTCTCTGCCCAACCTGTGCTAGGGCCTCCCCATCCTCACAGCCAACAATTCCTTCCCAATATCCCATCTAACCCTGCCCCCTATCAGCGTGAAGCCCTTCCTCCTTGTCCTGTCACTCCATCTCTTGTCCCCAATCCCTCTCCAGCTCTTCTGGAGCCTCTTTAGGCACTGGAAGGTGCTGGAAGGTCTCCCTGGAGCCTTCTCTTCTCCAGGCTGAACACCCCCAGCTCTCCCAGCCTGTCATCTCACTTGGTGGGGATGTTCCCATACAAATCCACCGTCTCCTCCCCACTTTCACCAGTCTGGTTTTCATTCTGGGGCCATTTTGGGTTTCTTTCCTGCACCAAAACATGAGGAGAGACAACCTGGATGTGAAACCAGTAGGCAAAGCCAACTGGGTGAGCATCCCCCTCTGGTTTGGGGGGGACAGACGGTACCCAGACCTACCAGGCCCAGGGCAAGGGGGCAAGAGGAGACAGACTGACCGAAGTGATGGTGGTGGATGCTGCCCAGAGAGGCTGTAGGTGCCCCATCCCTGGAAACACTGATGGATGGGAGCTCCTCCCGAGCTCCCAGCCATGGCAGTGCCCCGCAGGCACGAGCTGGAGATGATGCACAAGGGGAGGTTGGAGCTTTTATTAGCCCAGCTGCTGGAGCTGGAAAAAACAGCCCAGCTTTCGGGCACAGGAGCTCATCTCCTTGTCCCTGCTTTCTAATTATATCAGCTGATCTAGTACAGGCTCGTTCCACTCCCCATGGACCGTTGCCTTCATTACATCCCCAGCTCTGCCCTTGGCAAGCACTTGGAGTAACAGCCCAGCCATCCCAGCGGAGGTGTTGGGATGGGAGGACTCAGACACTTCCCTGCAGTGGGGGCTCCTGCCTCCAGCAATGCAGGGAATTGCAAGGGGATGGGGGACAGGTGACAGGGACATGTTGGTGTTTGTAGGGAGATGAGGGAGAGGGGACAGGGACATGTTGGTGTTTGTTTTGGCCAGACCATGCATCTCACCTCCCAAACTGTGGGGTGGAAAGCCAGGGAAGGCTGTCCCTGTCACATGGATCAGTGGAAGTGGCTCCTCAGGGTGGCTTAGAGAGGCCAGAACAGAAAGGAGAGGATGAAAACATCCCCAAAATCATAAGAGATGCTGGGATGAGACAGGCAAAGCTGCACTCCCACAGCTCTCCTCCCCCAGGCACTGTGGTCACTGTCCAGGGCAGGGATCTCTGGGAAAGACCAGGACCTGTTCTTGGCTGAAATTTCTCCCTCCTCAAATAAATACATTCTTTAAAAGGCCTCTGCCAGGAGAACCCACACCTCCACCCCCTCTCAGCTCAGTGGGGGTATAAATACCTGTCTCAGGAGCTGGCTGAGCACAGCCCATAAAGCTCAGCTCAGTGCCAGGCTCAGGGATGTTCCCCTGATGTTCCCCACGGCTCTGGCTCCTCCAGTAATGTCACCAATAAATCCCTGCTGCTGGGCCCTGGCCAGCCACTGCACAGCAGGAGTTTGCTCCCCTCCTTCCTCCTTCCCATGGACTGCTGTGCTCTTCCTCCTGCCTGCCACGCTCTCCCTCCCTCCCTCCCGGTGGTTTTCCAAGCCCCAGGGGCTGATCTCTTTGAGGATCGGGGTGTCCCCAACACCCAGGAGTGGTTTTAGTGCTGTTGAGCCCTGAGTGGGAAGTTTTTAATGTGTTTTGTGCTCTGCTGCTGGTGCTTCGTGTGGCCCTTGGCCTGATCCCTAACCCTGCAAAGCTGAGCTTCCCTCGGCCCCTCCAAAGGGATTGTATGGAATGGGAGCTGATCTGGGGACTATGAGGAGGTGTTTTAGAACCTGGTCTTGTGTCTAAAGCGGTGAAATGTGCCACCTGCACGTGTTTGGGGTGGGTAATCCCCCTGCAGGCAACAGCCAGACTGTTTTCCAGCAGAAAAACCTGGACAAACTCGTCTCCTGCAGCTCTGGAGGGTTTTGTGACACCGCCAGGACCGGCCAAACCAACCCAGGGCCTGTTGACATTCCTCAGCGCCAGCCAAGGGCTTTGCCCTCCCCTCCACGCTCTCAGGGGCCCGAATTAGCTTTTAATAATAATATTTAATTTAAAAAAAAAAAAATTAAAAAAAAAAAAAAAATCCCTGGGCAAACAACCCGGCCCCGGCACCTGCCAGGACGGCAAACACTCCCCGAGGGGCACCAGGTGTGGTGCATTCCTGATAGCTGGGAATGAAAAGAGGGATTATTTCCCTCTGGATGGAAACGTGCAGGGTGAGCAGGGCTGGCCAGCCCGGCTCTGAGCAGGGCTGGGTGGTGCCCAGCACTGTGGGAGGTGGGTCCATGGCTTTGGGAAGAGGTGCCTCAGCCAAGCCCCAAGCTCCGGGGGTGATTAATGGTGGCATTGCTTTGTTCCACACGTTTCCTCCCGGCAGAGGTTCGGGATTTCAGGCGATAAAAGGGATCTGTTTGTTTTAAAAACGAGTCCTACAAGTCACCTGAGCAGCCTCCCTGTGCCATGAATGCCCAAGTGGCCAGCCCTGCTATCCCAGCACCAGGCTGTGTGGATGCATCCAGCACTCACAGGTTATTCCTCAAAGCTGGAAAGCTTCATTTTTCCTCCTTTAATGAACTTTCCATCAATCTGTTGATGTCTCCCCCTCTCCTCCTTAGCAGAGAAGTTAAGGACAGGTAGAACAACAGCCTTATAGCCCCAAACCCAGCTTTGAGCAGGACAGGTAACAGGGAAAACCCTTTTCTTCAGCTCTCCACCCTTGGCTCTGGAGTGAAAAGCAATTTTGCACTTCTCCAGGGTTTTAAAGACAGGCAGAGATTTGGGCTGCCGGATAATGTTTCTCTGGGCCAGCTGCTGTGATAAAACCAGGGCATCTGTCAGCTCCAGAGCAAAACTCCCCTCCTGAAAGTCCAGCACAGCATTGCAGCAGGTGTCCCCGTCCTCTGAGGTGACACCAGCACACCACCCCCCAGGGGCATCCCAGCGGGAGCTGCGTCTCCGTTTCACACCCCACTGGGGGAAGAAGAATCCCTTCATTTCCTTCGGACACTTATCCTGTAAGGATCTTGATCCTGGGGGTGAGCGACAGAAACACCCTTTAAATCCATCACAGAGGGCTTAGGGCAGGATTAGCAGATGTCTCTGCAGGCTTTACACCAGGCTCTGGCTCCGGGTGGGAACTGGTCCCAGAGCCCCACGTCCTCATGGCCCCGTCCTGCTCCAGGTTTCCCAAAGGAGATGGTGGCAGGCAGAAATGGAACAAACCTGGCTCTAACTCCCACTGGGAGATTGTTGCATCCCAGGCTGGCAATTCCCTTCCAGAAGTGGCAATCAGTTTTCCTTTCTGGTGCAGGTGGCTGGCAGGGATGTCCCATGGCCAGGGAGGAGAGAGCTCTTCCTAGGCTGTTTCACCCTGGAAAATGCCAGGATGAATCCCACCCTGCTCCCCACCTTTGGGGGGATGTCCTGCAGAGGAGTCCAGATATTTCCCAGCTGAAGACCTGACTTCTTCCTCTCATCCCAACCTGCCTGGCTGGTGGGCACCATCCCTATCCATCATCCCCATCAAATTCACAAGCAATTCCCTGGATCGCTTTCCATTCCCGACGCTTCTCCTCCTTAATTTGTCTCAGGGATGTTTTCTTTTCCCCCTATTTCCCTTCTGCCCTCCACATCCCCTTTACCTCTCCCTATTTCCCATCTCCAAGGGCTTTTTGATCCCCCCAGGATGGCTTTACTCCAGCACACACAAGCCTGCATAATAGCTGTTGACACCGTAACTTCATTTGAATCGATCTTGTTTGCTAATTAGCTGATTGCAGTAATTGGCATGAATTACCTTGGGGGATTCTGCCTCCCTGGGGGTGGGCAGTGGCCTGCATGTCCCACATAAGAGGTGGGAATGGCAGCAGGGAGATGCTTTCTGCTCCAGGGACACCTCTTGTGGGTATCCCAGTGACTTGTAGGGCTAAAGAAGAGTCACAAGAGGGGAACCATAGCCTGAGACAGTGATTTTTAACTCTCAGAAGTGCCTGAGAGGCACTAAAATTTCAAGTATATGCAGCTCCTATTGAGCCTAAAATGGGTTAATAAAGTGCCTGTTTATGGGATGAAAGGATGAGGGGAGGTGACTCTTCTCTCTACCTCAAAATGTAACAGGAGATGACTCAAATACTGGGTTAAAGAGAAACCAAATGACATGGCTTTTCTTAGAGGTCATAATTCACTGTAAATGTAAAAATTCACTGCCAAAAAAATTTATGGAGGATGAAACACCACTGGGTTGAGTGAGGAGGGACCAGGCAGTGTCATGGAGAGTGTCCCCTGATGGCATCAAACCATTCAGGGGGTTCCAAAGACAACCTCGGGTGGGAGGTATCCCTGAAAAGCTCTGAGGATGGGGGGGAAATGGGGAAGGATCAGTGAGATCCTCCCTTTCCTAGTCTTTTTTCTCTAATCACCAGCTGCACAGGGAAGATGGGAAGACCTCCACGAAACCCAGCTGGAAACACCCCTGTCCCAGCCCCTTGGCATCCAGTGAAGAGCCAGCATTCCCCACCAAAAGCTTTAAGGATAAAGAATAGGGAGAGCAGCTTTTCACAAGGGCAGACAGGACAAAGGGCATGGCTTTAAACTGCCAGAGGGCAGGGTTGGATTGGATGTTGGAAAGAAATTCCTCCCTGTGAGGGTGGGGAGGCCCAGGCACAGGTTGCCCAGAGAAGCTGTGGTTGCCCCATCCCTGGAAGTGTCCAAGGCCAGGTTGGACAGGGCTTGGAGCAACCTGGACTAGTGGAAGGTGTCCCTGCCCATGGCAGGGGGCTGGAACTGCATGATCTTTAAGGTCCCTTCCAACCCAAACCACTCCGTGATTCCACGATAACTCATTTTTTAAGCAGAATAACCTCGTCACTCCAAACCAAAGCACCTCACATGAGCACATTTCCATCTGTGGAGCTGCCTGGGTCATCTCACACAACCTGCCCTTGCTGGAGTTGAATGAATCTGTGAAGTGCTGCTTTGCATGAGCCATCTATTTATATTGACAGCTTCCCACGCTCCATCCCTCCAGCTCTGCATCACTTTCTGCCAGGCTCAGCTGTATCATTCCAGCTCTTCTTCTCTCCCCCTTTTATTTTTTTTTTTTTAAATATTGTCCTGTAATTATCATCTTTCCAGCCTTCTGGGATCAGAGAGAAGTCCCAGGATTTTTTAGAGAGGATGAGCAGCAGGCAACACCACTCCTTGTCCTCCCTCCATGGGACTCTTGGGAGCAAATTAATTTGAACCCACTGTTTAAAAATGTTTATCCTAAGGCCATGCCATTGAGTGTCTTCCTGGGTTACTAATGGACTAGAAAGCACTTGGTTGTCCCTGTGCAATATGAGAACATCAGCCTGATTTTTCCAAAGCCAGAACAGAAATTATTGAGCTTTTTTCCTCCCTTGTTATCAGCAATTTTCTGATCTCCAGCTTGAGCACAGGCAATGCTGCTGCAGTTATTTCGCTGCTCTTCATTTTGGAAAATCAAATTAAAAGTCCTTTCCTCCCTGTTGTCCATGAGCCTCCAGGAGAGATCTGATATGACCAAGGCTTGGGAAGGGGATTCATTCGTTGCAAACTGAATTGCAGAGTAAATTCTGTAAGTTTGTTGAGCCAGAATACCAACAGTTTTTGTCCTGGTAGCCAGTTCTTATGTGTTTTGGGTGGAGAAGGGACAGCCCAAAATAAAACTGGGGTCTCCAAGACCCTTTGACTCCCTGCCAAGAGGCCAGATTGTTGCCAGAGCTTCTATTTTTTATTTCAAGAGGGTGAAATTATTAGCTGGGCACCCACCAGCTGAATAAACACCATAAACAGGTCTCAGCCACATGCAAAGCCATCAGTCACAGAGGGCTGTGACTCTGTCACCTTGCCATCCATGTGAGTCCCTCCTCCCCTAAAATCACACAGGGGGGCCACAGGGACCCCCAGGGCCAAGTGTCACTGTCACAGCAGACACAACCCCTCTGTGCAGCCAGCTTTGCAGGTTGGCATCACCTGAGGCTCCCATTTCCCTCTGTAACCATCCCTGATGCATCCAGAGCCCACGGCACAGGGAGAAGCAGCTGGTGGTGGATGCTCAGGGAGATCCTGGGTTTGCACTAATTTACCTGGTGGTTGAGTCTCCAAACACTCAAGAAGCAGCTGGATCCATCCATGAGGTCTTGGCAGAGTCTGTGTTGGACCTGACCAGGACTGAGCTGGCCAGGAGATGATTATCCCACTTCTCCCACTGTGGAGGAGTTGTGCTGGTGGAGCTGCTGTTGAACAGGGACAAGTGACATGTGTGGGAGTGGCTGGATCTTAGGGAGGAGCTGGGAGAGGACACAGGGCTCAGCAGAGAGAAACAGACCCTGCTTTTCCTCTCCAAAGGTTTGCAAGGTTGGACACAATGAAATTCCCTCCTCCCTCTCTTCCCCAAAGCAGCCACATCCCGAGAGGAATTCAATGCCCAGTTTGAATCCATTCAAAACACGTCAGGGTCAAACCTTTATAATGCAACAAAGAAAATAAACCCAAAGACAAAAAGCTATTCTGGAGGAGGGGAGGGGAAGGAAGTGGCTCCCAACATATCAGTGACAACCTTTCCTTTAACCCCAGCTGTGGGTTGGGGGTCTCTGCACCGAGCAGGGCAGATGTGAAGCACATCCTTCTGCACCTTCCTCTCGGTGGGAGAAGGCCCCAGAGATCAAAGGGCAGAGTTTTGGGCAGGTTGGGTTAGGACCATGAGGATCTGGGTGCTGGAGAGGGGACATGTCTTGGTGGGAAGGCTCCTGCAGGGAGAAGGGGCTTGGCTGGCACCAAAGGGCCATGGACCCCCTGCTCTATCCCATCTCCTGAGGTCACACCTCCCTGGCCACATGGCTGTGTGGGTCAGCTGGTGGCTTTCAGAGGCTGCGTTGCTCCTGGCTGTGATCTCACCTGGATGTCCAGAGGCAGCTGGGCAGACTCCTGGTCCCCACATCTCCAAAATAGTTCGGGTTATGTTTTCCTGCATTTCTGCTCTTAAGCTGGAACCACTAAGTGAGAGTCTACTGAGGGACATTTCAAGAAGGGGCCTTTGAGCCATTCCCATTTGGGGTTAAAGCTCTGGCACTTGGGAAGAGATGGGGGAGGATTTGGAGCTGGAAGAGGGAGTGGGATTCAAACCAGAGACAACTGAAATCCAGTTGGATGGGAACAGACACACACACAAGGTCCTAGTTTCTGCTGGGCATCTTATTCCAGTGGAGGAGGCACCTGCATGTATAGAAACCCTCACTGGCAGGGATGAACCCCAAAAAGGACCCCTGGAAATCCCAGGAGAAGGAGAAGGGAGTGAGGATGCTCACTCAGCTCTTCAATCCTGTCAAGCCCATCTCTGCTGACACATCTCAGCACCATCACCCTTGGCATTGGAATGGCATCACCCCCCCGTGCCTGGGAGGGCAGGGCTGTCCCTCAGAGGGTGACACAAACACAGGGTCTGTTTGGAGCAGTGCAGGGAAAGGCGATTTCCCCACAGCCCGTGACGTGTCTCAGGAATTTGTGGTCTGTGACGGGTGAGTCAACGTGAGCGGGAAAAGCCTGGCTATTTTTAGGACCACAGACATTTGGGGGTGTTTAACCCCTTGTCCCTCCTCCCTCAGTGGTATCTGAACAGGGCCTTATTTGTGGGGCAGCCCCCCCAGACCAGGATTGGGGTCCAAGGCATCATCAGTGCAAGGCTGCCCTTGGCAAAAATGGCTCTGCAGAGACAGGGCCAGGTGAGAAGAGGGAAAAAAAAAGACCCTTCCCAGGGCAAACAGGTGGTGCTTCCTGGGATGAAGGGGGCAGGATCAGGAAGAGGCTGAGAGCCATAAAGACAAGGCAACACAAGGCACAGAGAGAATCACAGAGTCACTGAGGCTGGAAAACCCCTCTAAGATCATCCAGTCCAACCCTTAACGCAGCACTGCCAAGGCCACCACTAACCAGTGTCCCCAAGTGCCACATCCACACGGCTTTTAAACCCCTCCAGGGATGGGGACTCCAACTCTACCCTGGGCAGCTGTGCCAGGGCTGGACAATCTTTTAAGTGATGAAATCTTCCCTAATATCCAACCTAAACCTTTCCTGGCACAGCTGGAGGCCGTTCCCTCTCCTCCTGTCCCTTGTTCCCTGGGAGCAGAGCCCGACCCCCCCAGCTCCCCCCTCCTGTCAGGGGGTTGCAGAGCCAGAAGGTCCCCCCTGAGCCTCCTTTTCTCCAGGCTGAGCCCCCCCAGCTCCCTCAGCTGCTCCTGCTGCTCCAGCCCCTTCCCCAGCTCCGTTCCCTTCCCTGGTATTTTGTCCAAGCTCTACCTGCTTCTTCAAGTGCTCGGAAGTCTGTAGGTCTGTCTGCACCAGGGTGATCCCCCTGCTGTAAACACACATTTTTAAAACTCCTCACCAAGTCATGGAGAGTTTTCTTTCCTCCTCTTTTTCCCAGAGTTTTCTTTCCTCCTGGGATTAATGGCCAGGTGGCATCATGTTCAGGTAGCCAATGTCCCCTGGAGCTCAGTGTCCCCGTGACCCCTCTGTCACTCCCAGGTTCGTGTGAGCCAACAGCTCCTGCATTTCTTGGCATTCCCTCTCTGGGAGTCAACAGAACCTGCTGACTCCTCCAGCTTATCCACCTGCAAAGGTGGCATCACGGGACTTGTCCAGCTTCCAGCTGGGCCCTGGGACAGCGTTGCCTCTGAGCCAAGAAACTCCTTGTGCTCAAGCCCCAGGGCAACCACGGTTTGGGTGGCCTGGGATCCACCACACTGTGTTGCACCTGTCCTTTCCAGGGAATTCAGGTCCTTAGCATCTCCTCAAAGCCCAAGCTGCCTTTTCCCAGGGATGCTCTTCCATCCCACAGCATACCCAGAACATTAGCCACCACCTCCCCCTCCCCACCATCCCACCTTCCTGCTGGAGACAAGTTCCTCATCCTATCAGGTAGATTTAGGTCCCTTCACAACAGTTAATCCATCCTCAGCTTGGAAAATTCCCCCGTTTAATTTAGTTTGGCAAAATATGAAGGTGTTTGTGGCTTTTGGTTTGGAGGGTTTTGGGAGTTTGATTTGTTTTGGTTTTTTGGGGGGGATTGTTTGTTTGTTTGGGAGATTTTGGTTTTCGGTTTGGGTTTGTTGTTGTTGTTGTTGTAGTTTTTAATGGGTTTTTTTGGTGGGGTGTCTTTGTAGTATTATGAACAGAAGACCCTCTGGGTTATAATCACTTGAGCTTTCCCAGATCTTTCTCCAACTCGTTGCCTTCCTGGGACAAAATGGGGGCACTTAATGTTTTAGGGATGAGCAGCAGGGAAAATCAATATGAACTTTTGAGCTCAGTGATCTTAAAGGTCTTTTCCAACCTCAGTGATCCTATGAACAATGGGCAAGGACAGGTGGAAAAGGGTTGGGGGTTTTTTGACTGCCTGCTTTATATTCCCTCAATGCACTCCCAAATTTGACTTCTCTGCAGTTTTCACTGGCTCCTGTTGGATTTCTGGTCCATGAACTTTACCCTGGAACACAGGTACCCACTGAACATCAACTGGATCCCATGGCAGGAGCTTCCCAGGCCACCCACCACTGTGTGAGGAAGGGCTTTCTTCCTTTTCTCCCTTTTCTCCCCGATTTCTGCCTTTACCTGCTTCCTAGTGGGTTTTTTTGGCTAATCCTTTTCCACAGTGAAAAGGATTCAGAGATCCACATCTCTGTGTCATTTGACCCCGCCTGTGATCCTGCTCCCAACCCCTGTCTGAAGCACTGCCCCAAAGCCACCTTGTAAAGGCTCCTGGGAACGTGTGAGCAATTTGTCAGCACAGATTCCTTTAAAAACCCGAGGAAAAACACTGGAAATCCTCGTGGTGTTTGAACAGGTAGATCTCAGGGAAGTCCCTGTCAGCAGCACAGGTGAGATGAGTGGCGTGGGATTGCTCAGAGCCCAGACAAATTAATAAGGATGCTGTGCCGGGATGAATCCTGCCCCAAATATAGGAAGTGCAAGCTTGTAACATGTGCCAAGCTCCTCTGGAGCTTGTTTCACAAGTGCTTCCCATTTCACATGCACGCCTGAGGAATCCTGGGCTCAGCTCAGGGATGAGAGGAAAATAGAGGAGTGGAGAGACCATCTGGTGGTTCAGCCCAGGCTGTGCCTTCTCCCTTGGCACATCCTTGCCCAGCACCAGCACAAAGCACCAGGAATCCTTGCCTGGCTTTAGGCCATGGATGCAGGGCTGATTTGGGAGGGATGGACACATCCATCCACCACACAAAGCACGGTGGTGGGAGCTGGGGTGGAGGTGTGAGGCTTGGTCACCAAGGTCTTCTCCCTGTGCAGTGGGGGTGGATGGATCCCAGAAGGATCCTTGGCTGATCCACGGTATATTTGCTCTTTGCTGAGTACAAGATGGTTATTCCAAGCAGAGCAATCCTTCTGGGATTAAGGAAAAGAAGGGCTGGAGTGTGGTCTGTGCTCAGGGAGGAGAGGGGAGGAGAGGACAAGGGCTGGGAACTGAAGGTCACCTCATCCACTTCTCCGCCTGTCCCTCCCAACCCCACAGCCACAAGTCAGGAAAGCTGTTGCTGAAGTCATTTGTCATCTCTAAGGCTTGGACCAGGATGGAAAAAAAGCCTGAATTCATGAAAATGCAGCCTGGGAAGAAAAGGAATGCAGGGTTATGGTCAGGACCTCTCTAAATGAGGATGAAAAGGCCAGAGGAATGGATGGATTCTGTGCATGGAGGCAGGAGAGGTGTCTTGCTGTGACTCCCAGGAGCAGGGATCATCCAGGAGTGCAGTGTCCCACCCAGAGTCAGCCCCAGAGCCAGCAATGCTATGGGGGGATTTCTACCCCACGTAACATGTACCACAAGTCCACTTAAAAACAGGATCTAGGAGCTCCTCCCTGGCCTTGCTTTACTTTTTCCAGACTTCTGATCACAATATCCCATAAAGGATACTATAGGATTGCAAAGGATGCAGAGGAAAGGGATTTGTAGGGTTTTATGGGTTTTATGGAGAACAACTCCCTCAAAATCGCCAGCCTGGGAGTGTCTGACAAGGTCTGTCCATAAGGCTCCTTAAAATCATCATTTTCAGAGAGAATAATCTCCCTATGGAATAACAAGGGATCTCAACATGTGGAAACACCAACTAGGCACGGGTTAAAGGTCTCTCCTAAAATGTGTTTGGAGTTTTGGGGACCATGAGGAGGGGTGAGGTGTTCATGGGACATGGAGGATCACACACCATGCTCCTCTGAGGGAGAGAAATGAGCTTGACCTGAGCATCTGTAGCTCTGGAGAAGATGCTCATGGGGTTTGGGATATAGATAAGACAGGAAAAACACCCTATAAATGAAAATCCAGTGTTCAGTCCTCATCCAAAAGACATTTGTGGGTATCAAGGGCATCACTGAGTTTGGAGAAGGCATCCTTGCTGCCTGCTGTTGAGGCAGGAGCAGAAGAAGAGGCATTTGGGACTTGATCGTGGCCATGAGACTTGTAGTGCCTGGCTGAGACATCTCTACTCCAGCACAAGCCCAGAATAAATGTGGTGGGGCCTCATGGGCTGTTTCCCACTGATCTGGTTATCAGCAACTAAAACTAGATGGTCTTTAAGGTCCCTTTCAACCCAAACCACTCTGTGATCCTGTGAAAGGGGCCTGAGGCCCAAGTGGTGGTAAAGGAAAGAAAGCAGCTTTGTGTGGGGGACAGGTGACTCTTCTTTCTGCTTTGCCTTTGGCTTTTAGTCACCACTGGGAGACAGAATTTGGGCTTGGTCAGTGTTATCCTGACCTAGTAGATCTGCTCTCCTCTCCTGGCTGATGGTGAGCAAGGGACTGAACGGGCATGGTCAGCTTAGACCAGATGAGCTGGGTCCAAGTTCTTGGCCATTCCTCCTCATCCTTCCTAGAGCCTGAACTAGGAATTGCTGCATTCCTTTGAAAGCACACAATCACAGGGTGGTTAAGGTTGGAAAAAACCTCTAAGATCACCAAATCCAACCATTAACCCAGCACCTCTGTGGTCCCCACGAAACCACGTAAACCAGCCAGGAGCTTGTTTTCTCTTCTGCAAATCATTTACAGAATTGCTTTCCCTCTTTCCCTGCTCCCATACCATCTTTATCCCCCCCCCCTCTCCTTTCCACACAGAAAGATGTGCCCATTGCTGTGCGATTGGGGTGTCATTCCCCATCTTCCCCCACTTCCAGCATCAGTAGGAATGCTGGAGTAGGAAAAGAGGAAGGGTTTTCTAAGTGTTCCCCAGGAGCACTGGGATGGAAGCAGCACCCTGGGAGCCAGGGAAAACCAGCTGGGAGCAGGGTTAGGGCAGGAGGGAAATGCCAGCAGGTTTTTATCCTGGGAGGTGCAGGCACAGAACACAACCTGTTGTATGTTTTGGGGTAAACCATCAGTCCATAATCTGCTCTGCAAAGCTCAGGTGAGCAATAAAAGTCGCAAAGCCTGTAATGGGAGAGAGGAAAATTTTCCATTAAGGGACAGGGTGATTGCTCCAGAGACACTTTCCAGCACCTTCCAGCACCTGAAGGGACTCCAAGAGAACTGGAGAGGGATTTTGGACAAGGGCCTGGAGTGATAGGACAGGGAAATGGCTTCAAACTGCCAGAGGGCAGGGTTAGATGGGATATTGGGAAGGAATTCTTGCCTGTGTGGGTGGGGAGGCTCTGGCACAGGTTGCCCAGAGAAGCTGTGGCTGCCCCTGGATCCCTGGAAGTGTCCAAGGCCAGGCTGGAGAAATCTGTGATAGTGGAAGGTGTCCCTGCCCATGGCAAGAGCTTTAAGGTCCTTTCCAACCCAAACCATTCTGTGATTCCATGATTTTGACAGATGATGGTCATCTTCAGGCTGACTGGGGCAATGGAGAAAGGTTTTATATCAGCCATAGGGTGCTGTAGGTAAAGCACAAAAGGACACCAGGGCAGTGGAAAAAGGTTTGGGCTGGACAGGTCATCAGAGACATCATGGATTGATTGTGCATGTGCTGTCTGATCCTCTGGGTTTTCCTTTCCTGGAAAGACCATTCCCAATCACTGACAGATCCTGCAGCTCCTGGGAGTGGTTGTAAACAGGAGTAAAATGGTCTTTTTTTTCTGGGCAGGTCTCACCTCACGTCCTCTGGGTTGTTTATTCAGTCATTACAGGGTAGCTCACGGTTTTCATTAGATCTGACCCTGATCACAGCTCTGCTGAGCTTTGTCATCCTCCCCTTTCTCCATCCTCCAGTTCTCTGTGTCTTCCAGGTGGAAATAATGCAGAACTGAGAAACAGGGAGGATTTGTCACCCCTCTCTACGAGTCCAGGATGGAGAGGGCGTTTTTCCACCTGAGGATGGTTCATCCAAGCTGGACACACATACACACACACACTCACACACAAAAAACAACCAGAACTATTTTCTCACCAAGTCCTTGGGATGTTGGTGCTCAGTCCCACACTCCTGGCCATGCACAGCCCCACTTCCCACCAGAAGCTGTTGCTGGAGGAGTTTCTTTGGAGGAGATGTGGATGTATTTCCTCACTGTTTTCTTTGCATCGGAGCTGCTGGTGCTTTCCAGTGCTTTTAGGGTGGTGATGAGCAAATGGAAAATAAGAGAAAACCAAATCTATGCTTCATTCATCCTCCAGCCCTTCCCTAAGGCTTGTCCCATCTCCAGCTCCACATGAAAAGCTCTCCATCAAACCAAGGGGTTTGCAACCTCTCTTTCTGTTTCAAAGCACCTTTTTTTTCCTTTTTCAGAGGATCAGGAGGGATGGGAGAAGCGTTCAAAGCCCAAAGATGGTTCTGAAGTCCAAAGCTGGGCAAAGCAAAAGGGTTTGTTTCACACCTGTGACGGAGCAGAGAGCCCAGGAACCCGTGAGAGCAACCCCTCCCTGCAAATCAGGTCGTTTATTCAGTGAGGGGAAAAAAGGCTTCCCAGGGCTCAGAGCACTAGGGCAGAAATCAAAGAGCATTTGAAGGAGGAGGGAAAGCCAAGCCCTGGCTTTGCCATTCCTGCCCTCCTGCTGGACCCCCACAGCCTGGCAGGCACCGAGGGAGGCCGGGAAAATATTCCACTCTTCACTTACCACTTCAAAACCTCGGAGCCACCCTTCCAGGGGGACTCGGGGCAGCTGCCACACCGAACTCCAGATATTTTCCTAGCTGGTAAATCAAAAAAAAAAAAAAAAAAAAAAAACAAAAAACCCTCCATGTGCCCGTTGTCTGGCTCTGTAGCCAATGTACACGGAATGATAAAGCCCCTGGCACACATCTTGGGAGAGCTAAATATAGATTTTGGAAGGGAATGTGGTAATATTTCCTTTAGATGTGTGGTGCAGATGTAATTACTGCTCCGGAGATGCAGCCGCAGATGACGCAAGATGCCCTTATGTAATCAGCTTCATTATGCAGATATGGAAATTTTCCCTCCCTGGCCCGTCCCCTACTCTCCCCTCAAAGTCCTTCTTTTTGGTTTTCACCCTCAGCTCTCCGTGGCTCGTCCCAAAGGTGATGGGGTGAGGTCCACAGGCTTCCAGAAGGGCAGTTCTGGAAGTGGAAAGTGGAAAACCCATCCCTGGGTTTCCCCGTCATTCCTCAGTGAGGGAACAAAAGGAGTTAATGGCTTGGAATCTGCTGAGTTGGCTTCAGCAGGGCTGGGAGAAGGCTCTTCTTCACCCGATGGACAGGAAGGGGGTCACGCTGGAGCCAGGTCTCCCCTGGCATCTGCTGTGGCTTGGACGTCAGCAGACATCAGCATCCTCGGCCATCTGCTCCATCCCCCCACTCTGGAGCAGCACCTGCATGGACAGTCCCCTGATCCCTCCCCAGGAGGGGTTGGGGGATGCCCAGGCTGCCAGGGAACCACCAAGGAAAGCTGGTTTGTCCTGGCAGGGGGAAGGCTTGGTGGGACACCCTCGCTCCACAGGTTTGCTCCAGGGTGCAGGAGGATCTCTCGGGTGACCCACAAAGTCACTCCTGACAGGGTGAAATCACAGCATGATCAAAGGTCTCCAGCCAAAAATGCTTCCAAGCCAGAGGGATTTTTGCCTAAACCACAGTGATTTTTGCCTGTGGATCCTTTCTGACTTTTGTCCATTTTGTTGCTCCAAATTCCCTCTGTCCCATTGCCTTTCTCCTGTGGCTGGACAGCCCACAGAGGTCAGAGCCATGGATATCTCCAGGACATAGGCTTCCTCCACCACCAGTGCTGGTCAGAGGGGACACAATCCCCTGGCATGACCAGTAAATCCTGCCTTGACCACAAATATTCAGGAATAAAGGTTAATAAGTATCCTGGAGGCATCACCCTGTACCTGCAGCACACATGGCTGAGCACCCTTCTGGTCCTACCCTCTTCCATCCCTCTTCCTGGTCAAATCTGGGTCCTTCCCAGGAGAGGGGTGTCTCCTAGTTCTGGGCCATCCTGTCACCACCAAAATTGCAAATCTAGGTCATGAAGACCTTTCCTTCTCGTTTTCTCCCCATGGCATCCGAGCCAGTGCATGGATTGAGGAGGATGAGCCTGGAGATGAACAAGCCTGAATCCTTCAGTGTCTGGGAAGCAGAGTTTAGAGAGCTGGGGAAGGGGGAATTGGCCATTCTAAAGAAAAGGAAGTGAGAGAGCTGGTGGCTGGAGCAGGACTGGAGACAAAACCACTGGCTCATCCACTGGGGAAACTGGTTTCCAGACACGGTTCAGTGCCAGTGACTGCAAAGGAATTTGTCTTCCGGGCAGGGAATACCCGCATTCCTCAGAGGACAAAGAAGCCATGGGGAAGGCAGTGGCTGGGGGATTGTTTATAGCACTCAGGCCATTTATTAACTGCAAATTCCCGGAGCTCAGGGCCATCAGCTGGTCATGGATTCAGATGGAATTCCAGCCCACACCCACCTCCAGTCAGCCTCAGCCCTCTCTGTGGGAGGGATCCAATACATGGACTGTGTCAGCTGGGTGCTCGGGGGCTGGAAATGGAGTGTAGACCTTGGGTCCTACACAGAGGCTTTGTAGCCACCACAGAGGTGCTCCAGGCTCCCTGCTTGGTCTTCTGCTGCCCCTCCAGAAGCTCCTTCTTAAGGACTTTGGGATTCTCTTGCTTCTGCTTTTGCTGAAGCCATTCAGCCACCAAGTCTTGCCCAGAGGAGAGGCTGGCCATGATGGGGCTGCAGCTGGATGGGACATCACGTGTACACAAACCTGATGAGAATCGAGCCTGATGTTCCTCCCTGAAAAAAACCTCCCACCCTGAGCCAAGGGTATTGTGCCAAATCCCTAATTCCAGATATGGACGGAAATGGCACTTTCAAACAGGATCCATGAACACCTGGTGATTTCAGTGGAAATCCAGCCCTCCTGGCTGCCAGTTAGTTTGCTCCAAGTTATTTTTACCAGACTTGGCCTGATGCTTTTGGACTGTGAATGGGAGGTTTATTTCCTTGATTCTGAATGAGCACCCAAAGACATTTAAGGAATGGTTTTAAACTAAAAGATGAGAGATTTAGATTAGACAGAGGAAAAAGTTCTTCTCTGTGAGGGTGGTGAGACCATGGCAGAGGTCATCCAGAGAAGCTGTGGCTGCCCCTGGATCCCTGGAAGTGTCCAAGACCAGGTTGGATGTGGCTTGGAGCAACCTGGGCTAGTGGAAGGTGTCCCTGCCCGTGGCAGGGGGTGGAACTGGATGGTCTTTAAGGTCCTTTCCAACCCAAACCATTCTGAATTTATTATTCCATGATTCTAGAAGTTAGTTGGGAAACCTGGTAATCACCTGGCATCCCCAAGGATTATTGGCCACTGCCCATTGGAGACCTCATTGGCATTGGCACCATTGCTGCCTCTCTTGGGGTTGTCCAGCCAAGGCATGAAGGGAGAGCAGGAAGAAAGGACAACCCTGCTTCCCCACACACTTTTTTTCCCAGTTCCTATGTTTTAGGTGAAGGTCTTGCCCAGCATTAACATGGTTTGATCTCCTGTGAGAGAAAAACATCTCCATCCAACCCTACAGGGGCTGTGAGGTCTGAGGGGTTGGTGAACCAGACCCCACTTCCCCTGTTCCTCTCGTGAGCTGCAGGGAGGAAGGTGATCATTTAATGTTCATCTCTTCAGTTACGATGAGCAGGCAGAGGACAGGAGGCCTGTTTGACTTGGGACTTTTACAGACCCTTTTGGAGGCACAGGGCAGGAAGGCTACATGGTTTGGGATTTTTACAGACCCTTTTACAGGCCTGACCCACATCCCATGGCCAAGCCACCACACCAGAGCATCCCAGCACACACACACACCGAGCTTTCACCAGCTGCACATGGAGATGCAGGAGCCTCTCCTGATTTATGGGAAGACCTGGGCCATGCACCAGGCTGTGGTTTGCCAGCACTGAGAGGCTTTGTCTGCCCCGTGTGGATACAGGAGGAGACAGCTTATACCAGCAGGGATGTTTTTTTCCAGAATAGGAAACCATCCCTCTGGATGACTAAACCAGAGTCTTTTGGCTTGTTCGTGTTGGCTCAAGCTGAGCAGGCAGCTGTTAAGGATTGGAGACAGAAAGGGTCCCCCAGTGCAGCAGCTGGCACCAGCCCAGCTTGGTGGTGCCAACCCAGCCTCAGGACCCCCTGCCATCCCCTGTGGCAGCTTGGAGAAGGTCCTCTCCCACCCCCAGCTCTGCGTGGGTGTGGAGGGGCCTCCCAAGGGCTCAAATTATTCCACTTATCGAGCAGGAGCAACCTCTCTCAGCATCTGAAGTTCCATCCCAGTGCAGTGGTGGGATGTCACCGTGCTGGGTGGGTGAACCCCCAGCTACTGAGAAGTTTTGTGGCATCGTGTAACCCCTTTTCTTCTTGCCCAAATAAATACTGAGTGTCCACCTTTTTGTGACACTTTTCCTGGGAGCTCAGCCCCAGAGCTTGCTTGGGGATTTCATCAGCTTTGGTTGGATTTTCTGGGATGGCACAGCCATGCTCCCCTCCCCTGTGGCCCCTGTGATCCCTGCAGGGCACCCACATCAAATCAGACAGAGCATCATCTCTGCAGGAACACAGGGAAACCCTCGGATGTTTGACACCCACTGAGTGAAAGCAGGATCAGGCCCTTGCTCTGAAGATCAGCATGGAAATCTCTGCTCTGATAACAGATAGTGGGGAAGAGCTTCAAACAAAGCCTGGTGAGGAGGTGCTGCAGGAGATCTGAGTTCAGCATCCAAGCTCTTGGATGTCAAGCACTTACCAAGCACAGTCAGTTCACAGCTGAGGTCTGGAGCTGGGTTTAAGCTGTTCTGATGCTGGTTGGAAAGCTCTGGAGGCCTCCAGCCCAACTTCACAGCCCGAGCAGGACTGTCATCATCACCAGGCCAGGCTGGCCTTGACATTTCCCAGCCATGGCACTAAGACATCCCAGGATGGAGATGCCTCCACCTCACTCACGACCTCACAGTATGTTCAGGAGCCAAGTGACCCTTATTTAGGATTTTTTTCTGCTCCTCAAGGCTTTGGAAATGATCTTCCCTCTAAATAAAGGAGTCTGGGTGGAGAGAGGAGGAAGGCTCTTGCTCACATCGGGATGTTTTGCACTGAGAACTTGCTCCCCAGAGCTTTAAAGGAAGAAATCCTGATGCAGGGAGTCGATGTCTCTGCTCCCATTTCCATCTCCTCCTCCACTTCACCACATGCCTGAGCAGACTGATGCTTTCTGCTCGTGTTCCCCAGGGAAAGTCCTGGGCCAGGGATGCTCCTTCAGGCCTCACTGCCTGTTTTTCTCCTTCTCTGATTATAATCTTAAACTGCACCAGGAGAGGCTTAGGTTGGACATTAGGAAGAAATTCCTCACAGAAAGGGTGATCAGACAATGGAAGGGGCTGCCCAGGTTGGTGATGGAGTCCCCACCCCTGGAGGTGTCCAAGGAATGACTGGATGTGGCACTCAGTGCTCTGGGCTGGGGGACAAGGTGGGGATGGGACACAGGTTGGACTCGATGGTCTCAGAAGTTTTTTTCCAACATAACTGATTCTGTGATTCAGGGCAGAAAATATGTAACCAGTTCTGCAGCTGCAGTCCAGGGATCTCCGGGATCTTTGGGATCTTGAAATGAAATGGCTCCAAGAGAAAGGGGATCACCCTGCCAGGGGGGGCTGCTCAAAGTGTGCCACTTCTACAAGGAAAAGGGAAAGGAAAACAGAAGGATACAGGGAAAAAAGAGTTTGGGTTTAATAGTCTATTTTTCCTTTCCTCAGGAGGTGGATGTTCAAAGCCTCTTCCCCAAGGCAGAAGGGGGATTTTTAGGGGGAAAACTCTAACCCAGGCTGGAGGTCACCTCGTGGGGTTGGGTCTGGGTGCACAGTCCAACCACGGCCACCCAAAAAGGGCAGTGCAGAGACAGATAAACCCCCCCAAAGGGGTGAGACCAGGTCTTGGTGGTTCTGCTCATGGGGACAGGGAAACACAACGGCCTGGATGCAGCACAAAGGGATGCTGGATGCCAACTGGGGGGTCTCTGCTGGCTCTCAGAGGTGGTGGAGGGACTCTGGGGGTGGTGACTCTGGTGGGTGGAGAGGTTCACGTCTCAGAGACTGGAGACCTGGCTTAGAAATGGGAGTTCAGGGTTCAAAAGTTTATGACTTGCCTGAGAGCGCCAGGAGCACGGGTTATCCCAGCGTTTCCAGCATCCTCCAAAGTCTCTCCTATCATGATTTATTCATCTGTGGGAAGAGCTAAGACATAACTCAGCTCCCAAAGGGAGAATGAGCACAGCCTATACCAGCTGCCTGTCTCCTGTGAGCTCTGCCCAGCCTGGGCCTGCTGCAGCTCCATGCCGTGATCCAAGGGCTCCTGCTTGGGCAGCTTCCCCAAATCCCACTGGGGAGGAGGGTCCACATCCTGACAAAGCTCCTGGATCAGCTCTGGTTATTGCAGGAGCAGTTCTTGGCTGCTTCCAAGGTGCACACGCTGGGAATGCAGGAACCAGCCTGTTTCTTGGAATTCTTTGCCTCTGGAGTTAAAGGGCAAAATTAAGAGTTTGAGTCTCCACGGGGACCCATTCTGGTATAATTTACACCTTCCCCACGCACCCCAGCAGTGTGTTTTGCCCTGGTTTAAATGCACTATAACCCATATTTGGTTCTTTTAGCATTATTGGTGTTTTACTGTTCTTGCTGCTGTTTGCCCACCGATGCCAAGGCTGTTTGTGAGTCTCCAACCGGTGACTCCTTTGATCCACAGACATCCTGCCAACACAAAATTCACTTGAGCAAATAAGTCTAAATTAGTGGCAGCTTTGTGTGGCTTTATTTCCCTCCCTTCACCACTGCAAATAATCCCATGTAAGTGCTGAGGCCAGAGGGCTCCCGATGGGAATCCTGATTGCTCTCCTGCCTCAGTGCTGGCAGCTGGAAAAGTAGGAGAAGGAGTTCTGGACCATCCTGTATCACTCTGCTCTGAATGATGGGGGGGTTTGGATGGCAAAGCAGGGAGAGCAGAATCCAGGTCCAGCTTTTATCCAGGCTGGATGGGGCTTGGAGCAACCAGGTGTAGTGAAAAGTGTCCCTACCCATGGAATGGGCTAAATGGGCCCCATGGATGGAGCTAAATGATCTTTAAGGTCCCTTCCAACCCAAACCATTCTGGGATTCTATGGACACAACATCCTATTCACCCAATTCTCTGCCCCTCTGTTAGGAAGACCCCAAAATAACTACTTGAGGGGAAACAAGAGGGTTTGAGCCATTCCTTTTTTGAAAAAAGCCAAGTTGTCAGACCCCAAACTTTCAATTTGAGCAAAAACAAGCTGTCAGAGCCTAAAATTCCCATTTGAAAAAAAAAAAAAAAAGGCTGTTGGACCCCTACATCCCTATTTATGCCAAAACAAGACTCCAGATCCTAAAATTCCCTTTTGAAAACAAACAAACAAAAAAAACCACAAACAAACAAACAAAAAAAAAAACCAAAACCAACCTCAAAACAGGCAATCAGACCCCAAATCCCTATTTGAGGAAAATCCAGCTGTCGGGCCCCAAAATCCCCCTTTAGCAAAAATATGCCAGACCCCAAAATCTCCATTTGAGGAAAAACAGGCCATCATACCCCAAAATCTACTGTTTGAAAAAAAAAAACCAAACCCAGCTATCAGACCCCCAAATCCCTATTTGAGCAAAAACAAGCTGTCAGACCCTCAAATCCCTATTTGTGCAAAACCAAGCCGTTAGACCCCAAAATCCCTGTTTGAATAAAAGCAGGCAGTGAGACCCCAAATCTCTATTTGGGAAAACCCAGCTGTTGGACCCCAAAATCCCCATTTGAGCCAAAACAAGTCATCAGACCCAAACTCCCGCTGGCCCATCTGAGCAAAAAGAAGCCATCAGACCCTAAAGCCCTCATTTGAAAAACAAAAAACAAAATAACAACAAAACCCAAACAAAGAAACAAAAACCTCCACCAAAACAAAACAAAAAAAAAAACCACAAAAAACAATAACAACAAAAAACCACAAAAACTCCAAAAACAATCAAAAAAAAAAAAACAAAACAAACAAAAAAACCCCAAAAAAACCCAAAAACCAACAAACAAAAAAAACCAACAACAATAAACCCCACGAAATATAAAAATTGAAAAAAAAAACCAACACACACACACAAAAATTTAGCTGTTGGCCTTGGGCCCCTAAATTCCTTATTTGAGCAAAACCAATCATTCAGACCCCAAAATTCCATATTTGAAAAAACCCAGCTGTCTGGTCCCCAAATCCCCATCTGAGCAAAACCAAGCTGTCAGATCCCAAAATTCCCATTTGGAGTAAAACAGGCAGTTCGACCCCAAAATCCCTGTTTGAGCAAAACCAAGTTTTCAGATCCCCAAATCCCTCTGCACACAAAAAGAAGCCACCAGACCCCAAAATCCCCTTTTGAAAACAAGAAAGGCAGAGTCAGACCCCAAATCCCTATTTCAGGAAAACCCAGCTGTGAGCCCCCAAAATCCCCATCTGAGCGAAACCAAGCCATCAGTACCCCCCCAAATCCCCAAACCTGAGCCAGACGGAGCCGTCCCTCCCCAAAATCGCCGCCGGAGGTGGGCACAAAGAGTTAAACTCCCGCGGGCGCCGTGGCCAATCCCACCGAGCAGAGGGCAGCCCTTGGCCCCGGCCCAGAGGCAGGTTGCTCTCCGCAGGTATTATTTTGGAGTTTTTTTCCCGGGATACCGGGCAGCGAAACAATGAGTTTCGAGCTGGCCGAAGGATGGGGGAGCTGCAGGACGGACCCCTGGGCTGCCCAGGTAAATCCCGGTGGGTGCTTTTTTTCCGGGAATCTTTCCTTTCCTCTCCTTCCCCCCTCTCGCTGGGTGTCTTTGTTTGGGGCCAGGCAGGGGAGCGAAGGGTTTTTGGTGGATTAAGTGCGGGCTGAGCTGGTGGGACTCTTTGCAGGTGATTTTTTTGGGGTGGGACCTCTCCAGCGGGCTGGGGTGGGAGCGGGGATGGGGTGCACGGAGGTGGGGTGATCAGGATGGGGGAAGCTGCTATTTCCCCCCCCTCTGAGCTCCCCCTGGATCCAGCCGGCAGCTCCCATCACCGAGACCTTGCACCCTAGTGGGTTTTTGGGGCACCGCTCCGGTTTAGCTGGCGGTGGGGACAAGCCACCACGGGGACAAGCCACCGCGGGGATTCGCTCCACGCGTGGTGTCCGAGGAGGAGCGAAAGCGCTTCCCGGGCTGGCTCCGCGCTCTTGGAATTCCTCAGGGCGAGTTAATGATAAATCCCGGCCGGGCTGGCGGCGTGGGAGGCGGGTGGGAGCCGGTGGAGGGTCCCCTTGTTGTTCTTCCTGCGGGGACAGAGGTTTGGGAAAGGTCTGGGAATGGCAGAGCCGGGCAGGGCTCGCGGGGGCCGCTGCTTGGAACCCTTCCCGGGTGATGGATCATCCCAAAGGGCAGGATCGGCCCTCCCCCTGCAACACCACGTGCTGGGCAGGGGTCTCGATCCTGCGGGGATCTGGGGGGATCTGGTGACTCCAGCGCTCGGGGCCAAGGAGTGGGGCTGGAGCAGGGGGTCACATCGGGATCCCCGGGATGTGGGCATGTGTGAGGATGCTCAGGCAGGTGCCTGGGGTGCCAGGCAAGGCACTGCCAGCTCCATGCTGGGGAACTTCCAGGGGCAGCAGCACCTTGCAGTGAACCGGGAGCTCCCTCATACCCCCCGGAACAGGGAGCACCACGGGATCAGCCGGGAGCAGGTCGTCTCCAGCCACATTGCCAAAAGGGTTTTGGTGGATTAGTGTAGGGCTGAGCCAGTGGGACCCTTTGCAGGTGTTTTTTGGGGATGGGATGAACCCACTGCGCTGTGTTTGCACCGAGGGGTCAGAGCAGGCATGGGGTGCTCCAGGTGGGGAAAGCTCCCCCTGGATCCAGTAGAATCCCCTTAACAAGGGGAAACTGAGGCACACAGGGCTGGGATGACCTCAAGCGCTCCAGCCCATGGCATGGAGCATCCCAGATGCTCAGCCCCACAGCCAGCACTGAGGCTGCTCCATCAAACTTCCCTTTCCCTATATCGAGTGAACTCCGGGAATTTTCCATGTCCACCAAAGTTGGTGTTTTCTGGGCAGCCACTGGGACCTTACTGGGGACAAGGGCACAACCAGCACTGAGCATCTTCTGAGGGCAGCCACAAGGGCAGGTGGGCACAGGTGAGACCGTGACCTGACCCTTCCTGATGGACACCTGGGATTTGGGATGGCAGTTTGGGCTCGGTTTGAAACCACTGTGTCCCACTGGCATTCTACCCCTTGGGATGATGGGGACAGAGATGGCATGTCATGGAAAATCCCTCCTAGCTGCCCCCAGGTGCATCCTGGGGGATCCAAAATCCAGGGCTCTGACAGCAGACAGGGAAAAGGGGGGTAAATTCCCCTGAGGGTGAGGACTCTGGTCAGCTGGACAGCTCTGGTGTGGCTTCCCAAAACCTCCGTGGCAGGATAATTCCTGGTGGGAGGGTCCTTGGGGGGGTCTCTAGACCAGCTCAGTGCTGAAGGCAGACTGAGCTATGGCACCAGACCCTGCTTGGTCCATTCAGGGCTTGAAATACTCCCAGGATGGAGCCTAAAAAGCCTCTCTGGGACCCTGTACCTTGGAGATGCACCTTGTCACACCTCCAGGTCACCTGCTGAGGTTTCTCTGGGGCATTACTGCAGCCTTCACAACAACTTTTTATTTCTTTCCTTACTGGAGCAGCTTGAGATCAGTGCAGCCTGCCAGGTGCTTGGCTTTTAATCCCACACCTTTGCCTGCTCCTTTTGGATCCAGAAAATCCAGTGGGTTAAAACTGGGAACGCCCTGAGATGAGCTGGGGTGGAGGTGGGCTTGGGACAGGCAGAGCAGCTTGTTCTGGATGAGCAGTGGCAATGCCCAGATGGATTTATTGATTATTTTGCTGTCCACAGAGGGCTTTCCAGGCAGCTGGGGGGGTGTTCATTCCAGGAGCACCCTGAGGGAGCGGGGAGGGGGAAGGAGGACAAGCAGGACACGGAGCCAAGGCCATGTGCAGATTGCGGCCGTGCTTTGCCGTGATTCCCCTCCCGCCGCTTCCCGGGGGACAGGGAGGGGTGGCACTGGACTGTGTCCCTTAAACACAGAGCAACTGAGGAGGAAAACTGATAGCAAAGGGGGAGGATTGGCAGGGAAGGTGGAGCTGGAGCAGGCTGCACTATTCGGGCTTTGTGGGGGAGAACAATGGGGCCTTTATTGGGGAAGGGAGGTGGCTGCTGGCAGGGACAGTTTGGTACACAGAGTGTCCCTTGGCCAGATGGGGGGACAGGGCACTGGCATGTGGGCTGGGACAGTTTGGTACCCAATAGTCAGCTGTGGGGGCAGGGAACTGGGACATGGGGTGGGACAGTTTGGTGCTCAGCATGTCCCTTGGCCAGGTGGGGGGGGTGGGAAAATGGGACATGGGATGTGGGATGAGACAGTTTGGTACCCAACGTGTCCCTTGGCCAGCTGGGGGAACATGGAAATGGGACATGGGGTGGGACAGGTAACTAGTCAACTGAGGGGACGGGGAAATGGGATGGGACAATTTGGAACCCATCATGTCCTTTGGCCAGAAGGGGAGACAAGGAACAGAGACATGGGACATGGGATGGAAGAGGTTGGTACTCAGAATGTCCTTTGGCCAGCAGTTGGGACAAGGAATGGGGACATGGGATGTGGGATGGGACAGGTTGGTCCCCAGAATGTCCCTTATCCACAGCTGTAGGAAACTGGGACACGGCAGATGAGACAGGGGACGGGCCAGCTGGGTGGTGAGACTTGTCCCAGAGTGTCACTACAAGCCCCACAAACACTGACATGACTCTCCTTGATGTGGGTCACCCCTCCCAAATCCTTTGGCAACCGGAATTGCGGTGGGTGGTTTATGGGAGCACTTTGGGCTGGTTTTGGGGACCCTGGGGACCCTCACAGCTAGGAGTGAGGAGCATCCCAAGCTGGGAACATCCTGGACCAAGTGCTGCCACCTACTCCAGCCCTTGGCAGAGGGGTTTTGGGGATGGAGGAATGCATCAATCTCGACAGGCTCTCCCTCAGCAGCTCAAGGAGAGCTCCCCCGAAGAGCCGCCTGGGCCTTTTCATCTCATCTCTTTTGTTTCAGGCTTATTATGTAAATAGCTGCTGCGGCCCCCATAATGAGAAAGTGGTTTCCCAGAATACAAAAAGCTGTAATTATCTCATTAGCAGGCGGAAAGGAAAAGGAAATGTTTCTGAGCCACTCTCGCTTTTATTTCCCACAGAAGCTTGAGGAAGAGCAGCCCCCCGAAACGGGGTCCTGCCTGCCCCCAACCCTGCCACCCACACCTGAGGCTGACACTTTTTCAGGAGGGAAAAGCAGAGCGTGGTCCTCCTGTCCCAGAAATAGGCTCGTACTGGGAGGGTGGGCAGCTTTTAACTGGGCCCAGTTACTCAGAGGATGCTGCTCCCTGTGCAGACCCCTCAGTGCTCTCAGATGCTGGGAAAGGAGAGGAGGGTCAAGGAGGGACAAAGCCCCAGACTGGATGTTCCTCAGCAGGACTCCCAAGCTGGGATGGTAGCACAGAGCTTCAGGATGGATTTCTGGGGCTGCATGCCTGCAGCAGTGTGATGGAAATAGCCTTAGGATACATGGAGGCTGCTCCCAGGAGAAGCCATGTAGGATGGCTTTGGTGTTGCTTTGCTTTCTGAACTCAGGCATTCCTTGCTTCTAGCTAAACAGAGCTACAAAGGTCCCTGCAAAGTGCCCCGGGGCTCCAGGCAGGGGCTGCTGCTTGCTGAGGTCTCTAAAACCCCTTTCTGGAGGGGTTTGCTTCCACCCACACTCTGTTCCTCAACCCTGATCATGGCACAGGATGATTTCATGCAGAAACACCCCCCAGCCTTTCTCCCCAGGGCTCGTCTCGTTCTGTTCTCCACCCAGCCTGTCCTTGTGCTTGGAATTGCCCTGGTCCAGGTGCAGGAGCTGCAGGATCTCCCAGGCCACGGGGGCTTGGGGTGAGAAAACAACTTTCTACTCATTTTAACCTGAAAATCCAACCCCAGAGCTTAAGTTTCTGTAGCCCAGCAGCAACTACAGAATGACTGAATGGTTCAGGTTGGAGGGAGCCCTGGAGGTCACCTGCTCCAACCTCCCTGCTCAGGTAGAGAACCTGGAGCGTGTTACTTGGAATTGTGTCCAAAAGTAAATCCAGCCATAAATCTTTTGCACAGAGGGATGGAAGATGTGCAGACACCCATCAACCCCACGGCCCAAGAGGTGTCTGGAGGTGGCTACAAGAACTTGCCACTCCTTGACCCTCCAACCTGCCTTCCTGAGTTTGCCTTTTAGCCTGAAGGGGGGAAAAAATATCCCCATAGCAATGCTCCCGTGCCCTTCATCAGGGATAAATGGGAAAAGAGAGGTTTGTGTCCCAGGAGAGCAGCAGGAGTTGTTCATTTGGCTTTCAGTTGTGGAAAAATCTTGTGGTTGAGGAGCCTGAGATGTGCATGTTTTTGCCGACAGGTTCGAGTGTGTTCGTGTTGTATCCCAGAAGTGGAGGAAAATCTGGCAGCCACTGAGCCAGGATGGTGGAGTGGGGGGAAAAGGAGCTGGAGGAGGTGCAGAAAAGAGCCACAAGAATTACTTGAGGGCTGGAAAAAATGCTTGTGAGAGACAAGAAAAGCTCATTCCGTTCCCCTCTTCAAGACTGAGCAACTTGAGAAGGGGGTAGGAGAAAAGGAGGTGCCGGATGGGAGGGGAGCTGTGGTGTCCCTGCCTCCAGAACCAATCCCAGTGCAGGTGCTCTCAGCCGGGTTTGGGTCCAGCATGGCCATAAGGAGGTGACATGTGATGGTCTGTGACACACAGGAGGCAGAGCAGTAGCTGAATGGTGGTTTTGGAAGTTGTGATGTGCAAGGAGAGGCTGAGGGTGTTTGCTCAGCCTGGAGAAGAGGAGGGATGGGACTAAGAGGGAAAAAGAAGAGAGGGCTTCAAGTTGCACCAGGGAGGTTTAGACTGGATATTGGGGAAAATTTCTTCATGGAAAGCATGGTCAAGCCCTGGCACAGCTGCCCAGGGCAGTGTGAGAGTCCCCATCCCTGGAGGGATTTAAAAGCCCTGTGGATGTGGCACTTGGGGACATGGCTCAGTGGTGGCCTTGGCAGTGCAGGGGGATGGTTGGACTCCATGATCTTAAAGGTCTTTTCCAACCTTCCTGGCTCTGTGAGTCTATGACTCTATGATACATTGGCCGAGTGCAATTGTAGGTCTTGTGTTTCAGTGGTGGTTTTTCTCCAGGGCCTGTTAATGCTTCACTGGACACAGGTGGTTTTGCTCCCTGCAGAGTCTGCTGTCTTCTCACTGCTAATCCATGACTGTCTTCTCACTGCTAATCCATTACTAACCCATTACTGCCCTTCTCTCTCCACGTATTTTTCTGGAAGAAGCCGAAATCACTACAGCAATTTTTTTTTTCAACCTTTTCACGCCGTTTCCAACCTGCTCCACCACCCCAGGACGCGTTGACTTCTTTTTCCTCCAGCCAACCCAGCTCCTTGGCGCTGCCACCAACAAACTGGCAGAGCCCACCAGAGCCCCTAAACACGGGGCAGGTGCAGGCCCTATAGCCCTAAAAAAACAGCACCACAAAGCACGTTCGTTATCGCGTCAGTAATTGCCTGCTCGTTAAAACCAACACAAACAAACCTGCGCCCGTTGAAGGTCACGGGCACACCTGTTACCACGGTGAGGAGGGGGAATTTTTGACCTTCAGATGCCTTTGTTGCCCGTCCTGCCAGCACCACATGCCTGGGGTGGCGCGTGTGCCAAGGCACTGCCTTGCTCCGGGGCTGTTTGCCGGAGCTCCCTCTGCCCAGGGCCGGTGATTGATTTCCCTCTCCCGTGGCACAGTGCCCAGGTATGTCTGTCTCCCCCAAGGCCTTTGTTACGAGGGTGTTAACAATTAACCTGCTCAGGCAGAAACAGAGCCAGGCCCCCATAATTTAGTCTTAGTTAACCATTCAGCTGCTTATCTGAAAGTGATTTTTAATTCTGTTTAACTGGAAGGCAATCGCTAACTCATTTGGATAAAGCAAGTGTGAAGACACAGTTGTTATTTTACAAATAATTGTATTTACAATAGGAGTGCCCTGGAGCTGCAGGGATGGTGAGAAGTCTGGGTAAGAGGTGGCCATGAAGAGTTTAACCACCACAGCTGGTGGAAAAGGACATTTCACCTCAGATTTCATCCATCAGGCATTAAAATATTGCTGTCTCCAAGGCAAGGCTGCTGCAGGAAAGGCCAAGGGGCCACTGCAGCTGGATGGGACAGGGAGCTGGTGCAACATGGAGCGTGTGAAATCCCAGTGTCCCTGGTCAGAGAAGGCTGTCTGCACCTTGGTAAGGTGCTGGCATGGAGATGCCTACCAGGAAGGGAGTCTTGAATCAATCCAGGCGGACAAAGAAACTCTTTTGAGCTTTTATTAACACAGAAATGCTGGGAAATGTGAACTCGGCTCAGTGTTTGTTCTGGAGGGGTTTGCCCCTCCTTTGTGTCTGCAGAAAGTCCCTTCACTCGGGTTCCTGCTGTAACCATGGAGGTTTGAGGAGCTGGAGTGAGGGCAGAGCTCAGCAAGGGCCCTGTGGCTCAGTGCCCTGTGGGATGGACAGACAGACAGATAGGTGTCACTTGGGATTGATTTGGACAGACCTAGCCCTCCCTGGGAGGTGAGTTGGACATAGCATCTTCTTGAGAGCCTGGTGAGGATGAAGACTGAGATGTTCCTGGTGCCTCCTCCCCACTGCAGATGGGATGTAACATCTGGAAAGAGAGAACATCTGGAAAGGGCAGTGTCTGGCAGGTGGTTTAATACTCCTCTTTTAGTTTCCTGCCTGTCTGGAGCCTCTCCACCCTCCACAGGCCAAGGGGAGCCACTTTCATCCCTTTACCATGGCTTGGGAGTCTCTTCCAAGCCCAGCCATGCTGAGAATGACTCCTCTTTCCTTCCAGACAGACTTGGGAATGAAACACTGCTAAAGCAGAGCGATTTGGCTTCTCTCAGCCTTCCTGT
The DNA here is from genome assembly GCF_025592945.1 of Manacus candei. Classification (NCBI taxonomy): domain Eukaryota; kingdom Metazoa; phylum Chordata; class Aves; order Passeriformes; family Pipridae; genus Manacus; species Manacus candei. The sequence continues at coordinate 13,569,793 of NW_026138096.1, read as the reverse complement.
GCTCAATGGACTCCCAGTTCCTCTCATGGAGAATCACCAGTTTTAGTTCACGTTCCCATGGGAGGGAGGTAGATATCATGGAGTCATAGAACCACAGAATGGTTTGGGTTGGAAGGGACATTAAAGATCATCTCCATGGGTAGGGACACCTTCCACTAGCTCAGGTTGTTCCAAGCCCCTTCCAACCTGGCCTTGGACACTTCCAGGGATCCAGGGGCAGCCACAGCTTCTCTGGGCAACCTGTGCCAGGGCCTCACCCACCTCACAGCCAAGGATTTCTTCCTCTTATCTAATCTAACCCTGCCCCTTGCAAGTTTAAAACCATTTCCCCTCATCCTATCACTACAGAGATTAAGAGATTTAAGGAGAAGAAATGTGCTGGAGAAGTTTTGAATCATGCACTCCTCCAAACCTGGAAGGAGAATAAAATGACCCTCCTGCTCTGCACCAGAGCGTGGCAGAGCTATTCCTGTGCTCAAAACTTGTTTTCAGTTCAGTTTCCTCAGTTCAGCTGAGGAACAACCAGTGCAAAACCTGACTGGGAACAGGAGCTTGCCAGAAGATACAAACCCAAGAGTTGTTGTTCTCAAAAAAATGGCCCTTTTTGGCAAACAAAGCTGTACTGTCGGGGATCTGTTGGCACTTCTGGTACCTCCTTAATAACACATTTGTAAGGCTTGTCCTTGCACTCTGTTTATCAGGCCCTGGGTTTGCAGTAAACATAAGCTAATAACAAGTTTTTTTCAGAATGTTTGCTTGGATGACTCCCAGTTAAAAGAAACCGCTTGTTGTTGCGTTGGCCTTTTTTTTTTTTTTCCTTTTTAAGGATCAGACTTTCCAGTGACCTCATCCTGCCCTCAGAGAGTCAATGTAAACGTGCAAATGTCACTGTGAAATTTACCCAGTGAGGGAAAGGTAACCTGGATTTCTCCTCTGCTGGCTGGAGAGCTCTGCATGGAGACAATGCAGCCTCTGCCTTTCCCTCGTCTGGAGCTGAGGCCTTCCAGCACATCCCTCCCATGGTGGCTGGTGTCCCACAAAGAGAAGTCACTGAAAAGTGACTGAAAAAAGTCACTGAAAAGCAGGTTACTCCTAAATTAGCAGAACAAAAAGTCTTCCCTTGACTAACAAAATCCAAAGGCGCAGTGGGTTGAGTGTGGCTTCGGGTGGGTGTTGCTCTCACCTCCTCATCACTCCATAGCCCAAACAAGCCTCCAGGTGCCCAGGAGGCAGCTGGATTAGCTCCTGGGTGTTGTGTAACTCATGAACTGTCTGTGATGCTCTTTGGGAAGTGCCTTTAGGATGTGACCACGTCCACAGCCACAGGAGCTCTGCCAGCTCGCTGTAGGTATCAGCTCTGTGCCCTCTCCCTCTGGCACAGCTGTTTGCCACATCTGCCCACCAGCCACGTGACACTCGAGCTGTGTTTTGGGCAGGACAAGGTGCTGGAAAGAGGGAGGAGAAGCCTCCAGAAACTGCAGTTTAATAAAAGCAAAGTTGAGCAGCACAGCCCCTGCTTTAACCTTTTAAATGCTCCTCCATTCCATTATTAGCGCAAATAACAAGACCCCCTGAGACACCGCATGAGAGCTGAGCTCCAGACCTGAGCTTGCTCTCCAGGGAAATAAACCCAGCTCTCCTGCTTTTCTCAGGGAGGGCTCAATGAACATCCCTACCCCAAGAAGAGGGAAAACCCCACTGAAATAGGGATTTTCTCCATCTCCTCTTCCTGCTGGCCCTGTCGGAGCTCCTCCATCCCTGAACCTATCTGCAAGGGGCATCACTTTTTTTATTATCCCATCCAGGGGGAAACCTTCACCTTCTACTGCTCTTATTTCCTTAAATAAGATTTTTCACCTTTATGTAAAAGCTGATGAAGAGCATCCAGACATGTGAGAATTGGTCCCAAGGACAATTGGTCCCAGCTCCTCTGACCTGGTCAAAGACAACATTTAAAACCATTATTTGCACATTATCCACTTCCCATGGCCTAGTTTTGGCCAGTCCAAGGCACAACCTAAGTAAGAATAAGATGGAGAAGGGGAACAAATGTTTAAAAGAAAACTCAGGATGACACCTGGACAAAAGCACCTTTCTAAAAGCTCAAGCCCATGGGAGCAACACTCCCAAAGGAAGAGATGGAAAGTGTGTTGTTTAAGCCTTGTTGAGTCATCCCTAAGAGATGGGCTGGAGAGAGGAATTGGATAAGCTACTGCTGGACCAGGGATGGAGAAATCATATTCCCATGGTAACTCAAACTTGTCAAAACCTGGGAAAAGTGACAGAAATAATCCAACCTTGGGAACTGCAAACGGTCGTGTCCAACCGATGCCGTAGAGCTGTGCCAAACAAAACCCACACAGACTCCCTCCCCCGAGGAGCACCCAACCTTTGGGGTCAGAGGCTTTAAGAGAAGCTCTTTTGGAGGGCAGTGAGTGGGATTGGGGGATCAGTGCTTCTCCAAGGGAGTGTCGTGGGTGGGAGTAGAAGGCTTAGGCAGAATTTATTTTAAAAGCCCTGCCACTGAAGTCACAAGGTGCAGAAAGGGCTCCCTGGCTTTCTAAACTCCTGCTCAGAGAGGAGTCTGGGTGCAGCTGAATCCAATCTCAGCCTTGGATTATGTCAACGGTTTAAGTTTAAGGAATTACAGAATGTGTGACTGAACCACTTTTGTCCCGCAGGTTTTAATGATTGGCAAAACGAGAATATTTATATAAAACGAATCATTTATTTTATACAAATGATCAGACAAAACATCTTAATCAGAATTATTTACTGCACCATACAAACACTAACACTACTAGTAGTGTAGTATAAGACAGGACGGTGCACTACATTGAAGCAATTATTGAAGCAATTATATTAAAGCTGGCAAAAAGAAATAGTTATTAAGTAGAGATTTGATGTAACTCCCCCAGACCAACGCTCGTGGGGAGATCTCTCAACCTTGAGGAGTCACCTTGAGGGGTGTCCCCAGCCAAGGGAGGAATCTCCACACATACACCCCAAGAAGGGTTAAGTTAGAAGAACCTGACTGTATGAAAGGGGACTGCACTTTTAGGGTATAAAGTGATTGAGCGCCAGTCACAAATTTCCAGGCCAGCTCCCAGCTTATTTGTCACATCAGACTTCAAAAAGCAGGATGTGTGTTTGGAGTTTGGGGAACCAGGCTGGTTTGAGCAGAATTCGACGCCAAGAACATTACCATGGTGCCACTGCTAACACATCACAGAGAGCTGACACGAGAGCTGGCACTGTTTGCATTCTCTGGTTGGATTTTAGGCCTTGCTGGGGTAGGCCCTCCTGCCACAGGGGGTCTGAATTCCCAGAGAGGAGGACAACCCCACCATCTGCTCCGTACTGGACACCGGGACACGATTTCGATCTGCAAAAGGGGGTGGTGGGCAAAAGGCACCTCTTTAACAGCCCCTTTCCTCTCCCTCCTGCTCCCAGTGCCACTGACCCGTGCCTCCAGCTCACCTCGACGCTGCCATGGCCACGCTAGAGACACTGCCCGTCCTGAGTGACCCCGCCCGCGCCAGCCCGCAGAACTTCCACGGACTCGCCGCCCGGCCATCCCGAACCGCCGCCCCCAGGAGCGCCATGGGGAGCGTGGGCAGCGGCGTGGCCAACGACCAGGAGTTTGCCATGAAGAGCGTGGGCACCCGGACGCAGGGCAGCGGCCGCCAGGCCTCCGAGGGCTCCCGCAACAACGGCTACTCCGCGCGGGAGATCTCCAACCGCTACTCCGGCGAGGAGAAGACCTACAAGTCGGAGAAGGTCTCCAACTCCCTCTACATCAACGGCGACCTGCGCAAGAGCGAGAAGGTGAAGATGGACATCTGTGGGAACGTGACCTCCAACAACGAGAAGAACCTGCCGCCTCCTCCCCAGTACCGAGAGCCCGGTAACCCACCAAAGATATTGCCAATCTCCGGCAAACTCGACCAGGTGAGACCCTCCGCCTCCTGGAGCAGCTCGGTGGCCACGGCACGGCCCTGAAAACACACGCCAGGAAGCCCCGGGCAAAAAAGCAATCCTGGCAGATAGTCCAGTTCTCACTCTGTACGTTTTATGTGCAGATAGTAGCGTTCTTATCACTTTCAGGGCCAACGTTAATTCTTGAGGAACCCAAGAGCACGATCTCAGTGAAGTTTTCAGCTCATTTAAACCTGTCTTTAAGCCACTGGCTCTTCCAACCTCCCTGAGATGATGTGCCTACCTCTCTGATGGGTGGGGAGGGAGCTGGAATCAGCTTGTTTCAGTACATCCAACATCTGAGTCCCACTCTTATGTTTGTACCATTTATAGGCAATCCTCAACCACCCACTGCCACCTAAAGCTGTGGCTTGAAAGCACCCCCGAGCCCCTGTTCAAAATCCCTTGTGAGGGACAAGTGACAAGGCTTGAAACTATCCCTGTAAACATTATGACCCAGTCCAGCCCAGTCCTTGTGGCTCATTTTTGGCTTCAGGGAGCAAAATCTGCCAGGTCTGGAGGAGCAGAGCCCCAGAGCCAGCAGTGTTTTATGTGCCCTGCTGCTCTGCTCCAGTGACTTCCATAATTTGTGTCCAGTATTATTTCTGCAGTGTTTGGTGGCCTTTTCTCCTGGGTTGTTAATCCACTGGTCCCTGTAGTCCATCTCAGTCTCACAGGCATCAGGTTTTTGGTCTCCAATCTGCTCCCAGGGCTCCTTCTGTTTCTCCCAGAAGGCACTTCCAAAACATCTTTGATTCCTCTGCTGTCATTTTCACCTAAAAACCAACATGCAGCAGGGGAGACTCAATCCCATTTTGAGGAAATTTTGTTTCTGTAGGCACATTGACAGGGTGGGGAACGTTCAAGGCTTTAAAATCCTTTCTAAATCCCTGTGGTCCATTTTCCCCCCTGCATTGCTTATGCCCACAGAAAACACAAATATTCCAGTGAAGAGCAGCTTCAGCATGTTCCTTGCCTGGAGTCACTGCTGGGGTCACAGCTCCTACCTGCTCCCATCAGAGCATGAGCAGGACACAAGGTCCCCACAGGAAGAGATCACTCCCAGCAGGAGGGAAACATGATGCTCTTGGGGCAAAATAGCTGCCAATCCAAGGGTTCAATTCAGTTTTCAGCAACAGGACGATGCACCCTCAAGGCTGAGAGTCCTTCCAAATACGATCAGCCAAAATCAGAGTTGTTTTGATCAGGTTTGGTAGGCAAGTGGCAGCCCAAGGAGCATTCTAGGGGGTAAATCACACAGATTTGGGGGTGAGTCAAGATTACTTCTTTTTATTTGGGGCAAGGGAAGACACAGTCTTGTGCTACCGGTGACCACAGGTCCCTCATGTCCTACCAGTGACTACAGGTCCCTCCTGTACAACCCCAAATGGCCCAAAAGGTGTAACATGGAGCCAGCCCAAGCTGACTTGACCCCACCAGCCCCGCCCTGTGCCGATGTGTCTCTTTTTGTTGTGTCGTTACCGAGCCTCCTGCCGTGTTTGACGCGTGGTCCTTTTTCCTTTTTGCAGAGCAATGAGCCCTTAGTTAGACCCTCAGCCTTTAAGCCAGTAGTTCCTAAAAACTTCCATTCCATGCAGAACCTCTGCCCGCCGCAGAGCAACGGGATGACGGAGAACAGGAAGAGCTTGAACCACGCCAACAGCAATAGCCCGTCCGCACCCAAAGCTGGGCTCGACAAGGGCAGCCTTAACAGGACTACAAACCAAGGGGGGGGGCTCTCGGATTCGGGGCGTAACTCCCTGACGAGCCTGCCCACCTACGGGACGGGCTACAGCCAGCACGTGGGGCCCATGAGCGCCTCCACCAGCCACATCAACCGCATCGGCACCACCTACGTGGAGAAGAACATCGTGGGATACAACGGGATATCTACCTCAGACAGCGGGCGGTCCTCCAGCAAGAGCACCTCCTCCTTCAGCAGGCTGAACCATCTCAACGAGACCATGCCTTTCCACTCACCTTCCACGGACGACATCATCCAGGACCTGGAGGACCGGCTGTGGGAGAAGGAGCAGGAGGTCCTCCAGATGCGGAGGAACCTGGACAAGAGCGAGGCGGCGATCTTCCAGGTCTTCGAGGAGAAGCAGAAGATCTGGGAGAGGGAGATGGAGGACCTGAGGCAGAACTACGCCAACAAGCTGCAGCAGGTCTCCAAAAAGGCGCAGCGGGCTCAGCAGGCTTTGCAGCTCCAAATTTTCAAGCTCCAGCAGGAGAAAAAAAAACTCCAGGACGACATGGGGCAACTCCTCCAGCAGCGAGAGGAGCTGGAGAAGAAATTTGTGGCTTTCAAGAAGGAGCAGGCTGAGTTTCTCCCAAAGATTGAAGAGACCAAGTGGGAGGTAAGAGCCTTGTTTTAACAGGTTTTCATCAAGGGTTCTGGCAGCCCAAAGTACCTCCCATGTGCCCTAAGGGGACCCCACAGATAATGGCTATGGGTTGGTGGCCTCTTGTGGACACTTGTCACCTCATTTGTCTGAGTCCCAAACCTGTTGTTTTCCACTGAACTAAAATAAGCATAACTTTCTGTGCACACCTCCTGTGCTGGTTAATAATTCGCAGTCTGGTCACTCCAACTTGTGACATTTAAATCCAGTCTCAGGGAATACAACTCGTTCCATACAGGTATTTGTGCCTACCAAAACCAGGTTTAAGTCTGTTTTAATTAAATTCTTGTAAGGTCTGCGTTTGGGCAAACTTTGAAACTGCTTTTCAAATACTTGATTTTTTTTTTTTTTTGCTGAAGATAAAAAGCAACTGAGCTAAAAATTATATCAATGGCCAAGTCTACCTCATGCTTTCCATTGCAACACGCTGTTTTCAGTTCTTAATAAGTTTATCTCTCTTAAAAAGCTGAAAGGCAAATTCCTCTTTCTAGTTCTCCTGTTGAGTTCTACATAATTTTTTCCTACTGTTTCTATTTTTAGAACATTTTATCAAAGTCTGTTTGTATAGCCAGTGCTCACATACCTTTTTTTTTTCCAGCTTGATCATGTGAAGAATTTTAATCCTTCCATGGACTGGCTAGAAACTTTAAATTTATTAAGAGTGCAGAGGCAAAACGTAGCTCTAGAATCAAGAAGACCCTATTCTGCTAATCCTGATGGGAAGTCAAGGAAGCTGGGATTAACTAGGCTCTGAAATGTGCTTTTGCAGATGTTCAGTAGAGCTTATTAGAGGCTTTTTGTAAAATCCCTGCAAGTTACATCCCAGAATGAGGAGGCTGCATTGTCCCTCCTTTGGCCACCTGCTCTGTTAAGGGACCTGGAAGACCACCTCGTTCCACCCCCCTGCCATGGGCAGGGACACTCCCACTAGAACAGGGTGCTCCAAGCCCTGTCCTTGAAGCCTTGAACGCTTCCAGGGTTCTTTAGGAGTCTTTGGGAAGGAAGGCACCATAGGATGAGTAAGTAACATCATCCTGTCCTACTGTCCCAGTGCTCAGGGAGAGCCCGGGTGGTCCCTGGGTCTGAGGTGTTTCTGTCTCAGGCTTGTTCAAGGTCCAGATGCCACTGAGGCCAGTGGGAAAACTCCTGCTGAGAGCAGAGGGTTTGGGGTCGAGCACCACAGGGCTGTGGTTGGGTGAGTAAGACAAATGCAAGGAGGGAAGCATCACTGTCTCACAGCACCTGGCTCAGCTCTTTGGACAACTCCAGCTGGGAACAGCATCGGGTCCCTGAAAAGTCCCAAGTTTCTGCAGGAAAAACCACAAAATCTCCCCCACAGGTGTGGGGATGACCTTTAGGTCTTTGGCGTGGTCTGGGGCCTGGTGAAGGCTGGAACTCAGTCCTGGAGCAGGGCTGTTTCATGGGCAGCACGAGGGACGAGCAGGGGTGGTGGCTCCTTGCTGTTGTCCCCCAACCTCACGGATGCTCTTCCCACAGGTGTGCCAGAAGGCAGGCGAGATCTCCCTGCTCAAGCAGCAGCTGAAGGACTCCCAGGCAGACGTCTCCCAGAAGCTGAACGAGATCGTGGGGCTGCGCTCGCAGCTCAAGGAAGGCAAGAACTTCCTGCGGGAGAAGGAGGAGCAGATCCTCACCCTGAAGGACTCCTACAGCTCCAAGAGCGTCAACCTGGAGATCTGCGAGGGCGAACTGCAGCGCAAGATGAGCGAGGTGCAGGTGCTGAGGGAAAAACTGAACCACTGTGAGCTGGAGGTCTCCGGCCTGAAGCGGACACTTGCCAGCATGGGACCCCCGGGGCCCTTCGGGGGTGACCTGGGCGAGAAGCTGCGGGACCCACTGGCCTGCGAGAGCGACGAGGCCAAGATGCAGCGGCAGAGCGAGGACAGCGTGAACTCCCTGCGGAAGGAGGTGGAGAGGCTCCAGACGGAGCTGAAGCTGGAGCGGCAGCAGCGGGAGCAGCAGGTGATGGACTTCGAGGAGGAGCGGCGCACGTGGCAGGAGGAGAAGGAGAAGGTCATCAAGTACCAGAAGCAGCTGCAGCTGAACTACGTGGAGATGTACCAGAAGAACCAGCTCCTGGAGCACAAGGTGAACGAGATGAACACCAAGGCCACCAGCCCCCCGCACACCGAGGAGAAAAAGATGTGGACTCCCTCCAGGCTCGAGCGAATTGAGTCCACCGAGATCTGAGGAGGGGCCACCACCACGACACAACGAGATTTTTTTATTGCTGTGCATGTACTACCTACTCAAGCCAGTGATCTTCCGAAGGATAACGCGCTACCGCCGGAGCGGGGGGAGCCTGCTCTGCTCCCAGCCGAGCTCCACCACCCTTACTCTCCACTTCTGTGCTCTGTAGGTAAAATAACTGTGGATGTGCGTTGGTTTTCTATCGATGATGCGACATCTCTTTCGGGTTTTTTTTTCCTAGTACAGCTGGTGAGGGTCAAAATTGGCTCTTTCATTAATCTGCCGTGACTGTTACTCCGCTGGAGGCTGCCACCCCCTCTCCTACAATTCACCCCTCCTCGGTTGGTTGTTTTGGAAGGTTAATATTCGGTTTCTTTGGTTTTCCCGAGCATTTTCGTGCAGCGAAACAGCTCAAAGTGGCAGGTTTGTCGGTTTGGTTGGTTGGTTTGTTTTTTTTTCCAAGATGTTTTTAGCCACATTGGCTAACGGAGCAAAGCTCTCGGGATGATGAGCAAACTCACTGTTCTGCATCAAGTATCCTGTTCCAGACGATGGTCTTAGTGAAGTCAGTGCAAGGTTGGCCACTGATTTCAGTGAAACCAGACATATCTCTGCCAGACGACTCCCTCTTGCCAGCCCATGGCTACCATGGTTGCAAGAGGTTAGGACATCCTTGAGGAGCAGGATGAGCCTGTCCTGGTAACAGAAGCCAACAGGGAATGATCTCCCAGCAGGAGCCTCTTTGGGGGCTCAGCAGAGCTGTGTTTTCATTTCCTTGTGGTTTCCTTCTGTGGTTCCACTCCTCTCCCAGGTTGTGACTGACCCTGGGAGCAGAAATACCCTCCCACCTCTGCCTTGGTCCCCTTACCCTTACTATACACCCAAGCTGACTACAGCAAGAAAAAAGCTTGGAAATCCAAGCTGGTTTCCCTTCCCAAGAGCCCTCTTACTTCCCAAAGTCAATGGGATCAAGGTTTGGGGAAGCCTCCAAACCTGTGGGATGTTTATGCAAACTGAAGCTTTAGCAATTTGCCCCAATATTGGGCAATTGTGCCACCCTGTCCCTGAATGAGTGACGCTTTGGGGCACTCTCTTGGTCCAGGGTCTACTTAAAAACAGCATCCAAGCCTCACTCAGGAGTTGCAGGGGGCACATCCCAGCTGGATTCCAACGGGGCGAGCGTCAGCCTTCAGTACAGCCATTCCAAACAGCACCCACGGCCGTCCCACGCGGCATCACATATTCCAGGGATGGAGATAACGCAGGCCTAGCTTAAGAAAACACTCAGCTACTAATTCTGAGCATGAATTCAGTCCTTAAGAAGGGAAAATGCTTAAGATCACGCAAGTGCTTATGCCCTGGCAGAACAATAACCAAATCCTACGTGCACAGTCACTGAGGCAGCAAAACCCAGCTCTCGGCTTGAAAACGTGGGCAAAGTGGGCCCAGTTCTCCCTTTTATGGACATTTTTTTACCATGATCCACGGTAAAGAGAAGGAAAACGTTTTAAGTGGAGTTTGCAGAGGCTGGGCAGTGGCCAAAGGATCAACATGAGTGGGAATTTTGGCTCTTTCTCTTAGGGAGAAGATAGAAGAACAAAGCTGGAATTAGCACTGGACACCTTGGAATGTCCGTGCGGTGACTCCAGGGAGGGTTTGGCCAGATCACATTCCATGTGCACAAGAAGGAAGAACCTCAGGGTGTTGAGGGGCTGAAGACCTTCCAAGCAAAAGCCCTGAACCTGCACATTTTCCATGCTCCCTTTCTGAAAAGCTCCTCATTTCATCACCAGGTCTGACCTTCAATTTGGGAACAAGCATTGCTGTGGTGAGCTCCAGACTGAGCAGAGAGAGAGAGGAGGCTGCAGTTAGTCCCACCAACCAAGGTCATCAGGCAGTGCTCCTGGAGCTGTTGGTGGCTGGAAGAGATCCCTGGAGCCATAGAAAATGGAGATGTGCAAAGAGACCAGGGCATTTCAAGATCCCAGTTGATGGTTCCTGTCTTCTCCCACCACTTTTGCCTGTGTCTTTGGTGCTGGAGGGACACACAACTCATCAGCCTGAAAAACATGGTGGGGGGGCAGCTTAGGCTAAGCACCTCTCCCAGGACCAGCCATAAAAGGGGGATTAGTTCAGGTCTGACCCCTGACGGGCGTGGAGAGGAGTCTCAGAGGGACTGAGCTTCCAGCTCTGCTGTTGAGGATGTGCACACTGCAATTCCCTGCTACATTAACACTCAGGAGCAACCGACACCGGCATCACCCTGTGGGTCACCTCTCCAGAGCTGCTTCCCAATCCATGGGCAGGAGAAGCAGGGGCTTGTGTGGCCTCCCCACACACCTGGGCCCTGCCAGCAGCAGTCAGCCAAGTCCTCCAGCACGTCAGGTTTGCCCCATCATCGTTTTTCCTTGATCTTTTTTGCACTGGTACCAGGAGTGAGTGTCTTGATGGATCCAGTGAAACCTGGAGGTACACAGGGGTGCAGGACTGCCCAGGGGCTCAGTGGCCTCACAGTGCATCCATCAGGAACTGCTTGGGCTGGGGCAGGAGCAGCAAGGAGAAGTTTTACACCTTGGAGGAGGAAAGGCCCACTCCTTTCACGTTCTTCTTCACTGCATCACTTCAATCAAGAGTTTCTATCCAGATCTGAGGGACCTCATTTTGTGGACATTGCCTGGATGACAGAGCCTTGCTGACACCCATTAAGACATTCGGCTGTCCAGCAGAAACCACCCCCCTGTGCTCTGGTGACTTAAAATACAGATGGTTTTGGCAAGTTCCCCGGCCAAAGTGCCCCAAAGGATTCCTGGGCTTCGAGATTCCTCCCCACAACTGGATGCACTGCTCCCCATCACGTCCTCTCCCCTGTGCCAGCCCTTTGCTCAGCAGAGATGGAGCAAAATGATGATGGGACACCTGGATTCCTGTTGTTTGTGCCCAGGTGGGAGCTCACCTGGCTCCTCCCAGGTCTTAACACTTTCTCACACTGACTGGATGAAGTCTCCCATTCCAAACTAGGTCTGTGTTGAGGATCTCAGCCTTGGGGTAAAATAGCCAAGGGGTCCCAGACTGGCTTTTTGGTGACACGTCCTGGGAATGCCCAAGGAGGCTGGCATCGTCTCTTGGAGGCTCAGGCAGGGCTGATAAAAGGTTTCTGTCCCATGAAACTCCACACAGAGTTTGAGCCTGACCACAACCCAGCTGTCTCCTCCACCTTGGAGCTAATGGAATTCAGCTCCAAGTGACATCCTGGCTCATGTGTAATTTTCCAAGTCCTGCCCCCAAAACCATCTCTAACTTGCCACTGGCCACCACCACAAGCTGTGGCCACGAGGGTCTCAGGTCACTTGCCCCACACGAGGGGTCCACAGACATTAGAGATGCTCTGGGACACCTGACACACGGGGCTGGGCAATATGATCCAAGATTGGGATGGACTGCCCAGGGAGGTGGTGGAGTCACTTCCCTGGAGGTGTTTAAGAAGAGACTGGATGTGGCAGCAGTGCCATGGTCTGGGTAACAAGGTGGTGTTGGGTCACAGGTTGGACTTGCTGATCTCAGAGGTCTTTTCCAACTCAGCTGATTCTGTGATCTTTGGGAGAGCCAGGCCAGTGGTGGGCAGTCCTGGAGCAGCTCTGGTGTCACACCACTCACACACACACAGCTGAGTCACACTCCAGGCACATCCACAGTGCAGAGGACACTGCTCAGCTCCAGAGACTTCCATCCATCAGGATGGGGGCTAAGCAGGCTGTCCTGGTGCCAGGGAAGGTCTCACCCCTCACTGCTTTGCTCCACCACCATTCCCAGGCTGGCTGCTGTTGCTGTCAGACACCGACCCAGGCTGAGCTAATTCCAGCACTCCTGTCTCACCCCAAGGGTGAAACCACAGCCATGGCACGTTGTTGTGCCTCACACAGTCCCACTGAGCTTCTGCCACTGTCTCACAGCACCATTCCTGCTGTCGCTGGCGCCGTGCCAGGGGGAGATCCCTCTCCTCCGGGTTTCCACACTCCAGAGGGGAATGTGATTGCTGCTCTTAACGCTGCCACGTTATACAGAGGGATGTAAACCACAGCCCAGCTCTGCATGTTCAGTGATTCAATGGAGACCAGGCAGCTCTGTGGCTTCTCTCTGGGTGAGCGGGACCAGCAGCACTGATGCTGTGCTCACATGGAGGGTACTCAGCACCCCCAGAGCTGTGGCAGTGGGAATCAGGGGCTCAGCACCTCCCAGGAAAGCAATCCCCTCAGGACTGACTCCAACAGCCTGGTGCCACTCTGTCCTGCTTTGTTGCTGTCACCCCGTGCCAGGATTTGCTGTTGTCCCCTGGTAAAGGCTGAAGTCCCCCCTGCCCATGTTGTGTCACACAGAGAGTGGCTCCCAGTGGTGTCCCCCTGGAGCTCTGCCCATGGAAAAGACCATCCTGCCCCACTCCTGCCCCTTCCAGTGGCACTTTATAGCTTGCTCACGAGCAACATGACCAAAGATCTCTGGAGGGCATTGGACTGCACGCTTGGAGCTCTGTCCTGGCTTTCCTGGGGAGAGATGAGGCTGCTGTGAGCTGGAAGAGGGGAATGAGAGCTGGCAGGGGACAGGAGAGGGGGTGGATTTCCTGGTGTCCCACCTGGGAATGTTTGCAGGTCCATGAGGGGCCTTTCCTGTGCTAGACAGGACAGGATAGAAAGGAGTTCCTGGGTGAGCTGATTGTTCATCACACCAGTATCCTCCACGGCCACACCACGTAGCTCCATGCATTGCCCAGGGAGAATGTGGACCAGGGACTGTTCCCTGGAGGAGGGTGGATGCAATTCCCTTTTTTTCCCTTGGGAAATGGCATGCCCAGCCATTCCTCTTGTCCTCAGAGTGACAGGTCTCCTCTAATTTAGCAGCAGACATTGCTACAGGGTCCAGTCAAGGACTCATTCTGGATCAGTGGGAATTGTCCAGGAAAACATGTATCCTCAGAGCTGGTCGTCCTGCTGGCTGCCCCCTTGGTGTCCTCTCCCCAGCTCACCCCAGGGCCTCCTCAGCACCTTCCTTACCAGGGAACCAAATTCTGAGGTGAATGCACTTTGCTCTTTGCTTCTCCTGCTTGGAGTGCTGAAGGCAGCTCTGCCCAGCTTGGCTCCACAAAGCTCCTGGATCTGGTCCCAGCCTTGGCAAGCAGGGCACAGGCCAGGGGGAGATCAGGGCTCCTGTGAATGGTGTTCAGGTGGGTCTGGGCATAGGGCAGATGCCTTTTCACCGTGCCTCTGCTCCCCAGCTGTGCTCAGCCTTCTCCACTCAATTCCTGGGATGGGAGAGGGTCCAATCGCCATTAATTTAACCCAACCCTTCATCCTAAGCCTTGAAACCCCTTGATAGAGTTACTGTCCATCAAAACCCCTCGCTAAAGATCTGCTCATGTACTGCCTGTGCCCTGCTGCTCCTCTGCCCCAGCTCTCCAGACTCTCCTGCCTCCTTTTTGATCCTCCCCAGCCCACTGGAGCAACCAGTGACTCTCCCAGAACTTTTCCAGGTACATTTGAACGTGGAGCTGGAGCCCACAGCCCCCACTGGGAGTGGCACATCCCAACCCTGCCCTCAGAGGAGCTTTCCAGACAGCTGGTCCTCACCTCTCCTCTCCATCATTCCCGTGGCAGCTCCATCAGTCCTGCTTTACCTCCAAGAGCAACTTGGCTTCCCGCTGAAGGACATTCCCATGAGATCCTTGCACGGGGCTTCACACCATCACAACACCCCACCCACCAGCTCTGGGGCTCCCTGCTCCTTCCACCCTCTGGAAAAACAGGGGTGTGAGGGGTCTATGAGGTCTGTAGGGGCACACAGGCCCCCTCCCAGTCTATTGAGGGGTTGGGATCTCATCCAGCTGTTTGCAGATGTTGGTTTCCCAATAGGATGTTTCACCAGAAACAATTTTCAGGATAATCCTCCTCCCTGGTTCTCCCCCTGAAGGGGATCGTGTCAGGTCTGGAGCCTGGGACAAGATTGTGTTCTCACAGCTCTTTCACAGATCTGTTTTCTCCGGCAGAAAGTCTCTGCTTTCTGTCCCAAAGCAATAGGTTTTTCTAGGGAGATTTCAAAGGGACTCTTCCCAACTCTGATACCTGCAGGGAAGCCAGTATTCCCTTGAATACTTTCATAGCTCCAGCCCTGGGCTCTCCTCCTTCGGAAAGGGAAGCGAGGTCCAGTCTGGCTCCAAACAACCACCAATCTGAGCTTGGTGGTCCCATTCACCTGGAGAGCCCAGAGCTGCCCTTATCCAGCAGGCCACCAGCCTGGGCCCCCAGGAGGTGTGATCCATCCCCTCCTGGTCCCATCCCATGGCTGTCCCTGCAGGTTTTCTCCACGTGGGAGCCACTGGGGTGTCTGAGCTCACAGAGCCACAAGCAGACACCAGTGGGAGACTGTGGCTCTGCCATTCCCGAGAGCCAGGCTGCCCTCCTGGAGGAGAAGGTCCCTTTCTCTCCACAGGTGACTGAAAGGAGCAGAACACCCCCAGGCAGAGCTCCAGCACCGGTGCCGGAGGGTCCCAGCACCGGTGCCACACAATGCTGCACACACACCGTGTCTATGCAGTCCCTTTCCAGGCAGGGGGGTCCCTGCAGAGCCCACCCCGGGGCCAGGGCTCCTCCAAGGTGTCTTTGTTTGCACTCCCTGGGACCTGGAATCGCTGTGAGCCGAGGGCAGCCCCTCTCGGCCTTTGCCGCGCTTGGGAGGATCCCTCGTCCTAAACACGTCGCCTGAGTCGCCCGTGTCCTGCGTCTGTCCTCCAGCAGACCCATACCTGTCCCCCCCAATCCCCAAATCCCAGCTCCCAGGGAGGGCCTGAGCGAGCCTGCTGTCCCACTTCACCAGCAATAACAGCCGGGGCCCACCGGCCCCGCTCGGCCGCCGGGCTGTGTCCGTGCAGGACCTCCTGCATCCAACCCTTCGTCCAACTCCAGGCATTCCCGACTGTAAATTCGATCCCAGCCTCGTGCTTTCTTCCCTCCTGTCGGTTTCTCTCTGCTCTGACTGTGAATTCAAACCAGAAGTGTTCTGAACTCGACTCCGTTACTGTTCTGTTTCTGCGTCGACTGTTGCTGGTTCTCCGAACTGCGTTTAATGAGACTTTGCAAAAAAAAATATAAAAAATTAAAAAAAATATAAAAAATTATATATATATATATATATATATACTTAAAAAATTAATAAAAATATTTAAAAAAGAACTCCATAAAGTTGGGTGTCTCTCCTGTCCACTGGTCACTTCCGAAACACCGTTGTCTTGAATTTGCCTCTGGTTTATAAATGTATTTAAGAGACAAGAGGTTGGGAAAAAGAAAAAAAAAAAAAAAAAAGGAAAAAAGAGGTAACACGCAGCATTCCGGGATTTTTGTACAGCAAAGGTGTATCTGTTTTGGAAATTCATGTTAAAACTCTTACCACACTTCCCAGTTTCCCGCTGGTCTGTTGTATGTCTCCATTGGGTTTATCCAGATGTGAAGAGCTACTGCCTTTGCCATTTTCTACGGTGAATATATAAATATATCTGTACAGAGGTATGTATATATATAAATAGACATGCAGATCTATATGTATACGTATCTCCAGCTCTCCTCTCTCTACCTGACTGTGAAGGATTTTTATTGGGCAAAATAAAAATGGAGAAAGGCCCCGTTTTAAAAACAGGACTGTGTGGTTTGTCTGATTGTGTCGGGGGTGGGAGAAGGGGGGAGAAATGAGGATGGATTTTGGGATCAACCCACAGCCAGGCTGGGGAACTGCAGGAAGAACCTCACCCTGGATGCACCAGCACCCTCCAATCCAGAGCTCCCTCATAGCTCCCATGAAGTCCATTCCACCTTCCCTCACCACCGGGGAGGTAACATCTTGTCCAAAACCTCCTGCAGGTTTTTACTCCAAAGGATTCCCTCCAGCTGCTTGGTCGGCATCACATTAAAACAACATTCAGATCATTAGTTTTCTAAAAAACAACAATTCCAGCATTTTTTCCAAATGCACCTTTATTACAGAGGTCTCCTGCCCTCTGGTGACCAAGCTGATGCTTCCCGGGGCAAAGTGAAACAGGGATTTCAGGAGTTCCCTCAGGTTTTAAGGCACGAGCTGCCATCAGCCAGCGAGGCTCTCCAACTCCCTCTGGAGTCCTGGAAATGTGTTTCCTCAGTTGCCAGGGGATAGAAGGCTGATCAAAGGAAGAGGTGAGCAGGAAATACACCTGGTAGAGGGGTCAGGAAGGGATACAAGTGCTAAGGAAAGCTCAAGGCTCTATTTAATCACGGTTTGCAAATGCTGAAAGCCCAGAGTGGACAAGAGAGATTTCTGGGCACGGTGGAGCTGTGATTATTGGAAATAATAAAAAATATGCTTGGACACAGCACTGGCCATCAGGCTCTGCTTGAGCAGGGGGTCAGACTCGACCAGCTCGACTGGTCCATTGTCACCTTAATCCCCCTTCCACAGGTCCACTGTCACCTGGATCCCCCCAGTTTTGCTGGAAGGACTGCAATGACAGGCTCAGCCCACGCAGGAGCCCACCCCCACAGTGAGGAGAAGCCCCTCAGGCTGGTGGCTCTCTGGGGACATGGGAAGGACACTTCTGGGTGTGCAGGTACCCTGAGATACCTGCAGCAAAAAGCGTGATTTAATGACAGAATCATAGGCACGGAATGGTTTTGGTAAGAAGGGACCTTAAAGCCCATCCAGTGCCACCCCCTGTCACGGGCAGGGACACCTTCCACTAGCCCAGGTTGCTCCAAGCCCTGTCCAACCTGGCCTTGGACACTTCCAGGGGTCCAGAGGCAGCCACAGCTTCTCTGGGCAACCTGTGACAGGGCCCCACCATCTCACAAGGATGCATTTCTTCCTAAGATCTAATCCAAAACTGCCCTCTGACACTGGGAAGCCATTCCCCCTTGGCCTGTCCCTCCATGCCTTGTCCCCAGTCCCTCTCCAGCTCTCCTGGAGCCCCTTTAGGCCCTGCCAGGGGCTCTCAGCTCTCCCTGGAGCCTTCTCTTCTCCAGGGGAACCCCCCCAGCTCTCCCAGCCTGGCTCCAGAGCAGAGGGGTTCCAGCCCTGGCAGCAGCTCCGGGGCCTCCTCTGGACTCTCTCCAGCAGCTCCACGTCCTTCCTGGACAGTTTCAGGGATGGGGAAACCACAGTTTCTCCGGGAAAGCCAGTTGCGAGGGCAGTGAGGGTGCCGTGGCTCCCCTCGGTCCCTCACGGTCCCGGTTCCCCCTCACGGACCCCGGAACAGCCCTGGTGGCTCCCGAGGCGGCCACGTGACTTCTCCGCCCCTCGGCGACACGTGACTCGCGCGTCACGTGCGGTGCGGGGGAGAGGCCGGAAGTGGCGTCAGCGCCGCGCGACCGGAAGCGGCGGGAGGAGGAGGAGGAGGCGCAGGGGAAGGAGGAGGCGGCGGAGCGGCCCTGGTGAGTCCCGGCCGGGCCTGCGCTGCCCCCGCTGTACGTGTGTATTTGTGGTGTATATATCTGTAGGTGGCGTGGGGGGGGAGTGGTGGGGCTGCGCTTGTCGGCGCTGCCCCCGCTGGAGCCTTGGGAGAAGGGAATCGCATGGAGATGCTGCGAGGGCTGGAGCCCCTCTGCCCTGGAGCCAGGCTGGGAGAGCTGGGGGGGTTCCCCTGGATAAGAGAAGGCTCCAGGGAGAGCTGAGAGCCCCTGGCAGGGCCTAAAGGAGCTCCAGGAGAGCTGGAGAGGGACTGGGGACAAGGGATGGAACGACAGGCCAAGGGGGAATGGCTTCCCAGTGTCAGAGGGCAGGGATAGATGGAATATTGGGGAGAAATTGTTGGCTGTGAGGGTGGTGAGGCTCGGGAATGAATTTCCTAGAGAAGCTGTGGCTGCCCCTGGATCCCTGGAAGTGTCCAAGGCCATGTTGGATGGAGCTTGGAGCAACCTGGGCTAGTGGAAGGTGTCCCTTCCCCTGGCAGGAGGTGGGACTGGATGATCTTTGATACCCCTTCCATCCCAAACCAGTCTGGGATTCTGTGATCTTAAAAAAGAGGGAAAACCCACAAACAACCCAAAAAGTGACCGTTTTGTGCTCTGACACCATAAACTGATGGGGGGGGGGGGAATCCCTTTTGTGTCCTTCCTCCCTCCATCCCAGGCACAGGTTTTCAGTTGAGGTGTTACCCAGAAGTAGCTGTTTTACCCCCTGCATTCCGTAACCCCCTCATCCCTCACACATCCCCAGGAGATTCCATCTGCTCCTTGGCTGTGGGGGGAAGCCCAGGGTGGGTTCTGGGGGGTGGTTTCCAGTGCTGCCAAAAGTGTTCCAGAGGGACCAAAAGCCCTGGCAGCTTTTTGGGATGCTCCTCTATCCCCAGGATGGGTGAGATCCCTCCAGGAATGTTGTTTTCCAGATGTCCAGCAACACTCAGCTCTGAGTGTGACACTCACACAGAGGTGTTTCCGTTCTCAGGGTGCATTCCCAGCCCTGCAGGGCCCAGCTCCGAAACTCCACGGCTTTTTGGAAGTGAAAATCCTGGAGAGGCTTTCCCAGGGGTGGGGAGGAGTTTGGCTGTGCTGGGATGTGGAGTGGGAGGAGCAAGGAAGGCTCTGGTTGCTCAGGGTGAAGGGAGGCAAACTGAGGAGAGGTGTGGGTTGAGTTGGAAGAGAAATGGTGTGGAAACTGGGAATATCACAAGGATTTGGGGCTGGGGGTGGGTGAAATCATGGAATAATCACTTGGACCAGCCCTTGTTCTTCCAGGATGCTTGGAACTGCCTTGTCCCATCCCAACCTTGCTCCCCTGTGAGGGATCTTCCCTTTTTTTTGCTGGATTTGGAGCAAAGGAGGAGGGAAATACTGTTTTCTACCTTGTTTCCCAAATGTGTCACAGCCCCACACAGAATCCATGCAGGACATTCTTGGCAGCACTTTGGAGCCCTCTCTGGGGCTTTGATTCCCTGGCTTTGAAATGGGGCTGTTGCTGCTGGGAGGGGGGTGTTCCTGGGAACAGCAGCACTGGATTTCACTGGGAGCATCACCTTCCACAGCAGATGGAAGTGGCTGTGGATAAACAACCTGCCTCTAGTGGGAAAACAGATAAAGATGCCCAAAATCAGGCAGGGAGAGGAATTCTCTGGGAAAGCCTTGGCTGGAGAAATGTCCTCTTGTCCAAGATGATTTTTGGAGCCTGATCCAGCCCCTCCAGGAGTCCTCCAGGTGCTCTGTGAGGTGCTGGGTCCCACAGCTCAGGATATTCAGTGCTGGAAGGAGGAGGAGGTTGGAGGGGATGTGATGGGGTCTCCTTTTCCCTGTCTCCAGCATCCGTCACCTGTTCCCACTCCAGGCTGGACATGGCAGCCAGGAGAGCCAGAAATGATCATTTTTCCAGTCATTTCTTTGAGATGCAGCCCTTGGCTTGGGTTTTCCTGTCCAGCCCCTGCAGAGGCTTTTCCGTCCCCTGCTCCCCAGACAAGGCAGGAAGGGGCAGAGTCTCTCCTGCCTGGCACCATTTGGCTTCTCCTGCTGGGAGGGGACAGTCCTGGCCTCGGAGCTGCCTGTGGGGCAGAGCTTGATCTGCACCAGGGGCTGCTTCGAGGTACAAGTAAGGAATTTAGGGGCTGTTGAGCAGCTCACAAATATTTACTGATCGTCTTAAAATCACATTGGCCTGTCTCCTTGCATGGTTGTCTCCACAAATCCACATTTTTGTTTGCCCTCCAGAGCCTCCTGGTCTCCACCCCAGTTGTTTTTTTCAGCTCCCTGTCCCTGGAGCAGAGGGTGGGACACATCCTCACCTGCTTCCCTGGCACTGGCTGCCCAGAGGAGCTGTGGCTGCCCCATCCCTGGAAGTGTCCAAGGCCAGGTTGGAGCAACCTGGGCTAGTGGAAGGACTCTCCCACTCCTATACCCAACCCCACAGTGTTCACCCCCCACCTCTCCTACCCCCAAAGTTCCCATTTTGCTGCTGAAAACTGAGTTTGCCTGCACCGATCCCACATCTTTCCTCATCGGGACGCTGAGAAACGATCCCAAATCTGCAGCGTAAAGCTCCTTCCCTCTGGTTCTCAACTCACCATGCTACTTCTCCCATGCTTTCCTCCCACTTTGCTCTGGGGTTTCTTCTTTCCTCCCGTCTCCATCTGCAGGTTCTGGGCCAGTTTTCCCCCCAGTGCCCTGGTTGTGCAGAGATTTTGCTCCTCGTCCTGTCTCCAGGGGCAAAGAGCGGCGCAGCACCCTGGATCTTTGGACAACTCCTCAGGTGGTGGTTGGTGCTTCAGGCCAGGATGACCAAAGCACAGAATGCTCTGTTTGAACACATAAAGCCTCTCGAAGCTGCAGCTCTACTGCAAAAACACGTTTTCATTGTTTAGAGCGAAAGCAAAGCAGTTTGGGTCTCTTAAAAACGAAAAAACGATTTTTATTCTTAACTCTCACAGTCTGTGCCAGGTTGGTTTGTGTCTGCTGAGTGTCAGGTGACACCTGAGTGCCTTGTACTCCAACTTCTGGTCACCTGGGTGCTTGTCCTGACGTGCCTTTGCATGAGGTGATGATCCATAGGGAACCAGCTGCCCCATCCAAGGGGAACTCCGGTGTCTCCTCACTGTCTGTAGCGTAAAGGATAAATTAAAAGGTGCTGCCTGTGAGGTGGAGGCCACTCACTCTTCGTCTGCCCTTTTTTCAGTACCTGGAAGCAGTTCAGAGCCCAGTAAAGTTGTGATCCATGGCTACAGTGCTCATGTGCCGAAGAATTCCAAGGCTGAGCAGGGCGGCAGCGTTTTCGACCACAGCCAAGCGCGAGACCGAGCATGGGAGCAGCAAATGTGAGCAGGAAGAGAAGGATAACCCAGGACCAGCCAACACTGGGAGTGAATCCACAGCTACAATCCAGCTACTGAACCCCCTGGACTACAGAGTGTTGTACAATCCATCTGCCTATGCCAGAGGCAGAGCTGGCTCCCGGCAGCACCTGGATAGGGACAGTGGCCAGGCCCTCGGTGACACGCTCACCAGCCCTGGCGCTGCACAGGCTGCACAGGCATTCCCTGCTGCCTCTTCCCGAACTTTGCCACCCATCAGGAGAGCCCCATCCAAGTCCAGGTCCAACACACTCCTCCAGCAGACCATCCTGGCAGCGCTGTCCAAGGAGGAGGCAGAGAAGGAGAAGTGGGAGGTGCACGACTCCAAGGAGGACCCGCGCGTGTTTCAGAAGGGGAGGCCCGAGTACAGATCCCTGAGCTGTGACAGCTCTGAGCCAGCACAGCCCCTCCCTGCAGAGGAAGGTGACTCCATTTTGGACAGTGTGGCTGCGTGTGAGGGCAGCCCGGGATCCATCACGGATCATTTCCAGAGGCTGAGCCGTTTGCCGGCGGAGCGACGCGCGGGGCTGGCATCCGAGCCCAGGTTTGATGCCCTGTGTCACTGTGCTGTCCGAGCCATCAGGCTCTTCAGCACCCCAGATCTCATCCACGTTCTAAAGTCCTGTGTCCTCCTGGCCGTCCCACCCGCCCACCCTCTGCTGGACGCGTGCGAGGGCGAGTTCTGCCGGCGGGCGTGGGACATGGAGCTGGAGCAGCTGCTGCTGGTGGCGGATTGCTGGCGCTGCCTGGAGCGCAGCGTGCCCTCCTACCTCAGCATCCTCTTCAGCTTTGCCAACCTGCACTGGAAGGACCTCACCTTGCCCCAGTTTGTGCAGCTCGTTTACATCATCGGGGAGGGCCGGCGGTCGCCCGCGGACTTGGCGCAGAAGGTGGAGAGCACGATCCTGAAGTACCTGGACTCCTTCACCCTGGAGGAGCTGGGAGCCATCTGCCTGGGGCTCTTCAAGTCCGTCAGTGGCATCTCTGACCACGTCATGAGGAGGATTGCGGACAGGGTGTCCCTGCAGATGGAGGACATGAGCACCTACGCCCTGGTGAACGTGCTCAAGATGCTCCGCTACACCCGCATGGACCACCTGCCCCTCCTGAAGGAGCTCGGGAAGGTGATTCCCGAGCGGATTCCTACAGTGAACATCCAGGGCATCATGCACATCACTCTTACCTATTCATCCCTGCACTACTTTGACGAGGGTGTTTTGGCTGCTGTGGCCACGTCGTTGCCTTCCAAGGTGTCCTACTGCCGGAGCAAAGACGCTGCCAAGTTCCTGTGGTCGTTTGGGTGCCTGGACTATGAACCTCCCAACGAGGAGGAGTTCTACTCCAGCCTCATAAAGCAGATCCATAAAAAACTCCATGAATTTAAGAAGTTTCCAGAGCATCTCCTCACTGCTCTGCTTGGCCTGGCCTTTGTCAAACGCTTCCCAGAGGAGCTGATAGACTATGCCTTGAGGGAGGATTTTGTCCAGAAAACAAGGGGCAGCAAATATGAGCTCAACAAGGACCTGTTCACCCTTGGGAAGAGCGTTGAAATCGAGTGCCCCACCTACGGAGGCAACCGCCTCCCGCCTCAGCTTTGCCAGGAGTTCGCTGAGATGGCTTTGAGCTTTGCAGAGCAGGAGATCTACATCAGGCCCGAAATCGTGGAGGCCACGTCCCTCCTGGAGAGCATGCTGGGGGGCCCTGAGTACGTGAAGAACCACATGATCCTGCCACACACAAGGTCCAGCGACCTGGAGGTGCGTTTGGCCACGGACGGGCATCCCATCCCCTTCAACTTCAAGAGTCGTGTGGCAGCCAGGAAGCTCAGAGACATCGGAGTCAGTCTAACAGATGACTTGATGGCTCAGCTTATCAAGGGGAGAGCTCATGGCCGGTCTCCCGTGGAAGTGGAAGATGAAGGCAGGACTCGCAGGCAGGAGAGAGGGGATGAAGCAGGAATGCTGTGCTCAGATGGAGCTCTTACTGCAGGGGCCAAATCACCAGCTGAGCCTAAACCAGGGCGCTGTCCTGGAGCCCCTCCATCCCTCCCTCAGCCTGGGGAGGTGAGGCTGGCTCTGCAGGTGTCCAACAGGAACCACTACTGCTACAGCTCCAAGCGGCTCCTGGGGCTGCACTGCCTGAAGCGGCGGCAGCTCCGGCACCTGGGATACGTGGTGGTGGAGCTGCCCTTCTGGGAATGGTTCCCTCTGCTCCGGCACTCGCGCTCCGAGAAGCTCAGCTACCTCCACTACAAAGTGTTCGACCCGGCGCTGCTCAGCGGGGCTGGGTAGGGGGGTGTGGGGCTGGCTCAGAGCCTCCCCAGTGCCTGCCTGCTGCTGGTTACTGGTTAAACTGGTCTCTGAGTGGTGGGTCAGTCTGTGGCGAGTGCTCTGGGCCTTGCTGCGTGGCCAGTTCTGCTCTGCTCACACCCGTGTGTCCCGTGCTCTCCTTCTGTACCCAGATCCTCAAAGGCTCCCACAACAAATAAAACCTGCTAACAGTTCATTTTTCTCTGTGGTTACTCCTTTCTCTGCCCTGAATCAAAGTGGGTGGATTTGGTGGCTCTGTGAGAGCAGGAACAGTGATATTTGGGAGAGAATATTTAGTGATGAAGCTGAACTGGGTGCCAGGAACACACTCATTTCCTCACTGTTCCCATTGCCATCAAGCTCGGGCTGGAGGGCACAGCCTGGGTTTCTCCTTTAGCAGGACAGAATGTGGGTGCTGAGTGCTCAGAAGATTGGGGTGCTCAGACCCTGAGACATTAATTTCATCCTCCAAGGGCTTTAGTTTGGTGTCCACCATGCACATTCCTTATGGCAGCAGCTCCATAGTCGTATGTAGGACACCAGGAAGCACACTGTGATGAGCTCCAGACAGCCTGATTTGAAATTCCTTATCCAAGACCACAGAGGATTTTGCTGGCATGGAGAAGTAGAAATCACAGTCCTTCAGGTCTAGATTTCACTGCTTCAGTGAAGGATCTTTGTTCACCTTAGAGAAGGTTCACACTCAAGAGACAGGAAAAAAAATACAACCATGGGTGAAAGCAACTTGGTGACCAATTTTTGCCATGAAGTCTGTAGCATAACTTTTCAGTAGAAGGGAGAGCAGTGACTCAGACATGGAGAATAATCCCTTTCCTTACTGAGGTGTTGAACCTGGGAAAATAACCAGAGTTGTTTAAGTCTGTCAGGGTTCACAAACAGGTAGGAAAAAATCCTGTAAAATATACCTGAATTATCCATATGCCACAGGAGAAGTCTTCAGCCCAGGAAAGAGATGTGAGGAGAGAGAGAGAGAGAACAGAGGGAGAATCTTGAGTCTTCCCAAGGAAGGGAGCAAAGAGAGTTGAGTTGCCATTTTTCACAACACCAGCACTGAGGGCTGAGTGAATTTACCACTTGGTAAATTCAGTTTGGCTCAAAATGAACCAGAAGGGGCAGTTTTGAGGCAGAACTTGTAGTTAAACCCTCAGATTTCTCCTCTAAGATGTGGATGCCCAAAAGTCAAACCAGTTTAAAAGCCTGTTTGACCAGTTCCCCACTGGCAGCCTCTCAGACTCAGAAAGTAGTACTGGAGGAGAGTTGGTTTGTGCTTGTCCTGGTCCTGTGTTCCCTGGTGAGGAGCAGGAATTGCTCCTGATGGCTGCCAGACCAAATATTGGGATGGAAGGGCTGCTCACCTGCCCTGTTACACCTCTTTGGTGGGGTCACACTGCTTTGGTCAAGCACTGGCATTGTAACCTGGCTCAGATTCCATATTGTGTTGGGTTTTATACGTGGGATTTGTGCCTGGGATTCCACCTCTCTCCTCTCAGATGCAGCTCATTAACTCTGCCTTTCCCTGGCAGCACCGAGGTGCCCCCAGAAGGCTGATTTCATTTGGGCTGAACTAACAACTTTGGCTGAAAATCATTAAAGAGATGCTTGTTCCTGGAGGAGGCAGCGAGTTCCTGATCTGCAGGGCTGCCCAAGGCAGTGACATGTTAAAATTGGGGTTAATGTGAGGTTAAAGCTCTTACCTCACACATAATTTCATTCTTAAAAGGGATCAGATAGAGCCAACTCCAGCCACATTTTCTTTTCCAATGGAAAACAAGGTGTGTTCGCTCGAGTTTCTTTAATGAACATTGGCAGAAGAATCAGCTGCTGGTGTTCAGAACCCAGACATCTCCCTCAGAGCTATTCAATGCCCTTCTGCTCTTCTGGAGGTATTTAACACTGGTTATTAATATTTGTGGTTAATCTTGGCTCCCACCAGCTCCTGTGGCAGGCTCTTGTGCTGTGCTGGTGCTTTGTTGCATCTACAAAACCTCCTGCATCTCTGATAAATTTTCACATCCAATTGCTGGTCTGTCTATATTTTTTAGTTAAAATAGCCATTTTTTCTCTGATGTTTCTCCAGGGGTTCACCAATCAATATTAATGTGATTTTTTTTTTTCCAATCCCCTCTCTCCACCACAATCTTTGGGTTTATATTGGCTTAACCTCCTGGAATCAGATCTGAACTGCATTTTAGGAATTCCCAAGTTCATCCAGGCTCCTAAACATGTTTCACTGTTCATGGCTATTCACTGCCTTTATTTCTAATTTATTTTTTTTTTACAAGCTGAATCTGATGCTCAGAAAGTCACCCCTCTCCAGCTGCCAAGATGGTCATAAACGTCTGTCTCCCACAGTTCAAGCCAAGAATTCACTGCAACAAGGTAAAATAGTGATGTGGGGGTTTTTAGGGAACTGGAGGGGTGGAGGGATTAGATGGAAGTGACTGGTTGGGGCTGGGGAGGGTTCACTGTTCCTCTGGGATAATTAACATCACTGCTCTCATGTAGCACCCAATAACTGTTGGAGGGGAAAGCCCTAATTTTGCAGGATCTCATAATCAGATGGTGTTATGTGCTATCAGGTGTGTGTTCTTTGACCTGAGATCCCTTTTTCCCTGCAGTATTTCAGCTTTCCCTTTGTCCAGTGGAACACACAGCCCTTGACAGCATTTGCTGAAGTTACTTTCCAAGTACTTCTGTTTTCCCTCAGCACGTCAGAATCCCTTAAAAAAAACCTCAGTTTTAACTCAGAGCTATTTTTTAACTGTAAATCTCCACAGCACCTCTCCCCAAAATCCGAGACAGCCTTGGATTTGTAAACACTGTGCTGGTTTTGCAGCAGTAGAGGTGTGACCATCCCTGCAGGTGGTGTGTGGAGAGACCCAGCCAAGCCATGGAGGTTTGGTGTCATTGTCATGATCAAGCCCTTATCAAACAGGTGGAATAAATAGATATCCCTTGCTTTTATTTGTTTATTTAGCAAGTGCTGCAGTTGTCTTAGGCCCCAGAGCTTCCAGGAAAGGGAATGGGTGGAGCCAGCCTGCCCAGGAGCAAAGCAGAGGGTGGGATTGGATGTTCTGGGAGACTGGAGATCCAGCCTGATTTGGGTTGGTCCCAGAGGCTGGCTGACCTCCAGAGGCTTCTCTGGGATCCTGTGCTGATTCCAAGTGCATTTCCACACAGCAGGAGAAGCTGGCATAAGGAAAAAGAGGAGACTCTCATGTGAAAAGGAGACCGAAAGAGGAGATTCCCATCTCCTCACACACATCTCTGCTCCCAGCCACCATCTCCCACTTGCTTTATTTCACTGACCCAGCCAAAGTTAAATCAGCTCTGCCCATGGCTGAACAGGTGACAGAGGCTGCAGGAAGCGAGGATGGGATCATGTGGCTGGAGGAGGGTGGGAGTGGGTGGGAGCAGGGATCTGCTGCCTTGTCTCAGCTGCACATAAACCACGGTGTGGTGTTGCCTCTTGTTTGATGTCACCTTGAGAATCTACCTAAGTGCTTGTGAATTTAGTTTTCTTTTGATTTTCTTGCTCCAAACTAACCCCAGTTTTCTCCTGGGACACAGATCTCTGCTGATGGCTACGAAGTGGAGAACCTGATCTCCGAGGACCTGGCCAGGAGGAACCGCGGTTTCCGCAGCGAGTACTTCATCAAACCCCCGGTCCACGTCACCATCTCCTTTCCCTTCAACATCGAGATCTGCAGGATTAACATCGACATCTCCTCTGGGGGGTACCAAACCTTCTCTGGGCTCGAAGTTTACACCTCTACCTCAAGCCACAAAACCTCTTGGCAGAGCCCCGAGGGGCCCTTCTCAGGTCTGGCCGGGCAGCCTGTGTCGGACAAAGACACTTTCACGCTGGTGGGCAAAGCTGTCCTAAAGAATCAAAGCAAAGTGACTTTCGGCCACAGAGGCTTCAAGCCGAGGCCTCCCTTCCATCAGATGGAAAATGTTTTCTCCTACCCCGGCTCCGTGTCCCAGGACCTCTGGAACAAAGGCCCCGCCTCGCTCAGCAACGTGTCGCACCTGAAAATCTGCATCACGCACGTGGCGGGGGGGGGGTTGCCAAGCATCAAGAGGCTGGAGGTGTGGGCACAGCCTGCCAAGTCCTGCCCACAGGAGGTGATTGAGGGTGTCTTCCAGGTGGCCTCCCAGTTCCTGGCCCAGGACGCCGGCGGCCTCAAGCCGGAGCTGTGGACGCCGATGGAGAGCGACTGCGTCCCCTTCAGCGCCAGCGACAGCGAGCAGCACACCCTCCGCAAGCTGGTGGACGTCGTCCAGGACATCCCCGAGGAATTCCTGGACCCCATCACCCTGGAGATCATGACTTTCCCCATGCTCCTGCCCTCCGGGAAGGTGATCGACCAGACCACCTTGGAAAAGTGCAACCGGAGCGAGGCGTCCTGGGGGAGGGTCCCCAGCGACCCCTTCACCGGGGTGGCCTTCAGCCAGCACTCGCAGCCCCTACCTCACCCCACCCTCAAGGCCAGGATAGACCACTTCCTGCTGCAGCACAGCATCCCTGGCACCAACCTGCTGGGGAGGGCTCATTCCTCGGAGACCCTCGTGCCCTCTTCCGTAACCATGTCTTCTCTGAAAAGGAAAATGGACTGCCTGGACCAGGGCTCCCTGCAGCCGCCCTATTTTTCTGCTACAAACTTACTTGTCTCCTCTACCTCAGAGAACAGTGCTAAAAAACTGAGAACTGACAGTGACTCCCACCTGACCCAGATGGACTGTTCCACAGGTATCGTGGCTCCCTCGAGGTCACCTCTGTTTCTTCAGTGTTGTGACAGCCTGAGGTTGGGTTTTCAAATCAGGAGATTTGCTCCAGCATGGATTCCCATCCCACCTCTAGGAAGCTTCCAGCCTGTTGATGGGTCATTTCATTCACCTCTCATGTTACCTGTCCAGTCTGTTTCACAGCCCCCTTGTTTGCTCAGGTCACCACCTTTTCCTTTTAGTTTGGATTTCCTTTCTCCTCCTCCCCGTCCATGTGGAGGCAGCATTTTCCTCACTGTGCTGGTTGGAAGTTTCCTTATCCAGGGTGATTTATTATGTCCTGCAAAAACAGGAAGAGAAGTGTCTGGGGGTGATGGCACAGGGAGTCCTGGCTGTGCTGATCTTATCCTGAGGAGGGAGCTGGGGAGGAAAGCAGGAGTGGGATGCACTTGGAACCAACCACAGCAAGGGAATTGCAGGCAGTGCTGCCTCCAGAGCAGGGAGGAGGGACAGCCCAGGCTGGGAGAGACTTGCACAGGGCTTGCAGGTGGTTAAAGCAGAAAACCGGGTAGGGACTAAATTAGACAAGGGGTGTCCCTTGTGGCTACAGCAGAAGGAAGGGGGGGACTGGTTTCCTTTTATCCATGCTTTTCTCAGTGATTTGGTAGCAGCACTGCTGGGAATACAAAACATTCTCCAGTCTGGAGAAAAGGAGGCTCAGGGGGGACCTTGTTGCTCTCAGTAACTCCCTGACAGGAGGGTGGAGCCTGGGGAGGGGTTGGTCTCCCAGATAACAACCTCAAGTTGCACCAGGGGAGGTTTAGGTTGGATATTTGGGAAAATTTCTTCATGGAAAGGGTTGTCCAGCCCTGGCACAGCTGCCCAGGGCAGTGGTGGAGTCCCCATCCCTGGAGGGATTCAAAAACCATGTGGACGTGGCACTTTGGGACATGGATTAGTGGTGGCCTTGATAGCTCTGGGGGGATGGTTGGACTCAGTGATCTCAGAGGGCTTTTCCAAGCTTAGCAATTCCATGATTCTGTGATCCATTTTGCCTTGTCACAGGAATTCCTGTGTTGGAGTTGCTGTGCAGCTGTTACATGGCTCTAACTGCTGCACACAGCAAAGCTTAATCTTCTCTGGTGTCATTAAACTGAGTTCCTGCTTGGGGTAATGATCCTGCTGGAGGAGGAAGGGGAACTTAAGCTGGGAAGTGGGAAAAGAGATGGCTTTAGCAGCTCACATTTAGGTGAGGTTGAAGGGAGCAGCTGTTCCTGTGAGGCTCTGGGCTGAGCAGGATGTGTAAATACAAGTATGTGGGTGTCTTGTGGTCACACATTGTGTGATCTCCGGGCAGGTAAGTCCAGTCCTCTTGTATTCTCTAACCTAGTGGTCTAAAACATCTCAAAAGGTGGCCCAGAGCTTCTGGCTGCTGGGTCCTTCCACTGCCTTCACCTTTCTCCCAAATTGCCAAAAAAAAGTGTTTTGAGGGAAAAGCTCAGGCAGTGGTTTGATTTTAAACAAATTCCTTGGTTGAAAATACTTGTTGTTTGGTGGTCCTGGAAAGGGCAGGGAGGAGTCAGACTGTACATTTCTGCTCTGATCCCTCAGTCTGGAGCTGATTCCCTGGTTTAGGAGGAATCATGAGTTATGTTGATTGCAGGGGTGTGTAACAGCTCCTGTTGGGATGTACCCAAGCCCCACAGGAGCAGGGCCTGCCCTGGGGGTCCTGGAGCTCCTGGGGGAGCTGTGACAGCACATAAATAAAAGCACAGCCCAGGGAGCTGTGCTTCAATGTGTCATCAGCCTTGATTGCTGGGGCAAATGTGCAGCACTAATTCCGAGGTGTTCCTCTGGGAGGTGATGGATTTAACAGAATTAGTGATGCAGGCAACATTCTCCCAATGCTGAGCCTTAATTAACTGTGCTGTCAGAATTGCACAGGACGAGGCACTGCAGGGAGGGTCCAGCCCTGGGCCTTGGGATCACAGCTGGGACAGAGGGGAAAAAACAAGCCCCACAGACTTTATCAGTGGTTTAAACGTTCTCTGTGAGCTGCACGGAGCAAGGCTGGGAGCACTGGGCTGGGATCCTCAGGGAGAGGGCTGAGGGAGGGCCTGGGGCTCTGGGGAGAAACAAGTGTCTGGGTTATTTGGGGTTTTGCCCTTTTTTAGACCTGCAGATGCCTACAACTCCTGACAGGAGGGTGGAGCCAGGTGGGAGTTTGGTTCTTCCCTCAGGTAATAAGTGACAGGACAAGAGGAAACGGCCTCACGTTGTGCCAGGGGAGATTTAGGTTTGATATTGGGGAAAATTTCTTCACTGAAAGGGCTGTCCAGCCCTGGCACAGCTGCCCAGGGCAGTAGTGGAGTCCCCATGCCTGGAGGGATTTAAAAGCCATGTGGATGTGGCACTTGACAATATGGTTTAGTGGTGGGCTTGGCAGAGCTGGAGGAACATTTAGACATAATGGGTTTGGAGGGCTTCTCCAACCCAAAGGATTCTCTGATTCTGCATAAGTTGGCACTGGGACACCACAGGAATGTCTGGTTGTAATCCATAGGGTTTTTCACCTTTAGGACCCAAAGGAGATGAGACAGTCCATCCTTATCCAGGCACCTGGGTGGAAAAAAGACACTTCTCAAGAAAACAAGTGGCAGGGCTTCTAAAAACCCGAGTGTTGTCCCAAAGGTTCAGAGCCAAAGCAGCATTTCCATGGCACCTTTTTTTTTCCCAACTCCCACTACTTGATCTCTTTGCAGAGCACGTCTTTGGTCCTTGTGCTGCTCTTTGCAGAGCTGGTCTTTGTGCTCCTCTTTGCAGATCTGGTGTCCCACGAGCAGAAGCTGTCGGAGAGCTTGGACACTGCCCTGACCTCGGCCCTCAGCTCCATGCCCTCTTTCACAGCCAAACTGATGAAGAGCCAGCAGCAGCCAAGTGAGGGAGGCTGCAGCAGCTCCTGGAGCGTGGGCACAGTCCTTGGTAAGCAGCAGGTGCCTCTGGATCACCTCTGGGAGGTGTGCTTCTTCAGACCCCAAAATATTACCTATTCAGTACAGAAATATTACATTGTCTCCCAGCAGGCTTTACTTCACAATCCTTAACTATATCTCAGCAGTGCAGTGGTTTATTCTCCCACCTTGCTGACCCCTAGAAGGTGTATGTTGTTGTCCATGCCCAGAGTCAGAGCAGGCTGGGATATGACTCCTATGATTTTCCCATGTTCTTGGCTGTCCCATGTCTGTGCTGCCCAGGGGTGATCCAGGATGTGTTGTGCTGGGACACAGTGCTCAGCCCAGCCTGCTCCAGGTTAGTACAGGCTGTTCCCAGAGCTCTGCAGTTTGGGCTGAGTGGTTTAAATGTTGCCTGAGAGCTGCATGGAGCAAGCTGGGAGCTGTCACGTGGATGGGGAATGAGTCTGGTTGGAGATGCCACTGGAGAGGTGTAAATCCAGCAAATGGTGTGGCCTTTCACTGCTTAAAGAGGGCTTGTGAAAAAGGGGAACAGCAGCTTTTTACACAGTCAGATAGTGATAGGACAAAGGAGGAATGTTTTTAAACTAAAAGGGTAGGTTTAGATTGGATATAAGGAAGGAATTCTTGGTTGTGAGGGTGGTGAGGTTGCCCAGAGAAGCTGTGCCTGCCCCTCTATCCCTGGAACTGTCCAAGACCAGGTTGGACAGGGCTTGGAACAACCTGAGCTAGTGGAAGGTGTCCCTGCCCAGGGCAGGGGGTGGAACTGGATGATCTTTGAGGTCCCTTCCAACCCAAACCATTCCATGATTCTTCGAAATCCCTGACCCTTAATAGGACCAGGCTTCCTGACCCTTAACAGGACCAGGTCCCAGCAGCGACGTCACAGGCCAACCAGCCACGTGTGTGCCCAGAATCCCATCAGGATTGAGTATATGAAAGCCAGGCTGCCCAGGCCTCGCTGTCTTCTTCCCACTTGCTGCCTGGACACGCTCATCCAGCTGTGTGTGCATTCCCCAAATTACCTCTTAGGGACTCAGGGAAACACTGAACCTTCAGATGTCCCTCCCCAGTCCAGTGCTGGCTTCCCTTCCCCTCTGTGAGGCTCTGCCAAGAAGGAGGTTCAGAAGGACCAGCCGACCCCATGGAAGGACCAGGGCTGTCTGTCTGTCTGTCTGTCTCTCTCCCTCTCCCCCTCCCTCCCCCAACAGGTTTTGCTGTTCCACAGTGACATTCAGTCATTAAGCATTTTCGTGTCCCCCCTAAGATTGCTGCTGTTTAAGAGCTGACTGAGTAGACCTGGATGGGTCGTGTGTGACAGGAATGCAAAGTGATACCTAAAGCATTCCAACTGGGAATCACTGCTTTTAATCCACATCGGAAAAGCAGGAGGGAGGATGAGTTAAGTCTCAGTAAAAGTGAAAAGCCCTTTCTTACAGTCATCTGTCCTCAATTAAAAGCCTGATGGTGCAAGTGCTGACGTGATCCAGCCTTCCCTGAGCACAGCCTGCCCTGGAAGCTGGACCATTCCCTTTCCTTAGGGCAGTGGCAGAGGAAAGAGGCACAGTCCTGAACCATGAGTGCCCCATGTCTGCAGGAATTGGGGCCCTTGGCTCTTGGGCAGGATTGGGTACAGAGGAGTGGCCCAGCCTGGACTTATCACCCCCCAACAGATCACTGCTCCTGTCCCCTTTTCTTTATAGACTTTAGCTGCACCAGGGGAGGTTTAAGTTGGACATTAGGAAGGGTGATTAGATGTTGGAACAGGCTGCCTGGAGAGGTAGTGGAGTCCCCATCCCTGGAGGTGTTTCAGGGAAGCCTGGAGGTGGCACTCAGTGCTCTGGGCTGGGTGGCAAGGCAGGGATCAGTCACAGGGTGGACTCGATGATCCCAGAGGTCTCTTCCAACCCGAATCACAATCCTGTGATCCTGTGATTTGCAGAGCACGGCAGGAGCAGCCAGACCCAGGGATGCTCTTCCTGCGGCAAAACCTTCTCCTCCTACTTCAAACCGGAGCCCATTTACCAGCTGCCCTGCGGGCACCTCGTGTGCCGGCCCTGCCTGGCCGAGCGGCAGAAGGCGCCGTCCCCCATCCAGTGCGGGAGCTGCAAGAGGTCGGCAGCCACCCAGGACGTCAGGAGGGTTCACTTCTGACCCCCGGGCTGCCGGGAGGACGAGGACGAGAAGCTGGTGCCGTTCCCCGTGGATCCGCCGGAGCATCAGCGGCCCGCAGGAGGAGCCGGAGAGCGGAGAGGACTCGGTGTTGTGCTTGCGGAGTAGCGGGGCGGGGGGTGGGGGGTTAGAGCACCGCGCCGAAGGATAACAAAAGCCATAGCTTCTTTATCAAGGAACGTGTATTTATACCGGACTGATCTCCACCCGCCCTCCCACCACCTCCCCGTGGCTCAGTGGTTTAGCTTTAGGTGCCTTTCGGACCGCGAGTGCAGCTTCCCCGGGAGCTCAGACCACACCTCTGACGAGCAGCCCCCTTCGGTTGTGGAGCAGGAAAAGTCCTTGTGAGTGACAACACACAGAAGCTCCTTGACTTCCCCCCCTCCTCCCTCCCCACCTCACTTTCTCCTCCCAGAGCACATCCTTCATCCTGGAATCCTCCTCCATCCCAGAATCCAGCGGTAAGAGGCCCTGGTTAAGGTATGAGGAGCTGGCAGTGATCTCACCCCTGCTCACACCAACTCTTGTAGAAAAGCCATCCCATCCCACCCGACGTCCCTCTCGGTTTATGTCGTGTGACCAGACCAGCTCCAGGCTGGCTGATAGACATTTAAGCCTTAATAAAATGTTTAAAGTCAGGTTTCTCTTTCTGGCTCCTAATTGGTCTCATTGTGAGGCTTAATGATGTCGTGGAGGGAATCTCTGTGCAGTGAAATCTCTGTGCGGAGCAGGAACAAATGGGCTGGAAAAAGCTCAATCAACACACAGACCTAGGGGGTTGAGAGAGGTTGTGGCAGCAGCCTCATGGATCACAGGGTTGAGACTCAGACACCTGCACCCCTGGGGGTCTGGGCTTCAAAGAGCTGCTCAGAGAAAAGGCAGAAGGAAAATGGCTGGGATATGTTCCATCCTGGATGTGCCGGGGGGTCTGGTGACAGCAGGGTGTTTGTCACCTTCATAACCCTCTGTTGTTGGCACTTAATTGGTAATTCCTATATCCTGGTTGATGTTCTGGGCCATAAAGAGCCTCCAGCTGACTCAACTCACTTTTGTCACACCTTTAGTCGCTCTCAAAAAGCACCTTAGCAACTTGTGGTGTTCCTGACACAGGAAGGAGCTGCTCTTCCACTGGAACACGGCGTTGTCCTGGCACCACACGGATCCTGCTCCCTGTCTGCGTCAGCAGGAGTTTATGGCCTGTCTCCACTAGGAGCAAAAATAGAAAATCCCGCATCCTTAAATAAGAAACTCTTAGAGAACAGGCAAAAACTTCCAAAAAATCCCACAATTCAGAGGCAACAAAATCGACTTGATGCAGTGGTGTTGTCGTGTTTGCAGTGAGCCATTCAGGGGTGATTCAGCTCTCACACCTCCCCCTCCACATGGATCTCCAGGGAAGGGAGGAGGGTGGCTGCTGCAGGAGCTCACAATCCACACAGCTGTCACCTTCTCCAGCGCTAACAAAGCCTCTGGATGCTTCCAACAAACCCCAAAGCCACTGGCTCAGACAAGTATCTCCACTGGCCAAAAGTTCCTTGTGATATCCTGCTGGGCAGTGATCCAGGCAGGAGCCATCTCCTGAGTTATCTCCAGGTTCCCTTAGTTCTGGAGGAGAGGGAGGGAGGGACAGGGAGCGAGCAAGGAGCAGAGGTTGGAAGGGACAGTGGTGTTGGGACATCAGGTCCCTCCCCTGCTCAGAGAAGGGCTCATTTCCACCTCATATCAGGTTTCTCAGAGCCTTCATCCCCCAATTTCTCCTTCTCTTAACCCTATAGGACCCTTTGCAGCACGTTTAACCTGCTGTGTCCCTTCTTGCTGAGGATCCAGGGGTGAGTTTCCCTCTGTGCCCACATCTTGGAGCTCACTGAAGGACCCGGTGTCCCAGCTGGGTGTGAGGCCCCCTGACCCGGGGCACTGAAACCCCTGTGGGCAGCAGGGACCTTCTGCACCCCGAGGCGATGGGCTGGGTGGTGGGTGACACAGAGCCAGGAATTCCCATGGGTTCCTCTTCCAGGACCCACAGCAATCCCTCTTCAGCTCCCACACAGACACCACCAGCAAATTTATTCCCGGCACCAAGCCTGTCTTCTCCCCAGGAGGAGGGGAATGGCCTTGGATTGAGGCTTGAGCCATTTCCTCTAATGCTCTCTGAGCATTTTTCGGATAAATTCATCCCTTGTTGGTCTCATGTGACCTTCTCATGTGACATCCATATCCCAGTGGGATGGATTTGGAGGGAAAGGGCAGCAAGGCAGCGCCCCAACCAAGCTTGACTTCCTTTAAAGGAGCATCAAAGCTGTTTTCCCACTGTCCTGGGAGCAAAGGAGCATCTTTATCCTTGAACATGAAAAAGGCAGGAGGTGCAGGACGCCCCTCTCCACCAGTCCCCAGCCAAACCCCCCTGAGCCATGGGGTGACAGTGACATGTTCGTGACAGATCCATTTGAGGATCATTAGTCCTCCCAGGCAGGAGAAGGGAGCTCTCCCTTGCAAGCCTCACCTGCTCCATATTCCCAGTGCATCAGTGATGTGTTCAGGAAGTTTCTCCTTCCCTGCTGCATCCATGGCAAAGGCAGGAAAATGCACAAACCGGCATCCCTTTTCCCAACACTCCCTAATTTATCCTGATTAAATGTTGTCACTCCAGTTTATCCTGGTTAAACTTTGGCACTTGGAGCTCTATGTGCTGCAGCCAAGCACTGTGACCTCCATCCCTTCTCCAGCCTCTGGAGGGGCTCACACAGACTTTGTTGGAGTCATCAGAGCTAAGGAACCTCTCACTGTTAATGGTGGATGGGGGAGACTTAGACTGGATATTCAGGAAAATTCCTTCGTGGAAAGGGTGGTCAGGTATTAGAACAGGATGCCCAGTGTTGTTGCTATTTTTTTTATATTTTGAGGAAAAGAGGAAATTGCCTCAAGTTGTGCCAGGGGAGGTTTAGGTTGGATATTGGGGAAAATTTCTTCATGGAAAGGGTTGTCCAGCCCTGGCACAGCTGCCCAGGGCAGTGTTGGAGTCCCCATCCCTGGAGGGATTCAAAAGCTGTGTGGATGTGGCACTTGGGGGACATGGGTTAGTGGTGGCCTTGGCAGTGCTGGGGGAACAGTTAGACTGGATGATCTTAGTGAGCTTTTCCAACCTTACTGATTCCATAAACTCCATGGCTGAGCCCCTCCAGCAACCCCAGCCCCTCTGCTGGTCTCTACAAGAGCTGGGGCCGTGTTTTGGCTGAGCAGGGGAGTAGATTTGAGGGTGCTGCTCTCTCTCCACCCTGTGTCAGAGCCTTTGGGGCTTCCCTTACTCCCAAGGGGCTCTGGGAAAAGGATGGCAGCCACTAACTGTGCCAACGAATGCCACGGCACACGTCGTTAGGAGATCAGCGCTAACGAAGGGGGATCCTCTGGGGCCCTGGGAAGAGCCTGGGGAAGAGCAGGGATGTGGCAGAGCAAATCCAGTTCTGGAGAAACAGGGAAGGGACCCTGGGGCTGCCTTGGGGCCTGGGGGATTTGGAGTACAACTTTGAGTAGCCCCAAAGTGTTGACTGGGAGCAGGATGTGGGATGGGGGTACAGCATCATCCCAGGTACCAGGGAACATCAGAGCCCAGCAAGGATATTCCCAGCTGGCTCTGCCCAGCCCTGTGAAACCCATGACCCTGAGATCACTTATCCCATGACTCACCTCATGTGACCCCAATATTTCCTCCCCCAAACCCCCATTTTCATGTTTTCCACCCATTTTTTCCTCCCCGTTCCCTCCTCGCCCTCCCCTTGATTCCCGTAAGTGATTCCGTGTGGCGGCTGCGGAGCCTCTGCAACTTGGAAAAACATTTTATTAACCTTCCTTGACTTTAAAGAGCATAATTACATTTTAATCTCATATTCCTGCGTTATCATTCCAGACACAGAGTCATTTGGATGCAGATCATTCCCGGCTTAATGTAATTTTACGATACAGTAATGAAGAGACGGAGCAGGAGCGCGGAACACCCAATTTAGAGCTGACATTTGGGGTTCTTTTAAAGAAAAGTTTTCCCAGCCGAGGGCTTTTGCGTCCTCCTCGGCCCTGCAACGTAAGTGGGTTTGGGCTCCCGCTGTGAAGGGATGGATTTGGATGGGGAAGCATGGCTGGTGTTATAATAACGTGGGTCATTAAATCCCCCACAGCCGCGCCACGTGGGTGGTTCGGCGTCACGGGGCAAATTTGGGAACTCGCCGCTCCCTTGGTCCCGGGGAGAACTGAGTCAGGGGCTGCATCGCCTTCGTGCCCCTGGAGGGGGGGAGATCACCCTCATGTTACCCAGCAAAAAGCCCCAAAAACCAGGACTGCCAGCCCCCGGGGTTGATCCATGCTCCAGAATCACAGGAGCCGGGAGCAGGCTGGGCCCCCCAGAACTGCCAAATAAAAGGCTTCCCCCTGTGTGCCTCAGTTTCCCCTAGGGGGCAAAGCGATGCTCTGGGCTCCAGTCCCCTCCAGGACCCCTTCCTGGTTCCTATGGAGCTTTTTAAAGTGTTCTGATTTTCCAGGTGACAGCAGAGTCACAGTTTCCTTTGGGATGCTGGACAGAGCAGCCCCCTCCCCACCCGGAGTACACCAGTCCTCCTTGCTCCAATCAGGGCTGAGCTGCTCCAGGGTGTTGATCCAGCAGAAAAGGAATGTTAACGAGGGGAAGAAAATGAGGGGCACTAATGAAAGGGGGGAAAAATGCACATTCAGCCACCCCAAGTGACATCCAGGCTGATTTTGATGGTTCTCTGCCTCAGTTCCCCACCTTTGAGCTCAGGGAACAAAACCACCCCAGAGGCTGGGCCACAGCTGGCAGCACCCCCACATTGCCCATCCTCCCTCCCAGCACCCCCAAACAAACCCCTCCTGATCGTCATGAGCCAGCATTTTTGGGGGGAAGGAGGAGGTGGGTGCTCATAGGGCCCAATTCCCCTCTGCCTATTAATTCATGTTCCCGAATTTCACGGCGCCCTCAGCGTTGCTGGGAAAGGGATCTGGGACCAGTAGGAATATTCATGGGTGGATGGGGAGGGGAGGGGGGGTTGTTGCTGCTGTTTTCCCTGTACAGATGTTTCCCACAGCCCTGGCTTCCCCGCCTTGTCTCTTGGAGAAGAGGTGGAAGAGGAGGGTGAGCAGTGGGTGGCACTGATGGGTCCCTTGGCGCTGGCAGGGTCCTGTCCTGCACCCCAGTGCTGTAGCCCAGCCCCTGGGTTTTGGGGTGTATTTGTGCACCCCGGAATTCTGCCCCAGCCCTGACACCATCTCTTCCCTCAAGCATCCCCTCCCAGAGCAGCATCAATCAAACAGTATCTTCCAAAGCAGCATCCCTCCCAAAGCAGCATCCTTCAAATCAACATCCCTCCCTAAACCAGCATCCTCCAAACAAACAACCTTCCCCCAACCAGCATCCCTTCAGACCTTTTTTTTTAATAACATCCCTTCCCAAACCAGCATCACTCCCAGACCAGCATCTCTCCAAGACTAGAACCCCTCCCAAAATCTGCATCCCTCCAAACCAGCACTGCTTCCAGACCAGCATCCTCAAAACAAACAACTCCCTGTAAACCAGCACCTTCCAGACTCTAATCCCTCCCCAAACCAGCATTACTCCCAGGCCAGCATCCCTCTGAAACCACCATCCCTCCCAAAATCTGCATCCCTTCAAACCACCATCACTCCCAAACTTGCATCCCTCCTAAAATCTGCATCCTTCCCAAACCCACATCTCCTGAGTGAACATCTGTTCCCAAACCAACATCCCTCCCCAGGCAGCATCTCCTAAATTCACATCCCTCCCCGGACAGGCATCTTCTGAAGGAGCATCTCTCCCTAAACCTGCACCCCCTCATCCAGGTCCCCTTCCCAAGGACTGCTCATCCCAGGGCCAGCAGCTATCCCAGAGCTGGCACGTGCCCCTCGGAGCAACGACGGGTGGAATTCACCAGCCCCGAGAGCTGCTGCACTGAATCATCTCAATTACAGATTCTCTTGGATGCGATTTGGTGAAAGGAAAAAAAAAAAAGAGAGAGAAAAACACAACAACAACAAAAAAAAAAACAACCCATCCCTCTTCTTCCTCCTCCTCCTCCCCTGGGAAGGAGCGATGGCAGCATAAAAGGAGCTCTCCCAGCACGGGGCCAGACACAGCGCGAGTGGCACAGCCCCGGGCACCCTCCACCATGGCAGAGCCTTCGCTGCCCCTCTCCTTCCTCTGCCTCCTCGCCTTGTCCTCCGCCTGCTACATCCAGAACTGCCCCCGGGGCGGGAAGCGGGCGCTGGCCGACACAGCCCTCCGACAGGTACGGGATGGATGGGAGCCTGGGGCGCGGGATGGGGCTCTGGAGGGGGCAGAGCGGCCCTGCGGGGTGCGGAGGCTCCTCGGCACCTCTTGGCACCGCTGGCCGTGCCACACTCCCCGGAGCAGCGAGGGTTTTTTGGGATGGCTGGGGGACGTGCCCAAAGGGTGAGTGGTGGAGGAACGAGCACCCGAAATGCTGTCGGCACCTCGAGGAGAAGCTCAAACTCGGCCGCAGCAAAGCATCCCGCTGGATGAGGGGAGCAGGGGGACAGGAGGACAGGACAGCGCGTGGAGAGGGGACAGGCAGGACACGAAGGGCAGTGGGGACCCCCCAAAGTCGGGCCAGCGCCGCAGCACGAGGTGGCAGGGACAAGACGGTTCACCCTGCGCCAGCGTGACACCTCCAAGGGCTGGAAAGGGGGATGGTGGGGAGCTGCTTTCTAACACAAGAGAGTGTAGGGTCCACCCTGCAGATGGTCCGCCCCCTTTTTTTTTGGGGGGGGAGATACGGGGGACTCAGGCAGCTCCTTCCCGCAGTGCATGCCCTGCGGCCCCGGGAACAGAGGGAACTGCTTCGGGCCCGAGATCTGCTGCGGCGCCGAGCTGGGCTGTTACCTGGGCACGGCGGAGACGCGGCGCTGCGCCGAGGAAGACTATCTGCCTTCCCCCTGCCAGGCCGGGGGGCAGCCCTGCGGCTCCGGGGGCCGCTGCGCCGCGCCCGGGATCTGCTGCACCGCCGGTAACGGGGCTGCCGGGACCGCTGGGGTGGTGGGATGCAGGGTTTGGGGTGTCTGGGGACCACGAGGGGGTCACAGGGGCGTGGGGCAGAACTCAAGTTAAGTCTCGTCTGCTGTCGGGGTTTTCCCTTCCAAAGGGGAAGCTGAGGCAGGGAGTGGGTGCGGTGTTGGCTCCCTTTGGAGGCATTTTTGGATAGTTGGATTCAGGGAAGATATAAGGAAGGAATTCTGGGCTGTGAGGGTGGGGAGGCCCTGGCACAGGTTGCCCAGAGAAGCTGTGGCTGCCCCATCCCTGGAAGTGTTCAAGGCCAGGCTGGACGGGGCTTGGAGCAACCTGGGCTAGTGGAAGGTGTCCCTGCCCATGGCAAGGGGTGGAACTGGATGATCTTTGAGGTCCCTTCCAACCCAAACCATTCCCTGATTCTAAAGAATGGGTCTCGGAACTCCTTCCCGACCCACCACCATAAGGTTTTTCCCAGTCAGGCACATTCAGGCTCCCCAATGCACCAGGAAAAACCTCCTCGTCCAACCCCATTCCTGGTTAACGGGGAGGCACAAAACTGGAGCACAAGCTGTGCGGGGGCCCCCGGCTGCCACCCACCCCTTCCCCACCCATAAAATAAACCACCCGGGGTGCTCAATAACCTGTTCCATCCCCACGTTTTGCCTCCCGATGAAGACACATGCTCGATGGACTCCGCCTGCCCGGACGAGGGCGGGGACGGGGCTCAGGAGGAGGCGGAGAAGAACCTGACGGTGCTGGACGGCTCGGCTGGAGATCTGCTCCTCAAGCTCATGCACTTGGCGAACCGGCAGCAGCAGCAGGGCAAGCACCCCGTCCTCTGAGCCAGGGCATGGGGCGACCCCCCCTACCCTCGCCAACCCCCCCACCCCGGCACTGTACATACAAGACCCAATAAAAGTCCTCGTGCACTGTGGTGGCTTCGTCCTGGGCGCTGGGGATGGGTCATGGGGGCTCCAGGGGACCTGTCTGGGGATCAAGGATGGGGGTGTTGTGGAGGGGTTTCATCCCCCTTCCCCAAATCCCCGAGGAGAACGGGTGGTTTGGCTCCCATCTGCAGTGGTTTGGCTGAGCTGGGTGCAGGATTTGGCCTCGTTCTTGCAGCAGGAGCGCTCAGGCAGAGCTGGACTTTGGGATCTGGCCGTCAAGTCCCTCCCAGGACCCCCAGCAGCACCCAAGGGTGCTCAGCCTCCCAGCACCCCCAGCCCCGGGAGACTGGGGATGTCTGGGATGTGCCACCATCACGTTACCTCTTGGCCAAGTCCCTCTTTGGGGCAGATTCGGGGTCTTGTTGCCTTCAGGAACCAGCACATCATCTACTAGAAAATGATAAAAAGCAAGGAAAAGCACCCAACCCCCCCCCCACACCCCCCCCAGAGCAGAAAGGTTTGGGCTCCCAGCTCCAAATACCCCCTTGGGCTGGTGACATCTTTCCCCACCATCGCTCACCAAACTGGTCCCCTCTGGACACCGACAGGCAGGATCAGTCTCCATGTTATCCCACTGTCACCCCCTCAGATTTGGGGTACTGTTATCCCAACCCCCTCCCCACCCTCTCCCAGGTCTCTTACCCATTGGGGTCCCTGCTCCGAGCTCTCTCCTGGCTGGGACTGGCCAGAGCACAGGGGACAGCTGGTCCTTTATAGTGTCCCCGAGGGAGGTGGCACCTCCGAGGAGGTGGAGCTCCCTGACACCGGTGGGATCCATCCTGCCAGCTCCCAGCACCGTGCAGGGGGTGCAGGATTGATCCAGCCCCTGCTCCCTGCAGCCAGCACCTCATCCCAGCCCTGGGGATGTGGGCAACCCCAAATCACCCCAAAATCATTGGAAAAGGGGCCACACCAGCATAGACA
The DNA here is from genome assembly GCF_025592945.1 of Manacus candei. NCBI lineage: Eukaryota > Metazoa > Chordata > Aves > Passeriformes > Pipridae > Manacus > Manacus candei. Next base: position 13,527,249 of record NW_026138096.1, on the reverse strand, counting down.
GGGGGCTCCATGCTGAGATGAAGGAATTGGGCTGTTCAGCCCTGCCCTGGCACTCAGACTGTTCCCAGATGCGGGATGTGAACCCCAACATTCCTGAAGCACCGGGGACATGTGGCTGAGCCAGGATGATGCTCCAGCTGATGGAAGCCTCAAAATCAGGGTGCTGAGTCCCCGAAAGCACCAAGGGCTGATAATTGGTGGGTTTTTTCCCCACTTGTCTTCCCAGTACACATCTTGTGGGGGTCTGGGAACCCCCCGAGCAGCCGTAGGAGCTCCAGGATGGCAATTCCCCCCCTCCACCTCGTGCCGCAGCTGGAGCTGAGCTGCTGGGACAGCACACAGCAGGTGCTGAGCCCCATTTCCAACCCATTAACATGGATCCCAGTGCCTGGCTTGTCCCCAGGGAGCAGGACTGACCCCGGGTGGGTGATGGGGACCTGGCTGCCCTCATGCCGGACGCGCTAAGTGGCGGATTTGGAAGCAAAGCCAGAGGGATGGGAAAAGGTCACGGCTGTCGGGCTCTGGGCTGCCTAATTCCAAATTAAGCCAGTGCAGGGTAATGATCTTGATGGACAGAAAGTGTTGTCCACAGTAGGGAAATTTATTCAAGCTGGGAAAGCTCCTAATTGGGATAACAAAGGTGAGGGGCTGGGGCGAGCAGGACCCTGGGCGGTTGCGTCAGTCCTCAGTCTCATCCTCGGGAAGCCTTCGTGTGCTGATGGTGTGGTTCAGGGCAACACATCCCATCCCCATGCACAGCTCCAAGGAGAAACAATGGGGAAGTTTGGGATTTCAGGTCTTTGCCCAGGAGGTCTGGTGTTTTCAAGTGGCTGTGGTGCTGTTGGGTGGGTGGGGATGGGCTGGGTGTCACCATCGTCCCAGAGCGGGACGAGCCCAGTGCTGAGCATCTCCCAAAGGCCAGGCAGGGGTGGGTGGACAGGACCAACAAGGGCATTTCCCACCCCACATCTCGTGGATGATCCCAGAGGAGGATATGGGTTCACTTTTTACCCACCTGAAGGGATTTGAAGCCAAGGGAAGCACATGCCCCTCTGACCCTGCTCCTGAGTGGACACATCCCACCTGCAGCTGCCTTCCTTCATCCCTACCCTCCCCATGCCAGAGGGGCTCCCAATAGGACATGGAGAGACATGCCACAGCTCAGCAGGGCTGGTGGGGAAGGGCCCTGTGCCCCAAACTCCATCGGCAGCCTCCACACGTTCCCCCTGCGGCCGTCGGAGCCGTCGCCGAGGAGCAAACCAACGCCTTGGCCTTGCCCTCACGTCCTTGACCTCTGGCTATTAACCGAGCCCTCCAGTGTGGGAAGCAATGCCTTGTGGTTTTTAAGGAGCACGGGTGACGCCGGTGCCCAGAATCCCTAAGTAGGAGCGGGGACTATAAATACACGGGCAGTGGTTGGGATGAGCATCCAAAAAACTCTCCCCGTCCCGCCGCCGTCATGTCCTGCAAGGCTCTGGCCCTCTGCCTCCTGGGGCTCCTGGCTCTCTCCTCCGCTTGCTACATCCAGAACTGCCCCATCGGGGGCAAACGTGCCGTCATGGACATGGAAATCAGGAAGGTAGGTCCTGGCGGGTTTGGAGCATCCCTAACCCCATCCTTCCCTTCTTCCCAACCTTCTTTTCCCCCTCCCCTCTCCCCCGAGCAGTGCCTGCCCTGCGGCCCCCGGAACAAGGGCCACTGCTTCGGGCCCAACATCTGCTGCGGGGAGGAGCTGGGCTGTTACCTCGGCACCTCCGAGACCCTGCGCTGCCAGGAGGAAAACTTCCTGCCCACCCCCTGCGAGTCGGGACACAAACCCTGCGGCAGCGGCGGGAGCTGCGCCGCCCCCGGCATCTGCTGCAGCACCGGTGAGTCCTGGGAACTCCCGGGATTCCTGTCACGGGGTCCTCGCACACCCGGGAGGGAATTCAGGGTTATACAGGACAGTGGGAGAGGGGATGATGCCCAAGGGGATTGTCTTGGTCCCATCCATGTGTCAGTTCATCGCCCCTAAAAGCCAGGGCCACCCTGCTCCGGGCAGATTTTATTCTGATCCCAGGGAAGGGATATCAGACCCTTCAGGGAGGTTTTGGGGCAGGAGGGAAGCAGACAGCAACCTAATTTTGGGGGCTGAGCAAGTGTGGGATTCCCATGGGGCATGGCAGCACTCCTGCGGGGTACAGCAACCCGTGGCCCTTCTTGCTTTCATGAGTTTTCCAAAAATCCCAACCTCCTCCCTAAATTAAACTACCAGAGATCCCACTACCAATCCCAGGAAACTCCAGGCCACATGGTAGGAGCATGAGATCATTAAACCCCAGAACCACGGGGTCCCTGGGCACTGGTTTGGGGGGTCCCCAAGGGCTGTTTCAGGGAATTCTGGGCACTGGTTTGGGGGGTCTCCAAGGGCTGTTTCAGGGAATTCTAGGCACTGGTTTGGGGGGGTCTCCAAGGGCTGTTTCAGGGAATTCTAGGCACTGGTTTGGGGGGGTCTCCAAGGGCTGTTTCAAGGATCTCTGAGTGCTGGTTTGGGGGGGTCCCTGGGGGCTGTTTCAGGGGGGAGAGTTTGGGGTGTCTCTGGGGACTGTTTTGGGAGGTTTCTGGGGGCCACTGCACAGATCTGTGAGGACTGTTTTGGGGGGGTCTGGTTTCCCACCACACTCCCCCCTCTCTCCCCTCACAGAGGGCTGTGGGACTGACTCATCCTGCGACCAGGAGATGCTGTTTGTGTAGCCCATCCAGGACAGAACCTGCAGGATCCCGTATCCATCCCGCTGTCCCAGCCTGGCCCCGGGCTGGGAACAGACGAGCTGAGAGCTGTGACTCAGCCTGGAGTGATGAGCTTAACTAGAAATAAAACTTGTACAGAAAAACAACCCTAAAAGAAGTCTGTGGCTTTTCTGTTCTTGCCTGGTTTAGGTGCAGGCTCGTGAGGAGAGAAAAAGACATTTTTAGGAAAAGCAGAAGTAAAAAGTGAGGATTTCACATTAATTATCTCAGGAAGGGAGGGCAGAGGGACCTGGGGTCAGTCAGCCTGGGCTCTGGCTGAACCTAAACCCAGCAGTTTTAGGGCAAAGCTGAGAGTCTGCAAGACCCCAACAACCCAGAACACCCAGAGTCATTACAGTTTGATCCACATCTTCAACCCCAGGTGATGAGTAAAATAAGGCTGAAGGTGGGGAATAAGGAGACACCAAAAATTCCAGATCATCCAGACATATTTTCTCATTCAGCCACACCAAGATATGTGCAAAGGAGGGTTCAAAGCATGACCAGGGATGACAGGTCCCTCCAGCCCAGCAGAAATCAGGAGGAATAATTAATTCTTTCACCCAACAACAAAAAAAGAGGAGGGCCAGTGTTCTCTAAAAATCCATTCAGCCCTCATTTCCCTTCGGAAGCATCCAGAGGGGCTGACAGCATGGAGCTGAGAGCCAAGATCTGCCTCCTGACTGCTCCTGCTTCTCTCCCCACACGCTGTGTGTGAAGGCAGGAGGGATCCAAACATGTGGGAGGTGGAATCACAGGCACAGCAACAGCCACACAGGGCTGAGCCAGGGAGCTGGAGCCTCCAACAAGCCCGAGTTTCCCCCTCACCCCCCTCCCGCCGGCGTTCGCCCTTCGGAAGCAGCACAGCCAGACCCCGCAGCCTTTCTCCACCACTGCCGTGGCCAATTTATACATTAAAAAGAAGAACTCCAGGTCTTCTGGGGAGGAGGCTCTGGGCACAAAAGCAGGCCAGGAGCCCCACGCTGGGGCTGCTACGACAGCACCGTGCGCTTGACGACCCGCCCGTCCTTGTCGATGGCGAAGTTGTAGTTGCGCGGGTTGTCCAGGCACTCCTCGATCCGCGCGTCCAGGTTCTCGGGGGTGATGAAGCTTTTGGCTTCCTCCTGAACCAAGGACAAGCATTATACCCCCTCAGGATTATCCCTAGGGATTATTCCGCCCCGTTCCCAGAGCTCTCGCTCGGCCTCTCTCCCATCCACGCGCTGTCAGCGCCCCTGGAAGGCGCCAACACCTTGCTACCAGCTACACACTCTCCTGAGTGAAAGAGCTCTGGAAAACAAGCCCACGGCTTCCACGTGGCTCCCACGGGCTGCCAGCAAATCCCTTGCAGGGGCTGCTGGCAGCTTGTCCCCCAGGAGGCACCAGCTGCTCTTACCTGCAGCTGGAGAACCTCCTGCTCCTTCTCCTTCATGAAAGCCTCCATTTTCCTGGCCTGCTTCTCCGCGACCTCCAACTTCCTCCTCTTCTCTTCCTCTGCTTCTTTCCTGAGTCTCTCCTCTCTGCCAGACAGAAAGGAAAACAAAAAGCCTGATGAATGAGGTGACACTCCCATCCTCAGGAGAGCAGGAAGCTGCCCAGAGCCCCTTAACTTGCCCCTCAGCCTCAAGAGGCGCAGGAAACGCTGCGATGGCAGATTTATTAAAAAAGGTCAAGATTTAGGTCAAGGGTCTTCATAAAAATTAAGCCTGGCTCTAACTGAGGTTAGACCTGCACAAGCAGAAGCCAAAGCCATGCAGGGCAGTGGATCCTGCTGACCTGCGTGCCCGCTGCCGGGCGTTCTCCTCGTCATTCCAGGCCATCAGGCGCCGGTGCTCCTCCAGCAGCTCCGCGGAGTTCTCCCCACCCAGACGCTCCTCCCGCTTCTTCTGCAGCACCTCGGCCCTGAACTCGGCCCTGCAGGGAGGAGGGGAGGGCACTGAGCCCCTGCCCGCAGCTGGGAGCACTGAGGGTTTCCACAGCAGAGCCAGCCCCACCACCTTGTCCCACAGCAGTCCCAGTCCCACCACCCTGACCCTTCCCTGTCCCACAGCGGTCCCAGTCCCACCACCCTGACTCTCTCCTGCCCTACACTGGTCCCAGTCCCACTACCACGTCCTTTTCCTACCCCAGAGTATCCTGAGTCTATCTGCCTCTGTTCCAAAGTAGCCCAGATCCCCCCAACCCACTCCTGCCCCACAACCTGCCCTCTGCCTCACAGCAGCTCCAAATGGCCACAATCCCAACCCCTCCCATGCACCACAACAACCCCCCAGCCCTATACCCAGCCCCCTGCCCCATACCCACAGGGGTATGGCCACAGCCAGACCCCCAACCCTCCCCTGCCCCAAAGCAACTCCATATCCCCCTGTCCAGTCCCCTGCCCTTACAGCCAGTCCCACTGTCCAGTCAGCTCTTCAACCCTACAGATGTCCCATACCCAGCCCCCTGCCCCAAATCCAGCCCCCCAACCTCCCACAGAAACCCCACAGCCCTATACTCAGCATTCAGCCCCATCACCAGGCCCCTGACCCACACCAGCCCCATACCCAGAGCCACAGCCACACCCCCCAAACCTTCCCCTATCCTACAACCCCATAACCAGCCCCCTGCCCCATACCCTATGCCTTACCCAGAGCCACAGCCAGCCTCCCAAACCCTACCTTGTCCCACAGCAGCCCCATACCCAGAGTCACATGCAGCCCCCTCAAACTTTCCCCCACATCAGCCCTCCAGCCCCATACACAGCCCCCTGTCCCACCCCCAGCCCAAACCTTTCCCTATCCTAAAACCCTATAACCAGCCCCCTGCCCCATCCCCAGTCCCTTACCCAGACCCAAATCTAGCCTCCCCAAGCCCTCCCTTGCCCCACAGCAGCCCCATAGCCTCACACCCAGCCCCACACCCAGAGCCACAGCCAGCCCCCCAAGCCTTCCCCTGCCCCACATCAGTCCCCCCAGTCCCATCTCTAGCCCCCTGCCCCATCCCCAGTCCCATACTCAGAGTCACATCCAGCCCCTCCAATCCTTCCCCAGACCCCCAGCCCCATACCCAGGTCCCCGCCTCATACCCAGCGCCACATCCAGACCCTCCAAACCCTCCCGGGCCCCACATCACCCCCCTGCCCATACCCAGAACCACATCCAGCCCCCCACATCACCCCCCTGCCCATACCCAGAACCACATCCAGCCCCCCACGTCACCCCCCTGCCCATACCCAGAACCACATCCAGCCCCCCAACCCCGCCCTGCCCCACCACCCCACGCCCACCCCCCTGCCCCCATGGCCCCCCAGCAGCCCGACCCCCGGTACCGGAGAGCTCCGAGCACCAGGCGGTGCTGCCGGTACCGCTCCAGCACCACCAGCAGCTCCTCGGGGTCCACGGGCGGCGGCAGCTTCAGCCGCCCTGCCTTGGACTTGGCCGGGGGGTCGTGGCGGCTCTTGCGGCCCCGCGCCGGCACCACCCGCGGGGACCACCCGGGGCACAGCCCGGGGCAGGGGCCGTGTCCCAGTCCCAGTCCCGGTCCCGGTCCGGGTCCCAGCGGCAGGACCGGCACCGGGACCGGGACGGAGCCCGGTCGGCAGCGGCTGAGCGCCCGCAGCATGGCGGGGACACAGCGGCAGTGACGGCCCGGGAAGGGCGGGACGGAGGGAGCGGGGCCTGGCGGGAAATGGAGTGCGGGGAGGGCGGGACACACGGACACGGGCCCTCACGGGACAGGGAATGGATACCCGCGGGACACGGGCCCTCACGGGACAGGGAATGGATACCCACGGGACACGGGCCCTCACGGGACAGGGAATGGATACCCACGGGACACGGGCCCTCACGGGACAGGGAATGGATACCCACGGGACACGGGCCCTCACGGGACAGGGAATGGATACCCGCGGGACACGGGCCCTCACGGGACAGGGAATGGATACCCACGGGACACGGGCCCTCACGGGATAGGGACACGGATACCCGTGGGACACGGGCCCTCACGGGACAGGGAATGGATACCTCACGGGACACGGGCCCTCACGGGACAGGGAATGGATACCCACGGGACACGGGCCCTCACGGGACAGGGAATGGATACCCGCGGGACACGGGCCCTCACGGGACAGGGAATGGATACCCGTGGGACACGGGCCCTCACGGGACAGGGAATGGATACCTCACGGAGCACGGACCCTCACGGGACAGGGAATGGATACCCGCGGGACACGGGCCCTCACGGGACAGGGAATGCATACCCATGGGACACGGGCCCTCACGGGACAGGGAATGGATACCCACGGGACACGGACCCTCACGGGACAGGGAATGGATACCCGCGGGACACGGGCCCTCACGGGACAGGGTAATGCATACCCATGGGACACGGGCCCTCACGGGACAGGGAATGGATACCCGCGGGACACGGACCCTCCTGGGACAGGGAATGGATACCCGCGGGACACGGGCCCTCACGGGATAGGGACACGGATACCCGTGGGACACGGGCCCTCACGGGACAGGGAATGGATACCTCACGGGACACGGGCCCTCACGGGACAGGGAATGGATACCCGTGGGACACGGACCCTCACGGGACAGGGACACCTCCACAGGGGACATGGGTACCCACGGGCACCCACGGGACATGACACCCGAGGGACATGGGCATCCACGGGACAGGGACACTGGTGGAGCAGGGAAATCCCCACGGGACGCAGACACCTTCCATGGGACAGAGATACGCAGGGGACATGGACATACATGGGACATGACACCCGTGGGACAGGGACCTCCACGGCACAGGGACACGCGTGGAGCAGTGAAATCCCCATGGGGACTGACACCCCCACGGGACACATACCTGTGGGACATGACACCCGTGGAGCACGGACACCCCACGGGACACTGACACCCTCTGTGGGACAGAGATACGCGGGGGACATGAACATACATGGGACATGACACGCGTGGGACAGGGACCTCCACGGCACAGGGACACACATGGAGCAGGGACACCCCCACGGGACACCGACTCTCCCGTGGGACACAGATACCGGGGGACACGGACACCCCCACACTGGACATGAATACCCGAGCGACAAGGACACCCCCGCGGGATATGCACCCACTCCACGGGACACAGAGACCCCCGTGGGACAGTGATCCTGACTGGACACGGCCATCCCCGGGGAACACAGACCCCACTCCCCCAGGACGCGGACACCCCCCCCCCCCAGGGGACAGGGACACCTGTGGGACACGGGCACCCACGGGAAAGGAACACCTCCCGTGGGACACGGACACCCCCACAGGACACGCACCCACCAGTGGGACGGCGCACACGGGACACGGATCCCCATGCGGGACACAGACACCAGCGGGACACAGACACCAGCGGGACACAACACCCCACGGGACACAGCCCTCCCCGTGCTCGGGACACGGGCACCCTCCATGGGACACAAGAACCTATGGGACACGAACCTCCTCCCCGTGGGACACGGCACCCCCACAGGACGCAGCCCTCCCAAGAGACCCAACCCCCTCCTATTGCAACCACACACACATGAGACACGGCCCCCCGCGGGACACGAATTCCCCGCGTGGGGATGCGGCACCTCCCCGTGACGGAGCATCCCCACAGGACACGACATCTCCCACGGGACACTCGTTATCCCCACGGCACACAGACACCCCCCCTCCCCCCCACGAGAGACAACCCCCTCTCATCGCACACCCGTCGCTTCACGGGACACATCCCCCACGGGAGACACAGCCCCCACGGGACACGACAGCCCCCACGGGACACATCCCACCCCACGCACACTTGTCCCCCCATCACACCGCTACACCAAACACTGTCCCGCGAGCACCATCACTCCGCACAGCTCCCCCCAGCCCCTTTATTCCCCGCGGGGGGGTCCCGGCTCGCTCCCGCGTGGGTCGGTGGGTCCGGTCAGGGGAGCAGCGCGGGCCCCTGCGGGAGGGGGGTCGGTCAGTCCCGGTCCCGGGGACCCCCCCGGCCCCCCCGAGCCCCCCCAGCCCCGGCCCCGCTCACCGGCAGCGGATCCTCCCGACGGGGGGGACACGGGGGAGGGCGGCAGCGCCCGAGAGGGGCCGGGACCTGCGGGACAGCGACCGTGGGAAGGGGAGAGAGGGGACCTCCGGGATGAGGGGAAAAAGGGGGCATCACCCCCGGGGGTGGTTAATCCCGAGGGGGAAAATTCCAGGGTGGATAATCTGCGAGGGGGTAACGTGGCAGGGTAATTCGGGGGGAGGAGATAATGGGAAGGGGGGGCGATAATCCCAGGGAGGAATAATCCAGGGGGGATAATCTGGGGAAGTGTAACCCAGGAAGGATAATCCGAGGAGAGGGAATAATCCAGGGAGGATGACTTGGGGAAGTGTAACCCCGGGGGGAGAATATGGGAGGGGGTAGCTCTATGGGGGAGAGAACCCGGAGGGGGTTAATTTTGGGGGAGGGATAATTGGGAAAGGGGGAATTATAACACCCCCCCCCCCCCCAAGGATGATGATTCCGGAGGAGAGGGAACACACGGAGACATGTAATCTGGGGGTGGAGAATACTGCGAGGGGGGGCAATTTGGAGGGAGAGATAATTGTGGGAGGGGGGATAATCAGAGGGGGGGATAATGGGGGAAAATGATTTGGGGAAGTGAAGCCCCAGGGGGGATATTATGGCGGGGTGGGATAAATCCTTGGGGGGAGGGAGTGTAAATCCGAGGCGAGAGGGGGATGTAAACCCTAGAAGAGATAATTGGGTGGGAGAAGTGACTGCAGGGGGGATAAATCCAAGAACTCGGAGAGGAGACCGTAGTTGTGAGGGGGAATAATCCAGGGAGGATAATCCTGGGGGAGTGTAAACCCAGGAGCGGGGGCTTTTACCCCGGGGGGGAAGGGGGGTTACAAACCTTGGGCAGGGTGGTGACTCCAGGGCAGAGTGACACGGGATCACCTTTGGAGGGGCGGAAATCACCCCCATGGGATAGGAAATGACTTGGAGGGGGATGATCCGGGAGACACACCCTACCTGGAGGTTCGGGGGGGTCCGGAGGTCCCGCTTGCCCCCCGGGTACCAGCCGTGGGACCAGTGCTGGGCGGGGGCGCGGGGCAGGGTACAGCTCAGCACCAGCAGCGCCAGCAGCAGCAGCGACCCGCGGGGAGCCATGGCCGGGGGGCTGCGGGGGCACAAAGGGCCCTGTCCCACCGGCACCCGCCCCGGGGGCACCCCGGAGGGCTGCGGAGGGCGAGGGGGCTTGGGAGGGGTGGAGGGATGAGCCCCCATGGGGTGGTTTGGGTCCTGCAAAGATGGGAACCCCAGGGGTTGTGTGGGAGGAGGGGGTGAGCACTTCGCGGGGGGGGGGGGGGCAGTTTGGGATGGAAGAGTGAAAAGGATGGCCCAGCATCTCTTTGCGGTGGGTTTGGGATGGAGATCCAAAGGGGGTGAGCACCTACGGGTGCTGCCTGGGGTGGGTTTGGGGGTAGAGATGTGGAAAGGGTGAGCACCCATGGACGTGTCTTGGGATGGAGATCAGAGGGGATGATCCAACATCTTTTTGGACTGGGTTTGGGATGGAAATCCGGAGGGAATGAGCACCCATGGGTGCTCCCTGGGGGGGTGGTGTGGGGATGGAGATCCAGAGGGAATGAGCCCCCATGGGTGCTCTTTGGGGCTGGAGAAGACAGGAAGGCTTGGGACCCCGTGGTGCTGCTGGGATTCAGGTCCAGCATGGACCCCCCCCCCCCCCCATGGGTGCTATTGGGGTCTGATTCGGGGTGAGCAGGACCACCCACCCCGGGGTGAACCCCCCTCCCAGGGCCGGGGCAGCCTCACCTGGCTGGGCAGGTGCCGGTGGCTGGAGGAGTGACCGGTGGCCGGAGTGGTGACCAGTGGCCGGAGCGGTGACCAGAGCAGTGGCTGGAGCAGTGGCCGGAGCAGTGGCTGCCCAGGCAGGCACCGCTATTTGAAGGGCTCGGTGACAGTGACGTCGGCCCGGCCGCTGCTCCCCCGGGGACCATGGGATGGCGTCCTCCCCGTGCCAGTGTCCAACACCTCCTCCTCCCCAAACCTCCTTGGCCCTGCAGGACAGCACCTGACACCCCTTTTTTGGGGAGGTCTGAACAGTGCCCCCCGTTCGGCTTATCACTCAGGGTGGGGTCCCCCCAGAACGGGCTCATTTCCCGATGGGAAAGGGGTGGATCCAGCCCCGATGGTTCCTTTGCAGCCCCCAGGATGCTCTTGGAGAAGGGAGGGGAGTAAATCCTCTGTGCATCAGTTTCCCCCATCCCAGCCCCAATTTCCCCAGTTGTCCCCCCATTTCAGGCTCATCACCCCCAAATCCAGGCTGGATTCTGGCAATGGCCATGCAGCCCAATGCTCCCCGTTCCAAGGGTGCCATGGAGCCCAGGAAGGGGATTTAGGCAGGATCTGGCCCTGGATTATCTCTGACAGCTGCTCATGTCTCTGCTATTTGCAGTTGGATGCAGGATGGGGCCAGGGCAGATGCTGTGGTGAAAGGTCAAGGCAGCTCCCCAGACCCCAAAATTTGCCCTATCCATCCAGAGATCTTAAAAATGAAGGAAAAAAAAGGGGGAAAACCTCATTACTAGCAGCAGGAAGCAGCCAGAATCCACTGGGTAGCGGGATGGAAGGGCTTGTTGGGGTGGTCCCTGTGTAGAGAATGCAGGGGGGGTGAGTGCAGCCCCCCTCTCCCAGGAGGGACCTCTTTTCTTTTGGGGTCACCACATTTATTTCTGAGTGTCACTGGCAGCTTTGGCCCAAAGTCTCCCAAATTCAGGAGCTGGAGTTGATCAGCAATGGGATGAAACTGGGGTTCATGAGGGGGTACGAGGTGATGGAGCAGGGCAAGTTCTGGGGCGTGTTTTGGGTTGCTGGGGGTATTTTTGATTGCTGTAGGGGTCCCCCTGCCTGTGTGCCTCCACCAACCTCCCCTGTGAACCCTGCCTGGATGGAAAAGCTGGAAAACTTGGATACTCTGGCTCATGGGCTGTTTTTTTCCCATGTTTTCCTACATTTCAACCCCATTCCCCCTGAGTCCTGGGGCATCCCGGGGCAAGGCTGTCACCATTCCTGGGCCCTGCCACCCACCCTGTGCTCCCTGTCACTGTTTGGGAAGTCCAGCCAAATCCTTCAGGGGAAGCTTCCACTCCAAACTAGTTCTCCCAGTGCCTGCAGAGGGGATGGAGCTCCCCCAGCTACCCTGGGCACAGTGCCCCTGACTGCAGGAGGAAAAAAAAGGAAGGTGTTTCCCCAGACACCCCTTTATAACACCAAAAAATAACCTCAGATTAACCTGGTTTTTTTAACATAGAAGTGCTGCACCCCTAGTCCTCAGGACTTTTCTTGACTCTCTGGACTCTTCTTGAAAGAGGGCAGGTTTATACTGGATATTAGGAAAATTTTTGACTGTGAGGCCCTGGCACAGGTTGGGCAGAGAAGCTGTGGCTGCCCCATCTCTGGAAGTGTCCAAGGCCAGGTTGGACAGGGCTTGGAGCAACCTGGGCTAGTGGAAGGTGTCCCTGCCCATGGCAGGGGGGTGGAACTGGATGGTCTTTAAGGTCCCTTCCAACCCACACCCAAACCATTCCATGTTTCCATAATCTCTTGGGATGCCAGGAGAAATAATCTGACAGCCCCTCCAGCACCTGGGGATGGAGCTCACCTGGTCCCATTCCAGCCCCAATCCCTGGTCTAAAATTTGGCCCCAAACTCACAGGCCTTTCCTTCAAGGAGCAAAAATTCTTTTGTTTTTCTGGCGTTTGCTTTTTTTTTGGGTTGAAATCCCAACATTTGGGTACTACTGTGGCTGTTACAGTTTCCAAACCAGCAGCACATCGTGGCCTGACCCTAAAGGAGGAAACTTTTTGGCTTTTCATACAAAAATAAGGATATTTATATATATACACACACACAGAATAAGCTTTTTTCTTTTTTTTTCTCCTTATTTTTTTTTTTTTTAAGAGCTGACCAGCAGAAAAATGTGAAACCATTTCCCTGCAGGTTTGGAAAAGCTTGTGCTGGTGGGGTTGTGGGGGTTTGGGTTTTGTTTTCAGATGAGATCCAGGATATCTTTTTCTTCTTTTTTTTTTTTTTTTTAAAAAAGGCTTTACTCCCTCAAGAAAAAAAAAAAAAAAAAAGATTTACAAACAAAATAACAGCCTGTATCAACTCTCCAGAAGAGAGATGGTGTGACAATATTAATCCAAACATCACGCTATTTAATTCCCCAATAAAACATTGGAAAAAAAGGAGCCAACAGTATCTGCACTAACACTTTGCTACATATAAAATCTCCAGCTAATATGAAGCTTATGGTACCAACCTCTAAAACAGTTAAGATATATACACATAGGTTTTTTGTTTGTGGTTTTTTTTTTTTGGGGAGGGGTATATTAACAAACAGAATATTACAAAATATTAAAGAAGGCAACTCTTCTGTCATTTGTTTGGGGTTGTGTGTGGATTTTTGTTCCTGGTTTTTGTTGTTTGTTTGTTTTTTTTCTTCACTTGAAGTTGGCGTAGTCTGAGAAGGCGTCGATGTATTCCTGCACCACCTTGTAGCAGAATTCGTACTGTTCCTGTGGGATTCGGGGAGAGAACGGTGTTAGGCCAGGAAAATCCACACCTCAGACACCATTTGATGGTTTGTGCTCTTTGGCAAGCTGGCACCATGCATGGCCAGGTGTCCTCAGCTGGATTCCCACCCATGAGGTTCCCCCCTCCTTTGTGACCCCCCAAACCCACCCTCCTTGCTGAGGTGCCAACAGCAAAAGAAACTCTCTGCTTTCTGCTTCCTCTCTCAAGTCCTATTTTGACCCCAAAAGAGTTTTTTCCTACATCCCTGATCATCCTTGCAAACCCCTCTGGCAAGACCTCATCCAGCCCTGCCTGCTCCAACCCTCCCTGTGTGCCCAAGCCTGTGCCACAGCCACTCCAGGACAGTGTTCCAGGTTCCTGGAGCCCGTAAATATGGGACTGTGGTTAGGGGTGTCTCCAACGAGGCTCCTACAGCTCCTCTTAGTGCTCAAAAGGCACTTGATGCCTTCAGCATCATCTTCCAGATGCCTTAACAAGAGGAAGGGCAGACACCTCCTGGCACATCTCCATAGAATCATGGAATCCTAGAATGGATTGGGTTGAAAGGGACCTTAAAGACCATCTCCAACTCCCTGCCATGGGCAGGGACACCTCCCACTAGACCAGGTTGCTCAGAGCCCCGTCCGACCTGGCCTTGGACACTTCCAGGGATGGGGAATCCACAACTTCCCTCATGGAGAGGGAAAACCTTGAACCAGGGAGGTTTCTGCTCAACACTGAGCCCCCAGCCCACCCTTGCTGAGGTTTTGCCGTGGCAGGAGGCCCTTACCAGTGTCTGCACCATGTGTGGCCTCTGTAGTCTTAAACTCTTCACTGTCTGAAAGACGTCCAGGATCGCCTCTGCCTTCACTCTCTCCAGGACAGTGCTCAGCGCACAGAAGGTGCCTGTTCTTCCTGCTCCAGCACTGGGGAAGAGAAACCAGAAGGTGAAGGAAAACGCCTGTCCTGACCCTGTTGGCTTTGCTCAGGGCACAATCCGTAGGGAAAGCGCCGGAGAACTGGCGGAGCCAACGGTGCTGCCCCAGCCTCTCCCAGTATATCCAGGACGTGCTTTGGGGCTCTGACCATCTCCCAAGCTCCTGGTCCCTTTGGAGGGGTGTCCAAGCTGCTCCAGCACTTTACCTGCAGTGCACAGTGATGGGGTGGTTGCCAGACTGCTGCTGCTGCTTCTGCACCGCCGCGATGATGTTGATCATCCCCTTCCCGTCCCCGGGGATCCCGACTTCTGGCCAGCCGTGGAAATGGAACTGCCGGATCTGCCGGCTCTTGTTTTCCTGGTGGGAGAGCACAGCTCGAGGTCAGGCACAGTTGGTGGGAGATCTGCACCAAGGAACCCACCAGCTCGGGGCTTTGGGAAAACCATCCATGTGGGAAAGCTGCTGGCGGAGGGGTGGCATTCCCGTGGCACGGAGCAGGGCAGGTGTGGGGAATGGGGAGCAGGAGGGAGGCCGGGTCCAGGTGGGAAGAGGGACGAGGTGGAGGAGGGTGAGGGCTGCTGGGTGGCAGCAGGGCAGAGGGCAGGATAGGAACTCTCAGGGGTGTCATCACCCCTTTGGGATGACGGGGTGATGATGGAGCGGAAGAAACGCCAGCAAGGGCTCATGGCAGCCAAACCCAGGAGCACCCAGAGCTCCCCAGGACAGAATCCAGACTCTCACCCTGGTGTTTGTCACCAGCAGGTCCCGCACCGTGTAGCTCTCACACTCCTCCTCTTTCTTCAGCTCCACAGTGATGTCTCCGTAGGACACGGAGCCGTCAGACGGCCAGTACTGGGCACACTTCTCCTGAGGAAGCATCACAGGGGGAAGACAGGGTGAGCACCCCGTATTTTTCCAAAAGGATTGGAGAGAGGAGTCTTCTGGGGCCTGCAGCTGCCCAAAACCAGGTGGGATCCCAGACTCCCAGAATCACAGACTGGTTTGGGTTGGAAGGGACCTTAAAGACCATCTTGTTCCAACCCCCTGCCACTTCTTTATTTTGCTGGTGTTTGATGCAGCTGTTCCCGGGAGCTTACCTGGCCTCTCTCCTCCAGCTCTGTCAGCATCACTATGGAGCAGGATTTCCACTCCCAGATCATCCTCCAGAAGTCCTCTATCGTGTGCTGCAGCGGCCCTTGGCTGGCGATGTAGGAATCCTTCTGGCGATAACCCTGAAATTCGGAACAGGGTTAGTGGTGAACTGGAAGCACCTGGATGCCAGGAGCAGCAGGAGGAATGCTCTTGGACATGGCTGGGTTGCCAAGCTGAGGGAGGATCATATCCCCTACACATGCCCTACTTTATCCATTCAGGGAAGAATGATTTGGGTTTCCAGCAAGCCTAAGCAATATTGCAAACTCTGAGTGCCTTGCCTAAGCTCCAGGTATTCAGGTATGATTTTTACTGGGGAATTTTTGGAAGAAGTAAGCAAAACTAAAAGGAACTAGATGATCTTTAAGGTCCCTTCCAACCCAAACCGTTCTATGACCTATGGAAACCAGCAGGAAGTCTGGGTGACTCTGGCTCTTCCACAGCCACAAAGTGTTTCTGTTTCCAATCCCCTCCGACGTTCCCCTGTGCCCTCACTGCAGACTGTGACTAAAGATGCTTCGTCATTTGGAGTTTGTCATTCAAGCAAAGTTCAGCAGAGGCAGGAAATTGAATCCTCAACCAAAATTGCTTATGTGTTTTGGAAGCTTTCTGCTCTGGAGGCACAACAAGGCAGCTGCTCCGGCAGCCAGAGCCACCCGCAGGGACGCAGCAGAGGAGATTTCAGGGAGCAATTAATTGGGGATGTTAGAACTGGGAATAAACTGGTTTTAGTGGATCAACCCACGGCAGTGATTGCCTTTTGGGAGAAAAAAAAAAACCCTGCCATTAGGAGATGAAAGTAGAAATTGGGCTGGGAAAGAGCAGGGTCTGTCACTTGGCCAGCACTGCAAGAAGATAAATACTCATCCGAGATGTCTCCCTGGAGCCTCCAGGATTGCTCAGGAGAAAAGGATGTGCAATCACTTACCTCCTTCCCAGGGTGAGGAAAGCACTTAACCTCCCTGCCTCCCCTCCTCCCATCACCCAGACAGGTATAATGGGATTGACCTGGTTTTCCTCAAGGGTTTTGGGATCGTGTATTGCTCCATTACCTAATCTAGCGGATGTTTTCTGACCAAATGACCAGTGCTGTATCATTTCCGTGGATACATGTGTGGATACACTTCTCCACAGCCATCAGCAGAGCCCAGAGGTGCAGAAGTGAGCCCAGGACTTGGAGGCTCTGCTCAGGCTCCAGCTCTCTGCTCCCACCAGCCATGGGACACGAGGAGCTGGGAATACTGAGGGGTTTCTTAGAGACAGAAACCAGCACCATCCGGTAACACAAAAGCAAAGTCAAGTGGAAAGAGCCTTATGAAACTCAGAGAAGGAGTGTTTGGGACAAATCCTTTCCCCAGGAAGCAGCCTGAGGTGAAGTTTCCACTAGAAGATGGAGAGGGGAGTAAGGAAGACTCACGTCAATGAAGGAAGCGTTTACGTAGTCCGTGTTCTCTTCACCTCTCTTCACTGGAATGATTACTCGGTTGAACTCATCTGAAAGAGAACAAAATGATCTGAGATTTCAGGAACTCCTTCAAATCACAACTCCTGGATGACCAACCTTTAGCTGAGAAGTCACCGAGGGCTAAGTGGGAGACAGAGATAAGGGAAGGGGAGCCCTGTGCTTACAGCACCTGGCTGGGACAAGGACAGTCAGCTCCACCCTCTGCCATGCCCTGGTTTGGGGAAGGAGAAGGGGATGCTGAGCACTCCAGAAGGACCTGCTCAGCTTTGGGACTCCCTTCCCCTCGAGGCAGAAAGCCTTGGCAGCAGAAACCAGCTGGCAGGGCCACACACAGCTGGTTGCCCATCTGTCCATACAAATCTTGGGTATCTCCAAGGATGGAGACTCCTCAACCTCCCTGGGCAACCTGTGCCAGTGCTTGGTCATTCTCACAGTCAAAACGTGTTCCCTGATGTTCAGAGGGACCCTCCTGTGTCTCAGTGTGTGCCCATTGCCCGTTGTCCTGTCACTGGGCACCACTGGGAAGAGCCTGGCTCCGTCCTCTCTGCACCCTCCCTGCAGGTGTTGATGGACTTTGATGAGACCCCCGGAGCCTTCTCTTCTCCAGGCTGAGCTGTCCCAGCTCCCTCAGCCTTTCCTCACAGCAGAGGTGCTCCAGTGCCTTCCCTGGGCTCTCTCCAGTCTGTCCCTGTCCCTCTGGTACTGGGGAGCCAGAACTGGAGCCAGTGCTCCTGGTGTGGCCTCACCAGTGCTGGGCAGAGGGACAGGACCCCCCTCCCTCGACCTGCTGGCACTGCTGTGTCTCTCACAGCCCAGGACACCACTGTCCTTTGTCACAAGGGCTCGTTGCTGGCTCAGGGTCAGGTTGGTGTCCACCAGGACCCCCAGGTCCTTTCCTGCCAAGCTCCTTCCCAGCGGGGTAGCCCCAGCACAAACTAGTGCCTGGGGTTGCTCCCCCCTGGGGGCAGGACTTGGCAGTTTTCCTTGAGGAACATCATGAGGTCCCTGTTGCCCCGTTTCTCCAGCCTGACTCCTGTCCCCACACCCACCGGACACGCAGACAAACCAGCCTTACATGGAATTATCTGAAGCACCCTGTTCTTCTTCATGTTTGCTGGCAAGTTGCCCGTTCTCATCTTGTCGTTCTGGATTTTGATTGAAGTGAGCTTCTGCAGGGGAAGGAGCAGAGCAGAGGCAGGTTTCAGAGCCACCCAGAGCCAGGCAAACACGTGCTGGTCCCTGTGGCCCAGCACCATCCCACCGGCTCCCATCAGGACAACAGCCACACTCACCTTAAACTCCTCTTCCAGCCCGTTGCTGCTGGTCCCTGGCACTTTGTTGTAGATCTTCTGGAGGTGGATCTCTAAGGAGGTCACCTCCAGCTCCGTGTCACCGTAGAGATAGTGCTCCAGAAGTGCTTGGTATATAAACACATACTGCATCTGCAAGGGTGGCAGGGAGAAGCTGTCAGTCCCCATTCTATGCCCAGGGAGCACATCCTGGTGCCTGTGCACATCTTGGATGCAATCCCACCACCCTACTACCCTTGGATGCAATCCCACCACCCCCCTGTGCCCTCTGGGCAGCTGGTGCCCCCCTGAGACCCTAGGAAAGTGAGGGACAATCTTCCTGCCAGTAAGTGGGGACTGGACCTTATTTGCTGCACCAGGCAAAGCTAAAGTGACCCCAAATGTTATCCAAGTCTGGAGAAAAGGAGGCTCAGGGGGGCAGGGGAGACCTTCTTGCTCTCCACAACTCTCTGACAGGAGGGCGGAGCCAGGGAGGTGTCAGGCTCTGCTCCCAGGGAACAACAGACAGGAGGAGAGGAAATGGCCTCAAGTTGTGCAAGGGGAGGTTTAGGTTGGATATTGGGGAAAATGTCTTAATGGAAAGCATTGTCCAGCCCTGGCACAGCTGCTCAGGGCAGTGTTGGAGTCCCCATGCCTGCAGGGATTTAAAAGCCGTGTGGATGTGGCACTCGAGGACATGGGTCAGTGGTGGCCTTGGCAGTGCTGGGAGAATGGTTGGACTCAGTGGCCTTAAGGACCCTTCCAACCTAAATGATTCCATGATTCTGGGAAGGGGATTAAAAAGGGCAGGACCCAATAAAGGGCTCACTTGACACAACACCCACCGAAAACGAGGGACGACGCTCAGTCCTCACGCAGGCTTTGGCCGTGTGATGGAAACCCAACCCCAGAGCAGAGCCCAGGAGGAATGGCAGCCCCACACTTACGTCTGTCTGTACCATCTGGCAGCGCTGAGCCCGGATCCGGCTCACGAAGCCGTAAACATCCACCTTCCTCTCCGCGTGCATCATGTCCAGCATGGCATCGATGACGATGAAAGTGCCCGTGCGTCCCACCCCGGCACTGCAAGGCAAGGGACAGCCCGTCAGGGCAGCGGGCCTGGGGGCCCTTGGAGGGTAGTCAGGAGCGAGCCAGACACTCCCCAGCCCTGAGCAAACACCTCAGTGTCTGTCTGGGAGATGGGAGAGGTCCTGTTGTTCACTGCACTCCGGGTTTGGCAGCTTCTCCAGTGACCGCAACGGAGTGTGTGACAGGCTGGGAGAGCTGGGGGTGTTAGCCTGGAGAAGAGAAGGCTCAGGGGACACCTTAGAGCACCTTCCAGTGTCTAAAGGAGTTCCAAGAGAGCTGGACTTTAGGGTGGTGAGGCCCTGGCACAGGTTGCTCAGAGGAGCTGTGGCTGCCCCTGGATCCCTGGAAGTGTCCAAGGCCAGGTTGGATGGGGCTTGGAGCAACCTGGGCTAGTGGAAGGTGTCCCTGCCCATGGTAGAGGGTTGGAATGAGACAATCTCTAAGGTCCAGAGTCCTAATAGGTTGCCTGTTCCTACCAGCTGCCTGATGCTCCGTCCACTCAACCTCCACCACATGAAGATGAGCCCATGGGGAGGCCTTGGCTCTTAATGGGAACTCAACCACTAAGGAGAAGAAGAATGAGGCCAGCAGACACTGTGGAAAGAGGCAGCCCTTGTGTCAGCTGCCTCACAAGAAAGAATGAAAGATGGACTTGGGAGGTTGTAAATATAACCATCTTGGCCTTTAACTGTGGGGCTTCCCCATATTGAAATGTGGAAGCCTCTGTGGCTCCCCCAGGCTTGCTGAAACCACTCCATATGAGGCCTAAGACCACAGTCCTTGCTCCAGGTATGGTGTCAGCTCAGTACTGCCTTCTCCTAACAAGGGGTGCTGTCCTCTTGTGCCTGGAGAGCCAAGGGAGATGCCACCAGTGCCCAGCACTGGTGCTCAGCTTGGCTCACTCAGCATCCAGCCAACCCAAATGACCCCTCAAGATGAGCTGCACCACAACAACATCACTGATCCCAAGAATTTCCTTCCATTCACGTGCATTTTTTTGAATGTTTCCATGGGGAACATCCCCGTTTAACACGGGAAAGTTGAATAAAGATAATAAAAAAGTCCTGACTGAAAACAAAAATTCCTTTTAAGCAGCAAGTGCTTTCCAGGCGACCGAGGTCAGCTGTGAGCCCGACTCACCTGCAGTGCACCACTATGGCTCCTGCATACTGGGGATTGCAGGTCTTCACCTTCTTCAGGAATTTCAGCATCCCGATGGGGGTGAAGGGCACCCCGAAGTCGGGCCAGCTGGTGAAGTGGAACTGAGTCACCAGGCGCTGCGGCTTCTTGTTCGTGACGTCCCCGACCTGAGGGGAAACGGGTACCCAGGTTAATGATAAACCCCCAGGTTCCCTTTCTTCCCCCAAAATCGAGGGCAGACAGGAAGTTAAAGCCCTGAGATGGAGCTGGATGGCTTAAGAAGCAGCGTCCACAGCTGAAAGGACTGGGATCAGTCTCTGACTCAGGCTCTGGGACAGATTAGTCTCTGAAAATGTGACATTTTAATCACCCAGCACCACATCCCACATCTGAGGGGTGCAAGATGCCAGCCTGGCCCTGGCTGCAGCTCCAACCTGGCAGCAGCTGCCACATTTCATTCCCAACAAGCTCAAACAGAAGCTGTTGCTCCATCCTTTCCCACTCCTTTGCCCACAGGATCCCTGTATTTAAGGCAGAGGAGGAAACCAGCCGTGTCCAGACTGCTGGAATGAAGAATGAGGCTCAGGAGAGTCACACTCAGGGTCCAGACAGGTGTTCAGGCACCAGCTCTTCCTTGCCTGCCTCTGAGAACAGCAGGAAAACAAACAGAGCGACCAAACCACCCAGAGTCTCCTTGGAGGACAAGGAAATGTGGTGACAGATGGGAAAGCAATCAAACCCAAGCACACAGAGCTGGATTTTGTCTTGGCTTGTGGGACAAATCTGATTATTTGCAGGCATTAAGCGTCCGTGGGTGAGAGCAGGAACCAACACTTGTATGACAGGATGGAATTTCAGCCTTGGCATCCATCAGCTTTTCCCTGTTCTCAGTACCAGCCACACTGGGAATGGGCTCCCAGGTATTTAAGAGGAATAAATTCTTAATACTCTGGTTAAAAGTGAATGGTGGGGATCTTTTCACCCCAACTCTTAATCCCACAGCACCTTGGAGGAGCATGGCAGCACCTTTGGGATGCCCAGCGTGGAGAGGGGAGGGGTGGGGTGGGATGGGAGATGAGCCCTGGCACCTGTTGGATGCAGAACTTCCTCACAGTGTAATCCACCAGGACAGTCACGTCCTCCACGGACACTCGGATGTTCCCATATGTCCAGCAGCCCTGATCCGGCCAGTACTGGGCACACTTACACTGTGGGGAGAGAAAACAGGTGCAGGTGAGCTCTGGACCCTCACAGGCCTGGGAATGTCTCCAGGACACACCCACAGGCACGAGATTCCAGCCCATGGAGCCCTCTGGCACTCACCTCTTTCCTCTCTTTCAGGTTGGTCACCATGACAATTGTCGCTGTGTTTTGCTCCCAAATCATCCTCCAAAAATCGTTCACTGTCTCTTCCTTTGGTCCTGAGGGGAAGGCAAAATGAAATGTTGTCTCTGGGATCAACTCCCCACGATTTGGGACCAAAACCCAGTGTGTGAGGTCACACAGCGTGGATGATCCATCACATTTTTTGCCAAGAGATGCCAGCACAGGAGGTGCTTTGATGTCTGGACATGCCTGACCCAAGGCATAATCCTATCACACAATAGATGGGATTTTTGGATAAGTTTTAAGAGCAGGAATTCCATTTTTAGCTGGAGAAGGGGAAATCAGATAAACAGAACATGGAACAGACTTGCCCAAGGTCACCCAGGGAAATTGTGGCCGTCTCAGAGTCCACAGAAATCCTGCCCTGGGATCTTGGCCTTTAACCATGGGATCCCATTTCAGTGTGGCACAGGGATAGTTCCCTGCTGCCTGCCAGACATGGAGCTAACTCAGCCTGGACTCCCTTGCCAAGCCTGAGGCTAAGGGTGAGGCAAGGGAACAGCAAAGCCAAAGCTTAACCTGAGCCTGGAAGTGCTGGTGGACCTGATCCAGCCTTCCCCCTCCAGGAAGAGCCAGGGAAACTGGCTGGTAATGAATGCTCTGACCCACTGGCCAGTCAAGAGTGGAAATACAAAACACTCCCCTGGGCAGGCAGCACCCTGCTGTTGACAGGAACCTCCCTGTGAGTGGGAATCTTGGTTTTAGGGATATGTTTGGACTTCTGAAGACTACAGGGACATTTCTATCTGCCCCATCCCTGGAACTGTTCAAGGCCAGGCTGGATGGGGCTTGGAGCAACCTGGTCTAGTGGGAGGTGTCCCTGCCCATGGCAGGGGTTGGAAGGAGATGATCTTTAAAGTCCCTTCCAGCCCAAACCATTCCATGATTCTATGATTTGGGGAATTGAACTAAGCAGCTCCCTGGCAGTATTTCCAGGGGTCACACCACCTGCATGGTGGGCCGGGGTGGAAGGACAAGGCTCAGGGCAGAAATGCTTTGACACTCTCCAGCAATGGGTATGGCACAGGTTAAGACTTCTCTTCCTCTCCCAGCACATCCAGCACTGATCTTTGACTGGGAAAACCATTTTGGGAACAAACTGTGGGACCAGCCAAGCTTCCTTTTGACCAGAGGAGCTTGGCAAGATGATGTGTTCTGGTTAGAGTGGCACAGCTTCACTGAGCAGAGGGATCCCAGCCCAGCTGCCACCCACCAGGGCTAGAGGAATAACCAGGAATTTACCTTGTGCAGCAATGAACTTGTTTTTCTCTTGGTACCCCTGCAGAGAAAAAGAGAAAAAGGAAGAGAAATGAATATTTGTCCAACACAAGAGTCATAAAATTCATCTACATCAGTAACAAACAGAACCAGCACCTGCTCTGCTGCTCATTCCTCCACATGCAGAGAAGGGGCTGCAGCCTTCCAAGGGGAGAAGCAGCACCAACAGTGGGGCAGAAATAATGGAAAATCCCTGTGCAATGGGCAGTTTTCCCAGAGGAACACTCCCCACACTCACATGATGGAGGAATGACCCCACTCGTTGGCACAAGGCACTAATGAAGTGGAACCTGACAGCTCTCCCACCAGGATCAGACTCTGCATTCAGAGCATTGTGTGAAAATCAGCACTAATCCCTGGGAGAGGAGGCTGTTGAGCTCGTGGGGATTGATTTTGTGTATTTTATTTACTGGGAAGGAAAGGAAAAAGCTCTTTTGGGTCTTGCTTTGCTTCATGTGCCCCTGCCTCTCACGTGACCCTTCCAGCTGATTTGAGCCACACGGTGACAACCACACAGGACCCATCTCCTCCCGGGAGCAGAGCAGGGCAATGTTGCTTCCATTTCAGCTGGATTCCTTGATTTCTTTTTCATCCCCTTCCCCCATCCAGCCCTGCAAACTGGGAAGTAACTGGCCACACTTTTCAGGGACTTAAAAGCTGTGTGGATGTGGCATTTTGGGACATGGGTTAGTGGTGGCCTTGGCAATGCTAGAGAATGTTGGACTTGATGACATCAGAGGGCTTTTCCAACCTAAATGATTCTTTGATTCATCAGCTGCTAATCACAAATCCCCAGCTGCTGCAGGAGTAGTTCCCAAGCCCTTTCCAAAAGGCTTGGTGGTGGGACCAGGCACCACCGGCCAGGGCAGAGCCAGTGGGGATTTCCCCCTTCACATCCCAAAACTCACATTAATGAAGGAGGCGTTGATGTAGTCGGAGTCAGGAACCCCTTCAACAGGAGTCAGGTGAACCCTGGAATGATCATCTGGAGGAAAATTAAAACCCAGCATTAAAAACAACTCCCTCCATGCAGCTGGTACCTGGCACAGTGAGAAAGCCACGTGTCAGAGCAGTGGCTGCTCTCACTGGTTCCTATGAAAAAACACCTTTGTGCCCCCAAATTCTTCTTGCTCAAGCCTGGAGAGGTGCTAGACCTTGCCTAAAGGAAGCTTTTCTTCTGCAGAGTGCACACCTGAGGACACCCTGAGCCAGCCCACTGCCCAAAGCCACCAGGCAAGAGCTGTCCCTTTGGGCATTTCCCATCCACTTCACTCTCCACGGCCTCCTGGCTGCTGGTGGCTCCATGGAGCTCCTCTTTCCAGGTATCTAAAGCTAAAGCAGACACAGCCACCCACCTGGGAGGTGAAATGACCTCAACCATGCCCCTGTCCATCCCAAAACCAGGAACAGGAGGAGCACTGGATGTGTTTCCCCCCACCCAACCAGCTCCGATACCTACAGGGCAAAATGTTCACGTATCTGTTCTTCTCCTTGTTCTCCTCCTTGGAAGCAGCTTCACACGTGGCCTGTATGGGACACGCTGGGAGAGCCTGAAATGGCAGAAAAAAAGGGTTCTCTGTGATCTCACAGCACAGCAAGAACCACAATGTGCTGGCACATGCCACATCTGAGCATCCTGTCCCTCTGGATATGTCCCCACCACCCATACCCCTCACCTCCACTCCAGCACCAGCTCCTCCTCCCCACCGAGCTCAAAGTGACCATTTAAATAGCTGGGCTGGACCAGAGAGAGCAAATCCCTTTGGAAACGAGAGGGATTCTGGCTCTCTGGATCCATGAACACGAGGTGGCAGCAAAGCCTCGAACTCCAAACCCACCAGCGAGCACCAAGGAGCTCATTTCTGCCAGCGGAGGCTCCTGCTGAGATTGCCTCATTAACAGTGCTGCTAATTGTGACCTGATTAAGCCCCCATCGCCCGAACCCACCCAGTGATGGGAAGGCACACCCATGCAGGGGGTTATTCTTCATCCAGAAGCACCAGGGACCTTTGGTTGGGGGTGCTGGGGTGACAAGTGACACTGTCCCAGGGTTTCATGCTCGAGCACGGGAGGTGCTTCCCCAGCACTGTTATTTCACATCCTCTTTGAACAGCAAAGAAGAGAGAACATTCTGGAGGTGTTCACCATCCAGCTGACAGCCTGGGAACGGAAATCTTCAGGGCCATCAGGTATTTATAAACCAAAAAATCTCCCTCCCTGGGCACTCACTGCACCTATTTGGTTTCATCGAAGCGCAGCCAGGAAGGGGATCAAGTTGTGCAGCAGCTGGACAAAGTCCAGTGGCTTTTTTTTTGACCTTCTCATCATCCTCATAGGGCCATATCATGCCTTTGACCCGGGTCTGGAGCAGCAGGAGCGGCTGAGGGAGCTGGGGGGGCTCAGCCTGGAGAAAAGGAGGCTCAGGGAGGACCTTCTGGCTCTGCTCCCAGGGAACGAGGGACAGGAGGAGAAGGAATGGCCTCAAGTTGTGCCAGGGGAGGTTTAGGTTTGATATTGGAAAAATTTCTTCATGGGAAGGGTTGTCCAGCCCTGGCACAGCTGCCCAGGGCAGTGTTGGAGTCCCCATCCCTGGAGGGACTTAAAAGCCAGGTGGATGTGGCACCTGGGGACATGGGTCAGTGGTGGCCTTGGCAGTGCTGGGGGAATGGTTGGACTTGATCTCAGAGGGCTTTCCCACCAACCTTAGTGATTCTATTCTATTCTATTCTTTCCTTTTCTATTTTATTCCATTTCTGTAATGCCAAGTGGAAACAGGTTTATCATCACAAGAAGCTTCAGAGCTCAGCAACGTCAAGAAGAGTTTGGAGCCATCTCAGAAGAGATGCTCTGGGATAAGCACAATATCTTAATTATTACTTAGAGCTGAAGGCCAAGCTTTGTCATACACATTGTCATCACTCTGTTTCAGGGTTAACAGCTCATTGAAATGAGATGGAGTCATTCCTGTTTCTCTGTCAGAGCTCTTGTTTTGGTTCTTTGTGGATTTAAGCCTTGAGGACTGGGAGGAGAGAGGCAGAGCTTGGGAGGTAACCAGCAGGCAGGTAAGCTCTGGAAGACCCCAAGACATCCAGGCCCATTCCTGAACCTAAAAAAGGTAACCCTGTGGTGCTGGTTGCTAGAAAACCTCTACTTTCTGTAGTGAGTGTGAAAGGGAGTGGTTTGTCCACCCTCACTGCAGATTCAGGGACAGAATTGGTCCTCCCACCTCACAGAATATGCTGAGCTGGAAGGGACCCACAAGGATCATCCAGTCCAACTCCTGGCCCTGCCCAGACTCCCCAACAATCCCTGAGAGCATTGTCCAAGTGCTTCTTGAGCTCTGGCAGCCTTGGGGCTGTGCCCACTGCCCTGGGGAGCCTGTTCAGTGCCCAACCACCCTCTGGGGGAAGAACCATTTCCTGAGATCCAACCTAAGCCTCCCTTGACACAACTTCAGCCATTCCCTGAATCCCGTCACTGGTCACCAGCGAGAAGAACTACTTAGAATTATAGAATGGTTTGGATTGGAAGGGACCTTAATGCTTATCCAGTTCCATGCCCTGCCATGGGCAGGGACACCTTCCACCAGCCCAGGTTGCTCCAAGGCCTGTCCAACCTGGCCTTGCACACAAACCCCTGAGGACCTGGACGAGGTTGACCATCTGCATCCTGAGCCCAAATCCTGGAGAGCCTGTGGGACTGAAGGGCAAGAAGCAAAGGCACTCACGTTGAACTCCTCCCGAAAGAGCTTGTTGTCATCTGCCATGCGCCGGTTGATCTCCTCCTCCAGCTTGTCCACGGGCAGGGGGGGGTACTTGCGGTTGGTGCTGGGGGAGCGGGCGAGCAGTGGCATGCTCTGGGGCTCTGCAACGACACCAGGAGTCAGAGGGGCCCTCCCAGCTGCCCCCCCGTGCCCAGCACTCGTCACCCACACCCAGGTGGGCACAGGGACCCCGCACACCTCGGGCCGTCCGCTTTTAGGGCCCCTTCGTGTCCTCGCTATTCCTGTGTTTTCATAGAGCCACAGAATGGTTTGGGGGTGGAAGGGACTTTAAAGATCATCTAGTCCCACTCCCTGCCATGGGCAGAGACACCTTCCACTATCCCAGGTTGCTCCAACTTCCGTCCAACCTGGCCTTGGACACTCCCAGGCCTTTTGCTCTTCCTACGTTCAGTGCCCAAAGTCTGACAACCCCCTGCAGTGCTCCAGGCTGGGAGCGGAGTTGCTGGAAAGTTGCCTGGAGAAAAAGGACCTCAGCAACATTAGCTGAATGTGAGCCAGGTGTGTCCAGGTGGGCAAGGTGGCCAATGGCCCCTGGTCTGTGCCAGCCCTGGTGTGTCCCAGCCCCAGGGCAGTGACTGTCCCTGTGCTGGCACTGCTGAGGCACCTCCAGCCCTGGGGGCACTTCTGGGACCCTCAGACAGGAGAGACATGGAGGGGCTGGAGCGTGTGCAGGGAAGGGAACGGAGCTGGGAAGGGGCTGGAGCAGCAGGAGCAGCTGAGGGAGCTGGGGGGGCTCAGCCTGGAGAAAAGGAGGCTCAGGGGGGACCTTCTGGCTCTGCAACTCCCTGACAGGAGGGGGGGGCAGGGGGGGGGGGTCGGGCTCTGCTCCCAGGGAACAAGGGACAGGAGAGGAAATGGCCTCAAGTTGTGCCAGGGGAGGTTTAGGTTCGATATTGGGGAAAATTTGTCCATGGAAAGGGTTGTCCAGCCCTGGCACAGCTGCCCAGGGCAGTGTTGGAGTCCCCATCCCTGAAGGGATTTAAAAGCCATGTGGATGTGGCACCTGGGGATGTGGGTCAGTGGTGGCCTTGGCAGTGCTGGGTTAAGGGTTGGACTTGATGATCTCAGAGGACTTTTCCAACCTAAATGATTCCGTGATCCTCTGAAAATGAACACCCTGGGATCAAGCTTTACACCGTCACAGAGGCAGGACAGGGCAATGAGGACCAAGGCATCAGTACTGGGGGTGGAGACCATCTCCCTTTGAATGTGAACTTCCCCCCTCACTCTCATGGCAAGTCTGGCACCATCACAGTGACACAATTCCCAGGAGGGCACAGCAAAGGCAGCTGTTGCTTGTGTTCCTCAGCAAAGCCAAGAAAGGCCACACGAGGGTTACACCAACACAGCCAAGGGTTTATGAAGTTCACACCTCGGTTTACAGTGATGGAAAACGGGCAGGGAAGGCCTTTAGCAGCCAACAGGAAAAAAAAAAGGTGCTGAAATTCAATTAGTGCTTCTCAGAAGGTGTTTGGTTTATGTGAAAGGAGCTCTGAAAAGCATCTGAACTGAGTTTAAGAGGTGGTGGATCCCCTTCAGCTCTTACTTAGGTGACTACACGTGAATGAAGATGCCCAACTTCAGACCCTCAGTGGGCAGCTCTGGCTCAAAGCTCAGGGGCAGAAGAGTTTAGACATTACAGCAGGTCTGCACAAGGCTTTACAACTGCATTTCTGCATCTTTAAGAGGAACAAAAAGGTTTTATAATGAAAAACCAACGTATTCTCTGCTTACTCCTGGAAATGTTAGTTTGGTGTCTACAGTTTGAAGATTTCAGTTTTGATCAGACATCATCCTCATTTAAAAGGGTAAAAGGATGTTTAGTTATTCCCCAAAGATGTGTTGTTTCAAAAAAGGTTCTCATTTGAGTCAAAGAGATCCTGTGAAAACTCAAGGGCATGTGAGTAGTTTGGTGCTGGAATCCCATCTTAACATCAACCATATGAGGGCAAACGTTTGGTCACTGGAATGAAAGGTGCAAAATAAATCTTCATTCTATAAAAGTTTGCCAAAATCATGGAAAACACAGAAAAATCAGACCAGGGACCAAAGGAAAATGTAAATGAAAAAATACTTGCCTACAAAAATATGAGCTGGGAGAACAAAGCCCCCCAAGTCTCCAGGTGTTGTCACTACTGTGGGCAGGGGACCCTGGGAAGGGTCTGGAGCAGCAGGAGCAGCTGAGGGAGCTGGGGGGGCTCAGCCTGGAGAAAAGGAGGCTCAGGGGGGACCTTCTGGCTCTGCAACTCCTTGACAGGAGAGGGGAGCAGGGGGGGGGAATTGGGCTCTGCTCCCAGGGAACAAAGGACAGGAGGAGAGGGAATGGCCTCAAGTTGTGCCAGGGGAGGTTTAGGTTTGATATTGGGGAAAATTTGTCCATGGAAAGGGTTGTCCAGCCCTGGCACAGCTGCTCAGGGCAGTGCTGGAGTCCCCATCCCTGGAGGGATTTAAAAGCTGTGTGGATGTGGCACCTGGGGACAAGGGTCAGTGGTGGCCTTGGCAGTGCTGGGGGAACAGTTGGACTCGATGGTCTCAGTGGTCTTGCCCAACCTAAATGGTTCTGTGATTCTCTGAACAAAGCTGATTCCCCTGTGAGATGCATCTTTGCTCCCCACCGTGGGCCTCACCTGTATCATCCGTCCGGCCGTTGGACAACCGAAAGGAGTTGGAGTGACTCCCTGCCTGCTTGTATTTCTTGAACCTACCAAAGAGAAGGGAGGGGACACGTCAGTCAGAGCCCAGGTCACCCCCTGGAGGAGAGATGCAGGAGTCCCTGCTCCCTGGGCTGATCCAGCAAAGCACACAAACCCCAGGTCGATCCGTCCTGCAGCAAAGCCCTTCTCCATGTGCTTTTAACTTGGAGCAGCTGCTCCCTTTCCCTTTGCCTGGAATTAGGAGTTTTGCTGAATCACTGGGCAGGCAGCAGCGAACAGAAACCCTTTTCTTGAGGGCTGGAAGCCAGGTGGGAAGGGCTCAAAAGTCTGCTGCTGCTGCTGAACTCCTGAGGCAAAACTCTCCTCAGGTTCACTGCTGTGAGAGCAGGCCTGGAGCCAGGAGACGAAGGGAAGTTTTCCACTGCTGAGGAAACAGGGTTTTTTGGGTTTCTTTTTCAGACTTATTTAATCACCAAATCACCAAACTGGTGAAGAAATTAAAATGTTTACTGGAGGTGAATAAACACCCTCTTCTAACTCCCAGGAGCTGGGAATGCCGCATTTTCAGCAAGCCAGATGCTTGCATTTTTAAAAATTGACCTAATAAGGCTTTTTTATGCCATAATTCCAATTACAGCACCACCTAACAACCCTCATAAGCTCCAGCCATGCACTACCTTGCACTGGAAGATACACAGACATGATGTGTAGGTTTGGTACCCAAGGCAGAGCTTGGCTCTGGATGTTGGATACTGTTTGATATCAAGATGGGAATCAAGGAATAACACATGCAAAGGACTCTCTGGCTTGAGTGTTGTGCTCAGCCTCCTTGGATTACCCAATCCATCACCCTTTGCCCCACAAGGAAACCTTATCTGCTTTTACCTGTGCTGACAGGACTTTTAATCTACCCTAAATATGATATTTTGAGAAGCAGAACAAGAATTCCCCACATGAGGAGCAGCTTTGTAGAGAAAGGAATAAGCAGCATTGCCTAGATAACCCCAAACATAATTTTCATTCACTGCCCTTACAGGTTTCTTTTCAAAAGCACCAGCTGTGTCAGCCTTTAGCTTGGGAAACAGCACAAAAGGCTCATTCCTGTTCATTCAGGAATTATTTCTGTCAAAAAAAGGGGATTCAGCATTAAAGCAGCTCTTACCTCAACATGTACAGCACAATAATAATAAATACTATGACTAGAAGGGAAGACAGGGCCACCATCACAGCTATAATTGGAGTCTCATCTGCAAGAGGAAATGAAAGGTGTGGTTATGCACATTGAAAAACACCCAGAGCCATCATTTAACGGGGCTGACTTCTACAGTTTGTGCTTGAAAAACAATTACCATGATGATACTGACAACAAAAATAATAATAAATAGTATTAAGTGATGTTATGTTTCTTCAGTCTGAGATGAAAGGCAGAAACAGGACCTGAGTGAGCGCTCCCAGGTCAGATTAACACCTGTAACCACCACTCAGAGCACCTCAGCCTTCTCCAAGAGTTGGTCACTGTGGAATTGTGACCTTGCAGATGAAAACAGTGACTGAGGAAGTCGGGACTGGGCCTGTTTTAGGGGTTTCTTTTGCACAACTGAATGTGCACGTGGTGCAGCCACCAGAAGAAGCTTCCTCTGTCCCCTGGGGATCCACAAAGTCTTCTGCCTGAGACTTCAGGATCCACAGAAGATCCTAACAGGTCCATGAGTTCGGTATAACATGATAAAGAACTTTATAATAACACAGGTGAAAACTCTGGCCTTTTTAAGACCCACAGACACTGCATGTGTGAAACCACTGTGATTCTGCTTCCAGTTCCCTGTCAAACAAGACAAGAGGGCAAAGCTTCCCCCTGCACCCGGGACCTGAACACCTCCAGGCCAAGGTTTGGTCTGGACCAGGCTGCCCAAAGAAGCTGTGGCTGCTCCTGGATCCCTGGAAGTGTCCAAGGCCAGGTTGGACGGGGCTTGGAGCAACCTGGGCTAGTGGAAGGTGTCCCTGCCCACGGCAGGGGTGGAACTGGATGGTCTTTAAGACCCCTTCCAATCCAAACCATTCCATGATTCTACTATCATAGAATAATCTGGCTTAGAAGGGACCTCCAAATGCCATCTAGTTCAACTCCTTACTCTTTCCTCCCTGGAAATACTGAGTTTGGAGAGCAGGAGGTGTCAGACACCCTACTGGGCTCTGCACTGCAAGGCCACCAAGTGGGATTTCATTTGGCTCCTCAGGGGAAGGCACCACACAATTCCCTTGCACAAACACTTGGATTAGCCACGTCTGAAACACTCCCGTCCTCCAGAACCCACAACAGGTTTGTTTTCTTTTAAAATGAGCCATTTGTAACTTGTCCTGGAGGTCAGTGGAACAGTGGAGCAAATCACTCAGGTGGGCTGAAAGCCAAGCAATGCCAGCTAGAGAGGAGAATGGCCCTGAAGGGAGTTTTTGCAGATAGATGTGGATGCCAGCAATGCCAGCTGGGGTTATTTTCCTTTTCCACGAGCTCCCTCAATCTGTATTGGCCACTGCACCACATCTACATGCCTTGCCCCCCAAGGCTGCAGGGCATGACCCCCCTCTCTCCACCTTCTGTGCATCCATTTCCCTGCCAGGGCAGATTCCTGCTCCATGTTTCTCAGCAATTTCAGCCAGCAGATTTTTTTAGGCGGGATTTACTTTGTCCATCTCTGAGCTACCAAGGGGAGCTCTGGTTGTATTTCTGCATTTGTCCCTCTGTGGTGTGAGGCCTGGGAATGTTCTTCTGACCAAAAGATTTGATTTTTGTGTAATGATTTGAAGGCAGTGACCTGGTATGGCAAATTAAAAAATTAAATTATCCTGGTTTTGCATGTCTTTATTCTTTCCATCTGCTGTCCTTGTGCAACTCCCCCAGCCCAGCTGCAAAAAGTCAAGGAATTTATTGGGAATTCTGCCTCCTGCAAACTTAATAGGTTCTTTAGCCTTGGCATTCCTCACCTCGAGGCTTCCCAAAAGCAAGACCAGGAAGGCAAAGCAACCACGGAGGGTCTTGGCCCAACCACAGCCAGTCCCAGCCTCTCCCATAACGAGCTCCTCTTTGAGACTTCCAACCACAACCATCACCTCCATCCTGGCTGCAGGAGTGGAAGGAGAGCTGCCTTCCCAAATCCTGTGGTGTTATGCCCACACTACACACTGTTAGACCACTTTTCCTGCCTTGGCTGGAGTTAAGCTCAGCCTAACCAGCGCTAAGCCGGGGCTGCTGTGGCAGTGCAGGTTGGCAGGAGAGGTGATTTATGGGCAGGGGTGGCTCTGGCACAGGATGCAGGGAGTCTGCAGGGTCGGGGGTTTGATTTGCAGCCGTTCTTTTGACACATCTGGAAGGAAGGATGAGTTGGAGCTTTCTCACCGCGGTCTCCAAGAGCCGGAGAGCTGCCAGGCCCATCCAGCACAGCCCAGGCAGGAAACAACCTGGAGGGTCCCCAGCTGCTCCCTCCTTCCCCAGCCAGCCCTGGGGAGAAGTGCCAACCCTCCCACAGCTCCTGTCCTGCTCCAGCCTCGGCCCCGGGGGTTTCACGTTGGCAGTTCTCTTGGAAAAGGGACAAGGACTCAACCCTCTGCTTCCACAGACCTGCAGTGCTGGAAGCCTGGAAGGCATCAGGATGCTTAAATCTTGTCCTGGCATCTCTGAGGAGGCAGTAAAGCATCTTCTGGTGCTGGAGATCATGTTCCAGCTGGAGGCAGATGTGCTCTATAGGTTGTTCCCTAAACGTCCCACAGACCCAGGAGCGGCCGCACACCAGAGAGGGCCAGGGATGAGCAGCCTGTCCCTGCCAACATCTGCCCAAAAAATCAGAGAGTCATGGAATGGTTTGGACTGGAAGGGACCTTAAAGCTCATCATGGGCAGGGACACCTTCCACTAGACCAGGTTGCTCCAAGCCCCATCCAACCTGACCTTGGACACTTCCAGGGATCCAGGGGCAGCCACAGCTTCTCTGGACAACCTGTGCCAGGGCCTCTCCACCCTCACAGCCAACAAATTCCTTCCCAATATCCCATCTGACCCTGATTTCTGGCAGTTTGAAGCCATTCCTCCTTGTCCTGTCTCTCCATGCTCTTATAAAAAGTCCCTTCTTCATATTAGCAATAATAATATAAATGTTGTTAGGAAGTCAGATTTATTCCCTTTTTTTTCTGTTTGTTTCTTTGCTCTCAGGAACAGGGATGAACAACAGCAGAGAGAGCACAAAATCAGACCTAAACCCTGCCAGATCCAAGGGAATTACACTGAGCCTTTCTGCAGCAGCTCAACCATCATTTTAAATGAATTCTCTCGGACCTGCATCCCTTTTATTTCCTCTGCTAAATGTGTTCTGACAGTAACTGCTGCAGAGCATCTGCCTGTTCCTCTGGACCATCAGCAGGATGGGGTGAGCCTGGCACAGAGAGCAGCACAACAGGAATGCCAGGGAGTTCACAAAGCTAAAACACCCATCAGAGCCATGATGAAAACACACGGAGGCAGCTCATTCCTATAGGAAGCAGCCAGCCCTGCTGCACCTCTGCTCTGCCTGCTCCTGGAGTGCTAAAGCCATGACTAATTGCAAATATTCTGGTGGAGATGCCAGTTCTCAGAGCTGAGAGATGGAAAAATGTCCCTAAGTGCTGCTCTGTTACGAGAAATGGATTTGTGCTGCTGCTTGCCAACAGAACGAAGGAGAATAATAATTATTCCCATCATCTGCAGAACGGGTTTGGATCAAATAGGGTAAGTCACAGTCAATAAAGACAATTCAGAAGCAAAAAAAAAAAAAAAACAAACAAAAGGAAATTTCCTGAATGGCTTCTTAGGCTTCGGTCATCCAACTCCAGGGACGTGCTGACATTTTCAGAGCACTCAGCAGGAACAATTTGTGTCTAACAGGACATGTACAAATTGGAATGGGATTGTTTAGAAAAGCCCAAAAGAAATTAGGATATCAGTGTGTCACCAGCTCTTTTAAAGAGCTTGAGGGGCTTCGTAAAAGAACATTTGGAAGTCCTAAGGAGAGGTCTAATAGCAGAACACTTCTGGAAACGTTTTTACTGAATAAAGAGCGATGAAATATAAAATTCTTACCTCTTCTGTCAGAGTTACCTGCAGGAAAAGAAAACAGAAGTCTCTTAGCAACAAAGAAATAAGACATTTTAATAAGTCATGAAGGATCAAAGACCAAGACGGGAACAAATTTAGTAACTCTCATCATCTGCTTGTAAATCTCTCCTCTAAAACACCAGCTACAAAGCCAGGGTGTTAAATGAATTTCTGAGCAAGGGAAAAGGAACAAATCCCAGGTTTTTATCAGCAGAGCAGGGAGCTGCAGCTGAGCTTTAACATCGATAAACACAATTACTGCTCTTAATCGATACCATGGACTGTTTAAGCCCATAACCAGCAAGTCACTGGTGTAATTCATTAGCACTTAAATGTTAAGAGGTAACACTCCTGCATAATTTTAAGAGAGTGGCTGAGCCAAGAGTTCAATTAAGAGCAGCTGGGCTCAGGGATGGAGGTGAGGAGCTTCCAAGGAAAGCCTCTCCCTGCTGGGATGTCTCATCCAGAGGACACCAGAACAAACCCTTGCCAGTGGGAGCACAGCCCAGCTCTCCTGAGGCACCCTGTGGCCCTAATCTATGCGTGAAGAGCTGCAGCACAGGGCTGAGGACAATCCTGGTGGGTTGGAGGAGCAGGAACTGCCTGTAGACCACATAGTTCATGTGTCACCTTCTGTCCCAGTCCCTCTCTTCAGCACCACTTAATTCTTCCAAGACCAATACCCACATTTCCCTGTTAAGACTAATGGCAAGGGCAGCCCTAAAACTGATTTTGCTCCTTGACAAATTGCTTGAAATAAAGAAAGAAGCAGGTTTGATCACTTGTTCTGGGGACTGACACCAAGTGAGAAGCCACTTCTGGCCTTGATGGCTCAATGGCCAACGTGTCATGGCACACACCAAGGGAGTTCACCAAAACCAGTAACCCAAGTCACAAAAGAGGTAGTAAAGACACAAAAACGATAAATTCTGGACCCCCATTAGCAGACACTGTATTACAAAATCCATATATTTGAAGTACTTAAGGCTTTTGCCTCCATCTCTCAGTTTGAAGGCTACATTTATTCCAAGTTTGCCCCACGTGTGTACCTAAGGTTATGCTGGACCCCTTCACTCTGAAAAAAGAGGATTTGTGCTTGGAAGGGAGCTGGATGAGATCAGGGATGGCAGAACACTGAGAAAGCTGGGTTGTGAACATCCTTCAGCCAAATCCCTTCCTATGTCAGCAGCAAAGACAACCTCACTGCAGCTTCGTGGGCTGTGGAATCTTTCCAAATATTCCCAGAGGAAGAGGGCACCCACATCTCACTGTTGATGTGCTGAGATGTCCAATATTTCTTGAGAAATATGTTCTTAAGGAATGGGCACTTGACACCTCCCTGCA
Organism: Manacus candei; assembly: GCF_025592945.1. NCBI lineage: Eukaryota > Metazoa > Chordata > Aves > Passeriformes > Pipridae > Manacus > Manacus candei. The sequence continues at coordinate 13,491,238 of NW_026138096.1, read as the reverse complement.
TTAACTCCACCATTATCTTCTTTGAGTGTTTTCCACCACACCACTGAGCTACCAATCCTGTTTTTCCACTAAATCCCACACTGCCAAGGCTTTTGCTATAAGGTCTAGCAGGCACTGCTGTCCTAGTGTTGCAACTCAGAGCCTGCCACCCCACTGTCACAGGCAGGGACACCTTCCACTAGATGATCTTAGCCCAAACCCTTGGCAGGATAAACCTCTTCTGATCTGGGATGTTCGGGAGTTTTATTGTTTCATATCACCACAGAATTCACCCCAAAAGTGTCTTCTCGCTCCATTTTGTTCAGCGAAACAAAAGAAGAGCAAAGACTCAAACCCAGGGGCGGGGTGGCCTGGAGAGGCAGAGGTGGAGGAGGTGGCCTACCGTTGTGGGAGGCAGAAGAGGTCTCCTGTGTTGTCACCACCATACTGGAATTCCTCTCCGTCGTCTCCGCTTCCGTGCTGGGGACAGTGGAGTGTGGGGCAGAGGGAGTCACGCTGGGGAGCAGGGAGGTGGCTGGAGGCACAGGCACGGTGGTCCCCAGGGTGGAGGAGGTGTTGAGGCTGCCAGTGGTGGCGTTGGGGGAGATCCTGGCAGCTGTGGTTGGAAGTGGCTTTGACGCCACGGTAGGAACAGTCCCCGGAGTGCTCATGTTGAGCCTGTTGGAGCTCGTCGTAGTCCCATCCTCAGGACCTGCTGTAGGAGCTTTGGTGGGGCTCCTGGGGGAGGTGGGCACTGTTGTGGGTGGCCCTGAGAGAGAAAAAGCACAAGGGAATCTCCATGAGATTCTGTCCTGTGACAGTGGAGGGTTTAGACGCTGGAGATCCTTGTGACTGTAACTACAGGGATAAAACAACCAACAAATCCTGAGTGCAGGACAGGGAATGCTCTGCACAGCAGATGTAAACTTTTAAGAGCAAGAACCTTGAACAGGTATTATGGTATCAAGGAGGCACAAAATCAGAGCCCCTGGAAGTGAGGATCAGTATTTACCAGAGGTAAAACCTCTGGGTCCCATTCGTGAGGACCCACAGCCCATCACCCTCTTTCCAACACTTCACATTACAGTTCCATGGAGGGCAGGAGGAGTAAGACACTGAGCACATGAGCTCTTACTCCTTTGCTCCTAAAGATGGGATAAAAGAGAGGAGACAGGAGCACAGTTTACCTGTTGTGACGTTGTTAGCACCTACACTTATCAGGCCACTTCCGAGCAAGAGGAGAAAGAACCACAAATCCATGTTGACCTGGAGGAGAAAGCAGAGAACAGTTACTTAAACCCTCATGAAACATCATCCCCAAGTAATTCAGAGTGGAGATGCTGCTGGGCATCTTGTAGAGCTGGAAGGGAGGAGTGAAGATGTGGCTTGAGTCCCTGTAGGGTGTGAATGGGAAGGATTTGTGGGTATGTTCACAAGTTACCAGGGGGAGAGATCCCAGTCTGGTGGAGCAGCAAAGGTTACCAGGGATGAAGCAGGGAATGGGTGAACTGTGGGAGAGCATGAGAGGAACAAGCTGAGCATTAAAGACAAGGATCTGGTCTTAAAATTAATAAATTGTTCATATAATGGTCTGCAAATGACTGTACTTAGAGCAAACTCAAACCCAATATATGTGAAGACTGTGGCAAAGAGCCTTGATCCCAAATGCCCCAGAACTGGAGGCAGGGATGAAGGAGAGGTCAGTGCCCCTGATTGCCCCTGGCTCACTGACACCCTGCATGTTCCTGGGCAGGGTCAGAGCACCTGCACAAGGCCACTCTCAGCTCCATTCAAACCCTGTAGGACTCCCTGCCCATGCAGATGAAAAAAACCCCAGAAACAATCCAGGATGATGAGCCACACACTTGTACTGTACGTCCTTCTCAGGAAATGTCCAGCTAAATTACAGGACGATGACATCAGTACAACCCTTTAAAATACGAGGTTTTTATGGTGATTTCTTCCCCCTGGGGACCTCAGAAAGCTCCTGAGATATGGGTTATGGTTATCTCCTCCCAAACACCTACGGATCCAGAGGCTCAGGCAAGCGACGGGGAGACGTGAGACGTCACCGTGCTGGCCAGAGCAGAGCCCAGAGCTGCCAAGCCCCAGACCAGCACACGGCCCTGGGGCCTCCCAAGGATAGGCCAACATCTTGCCTCTGCTCCGAGCCTGGAGAGGGCTCAGAGACAGCTCTGGTACGTGCCACGGGCCAGCAGCTGCCGCTCGGCTCCCCCGTCCTTCAGGCTTTTGTCATGTGTCCAGTTGCATCTCCAGGATCTCCTGGGAGAAGGCTGCGAGATCTCGCTGCCAAGTCAGCTTGACAGGCTGCCAGGGAAGGGTTTTATTCCCGATGCACAGTCTAACCCTCCCCCTCCAATACATCTCGTGGTGTTTGTGCTTGCTCTATTTATTTAAATCTGCTCCATCCAGACCCATCCCAAACTCCGGGCAAAAGGACAACACTGAAGTCATCCACGCGCTGGAAACGGTATCAGAAACACAAGATCCTCCCACCCCACCCGGGAGTATCCTCCCACCAGCACCACCCACTTAACATGTTTTTCCTCCCCCTCCGAAAGAAAACCTGGCAAAAATCGACCTTACTCAGTGACCAAAAGGTCAGACAAACCCTGAACCAGAAGGAAACCAAGCTCTGGAGATAAGAGCTTTCCTTGGGCTCCCTCCATGGCCAGCCCTGCTGCTGCAAGCAGGGCAGGGCTTTCTCCAAGGGTCCCACTGGTGTGAGCAGCTGGCTTTTCAGAGGGTTTCATCACTGGTTAAAATCTCTGTCTGCATGAATTTGAACTGATTCAGTCCTCCTGTCACTGCTGGGAGCAGGACTGGCCCTGCAATGCCTCCCCGAGCTGTGGGATGTTGGGAAAACCCACAACCAATAGTTTGATGGTTTGATGCCATGTCCCACTGCTGGTGATTAACACACCTCACTCAGCTTGGTCAATGGCCTGTCAGGGTCTGAGATGTGCTTGGTCTAAACTGGTTTGGCCTTGCAGAGAAACCCTGATGTTTTTAATGAAGAGATTGTTCCCTGTGAAGGTGAGAGAGGCCCTGGAACAGGTTGCCCAGAAAAGCTGTTGCTGTCCCATCCCTGGAAGTGTCCAAGGCCAGGTTGGATGGGGCTTGGAGCAACCTGGGTTAGTGGAAGGTGTCCCTGCCCATGGCAGAGGGGTGGAACTGGATGATCTTTAAAGTCCCTTCCAGTCCAAACCATTCCATGATTCTATGTGTGCAAAGGCAGGAGGAAGTTAAGCCCACACTGAATCTCCAGAGAACATAAATGATGGCTCTGAGATGCTCTGAAAACCTCACAAGGGCTGGTGAAAGCACCAAGGTCTCATCATTGCAACCACTTCCCTTGCTGGGAACCCATCCCTGCCACAGCAAGAAAACAATGGCAAGGGAAAGGGAAAGACTGGGTTCTTGTGCAAGCACTACCAGGGAAAAAAGTGACCATTTGCCATGTTTTGATGAATATTTGTACAGAAATGCCATTTGTGTAGGCAGATGTGGCTCCTTTCTCTTCCTACAACTTGTTTCTCAAAACAAGAGTTCCCCTTCATTTAGCATCCCCATTCCTTTGGGATCCCCATTCCTTTGGTATCCCATTCACTTGGGATCCCATTCACTTGGGATCTCCAATCATTTGGGATTCCCATTCATTTGTGAGCCTGTTCATTTGGGATCCCACTCACTTGGGATCCCCAATCATTTCAGACCCATTCATTTGGGATTCCCATTCACTTGTGATCCTGTTCATTTGGAATCCCATTCATTTGACATCTCATTAATTTAGGATCCCCCCATTCACTTGTGATCCTCATTCATTTGGGATCCCATTCTTTAAGGATCCTCATTCATTTGGGATCCTGTTCATCCCATTTCCATTCTAATTCTGGGCAACCTGTGCCAGACCTTCACCACATCCTCACATTTTCCCTTGGTACCAAGGCAGGACATGCAGGATGGGAGGAAAGCAGGAGAAACTGTGATTTTCCACTTCTTTCTGCCCTCTGTTACAGGGAAGTAACCCACAAAAAAGATCTTGGGCTTATTTCCATGACCATGAACGCTACATGGACGAAAGCTACACGAGATGCAAAAGCCCTTTGGGATGGTGGGATGATCATGGAATCATTTAGGCTGGAAAAGACCCTTAAGCTCACTGAGTCCACCATCGAAGAGGGCTTCTCCTTCCTGGGATTACATCTGTGGGCAGGCAGATCCTGCCTTTAAATCCCCCTGGATACTACATTTAATAGGTTCATTGATCCATGAGTGGATTGCAGGGGGAGGAAAGGGGAGATAACACTGGGTTTCCCCGAGCCTTGCCCTGCTTTCCTGAAGAAAGCTGGATGCAGGCCGTCCGTGCGGATCCCGAGTTTTCACGGCTTTATTACCGCGGACATCAAAAGAAACAGGACGCTGGGAGCATCCCCCAAAAACCCCGGGAGCTGCTCCTGTGACCGGCAATCAGCTGCCAGAGCTGCTTTGTCACCTTAAAACCGGATCCGGAGCAGGGAGAGGGGAGGGCTGTGCCAGCCCCGCTCCCAGCTCCCAACCCCTGCTATTCAACACTCCCTATTCCCAAACGTAGCATCCACAAACGCCAGCGGTTCGCTCCTTACCCGCTCCTCAACATAAAAGGCCTCCAGAGTCCTACCCCTAAAGCCGGAGAGAAACCCGAGCCTCCCTTCCCCCTCGGCTCCCTCCCTGCTGGTTTCGGAAACGGAGAGGAAATACTTGTAATGTTATCAACATAAACACAGCTCTTGGCCGGCTGCAACATCCTGCGAGCTCTGCAGAAAAACACCCTGACGTCACGGCGCCGGCTCTGCCCAGGAGAAAGGAGCTGCTCCGGAGCTTTGGGATGCTCAGCACTGCCTCTTCACTTGAAACCTCCTTTTCCAAAAAATCCGGGTTAGAAACCTCAGCAGTTTGCTACTGGTGTGCCTAGAATATCATATATATCTATATATCTAGATATATAGATATATAGATATAGATATTAATATAACGTACGTGGACTGCGCTCTTCCATAAACTCCTCGTGATGCTCCTTATAGGAAAGGCTGGATTTTAGGCTGCAGGATGTGTGTTTTAAAATAAGCAGATCTTGTCAAGATGATTGATGCCGGAGGGGGGAAAAAATAAAGGAAATAATCTCTTCATAAAGTAGTAAGTGGCTTCGAAATGCGTGTGTGCCGGTGCTCCGGGGGAGGTCAGGCTGCAGGATCACCTCGCCGTGCTTCCAGAATGCAAAGAATTAGGATTTATGGCTGCAGAAAGTGCCCAGATCCAACCCGGATACAGCCATGCACAATCAAAGGCAGGATTTACCCCCCACCTCTGACATATTCCTAATTCCTGGAAAATGAGGCAATCTTTTTCTGTGTGCGATGAGGAGACGCAACCCGAATTCTGCTCGGCTTTCTGGGACCCCAGAAATCTCTGTTGCCATCGCCAGCAGGATGCTGAAATGTGGTGGCTCAACCATGACCACCCAACTGCCTTGTCCTGGCCCCAACTGCAGTGAAAAATAAGGATAATGTTCTGTTTTCTCCTTTTTTTTTTCTTCTGGCAGGAGACAGAACCGGGAGCAAGGTTGGCTCTTTGAAGCCGCTCACAGTAGGGCGAGAACAAGCACGAGCAGAAAGAAAGGGGAAAAAGGTCATTTTTTTAAATTCTTTTTGGTGGCAGCGAGCCATCAGCATGGCTCAGCCACCCTGGAAGACAAACCTGCCATTCCCTCTCCCCCTCCCAGCTCCTTTTAAATCCTGTTTGTGGACTGCCAGCCTCTCCCCGGAGCCGTGATCCACGGCAGAGGAGAGCTCGTCTGACAGCAGAACGGTTTCACCTGCACCGTAACCCCAAACCTCTTGTGCTGGATGACATGCAAAGGATGTAAAAACCCAAATGGGATGGCCAAGGGCTGCAGTGAGTTGGCCATCACAGGGAGAGAAGCTGTTGGGTTTAGGGAGGAAAAAGGGTTTTGTTGCACTAAAACGCAGTGACTAATTCCTCGCATGTGTCTCTGAAGCTGAAATGAGGCCTTTGATGTGTCACTGATTATTCCCCCCACCCTACCCTCTGCTTTTCCACTCTTGAACAGAAAAGATGAATCACAGCAGCCATTCACCCTTTCTGAAAATCCACTTCATAGTCTTCTTTTTTTGGGGGGGGGGTTTAAATAAACAGGCAGTTTCCACACGAGCGGCAGGAACGGAGCACGAGGGGGAGGATGAGCCTCTGGGAAGGGCCTGGAGCTTTGCTTTCTCCACCTGCCCAACATTCCACAAATCACTGCTCTCCCACATCTCAGTATTTGCTCATGGCATGGTTTGGGTTGGAACAGACCTTAAAGACCATCTCATTCCAACCCTCCTGCCATGGGCAGGGACACCTTCACAGGTTGCTCCAAGTCCCGTCCAACCTGGCCTTGGACACTTCCAGGGATGGGGCAGCCACAGCTTCTCTGAGCAACCTGTGCCAGGGCCTCACCACCCTCACAGGGGAGAATTCCTTCCCAATATCCCACCTAAACCTGGAAGTTAGGTTCCCCAAGCAGGTCAAGGGAGGGGGGATCCTGCCCCTCTGCCCAGCACTGGTGAGGCCACACCTGGAGCACTGGGTGCAGTTCTGGCTCCCCAGTACCAGAGGGACAGGGACAGACTGGAGAGAGCCCAGGGAAGGCACTGGAGCACCTCTGCTGTGAGGAAAGGCTGAGGGAGCTGGGACAGCTCAGCCTGGAGAAGAGAAGGCTCCGGGGGTCTCATCAAAGTCCATCAACACCTGCAGGGAGGGTGCAGAGAGGACGGAGCCAGGCTCTTCCCAGTGATGCCCAGTGACAGGACAAGGGACAACAGGCACACACTGAGACACAGGAGGGTCCCTCTGAACATCAGGAAACACAATTTGACTTAGGGGGTGATGGAGCACTGGCACGGGTTGGAGGTTGAGGAGTCTCCATCCTTGGAGATACTCAAACTTTATCTGGACACAGTCCTGGGCAGTTGGCTCTGGTGGCTCTGCTGGAACAGGGAAGTTAGATCAGATAACTTCCAGAGGTTTCTTCCAAAATCAATCCCTCTGGGATTCTGTGATCCTGTAACTGACTGTTCTGCAAACTTCTCAGAAAGCAAACCTGCTGGGATTGAACCTCACAGTCAAGTAAGGTGATATCCAGCACTGAGCAGGAGATTCCAGCACTGAGCAGGAGAGCCCTACACTGTGCAGGACGTATCTTGGGATCCCACCAGTGTCCCTCCAGCTCTATACTGGCTTCCAGCGAACAAGCACCAGTTGCTGCACACCATGACACACTCTGCCACAACCCTCACCTCCCAGGAGCCACTAACCAAGAGCAAAAAGCTGATCAGAGGAAAGGAACCCACTGACTCCAAATGAAATGAACCCAAATGATCCTCCAAAGGATTGCAAGACTGAAGAGCCCTGAGACCAGGCAATTATTATCCCAATTAGGAGACAGAAAAATCATAGAATATCCCAAGCAGGAAGGGACTCACAAGGATCATAGAGTCCAACTCCTGGCACCACACAGGACACCCCAAAAATGTGCCTGAGACTATTGTCCAAATGCTTTCTTGAATGGAAAAATAAATGGATGAGGTTTTAAGGAAAAAATATGGAGAAGAACACCAACGAATGTGGATGCTTAAGGAATTGGGACATGAAATAGTTCAGGCTCCTAAAGAGACAAAGAAATGTTGACAGTGGGTACCAGTCACAGAATCACAGAATGGTTTGGGTTGAAGGGACTTTAAAGACCATCTAGTCCCAATTCCCACAGTAACTGTGGCAAGTCAGACCTTAGTTTTCTCTAACATCTTGCTTTTAAGGAAAGAAATCTGTCCCTGGAAGTTTAACAACAGGCAATTACTAACAATGAGCCCAGAGACTTGATGCTCTCACACTAAAAGTACAGAAATAAGAGTCAGGAGCTGACAAGGACGGGCACTCCTGGCACAGCCATGGTCTGGAAGCTGCACTCAGAGGGGAAGAACTACAAACACAAACTATTTTCCTAATAATAATTCCCTAACAAACTCTCCTAATTCTGAGAGTTTTAATTTGCCCTCAGTCACCCTTCTCTTTCGGTGCTGCTGCTGTCTGATCGTGGGAGTATGTGCCAGTAACCCTTGCAGAATAAACTGGGATGAGAGGGGGAATAAATTATGGAAGAGACAGAGGGAATGAAGAGCTTCTCAGATCTGTAGCAATGAAGAATGACGAGCTGGAGAGAGTTTCCCAAAGGACATGTCATCAAGGAGCATCAAGGTGGGTCAGGTAAGAGCCAAGAGAAGGGAAAGTTCTAAGAAGGAGAGCAGTGAGCTGAGCCTGAGGGAGCTGTCAGGGCAGGGAGGAGGAGGGTGAAGGACAAACTCCAAGCCTTGACAGGAGGAGGGTGCTGGGGATGGAGGGTTTTGCTGCAGGTCAGGGATGGTGGGGGCAGCAGCAACTCTGCTGCAAAGGGGAGAGGGAGATGAGACCCCCTCTGGGGTGATTAAAACGGATCTGCCAAAACAAGACTCTCAGAGCTTGTAAAAACCCCTGGCTACTACAGGACCAGAATCCATGGTCTCCTGGTGTGCTTTCCCCATGGGATCAGCATTGCAGCTGCACCACAGCACCAGGAAGCAGAGAACAACTGCCGGAGGGGCACAGCAGACGCTGGTTCAACTCATTATTGCAAATCACGAATTAATAATTAAAACAAAAAAAAGTCGAGGCACAGAGGGATATATTTCCTTAAATATTTCCCTTTAGAGTGTCCCCTCTTTTGTCCCAGACATCGTTTGTAAGGTGTACAAAGAAAATGTGAGCACAGTTCACATTTCCAGCTACGAAAAGGACCGGTTGCTTCTGATGGAGGAGTCAGGATGAGGGATGGCCATTATTTAGCATGACAACATCCCTACCTAGTCAGATGCCTTTCAGAGAGCAAACGGTGCACGGGGAGGAGAAACGAGGCTTAAAAAAAGGAAACAAAAAAAAAAGGAAAAAAAAAAGGAAAAAAAAGAAACCCCCACGAAAAATAAAGCCCTGAGATGAAGTCCCAGATTGAGCCGAGGAGCTGGATCGTTCGGGCAGCGAGTGATCAGAGCATCCTACTTTAAAACAAAGGTGTCGGAGGGGGATCACTCGCTGACAGCCTTAAAATCTCCTCACAGAGGCTGAGCTCCCATTCAAACGCATGCGTCCGGTCATGCAGCTTAATCGCTGGTTGTGCTTACCCTGGAATCCACCCGGGACACCTGTAGGTGCGGGGAGCATCCAGCCCGTCCCACGGAGCAGCCCCCGGGATAAGAAAGTGCCGCGGATGCGTAAAAAAAAAAAAAAAAAATCAAAAAAAAAAAATCCCCCCTTTACCTGCGGTAATTCTGCACCGCTGCTCGGTTCAGCCCTGTTGCCACAGTAACACTTGTGGTGTAGCCGAGATCACTGATTATGAAACTCGGGGGAAAAAAAAAATATATATATAAAAAAAAAAAATCAGAGGCTGCTAATTAGGATATACTCCAGTTCTCCGAAAGCTCCATATTAATGACATCAGGATTGAGGGTGCAGGGAAAACAGACGCCGGAAAGCATCGCCTGGGTCAGCACCCACAGCCAGCACCAGCTGCTTTTTGAGGCTTTTTATACCCAGGTCTTAAAATTCAGCCCACAAATCCCCTGTAAATTCGGCTTGTTTTCCTTCTCTTTGAACAAACAGTGCAAGACTCGGTGGAACAGTCTTTACTCTTTACATATATTTGCATGTATTAGACTTGGAAAGGGTTGAGGACATGAGGTACAAATGGTGACAACCCGGAGCATCCCCTGCATCTCAGGTTACCTGTGGCTCTCTCGGTTTTCACGACAAAGAAACTGAAATCACGATTTCACACCGGTGGCTGTGAGGGTTTGTAAACGAAGGTTTGCAAATGAGGGGAACTGGATTTGAAGCGTTTTCCTCCCTGACTGACTTCGTGAGTGCCAAAAAGCTTTCTGAGGCTTGTCTTCTGCTGGGGGCTTCAAGCTGAAAAGTCTGACTGGGAGCAGCTGTGCTGCCAGACACAACTGTTTTTCAGCACAATCCACAAATAGGATATAGGAGCGCCTTTCCAGGTAAAAGGAAAATTGCCTGACAGGTATTTCTGGAGCTGCAAACCCGGAGTGATGTTGCTTGAAAATGTCAGCTCATCAAAAAGCCTCAATTTTTCCTTTCCTACTGAATGACAAAACTTACCGAGTGGATGAGATGGTGCTAAATGTGTGGGGCCAAGAAAAACTGAGTTAATGGCTTATATGGAGCTTATAAGAGCTTCTTATCCTGGAAGTGTCCAAGGCCATGTTGGATGGGGCTTGGAACAACCTGGCCCAGTGGAAGGTGTCCCTGCCCATGGCAGGGGGTTGTAACAAGATGAACCTTTAAGGTGCCTTCCAACCCAACCCATTCCATGATTCCATGAAAATATTCTTCAATGCACTGTCACACCCTGCGTTTCTCCATCACCCAGGGCTGTTGGATGACACACAGACCATCTGCTTGACTTCAGACAGCTCCAATGACAAGGACCAGAAGCTGCCACCTCCAAAGTGGGTGCAGGGGCTGAGAAACAAATTGCTGGCAAAAGCCACTTGCTGAGCTCAGATTTATCCTGGGAAACAGCAGGAGTCAAGTGGAAAGGGATCTTAAAGACCACCCAGTTCCACCCCCTGCCATGGGCAGGGGCATCTTCCACTGGGCCAGGTTGCTTCAAGCCCTGTCCAACCTGGCCTTGGACACTTCCAGGGATCCAGGGGCAGCCACAGCTTCTCTGGGTGACCTGTGCCAGTGTTTTACCACTCTCATTGTAAAAAAAAATTCTTCCCTTTATCTAGCACTTGGAGAAGTACTGGGGAACCACTTCCCCCCCCCCCCTTTAAGCAGGAAAATAAGCAGAGATTAATTTTTTTTCTCTACCAGCATCACCTAAAGCCTTGAAATCACAGTACACTGCCCATGATTGCACGAACCAGCCACTTCTCCCACTCACCAGCACCACTGAGGACATGTTAGGTGTAGGGTTAATTACCTATAAATGTGATTTATTAGCTGGAAACAATGCAAAGGGCTGATCTAAGACACTCACCAACCACTTTACAGGAGCAACTGGCCAAGCAGGAGGTGCATCCCAGTCCCGAGCAGACTGGGATTGCCACGTTACAGATAACAAATTAATACAACCAGAGGGATTCAGCTGCCATTGATGGTTTAGTTGGAGGCATTATTTCCAACCTTTTAATAAGCTTATTTGCAGGAATTAGTCCTTTAATGCTGTCTGCTCGTGTATCCTGTGCAGTATAAGCCGGTTCGGTGCGACCACAGAGAGAACATCTGCTTTTGTGAGCATTTAGGGAAATTATTGCCAATTATGGGGATGGCAGGTGAGGGCAGCTGGGCAGGGAGGATCTGCCAGGAGGGATGAGGAGCTTTGCAAGATGCTGATGTGAGCAGGAAGTTCACTGGGAACATAAATGCCTCGGCAAAAAGGAGCTGCTGCCCAGAGTGCAGCCAAAATATCCCCAGCAAGGAAAGGATTTTGGGGCCAGCAGAGATTTTGGGTGATCCCTGTTATCATTCATACTGTTGGTATTTTGAGTAGTTCAGTCTTCCAAACATTTCTTCTCATCAGCCTATGCTGAAAAAAGAACCAGATTCTGTCTCCAGTGCCTTTATTCCACTTTTCACTTCCCCCCCCTCAACTATTATCCATGTATTTTTTCCCATCTGTCTTTTCTTCACCTATTTTCCATTCCATCTTCCATGCCCAATAGGGGATTCCTTGTTTAAAACAAAGGAATCTGTAGGCACAGATCTCAGAGCCACACCAACAAGCCGGACATCTTCTATCCTTGCTATAAATCCATTTCATATAAATATATTTATATATATGATCAGCAGGGCAAGGGGAGGTGATTCTGCCACTCTTCCCTCTCAGCTGAGACCCCCCTACAGAGCTGCCTCCAGCCCTGAGGAACAACAGCATAGGGATGTGGAGCTGCTGGAGAGAGTCCAGAGGAGACCCCAGAGATGCTGCCAGGGCTGGAGCCCCTCTGCTCTGGAGCCAGGCTGGGAGAGCTGGGGGGGTTCCCCTGGAGAAGAGAAGGCTCCAGGGAGAGCTGAGAGCCCCTGGCAGGGCCTAAAGGGGCTCCAGGAGAGCTGGAGAGGGACTGGGGACAAGGCATGGAGGGACAGGACAAGGGGAATGGCTTCAAACTGCCAGAGGGCAGGGATAGATGGGATACTGGGAAGGAATTGCTGGCTGTGAGGGTGGGGAGGCCCTGTCCCAGGTTGGGCAGAGAAGCTGTGGCTGCCCCTGGATCCCTGGAAGTGTCCAAGGCCAGGTTGGACAGGGCTTGGAGCAAGGGGTTAGTGGAAGGTGTTCCTGCCCATGGCAGGGGGTGAAACTAGATAATCTTTAAAGTCCCTTCCACCCCAAACCATTCCGTGATTCTATGAATCTGTGATTTACATTGCTATAAACCTATTATAAACCTAATATAATAAAGCTATTACAAATTACATATATATTGCTATAAACCTACCATAAACCCAGTATCATTGCTACGAACACATTTCCTGCTGACACAAGACTATAAGAACTAAACACCAGGGTTAACAAGCCCTTGCCGATACCAACACAAAACCTCATGTTCAGTAATTCTGAAAAATATATAAATAAAAAGCAGTTTCCTATCTTTGAAGTGATTAACCAACAGCCTGGGACGACTGACTTTTAGCCCTCCCATGTTATTCACAATTCATCCTCTATTTTCATCTCCCCAACAAAAGGCTGAACTCAACTGTATTATTGTCAGCCAGGGCTTTTATCGCCAGCCTTCGAAGCGGTCAAGGCATGGCAGAGAACAATGGCCCTCACAGGAGAACAAACACAAGCTGAACAAAAATACCCTGTTGCTCAGGTTTAAACCAGCCTTTTTTTGGGGGGCACAGCCGGGTAGTTGGGAATCCCAGTGCCACCCTGTGTGAAAAAACACGGAGAGAATTAGGACTTGGAGAGGGGAAAACGCCCCGACACTCAGTGCTGTTGAGAATTTAAAACAAGAGTATCACTTAAATGAGATTTAAACCAAAGACAGTGTCTGGCCCATGCTGAAAGTTGAATGTGGAGGAGCAAGTCCAGAGATCCATGGAGATGCTGGCCACCTCTCCCACACAGCCATGGCACAGATGTTGGGAATGTTCCTCCTCTCAAGGAAAGCCCAACCCACAACGATTTCTCCTGTGAAATCCACCCCAAAAGCAACCACAGAGCAGCAGCCTGTGGTTTCTACATCCTTGGCCAAGAGAGCAGCACCTTCTTCTGCTTTTGGGGTTGAGTAGAGAAATGCTCTTCCGCAGTAGTGGTGGGGCAAGGAACTGGGTTTGGCCGTGGTGCCCTTCCCAGTAACACAAGAGTTTCCAGCAGCAGAGTGGCCCTGGGGTCAAGAGTGACCCAAGGACAGGAAAGCCATGACTGGCAGCCCTGGAAAGCTGCTGTGGGGTAGAATGTTGGGTAAGGGGACAGCAGAGCTATGGTGGTCCAGGGTGGCCACCAGCCTCCACGACCAGCCCATCTTCCATCCCTCTAGATGGAGCTCCAGGAGAAGCCTGAGGTCCCTCCTCAAAGTGAAGGTGGACACATCCCATCATCTCCAAGAATGGAATCATGGAATCACAGAATCATAGAATGGTTTGTGTTGGAAGGGACCTCAAAGATCATCCAGTTTCAGCCCCTGCCATGGGCAGGGACACCTTCCACTAGACCAGGTTGCTCCAAGCCCCATCCAACCTGGCCTTGGACACTTCCAGGGATCCAGGGGCAGCCACAGCTTCTCTGGGCAACCTGTGCCAGGGCCTCCCCACCCTCACAGCCAACAATTCCTCCCCAATATCCCATCTAACCCTACCCTTCCTCCTTGCCCTGTCAGCTGCAGTTTGGTGCTGGAAAAGAGGCCAAGTTTGCCAAGGTGATTTAATAAAAACCCACAAATCATCGGTTTAATTCTTCCTTCCTGCAGTATGTCAGCAAAACGTCCACCATGGCAAATCACACCATACAGAATCCCCCCAGAAATGTTCTCCTCCTTCAGGGGGCCAATTTTGTGCCTAAAACCTCCCCAGAAGCCTGGAGGAGCTGCTGGGATCAGGGGCACCACAGTGGCAGCAGCTGCCAGAAGGAACGGCTTCTCTGAAGCGATTGGAGATTTTATTTGCACTGGGTCCATAAATATTTTTGGAAGCACGTAGGCAGTGGTGCAGTGATGAATCTTGGCCATTTCACGTGCAAAACGAAACACAAAGAGGGAATTTCAAGTTTCCTTGATGACAGCAGAGCCTGGACACACATGAAAGAGAGAACAGAGTCAAGGTAACGCTGGAATTCAGTTTTTATGATCCTTTTTGGTTTTGTTCCAATAAACAAGGTCTCCCTGAGCAGCCATTCAAACATCACTGTATGTCACTTAGATTTTACTGATACGAAAACAAACATTAAGATGCTACTACAGAGCTCAAATCCCCCTGTATTAGGTACCTAGGCCAAACAGCCACCAAAATTATGCTGAATTAAATTAATTTCAATCCCATCCCGTAACAACAGGACCCTCCACTCAGGTTAAACAACTTCAATAGCAAAGCAGAGGATAGACCCGAGACATCCCCATCATTGAAAGTCTTTGCTGTTCCTTTCAAAAGGCTTTGAAAAGCAGCTTTCCTACAAAAACACCCATTTCCATCACGCCCTGGAGAGGAGCATAATACACACAGGGCTCCTCAGTGTCGCTGTTAAATAGGAGACCCCCCAAACCAGGCATTAAATGGTACAGGAGCTCCCACACAACAGAGAGGGCTTTCTGTGCCTGCTGTCACTGCACAAACACAACACAAAATCTGCTGCTCAACACCAAGATTGTATTTGGTGGTGCTGGGGCCCAGCCTGACAAACTCATCTCGTTTCTAGAGTGTAACACGGCGTGGTTTGGGTTGGAAGGGACCTCAAAGATGATCCAGTTCCACCCTCTGCCATGGGCAGGGACACCTCCCACTGGCCCAGGTTGCTCCAAGCCCCGTCCAACCTGACCTTGGACAGTTCCAGGGATCCAGGGGCAGCCACAGTTTCTCTGGGCAAACTGGGCCAGGGCCTCCCCACCCTCACAGTCAACAATTCCTTCCCAAAATCCCATCTATTCCTGCCCTCTGGCAGTGCGAAGCCATTCCCCTTTGGTCTGTCCCTTTATCCCTCAAGGGGATCACCTGCACCCCTCAGCTTGGTGCCACCAGTTTTGACTCCATGACATGCAGCCAGGGGCCATCCTGGCTCAAATCCTCCTCGTTCCCCTTAGTCCAAAGCAAATCCAGTCCAATCCTTCAGGGGTACACATCCACCTCTGAGGTGTGCCCTGTCCCACATCAGATGCTCAGCATTTCTAGATGATTATCTGTGGGCTTGGTTTATCCCAAGTAAATGATGTTTCACCCCAAGCCATCCTGTGCTCACACAGCAGTGGGGGAAGATGAGTGCTCAGCTGAAGACTCCCTGCAGTGCTGCCATAACCAAATGTACCAAACAGGAGGGAGAAAAGGAGGAAATATCATTTTGGGAGGTGCACAAGGGTTGAAACCAAAATCCTACAGATGGAAAAGGGGCAACATCCAACACAGACATTAAGCAAGAGGGATGGTGTGAATGATCCATTGATTACAGGGTTATTTTTGGACATAGCTGTGCTGAGTTAGTGGTCGGACTCAATGATCTTTTCCAACCTAAATGAGCCTATGATTCTACTTCTACCTCAATAATACCTTTACATCAGGGCACTGCTCTCAAAGGAGCCATCTCCAAGTAATTTTAGAGGTCTAGATGTGATTTCCAGAAGTGCATTAACATAAATGTGAACCAACCAGCCCATACTCCTCCAAGGAGTACTTTCCTCTACTCCTTTTCCCCACGGCTCCTCCCCATCCTACAGGTCCTGGGTGTGATTTGCCTGGCTTTAAAAACCAAGTTCTTCAGATGTTATGGGATCTCTTTATATCCTCTGTACACCCCTGGTGCCCCAGTGTGTAGATGTTTCTACAGTAATACACTCAGATGTTGACTCCTCCCCATCTCCCTCTCTAGGAGCATGAGCTATAGGAAAGGCAGACTTGGAGGCTTTGGAAAACGTGGTGGCATCTTCATTCTCAATTAAATAATTATCCCATGAGCAGCACAAGAAAGGGTTTAGCCCTGAAGTGCCCACTGGCTGCTTTGCTGAAGGAACACCCTGTTATCTCCACCACCACCTCCCAGAGGATGACAAAAGACTCCTGAGTGGAATTTTGACCTCCCCTCTCACCTCCAATGCAGTAAAGATGATGGGCATGCCTCAGCCTCTAAAGCAGATTTTCACCACTTGAAAAGACACACTCTGGAAAGGGAGAGCACAGGCAAAAGCAGGGTAGCCCTTGCCCTCCCCAGGTGGCCTTTCCTGGCAGCAGAAGGACATTTCAAGTGTGGGACACTCTTAAACCAGCTGGAGGAACCAGTTATTCACAGTAGATGCTGAAATAGTTATTAAGAGTCAAGGAAGGAACATCAGCAGTGGGGTGACTTTTAATCCTTGCTGGCGTGGACTGGAATTAAAATTCATGAGTTTGAAATAAATGGCCACTCATCCCAACTCACACCCCAACACATCCCTGGCTATGAGATTAATGTATAGACAGAATTAATCCAACATCATCTTCCCCCTGACCTATTTGGGCAGAGAGATAAGACCCACTAAAACCACCTCACAACATGGTGCCACTGCCATGGGCTGGTTTGTATCCAAATCGATGCTTCTCCCCCTTCTCTAGAGGACACTCTGAGGGACAGAAGAAGGTGTAACATCTCTGAAAGCTGCTTTAGTACAAGGGAAAGACCTGTGAGAAAGGGAAGTTTCAGGTGACCAGGTTCAAGGATGGAGCTATTGCTGAGCAGCTTTAACTCCTCCTCTCTCATCCCAGATTAGTTCCTCGGAACTCACCAGGAATTTTCCAGCTGTTTCACTTGCTGGAAAGATGCCACGTTTGTGTGTCAGACTAAACATCTGTGCTTTTAAGCCCGGGATTTTCAGATCAGATCTATGTATTTGTTTGGAGGGGGGAAATAACACCACAAACTGTCTGTTCGGGGAGTTTCATTGAGCAGAACCACCATTATTTCTTCCTCCCCACCCCTCATATCACCCCTCCTCTTCTCCCTCCAAAGGCAAAGTGGTTCAACAGATTTCAGGAAAACGCAGGGAAAACCACTACTGTACATTTTTTGTGGTCAGTGTTTTCCTGTTAGGTCAGAGAGGAGCTACCAGAAACACAGTGTGCAGTTGGCACCTTCCCCTCCTGCCTCCCTGCTGCAGGGAACAACCTGGCTCGGGATCTGGGGTTTGAGGGCCAGGTGGATGCCCCAGTATTAACTGGGAAAGAGTTTATCCCGTAAGGGTTGCAGGTGTGTGCACTCATCCACCTCCATTCCTGCTCTTACAGGAAGAGGTGTCACCTGTAAGAGGTGACAGGATCCCTCTGGGTTGGTTTCTGGGGCTCCATCAGTCTCCAAGAGCTCCACATCAACCCTTTCTCCACCATCCCAACTCTCCATCTGCCCTCACTGCTGGAGCAGCCTTTTGGCCCCTGCTGACACCTGTCCCCACTCTCACTTGAAGAAAAGAGTTCAATATTTCAGCTGGGTCTAATGTACGGTCAGTGCCACCACGGGGAACGTGACCTGTGCTTCTGGTCAGATCCCCCACCAAAGGGACACCCAATGTCCCACAGTCAGGGACATCTCATGTGCCTCAGAATCTCTGTTCTCCCTTCTTGTTTAGTTTTTTCCACTTAGGGTCTCACTGTGGTGGTGAGGACATTTTAGGTTGCAAGGGACCTTAAAGATAATCTTGTTCCACCCCCTGCCATGGGCAGGGACACCCTCCACTAGACCAGGCTGCTCCAATCCCCATCCAACTTGGCCTTGGACACTTCCAGGGATGGGACAGCCACAGCTTCTCTGTGCCAGGGCCTCACCACTCTCACAGCCAAGAATTCCTCCCCAGTATCCATCTAAACCTGTCCCTGCTGCACAGCACCACCCCAGGCTTGTCCCTGGGTCCCACAAGGCCCTCATGGCCCAACAGCATCTTCGTGAGGGGGATTTGCTTCTTTTCCATTTCAAACAGCCCAAGATATTACAAGAGCTGGGATGTGACACACCAAAATTGGGGGTTTCACAGCTTGGCAGGTAAAACCATGAGTCACAAAGCACAGGAGCACACAAGGACATCGAATTGCACAAGCCCTGCAGGAACCAGAGGACTCTGTGGGGCGGAAGAAGGGAAAATCTGGCGCCTCTTGTTCACAGCAGGTGGGTCCCTGGAGCAAAGTATTCCCCAAACTTATGGTACAAGGATCTGCTCACTTGCCATGAGCCAGGGAGGCAGTCTGGAAGCAGCTGACAAGCTGAGCAGCCAAGGACAGCGAGGTGTCCCATCCTTTGGTCTTTACCATCCTCTACGTCCTTCCTCGCTGCGCAGAAGTTCTGGCCTCAGGGACCCAGCTGTTCTTTCAGCACGAAAGAACAACAGCACCACTCCTGTGTGTGTGTGTCTTGCTGTTCACACACCTTCCCTCTCCCAGCCCAAGGGAGTTGCCTCTCAGTCTCTTTCCACCCACTTCACAGAGGAAACCAGCGCAAGGATCAAAGGAGGCTCCTGGCTGGGAGTGGCGAGGGCAGTGACTGGAGAGGTGACAGCGAGGTGACAGAGGTTGAGCAAATTGAGGGGTTGTTCCTTTGTGCCGGACCCTCTGGCCATGTAACCTGAGTGCCAGAGCAGCTGAGAAGCAGAGGAAAGAGGGAAAAGAAGACCTGTGTTTGGGATGATGAAAGAACTGGGTGACTAAATGAAAAGGTGCCTCTCCTGAGTGTTGCTGCACTGGCTCATCCTCAAATGACCCCCATGTTCTACTGGGAGAGGAGAATTTGATTTAAAGTCTTACCCTGGAAGTCCTTTGGTTGCAGTAGGTGAAAGAAGCTCTACTGAGGAAGTGAAGCAACCACAACGAGGAGTTAAGTCCCTGCTGAGCTGAGCCCTGGCATTCCCACAAAATGGTCTAACAGAAGTGGCCTTTTTCCTTCCTTTTCCCCAGCAAGGTTCCAAAATGAAAAGCATCTCCGGCATTTGGCTATTCCATGCCCACCATCAGTGTCTGTGGTTTGGGTGGAAGAAGAGCTAAAGGTTTCCAGTGCAACTCCTCACTCTCTCCACACGTCCATCTATCTCCTGTGTGGTTTTGGGAGCAAAATCCACGTTAAGGCAGACAGAAGTGGATTTTTAATTTATATTTTTTTAATGGATCTTTTGCAGTGCCTGATCCTAAGAGCTCTTAGCAGCTCCAGGAGGACTGATCCCAGCCTGCTGCTTCCTCTTCTACAGAGGGAGAGAAGAAGCCTCCCAGGGATCTGCATCACTTGCTCATGGATGCTCAAAGCTCTCTGTTCATTCTGGGCCATGTCACCCCAGCTCTTCTCAAGCTCAGGGAGTCCTTCCTCATGTGATCCTGATGGCCTTGAGTTGGTTAAAGGCAGTGCCAGGCTGTATTTACCTTGGCACCTGATTGCCAATCTGACTCTGTCTTCCAGAGTCCTCCTATTTCCTCCTGGAGTAATTAATTAGTTGCTTGTCCGTGGGGAGAGAAGGAATGAGGAACTTCACCTCGTTATTCCTGTGCCTTTTGCCACTGTGGCCAAACCCTTGGCCATGCCCAACAGCTGCAGTTTGTCACAGCATTGCAAAATACAGAAGTTATCAATAAAAACATCCTTCTTGTTGGATGTTACAGGGATTAAGCTGCTCCCAAAAACGAGATCCAAGGTCACCCAGAAGTGCTGGAGGTGATAAATATCCCTGCGTCGGTTTATAATCCGTGCCAAACAAATAGAGCATATTGGCATAATGTTCAGAAAGGTGAAACACCTGCTGCATATTATTCCCAAAATTTCCTGCTGGGAAAGAAAGGACCCCACTCCTTGCTGCTGCCACAGAAAGCGTTAATCCCAGGCTCCAAGAACTTCCCATCCCAACTGCAGCGCGCCGCTGGCACGAGCC
Source organism: Manacus candei (assembly GCF_025592945.1). Lineage (NCBI taxonomy): Eukaryota > Metazoa > Chordata > Aves > Passeriformes > Pipridae > Manacus > Manacus candei. The sequence goes on along the minus strand of NW_026138096.1, from coordinate 13,471,070 downwards.
GCTGTCCAACTGACCCAGTTCATTTTACAGAACTGGGTGAGTAAGGACAAAAGCACCTTATTTCCATTGAGAAAACACAATTCCCATTAAGCAAGGTACGATCCCGGCCTCGCTCTCCCGACGGCACGTCCCCTCCTGACCCACTTGCGGAAGTGCCGCGAGCGAGGGTTTGTGCGCCGTGCAAAAGCCTAAAATCACACTTCCCTACAAAGAGCTGGGATAAATTGACCCCTCTAAGCAAAGGGGCTGCCAAGCTTTTATCTCCTCCTCATTGTCCACTTACACTGAAGCGGAATAATGAGACGATACGGGGCTACACGAGGCAGGATTGGAAAACTCTGCCTTAGCAACTCAATTGTGTCCGCGGTGCCTGCGCTGGCTTTTATATCCAGCTACTGGCTTGGAAAGCTGCTCCTGATTTCACACTCGTTCAGCACAGCTGCATTTATGATTTTTTTTTTTTTGTCCGCTTCCTGCTGCCCAATGTCACGGCAAAGGGAATTAGTTGTGGGGTTGGGATCGGGGAAGGCAAAGCAGGGGATCGCTCCGGCTGCGTTTTCGTGCCCTTCATCCAGTTCAGAGCTGAAAAAGTCTCAGGACACAGATGATTTCCTCTTCCCTGCAGAGGTTCTGCCATGGCATTAAAAAAAGAGCAATGAAGGGAACAATAAGCACCAAGATGTGTCTAAAATTAGCGGTTTACAAAACAATCCTGAGTTTATAATATCCCGAGCACAATAAAAGCCAAGAGCGAGCGGGACAATTATTTAAGAACTCCAGGATAAAAGGAAACCTTGATCAAAACTGTTATCAGGGAGGCAAATCTATCTTTATTGTGTTGCAGTTTCGCTGCTTAACCGAAATAACTTGCCTAAAATTGTCATTATGCTGCTTAAAATCAGCTAAATGGAAGCAACACACCGAAATCCCACTGCCTTGCTCAAGCAATCAACATGAGGGCAGCCCACAGTTCTTCCCTATTTTCTGCCAAGGTTTAAATTCCAGTGCATTTGCCAATGGTTTTCCCTTTATACACCTTCACTCCTCACACAGAAAATGGATGGGTTGATTTCCACGTGATCTTCAATCATATCTGCATTTTGGGTCTCAAGTGGTAGGAAAGCTGCAGTTCCCAGACTGTAAGTGAATGGGTAAATTAAGAGGGAAACACCAAAGTTGCCTTTGCTTTGGTGTTGTTATTATTATTTTTAATATAAATTTTAAACAAGGAGCAAAACTTGATACAACAGCAGTGTCAGAAAAATCCCCCTCCTTCTGCCAGGGGAGATGAAAATGTCCTTTAAAATGCTGCAGGGAAATAATATTTACAAATTGCTGCTGAGAGGAGGGATGGAAAACTGGCAGGGGATCGGAGATTATGCAGCATCCAACTTCTGCTGTCCCTCACCACTGGGAGAATTCAGATGGAATTAGAGTTGTCAAGGGGATAAAGTCACTGTCAAGGAGAACAGACTTTTCCTTTTGAAAAGCCTCTTCCAAGGGAAAACCCAGATCCATCAGAAAACCGACCTCGCACTTGTCTAAAGGGGTGAATGTGCTCTGAGCAAGGAATCCAGGGGAGCTCTCCACAGGGTTTTCCTTAGGAGAGGAAACCAAACTGAGACATGGCCACTACCTGTGGCTCAAATTCTTGCACTTGAAATGAGAAAATGTGAGCCCTAAAGCACAGAACCAAACAGAGATGGACACTGTGGTTCCCACGGCCTCAAAAACAGGCACGTGCAAACTGCAGGAAACGATTCTCAGATCTCTCCAGTCCTTGGAAATCCATACCAAGTCATACATCCTTGCTTTTCTTCCCATCAGACACAGCAACCACCTTGGTAGATAAACAGTGGTTGGTGGAACCACTTGTGACCTTCAAGCCATGATTCAGCCACAACACACCAACAGCAGTAGCCACAAAATTTAGAGTTAAAAGCAGGTCAAATCCTAACCTGCTGCACAAGGTTTTCTTATCTCCAATCTGCAAAACGACCAAGGGTAGGAAAGAAGGGAAATAAAATGTTCATGGAACTCAAGAGAAGCTGTGGCTGCTCCATCCCTGGAAGTGTCCAAGGCCAGGTTGGACGGGGTTTGGAGCAACCTGGGATAGTGGAATGTGTTCCTATCCATGGCAGAGGTTGGAAATGGATGGTCTTTAAGGTCCCTTCCAACACAAACCATTCTGGGCTTCTATAAGGATATGTTCTGCCCCAATTTCTTCCCCATTCTGAGAGCTCTGACCCCCAGAGCAAATAGGAAACAGGATTTTTTGGGAGTGAAATCAAAGAAAAAGCTGTTCAAATCCCAGTGAAACACAAGGCAGTTTTGGGAGATGTCTCAGCTGCAGTGAAGCTGAAGAGCAACCATTGCTAAGATTGTTACACCCTCCTAAGTCTAGAGAGAGTCACAGCAGGGGCTAAAAAGCCCTTTTCAATTGAAAATATTTTGGAGTGGCAGAATCCCAGCCCAAAAAAACATTAACCCTGTAACCAGTGACCGATCCCAAACGCCACCAGACTCCTCAGTCCAGCTCCCTTCCCCACCTCTCAGGAGCAGGAAATGAAAACCATATGGACTGGACAGGGAAGAGATCGATTAGATCATCTGGTCCTACCCACCACACAGCAAAAGACTGTTCCCTACAAGAAATTTCCCATCCAGGCTCACTTATAGAAGTCCAAAGCGATGGAGTTTCCATCTCTTCTCCCGGGATATGATTTCTCCCTGCGGGAAGCCTTTTCCTATCAAGGCTTTCCTTTTGAAAATCTCTTCATTTCAATTTGCAGCCCCCCCCCTCTCTCCCCTGCCTGAGTGCATTTATGAACTACACTAATGAAACAGATTAACACCAAAGAGGAATTACAATTTAGGAATAAATTAGTTTATTTTCCTTTTATCCTCTACCAAAAAGCCTCAACATGTCAAAGAAAGTCTGAGCCTTTCTGAAATCTTCCTTTTTAAATTGGTCCCACTGCTCATAATTACACCTCCCTCTATCCATACAAGTTACTTTGCTTTTCTTTCCCCCCTCCTTTTTTAAGGAGGAGGAAAGGCAGGCAGAGGAAAGAGTAAGAAAGGGTGGGATAAGGGGAGAGAGGAGAGGGACCCATCCCATCCAACCAGTCTAATTGCTTGCAACACTCCCCAAGTGTATGAAAATGAAGGTTATAATACCAGTGTTGCCTGATGAATATTCCCAACTTCATTCCAGATGCAGGATCTGGGTATATCCAACAATTGCCTCTCCTGCAGGAGGCAACAGCTTCCACCCCACACAAATACCAAGGAGGGGAAAGGATGAGTTTTGGCCAAATCACGGGCAGTGGCTCGGGAAAAAGAAGGGCCAAGGGCTGAAACACTGCTCCAAAAAATACTATTTTTCACAAAAACGGGAAGAGCTGCAAGAGACAAACAAATCCCCAAATATCCACCAGGCTGAAGGTTGCAGCACGTACTGATAAAGGGTGTAAAAAATGCAATGGCTTTGACTCAAAACGTTCTAAAAAAAGATTCTAAATTGATTCTAAAAGTTCTAAATTGGAAAACTCAACTTCAATCTGCCAGTGCCCAGGTCTGATGGTAACAGTTACTCTAATTTATTAAAAAAGATGATTATTTTGGGGGTTAATCATAATGGAAATTCTCACACTTCAACAAATAATGACCCATTGGATCTCAGAGCCTCCTGTCACCTCAGGGCCCTGCCTCAGATTATCCAACCAACAGGAAAGGGAAGTAAATGACAATTAATAGTTGATGCTTTCTCAGCCTACACTTTTAAGGCTTCTCTTCATTATCAGCTTTAACTTAAATGGGGATTCTCTGTTTCCAGGGAAGTCTGGAAAACATAAAAATAAAAGAAGTTACGGGCGAAGATGATGGCAAATGGGTGGAATTGTCCTCTTGGTTTTCCCTATATGACTTGACATGGTTGGATGTGCAACATTTGGATGTTATAAGGGCAATGCCCACTCTTTTTGAGGCTGTGCCTTCAATCCAGCCATGTTACATGGAATCATGGAATGGTTTGTGTGGGAAGGGACCTTTAAAGATCATCTTGTTCCAACTCCCTGACATGGACAGGGAGACCTTCCACTACCCCAGGTTGCTCCAAGCCCTGTCCAAACTTGCCTTGGACACTTCCAGGGATGGGGAATTACAAGTCATTAGAGGCTCTTCCCATTCCATGAGTGTTCCTGCTGCCTCCATCACCACAGCTGGTGTCCAGCCCAGCTCAGCTCCACCTTTGAAGGTCTACCCTCACGATAGGAATTTTGCTGGCTGGATATCTTCATTCCCTCTTGTTCAAAACACTCAACCAGTGTAAATCCTGTTAGTGCTTCACCAAACAAAAATACTTTGCTATACAACAGCCTGAAAGCCAAAGGGAACATTTTGGGTGGGAGGACTGCTCCAGGTAGGAATCCCCATCGAGAAGGATGGGAGGGAGCTCACACTGCAGAGGAACTATCTGCCTGCTTGAGCAGCAAAGGTTATTTCCCACCCTCGTACAACATGTTCTAATATTTAAAAATATTCAGTTGAATTCCACATCTCCTGTGCCCTTTATTTTCCTGACAGCTTCTCCTGGACGGGAAGTACGGGAAAATCCAAACGGCAGCAACCGAGCAAAGAGCCAGGAACCACTGCAGCCACTGACCCGGGGCCAGCCCTGGGTGTTTTGTTTAAAATGCAACTTAGAGAGAGCTGTAAGACTAAATATGTATTCTAACTGCTCTAACACTTAGTAGAACTCTAAGAAAAAGCAGTCTTGGAAGTAGGAAATGCACATCTGAAGGGAAGCTGCACATCTCCCTTTCTTGGCTGCCGGGAGCAGCAAGGAAGTGATTACACAGCATTTATTTGCAAAATCACAGCCAATAAATCCAACAGCAGCAACACCCACCCTCAAATCACTTGGTCCTTGGTGGGGGGGGGAATGAAGGAGAGGTGTAGGTCTGACAAACAGGCAGGTGCATGGCAGGAGTTCCTCATTCCGAAGCTTTTCGGGAAGAGTTTAAGTCTGTAAGGTGGAATATTCACCCAGGCCTGTCCCTTTCTTCTGCACACGCTTTCTTGAAGCCTAGGAAAGTACAAAGCCCTAGAAAGGCAATGAAGGTTGTGAAAAGAAAACCCCCTGAAAAGGTTTAAAAAAAAATAAAATAGGACTGGGCTGTTGAATGAGGAAACGAGTAAGGGAGAGCAAGAGAAAATAAAATGGTACAAAAAAAGCCATCTCAGTTCCCCTCCCCTTTCCTGGATACAAATACCATCACAAGGAAACCGTAGGAAGCGAATCTGACTGCTTTGAAAATCACTGAGGTCAAAAGCACGAGAGAAGAAAGGAAAAAGGATTAAACAAAGGGATGATATAATCTCCCCAGCCATAATTCAAACCTTCGAGGTATAAATAGCTCCACTACAGGGCTCAAGTCAACCACTAATTTACAGAGCAATCAGGAGGGGGAGGCAGATACCCATCCCCACAAGCAGATTAATCCTTAATTGCTCGGTTTTTTTGCATTTCTGACACCTTCCTTTGAAGTCCCAAAGCCGGTACCGTCTCACAAAAGGCACTGACGAGCCTGAAAATTGGCGAGAGATGAGCCTTGCTGCTGCTTGTTTGGGCCCCGTGCACAGTCCCAGATGCTTTCCCGGGTCCTCCATGCAAAGAAGAAAGGAGAGGGATGGAATCCACGGGGATAAAGGGACGATCAAAGCCGGTGTTTGCCCGTTTGACAGAAAGGGAAGCGGAGGGAAGGGGGACTCGGCTGCGGGCTCGTGTTTCACAGTGTTTCTGCAAGACCTTAATTGCAGATAAATACTTACTGGGACAATTCAAACGCTTGTGAGCACTTCAATCGCTTCGGAGGCTTCGTGAATCCCTCTAGGAATGCTCCTAAGGACGGTGTGTACGATGCCGGGATGAGAGGAGCAGGATCACCAGGATCATCTGCTTGGTGGGGGACTGTGGCTTCCAGAAAGGCACACCCAACCCCTCCTCCAGTGTTCTGTCCTTCCCTCTCGATTCGAGCTTGATCCAAGGCAACAGCAATAATGGAAATGCAACTATGCAGGAGTTTCTTCGGTCCCTCCAACTGCATCAGTTTTTAGGGGAGAAATTCTTCCCTTCATTCTTCACCACACTGTGAACTTCTGCACTGAGGTTTAAGAGCACATCCCTGGATGTGTCTTTGAGAGCCCTGGTCTTCCTGTTCCCTTGTACATCCCGTGTTCCCAGGGGGAATGACTGAGTGTTTGGTGCTTTCCTAATCAAACTGACTGTGTCCTGGCACCTCCTGCACATCCTCTTGTGTCTAGTGGGTTAATTAACCATCCTGCCCCTGCTGAGGTGGGTCCTCATTGAATTCCAGACTATTTAATGAAATAAAAATATCATAACAAAATCAATGGTTTGAGCTGCAAGGGACCTCAAAGATCATCTTGTTTCATCTCCTGACATGGGCAGGGACACCTTCCACTAGCCCAGGTTGCTCCAAGCCCCATCCAAGCTGGCCTTGGACACTTCCAGGGATCCAGGGACAGCCACAGCTTCTCTGCCCAACCTGGGACAGGGCCTCCCCACCCTCACAGCCAACAATTCCTTCCCAATATCCCATCTAATATCCCCTCCCAATATCTTCCCTCTGGCACTGGGAAGCCATTCCCTGTGTGCCGTCCCTCCATCCCTTGTCCCCAGTCCCTCTCCAGCTCTTCTGGAGCCCCTTTAGGCCCTGCCAGGGGCTCTCAGCTCTCCCTGGAGCCTTCTCTTCTCCAGGGGAACCCCCCCAGCTCTCCCAGCCTGGCTCCAGAGCAGAGGGGCTCCAGCCCTGGCAGCAGCTCCAGGGCCTCCTCTGGACTCTCTGCAGCAGCTCCACGTCCTTGTGCTGTTGTTCCCAGGGCTGGAGCAGCTCTGCAGGGGGGTCTCACCTCAGACAGGGGCAGAGGGGCAGAATCCCCCCCTGCCCTGCTGCCCACGCTGGGGGATCAGCCCAGGGCATGGGGAGGACGGTTCTGGTGCCAGTGCACATGGCTGGGTCATGTCCAGCCTCTCACCCACCAACACCCCCAAATCCTTCTCCCCAGGGCTGCTCCAGATGGATTCAGTGCCACGTAGGCTGGTGAGAAAAAAATAACTTTGCTCCTCCCCCGAAACAGAAGTTGGACAATTCACATCAGAAGTGGATCAAGCACAAAGTAAAAGTCACCAATAGAAATGCTTAAAACACAGCAAATTCTACTAAATTCAGATGTGAAAGTATCACTGGGGAAAAAAAACCAAAACAAAATAACAGAACATCTTGTGGTATGAAACCCTTGAAATATATGCTAAAAAATTTTATAACACAGAATTCTTCCATATTTTTGCTCGCAAGAATAAAGACCAGGGTAAATGACAAGCTGAAAGGGGCTGAAAGTTGTCTTGCTGTGAGCCTCTGTTAACAAAAATCAGTGTATGGATGAAATCATTCAAGCTGGAAGACTGAGAAAAGGTTTTAAAAGTTACTTTTCCTTTTCAAAGGAAAAATCTGGCTTGTGGTGAAGAGAAGCAGCAAATCAGTTCATGACATTTCTTCCCTTCTGTGACTGAGAAAATTCATTAAAATTACCATTTCTGCATAAGAAAATAAAGTAATTTCATTACAAGCAAGACACAAAGCACTGAGGAACAGCTTCTTTCCCTGCTACGGTTCAAAATCCAGGGCTGCTCCTGTTGGGTTACAAAGCAGGGATGCTCAAGGCACAGTGTGTGGATCAAGGGTGAGGCTGAGCATGCTGGTGATCATCTGCATCCCATCACTTCAACCAGCATTTCCCATTAAGCACCTGTTAGAGATTGATTATCATCTTCAGCAAGCTGACAGCCCCTCCAAAAGCACAGAGACAGCCACTCTAAAAACAATGAAAACTCCTAAACACCTGCCTGAGGGGGTGAAGAAACTCGTGTCCAGCAGATACTATCTTTTTTTTTTTATTTTTTATTTAAGGGCAAATAAAATTGAAGCAGGCAGTAGATGTTTTAAAGCAGTTAATGCAGAGAAGAAGAACATCTCACTAAAACATCTTCCCAAATGGTACACTGCAGGCCCTATTCAAAGCACATAAAAATAGAGAAATAAGACATTAAATAGGTTTAGATCAAGCCTCTGGCTGGTGCTTTAAAAAACACATTTAATAGATTCACCTCTGAAGCAAAACAGGATCTGAGGGAGATCCTCCAGCAAAGCTGACCTTGCACAGAGCAACTGGCTCAAAACCAGTGCCATACTGGGCTTCCCAGTTTGGTTTTGTGCCTGTTGTGCACCCCCAGTGCAATATTCGAGGGTAGTTTCAGTGCTGCTGGGGGCATCTGAGCCAAGCCAGGCACAGTGGCAGCTGAAGAGCACAAAATGTTTCCTGTGACCCCTCATTTGGGGAAACAACTGGAGTTTCAGATTGGTTTTTTTGCCTGTAACTGGTGTCTTTAAGGGGACACCTGCTCTGGTGCCCCAGCCCTTCCAGATAATTTGATTTTTGCTCAGATTTAACTCTTTCCCTCCAGACCCTTCACACTGTTCTTGGTCATGATGTCCTACCATCTGCCTTTACCACATCTATAGCTTTGAGTTCATCTTTGGGATGAAGGCAGGGAGCTGCTGAGCATCCCAGCAAGTTCCTGCTCAACTCCCATCACTTTTTCTTCCCATGTATCTCTCTGAGTCCTCTTGCATGGATTAAAACATACACAATGTGCATCCAGACCAACTTCTTTCCTGAAAAACCCAACCCAGCAAGCCAGTTGCTCCATCATCTTTCCACTGCTTAATCCCTTGGGTCATTTCACTCTCTCCTGTAGAGCTTTACCATCCCCTCCACTGTTCTCTGTAAGGAGGAACACAGAGCACAGAGATGTTTAATTAAAGAGTTAATTAAACCCAAATGGGATGCAGCTGCAGAGACCTTCCTGCTCAGCCACACCTGTACCTCAGAAGCTCAGATGTCCTTTTAGATGCCATAATATCCACTCATTTTTTGGGGAGAAACAGCAACATTTAATCCTCAAAACTAGTTTGTCTCAAAACCAAAGCTGTTTTGCAAAAACTAAGGCACGGTCTTGTTCACACAATCTTGTTGACTCAGGAACCTGGTCTAGTGGAAGGTGTCCCTGCCCATGGCAGGGAGCTGGACTAGATGGTCTTTAAGGTTCCTCCCAACCCAAGCCATTCTGTGATTCTATGATACTGTGACTTCTCCAACTTCTTGTACGATAATGGAAGCTAGTTTTTATGCTAATTTTTAAAAATTATTTTATTTTGTTATTAAGGCCCAGTTCTAGTGGAATTTCCAACCTCCAAACTTCCTCTATAACAACAGCACTTTGACTTTATCCTTTCTCAAAGCTCAGCCCAAGGTAAGACCTGAGGTTGCCAAGAAACATCTGCTGAGCGAGGTACCAGCCAAGCCCCTTGCAGTGGGGAAAGAGCCAAGCAGAGGCAAAACCCAGCTTCAGTGCAGTATAAATTCCATCTGCATTTGAAGTATTTCACTTTAAAGAGCTTTTCCCCTCCCTCCAGCTCTCCAAAGAGCTAATCAACCTTGCTGAATTGCTCACCAAGGGACACGAACCACATCAGATGGAAGCAGAACCCGCCCAAGCTGCGATATTTGATCACGCACAGCCCCCACCCCACAAAAGTTCTCTGCAGCAGCAAAACCATAGGGATTACAGTATTTCTTTCCCCAAATATTGCACATTTCACCTGGTACATCACCCTCTTCCTGCACTACACCAGAGCCAAGTCATCCACTGGGCAGAAGCACCTGGGTGACAGAGAGGATAGGAGAGAAAAGCAAACATCTTGCAAAACACATCAGCCTTGATGGGTATCTATAAAACTCACTCAAAAAACAAATATGGGAATTAAATTCCCTGTCCCTGAGCAACAGTCAACCAAAATCTACTTCCTCTCCAAAAACAGTCCTCCTCCTTGGTCCACAGAGAACCTTTCCACGTACCCCAAGAAATAATTTACCTCCTTCCCCAGCGAGCACATCCCTCGGCTCCACAGGTACCAACTGTCCTCCCTCTCACCCGAAGTGTGATTATATTTTGATGAAGCTCAGAGCAAGTGGTGGAGTTCGTAAGGGTGATAACAAATTTTGTGTCAGAACCCGAGGATTTACGCATCAAAAGCTTGCCTGTTTCTCCCCAGCTGCAGCCGTTTCCCTGCTGCCCAATATCACTTCCCATAAAACGCACCCCACACAGGTAAAAGCATCACAGCACCTGGAAAATCTCGGAGAGTCATCAAATTTTCCAGCCTGCCTTATCTGCCCACGTACATCCACAAGGAGAGAAAAAAAAAAAAACAACAACCCAAATATCTACTTGCCCTCAGAGTGACCCTGTGTGAAAAGGGAACAGGTCCCTGGCCAGGCATCGGCGGTTCCGCGTGAGGGGATCATCCACGTGTATAACAAAGCCAAGACAGATCCGTTCAGCCAGGGCTGTAAGAGGTCCACGTGTCACGTGCCAAATTCCAAATGCAATTTTTCACCCTTTGTTTTCGATCACTGCATAATCCATGGAAGGTTTAGACAGCAATATTAAAGGAAAAGTCACCGGTGGAGAGGGAGGAAAACACCGGCGACGGTGCCAGCCCTGACAGGGGATTTCCACGCTTCGCTCTTGGAAAGACCTGATAAGATGGATATATTTGTTTTAGCTTTCAGCAAGGAACCTCAAGGATTTGGATTACAAAATCCTTAAATAACATCACGAGAACTGAGTTCTGCAAAAGGAGATACGAGAAGTTAATGGTGTTAGTAACCACTGACCTGGATAATCCCATTGCTGACCTGGACCCGACTGACTGAATGTATTCCTGAAACCTGGATGTGGTTTTACAGCACACAGTAAGGTCTTGAGGCAAGAAATGTATTGGGTACACTTCCATAACTTCATGGCTTTTGGTTTATATCAGCTGGGACCAGATGTTCCCCTCTAGCCCTGCAAGCTTCAGTGTCTGATACTGTGAAGAAAATGTCACTGAAGCAGCTGCACTTGTGTTTTACCAACAAACCCAAAGCACGTCTGATTTAAATTCCTCCTCTTCTCTGTTAGAAGGGACCTTAAAGACCACCTAGTCCCACCCTCTGCCATGGGCAGGGACACCTTCCACTGCACCAGGTTGCTCCAAGCTCCATCCAACTTGGCCTTGGACACTTCCAAGGATGGGGGGCAGCCAATATGTCACCCATCAAAATTGAAGGATCTATTTTATGGATGATGTGGATCGACTCAACCCTCTCACAAGACCAAATATAATCAGAAATGTGTTTGAAAACACCAACCTGAAAAACAACTGCCTCCATAGATTCAGGCCCACCAGCGTCAGCAGTAACTGTGTTTAGCAGTAATTAGCTAAATTAGCACGGCTTGATCTCAGTGGAGACAAGATGCTGAGGAAGCCCTTAAACTTAGCAACCAAACATCACTCAAAACCTGAACCCAGGCTGCAGACCGCAGCTGCAACCCTCATGAAAGCTGAAGCTGTGGTTGCTACGCCCTGGCAACGTATTTTTGAGGCAACCACCAATTTGGTGCAGTTTCCCATCTGATTCAGGCAACAGGTACATCAGTTGCTGGTATCGGTTTTTCAGGACTGAATTTTAATAAAAACAACACGTCTCAGGAGGATGTGAGAGCAGTTGATGTCTGTGCACTGATAGCGATGTCTAATTAACATAAAAATGAGGTTTTCCTAATCACCTGCAAGAGGAAACCTGCTTGAAGAACAAGCTACTGGGGAAAAAAAAATAAATTACTCTTCAGGGAGGTAGTTGTCAGGATAAGATGGAGGGTGGATGTGTTTATTTATACCCAGCAGCTCCAGGTAGGGGCTGCAGGTCCTGACACGCTGCCTGGTGTGGTTCCTGCAAGGTTTTTCTCCTTCCCATCCCCACTCCACAGTCAGCTCCGACCGCCCAGCGCTGGAGGTGTGTGCTGGGTACTGATGGCACTCTGTGCAACACTTCCTACAAATCCCAGGGTATTTTTAGGATGCAGCAGGCCAGGTCAGCTCACCTCAGTGATGTCAAATTCCACGTAGAGGTTTGAAGCTTCAAAGGAAAGAGGTGGGGAGAAGCGCTGGTGGGATTTAGGAGCACTGGTCATTTGGGATTCCTGGTCTCAGGGCAACCTCTGTGTTTCCAAAACGCACTCCAAGGCTCAGCCTGCACATCAACAAGTCTCAAAATGTGAGAGCAGTCTTCAGAGGTTTGAGAAGGGCTGAAGATGTTGGTGGCTTCGACCGAAACTACCAGAACAAACCTACTGAGTGGGGGAAAATGGGCTTGGCCACCGCCCAAAGCAAAAGCCACCAGGATGAACCAGTGTAGGACTGGGATGAGTCCTGAGCCACCACCTCCTCTCACATCTCCTGCAGTTTGCTCAGGGAGAAGATCAAGCTGTGGCACTTTTTGAAGAGCAATCCTTAAGGGGTCTGTCGGTAGCTGGTGCCTCCCCGCTGGAGGGTACAGCTGGAGGGGCCGGAGCTGCACAGCAGCAGCACCCTGATGACAAATTAAATTTCAAGTTACTATGGGAACACATACCAGAGGAAGGAGCCAACCACAATTACTGACTTATCTGGCAGGAAAGATATTTCAGTTATTGTGGGTAGCACCGAAAACAACAGCTCGGTGACGGGCGCTGCTGGAACCGGTGAGGGAAACCACACGTGTCGAGCTCTTCTGCAAATCCACAGGGCACGTCAGCTTGGCTGCCAGCTCCCAAAAGAGGCAACACAGCTGGAGGAGGCACAGGGATGGATATGGATGGTGCAAAAGTAGTGAATGGCTTTGGGTGGGCTTTGTTGAAATAAGACGTGTGGGTTCAGCGCTCGCCCTCTCAAAAACCCGGCACTCAGCGCTGCACTGGTATCAGTGACTGTCCCCTCCACACCTCGATGGTTTCTGCCCTTTTGAGTAGCTCTGGCAGTTGTTTCACACTCTCACAGATAGATCCATACAAAGCCACATCTCCATCTCTTTGTGCACCTTGCTCCAATTGCTTTTCCTGACCCAGGACCGCTCCCAGGAACGGTGGGACCACAGATGCTCCACCTGTCCCATTGCTCACACCTGCCCCTGATGCTCTGTGCCACAGGGATTTCTTTCAGTAAATAAAGAAACTCTCACAGTTTTCCCCACCAAAGCCAATTTTTGACAAAATAAATCCGTCACAAAAAGTATTTTAGATGAACATCTCAACACATTTACCATAACCTTCTCTACTGTCTACAAGGAGAAGATAAAGAATTACAAGCAAATTATTTAATGCCATCAAGTTTAGTCAAATTTTAAGCGAGGATGCCAGGTTTAGAGTAGAATTTAGAGTAAAATTTAGAGCTTGATTTTGTACATGAAACCTGGTTTGAAGTCACCCAAACTTCAAGTCATTCTTTCCTCGCTCTTCCTATTGCTACAAAACACCATAATTTTAAACAGTGGATAATTTGAGTCTGCAGCCTGAAAGTTTCTCCAAAACATCAGCTCTTGCTTTTTTTTTTGCAGACAGACTGATGACACTGTAGCTCATTTGCTTAATTAGAGATTTACAGAAAGCTCTCTATAGGAGAAGGGGAAACCCTTCAAATGAAAAGCTTTAAGTGCAGAATCAAGAGACCATCCACAATGGCTGTTTACTCCCGTCTTGTACATAATTTTGGGCCACACTGTATCAATCAGCAGCTGCAACTAATGGCACTACACTTCCTAAATGTAAAAGTGAGCTCTGCAAGAGGCCAAGCACAATTATACCAAGATTTTCCTAAGAGGAGGATGTTGCTTTTAGAAAATCGTGCTGGGACGGGGAAAGAAATCAGTGCATAGAATAAACACACAAATCTTGATGCTGTTCCCTTGATTTCAGCAGCTTTGTTTCTATTACTCCATCTTCCCTTCCCTCAAACACCTGGCTTTTGCTGACCACTGCACCAGGTACACAGATCGTTCTCCAAAGGGGTGCTCGGGTGCTGTGGAGCACGGGGAGAAGGCTCGCACAGATGTGCATTTTGTAAGAAACAATAATTCATGCAAATCCCTGCTCCAAGCAAATTCCACAGTAGTGCATCTTATCACAAGCCAAACAAAAGGTAGGAATACACTGGAGAACTGTGAACCTGTATTAAAAGAATTTGCTCTTGTTACAGCTTGAATTTCCCCCTCTCCTTCCAACAACTCTCCACCGACACCAAACACCAACCAGCACCCGTTAATCAGAAATGAAAACCCCAATTGTGAGAGGAAGCAAAGTGTGTGTCACATTTGGGAGCCTCTGTGGTGACCCCTAAAGAGGTCAAGACCCTCTTTGCAACTGCAAGAGGAGGCAGAGACCCGCAGTGACCACCACATCGCCCGGATGACGCCTCCAAACACAACAACCACGGCAAAAATGACCCAGAGCAAGGCAAGAATCCAGATATTAAAGCAGCATAAAAACTAGTTATGAATCCATTTTACTCTGCACACATTTGTATTTCCTTTTCCAAGTTTGCCCAATTGTTTAGTGCTTTTAACATCGGGGATTTTCCTCTGTTTCATCAGTCAAGAATTGAGCGCTCTCTTGCCACATCTGGAGATGGACCAGCTTTCCACAGAAGCTCAAGATGATGAAAATAAACGAATAAAATATATTTTTAGTTTGTTTTTTTTTGTTTTTTATTGAGATGGCAAGTTAGAACCTGAATTCCAACTCAACCACTGGGTTTCAGCAGAACAAAAAAATCCCTGTGCTGAGTGCTCTCAAGTAAGAGTCATGTCCCTTCCAACTCCGCACCAACAGAGACCTTATTATCCTTTGGGGGAGGAAGTCAGATTTTTTCCACTTAGTTACATTCCCAGGTAGTTCTTAAATAAGATTTCCCTTCCCTCTGTGTTTAAAGGGACACTTCAGCACAAGTTAATGCGTGGCCACAGTGCCATGGTTGTGTACTGAACCCTAAAATAGAGCGATGACCGTTGGGCCGCCGGCCAGCGCGATTTTATTTCAAGGACAGGACAAATGAGAAGATGCCAAAATTAACAGCACTTCTTCCTACCTTAAATATCATAAGTCAATCGTCCACCTGCATGTCATCAGGAGCCCATAAAGGTTCTTCCAGTGGTGCCCCCTGAAAACAAACAGACGAACAAACAAAGCTTTTCAAACCAAAGAGTTAAAATTCAGCATCGTCTTGGGAAAAGAAGCATTTTTACTGCTGCCAGAAGGGTGATTCTGCTTCATTTTACCAAATGCAAAATGCAGTTTTGCATGAAAAAATGAAAATAAGTTTTAAATACAGAAAGCAAAATCGTGAGTTTCCAGGGTTGAAAGTGCTTTTGGGTAGAGGTGGCAGGAGGGAATTCCAGGGAAGCAGCAGTTACGGATGAGGAAACTAATGTTCCCAGATCGTCCTGATATGTGCACTGCTGCTTGGGGTAAGGAATGTAAAGTTTTTGAGGGTCCACAGCTAGAGGAAATAGGTCATTTCTATCATAGTGAAGGCACCACAATCACCTTGGGCTCCTATGAAGGCGTGTTTCCCCAGACACAAGAAGTTTGGGCATTTGGAAAAGCAGTTCTGTGTCTGTTTATTTATTCCCACCCCAAGGGAAGGGGACAGAAAGCTGCCTGGTGCTATCCAGGATTTCTGATGGCCAACTACCCACGAGACAGTCACCAGTGACTTCTTGAAGCCCAAAGCTCCCTGGATACAGACTTTGGCTGTAGGATCAAGTGTGATCCTAAAGGGAAGAGGCTGAAGCTTGTCCCTGCAGCTCAGGGGACCTGCAGGGATGTTTGGGATGTTCTCAGACCTGCACAAAACACCTCCCTCTCCACCAGCTCTCCTGGTTCCACCAGTGCAGGAGCACTGCAGGGGTTCACGGTTCACTCACAACGTCCAGACTGTTTCTGGTTGTTCCCCACTTTTACACCACCAGCCAAGTCATTCCCACTCCCTGTGCCTCTGTTCCCTGCCCCAAAACATTTTTTACCCACACCAGCTTTGAGGCAGCAGCAGGCTCCTCACAGGAATCTGCAGAGCCAACCCCCAGCTAATCCCATCTTCTGGGCTGCTGCTGTAAAGCACAAAATTAGAGACCTGAGGCACTTCTGGATTTCGAGTGGAATATATTTCACCAAATTAATATTTTTTTCCTATCGACATCTCTTCTGCCCAGCCTTGGGCAGGATGTGACCCAGCCATCTGCTCCTGCAGTGCCAGGAGCTGTGGGGCTCAGACATAATCCCTGGGTGATCTCCTTGTTGTTTTTCATCCTGCTCAAGTGTTGACTTGAGCACTTGTTCAATTAGACAAGCCTCAGCACTTCAATCAGATGGGCTCACAGGGCTCATTTTCTACCTCCACGGAGAAGAAGGAATCTGATTTAGCCGAGTGTAACAGAACCAGGGGCTTCAAAGCAACGAGACCTGGAGATCATGTCTGCTCTGAAGTCTGCCAGAATCACTGCTTAACCCCAGCAGACCACCAGCAACTCCCATTGTAAGAGAAGCTGAGAGAGAGAGCGGATTAAAAGACATTGGATCTGGCAGGGAGGAGGAGAGCTGGGTTACTTTCCCGATATTTCTGTTTTAAGGGAACTGGAGAACAGCTGAGGCATCTGCTTTCTCTTGTCTCTGGCAAACAACCCCCAGATGTGCCGAACTCGCTGGTCTCCCTGTGCCACCTGCATTTTCTTGCTTAAGATCCAGCATTTCCCAACACCTCCCAGGAATGCTACTGTCCTGGGGCAGAAGGTTCTGAGGGCTGTCTGTCCTCTCCTCCCTGTGCCATGAGGGAGAGGCCTCTCCATCCCTTGGTTAGCTCCATGTACTTGAACAAAGGGGTAAATTCTAAGGCACCAAATCAGGAAGTTGGTATAAATAACTGTGCTGATAATACTTTCATGGTCAATTTATTCCTTCATTCACAAACCTGACGGATTCCGAATGCAGCCTTGGATGGTGCCAAGCCAGGAGTAGCTGGAAGAGTTTGCATTCACCTCCAGCTTCAAGAAGTCGTGATGGAAGGAAGGACTCCCCTTCACAGAATCCTGGAATGGTTTGGGTTGGAAGGGACCTCAAAGACCATCTCATTCCAACCCCTTACCATGGGCAGGGACACCTTCCACTAGCCCAGGTTGCTCCAAGCCCTGTCCAACCTGGCCTTGAGCACTTCCAGGGATTCAGGGGCAGCCACAGCTTCTCTGGGCAACCTGTGCCAAGGCCTCACCACCCTCACAGTCAAGGATTTCTTCTTCCCAATATCCCATCTATCCCTGCCCTCTGGCAGTGGGAAGCCATTCCCTCTTGTCCTGTCCCTCCACCCCTTGTCCCAAGTCCCTCTCCAGCTCTCTTGGAGCCCCTTTATGCACTGGAAAGGGCTGGAAGGCCTCCCCAAAGCCTCCTCTTCTCCAGCTTCCTTGCTGTTACCAGCATCATCTGAGAGTTCAAAGGGAATCAGCAACGAAGCCGAGCTTTTCCAGAGCCTGGAGCAAGACACAAGCGGAGCACGCTCACGGCTCCTCGCAAGACAAGGACAACATCCCGCCGAAAGAAAAACCGTACACTGGGAGACAACAAAACCCAGCAAATGCAAAGGCAGAATGAAAACAAAGAGAGCTCATAAACGTCAGCGGCACACGCCTGAACGGGGTGCAGAGCAGGCTGTTTGTTCAGATGGCTGTACAAACAGATCAGCAGCAGGAGAGGAGGGGGACTGGTGATGCGTGACTCGGCGTGACTCACAGCCCTCACCGCCTGTGACAGGTGAGGAGCGCGGCGCAGGCGGGCGCTTGGGGATGTCGGAGCAGAAACATCTCCCGTCGAACATCCCTACAGGAGTATCTTACATCCACATCTGTTCTCAGAAATTAGTCACGAGAGGAAACACCAAAGAGCAGACGCAGCCCACAGCTGAGGGGAAGGCGGCGTGTCCCACACTGGGCTCCTTCAGCCCCGGCCCCACACAAACCTTTCCCCTCATCTGCCTCGCCCCAACCCCACTGTGCCCCGGTGTGCCAGATAATCTTCCCAAAACATGGTATCCTGAGGATCTGGTGCAGTCCCTGACTGTGGCAATCCGTCCCTGCAACCCACCTGCCTCAGGAATACTGTAATAATTTGTTATTATTAATTCTTCGTTGTGTGTTTTGGGATGAAAGTGATTCAACCTGGTGAGCACACGTGCTGCCACAGCACACCAAAGGTAAGGAAGGCATGCTGGATACAGGAAGGAGCTTTCATTCCCTACAGCCAAAACTCAGTTTTCCAAGCCCAGCATCATTGGGAAACCCAACACTCAGGTATTTCTGGACAATACTGTTACAGAAAGTTATTTCAGAAAGAGCTTCAGCTATGAAAGAGACCACTGGACTCAGTGCCAAGTATCTTCCAGTACAGTTTGAATCACAGAACCCACAGAATATGCTGAGTTGGAAGGGACCCATCAGGGTCATCCAGTCCAACTCCTGGCCCTGCACAGGACTCCCCAGGAATCATATCATGTGCCTCAGAGAGTTGTCCAAACAATTCTTGGACTCAGGTAGTCTTGGTGCTGTGACCAGGTAGTCCTGGTTTTGGCTGGTACAGAGTTAATTTTCTTCCCAGTAGCTGGTACAGTGTTTTGGATTTAGGATGAAAACAATGTTAATGGATGTGGCACTTGGGGACATGGGTTAGTGGTGGCCTTGGCAGTGCTGGGGGAACGGCTGGACTTGATGATCCCAGAGGGCTTTTCCAACTTAAAACAATTCTGTGATTCTTATGATGCTGGATCAACCTTATTGTGTTTAAGGCCAGGGTGGACAGGGCTTGGAGCAACCTGGTCTAGTGGAAGGTGTCCCTGCCCACTGCAGGGGGTTGGAACTTTATGATCTTTAAGGTCCCTTCCAACCCAAACCATTCCGTGATTCTCTGATTCTCTGGAACAATTTTACAGTGCAACACCATTTCTTTTGTAGAAACAAGGTCACAGCCTAAGAGGTCTCTCTTGGAAGAAACCCCGCTGAGACAGTGCTTTGGGAATTCAGACGACAGCAGCAGTTTTGTTAATCGGGAACATTAACGGTATAAAACCTTACACACAAAAAATGTTCAACATCAGGGGCTGGCAAAGGTGGCCCACAGTTCCAGAACTCCTCCATCCCTTACTAAAATAATTAAAATAAAAGTAATGCAGGTATTAGTTGGCTAGACAGCCCCAAATCCCACCGCCTGTTAATCCACCTGAAAGCCAAGTGTATCAAGGCAAATTAAAGCTGCCTTTAATCCATGCAAATCTCAGCCCAGGAATCCTTTATTCTCTTACCTCCTGCCACGAGTTTAGTCCTGCCCTGCACCCCTTGGAGCTGCCAGAGCAAAACAACACAAAGCTCTGTATTTTAGTAACAGGGAGAAGAAATTTCGGACCTTTTGCACATTTTTGGGTGGACACAGCTTTGTGTTTCCTTGGTTGGGTGAGACCAAGCCCTGTTCCACCTGTGCTTGGTTTAATCACATGTATCGACACACATAAATTAGGGCAATTTGTGCATAAATTAGGCAGCATCATTATGCTAATTGGGATGGTATGATTGTGCTGAGTGTGTTTGCAATCTGCCACAATCCTCTGGGACAGCACTGAGAGGGAGATGCTGCCTCTGGAAAGGCTGGAGCTCTGTTGGGATCCTGCTGTGGCAGGTACGGCCCCACAGGAACCCAAAATAAGCCTAAATAACTAAAAAGAAGGGCCAAAGAGACCTGGTGTGATCTGCTTCCTCTGAAATGCTGGTTTCTGTTCTAAGGCATGATGCCACCTTCCAAAATAAACTATTTCCTAAATATTACATCCCTGATGCATGAAACAGGTCGATGGGTACAGAGAGAGGCTGCTAGAAAAATAAACCTCCTAAGGTGTATGTGAAACAAATAAAGAGCAGGAGACTCAAATCCCTGCACTTATCAAATCCCTCAAATCCCTGACTTATGTGAAGAAACAATCACTTCACAAAACCCAGAGCCACTGCACTGTACCCCTTCCAATCCCATTTAAACTACAGCAGAGGTTGGGATGCTCGCTGGGATCAGGGATGTATCAGAGAGGATCCCTGATGATCCCTGTCCTAAAAGAAAAAAACCACCCTAAATCTTTCCCATTGAACGAGCAAGGATAACGGAGGAACAAATTAACTGCTATGTGACAGCTTCTCCTTTTGGAATCACAGAATCTCCTGAGCTGGAAGGGACCCACAAGGATCATCGAGTCCAACTCCTGGCCCTGCACGGGACAGCCCCAAGAATCACATCAGAGACTCAGTTAAACAGCCATACATGGGTAGGTCCATGTGTGATAGGTCCAATCTCCTACCTGGAGTAGGAAATTATCAAGGGTTTTTATCAAGACCTTACCAAAACATTGATTTTTTTAGCTATTCCAGAGTTATCCTTCAGTCTGAGCTCCCAGTGCCTCCAGGGCTGCAGTCGATGTCCCTGTGGAGAGGATGGTTGTGCTGCTCCTGGTGATGTTCAGCTGCAACTCCAGGGCCTGGGGCTGCACCACATCTCCCTCCTCCTTATGGGCACCAGGGGATGCTCCCAAAGTCATTCAATTTTCCTTCCCAAACTGGTCACTAATTTACTTGCCAAATGGGACCATTATGATGAAAAATCCCCCCTGCGGGACTTGAGTTCTCTCCCTTCAGAGGGAATTTGAGCTCGGTTTATTCTCCAGGATCCAGCCAGGAGTTTTTCCTCTGACAGACGTGCTGGCACTTTGCCTGGCTAAAAAACACACAGCAGAAGAGCAGCAAGCACTAAACTACTACCACAAGTGTTAAAAAAAAAATCAACTTTGAGTAAACCATCTGGTAACACTCACTGAGCCACAGGTGAGAGCAAACACAATACGCTCTGCACAGCACCAAAAAAATCATCAATTTTCAGAGAATAAGGGTGCAAAATACTGAACTAGCCCAGGAACAGATGCCCAGGTGAAGGGTTTTTAACGCCTTTGCCATCAGCATTCCTGCACTTCTGCATTTCTTTGCTGCTTTGACCTTATAAACCTCAAGAGGCGGATTTTACAGCAGCACCCAGAGCTGCCTGGCTGCAGTGTAAGACAACCTGGCACAGGCTGCCAAGAGAAGCTGTAGCTGCCCCATCCCTGGAAGTGTCCAAGGCCAGGTTGGATGAGGCTTGGAGCAACCTGGGACAGTGGAAGGTGTCCCTGCCTGTGGCAGGGGGGTTGAAACTAGATGAGCTTCAACGAAGGTTAAAGGATGAAAATACTTGAAGTGCAGGGTCACACAGGAATTGGGGGAGTAAACTGAGCTGCTCCAGCTGCAGGACCATTATTGAGGCATGAAGGAAAAAAACCCACAGCTAGCTTCCTTCTGTTCTTCTGCAGCTCCCCTTGAGCATGAGTGCCTGGGTGGGAGCTTTCCCCCCCATCTTTAAGCAGAACCCCTCTAAGCAGTTAAGCAGTGAAAGCACACTCGTTTCCTTCTCCCTAAGAAGGAATATGGGTTCTGGCACGGGCCAGCATCAGCGCCTTAACACCCAGTAATTCCCAGGCCCTTCTGAACACCCAATATCTTATCACAGCAACAGCTTTAAAATCTCTTCTCTTGCACCATTTGGTGATAATTAGTTTAAGCCTGTCACCAGCAGATCAGTTTTCGATTGCAACTAAGCCAAAGGGATATGAAAAGGTTTTGTCCAAAGACTCTCCACACACCAAATCAGCTCAAAAAAAAAAGGAAAACACAAAACACGAGCTGGCTGCACCAGCCAGTTCCAACAGTTTCTGCCGCTCCGAAGGGAGCACAGCAAGATTTAATAAACAGGCTCAATAACGTTATTCTTCCCTGTTTTATTTCCCCTTAAAGCATCAGCCCAATTTGGTTTTTGTTTCCATCACAAGCAGCTCCTTTAATCGTCTCTGACGGGAGCACAACGCGGGGCCACCCTGGCCCCTGCCAGCTCCCAGTTCATGGCACACGGAGCTGCTCTGCCTCGCTACAGCAATTCCTGTAATTCAAGTCTGGCAAACAATTCCTGGGCTGAAAATGGGACAGCATCCAATCGTTATCTCCTTGCTTGCAAAAAAAAAAAAAAAAAAAAAAAAGAACTAAAAAAAATAAAAAACCAAACCCCGTGTATTTACTGTACCTGCCTGTTTGCCGTGCTGGCAGCACCACCACGCAGGTGTGACAGCAACAAACACCGGCAGCCTCTCGCAGCTTTGCCTGTTGATGTCTCTCCTTTCATCCCAGCAAACAGCATGTCAGAGCTAAAGGAGCAACTGAGAGCAAGGAAAGCATCCGGCTGCTTCCCTGACAGCTGAACAAGCCGGCAGCTTTCAGGAGGAAAAAGCTTTCCTACGCTTTCCAACCACGGCGGCTCGTTTTACAGCTGGGCTCGATGATCTCAAAGGTCTTTTCCAACCTAAATGATTTGATAATTCTAATAGGCAGTCACCTTAGTTTTGGTGCTTCCACACGGCCTCGCCGGTGTTTCCAACCTCCCTCATCTGTACCAATCCACAGATTTCCACCCCCCAAAATAACGTATTAAAGGCCAAAAAAACCCCATCGGTTTTCCTGCAGCCGCATTAATTGAGGACCAATCCCTGGCCCAGCGCAGGAACCCGGCGCACAAACGGAGGTGAAAGGCTTTTGTTGGAATGGTTCCGCTCCCCATGACACACCTGATAAGAGCCCGGAGCGACGACACACCCCGAGATAAACCAGCCGGGTTCAAACCTTCGGAGCCCAATTCCGCATCCCCGGCGAGGGGTGGGAAACAAACACCTAAAGAAAACACGCTGTGCGTAACCAGACCATTTCCCTTGGCAGAGCTCTCTGCTTCCCTCTCCTCGCCCTGTCTGCCTGCGCACGTAGGAACCATTCCCTGGCATTTTCCGAGCTGCTGTCTGGCTCTGCTCCCGTGGATGGGATGCAGGGCTGGTGCCCGACCCCGGAGCAGCTGTGTGTCCAGGAGCACCTCACCATCTTCTCCTGGCGCTTGTAAAATTTAGGTCTTGCTGTTTCTTAAATTGGAACGTGCAAAGAGACAGGGCAAAGCTGTTTGAAAAGAGGCATCCTTTACAAATGTAAGGGATGATAGTCTTGGGAATAAAAGAAATCCAGGGACGCAGAGGTGGCCACTGACCCCAAGAGCAATGTTCAGGGAAGCCAGTGGATGGACAGCTGTATGCAAGGTGTTCATTAGGGATGATTTGATAGTCAAATACTGGCATATAGAAACACAGAATGGTTTGGGTTGGAAGGGACCTTAAATTCCACCCCCTGCCATGAGCAGGGACACCTTCCACTAGCCCAGGTTGATCCAAGCCCCATCTAACCTGGCCTTGGACACTTCCAGGATCCCAGGGCAGCCACAGCTTCTCTGGGCAACCTGTGCCAGGGCCTCCCCACCTTCACAGCCAACAATTCCTTCCCAATATCCCATCTAACCCTGCCCTCTGGCAGCGAGAAGCCACTCCCCCTTTTCCTTGTCCAAAGTCCCTCTCCAGCTCTCCTGGACCCCCTTTAGGCATTGGAAGGTTCTGGAAGGTCTCCCCAGAGCCTTCACTTCTCCAGGTGAACACCCCCAGCTCTCCTAGCCTGCCTCCATAGGAGACTGTGGGCCATATGGATATAAGGAGATAGACCATCAAGCTGTGACCCTACCTGAACACACCTTGGGAGGGCACGTCGGTCTTCCCGAGCTCCCACCAGGGAATCTGCAGCTGCCCAACGCATTGTACACAGGGCAACGTGCAACCCAGTCACTGAGGTCTCATTTCTAAGCAAAACACTTGCAACCTTTCTATTCCTCTTCCTCTTTTGACTTCCTTAATGAATAAACAAACTTATGAAGGGGGGAAAAAAACCCCACTCGCACGACCAGTCGTCCTCTGCACAGCCCAGGTTTGCTGGGAGCAGCTTGGGAGGGGAAAGGGGTGCCAGGTTTTTAGCAATGCAGTGGGGACACGAGCTGCCACGGGGCAGGTGGTGGGGCAGAACTTCACACAGTGCTATTTTTGCTGGTGGCTCAGGGCTGGTTTAGTTTTTGGGAGGGTGTGTTAATCCAGCCCACTCCATGAACAGGGCTGGCAGGACAAGTGGTTGGTTTATATCCATCCCTGGAAGTGTCCAAGGCCAGGTTGGACAGGGCTTGGAGCAACTTGGGCTAGTGGAAGGTGTCCCTGTCCATGGCAGGGGGTCAGAACAAGATGATCTTTCAGGTCCCTTCCGACCCAAACCAATCTAGAATTCCATTAAATGTGCTTCCTCAAAGGTTTTGGGAAAGAAATCCCACACCCCATCACGCTGTTGGCTTTGCCAGATCTCGAATTCAAGAATCTCCATGTCTGATCTACCCCTAACCCACACTCCATCCACAGTGCCACTCCCTGCTCTGCACACCGGTGCAAACCGCCGTGATGGAAACCTCCCTGTTCCTGCCAAGAGAGGCTTCAGTTTAGTTGGGTTTTCCTGCCCATCATTTCACCAAATCCCAGCCCACAGACTGCCAAGCCCCAAGGCAGAGATTCATCCACCTGAAGGCAAACAGGATCTGGTTTTAAGGCAGACCCACATGACACAGTGTGTGCGACGGAGTCAAGTGGTGGTTTCAGCTGGGATTTCTGTGCAGGCAGGAGTTGGGACAGGGACAGGGACATGGAGTGACCCTTCAGGAAGCAAGCCCAGGAACAAGCTCCAGCCAGTTATAGCATTGGACAGCAGCAGGATGTTCTTCATTCCTCCCACAGATGGATTTCTGAGCTCTGGATATAAGTACATGGTTGTAGTTGGGATTGTGGGATCAGAACTACAGCAAGGTCCTGCTGCTCAAAAAGCAACGTCTCCTTTCAGCCTGTCACTAACACTTGGACTCCTCAGTACCCTTTTTGCTGGCCCCTTTCTGAGGCCCAGGCTCTGCACCTCAAGGTCTGTTATCAGTGCTGATCAGGACACCTCACACACCTCTGTGGCACCTCAACCCCATCCTGCTCCAGCTGAACATCAAACAAACCCTCAGAAGGTGATGATAGTGCAGAATAAGGCTTTTAACAAAAGCAAAAGCAGAACATGGTGGGGGGGGAGGGGGAGGAAATTAAACCAGAGCAGCAGAGACCAAAGGAAAATGGGTTTCACTTCTGGCATTGGCACTGCATCACTTCAGTGCGTTCATGGCAGAGTTTCACCTCCAGGCTTGACTATCAGGCTCTAAATTCACTGTCAAAGTAAAGTCTGCAAGTAAATCCACTCAATTTTATAGAAACATAGAATTATTTAGGTTGGAAAAGGCCTCTAAGACTATTGAATCTGACCCTTAACCCAGCACTGCCAAGGCCACCACTGACCCATGTCCCCAAGTGCCACATCCACACAGCTTTTAAATCCCTCCAGGGCCGGGGACTCCACCACTGCCCTGGGCAGCTGTTCCAGGGCTGGACAACCCTTTCCAGGAAGAAATTTTCCCTAATATTGAACCTAAACCTCCCCTGGAACAACTCGAGGCCATTTCCTCTTATCCTGTCCTGGGAGCAGAGCCCAACTTCCCCGGGCTCCCCCCTCCTGTCAGGGAGTTGCAGAGCCAGAAGGTCCCCCCTGAGCCTCCTTTTCTCCAGGCTGAGCCCCCCCAGCTCCCTTGGCCTCTCCTCATCAGACTTGTGCTCCAGACACAAGTTCTTAAATAGAGTAAGAAATAACCAGCAGTTCCTTTGCTTATATTTATTTATAAATGGCTTAACACAACACCCCTCCCACACAACAGGGGTTGTCCTGCAGGAATTCCAAAAGGGGAAGGGACTGACCCTTTGGATGCTGCAGAACCAGGCTGTGCTCTGTTGTGGATTGCTCAGCACTTTGCATCAAACAATAATGTTGGCCCTATTGTAGCTTTTAGGCTGGATTAAATTCAGAGTTTTGACAACCCCCCTGTCACCCAAACACCACTGAAGCCCGTGGGGACTCAGCAGACCCAAGGATCAGGAGAACTGTGGCACAAACCCTTACGTGCCTCAGGTCTGAAAGCATTAAGGGTGTTATTACAATACAAAGGGGCCACAGAGCAGATTTCTGGTCCATTCCACTCAAAATTCCCTCAAAGAGAGAAAGATCCAGGACTTGATTTGATTCCTGCCTGAGTTTTTGATGCCTCTGTTGGAGGGATCCAGTGGACAGCGGGACTAAACCTGCGGGACTCCACACCGGTAGCAGGATCCTTCCAACCCTGCGTGAGGAGTCCTGTCATGGGAATTCTGTAACCTTTGGACATACTGGAGATGGAGAGTGGAGCCAAAAGTCACGGATGAGACCTCTTCACGGATGGAAAAATCTTTGACAGAGCTGTGGTGCCAGATGTTCTGTGCAGCTGTGGAGCTTTGCTTTAATCCATCATGGTGATCTCCCGTGGTCTTCACACAAATGAAGAGGACTCGGTTCCCTTCAGGGGTTTCTGTTTTGTTTCACTAGTAAAGACCCTGCTCCAGCAGCAAAGTAAATTGTTTGTTTCTCTGGAAGTCCTCTCCATGCCTCTGTATTCTTTGTTTAAAATACAAAACACTGCCTTAAGTGGTTTAGGTTTCTTTTACTTAAACCGGCACATTTTCAGTTCAAATTCACTCAAGTCCTTCCCCCCGAGTGAAAGTGAGTGTCCAACCAGAACTGCCTCCCCACACAGATGTCCTGTTCCTACCTCAGCTACCAGGATTCGTTTGATGTGATTAATTACCTAAGCTTTAAAAAAATAAATTAGCACTGAAGGTGCCAGGTACTCAGAACTCCAACAACATAAAACTGTAAAATCATGGAATCACAGAATGGTTTGGGTTGGAAGGGACCTTAAAGACCATCCAGTTCCATCCCCTGCCATGGGCAGGGACACCTTCCACTAGCCCAGGTTGCTCCAAGCCCCGTCCAGCCTGGCCTTGGACACTTTCAGGGATCCAGGGGCAGCCACAGCTTCTCTGGGCAACCTGGGACAGGGCCTCACCACCCTCACAGTAAATCCTATCTTAATCAACCCAATTTCAGTTTAAAATATTTCCCCTTGTCCTGTCCCTCCATGCCCTCATCCCAAGTCCCTCTCCAGCTCTCCTGGACATCCTTTAGGCACTGGAAGGGACTCTCAGGTCTCCCTTGAAGCCTTCACTTCTCCAGGTGAACCCCCCCAGCTCTCCCAGCCTTGTCTCCATAACAGAGGTGCTCCAGCCCTGTGATCAACTTAGTGACCTGCTCTGGACTTGTTCCAACAGGTCAATGATCTTCCAGGCTCAGCAGCAAGAGGCTCTGGAATAAGAGCAAGAGCCTGGCTTTTCCTCTAAGCCCAAGAGTAGCCAAGGCACAGTCTCACCACCATGTCTAACAGAGACCCTTGAGCACTGAAACTTATCCCGGCTGTTGCAGGGTCCAGGATGGTGTCAGAAGATCCTGTCAGAAGATCCTGGGTCCAGTCTACCAGGAGCAGCAGCTGGAATATGTCAGGCTACAGCAAAACATCTAAATCTAACTTTTGAGACACACAGCTGCTCCTCCGAAAATCCTGGATGCTTCACAAGCCTGAGGAAAAACAAAGAAATCCATCTGCCACCTCTTAGGGAAGGCACACGCTCCAGGTAAGACAATCTCCTGGGAAAAGGGAGATTAATTTTCTTTTTCTGTTCCCACTATTGCCCTGCAGCACGAACAAACCCAAATGGTTTTACCCTAATTTATGCCTGGTTTCCTTAAGTATCCCAAACCTTCCCTGTTCAAAGGAAGGTTTTGCTGCAGAAACTTTTACAGATGGTGAAACGATAAGCTGCAAGCACATGGGGTTGGACTCTGCATCCACGTAAATCAACAGCAAAGCTTCCAGTATTTCCAGGGGACAGGTTTTGCCACAGCTCCAGCTGGGACTAAGAGCACCCACATTCCCTCAATACCACAACAAACCAAATTTGAGACAATCCCTTCTCTGTCTCTGACACCTGAAGCTCTTATTTTCCCTCTAATAAAGGAGGCAATGATTTTCAGGGAGTTTTTCCCTGCTCTGAACAGCTGTTTCTCCAATGCTGCCGATATTCACAATAAATTGGATTTTCTCTCTCTAGATGCTGTTTATTCTGGTTGAATTTAGTAAGGAAAGTGCCATAAACCGAGAACAAGAAAACAGAATTTAAGTGCCAAGGTGTTATGGATATCAAAGAGTCGACCTCAAAGATGCAGAGGAACTTCTGGGCTGAATAAAGGTAAAAACTGTGCTCAGAGGGGGATCCCCACTTCCAGGTAGGAAGGGGAAGCTCTAAGAAGGCAGGTGGGGAGGAGAGAACCTTTTTGAGTTGTGCAGAAATGTCCTGGATTATCCCAAATGACACACTGCAGCCATAAAACCTTCCCAGGGGAGTAAGTAGGTGATGGACACACACATTCAGAGCCGTTTTCCATTAAAACAGGAGAGTGATGGTGGCTTGGAAACCCTGCATGTTCCTAAGGAGTTAAAAGGTAGTTATGGAGCCTGGCACGTTTTAACTTTCTGGCAGAGCCTATTTAAATTGCAGGGAAAGCTGAGCTTGTCCAACTGGATAGTCAGACCACAGGTTCCCTCAAATAGGGCTTTGATTCTCCAACACAGCACCCGAAATCCTCTTTGGCTTTTATAAAACACATGTGGAATCACGCTCCCCATTGCACAACGGGGCTTGAGGGAGAATTCCAAGTGTGCAGGTACAAACTGGAGGTCATTGCTCTGGAAGGGCTGAGGATTTCTCTGGCAACAGAGAAGAGGACAAGCTGGTCCTGGTGGCAAAGCTGCCTTGAGAGCTACTGACAGTGGCAGCACCTGCTGAGGTGAAACCATGAGGGGTTTGCTCAAGCGCAGCAAACAAAAATAGAAAAAATGACAAAAAATATGAACAAATATCTGAGAGAAACACTAAGATCAAGTAGTTTTTGTGGTCCAAACGACCCAACCTAGGATTCACTTACTGGGTACTTTGCTCTCCTCTCCCAGGCAGCACTTTTGGGCTGGAAGGGCAGCCTCAGCTGAGGAGTCAACTCGGAGATGGGGAGTTGTCCGTGTGGTTTGTGTCCACCAAGCCCATTACCAGGAGGTCAGTTCACTCCAAGGCTTCTTCCAAATACCTGATTTTCATACAGGTGTTCTGAGTTTACTGAGCCTTCTCTGAAATGCACTGCTGCCCAAAAGCCAACTCTTATTATTTCTGTATCCTTGCATTTCCCATGCTGCTCTAACACTTCCAATGTTCACCACTGCTTCCACACTTTTTCTGTTCTCAAGCCCACTGCTCTGCCAACCTTATCTTAAAATATGCTGTCAGGGTGAAATAAAACCTTTGCCTGTTACAGGCAGGTCAGAACCAGAGGGGAGATCTCCCTGCAGCAAAGGGATTATAAAATCATGGAATGGTTTGGGTTGGAAGGGACCTTAAAGACCACCCTGTTCCAACTCTGCCATGGGCAGGGACACCTTCCACTAGACTAGGCTGCTCAAATCCCTGTCCAGCCTGGCCTTGAACACTTCCAGGCATGGGGCAGCCACAGCTTCTTTGGGAAACCTGTGCTAGGACCTCAATACCCTCATAGCAAAGACTTTCCTTCTAATATCTAACCTAAATCTCTCCTCTTTTAGTTTAAAACCATCCTCCCTTGTCCTATCACAATCTGCCTGTTTAAAAAGTCACCCCTCCTCTTTTTTATAAGCCCCTTTAGGTACTGAAATGCCACATCCTCTCTGTAGACACCACATACAGGAGCTCCCAGTTATTACTTTTGCAGGAGACGACACAACATCGTGTCCCTTCTCCACTGAGCAAGGCCACAGTTTAAAACTGGTGCTATTAGACTTATTCTAGAAAGCGTGAACAGGACCCAGGAGCTCCCAAATTCAGATTATTTTCATAAGGAAAATAACCTGAGCTCTGCTGCAGATCAGAGAATCACAGAATATCCTGAGCTGGAAGGGACCCACAAGGATCATCGAGTCCAACTCCTCTGACAGCCACAAATGACTGTGCAACACTGACTGCACATGGGCAGCTCTGCACACCCACAAACCAGGCTGTGCAGTCACCACTCCAGGGCTGACACAGAGAGATTTTGGAGCTTTATCCCACGGCTTTGCTCTGAAAGAACCGTTGATTGACAGGAGCCAGTTCAATGGACTCGCAGGAAGGCCAGGGCAGGAATGGGCTGAGAACAAGGCTGGTGCTTCCCTCCCAACAGCAGAAAGCAGCACACACCGACCAGGGTGCACAAAAGCTTTTGTTTTACATCTCAAAACCAACCCACCATCGCTGCTCCAGGACTGACAACTGCCTGTGCAAGCAGTGGTGCTAAAACCCAAACTGCATCTTGGCCAAAACACTGACTTGGTGGGGCTTGACTCCTGAAAAGAGACTTTTTATAAAGACACACAGGTAAGAACATTTCATCTCAAAGCAAATCCCAGAAGGAAAAGCCTCCCCTGGATGCTGTTGGAGGTTAAAACCCAGTAAATGACATTTAGGGATGCTGGATGGGTGTGGGTTGGGATGAGCTCAGCCGTGCAGCACCGGCTCGGGGCACGTCCTCATCCCCCTTTTTTTATACAATCATAGAATGGTTTAGGTTGGAAGGGATCTTAAAGATCATCCAGTTCCAACCCCCTGCCATGGGCAGGGACTCTCTTTTGGAGAGGAACAGCCTCCCTGAGCCAGGCTGTGCAGTTTCCAGTAGCAACTGTGCCTAATCCAGCCCGGAGACAAAACTGCCGGCGCTCATTCATACCCACGGCACGTGCCGGGCAGACTCTGGGCATGGCCACAACTACTGCATGGGGGAGTTTATTTTCTCAGTTTAAGCTTAGTTTTAAAACATATTTTTTTAAAAAAATAAGCATATTTAAATTGGTTTTTACAAATACACCACTTTAAGAGATGAGGCTGGGGTCGGCTTCAGTTGAAAGGATGCACAGAAGCTTTTCCCTCTGCACGTTCACTGTACAGAACACATTGGTTTCAGTGCTTTATTTTCACAGTGTTGGAGAAATCAGCAAGAAAGAAGCTGCTTTAGTGATGAGATTCTTGATTTTTTTTTTAAAGAATTATGAGAGAGAGCAGAAAACTCACATTGAAAAGGGTTAAATCAGCAGTTGCTCTGCCCTGTATTCAGGTCACAGAACCAAAAAGCCGTCTAATTGACAAAATAGTGCTGGGATCACGTCACCTATTAGGTACTGACAGCAAGGAATGTAAAGACTGAAGAAAAATAAAAAAATAAGTGTTTTCTAGAGAAGTTTCAGAAGGACCAAGTCATCAGAGATGTGGGTTAATGACCTGGGATGAAATATCACCAAACTGCTAATCCATATTTTTGGTGACTTCTTCAACAAATTTCTATTTCTATTTTAATTTGAGGTACGTGGTAGGTACACAAATACAGAGATGTTTGCCCCTTTTTCTCTCTGGGCTCACTCAGCTACCAGAGCCAGGGGAGAAAGGGAGTTTAGCAGCTTTCCAGCATGTCCAAGGAGGTCAGGGAGAAGGGAGAGCCCGGCTTTCAAAGGACCACAGGGCAGGAGGACATGAGACATGAGGCAGAAGATGAAATGAGATGTTCGAAGTGGAGGGAGAAGCTTTTCCACCGTGGGGTCAGTGAAGCTGGTTGCCCTGAATGGTTGGGCAACTTCCATCCCTGGAGGTTTTCAAGACTCAGCTGGATAAAGCCCTGAGCACAGTCAGAATCATTAAGGTTGGAAAATTCCTCTGAGATCATGAAGTCCAACTGTTCCCCAGCACTGCCAAGGCCACCACTGACCCATGTCCCCAAGTGCCACATCCACACGGCTTTCAAATCCCTCCAGGGATAGGGACTCCAACACTGCTTGACAACGCTTTCCATGAAGAGATTTTCCCCAGTATCCAACCTGACCCTCCCCTGGCACAGCTTGAGGCTGCTCCCTCTCCTCCTGTCCCTTGTTCCCTGGGAGCAGAGCCCGCCCCCACCCCTGCCTCTCCCCTCCTGTCAAGGAGTTGCAGAGCCAGAAGGTCCCCCCTGAGCCTCCTTTTCTCCAGGCTGAGCCCCCCCAGCTCCCTCAGCTGCTCCTCAGATCTGTCCAGCCTCACAGCTGATCCTGCCTGGAGCAGGAGGTTGCACTGGAGACCTCCTGAGGCCCCTCACTGCTCTGGGAGCTTGGCTTCCCAGGTATCCCATCAGCAGCTCAAGCTCAGGCCACAAAGTCACCCTGTCACACCACAAAAACCTGGATCACGGAGTTATTTTATTCTGTACAAAACCAGAATTATTTTACTCTGTATAAATGTATATTCTCTGTGTACAGAGAACTGAGGTCCCAACACCTCGTTTGAGAGATGACCCTGCGCCGGAATGTTAAAAAACTTCTAGATAACAACCTCAAGTCCCACTTTTCCACGTCACCCATCCTGAGATCCCAACACTACTCCTGCAAACACCCCTTTGCCTCCCTGGCCAGCCCAGGGAGATGTTATTCTTGCATTAAAAAAAAAAAAAAAAAAAGAGAGAGAACCCCCCCCCCTTGATTATTTATGCCGCTCTTTGAACAACACCAGCTATTGTCAGGGAGTGTTTTACAGCTCTGAATGTCACATTGAGAGTCTGGTCATGCCAGGAGGAAAGGCTGCCGCTGCCACGGCCCGGCATAAATCCCTTTATTCAAGGAGCCCAGCGCCGGGCAAAACCTAAAAGGAAGCCGGTGGGTGTGACGGCTACATTTTGTACAATGATATGAAAAGGTGCAGGCAAGGCTGTTTGTTTGAGGGGGGGTGTTTATGAGGTATAAGGTAGAAAAACTACAAGGAGCCAGGTGAGGCCGAGGGACCGCGAGCTTTGGCTGGATGCTGCTGCTGCGGAGGAATTGCACGGAGAAGCGTGGGGGTGAGCGGAGCTGGAGAGCTTCCCAGCAGGACCCAGGGAGCTTTTGCTGTCGAGAAAACCAGGCTGGCTGCACAAGAAACCCGTTTCCTGCCCGATTGTGACTGTGTGAAGGGAAACTGGGCTCTGGAGGCAAACAAAGCACAGCCACCCGAAGCTTGGGAGCGCCCAAACCCATCGAGCCGCTACAAGCCTAAAAGACAAAAAGAAGTGTTAAAAAAAAACCCCAACAGGCCCTTTTCCACGGTGTGTTACGTTACAAAGCAGAACTGGACGGGTTGCAATCTTCCTCTGCCGCACCCCAAATGCCAGGTTTCAGGTTACTTCACCCGAGGTACCTGCAGGAATTCGCTCGGAAGCGCGTTATTTCTCCCGGCTCCGGTGACACCGAGCCCTCAGAGCCAACCCTTAAACTGCAGCTCTTCCCAAAGTCCCACAAAGACAGCAAGTGTCATTTCCTTCCCCCTCCCACACCCCCGTGAGGAAGTTATAACCCAAGTTGAAATAATAAATACGGCCCAGCAAAAAGGGAAGGTGGGGAGCAATAGGAAAGGCAGCGTTCCCGTGTTACTCCAGCCTACAGGATCCATCCTTCCAGCCTCCCACTCAGGAAACGGCTTTTCATCGCTGGGTATCAAAACTCCTCCCAGTTTTGGCATCTCCACCTCTTCTCCCTGCAGAACAAGTTTAAGCACTGAGGGTTTAGGGTTTTTTTTTTAACTAATTCGTGGATATTTTCACTGTATCCAGCTCACGGTTTTTCCAGCTGCTGTCGCACATCCCACGGATCTGTTTACTATCAGCAACCATCCTAGCACAAATCCTGGATTTATCTCTTCGTCTTCCTGATAACTCCTCCATGGCTGTGCCCTCAAAGCCCAGAAATCCAGTTTGTCACCCTTCACAAGGAACCTCTGGGCATTTTGGAGAGCTCTATCATTCATCTCCCTCGTGATCTCAATTCACCAGGAAAATAGCTGGTAAAACCTATCAGCAGCTTTCCTGATACAAGTGCAGAGGCTCTACTACTACTTCTGCCCAAACCATTTTCTCTAACATCCAAAAAAAAAAAAAAAAAGAGGCAAAGACAAACTATGGGGTTTTTAAAACATGACCCTATGGTGCTCAGCACTCCTGCTCCCCTTATCTTTGAGGTCCCCGTGAATTTTTCCAGCAATGGCACCGTGCTGCTGCAAAGATCTCTTGATTCATGCAAAACCTGATCCCTTTTTCACCCTTTTATGAGCAAGGGGTTTCTCTTTTCCCTTGGATGTAGCCTGGTGATGAACTGCCACACGAGCCCTGCACTGCAGCCCTTTGCTAAATGCTGCCCCAAAGCCTTTAGATTCCAGAGGATGAGAAGGACAGTGGGAGTACAGACTCCTACAACAAAGAGAGCTGCATGCAGGCATCACCTTCAGACCTTCCTTTTTATAAGATAACTGCCTTTTATCCTCAATTTTAAACAGCAGGAGCAGGGAGAGGGACTTTGCTGAGGTCACCAGCGAGGCTGGTGGCACAGTGCCACGATCTGCTGCGCAGTATCCATCAGGTACCACTGCTTCCTGAGCCATGGGATGGAGACGTGAAGGAAGTGGCTTTCAACACCAGAAGGGAGCTCCCTGTGGCAGGCAGGGAGCATGTGGAGTGCGCCCAGGGAAGGGCAGGGAGGTTCCAAAGGACCTGCACTCTGCAGATTTCATGTACCACCTATTGCATCTGTGCAGCTCCTTCGATGCTGTTGGGTTATCCCTTATTTGGTAGCCTTTTGGGGGAAGGCAGCCTGGGCTGAGCTCAGTAATTCCAGTCAGATCCGATGCCAGGAATTGTAGGGTCATGCCAAGACACTGAAACACTGGCATTTTCTGGTGTCCCCAGCAAAAGAAAGACATGGAACTCTTAGAGCAGTTCTAGAGGAGGCCCTGGAGATGTTGCCAGGGCTGGAGCCCCTCTGCTCTGGAGCCAGGCTGGGAGAGCTGGGGGGGTTCCCCTGGAGAAGAGAAGGTTCCAGAGAGAGCTGAGAGCCCCTTGCAGGGCCTAAAGGGGCTCCAGGAGAGCTGGAGAGGGACTGGGGACAAGGGATGGAGGAACAGGACAAAGGGAATGGCTTCCCACTGCCAGAAATCAGGGTTAGGTGGGATACTGGGAAGGAATTGTTGGCTGGGAGGATTATGAGGCCCTGGCACAAGTTGGGCAGAGAAGCTGTGGCTGCCCCTGGATCCCTGAAAGTGTCTGAGGCCAGGTTGGAGCAACCTGGGCTAGTGGAAGATGTCCCTGCCTATGGCAGGGGTTTGGAACAGGATGATATTTAAGTTCCCTTCCCAATCAAACTATTGTATGATCCTGTAACCAGAGCCACCTCATCTCCAGGACAAATGGAAACAGAAGCAGCTGTAGCTGCAGCCCCAAGACCACCCAGACTTCCTGTGCTGATAATCCTATAACTCAAAGCCCTTGGACAGATTTGACCCTGCTCACAAGTTGTCCTCCCCTACACGAAAGATGGCCAGAGGCAACAATATCACTTAGTGAGGAGCTCCAGCTTCCTTCCAGACACTCAGGCTGGAGAAATAAAAAGGATCTAAAGCAGATGACAGAGTTGTTAAAAGATGATCCTTTGGTCTTAGTGGTTTGGTATTTTTAAGCCACGTGGGATTCAACCTTCCGCAAACAACTCCGGTGACACAGAAATCACAAGAAGGCTGTGCCTCTTTGGGGCACAGAGAAATACTTCTCCTAATCAAAATATTATTATTGAGCTGATATAATTTTGATCAAGAGATAACCTCATTTTCTCCCACTCAATCCTTCCCCATTGCCACCAGGGTTCATGCTGGCAATATGTTATTTTGGTGCAGGCAGAAAGTAATGATAGGAAAGCAATTACTGGGCTGCATTTTTTAAATTTAGTAAAATATTAATGAGCTAATCTAATTTTTTTTCATGTCTGGCTGCTACATGCACTGAGCCTACAACTCCATCACGTTGTGGATGAGATGCCTTCTCACCACAGACTGAAATCCAGGGAGTAGACCTTCCCAAAATCAGCACCACTTGAACAGTGCTGGTAACTGTGAGAATCATGGAATGGTTTGGGTTGGAAGGGACCTTGAAGACCACCTTGTTCCAACCCCCTGCCATGGGCAGGGACACCTTCCACTAGCCCAGGTTGCTCCAAACCCCATCCAACCTGGCCTTGGACACTTCCAGGGATGGGGCAGCCACAGCTTCTCTGGGCAACTTCTCTTTCTGCTTTTGCAAGAGATCGGTGGATTCAAAATCAACATGAAAGCCCACCTGCTTTTTCCCCCCCCAAAGTATTTTATCACTAATCCCTGGATCTGGACCACAAGTTTCTCCCCATTCTAAAAATAAAAATCTATCAGATTCAGTTAAGCAAAACCAAAGAAACTATTGCACACACGGGAAAATTTCAGTGTAAACTTTTCAAAGTTGTGTTAAATGACAACAAACAGGTTTGTTGCTGACTCGAGGTGTGTGCATATGGTGACCATCACCATCAAACCATGAGGTGCCCATCATGGGGACAATTTTTTGAAGGAGAAACTGAAGTTTAACTCCTGTAGGTGTTCAAATTTCAGATATGAGTTTCTGGGGTAAAAAAAGAAAAGGGCTAAATTTTCAATATTGGGTGTACAAAACTGACTTGGGTGAACACTGCACTATCCAGTCTCCATGAAGGGATAAAACCTTCATTCTTTTCCTTAGAATCACGGAATCATTAAGATTGGAAAAGCCCTCTGAGATCACCCAGTCCAACCCTTCTCCCAGCACTGCCAAGGCCACCACTAACCCACGTCCCCAGGTGCCACATCCACATGGCTTTTAAATCCCTCCAGGGATGGGGACTCCACCACTGCCCTGGGCAGCTGTGCCAGGGATGGACAACCCTTTGAGTAAAGAAATTTTTCCTAATATCCAATCTGTCCCCTTCCTTGGGCTGCTGCCTGTCACGTGTCCCTTTGAAAAGCTACTTCAACCCAGTTCTCTCCACAAGCCTCATAAAAGGATTTCACTGCAACAAATGCCAAGGCAAAGAGCAAGAATGACTTAAAAATCCAAATAAAGCCCTTTTTTTTTTTACTTTTACTATGTAATTGCAAATAACAAACATATCTGTGGTTTACAGAGGAGGCAATAAATTAAAGCTACAGTCGCAAATCAGACCAAAAAAAGATACTTAAGTCATTCAATCCACCACCCCGGGATGGCTGTGGCCCCATGGGATGCTGCTTGGTTTTGTGAAAGACTTGGGAGTCCTGAATGGAGGAAGTATGACACGAAGAGCTCTCTCAGAAGTGTTTTTTTTTTTAAATTCTTATAAAATTAAACCAGCCCTCTGGTACTTCCTGAGCACAGCCTTGTCGGTCTGGCTGGAGAAAAGTAAATGGGCTTCAGTAAACAAGCTTTTTATTTGTGAGCTGAGCACATCATAAATAAAAAGGGAAGTTTGATCCACGGCAAAATGGTTGCGTGTGTTTCTTCTGTAACTACCCCACGATGGCTGTGACACTGCAGTTTCTAGAAAAAGAAACTAGCACTTTTGAGGATGGTTTAGGTTGGAAGGGACCTTCAAGACCATCCAGTCCCACCCCCTGCCACGGGCAGGGACACCTTCCACTAGACCAGGGTGCTCCAAGCCCTGTCCAGCCTGGCCTTGGACACTTCCAGGGATCCAGGGGCAGCCACAGCTTCTCTGGGGAACTTTTTTAATTCCTGCAAAAATATGCATTTTGAGCCATTAGGAAGCTGAAGACCCCAAAATTTTAACTTCCTCACTGATAAAGGCTACAGCAAAATGGTCCAAGGGAGCCACCAGCTGCAGCAGGACCTGAGGCTGGAGACAGCAGTGTTTGTCCTCACCTTCTCCTGCTTTCACCAGATACTGAAGAATTTTTTAAAAAGCCAATCTCCTATATTTTTTCATTTTTCATTGAGCACTAACCCTGAACCAATGCTCAGAACACAGGAGGTGCCTATTTCCATAACTTTGGTGAGCAAAAGTATTTTAGGAATGATCACTAAACAAAACAAGTTGAGGGGGTTTGGGTGCTGTGGTGGTTTGGGTTTTTAATTTTTGCTAATTTTTTTATATTTTGAGGAAAAGAGGAAATTGCCTCAAGTTGTGCCAGGGGAGGTTTAGGTTGGATATGAGGGAAAATTTCTTCATGGAAAGGGCTGTCCAACACTGGCACAGCTGCCCAGGGTAGTATTGGAGTCCCCATCCCTGGAGGGATTTAAAAGCCATGTGGATGTGGCACTTGGGGACGTGGGTTAGTGGTGGCCTTGGCAGTGCTGGGGGAATGGTTGGATTCAATGATCCAACCTAAACAATTCTATGACTCTATGAAGAAAAAAAGCCCTGTAACCACAAAACCCAGGGACTCTGCACTAGTTTCCACTGCATTTCCAGAATACATGTCCAAAAAGAGCAGTGTTGGGTGAATTGAAGACATTATGCCAGAGGTGAGTTTGAACAAGAACACAGTGAGCAGTTTCTCTCCCTCAGCTGAAGCTCAGCTGGGCTTGAGTCTGTACAGACAGGTCTGGCTTCAGGGGAAGTCCATCCATTGGGATTCTCAGGGCTTTCCAACGTGGTGTGAGCAGGAGAAAAACCCCAAACTAGAGCTTTCAGTGGGTAAATGTAGTGGGTGATCTGTGCTACAGCTGGAGCCATCTCCCCACACCACAGATGTGACAGCACCACAATAGCATGAATAATTTTCCCTGCTCACTCCTTACCCAGCGACAGCATTCAGAGTCTAAATTAAGAACACGAAAAACCATTAACAAGACCATTAACCTCGGCCCCACCCTCAGTGCACCACATAAAAAGCCGACCTAACAATCCCCAAGATAACATTGTGTGTCAGAAATATCACACACAGGAATACAGCAGTCGCAGCCTTCGTTTCCTGACCCGGGAAAGCTGCTATAATTGTAGCTCATTGTGCTCGTGGGGGATTTCGGCTTGGAAGTCGGTTGCCAACAGCCCTTGTTTGCTGGAATTTCCAATCAGGGGCTCTCAAAACTCCCCGGGGGTTCCCGAATCAGCACCGTGTCAAGGCGCCTCTCCAAGTTCTGCACCGCGTGGTTCATCAGGAATTCAGCTTTCTCAGTGGAAATAAGTCCAGATCAGGGACATTAAAATCCCAGGGATATAAAAGCTGGATGTGGAGAGGACAT
Source organism: Manacus candei (assembly GCF_025592945.1). NCBI lineage: Eukaryota > Metazoa > Chordata > Aves > Passeriformes > Pipridae > Manacus > Manacus candei. The sequence goes on along the minus strand of NW_026138096.1, from coordinate 13,431,950 downwards.
GCGATTTGAACACAATTTCTGTTTGGGATTTTTCATGCCCATTTCACAGCTGAGGAGGGGCATCCAAACCAAAACCACCTTTGCCCTTTGGAGGCCCTCCAGCTGAGTCGAGAGGAGAGTTTTCAGGAGATCATCCCATTTTAAAGAATTTCTTCAAGGAAAGGGTTGTTAACCATTGGGAAGGGGCTGCCCAGGGAGGTGGTGGAGTCTCCATCCCTGGGGGTGTTCAAGGAACAACTGGACGTGGCACTGAGTGCTCTGGTACGGGTGACAAGGTGGTGATGGGTCAAAGGTTGGACTCAAGGATTTTGGAGGTCTTTTCCAACCTTCATGATTCCGTGATTTTTCATTAATTCAGCTATTACATCACACATAATTCAGAGGTTTGCCATCTCCAACCTGGTCAGGCCTCTGGGGTGTCCAGAGTGGTGTGAAACCACCCAAATTCACAGAAACCACCACACCCTCTCACAGAGGCGCTCAGTCCACGGCATTCTCCCCTCCTGGTGGAAGCCATCCTTGCAAGCACAATTCTCCCAAGTATTCTTCCACCCCTTTCTAGAGGATTTAAACTGCCCAGTTCACAGATTTGAGGAGGTAAGGATTCCCTAAGGATGTGGTACCTGACAAACCTGCTGGGTTTTTGACACCCTGTCTTTGTAAAGAGGTTTCATCTCAACAAGGCCTTTTCCAGTCAGTATTTCCAGGTAACACCAATACCAGCTTTTAGCTCTAAATGCTTTTCTACCAAGCCCAGAGAAGGTTAAAAGCAACACTTTCACTCATTTTGGTATTTCCTGATTAAAATGAACAGGTGACAGTGACCCAAATCGACAGTGCCAGAGAAGGGGTTCTCCTAAAATGAAAACACCAACGTTTCTGATGCCCCCAGGTGATGCTGTAAGCTGTGGGCATCCTAATTTTATCCTTGTGGTGACCTGCCATCTTAGGTCTCTTCTCAGTTTCATCTTCACTTTCTCCCCATGAAAAACAACCATTTCCACATCATCAATCCCTCCTCCTTCCTTAAGGTTTTTTTCATCAGTTTTTCTAGAGGATTTCATTTTCAGGGCTGTTTCCCTGAAAAGCTGGGTTTTTCCCCCTGCTGCTGCGACGCTGGTTGTTTGCCAAGGACCCCACAAGGCCCATCCCGAGAGGAAAATCAGCCTCCCAGGAATTTTTTCCAAGGGTGAAGCTCAACGCCCGGCCAGGCGCTGAAGGATAAACACCTCCCTCATTAGTATGCTGAGCCACATTAGTTCTGCTGCTCACAGAGCCAAAGCATCAAAGTGGGGCTGAATCTTCAATTTCACAGCTTGCAACGTGATGTATGAGATACTCCGGGGGCCCTGGGCACGGGGCACAGCGTTTCTGATGCACGAGGTGCCTGCTGGAAAATCTGCTAATGCCTGGGGAAGAGGCAGCACGTGCCTCTGAGAGGAGAGGGATGATGTCATCCCACATAAAATCTGGGTGAAGCGACTGCCCAGTGTGTTACCAGCTTTGGTAACACACCACGACCTCAGGCGAGGAGCCGGCATCACCCTACGAGTCCAACGTGGATTAATTTAAGAGGTGAATTTATATTTCAGACTTTGCTTCAGGTCTGAGAAGTCTCGTGATCTCTCCACTCAGTCTCCCCTCCTAATCAGTTTTCGCAGAATTCGCCAGATTTGGAGGTTTTGAGGTTGTTCTCAAAGGCAGAATTGCACAGAGGTTCGGAAGGTTGTTTGGGATGGAGGGGTCGATAAACCCAGACCGTGCCTGTTACTGCCCTCTTGTCTTTAGGAAATTAAGCTAAAGAACAACAACACTTTACTCACCGTTGTATGAAAACTATGAATGACACTGTCATGGCTACAGTTGCACCTGTACCTATCAAATATCAGCATTTTAGCTGATTTTTGCACTGAGAATTCTTTGTCCCCTATTGAAAACCATATTCCTCAAAAAAGACCACGAATACATCAGCCCTGATGACTAGACCAGAGTAAGAGCAACCAAGGCTAGGGAAGGCTCCTTGGATTCAAAGGTCAGGCAAAAAGGTGTCAGGGATGGCAGGAAACTCCCGGGTACTCCAGCTCACAGTAGGATTCCTCAGTGCATGTGCAGCATTATGGCTTTAGAGGCTTTGGAGGCATTGCACAGATTAATCACACAAAATAATGATCTCACAGTGAAGTGTTGAGCTGGAATTAAAGAGATTAATGTTCAGGTCCCAGCTCTCAAAGTTCTCACCCCTGGGGGAGTCATATCAACTCCTGCATCTCACCTCCCCTTTCCACAAAACCTCCTTTGAATTACTGATTGCAGAACCTGAGCGAAGATGCCAGAGGGAAAGACCATTCCAAAGGCTTTTTTTAATTATTATTTTTTCCTTAATACCCGCTGTGAGGCACTGTCTTGTTTAATTCATGGCTCTTTGAAGAAAGATTTGCCATCTTAAGGGAATAAAAACAAGCCTGTGTTATCTTTTTAATAACACCACGTGCTCCTGCTGGTGAAGTCCAGCCCTGAACAAACACTCTCACATGAACAGACCAAAAAACGTGCAGTGCCATTTCACTGATGAATTTAGTTTGGTGGGGCACTGTCACGACGTGTTTGTAGACCCAAAGCTTGGGCCAGGCAAAATTCTGAAATTAGTGGAGCACTTCTGGCCTCAATTCCCACAGGAACAAAAAGGGCACAGCACAAAATACTCTCCTGTACAGCTCTATTTTGTTATCTCCCATTGTTAAATCCCTCTAGACTCTGGTTTTTCTGGAATTAGAGTAAGGCTCTTCCTTTGTTTCCCAAGCTCAAATCACAGAAAACAAGACCTTCAACTGTCGTGATGGATTTCTGTGTCTGTCACCCCACATCAGCTCACCTGCAACCCCCTGAACCTCCAACATCTGGTATTTGTAGGAGGTTGGTCACATCCCAATTCCTCTGTAAGCCAAAGACTTCTTGGAATGTGGCTTTTTCCCGTTGCCCAGAACACAAAATGCAGGCCAGATTTTGGTGAGGATGGGAAGAAACAGGAAAGTATGTGAGTGGAAGAAGAACAATGAAGTTCAGTCATGCAAAAAATGCTTCTTTTGTTGTTTTTTTAAAATCTAAACCCAAAAACTATTAAGAAGAATTTGCCATGAGAAGGTAACTGTTTGTTGGTGGTGACATCTGTGCCATCCACAGCCCCAAAGCTGCCCTCATCCAACACCAGCAATAGGTGACAGACACAACTGAGACATCCACAACCACAGCAACCAAACCTTCCTCCCCACACTCAGCCTGAAATTGCACTGGGAGGCCTCAGAAATCCCACAGGATTCCAACCAATCTCCAGTTGCCTTGAAAGCATAATTAACTGCAATTGCCTTTTGATTTTATCTCCATTTTCTCAGGTTCTGGGCAATTTGGGAAAGCTCTCCGTGTACCTACAGGTGAGTATTCACCCCGGTGCGTGCACCTACTTGTCTGGAGCTACCAACTTCCCAGTGTGTCTGCTTTTCTCAGGGCCTCCTCGGAGAATGAAACTTAGGGAGGAAGCCTATCCTTTGGGAAATTCTCCTTCTTAGCCTGTATAGTCACTGATAAAAAGACTTTTGCTCTTGTTGGAGGAGCTCGAACCACGGGAGTGCTCAAGCTCAGCCTGGCTCCACCAGGCTCAGCTCCTCGCTTCCCACAATGTTTTCTGACAAATTGCTCTCACAGGGATTTCAAAAAAAAAAAAGGATGCTGAGTTGGCCTTTGCAGTAAGAAAGAGATATTTCCTCCCTTCTCCACATAAATTTTAAAGTTTCTCCAAGCGGTTTTCAGTCAGTCCAAGGTGTTGGTGAGTCACAGGCAGACAGGTGACCTACACCACCACCCCCTCTTACAGAGAGGGCAAATATGGAAGAAATGAGCTTTAAGGAAAATTTCTGGAAAATTTAAGGCTGGTGAGGCACTGACACAGGTTGCCCAAAGAAGCTGTGGCTGCCCCTGGATCCCTGGAAGTGTCCAAGGCCAGGTTGGACGGGGCTTGGAGCAACCTGGGATAGTGGAAGGTGTCCCTGCCCATGCCTTGGAACTAGATGGTCTTGAAGGTCCCTTCCAACCCAAACCATTTTGTGGATCTATGAAAATTCTTGCCCTTGCAGGGAAAGTTCAGGACTAGTTTCATTCAGAAATACAGACTGGGTGTAGTCAACGGCTTGGAGAATTCCATCCAAAAAACAGAGAGCTGCTTCAATCCCCCAAAACTTTCCTATTCAGTGGAAAAGTCATCTTTGCTACAAAGTCAGATGGCAGTTTCTGAGCCAGCCCAGGCGGGGGTTCACCCAAACAGGAAAGGCCAAGAACGAGGCATCCAAACACTCCCTGCTAAAACCTTTGTGGTTTTACCATCAAGAGTTCAAACCAAGACCTCCCGTCCTGCTGCTCGCGCCGCACGCGGAAGAGCTTCCAAAAAACCTTCCTTGGCAGCAATCCCAAAAACGCAGCTTCCGACCCGCTGCTGGGAGCAGAGGTGGCTTCTCTGTGGACTTTGAAAGCTGAGTTTCCAAAGAAATCCTGGCGTTTTTGAACAAGGCTCTTGATTTCTCTAAACACAACTGTTTCCGCAAGCCTAAGGCAGGTCTGGTGGTCTAAGGTTTGGGGGGAAGATGAGACCCCCCCCTGTATTCTCATTCCAAGTCTTGCATGTCATCAAGGACACTTCTCCCTTACCTTTCCTTTGAGCCTGCTGGGATCATGAAAGTAATTACAGTGGAAAAACCTGGGAGAATCCAACCATGGCTCGGTGAAACTGTCCTGTCCAGTGGGGTAACTGGGACAGGCACCAAAGCCCTGCAACACCAGACTGTAAGGAGTCAGGGCAGTCATCCCTGGCTAGGAAAGGCAGGATTCAAGGCCAGGTTAGGTGGGGCTGGGACTGACCTGGTCTAGTGGAAGGTGTCCCTGCCCAAGGCAGGGGATTGGAACGAGATGAGCTTTAACGGTCCCTTCCAAGCCAAACATTCTGTGATTCCCACTCACTCTCTGGGACAGAATGGCAGGTGTTTGGTAGTGGGCCTGTTCCTACTCCCACCCTCGCTCCCCTCCTCCAGTGTTTTCAATTCAGCCAGTTTTGATTTGAGACCACCCCGACCTCTACTCAGAGGTGCCACCAGACCTGGGAGCACCACGGTGTTCGGCATCCCGAGGTTTCCAATTACACAAGCAGAGTCTTCTAGGATACACTGGAGGTTTTAGAGTTAAACTTTGAAGTCTCCTCTGCAAACACAAGCTCCCTGGTCTCCCAGCACTACCACAAGTAGCAGTACTACTGCTACACAGCCTGTGCCACGTCTGAGCTGGAATAAATGTGTGACACTGCTGAAATGGCTGACAAAAAAGAGGACAGCAACTTGTGACAAGTGAATGTGACCCGTGCAAACAAAGCCCAGAAATCCAGCGATCCATCTGAGTGGACAGCTTTGTATAGACTCCATGCACTGGTTTTCTCCCACATAATCCCAATCTGAATGCTCTGGCCCTGTGACACCAATCAGGAAGTGATGGATAATGAAACACAAGCATAAAAGGGTGCTCAAGCCCTTCCAGCTCATACTGGCTATTTTATAACCCCTGTTTTAGAGGGAGAAAACACTCAGCCCCAAATGCCTTTCCAGTGGCCCATGGAAGTCAAGAGGCTCCTGGTACCACAAACACCCTGGAATCTTCTGAATTCACCTCTCAATCTCATCCAGCAGCCCAATCCACCTGAGACAGCTGAGCAAGCCCCAGGACCTCAGCTGTGGACCTTGCTGCCTTATTCCAGAAGGATTTTGCTGCAGAAGGGAAGTGCTGTGGGACTATTTCACTCCAGCCAACAGAGACAAAGCCACGTCTGGCTTCATCCTGCAAGACAAACCACCCACCCACAGCAATGTTGCTGGGACCATTTAACCTGCCCAGTCACAGCACTGGCCACGGTGATCAGCCTACGGCTGCTCCTCTTCACATGGGTTCAGGCACATCCTGCCATTCCCAGGGGATTGAGGATTCCAGATGGCAGCTGAATTTCCACCTTCCAACCTCAAGGAGCTGAGGAGCCTTGACAGGCACGTCCAGGCTCTTGCTGCTCTAAAAAGGCTTTTCTTATACCAGCAAAAACTGAGTAATAAATGGAGTTTAGGCTATTAATGTTCACGTTGAGCATCATATGCAAACTCCTTCTGCATCTCTGACTTTAGTCTTGTTGAACTTAATCCTTTCCTGGGACCAGCTATGGAGAAAGAAAGCACCAAACACAAAGTCCTTCTTCTAGGACAGTTGGTCACTTCTCAGTGAATCAGAATCACAGAATATCCTGAGTTGGAAGGGACCCACAAGGATCACCCAAGTCCAGCTCCTGGCCCTGCACAGGACAGCCCCAGTTACTGGGATTAATTCAGCTCTTTTCTTCAACAGGAGTTTTCCCCAAATCAAAAAGAGAGCAAAAAAAAAGACTTAAAAACACATGTAGCAAAACACAACACGAAATTCAGCGAAGTCCAGAGAGAAACACCCACAAACAGAACTGAAACTCTTCCCTAAGTATCACACAAATTCAAAGGGAAGGATTTAGTCATCCTTAAAAGTCAGGATTGGTTTCAGTTTGGCATGGAGGTACCACACCAGGTTTGCAAAGAGTTCAAAGAATTTTTATATGAAACCATAAATTGGTCGAGTTTGTGAAGCAGGGCAGTGTTGGCAGGACCCTGTGTACAGGCATTAAGGAAATATCAAACCACAAATACAAACTCCTTCTCCAGACAGGGTGAATCTGTGGAAGCCACAGCAACAAGAAATGCTTTAAGAAAAGACCCTGATTATACAAATCACCAAGTCTCACACGCACATCTCCGTTTGCTACTCCAGCAGCACCATCCTAGCACCGAATCCGTTTGGGTTGGAAGGAGTCCTCTGGAATACCCAACGAGAAATCTGACAGTAAGGTATTTATTTTTGATTTTTAAAAGCATTCCTCAATCTTTTCCTCAAGTCAGACCACGGGAAGAACTTTGACCAGAAAAACTTCCCACAAACTCCCTGATGGATGTTGGGGTTTAATGCACCAATGCCCTGAGTAATGCTCCTTCTTACTCCATAACCTTCCTTCTTACTCCATAACCTTCCTTCTTACTCCATAACCTTCCTTCTTACTCCATGACCTTCCTTTCCTCAAAAAGACTCTGGGCTTTTTCTTTCCCCCTCCTTAATAAATCATTCATGCCAGAATTCCATGCTCATCTGTGCCAAGGGAAGAGCACAGGTCAGTGTATTTCAGTTTAATGCTGGTTTGTGCAGACAAGAAGAAAAAAAATCCTTAAGGAAAGCCCTCAAAACAGCACAAATATTGATGCCCAAACTCTACACGTCTCACAACAAAATCTACAAGTTTCAAAACTGAAAGATTCTTTCAAGTAAATAAACAAAAAAAAAGCTGGACTCTTTCAAGTTTGCATCAAAAAAAACAACACCCCCCAGCTTAAGAAGACCACGAAGGTCAGATGAAGGAATGATGGAGCGCAGCTTTCACCCTGTAAGGCTGATGGATGTGAATCCACGAGGAAGTTGTACACCCTGGAACTCCAAAGGCCACACCAGTACCACCTCCATACCCAAAACACCTCATTAATGCTTCTACTGTACCTTAAAAGGGACGTTCATTCACCTCTTCACCTCCCCAAGGCGACAGTCAAAGCTTTTTTCCGATTAATGCCAAACCGGGACGACGGTGAGGAGTAAACAATCAATCCTTATTAAGGCTGGGGAGTATTCTCGATGCTACCTGTAAAAGAGGAACACCCAGTGAATGGTTTGTGCCAAGATGAGGGAGTCATTTCACACAGATCACTCATATTAAACAAACAGACTTTTTACTGCCCCGACTACTTGAGTTTTATTGGGGGTGACTGGGACTGTCCCACATAACTGAGATTGTCCCAGATGCTAATGCAGGCTCCATATAAAGTAAGTTTATCCAAGCATTCCGAGCACAGCTGGAGGAACACCAGCCTGCAGAAGGCATGGAGGTGGTCAAGAAGAAGACTGAAGACCACAGCTCAAGGGATTTGGGGAACAACCCAAATTTATGCAGCCTGCTAGTACACCAGGAGCTAATGAACAACAAAGAAATTAGCCATGAATTGAGAGGACAGGGAACATACATCGCTTGGCCTGAAGCTGGAAAGATCTCCATTCCTGCCAGATTTTACATCCAAAACTAGACAACTGTCCTAAAAACGACCTTATTTTCTCTTTTCTTGGGGAAGAGAAGGTTTGTGGGCAGGAGCAGGGCACCTGTCAGGCCAGAGAGCATCAATGTGAAGAGGGGACAAACCTCTCATCCACACCAACTCTTCTGGAGGCCTGGAAAGGGGGAAGGTGCCTTCAAAGCTATGCTCTGCTCATGAAAATGGCCCCGAGGTGGTATTAGGGATGTATCAGTTGGAGCATCTACAGGAGTGAGAGGTGGCTCTTCTGGAGCTGTGGGTATGCTGGCAAGGAGGAGAGGAAAACAATAACTATTTTGGCAGGCTGGGGGAGGGACGAGTGAATTATTCCCTTGGCAACCAGCTTCATGGGACCTGGTTCTCTTCTCAGCTATTCATTTATATATATTTGGCTCCTCAGTTACTTTCTGTAGGACTTTTCCAGTTTTAGATTTCGTTTTCAAACCCAAGCTGGTCACATTTTCCACAGGCTGCACAATGCACAAACAAGGCAAGATGCATTTTTATAAGGCAAGGCCATGTCTCAAATAGCTGAAACCACCTATGCTGTTGAAACATCGGGCAAAATTCGAAGTCCTCCTCAACACAGCAAGAGAAAAGCTGATGCTCTTTGTCCTAATGCTTTATTAGAGCATTAAAGTCCTCTCACACAGCACCCAAACCACCCACCAGCACCCAGGCAGCAGAACTGATGTCAGAGAGCTCCAAGAGCAGCTCCCAGGATTCCCTTAAACATCTGGGTGTAGGTGATGGAGACTTTTGGGCTGCAGAGCACCACTGAAAGAACCAACATCCCTGCTCCAGCTTGGAGCAGTGCAATGCCAGCTTCCAAATCTGCATTTGATAAATGAGATGATCAATTTAGGTATTAGGATTCTTCGATACTGGGAAGGAATTCTTACATACTAGGAAGAAATTCTTCCCTGTGAGGGTGGTGAGGGACTGGAATGGAATTCCCAGAGAAGCTGTGGCTGCCCCATCCTCCCTGGGAAGTACTGAAGGCCAGGTTGGATGGGGCTTGGAGCACCCTGGTCTAGTGGAAGGTGTCCCTGCCCTCGTCTTGGAATTAGATGGTCTTGAAGGTCCCTTCCAACCCAAACCATTCCGTGATTCTATGAATTTATTTATTTTAAGTTGTAGAAAGGAGGTAAATTCTGCAGACACAGGGAGGAAGCAGCAGAGCATCCTCTCCCTCATGGTGCAGTAGAGCTCCCTGGACACCCACTCCACCCCTTTGCATTCCCCCAACAAATAACCTGGCCCTGCTCATGGCAACGTGGATTCCCAATCCGGCTCTGCAGCAAAACAGGCTCCCTCTAATTATCCCTCGGCCTGACGACATCCAAATAGTGGAACAGGAACATGTCAGGGACTCAAAATGAGAGAGTGTGAAAACAAGCCTGTCTCCTTTCTCTGTTCACACCGCAGGTCCCGAGCGCACGAGGACATGCCTGAGTCATTCCCAGCAACAACCACGGAGAATTCCCACGCAGGAGCTGTTTTTACGAAATTGTTCAAAAATGAGAGGACAGCGAGAGTCACTTTGGGACCGGAAGGAGCAAAGGTGCGATGAGAAGGATCAGTCGCGCCCGTAGAGCCTCATTAGAAGTGATTTATATGCAAGTAAAACAAATATCCCCCCCGCTTTTCCAGGAAAACGCCAAATTCCATACTGATTTACACGCTTTCCAATCTCATTGACTTCAGAGGGATTGCCTGCGGTAGGAATCACCGGTCTGTGGCCTCCCAGCAATGGAGTAATCCCTTCATATTCCCCCTTTCAAAAAGCCCCATCATCCGACCAGGTGCTGCAGCTCAGACCCCAGGAGCCGAGTCCCAGCCCTGCAGCGACACTTCTCCTCTCCCTGCCAAAGCCTGGGAAGGGGGGGAAAGGGAAATAGGAGTCTGATGATGGAAATGCCTCGCCATCCGTGGCTGAGCTGGGGGAGAGGCACGAACCCTCCTTCCATCTAATTAAACCCAGATCCAAAAGCTGTTCTGATCCGAGGGCATTAAGTATTTTTGTTAGGAAGGGCAGGGATAAATTAACTGCTAACTCTGGCCCTAATCTTTTTTTTTTCATTGTTGTTTGAATTCTCCCACTTCCTAAGATTTCGGCGTTTCCTCGTGATAAGGGGGGAGCTCCAGGCTGCCAGCTCATCTCATGCCTTCTCTCCAAGGCATCTGGGCAGACGCTTCCCCCAAGTAAGCTCTTAAAAATCACAGGATCTGCTTCTCCATTTAACAAACATCGGTGCAAAAGGCAACTGCTGACCCCACTCTTTCATCACAGCTGTTATTTACAGCTACCAGCACACTGGGAGAGATGATAATAAATGTTTAATGGTCCAGCAAACACCAAGGGCTTTATCTACAGCCCATTTCCAAGCCTGATCAAATATAATAATCCTTTGTATGTCTGTCTGCCACTTCCCTGGCTTCCTGTGGGATGGTGCTCTATATTCACACATAAATGGGGGTTAGCTATAGGGAAGGGGGGGTTACTTATAGGGACACGCTATTTTCCCTGCTTCCATATCAATTTGTTGCTCCCAGAAGGGCAAGGCTATGCACCAACCTGTGGGACCTCTATAACAGAGAACCTATGTAATAGAGCCCTATATAATAGAGAAGTGCAGGCAGTATCTGCCTCTAGGACTCAATGAAGCAGTTATTTATATCAGGATTATTACACATAGGAAGTGGAGAATATGTGGAGGAAGTTGAGAGAAGTATCACTTACTTACAGACTGGGCAGATAAACCACTTCCTCAGCTCTGAAATAGAAGATCTATTCCCCCTCCAATTATAGCTGTGGGTCCATTACTCAATATTCCCTCCCCATGCAAGTCTTACTTGTCTTCCAGAGCCTCATCTCTCCCAGATGATACTGTAAATGAGTCATTTGACACACTAAAGCAAAGCAGTTAAGGTTTTATTACTCTATTACACACTGCTGTGACAAGCTTCCCCAAAGACTTGATGCTAAATCACAGCCCAATTCTGGTTTGGGAAAGTGATCCTAAATCACAGTCCAATTCTGGTTTGGGAAAGTGATCCTAAATCCCAGCCCAATTCTGGTTTGGGAAGGTGATCCTAAATCCCAGCCCAATTCTGGTTTGGGAAAGTGATCCTAAATCACAGCCCAATTCTGGTTTGGGAATCTCACACGACCCAGAGATAAACACACCCAAAAACGCCACGAGGACTTTGCAGGTGAGACCTCACCCACATGGGGTTCTTTGGTACCATCAGCTATTCAACACACAGGCTCCAGGAGCCAGACCTGCTCCACAGTTTTCCAGACCATATTCAAGGTTTTTTTTTTTCCCCCCAGCCTTCAAAGGAGCCTTAAAATCAAGTCCTGGTACTGGTGAGGTCTTCTGATACATCCCAAGCCAACTGACTCCACCAACACCACCACCTCTTGGCTGGGATGATGGGAGGGAACTGCTTCCCAGATCGATCTGGTTAAACTGGAGGGTCCTCTAACTCCAATCCTTGCAGAAGGAGAGGGATCAGGGCAGGATTATGTAAAAGAAGGCTCCAGGCCAAAATAAAGGAGCCTGGGGGCAGGGCTGTCATCAGGGCGTAGCTCAGCTGTGCCTCCACTCACCGGCCCCTTCCCTCCCTCCCTCCCTCCCTCCACGGGACATTCTTTCACTCAGCCTGGCCAGGAGACTCTTGCAGAGGGTGTTTAAAGCCCTCAGAGCTGCCAAAAACGTCGAATTAGAGCGCAGTGAGAGCTCATAACAAACCCACCCCAGCGAACCCGCAGCACTGCTCGGCTGCCTGAACCCAAAAATCGTGGAAGCAAAAGACCTCCCGGCAATTTACACCCAAAAGGTTTCCTGTCTCTGCACGAAATCTTTGTTTGCTTTGGGTTTCAGTGGTAGATGGGAGCACAGACTACAATTTGTGGGAGATAGGTTACTGCTGCTAATGCAAAGAGTTTTTTCCCTTCCCCTCTGAACAGATAAAAGCACCAAAAATGCTGCTCTGAAACAGCTTGGTTCTGCATTCACAGATGGTACCAAAAATTAGCATTATTTATCAGTGGCTTTAGTCGTTGTTGAAAAGAAAAACAGATAAAAGAAGACATGAACCTGAATTAAGTATATTTCTCCCTTTTTTTTGCAACTAATATTTCGAAATGCAGCAGGGAAAGAGCATTTTGCAGAGCTTTGGGAAACCACACTAAAAAAAAAAAAAGATACATTTACCCAAGAAGGAGAATGAAAACAGGCAGAACAATAAGAGTCACGGAAGTTTGCTCTGAGGAGACAGCTGGGAAGGTGAAAGGAGGAAGCAAGCAAAGAAAACACACAGCATAAAGACAGAAATTACACCAAAACAGCAGGAGAAGGATTATTGAGCCATGTCACATTTTTACAGCACTGCATGCAGCAGGGGAGGTGTGATCACACAGGGCTGTAGGATGCCAAATGTAGCTGCATTTGTGCACAGTCACACCCCTACAGAGGGCTCAGCCCAGTCCTGCATCTCCTCAGGACCTCAACCTCCTTATCTCAGAATCACAGAGCATCTGAGGTCGGGAGGAACCTCTGGAGGCCACTTGGTCCAACCCCCTGCTCGGCCGGGTCACACAGAGCCAACTGCCCAGGACTGTGTCCAGATAAAGTTTGAGTATCTCCAAGGATGGAGACTCCTCAAACTCCCTGGGCAACCTGTGCCAGTGGCTCCATCACCCCCTAAGTCAAATTGTGTTTCCTGACGTTCAGAGGGACCCTCCTGTGTCTCAGTGTGTGCCCGTTGTCCCTTGTCCTGTCACTGGGCACCACTGGGAAGAGCCTGGCTCCGTCCTCTCTGCACCCTCCCTGCAGGTGTTGATGGACTTTGATGAGACCCCCGGAGCCTTCTCTTCTCCAGGCTGAGCTGTCCCAGCTCCCTCAGCCTTTCCTCACAGCAGAGGTGCTCCAGTGCCTTCCCTGGGCTGTCTCCAGTCTGTCCCTGTCCCTGTGGTACTGGGGAGCCAGAACTGGAGCCAGTGCTCCTGGTGTGGCCTCACCAGTGCTGGGCAGAGGGGCAGGACCCCCTCCTCGACCTGCTGGCCCTGCTGTGTCTCTCACAGCCCAGAAAACACTGTCCTTTGTCACGAGGGCTCAAGATCACGTTGGTGTCCACCAGGACCCCCAGGTTCTTTCCTGCCGAGCTCCTTCCCAGCTGGGTGGTCCCAGCACAGACTGGTTCCCTGAGGAATTTCAGGGAAACAGCAAGTGCAAGAAAGAGGAACACTTGCAGGCCACTACAACATCTGCTGTCAGACAGGAAAGCTCATCACCACAGAGCTTAGTTCAGATGAAGGACAAACAAAAAAGGCACAGAGAGCATCATATGATAAATAGGCATAATTTTCTCCAGTAGTGAAGCCTGTCCTCGCTGCAAGGACTTGCCATTTCCTCCCAGCACAAATGGATTACTCATGGACAGAGAAGCCAGGGGCAAAATTAACTCCTGGAGCCCAGCATGTCCCTGGAGATGAGCTCAATCCCAGCCTGCACCTTTCCTCACAGCACACAGACCAGGAGCCTGATGGCCTCTTTGACTGCATCCATCACCACAATAATTACTTTAATTTTCAGCTTCTTGATTTTGGCAGAGACTCTCTTAAAAGCCGAATGACGAACAATTAAATGCAAGAATTAAGTGAAATAAGGTGCCAACAAGAGTTTGGTGTCTGCCCCTCTTCCCTTAAGTGGAGTGGAAGATTAAGTGCTCAGCACATGGGCTCCTGAGAAAGCCTCCAAAGGGAGGAACCCTCAGAAGAGATCCAAAAAGCCTTTTTCTTAATAGAAAACATCCAAAACCTGCCAATAACAAGGCTAAATCCTGCAGGACTGGAGAGATGGAGCCTTGGCTTCAGCTCCCACATGGGCTCAGCAGTACAAATCCACTTCCCACACACCAGGGAGAGCAGCCTGGTCAGTCCAAGGTCTGTTCTGTCCTCCCCTGATGATTTTGTGGTGCTGGGCAGCCAAACATGCAAGTCACTGGTCCAAGAAGTACAGAGTGCAGTGATTTACGGAATTACCTAGCAGGGAATTCTGGCCATGGTCCTCCTTCTCAGGATTATAATGTGTTTTACATAAGATATTCACAGGACTTGAGGAACCCACAAGCACTTGCACTGAGACGTTCCTGGGAAGAGGGACCAGGACACAATTCCTTCCCTTTTATGTTCTCACGTGCTCAGGTTGGAGTGGCAATGAGGGACACAGCACCTGGGCTTCACACAGCCAGACAGTGCTGCAGGTTTCTCATCAAGGATCAAAGGAATGGGAACCCAACACCTTGGCTCCCAATGAGCCCAGGATCCTGGGATCACAGTTCTGATCTTCATGTAATTTTATGCATATTTTTTAAGAACATAGGTCATCAAAAATTGTCTCTTACTCAGAGAATAACAGCTACATGACAGTCACATTCTAAGTTTTCTACTCATTCACGAATTCAAAAGCAAGGCTGAGCAGATGCACCATTAAGTCCAGTTTCCTTATTTTTGAGAGCAGGTATAATTATCTCCAACTTCACAGACACAAGCCACTCCTAGGGAATTGACCTGACAAACAGTGAGATGACAGAGGCAGCAACAAAAGCCCACTCACCCTGCCACTGGTCTCATGTCTCACAAAATAACTGCCTTCCCACCCAGAACTAAAGGTTACAACTACAGAGAGAATGAGTCAAGCCGGAAAGACCTATTTAAAAAATGGGAAAAAACTGGAAAAAAAATTTTATGAAAACACACGGGCTGCATAATACAGGAGAGAGGCCATTTCTGCACTGCACCTTGTTTGCCCATGCTTTGTCTCAGCTGCCAACCACAAATTAAATACTTCAGTTAAAACTTTGCTCATCTGGTACCTTTAATACTTCACTTAGTCACTAGAAACAGAACATCTGTTTTGCTTTTAGGCTTTCGGC
Source organism: Manacus candei (assembly GCF_025592945.1). NCBI lineage: Eukaryota > Metazoa > Chordata > Aves > Passeriformes > Pipridae > Manacus > Manacus candei. The sequence goes on along the minus strand of NW_026138096.1, from coordinate 13,416,777 downwards.
AGTGACTCAATGTTATCTGCAGTGTTGGACTGCTGGAGATGAGTATTCCTGAGTTCCCCCCCCCATCCCTAGCAACAGGGAGGAGCAATCAGCCGCCAAAATTGTGTTATAAAATCATTACAGCCGGACACGAGCTGAGGAGGAAGAACAGGACACGGGGAGATTTCATCCTCAGCTGGGAACAACCTGGCTGAGCTCTCCCACAGGCTCCCTGGGATCGATACACCTTTGGCTTCCAGGCTCTGGAGAAGCTGCAGCCTCCTGCTGCGTTTACAGCAAGCTCGATAAACACGCCGCAATTAAAATGACTCCAGTAGCCTCCCAGCATGTGCATCCCCCAAAGGTTCACCGGTGATTTAACCTCCGCTGGCTCCAGGCGCGGCGGAGAGCTCAGCATCCCATCTCCACCAGCAGGGAAGCTCCCGAGGTGGAGGCGTAGCTTCGGGAAGAGGATGCGGCAGCAGGAAATATCCCGGCACTGAGGGACCCAATTAACTCTGCTGACAAAAGGCACCAGCATCCCATCACCACGGAAGATGCTGTGCCTGCACAAAGGCATGCCCGGGAAAAGGACTCCAAGGATAACATATGCTGAGTGCATGTGCAAGGGAAGAGCCTGGGCACGGTGATTCTTGTCCTGCTGGAAGGGAAGGGATCTGGGCAGTATCCAAGTGAGCCGACAAGCCCATCATTCAAAGCCACTTCCCCCCCTCTGCGTGCAGGGATGATCCTGCTGCTCGTTCAGTGAGTGAATATTTTCCCTGGAAGAGCATCAGACATAAAGCAAAGCCAAAGATCTCCACCTCACCCAACGGTGGCTATAAAACAGACCCACGTGTCTGAAAGGCGGATACTCAGGCTGGCTTTACAGGGTTTCACAGAATCACAGAATTTGGTTTTATGGGGTTTCACAGAATATCCTCAGCTCCAAGGGTCTCACAAGGATCATCGAGTCCAACTCCTGTTTCAGTCTCCCCCATCAGAGGGGGGCACACTACACTCACAGAAACACAGAATCATTTAGGCTGGAAAAAACCTCTGAGATCATCAAGTCCAACCTGTGACCAATCCCCACCTCCTCATCCAGCCCAGAGTACTGACTGCCACGTCCAGCCTTTCCTTGAACACCTCCACAGATGGTGACTCCACCACCTCCCTGGGAAGCCCCTTCCAATGTTTAAGCACCCTTTCCGTGAAGAATTTCCTCCTCATGTCCAACCTGAACCTCCTCTGGTGCAGCTTTAGACTACAAGGGGTTCACTGGAAGGATTTTATGATCCACTTCACCCTCACATGCAGATAAGGGCACTGCCATTGAGGATGTGGATATCAACCCCCTGGGGAACAGAGGTCCAAAGGGAAATCTGGGGAAAATCCCTACTGTCGGCTCCCCCCTGAGCACTTTAACCTCTGAAAGGTTTTCCTCTCCTTCAATAAAATCTTAAAACTGAGTACGGAGAGGGAGACAGCCTGAGACTTTCCCAACGTGCAGGACAGACCTCATCCAAGATCCATTTAATTCAGTAACTCCAACAGCAACATGACAGGTCAAGGAAGCAAGGTCAGACCTGCACCAGCACATACCATTTTCTCCCCAGACACTTCTCAGTCTCCAGCATGGACTGCTTCTGCACAGGGATCTTTATATTTTCTTTCCAAGAGTTTATCCAGTCACCTTTTAGATCCGTGTACGTTTTTAAGCATCCTACAGCAAGCAGCAGCACAGGTTGTCCAGAGAAGCTGTGGCTGCCCCATCCCTGGAAGTGTCCAAAGCCAGGTTGGAGCAATCTGGGATAGTGGAAGGTGTCCCCACTCATGGCAGGGGGTGAAACCGGATGCTCTTTAAGGTCTCTTCTAACCCAAACCATCCTGTGGTTCTGTGATTAACACAAGTGGTGGAAGTGCTTACAGACACTGACAGCACACGGAGGGAGGATGTGCCACCAGGACAGCACCATCATCTCCAAAAATCACGATCCCCAGAGCTCCCAAAGCTCCTCTGAGTCCTCACCCCAGACACTTTAGGGCATTTAACACAGACCACAGCGAACAAGTGCTGCCATGCCAGTCTCAAGGATTCAAACTGGGCTCCTCATCAGAGCCTCTGCGGGCAGCGAAGCAGCAGAACTGGTTTGCAAAGAGAAAAGGGAAGAAAACACAGATGACTCTGATAACATGTCTAATTAATAAAGCATAAACGAGACGGGCTGGTTCAGGCTGCGTGTCCCATCTGCTCCGACTCCGGCCGGGATGGTTCCCATCTCCACGAGCACCACTTTCCATGCAGATATTCCCCCATGCTGACAAGCCAAAGATGTGCCTTCAGCACCCAGGCACACACACTCTACTATGGTATTACTGTACATCCCTGTGTTCTTTTCATTAGGAAAAAGGGATGAACAACGAAAAATATGAGTGACCAGTATGCAAAGGATGGTCCTGAGGCACCAAGGCCATATCCCAAGGACCAAACACAAGAGTTTGGTATGAGTTTGATGGATCTTCATAGTCCTCCATGGCCTCTAGAGAGGTATTAACCTACCTTTAAACACTTAACCCCAAAACAGTTAATATTTTTTTATTCTGTTGCACTTTAAGTGACTTTGCCATCAGCTTGTGTGAATTTCTATGGTGTAAATGCTGATTTATAAAGATTTATTTATGGAGTGATTAAGTCCAGCTCCCTAAGGTCAGCAGTTAGAGTTATGATACCACAAGATAAGGTTCAGACAAGGTCTTGATCTCTGCATCTTTCTGATCCTCCTTGTGAAAAAAATAAGCAGAGAAGACACAAACAGGAGACTCCCAGTAATGGGAAACATCCAGACACTCTCACCAACGTGCACCCTGGCCCTTAAAAGCTTCAACAAAAGGAAAAAGAGAGTAACAAAAGGGAGCAACAGGAAAACAGCGGTCAAGTGGTGCCGACGGTTCTGGTGCTTTCTGAGGACAGGCTGACTCATTCTCCCCAGTTAAAGCCCAAACACCAACACCAGTCAGTCTGCTGGCACTGGAGTTCATGGGTTTTTTTGTGTTTCATTGCTGCAGGTGGATTCAATGAAAATGGAAACCTTCCAAGGAGAGCAAATCCTTCAGAGGCAGAGAGGAGACTGCAGTCAGTTCCAGATAAGCTTCTGCTTATTTGGTATCTACGTATCAGTTCATGCACGGCCACACCAGCTGTTGGCACCTGCTCCCAAAAAACCAGCAAGAATCAGACCCTGAAAAGATAATCCACTACATTCTTTTTTTAAAAAGGGGAGTGAATGAGCAATGTCCTATTGGGAAAGTCCACACCACACCTACAATGATGGCAGAGAAGAAAGGAATCAGCCCGGTGCTCAAGCCAGGCAAACGGGGAACGCCAAGGCTTTATTAGAGGAAATCCTTGAGTAACTTGGATGCAAACAAGCTCATCTCCACCTGGTATGCCAAGATCCTTTCTCTGTCTTCATATTGAAGAGGTATGAAAATCAAAAAGGTCTGACCTGCTCTCAGGGCTGGCTCGAGGAAGGACCAGGGAGGATTTGCCTTTGCAGGAGAATCTGCAGCCCAAACCACGGAGCTCCAGCTGGGACATCCAACCCCTATGGCTCGCTCCAGCCCAGTTTCTTGTCTCCACAGCCCTCAAGATTCAACAGCAATAAACAGCAGAGAGCTGCTGCTTGTAAATCACAGTTGCTACACTGAGAATTATCGCACATTACAGTGTCAAAGGAACAACAACGCAGCGATGGCGAAATCCTGAGGCACAGATTTGTTCTCCAGACTCAAAGCTAAATGCAGACAGCGCATGTGGGTGGCTGGGACTTCATCCCAAGAAGGTCAACCAACACAGGAAGCCTTAGTTGCACTGGAATAGTTAAGATTTCGGGTGAACTACTTAAAAGCAAGCAGTTCTCCTCAGGAAATGGACAGTAAGTTGCTGGAAGCATCCTGGAAGCCTTTCCTGTGACAAGGAACTGGTTACTGAGGAATGGAGCTAACTCAGGTACAGGCACAAAATAAAAGGCAGAAGAGAAGTTGAACTGGAACTTTTGCTGACTAAGCTGAGCTGGTCTGGGGTGGGGGGCAGGGGAAGTCCGGGCAGCAGCCAAGTGCTCTGGAATAGGCACAGAAACAAGTTTCCACGGGAGTATGTTGCTTTAAAGTCAGATGTATGAGATCATCTTGTCCCCCTGAGTATGTTGTTTCCTAATGTTTTGCCCAGACCGATCGCAAATGTCAAAAGCAATGGTTGGTTCTGCTGGTTTTGGGGTTTTTTTGGACTACCTTGAGTCCCTGCAGAGCCAGTTGAGGATGGGAATTGTAGACTCTGTTCTGTCTTTCACATTACAAATGCAATTACATCTGCAGCCTGATTGCAGTGTCTCCTGTCAGGCTGATTCTGCAAGAAGCTGAAGGAACAGCTTGCCTTTCAAAGGGAGTTAGAAACATTCCTGTGAGTCCTTCCGTGCTCTGTGGTCATGTGCTGATGAAATTTAACAAAAGTGTAGTCCTGAGGGAAGAGCATCCCTTGGAGAAAGCTGCTCACACTGTCTTCTAAAACGGATGTGAAATGCCCTTGCAAAGTACAAAATTTCCTGGGCAAAAATCTGATTCCTCTTGCTTTTCAATCCTCCCACCCAGATAGTGAAGAAAAACTTCCAGTAGAAGAAGATTTTGAGATGCAAGACACAGTTTGGGGATGGACAGGCTTGTCCTACCTGGATGCAAAAGATGCCAGGTCAAGCAAAACAATAAATGTTAAGGCTAGTTTTGCTCCTCTTCCCCGACATGAAGGCAGTGAGCATCTTGGAGTTAGCTCTTGGATAACTGCAAGTGGAAATTAGCACTACAAGCTGGAAACATCTGGATATAGACAGTTAAACAAGATAGTATCAGTAGGTCACATCTGTTTTCCACATTTCCATTTCAGCCTACCCAGAGGCAGGAGTCAGGCGCTCGGGGCACCGGCTGGAGTCGGGAGTTCCGTGGTGGGTTACCTGGGGTTCTGCAAGCTGGATGATCACACAGGTCTCAGCCACCAGGTCAGAGCTCGTTTTTCCTCCACCTCCCACCCCAGGCACTGCCAGAGCTGCCCGTGCCAGGCTCTGTGTCAGCCACAGTGGGATCAGCTCACCTGCCAAAGCGTCAGCCGGGACAGGGTGCCGGTCCGTGCCAAGGAAAGCAAGCCCAGCTGCCTTGCCCCATCACCAGACGTGGTCCAACACGTGCAGAAAGGAGGGAACAGAAAAATAAACTCTCCAGAACAGCACCACCTCCATCTTACATCAGCTCACCTCCGTCACGAAACAGCCCCTCAGCTCCTCACACCTTCCTTTCCCTTTGGCACCGGGGCAACAGCCCTCCCTGCTCAGCCAGGGAATAACGAGAGAGCTGTGCCTGAGCCCCAGAGAACATCCAATTTGGACAAGACAGGGCTTGACCATCCTGTTATTAAGCAGGAAGTGGGAATACTAAGTGCAAATGGTGAAATAGGCACAGCTGGCACCAAGGTTAAAGGGAGGTTGCAGGACAGGACTGAAAGAGAGGAGGTTTAGATTTGATATCAGGGAGAAATCCTTCCCTGTGAGGGTGGGGAGGCCCTGGCACAGGTTGCCCAGAGAAGCTGTGGCTGCCCCATCCCTGGAAGTGTCCAAGACCAGGTTGGACAAGGCTTGGAGCAACCTGGGCTAGTGGAAGGTGTCTCTGCCCATGGCAGGGGGTGGAATGAGATAGTCTTTAAGGTCTCTTCCAACACAAACCATCCCATGATTCTGTGACTAAACCACAGATCTCAGCTCACAGCACATGCCTGGCAATCAAAGATGACAAGGCTTAGCAGTTTATTATTAGTAATGAAGCCTCTGCAGGATGTTTTCTGTCAGAAAAAAGCAAAAGTGTTGCTTTCTCAGCTGCCCACTACCTAAAGTGAGCTGAACAAGGCCCACTTCTGAGGGAACAAGTCCCTTTTGGATCAGACAGTGGACAACTCAAGTGGGAAGAGGTCAGCACCATTAGGTCTGATCAACAAGCATGAGACTTCAGGTTTAGGGCATTTCAAAGGTCATCATTTCTCAATAAGCACGGAAGCACAAACTCCTTTTATTTCACATCCCTCCCCTTTTCCCCAGGGATGACAGGCAGTCTAGTGTGACACAACAGGAATACCCTGGCCCCTCCCTGGACACCAAATCTGTGAGCAAGGCTTTGATAAATGGGAGGAGGGAAGTGAAGGAAAGGGAAGTGAAGGAAAGTTCATGGAAGAGAGCTCACAGAAGACAGGAATATTAAAGAGTTCAAACTCGGCAGCCAGGAAAGACTTAACAAATAGGCATCTTTGCACTCAGAGCTGCTGACAAACAACCCTGTCCAGAGGAAAGAAAAATCACAAGTGGAAGAATTAAGTGGGCAAGTGCTTGACGTAAGTGTGATTTTGTCAACGGAGATAATTTAGGGAATGGGTTCATAAAAGCAGAAGATGCCTGTGAGGAGAACCGGCTTCAAGGCCAGGCTGGACAGGGCCTGGAACAACCTGGTCTAGTGGGAGGTGTCCCTGCCCATGGCAGGGGGTTGGAATGAGATGGTCTTTAAGGTTCTTTCTAACCTGAACCATCTTAAGAAGGGCAGCTCCACTTGGGAGCTCTCCTGCACAAAGATTTCAAGACGCCTGCTCGACATCGCTGGGCCCTGAGCAGGGAGAAAATTCAGCCCAAAGGAGGTTTTCCTCAAGTCAATCATTTTTTGCTGCTTCCAAAATTTAGACCTTGGTGTCTCCAGCTGGCACATCTGCAGTGCTGGAGTCTGGGATACTGCAGTGCCACATGCCAGGGCATGGGGGAGAAGAGAGGGTTTGGCAGCTGGAGACCAAGAGGGAAGGAGGAGACAATCCAAAAACACAAGCCATGAATTCAGCTCCAGAATAGGAGGGACCAAAATTGCACCCAAAAATAAATTCAAGTGGCTCTTATTAGCAAGAACAGATTTAACAACCACATACATTTTCAGTTCCTGTCCTCCAAACCATCATTCCCAATGTTCTCACTTCTTTCCAGATGTAGATCCAAGTGCCTCTGTGACCCAGGCACAGCTCAGAGCAGGTGTTTGGGGTCAGATCCAGGATGGAAGCGACAGAATGTCTGAAGGGAGAACACAGCTCAAGTGCTTTGAAAGCTCTGGAGTGTTTTATTCAACGTTTTGACTGCTTCAAAGTAAAATCAGAGCCCAGTTTCCAAAAATATGTGAAGTAAAAACCTTCAGCAATGAAAAAAATTGATTCTAACGTAACATCCAACACCACAGTTTGATGGGGTCATTTGTAACCTCCCATCAAGTGACCACAGGCAAATTGGGGTGGTCAGAAACGCTTCAGAACTGGTTGAAGTACATCCACCAAAATGAAGGAACCCAGTGGCTGAACTTTGAGCAGAGGCTGTAGGACCTTCAGAGGGCAGGGGAAGGGAAGTCAACGTCCCTGCTGCTCACGGTGCATCTGCTTCAACCCTGCAGCCAAGGCTGGCATTCCCACCTCTAATAAGGACAGGGAGGGGCACGGAGGACTGAGCTCTGGATGCCAGGTGCTCCCTCGGGAAGTGAATCTCTTGGTGAGTCACATCAAAGCATCCCAAAGGAGCTGAGCTGCCATTTGTCACCTCCGCAGCAAAACAATCCTCCTGGCCCCAACAGCCCAGTCCTGTCAGTGCAGACAGAGCTCCAGGAATGCTTGAACAGATCAGGAACAATTACTGTAACAGGCAAAATGGGAAAAAAAAAATGTGGAAGTGGCAGCCATCTTCCTAATCCCTGGGCTCGGGATCTGCTGATGGAGGGGGGAAAATGGCATTGCCATGACCATCCAGGAGGCTGGAAACAGCTGAAGTGATGTAGAAAGTGTTGGATATAGGATGGGATCAGCCACAGCCACAAAGAGCGTGGTGAAGGTATCCCAAGATGACCTTTCCCTGCTGGACTGAAAATCGTGGAATAACAGCCACATGGCCATGGAAGCTGCTTGCTGTGCTACCACCCATGTCCTTCATTAGTTAATTACTGACATTTCTATGACTCCATCGCCCTAATGAAGTGGCAGGAGAGGGAAAATTCAATATGAAATATAAAGAGGAGATCTCAGCTGGGCAGCAGTACCTTCCCTGGCACAGGGGGGTGGAATTTCAGCACACAGGGCTTCTGGAGCTTCAATTCCCTTAAATCCTTGCTACCTTTCTCAGCCTGTGGGCACTGAACAGCCCAAAATGAAATCCCCCTGTGCACACATGCAGCACCATCAGCCCCCTAAGAGGGTGAATCCTTGAAGGCTTCAGAACAGTTTTAAAGATCCTCTCCCAAACTGAGCCAAATTGTCAGTGGGTGAGATTTGCACTCTCCAAACACAAGAGAAGCTGTGGCTGCCCCATCCCTGGAAGTGTCCAAAACCAGGTTGGACGGGGCCTGGAGCAACCTGGGCTAGTGGAAGGTGTCCCTGCCTGTGGCAGAGGGTTTGGAATGAGATGATCTTTCAGATCCTCTCCATCTCAAACCATTCCATGATTCTGTGAAACTTGGGCACCCTGGATTATGGGCAGTAAAAGGCAGCAACTTGTTTTGGACAGCAGAGACAGATTAAACAGATCAAACTACAAGTTTTGTGTTCTAGTCTGCTGTGCTGCCCAAAGTCACCTGCCCAGCCATGTCACCTCTAATGAGGCCACAGCCACCAAGCCAGGCCCCACCTCGCCAGCAGCTCTTTCCACACGAGCCAAGCACGTTAATCTCCAAAGATCCCATGCTGGCAACTCTAAATCCACTCCACAAAAAATAAAACCATTCCAAATAACACATACCAAAGCAGCTGAGCGAGTATTGAGCAACTGTAAAGTTCTTGGCTTCCTAAAACCAGTCATGATCTTGCAGTAACTTCAAAAAAAGCCCCACGGAATAGGTCAGTTCCCGGGTTTGGATGTGGAGGAGCTCAGCCTTCCCGTCACTGCTGAGGCTGCCTGGCTGCCCAGGAGCCCTGGCTGCAGTTTCCACCCAACCATCATCAGACCTGTGTGGCTCATCTCTGAAGCACTTTTTCCCCTCAGGCCCTCAGGACTTTCCACCTCTCCCATCCACTTGTGCACAGACTTCCTCGTTCTCCATCCACTAGTCAAACCAGCTCAATGTTCAGAGTCAAAATTCAGTTTCTCAGCCTTGAAGTTCAAAAGGGGGGGGGGGTTTGTTCAGGGGCTGGGCTTCCTGGCTTTGCTCCGGGGCTGGGGGGGTGGAGAGAGAATGGAAATGGATGTTTTCAGAGACCCTAATTACACGCTGTGTAGGCTGGAAGCTCTGCCAGCATCCTGCCTGCAACTGCTCTCGCACTTGGGACTGAATGATTTTCAAAAATGATAAGCACAAACGAGCTGGGTGATGGGTGATGGGCTTCATTCAGGTTTGCAGTGAAAAAGAGCCATCAATCTACCAGGGTTGTGTCCCACAGGAGCCCAAGAACCCCCATCTGCAAGACGCTGAGCATCCCCAAACCTCCTAGATACAGGCAAGGGGAAAGGTCTGGAGCAGCAGGAGTGGCTGAGGGAGCTGGGGGGGCTCAGCCTGGAGAAAAGGAGGCTGAGGGGGGACTTTCTTGCTCTCTGTAACTCCCTGACAGGAGGGGGGAGCCGGGAGGGGGGGTCAGGCTCTGCTTCCAGGGAACAAGGGACAGGAGGAGAGGAGATGGCCTCAAACTGTGCCAAGGGAGATTTAGGTTGGATATTGGGGAAAATTTCTTCCTGGAAAGGTTTGTCCAGCCCTGGCACAGCTGCCCAGGGCAGTGGTGGAGTTCCCAAAAGGCGTGTGGATGTGGCACTTGGGGACATGGGTTAGCGGTGGCAGTGCTGGGGGAATGGTTGGACTCGATGGTCTTAGAGGGCTTTTCCAACCCAAACAATTCCATGATTCCATGATATACATGGGAATGCAGACCAAGCAGCACCTGGCAAGATCAGGTCCAGCCACGTGTTTCAATTAACACTGAATTAAAGCTCAGTGAAAGCAACGCTGGGCAGAAGTGCACTGCAGGGAATGCAGCAGCTCTGGAAAATGGGAGAGGGCTTGCAGGGAACGGTGCTGGGGCTGCATCCCCTCCATGGAGAAACCACCACCCTTCCTTACAGCACGTTCCTGCTCTGGAGCCTGCTGCCAGCTCACCATGGGCTCCTCTTGGAGCAGCATCCCAGTGTTGGGCAACAGGGCAGCATCAGGTGCTCCATCCCACGCTGCTCACTCAGCTGTGTGAGAAGGGAACAAGGACAGAGGGCTCTGAGGTTCCCCTTTTCTTGCCAGAAACAGGCCAAGATCCAGCTGAGGATGTATCCTTTTAAAGCAGCTCCCTGCATTTCACAATTTATCTTCAAGTTTCCACAGGAAGAGGGCAACATATGGGGAGTTACATAAACTCGAGCAACCCCCACAGAATATCGTGGAAAAAACAAAAAGGCAAATACCTCTGCACAGGCACAGAGCCTGGTCTAACAGATTTCAAAGGAGGCAAAGAGCAAATCCTGCATTATGTCATGGATAAGAACTGGACACAAGCAGCAGCATGAGATACTCAGGTGCCTCCACAGCCTGTCCTGAGTGATCAAGGGATCTGTCACCTTTGTGCACACACAGCACCAGTTTTACACCAGAGTCACCAAGAGCTCCCCTGCAGCCCTGGCTGAGGGACATTAATTCCTGCAGGGACCCTCACAACAACCATCCAGAGGGATGGAGACGCTTGGGGACCCTCCAAACCACTTTAACGTGCTGATGGACCCAAGGTGGAAATTGTTCAAGCAGCCACCAGGTTTGTCATCCTCTCTGGAGTCTCGTCCGAGGAGGGGATGGGAGGGATGAGAAAGGATGAGTGTGCCTTTTAGTTACCCCCCAGGACAGCAGAGATCCATCTTAACCCTTCCAAAGCTGCCTTTTTTCTCTGTCAGTTAGCCCTTGCCTATTTTATTATTTTAGTTTCTATTCATTTGGATGCTGGGTTTTGGGAGGCCAGGTGTGCCTGCTCAGCACAGCCCAAGTCCAGACACTGCTGCAACACAGACCAACGGCTGGGCCACAAATTTCACCTCCAGGCACCTGCTGGAGTAAAAAAAAATAACTCCTGCACAGCCACTGAAGACCAAGCCAGGTACAGAAGATGACAAATGAGTTGTCTGAGTACACAACTCCCTGACAGGAGCTTGTAGTGAGGTGGAGGTTGGGTTCTTCTCCCAGGGAACAAGGGACAGGACAAGGGGAAATGGCCTCAAGTTGTGCCAGGAGAGGTTTAGATTGGATAGAAGGGAATATTTCTTCACCAGAAGGGTTTCAAGCACACTCCTAGATAAGCTTAGAAAACAATTTAACCTTTCTAATCCCAGTCTCAATCCTCCAGCTAGCTGGGTATCCAAAGACAAGCTGCTGCCACCAAAGATCCCAGCCAGTATTCCCACCCTGCCTGGAATGAGGATGCAAATTCTACACGGCAACTGGGATTAAAAACATCTATTTGCCTGTAGCCAAATAGGTTTAAAGTCTCCTCAAGAGAAAATCTTGAGGATTATCCATGCTTTCCAATTTATTATTCATTCCTAACTCATCTCTGTTAATCTCTAATTCATCCTGGAGGGGTGGCTTTAGTGTCTGCCATGGGAGGGGCATGAAGCTCCAGCATTTGGACTAAAGTTCTACTTCTGAGCTTCCAAGAGTGGCCAGTTTTCCAGAGAGTGAAATCCAGAGGCTCCAAGACACACCACATGTTCAGCAACACTGGAAAACACATGTGAATATATTTATTTTCAGCCTTCTCAAACACATCCATAAGAGCTTCGCTTCTGGAACACCAGTGAGATGATTATCTGCTGGCCTGATAAAAACATGACTCAAATTGCAGAGCAGCAGGGAAGTTTTGCAGGCTGTCCTGCCATGCACTATCACCAGAAAAATTTATGGTACCTCAAAAACCTTCAGGTCGAGAGCCAGGATATCCCTGTGCCTGGAACAAGAGGCTGCGCTTTCCCAGAGCGCTGCTGGAATCCTTATAAACCACTAAAATGCTTTTCTTTTATTTAAAACCAGAACAAAACAAAAAAAGCAAATCCTGTTCTTCATATTTCTCCTCTTACTCAGTGAGATTTACTTAGTTGAGCTTTGCAGCCTTCTAGAAACCTCTAACAGCCTCAGGACTGTGAGGTCTGTCCCTTTTGCCCCACGTTTTGCTGAGTGTTTCGGGTCACCCTGACACCAGTAGCCAGATCTGAGTATCCTCCTGGCTTTTCTTCCACCTATTTTACTGCCTTGGCAGGTGGCTTCTTCCTCCAGCTCCATTTCTCCTGTCCCTGGTCCAGGGCTGGGTCTGCACAGCAGAGTTTTTCGTGGAGGGAGTAAAAGATGCCCAACTGGGAGCTAACAGGACTTTGTGCTGGTTGAGGCCAGGAACAGATTTCCTGGCTGCAGAACCCTCTCTGACAAGTACCACGATGTCATTTACTGACACAAATTAGTCCTATCAGCCCAGAGCTGGCCACGGGTTGTGAATGAGGTGTTTGAAATCCCCAGAGTAGGAATTGAGACACCAACTCTAAAAACACAAGGTGGAAAGCAAGGGATGGACCCCACACATCCCCAGGGATTACAGGAGGATCTGCTGCTTGGTTTGCAAGTTCACCACTGTGGTCTGGTGGAGTGAGTCCAGAGGAGGCCACCAAGATGATTAGAGGGCTGGAGCACCTCTGCTATGAGGAAAGGCTGAGAGAACTGGGATTGTTCAGCCTGGAGAAGAGAAGGCTCTGGTGTGACCTAATTGTGGCCTTCCAGGACCTGAAGGGAGCAAACAAGGAAGATGGAGAGGGACTTTTTACAAGCATGGAGTGACAGGACAAAGGGGAATGGCTTCAAATGGAAAGAGAATAGGTTTAGATTAGATATTGGGAAGAAGTTCTTCCCTGTGAGGGTGGGGAGGCCCTGGCACAGGTTGCCCAGAGAAGCTGTGGCTGCCCCTGGATGCCTGGAAGTGTCCAAAGCCAGGTTGGACAGGGCTTGGAGCAACCTGGGCTAGTGGAAGGTGTCCCTGCCCACCAACCCAGGGGGTTGGAAAGAGATGATCTTTAATGTCCCTCCCTACCCAAACCATTCTGTGCCTGTATTATCACTGTCCCCAGAAGATGACATGCTGGGTGCACAACAGACAAGTGAGGATGGTTGGGTGCCATTTCTGGGCAGATCCTCTACAAGTTGCCTTCTGGGCAGAAGATCCCCAACTCCCTGGGATCAGCATCTGAGCACAGACCCAGGGAGACATCCTGCCTTCAGCAGTTACACCAGAACTGCTGCTCTCTGCAGCCCCAGAGCAAGGTCACCTCGGATGGGGTGGAGCCCAGAGCCAGATAAACCCCCTAGGGTTTAGAACATCAGAACAATCCTAACCCAGAGATTATTTCGAAACATCAGATGTGATATGGGAGGACAGTCATCCTGGGGGGGGCTGCTTCAACCCCAGAGCAATCCAGCCCTGATTGATTCACTGCTCATACCTGGATCAAGGCTTCCTGTCATCTATTACTTAACTTGGATACACAAAACCTACAAGCTGGAACATGCTGAACCCTGTTTTCCACACAGGTATGCACCTCTGCAATCAGCCTCTAACATAATTTCATCCATGCAGTTGCAGAGTCAAGCAGCATTTTGGGCCCCCAAGTTATTAATCCAGGTCTTAAAACTCTCTGTCTAAGTAGCATCCATCAGCCAAAGCTTCTAGTGGTTGGGTATCCAGACACTGGGAAGTCCATCTCTTGCCAGCTGGGATTTCCAGGCTAGACATCTCCCATTTCCACTGCCTCCAGGACTCAGCCTGGAAAGATGTTCATGGCCTTGGTACTCACAACCCCAACAGCAAACAGTGAACCTACCAGAGACAGGCAGGGGTGATCCTGCCTGTGGAATTCACTTCATGCTCCCCAGGTAAACGCTGAGAAGTCAGGGAGGACGCCTGCACCTCCCCTTCTGCAAACACACAAGGGATTTGGGGGAGGGAAGGGATTTGGCTGGTTTCCCTTCGCTGTGCAGAGGAAGGCAGAGCAGGGATGTCTTCCCGGAAGGACCAGAAAATAGCTGTGGCTCGAGTCAGACTGTGGGGCAGGATGAGGAAATCCTCGTTATGGCAATAAAAAGGTCTCAAGTACTTGGCTGGGGCTCCAGGAATCCACCACCAGGCCAGGCTGGCTCAGAGGCAGCTTTTCACATCAGCACGGTGGGAACATTTTTGTTTATTTGTTCCTCAGTGTCAGCCAAGAGGGAAGGAGGTGGTGGCCCATTCCTCCTCGCCACACATGTCCTTGACTCCCTGCAAAAGCAGAAGGCTTAAAATCCGTGACACCTCCACCTCCTGCTCCCTCCCACCAACCTGGGATGTTCTGTCTCATAGACAGGTTTTAATTTTCCTTCAGAGGAGGGATAGCACGACACGACCTGACTCACGCAGGAGAGGCAGAGGTTACGCTCTTGTCTGCTCCTCTGAAGTCAGAGGACTCTTGTTTTCCATCCCAGATCCAAATTAGTACTAATTATTCCATGCAAAATGGAGTTGCTTCAACAGGAAGGAATTAGGACAACAAATTATTCTGGAATAAAGAGTCGGTGCTGCCTGAGCAAGTGATGTGTTTGCACAAAGAATAAAAAGGAGCACTCTCAAGGCCAGGTTGGACAGGGTTTGGAGCAACCTGGGATAGTGGAAGGTGTCCCTGCCCATGGCAGGGGGTTGAACGAGATGACCTTTAAGGTCCCTTCCAACCCAAACTATTCTGTGATTCCTTGATTCTTCCACAGGTGATTTGGGAAAAAAGCAGACCCATTTTTTAAATTACTTCCAACCTCCATGCCTCTTACAGTAGACACCAGGATATTCTACGTGACCAATATGACAAAACCCAACCCACACTTAGTTGTTTTGACTTCCACCATCAAAACTGCAGCCCACAAAACACACCAGTACCATAAGAGCAACCACAGCACAGTTTGTTTGACGACATGGCTGGTGCCTTCAGACAGGTGAGTTTTCACTCAGGGCAGGGAGAGAAGGGAGAGGGATTATTTGTGTGCCCTGGCATAGAATCACAGGATAGTTTTGGTTGGAAGGAACCTGAAAGACCATCCAGTCTCACCCCCTGCCATGGGCACAGACACCTTCCCCTAGCCCAGGTTGCTCCAAGCCCCATCCAACCTGACCTTGGACACTTCCAGGCATCCAGGGGCAGCCACAGCTTCTCTGGGCAACCTGTGCCAGGGCCTCTCCACCCTCACAGGGAAGAATTTCTTCTTTATATCTAGTTTAAATCTACCCTTTTTTAGTTTAAAATTGTTCCCCTTGTCCTATCACAATTTGCCCATATAAAAAGTTGCTCTCCCTCTCTTTTTTAAAAGCTCAAAGGTCTCCCTGGAGCCTTCTTTCCCCAGGTGAACCCCCTCAGCTCTCCCAGCCTGGCTCCAGAGCAGAGGGGCTCCAGCCCTCGGAGGATCTCCGGTGCCTCCTCTGGACTCACTCCAACAGGTCCATGTCTTTCCTGTGCTGAGGCCTCCAGACCAGGACACATCACTCCCCCACCATCACCCCCTCCCTGCACAAACACAGCAACCCCCATCCCAGAGGGGCAGCCCCCACCCTGCTGCACAACAAAACACCTTATGCTGAAAAAAAACCCCACATGAGGAGAGTCATCACAGGGGGTTCCGGGCCCATACTGGGGCCTGGAGATGACATTTAAGGTCTCCTAAAGAGGCTGGCCAGAGAAAAGTACAAATGAGCTGCCTCTGGAGTAGTGGCTGGGCAGATTTGTGTGACAGTGGCAACATCCACGGATCCCACGACACGTTTCCCACAGGCTTTGGCTACACACAGAAGTTTCAAGCACTGACAGGTCCTCACAGTCCAGGCACGTGAGCTGCATCAGAGAAAAAGGGCTTCCAGAGTATTTGTGAGTTTAATGAGAAGCAAGCACTCGTGATGAAAGCCACTCTACCCACTTACAAAAGCTGGAGACATCAGGAAGAACAGGATCAGACCAGCCTCTGGGGATATCCAGGACCAGCTGCTCCAGAGGAATACGCAAGAAATCACTCTGGACAGTTCGGGAATCACTTGCTTATCACTAAATCTCTTCCTAAGCCCTTCAGATAATGATTAAGCACCAAGGTTCATACCCTATATATTAAATATTAATCCCTTCTAATGTGACTGCCGACGTTCCGGTTATCCGACTCGGATAACCACACACCTCCAACAGCCCACTCCTCTTCCACCCCAAACCACGTAAACACGAGGTACAAAACCCAGCAGTGTCCTGTGAGCCAGCCAGAGTCTCCTCAGCCTCTGAGCCTTGAAGCAAAGCAGCTGGATCCCACCGAGAGCAGGAGGGAAGGAGTTAAGAGCAGGACATGAATCAGCCACTGCTATAAATGCGGACATTTCCTACCTCTCCACTCGAGTGTCTCTTCCTGTCCGCAGGCTTTGGAGATGCTTACGGACCCGGTCATGTTTAAATGACTTCCACTGCGACAGGAAAGCCCAGGGATTTGTTTTATTTCCAGAGCAAAATGCGATTTGTGAATGAGCCCAGAAAGCAGCTGCGAGGGCCGAGTGACCTCCCGTCCGTGTCACAGCAAGACTGAAGCACCAGGCGGCAGCTGGTGCCACTCCTGACCCTATGGAAGCATATGGGCAGTCTGTTCCATGCAAAATATCACACCTTGCACTTCCCAGTGTTCCAGGGCATCACACAGACCAGGAGGATGCCACCGCGGCTCAGCCGAGCACGGCAGAGGTGACACAACCCACGCCCTCCACGCTGGGTCAGAATCACAGAACCAGGTTGGACAAGAACTCTGAGATCATTGAGTCCAACCTTTAACCAGGATCCACCATCCCGCTGCAAACACAGAGGGCTGGAGCAGAGCAGATGTAGGTCAGCGGCAGGAGGAGATGGGGAGAGAGGGAATTCAAACTACTCTTCCTCAAGGATGCTGATGTTGGACATGGACCAGTTTCACGAAGCAGCACAGAGATCCAGTTATTTGAGAGTGACATTTCAGAAAGGCGGAAGGGAGCTGTGCCTCCTTAGCCTGGGAACAACCCAGTGGCACCAGCACCAGGACAGCAGTGCCCTGGAAAAGGGATTCTATTCCGTTCTATTCTATTCCAGCACCCCCCAAGATCCCCACACTGCTTTCACAGAGTCCATTAGGTTGGAAAAGACCTCCAAGATCATTGAGTCCAACCTGTGACCGATCCCCACCTTGTCAACCAGAGCAGAGCACTGAGTGCCACGTCCAGTCATTCCTTCAACACTTCCAGGCATGGGGACTCCCCCACCTTCAACCAACTTTAATCAACCACTTGCTTTAACCATTTGTTTTTATAAAGATCAGGCAAAAACCCTAGAGCTTCCCACAGACACCCTTCCCCCCCAGAAATCTGTCCCACAGGGATGGAGAGGAACATGTGGAGCAGGAAGGTGGCAGCACCCACCTTCTGCCCAGCACAGACACCGAGTCTCTCTCTCGCTTCCAGCACCCCTGGGTCCTTGGGAAGCTGCAGTCCCTGCTCCCCAAAAACATCCTGGCTCTTCACCTTGGCCCCAGCAGAAGCCACTGGGGGAGCTGGCAGTGCCATGACCATCCCTGTGGTCTCATTCCTCATCCCAGAGCCCCACACCGAGCCTGTTTCCCAGTCTCTCTGGGAATAACAGCATGAGTTTGCATCTGACGCCTGACAGAGACAGACAAACCCTCCCTGCAAACCCGGCTGCAGCCACCCCGTGCACAGCCTTCCCTTCCCAGTCACAGGCTGCTGCAGCAACAGGAATTAAAATAAAGATGAAAAACTCCTGTTTGGGCTGCAGTTTTATTTCCTGTTTCTAGAACTCCTTGTACAGGAGGACAAATCCCTAAATATTTCCAAGCATCCTGCATGCTCACGGCAAGCTCCCCCCAGCCACGGTCAGGCGGAGAAGGGATGACTAATTTTTTTTAGCATAAGACGCTGCAGAGCGTCCTGTGAACAAGCTCAGTAAATTCCTGAGGCTCCCGGCAAGGACTCCGCCGCTCCTTGCGAAACTTCCCAGCTGGAACCTCACAGCCGAAAAGCCAGAAAACATCGTTCTCTTCCCTCCTCCAGCAAACAGAGGTTGGGATTCCTTTCACGACAGTATTTGGATTTTTAATGTCAGTCCATATTTAGCAGGAGGGGGAAAAAAAGCCTCCCTTCCTTCCTGTCACATTTTCCACCCTCGATGACATCCAAGATGAGGAATAAGCAAGTGCTGGCCGAGGAGGGAGGACGCAGCTACTCGAGCGTGGGAGAGCCTGGAGCGGGGCAGCCCGGACCTTCCCATTTGGGATTCCCATTTGGGATGCACGGAGGCAGTGGCAGGGAGGGGAGAGAACCCTCGGGGAGGGGACAGAGCCCTTGGGGAGGGGACAGAGCTCTCGGACCCCACGGCAAGGAGGGTGTCCCTCCAACGCTCCAGCTTGGAGCATCTCCCGGAGGGATGGTGCAGGCAGGATCCAGGCCACGAGCTCCCAAGCTGGAATATCCCTCCTAAAACAAGCCTTTGGTCCTGGGCTCAGCCCAGAGCTGCTGAGAGGGCTGTGGCCAGGCCGTGGGCCAGGTGGGTTCCACACTGACTGGATGCCCCAGTGTCCTGCGTGGGGGTGTCCACGGATCCAGGTAATCCCGTGGCAGGGAGGTGGGTGGGTGGTGGGAGGAGATCGTGGCAATGGTGGTCCTGGCCTGCAGCTCTGTTTCCTGTGTCACAGGTGGGTCCACAGCTTGGACCTGTGTTTGTCCCTGTGGGTGCAGCAGGGGAAGGGGTCGTGGGTTGCTGCAGAACCGTGGCTGGAAGTTCATAGAATCATGGAATGGTTTGGGTTGGAAGAGACCTTAAAGACCATCTCTTTCCAACCTTCCACTATCCCAGGTTGCTCCAAGTCCCGTCCAACCTGGCCTTGGATAGTTCCAGGGATGGGGCAGCCATGTGCCAGGGCCTCCCCACACTCACAGGGAAGAATTTCTTCCCAATCCAATCTAAAACTACTCCCTTTCAGTTTGAAGCCATTCCTCCTTGTCCTGTCACTCCAGGCCCTTGTAGTCCCTCTCCACCTTCCCTGTCGGCTCCCTTCACGTACTGGAAGGCCACATTTAGATCACCCCAAAGCCTCCACCAGGCTGAACAATCGCAATTCTCCCAGTCTTTCCACACAGCAGAGGTGCTCCATCCTGCTCTGATCAACTTGGTGGCCTCCTCTGGACTCGCTCCAACGGACCGAGTTCACACGCCCCGATCCGTGATCACTTCTAAACCCCACCGTCATTACTAACGAACACACACACGAACACACGTACAAACATACACTCAAACACTCAAACATTAAATCCCGCGCTGGGTAGGTGGGTGGGGGGTGACCCCCCCTCCGCCGCCGCGGCCACGCGTGGGTCGCGCCCCGCGCCCCTTCCCTCACCCCCACGCCACCCCCACATCCCCGTGCCCGCCCCGGTGGGCGGGGGGGTCACCTGCGCTCCCCCCGCTCACCTGCGCTCCCCCCGCTCACCTGCGGCCGCTGCTCCCGCGCCGGCTCCCGCCCAAACGGCTGCGCTGCGAGGCCGCGGGGGCCGCCCGTAACCATGGAGGGCGCGGCGCGGGCGGGCGCGGGGGGTGCTCGGGGCGCAGGGGAGCGGGGTGCGAGGGAGGGGAAGGAGAGCGGGACGCCCCCGGCGCCCCTCGGGGCTCTCCCGGCGCTCAGCGGCGCCGCCGCCGCCGCCCGCCCGCTGCCGCCGCCATCGCGCGGCTCCGCGCAGGGGGCGTGGCCGGGGCGTGGCCGGGGCGTGGTCGGCCCGGGGAGCGACCGGTGGGTGTGGCCGAGGGGCGGGGCTGATGGGCGTGGCCACACGGGACCCGCGGCGGGGCGGTGCTGCCCCCTGGCGGCGCGGAGGCGGTTCTGCACCCCCCACACACACACTCCCCGCGTCCCGCTTCCCAAAACTCCAATCGGGAATTTGTATCATGTTTTTGCTGTATTATTAAAAATCTCAGAATCAGAATTTTTTATTTTATTTGTATCATATTTTTGTGATATTATTTATAGTATTATGCTATATTATTATATTGTTTGCGAGATATTATATTATCATATTAGTTGCATTATTATATTAGTTGCATTATTATATTAGTTGCATTATTATATTAGTTGCATTGTTATATTAGTTGCATTATTATAATAACAGTAATTACAACATACGATATTGTTAGATAATATATAGTATTAATATATAATACCAAATATTGTACACGATATAAAATATTAATTATAGTAATATATTTATCATTTAATATTATTCTATTATTTACATTATAATAACAGTAATTGTACTGGTAATTACAATATACAACACTAACAGATCAAATACAATATTCATATATCATATATAATATTATACAATATATAGCATATTATTTATATTAATAGACTGATTATCTTATATTATTCTATTATTTTTATTACATTATTTATATTGTTATGATAATAGTAGTTATAATAGTAATTACCAAATACAGTGTTAACAGATAACATACAATATTCATACATATTGTATTTTATATATAATATTATACATAATATAAAATATTAATGATAGCCATATCTTTATTATTTTATATTCTTATATCATTGATATTGCATTATTTAATTTATTATATTATTTACATTGCTTTGATAATAGTAATTACAATCATTACCAAATACAATATTAACAGATAATATACAGTATTCATACATAATATATAATATCACGTATAATATTACACATAATACAAAATATTGATGCTATTAATATATTTATTATTTTAGATTATTTTATTATTGATATTGCATTGTTTATTTCATTATAAGGTTTATATTGTTATAATAATAGTAATTATAATAGTAATTACCAAATACAATACCAACAGAGAATATACAATATTAATACATAACATATAATATTATAAATACAATATAATAAAATAAGGACATTAATATATTTATTATTTTATACAATTTCATTACTAATATTGCATTATTTATATTATTATATCATTTATATTATTATAATAATAGTAATTGTTATAGTAATTGCAATATGCAATATTAATAGAATGTATATAATATTCATACTTCATATATAATATTACACATGATATGAAATATTAATGATATTAATATATTTCTTATTCTATATTGTTACAGTATTTATTTAATTTTATTTATATCACTGTAATAATAGTAATTATCAGAGTAATTACAATATACAATACCAATAGGTCTTATACAATATTCATATCTCATATGTAATAATATTAAAATAAATATTAAAATAAATATTAATAAATATTAAATAAATATTAATATATTTGTTGCTTTGTATTATTTATTATTTTTGTTATAAATAAGATGTTTTAGTAGGATATCGCTTACCTTCCAGTACCTGAATGGGGACTGCAAGGAAGCTGGAGAGGGACTCTGTTAGGAGCTATAGTGATCGGACAAGGAGTAATGGGTACAGTTTTAAAGAGGGGGAATTTAGGTTGGATATTAGGAAGAAGTATGTTACTCTGGTAAGACACCGGAACAGGCTGCCCAGAGAGGCTGTGGATGCTCCAACTCTGGAAGTGTTCAAAGCCAGGTTGGATAAGGCCTTGGGCAACCTGGTCTGATGGAAGGTGTGCATGTCCATGACAAGGGATGGAACTAGATGGTCTTTAAGGTACCTTTCAACCCTTAAAAATTCTATGATTCTAAGCACAAAAATTTACTAATTTACTGGGTGCAACTGAGTGGCCTTTGTTTTTCATGAGCTGAGTTTTGACTGTCATAAAGTCTCTTCTTATTTAGGAATAACCCAGAAATATATTCTTTTTTTTTACAATTTAGAGTGAGGAAAGCTGGTTTTACTTAATTATAATCACAGACTGGTTTGGGTTGGAAGGGACCTTAAAGATCATCCAATTCCATGCCCTGCCATGGGCAGGGACACCTTCCACTAGCCCAGGTTGCTCCAAGCACCATCCAACCTGGCATTGAGCACTTCCAGGGGTCCAGGGGCAGCCACAGCTTCTCTGGGCAACCTGTGCCAGGGCCTCACCACCCTCACAGAGAAGAATTTCTTCGTCTATGTTGCACAGTTTATTATTTAAAATCTAAATAGTATTGGTATGTAGCCTAAAATTTGTTCATGGAGTATGACATATCTGCTTGTGAAAACAGTGAGCTGGGTTTCAGTGATCACTGATATCGGAGATATTTGATCTGTAGATTGTTCATCTTCAAGGCTTGAAAAGGAAGGAAGTATTTACAGAATCCCAGGATGGGTCAGGTTGGAAGGGCCCACAGTGGCTCACCTGGTCCCACCACCCTGCTCAGGAAGGGTCGTCCCAGAGCACACAGCACAGGATTGTGTCCAGATTGTTCTGGAATACCTCCAGTGAGGAGACTCCACACCTTCTCTAGACAATCTGTTCCAGTGCTCTGCCACCTTCAACGTAAAGAAGTTCTTCCTTGTGTTGAGGTCAAACTTGTAGTGTTTTAGTTAATGGCCACTGTTCCTTGTCCTGTTGCTGGGCACCACCAAAAAGAGTCCGGCACCATCCTCTGACAGTCCTTGGAGATATTAGTATGGATTGATGAGATCCTCTCAGTCTTGTCCTCTTCCTTTCTCTTTCCCTTTCCCCTTCCCCTTTCCCTTCCCTTTCCCCTTTCCCTTCTCTTCCCTTCCCCTTCCTTTTCCCCTTTCACTTTCCTTCCCCTTCTTTTTCCCTTTCCTTTCTGCTTCCCTTTCCCTTTCCTTTCTGCTTCCCTTTCCTCTTCCTCCTTCCCTTCCCCTTTCCCCTTCATTTCCCCTTTCCTCTTCCTTCCCTTTTCCCTTTTCCCTTTTCCCTTTTCCCTTTTCCCTTTTCCCTTTTCCCTTCCCTTCCCTTCCCTTCCCTTCCCTTCCCTTCCCTTCCCTTCCCTTCCCTTCCCTTCCCTTCCCTTCCCTTCCCTTCCCTTCCCTTCCCTTCCCTTCCCTTCCCTTCCCTTCCCTTCCCTTCCCTTCCCTTCCCTTCCCTTCCCTTCCCTTCCCTTCCCTTTTTTCTCCTTTCCCTTTCCCTCTTCCTTTCCCTCTCCCTTTCCCTCTCCCTTTCCCTTCCCCTGACTAACCAGGCCCAGCTCCCTCAGCCTCTGTTCCCAAGACAGACGCTCCATTCCCTCAATCACCCCCGGCCCGCTCCAGGATCTCCAAGTCCCTCCTGTCCTGAGGGGCCCGGAACTGGACACGCCCCGCTGTCAATCACGCCTGTCAATCACCGTGACGAGCGTAAGCTCGGACCAATCAGCGACGGCCGCGACGCGCCGTGGGCGGGGCCGGATTGGAGCCGGGTGGTGGCGGCGGCGGCGCAGGTGAGGGGGGGCCCTGAGGGGCCGTGAGGGGAGCGGGCGGTGCGCCGGGGCCGCTCCGACCCCCGCGGCCGCCACAGCCCCCTCAGAGACCCCCGGGGGGCTGTGCCAGGGGGATCTGCGAGCGGGGACCCTCCCGGGGCTTCCTCGGGGAGTGAAGGTCGCGCTGAGGGCGGGGGGGCCCCCGCCGTGAGCGGGCCGCTATTCCCTGTGGGAAGGAGCCTCCTACGCCTTCCCCTTTGGCTTTTCCATTGCCTGTGCGGGATCCCAGCCGTGTCCCCTATCGCCTGTGATGGCCCTGTCGCCTGTCGTGACCCTGTCGCCAGGCCGGCCCCCAGCCCGGCGGGGTAGGTCCGGATAAACAGAGTGGGAATAAACACGGGCTGGGCGATGGCAGAAGGGAGCGAGGTTTGTGGAGGTGAAGCCGAAAACTGAACTTTAACCCGAGCGTTGTCTCTGTGCGTGTTTTCCATACGGAATTTCCCCTGTCGGGAGGCTGAGTGCCCGTGCCAGGGATACGGGTGTCTGTGCCAGGGATACGAGTGTCTAGGGAACAGCCCGAGCTCCTGGAGACAACCCGAGCGTCACCAGCAGCCTCTGCTCACCTTAAGGTCTCTGTCTCTCTGTAGGTGCTGAGCCAGGATGGGTTTGGCCGAAGAAAAAGTGTACAGCCACATTATGAGGAACCTCAAGCATTTCAGGACTATCCATGTGGGGTCGCTGGCTGATTCCCTGACCTGCCTGGTCGATTCTGACAGAGTAATTTCCTACTTCCCCGAGCCCTGCCATGCTCCTTCCCCAAAGGGAACGTACAGCTGCCTTGCCCCTAAGGCAGAGCCTCTCTTAGATGCCCTGTGTGTTTTTCCTAGGATGAACTCCACGCCCGGGAGGAGATGCGGGGCAGCCAGGCCACCGTGTTCAAGTTTTATCAGCTCCTGAGGTGCCGGAAGGACTGGGTGCAGGATCTCATCCAAGCCCTGCGCCACAACAACGCAGGACACCTGGCTGATGAGGTGCAGGAGGTGTATGACACCTGGAAACCCCGTACGTAGCCTCGTCCTCCCTGGGTGCTGCCCTGGGAAGCTGGTGGTGGTGGGGACCCAAAACACGTCACTGAGCAGCTGGTCTCTGTCCCTGCCTTGGTGTCTGAGGGGCTGGGGGTGTCTGACCATCCCTCACCATGGTGACATGTCTGAGGGTGATGGGGTCCTTCTCTGAAGGTGCCTGGGTTGGTGGTGGGCTGGAGTTCTCACCCGGAGGGAAGGTGGGGAGATGAGTGAAGGGGTACTGTGGGCTTAGCCACTGTGGGCACATGCAGGGCTGCCTTGGCCCCATGCTCCTCCTCTGCTTCCTCAGCTTTTCCAGCAATGTTCCTGCTCATGATCCCCTTGACTCCTCCAGGTCCCTCAGCTCCCGCTGCTGACTCCTCCCTTCCCAGCAATGCCCGTCCCACTGCCTCCTCCCTGAGTGCCCAGACACCATCCCTGCGGCCGAATTCTGCTCCGGGAGCCCCTCTGGCTGAGCAGCCTCGCCGGGACCTGCCCGTTGGTGACCATCCACCCGTCCTGCCCAGTGCTGCCACCACCACGAGCACGGATCAGGAGGCCAGAATTCCGGTGCAGGAATCGGTGAGCGAGGCACATGTTGGATGGGGACTCAAAGGTCCCTTTTGGACCTTTTGGTGGGGTGTGGGGAGCCCGTGGTAGGGCCAGACTTGTTCAGGGCCACCCCAGGCAGACTCTCGTTGCTGATCTCTGCTGCATCTGGTAACTTAGAGGTTATATATGGCCTTGTAACTGCTCCCCCTCCTGCCTTTCCTTTGTGGGGGGAGTACAGGATCTGCTTAATTAGTCCAGGCTCCCCTTCCCGCCTCCCCTCAATGGGGGTGTGCAGGCTCCACTCTGTTAGTCCAGGCTCCTCTCCACAGCCCCTGACCCTTATGTGAGATGTGATGGGTGTCAATGAGATACCCCAGACTCCCTTCATCAGCAGCCTTGCGGGGGCCACTGCTCAGGGTTTGGGGCGCCCTGGTGATCCCAGACCCCTCTTACTCCAGTGATTTAACACAGCTCATTTCCTTCCAGCTCCCCAAAAAACTCCTGGAGCAAGAGAGTCTCCAGCCATCTCCACCTGGGAGCACAGTCTGTGTTGGAGCGAGCGGAGAGGGACACCTCTCCCACCCTGGTGATACCACGCAGGGGTCAGTGGGGACCCCCAGGGTGACCAGTGTGTCCGAGCCATCGGCCGTGCCCCCGGAGCAGGGCCGGGACTGGCTGAGCCGCCGGCCGGTGTGTGTGGACAACGGGTGTTTTGGGAATGCCAACCACCTGCACCGCGGGGCACCGGGCCTGGCGCTGGGCAGGGCTCTTCCAGCAAGGGAGCCCAGTGCCACTCACAGCCCCGAGCAGCCCCGCAACGAGCCCGAAGAGCACTCGGACGAATCCACAGAATTTCCCGCTCGTGGTGTGGGGCAGCAGCCCCCAAACTCACTGCCAAAAAAGCAGCCTGTGCTGAGCTCTGAGCCCCCGAGCAGCTTCGTGGATGTGCGCAGCCCCCTCCTCATACAGGAGCAGTTTGATGCAGAGAAGAAGCGGGTCCAGATGCTGCAAGAGCACGGAGGGGATGGAGGTGGGTTTCCTTCCTGGCAGAGCCATGTAGCCACTGGGAAGCAGGAGGTGCTGCTGAAAGCCCCTCACTGCAGGAAAGAAATTAGGATGCTGGAGTGTGTTCAGAGAAGGGAACGGAGCTGGGGAGGGGTCTGGAGCACAAGTCTGATGAGGATCGGCTGAGGGAGCTGGGGGGGCTCAACCTGGAGAAAAGGAGGCTCAGGAGGGACCTTCTGGCTCTGCAACTCCCTGACAGGAGGGTGGAGCCAGGTAGGGGTCAGGCTTTGCTTGACAGAACAAGAGGAAATGGCCTCAAGTTGTGCCAGGGAGGTTTAGGCTGGATATTAGGAAAAATTTCTTGATGGAAGGGGTTATCAAACATTGGAGCAAGCTGCCCAGGGTGGTGGTGCAATCACCATCCCTGGAGAGATTTAGAAGACATGTAGATGTGGCACTTGGGGACATGGGTTAGTGGACCCAGCAGTGCTGGGTTAAGGGTTGGAACAGAATAGAACAGAACAGACTGTTTGATTGGGAATGAAGGGTCATCTCACTCAACTGCATTTTAATTGTTTCTGTCAGTGGGGCAACTTTGGGGTGTGAAACTTCTCCCCCTCCCTTAGTCTGCAGAGATATTTGTGTTCTGTGTCTGGGGGAATTTTAGCATCTCCTGCATCCCTTGCCTACAGGGGCTTCATAGAATAGAGCGAAGCTTTGCCCTCCCCTCCAGGGTCTCGGGAGAGAGGGACACCTATCCCTCCCAGCCTGTTCCCCTCCACCATGTGGGATCAGCACTTCCTGGGTGGGAGGACGTGGAGCTCAGATCCCACAGGAGCCTTAAAAACCTCTGTCTCCCTCGATGCTCCCCAACCCTGCAGCCCACCCTGGGTGAGTTACCTGCAGCTGCCAGGAGAGCTTGGATGCCATGGCAGATCCAGAGCACTGTGTCCTGCTCCCTGTGTGACCCCCTCAGCTTGGGGACTGTCCTGTCACAGTGTCCTTGAAGAACAGCAAAACTCACCTTTTAGGCCTCCTGGTTAACACAATATGATTTGTTTTCTCTCTGACAGACACTTCCATGGGAACAACCACCCTGGTTGCTACCCCTGTGCCCAGAGGCACTTCCCCGTCCTATGACACCTCTGTGAAATCTGTACCAGAGAAGAAACTGCCCACTGGGAACAGAGCTGGCAGCACCTACTCCATGCCGACGGAGAAAGTAGGTGACCTTCCCTCTTGCCATGTTCATTTCATCCAGGTTCTTGTGAACTCCCCCTGGCTGGGAGATTTTCTACTGCAGTGTCACATTTTGAGCTGATGGCAAGTTTATTCTGGGATTTTTTCCTCCCACTGTGTTCATGTTCCCATCCAGATGCAGCATTTTGCAGCGTAAGAGAAGGAAGCCAAGCTCTGTTGGGCTTTGACTCCTTATTTCCCCTCCCTGACTTGCCAGTCAGTCTCCTGCTTTCCACCCTTCTCCTCACTGCCTGGCTCCTCTTCTTTCCTTCCGATATCTCCCCTGAATCCGAAAGGTTCCCTGGAGCCCCAGCACCTCCCTGCTCCACTCGCACTCCCAGCCTTGGGAGTTACCTGTGACCCAGCCTTGCTGTTGGTGGCAGGAAATGTGGGGGCTGAGCGCTGAGCTGAGTTTGTCCTGTGATGTGTGTGCCCAAGACCAGGCCAATGGGAGATTCCCATGGCACCCACCCCCTGTCCTTGTCTCCCAAAGGTGTTCCCAGCCTCGGCAGCCCCTCTCCTAGGCCCAGCTGTGGTGGGAAGCTCCGAAGGCACGGCTGGGAGATCGGCCTCCCGGGTGAGCTCTGGCACGAGCATCTGGGCTCCATCCTGCAGCAACGCAGAGGAGGGTGTGGAGCTCAGCAAGCCGGGCGTCCTCGTCTCCATTGCTTCGGGGGACACAGAGGTGCCTGGCAGATGCTCGGGCTCTCAGGGGCCCAGTAACCCCAATTCTGCCACCTCCGACAGCCTCGGCCTCAGCAGTGACCCAATCCTGGTGAGCAGGGATAGCGTGGAAGGAGCATTCTCCAGAGGCTCCTCGGCTCCAGTGGCTCGTGCAGACCCCGGGGGACAGGAGGCAGCTGGAGCAAGCAGAGACTCCCGTTCCGCTCCGAGCTGGGACAGCACCTCCCTGGGCACCCATGAGGTCCGTGTGGATCATTACCCCAGCGTCCAGCTTGGAGCCGACAATGATGGAGTCGGTCCGCTCGGAAGCTCTCCGGATTTCGACTCCAGCAGTGGCTGTGGCGCTGCCACCAGCTCATCTCAGGCCAAGGTCCCCGCGGGGGACAGCAATGGCCCGTCCCTGCCGTACATCCTGGCGGCCGTGGGCATCGCTGTCATCTCCGCCGTGGCATTCCTGGTGTACGCTCGGCTCCAGAAGTAGCAGCCGGGATGTCACGCAGCCGGGGCGATTCCTCTGGCAACAGGATTCTGGCCAACGCGTTTGAAGCCTGAAGAGCAGCGGGGGAATGGTAGGGGTGTGGTTAAATCTCTTTCCGCAAGGTTCTGCTGGAAGAGGCCTTGGTACAGGATGCTGTTGGGTTTGGATCTGTTCCATCCAATTTCCCAACCATCTTCTTTTTACACCCATGGAGAGGGTCTCTCTCCAGGGCAATCCCTTGAGTCAGAAAAGTCCTTGTGGCGATTCTCCACGTCTTCCTTGTTCGGTCCCAGGAGGCCCCAGGGAAGCATGCACCGGTGATCCAAAGGGTGACCCCCTGGGTGCCTTTGGGCAGCGCAGCCAGGAGCGGTTTTGCAGATATCCTGTAACATTGGAACTGGTTTTCTTGGCTCTGCTCCTCTCGACTTGAAAACATTCCTGAGGATTGGTGCAGGAGCCTTCACCAGGTGTCTCATGTTCAGTTTGCCTTACTTGATATCTCTGGCTCTGCCAGGCACCTTTGAGGGGCTCTGCAGCTCCTTCTGGGATCCCTCCATGTGGCACTGACCATGGGGATAAACAGGAAGGTCAGGAGAGAGCCGCATCTAACCAGCGTTCCCGAGGATGGGCCTCCTTGCAACCCCTCCAGGCAGGGAATCAACTTTAAGAGGAATGTTTCAGGCAATGCCAGCATTAAGCAGACTTGGTCCTACACAGGGTTGTAGGGTGTCTTTGATCTTTAAGCTGGATTTTGGGAATGTGGCTGGAAGGGTGGATGGAGTTCTCACCCTTCCTGATACCTGCTGCTATGGTATAGGAATATAGGAACCTTGTGCCCAGGCTGGGACACAAACAGGATCAATTGCACACTGCAGGGAGGCCATACAGGGGTCTGAGGTGCTCTGGGCCCGGGGAGACTTTCCAGCACCTTCCAGTGCCTGAAGGGGCTCCAAGAGAGCTGGAGAGGGACTTTGGGCAAGGGCCTGGAGGGACAGGACAAGGGAGAATGGCTTCCCACTGCCAGAGGGCAGGGATAGATGGGATATTGGGCAGAAATTCTTGGTTTTGACGGTGGTGAGGCACTGGCTGGAACAGGTTGCCCAGAGAAGCTGTGGCTGCCCCATCCCTGGAAGTGTTCATGGCCAGATTGAATGGAGCTTGGAGCAACCTGGAGCAACACTCCTAATTTAGGTTATTGCTTCTTCCCTGCTCTTCTGTGTTACAGAACCACAGAATGGTTTGGGTTGGAAGGGACCTTAAAGACAATCTCATTCCAACCCCCTGCCATGGGCAGGGACACCACCTTCCACTAGCCCAGGTTGCTCCAAGCCCCATCCAACCTGGCCTTGGACACTTCCAGAGATGGGCCAACCAGCCAAGCCTCTCTGGGCAGCTTGTGCCAGTGCCTCACCACCTTCACAGGGAAGAATTTGTTCCCAATATCCCATCTATCCCTGCCCTCTGGCACTGGGAAGCCATTCCCCCTTGTCCTGTCCCTCCATCCCTTGTCCCAGCTCCCTCTCCAGCTCTCCTGGAGCCCCTTTAGGCCCTGCCAGGGGCTCTCAGCTCTCCCTGGGGCCTTCTCTTCTCCAGGGGAACCCCCCCAGCTCTCCCAGCCTGGCTCCAGAGCAGAGGGGCTCCAGCCCTGGCAGCATCTGCGGGGCCTCCTCTGGACTCTCTGCAGCAGCTCCACGTCCCTGTGCTGTTGTTCCCAGGGCTGGAGGCAGCTCTGCAGGGGGGGAGGGTCTCACCTGAGCAGAGTGGCAGAGGGACAGAATCCCCTCCCTCAAACCCATGTGTCCAGTAACTTGTCCTGAATTCCTGCTGTCAGCACAGCTTTTCAAAATCCATCCTTCCTGCTGGCAGGGAGCAGGAGGGAGGTCATCTCCCTGGAGCCTGGCTGCCAACTGCAGCCTTTGTGCCCAGAGCTGGGCCTGCGGTGGGAAGAGTCCATCAGCTCTCTGATGGAATGGCTGCTCCTTCCCCCTAACACTTTCCTTGTGCCCAAAAATCCAAGAAGTGCCTCCATAAGCCACTAAGGACAATAAATACACGCAGAGAGGTGTTGATTCTGGTGTGATGGGGCTGCTCTCCCGGGAGAACTCGAGATGTTCTTTCCTTGCTCAGCGCCCGGCGCTGTACCCATGAGAGGACAGAACAGTCCTTATAAGCAGTCAGTCCTTATAAACAGGAGTGGAAATGTGGGGGCTGCTCTCCCTGTGTAAGACAACAGGGTTATCATTCCCTAAAAAGAGGGGACACTTGCCTTCTCCACACTTCATGGTACATCCATGAGATCCCAACCAGCAGCATCCATACCAAGGCTGTCTTCTCTGACGCTTTACTTGCCTGCAAAATTCTTCCCGTGTTTTTCCATATTTTACAGCAACAGCTTCTCTGCTTTGCCTTTTGATGTCAAATTTCTCCTGTGAAACAGCTGGTTTGTCACCACCTCAGACCAGGGAGAAGCACACATTTGGATTTCTGCTGTGAAGTGCCGGGATTTTTACAGTCGTTACGTAGCACTTTAAAGCCCCACGGGGCAGGAGATGGAGCAGGAGGGAGCTGTGTCCCTGCACATCTTTTACTAACAGGACAAAAGGCCTTTTACTAACTGTAATAAATTGGTTTGACGCTTCACACCCGACTTCCTGTGAGTTTGTGAGATGAGGAGCAGGAGGGGATGCTCTGAAGGGCTCTGCTGGCAGTGACACAGAGAGACTGAGGACACTGGTGTCAGGAAGAGGTGACAGGATTTGGGGACAGATTCCAGACCTCGTTTTGGAGCAAGCATGGGTCCTGTTCCAGAGGATGCCCACCACAGCAAGTCCTCCTGTTGGTGGTTGGATGCCCAGGATGAAGACTGGGAAGGTGGTTCCCGAGGCAGCTGAGCTGTGGAAGTCAGGGTACCTGGCCCTGGCTCACGCCTGTGTCCCTTTTGGGGACAAACAGGAAGCTTTTGGGACAGAACAGCCCTTTCCACGCCCTTTCTATGCTGCCTTTTCCACAGGAGGCCCCCAAGGGCTCTGCTGTGGCACTCCATGAACTCCCCTCGCTTTCCCAGCTTTCCTGCTTTCCCAGCTCCAGCTCTTACAGCCCAGGTATGTGAAACACGTTCAAAATACTCAGAGCTTTGGGCAGTGGAGCTCAGACAGTCCCTTTTCCACCCAAATGAAGGCAATGCTGTTCTAAAGGACGTTATTTGTGTTCAGAGAGCTCATCCTTTGCGTCCTATCAGTGCCAACCCCATTTATCCCCTTCCTCTGCTCAGCCAAAAGGATATTAAAACACACCAACTAAATCTGACCGATCCCTTTGTCCCGTTTCCACCCTGGTGATCAGGATTCAGAGAATTCTCAGGGAAATCACCCCACCTTTGTGGGAGGTCGGTGGCTGATCCCTCTGGTATCGAGTTAATGCCCGAGGATTGTGGTGAGCTGGGATTACCCCGGGGCAAGTGAGGAGCACTGCAGGTCGCTGGGCTGCAGTGCCAGGCTTGGCCACACTTGGGCCAGACAACAATTAACATTCCACCGGGGAACCTCTGTCCTGTTACAACCAGGAGACTCTTTTCCTCTTGGATTTCCATCCTTGTTTGTCGTTGCTTACCCTCTTCTTCACGGTCACCTCAGTTTTTCTGCTGCCTGGGTGCTTCCTGCTGTGGTTGATAAATGTGGGGTCAGGGTCTGAAGAGCGGGATGCACAGTATTGGAATTGTGTTGGGATATAAAGAGGCACTGTGGATTGTGAGATAACAGGGAGAAACTCTTCCTTGTAAGGGTGGTGAGGCCCTGGCACAGGTTGCTCCGAGAAGCTGTGGCTGCCCCTGGATCCCTGGAAGTGTCCAAGGTTGGGTTGGATGGGGCTTGGAGCAACCAGGGATAGTGGAAGGTGCCTGTGCCCATGGCAGGGGGTTGGAATGGGGTTCAGGCCATGGTGGGTGTCAGACCCCCCGCATCTGTATTTGCCTCGTCATCTGCATATGCAAATCATATTCAAATCACCCCCTGCGCGCGGCCAAGCCCAGCTGGGCCTACTGCGGATCTTCCCCTCGGCCCCCCGCGTTGCCATAGTTATCGGGCATGTCAATCACCGCGCCTCCTCCCGCCCCGACCAGGCAGCGCCCTCACTCATTGGACCGATGCTGTGCCAATCTCGTCCCAAAGGGAGCCCATAGGCCAGCGCTGCCGCATATCGACCCGCCCCCGCTGGCGCACGCTTCCCATTGGACAGCCGCGCTTGTCACTATACGCGGCCGAGCGCGGGGTGCTCCGACATCGCCCCATTCCCGTCTCCCATTGGCGGAGCCGCCTGTCGCTCCGCGCGGCGGGGGGCGCGGATTGGCGGGCGCCTCACGGGGTGTCCCGCCCCGCGGGGCCGCGCGGCGCAGGCGCGCCGGGGGCGGTGGCTGCGGCGGCGGCGGAGCGGGAGCGGGGCAGGAGCGGGAGCGGGGCCGGGCGGCCCATGGGGCCGGGCCGCGCTGCCCATGGAGCCGCCGCGCAGCTGCGGCGATGGTGCGGAGGAGGAGAAGAAGCCGCGGCGGCGGGGCGGCGGAGCGGACGCGGGGCCGCCTCAGCTGCGGCGGCGGAGCAGCGGCGGCGCGGACGGTGCGGCGGGGCCGCAGCCCCGCGAGCGCGGCGGGTCCGTGAGCCGGCAGCGGCGGGACTCGGTCCGCAAGAACCGCCCGCGTGAGTGAGGGCGGAATGGGGGGGGGGGTTGGAGCGGGAGGGGGCGAGGGGCGGGGCTTGGGGCTGGGTGGGCGGGGCTGTGGTAATGAGCGAGGGGCGGGGCTGCGGGGGACGGCAAGGGTGGGGATGGGGACACTGGGACAGCACGGGGGGCTGGTGGCAGGGACACGGCGTGGCCGGTGCGGGGACAGCACAGTGGGGACACCGGGGAGTGGTGGCTTGTCCAGCATGGCCAGTTTGGGGGGGTGGCATGGGGACATGAGCAACCTCGGGACAGCACAGTGGGGTAGTGGCGTGGGCACAGCATGGCCAGTCTGGGGACGACACCGTAGGAACATGGTGAGGTGATGACTTATCTGGCATGGCCAGTTTGGGGACTCAGTGTGGTGGTGACATGGGCACAACATGACCAGTGTGGGGACAGCACGGTGGGGACACAGTAGGGTGATGACTTGCCCAACATGACCAGTTTGGGGACAGCACAGTGGGGTGGTGGCATGGGAACACCATGACCACTGCGGGGACAGTGCAGGGGGGCTGATGGTTATGGGCACAACATAACTAACTGGGGGCAGTACGGGGGGACACAGTAGTAGTGGGGTGATGACTTGGCCCCAGCATGGCCAGTTTGGGGACAGCACAGTGGGGTGGTGGCAGGGGCACGGCATGGCCACTCTGGGACAGCACAGGGGGGACACAGTGGGACAGTGACATGGGCTCAGCAGGTTGGGGCAGAGGGTGGGTCAAGCTGAGCTCCAGGCACTCTGGGAGTTTTAGGATGAGGCAGTGCCTGGCAAGGTGGGGCAGGACATGGGATGGGGCTGTAGCAGGTGCTGAGATGCCCAAATTGAGTGGGAGGGAAGGTGACTGGTGACACAGAGGGCAAGGAGAAGGGCACAGAAGGACAGACGGAGGGGTAGGGTATGAGGGTGTGGGGCTGGACTGGTAACTGGGAAAGCAAATGGAGAGCATAGGGAATGGTGTCATTTTTGGGAGGGAAGAGCCCCAAGGGGTTGGCAGGGGTTGGGCGAAGACCAACCGAGCTTTGTGAGGAGGTAAAAACCATCCCTAAACCCAGGTTTTTAAATGTCCTATTGGAAACTGCAAAATGGATGGCAGCCTTCATTTTGGGAGCAGCAGGAGCTGCCGTGCAGGTGCCGTGGCTGTCACTGCCTTCAGCCATGTTTGAGGAGGAACCGAGCGATTGTTCCTTGACTTTCGCTGGAGCCCTTCCCTCCTCCTGGAAGGGAACTGCCATTCCCTGAAAATGAAACAGCGTCAGTGTAATTCCTCAGTACCTGCACAGCTATTAAGAGGATGTGAGCAATGAATCCAGACTGAAAACAGGGATCAGGATTCTCCTACATCTCGTCTCCTGGCTGACAATGCCGAGACGTTGTTGTTAACGTATCTGTGTGAAGTTTTAATGGTGTTCTTGCTCTTTTTTTGGGTGCTGGCAAAAAAGGAAGCCTCTCTTTTTCCCTGTCTTAGTGTGAAAAATAGGAATAGGGATCTGTGGGGCTGTTAATTAGAGCCCTGCTGGTTAGCAGGCTGCAGGGACATGAAGGAGATGTCTGGTACGAAAATGAGGGAGGACTCAGAGCTCTGCGTTAGGTGATGATTCTCCTCTGCCTTGCTCAGGGCAGTTTCTGTGTCTCCTCTGGAAAATATGGATTAAAGTTGGCCACTGAGGTTCTGGTTTGTTGTGGTGGAGTTAAATGCAGAGAGTGGTGTGGGATGCTTTAAAGAAAACAGGTGTTCTGGCAGCTTCCAAGAGAGGATTTGGATCCCGTCTGGAAGGTCAGTGTGGCGTGACTCGGGATTACAATGTAGCCTGTCCTTCCTAAATGATTCTTGGGATAATTGGAAGAGAAATGTGCGTCCCTTAGCAGGGACAATGCCTGGTGTCAGGGTAAATCACGTTTTGGAGTTAAAATGCTTGATCCCACCTCAAGGAAGACTCGAGCCGAAATGAAGGCAAAGCACTTAATGGGCATGGGATCAAAAATGTCCTACTTAAGCTCGCACTTGTCTGCTGCTGGCATGTGGCAAACGGGCTCAGTGACCTTGAGGCTTGTCTTGCCTGGCTGTGCTGGCAGATGCCCTGGCAGATGAGCCCCCACTTCCCCAGGAATGAAAGGATTTCAGCAGGCTCGTGATCGTCCTTCCTCGCCGTCCCTCTGTGCCGGGATGTGCAGCCAGGGCTGTTTCACTGCGGAGATCAGGGAAGGTCTGAGACCAAGGGGGACTGGGTTTGGGATAGACCCGAAATAAGAAGTGCAGCCCATGTCCCAGTCGTGTGCCTTCATGCACCTCGGGCTTTTAAACCCCCTGGAAATTTGAATTCCCAGTCATGTGGATGCGGCACTTGGGGACATGGTTTAGTGGTGAAGATGCCTGGGTTAATGGCTGGACTCGATGATCTTGGGAGGTCTTTTCCAACCTAAAGGCTTCCATGATTCTGTGAAATGTTTCTTGGTGCACTTCAGGAACTGAAGAGCTTTCCTGCAGCATTTTCCATGTGCCACAGGCGGAAGGGGCAGAAGTCAAGGACACTGTTGCTCTCAGAAGGGAGTGAGAAGTGTCCCTGAAAATGAGGAAATTTGTTGAAGCTTTGGAGTATTATGCTGGCAAGAGGAGCCTGACAGGGTTATTAGTGCAGGCAGGCATTAGTTCTCCAAGGAAAAGTATTCTTTCCTTTCAACTGATCCCTTTTTTTAAATAAGTTTTAGTATCTCCTGTCAGAATCATGCAAAGACAAAATGGACACATGGCTTTAAATTCTCAATGTAAACAGTATCCAAGCAGAGGTACAAATAAAATGCTGTTTTGACACCTCTTTTGTCATTCAAAATTCAAACTTTGATTTTTTTTTAAATACCTTTTTTCCCTTTTGGAATGGTGTAAGAAATATGAATTCCTATCAGAGCCTATTTTTAGGAATGGGAGGAGATGTAGACTTAGTGTCACTTTATATTAAATGCTAATTAATTGTATTTTTTTCCCAGCTGTAGAATTTCCAGCCTGGTATAACACTATTAAAATATAATATTGAATATTTTAGAGTAAGCCTAGAGGTGCTGTCACATACTCAACTAAATCATCAGCTCCATGGGCTAATCTTTTTAGCTCCTGATATAATTGGCTCAGAAGTTAAGGATCACTCTGAAATACAACTTGAGCTGCTTGTTTTGTGAAGAAAATCCACCATGGAGATCTTTAATTATATCACCTCTTTCATCTTGACAGTTCTGCAGCTTCCAGAATAAGTCTGTTGAGGGGTTTTTTTTTTATTTATACAGTGTCCAATTTTATGAAGTAATTTACATATCAGATAAAGGCATTTTCTTTTTCTTGCCCCCAAGATCTTGCAGACTGCAAAGGGGATTTGAGGGCAGGGTGGCAGCTCTTGCTGTGGGCACACAAGTCTCCTTGAGCTTTTCTGTGGTTGTTTAGTCTGAGCTGTGATTCCCCAACTTTGCTGGCCTTTTGTTTGTTGATGTGTATCCGTAGATCTGCCCCTGAGGAGAAGGTCTGTTTTTAACACAAAGAGCTGTGTATATGAAAATATTTATAGAGAGATGCTTTTAAAATTGTCTGTGCTCGGGGAAATTGAGGCTTTGTCAGGCCAAAGGATGAAGAATTTTTTTCTTGGGGAAAAAAAACCCCCGTCTTCAAGACAGTTGATAGCTGCTGTTGGGATGTGTTTCCTTAGGGAAGGAAGTGAAAATAAGGCTCGTTGTTGTGTGTCTGAGTGGAAGGTGTCCTTGCCCATGGCAGGAGGGTGGAGTGAGATGATCCACAAGGTCCCTTCCATCCCAAACCATCCCACGATTCCATGTGCTGAGCGGTACCACGGACTCTGCCGGTCCCGTAAGTCACATTCCTTGTACCCCTGATGTTTTCCCACTGAATACCTTGGATTCATTTTTGTCTTACACACAGAAGAGGTTGCTCCAAGCCCTGTCCAGCCTGGCCTTGAGCACTTCCAGGGATGGGACATCCAAGCTTCTCTGGGCAACGTATTATCCAATGTTGAGAGTGGGATTCATGGCTCTCATCCCGTAACAGGGCAACGGGGAGTTTCTTTAAGGAGAAAGACTGTGGAAAGTTTTGAGCTGAGAGCAGAGGCTTTCCTGCCTTTCTTGCAAATGCCCAAACACCCAGTGAACAACTAAACACTTCCCAGGAGGTGCTGGACAATGATGCTCTTCCCATGCCAGCCTGCAGGTTTGCCATGCTTCCCATCCTGGCTTGGAAAGGA
Organism: Manacus candei; assembly: GCF_025592945.1. Taxonomy (NCBI): domain Eukaryota; kingdom Metazoa; phylum Chordata; class Aves; order Passeriformes; family Pipridae; genus Manacus; species Manacus candei. The sequence goes on along the minus strand of NW_026138096.1, from coordinate 13,379,367 downwards.
GACCTGCAAGGCTCTTCCCCAGCAAGGAGGGCTCCAAATAGCAGCAGGGAGGAGGTGAGGGAGAGGCAGCATTTGCATTTCCTGCCTTGGCCATTAAAGCTGCTGTCTGGTTATTCCAGCAGAACCTTCTGACTGAGCACAATCAGCCTCGGGGACGCCCAGGGGCTCCGGGATGCCGCCAGTTCTCCTGCTGCTCCTCGAGATCAGCGGCAGCTCTCTTGGAAAAATTGCTTCGGAGGATTAAAAGGGAGAGATCTCTGGATGGCTTTCAGCTGCTGGGGAAAAAAAAATAAAAAAAATCAGTGTTTTAAGAGAAATCTCAGTAGCAGATGGTGATGGCGTTCATCCAGGAGAGCTTCCTCCTTCCTCCCTTGGATTTTTCTAGCTCTCAGACATGGAAGAGCTGTCGCTGCCCTCCATGTTGCTGTTGTCTGACTTCCTGTAAGAGTCAGGGAAAAAAAAATGACATGGTTCTCCATGTCGTTGAAATAATTTCCTCCTCTTGTTTGTGTGTCACTCCCCTTTCCTACAAAAACAGGTTTATAGGGAAGTTTTGTCCCTGTCCTGGATTATTTGAGTTCTCTGACAGGTGTTACTGCACAGGGAATCCTTTGCAGGATGGGACAGAAGTACTTAATTCTGAGCTCACACGCTGCTTCCTTGGATTCTTGACCTGTGGCTGGGATGTATATAATGAGAGATCCATAATTAACAATCATTTGGTGTGAGTTAATTACCTTAATAGGCTGTCTTTCAGAATTTATCCCTGGTGACTTAGGGAAGGTACGGCCGATCCGCTGGCAGATGGAGAACACCAGCTGCTCCGTGTGGAGCCTTTCCAGCTGGTCCCACAGGGATGTGTGAGCCGGCCCCGGTCAGAGGTTCCATCCCAGCTCAGGGGGTCAGATCCTTTTTGGGGCCGGTGCTGAGTGGGGGTAGTGAGCTCTGAGCCCAGCCTGTCTGCAGTTACTGCCAGCTCTGCAGGCACCATTCCTGTTTCCCTGTTTCTGGTGGGACAGGCTGTGGATAACTGGCTGGTTTAACCCCACGCTTGGTGTTCTGCTCATTATGACAACAGCCAAATAGAACCTGTATTTATAGATATTAAAAAATGGAGGGTCTCGATGGCACTGAGGATGGGATGAAATTTCCAAGGAGCTGCTCCCTCTTTTTGTGGCTAGGAAGCTTCCTAAACTGATGGGCCCAGCTGCTGCTCGCCCTAAGATCTGGAAGGTTTGAGTGTAGGAGTTTGGTGTGTGAGCTTCACAAGAGGCTTTAAAACAAACATGTTTTACTGAACCCATCATGTGCCACCAGCTGGGTGCTGGGAAGCGGGAACCTGTTAGCCTGTAATGGAGCAGCCCCTGTGGCATTTCTAGGCACGTGGATTCATGGAGCCACTGTGCCTTGGTTTTTGGATATTTGTCTTTTCTGCTGCACCTCAGTGATGCCATCTCCGAGTTCCATCCTCTGCTCACTCCCTGGTTTTACCCTTGTGAGTTTGGGGGAAGGTTGTTGTCTGAATAGAACAGTGGGGATGCTTTGAAAAAAAAAAAAATCTAATGTAGGCTTCATAATGCAGAAATCAAATTGCATGTCCAGACAGGAACAAATATGTTCCAGAAATCACAGAACCATGGAATGGTTTGCATTGGAAGGGATTTGAAAGAGCATGTCCTTCCAACCCCTGCCATGGGCAGGGACACCTTCCACTAGCCCAGGTTGCTGCAAGCCTGGTCCAGGCTAGCTTGTGTGCTTCCAGGAGTGGGGCAGCCACAGCTTCTCTGGGCAGCCTGTGCCAGGGCCTCCCCACCCTCACAGGGAAGAATTTCTTCCCAATATCCAACCTAAACCTACTCTCTTTCAGCTTACAGTCATTACCCCTTGTCCTATCACTATCTACACGTGTAAAAGTCCTTGGATTGCTCTTGCTTTCTCCCTCTGTTGGGCTGCCATTCAGATTCCTTTCCCTTTCATTCACGAAAAGTTATTTTTATGTCTGTTCTTGTTTGAAGTCAATGCCTCGGTAATGGGGAGTGATTGGGATTTGGACGCGTCTCCAAAAATAGAGCTCTGCATCTCCTTTCAAGATTTCCTTTGGTGACGGTTGGGGGTGGCCTCTATGGAAATATGTAAAAATAACTCCGTGGGTTAAAAATACCGTGGGGAGCTGCCGGCTCCAGCAGCTCCTGGGAGCTGGAAAGCTCTGGAATGGGCTGTACAGCCACCAGGTGAACCTGCTGAGGAGGGAATACGTCCTCCTCAAGCCTGCTGGGCTGGTGGCTGTGCAAAGATCATTCCACAAAGAGCCTGACCCGAGGGATTCCCGCTGGAAAGGATGGGAGGAACGAGGGCTTCTTTGTGTTCCACCCGTATCTCTCTGCAGATAAGCAAACATATTGTGCACAAATAACAGCAGTGTGTTATCACCCCTGTCTCTGACCTGTAGGAGTTATACTAAAATGCAAGATCCTTCTTTCAGATCCTTCTTTCAGTTGGTAATGCTGGAGCGTGCCCAGGGGAAGGGGCTGGAGCTGCAGAAGCAGCTGAGGGAGCTGGGGGGCTCAGCCTGGAGAAAAGGAGGCTCAGGGGGGACCTTCTGGCTCTGCAACTCCCTGACAGGAGGGGGGAGCCGGGGGGGGGGGGGTCGGGCTCTGCTCCCAGGGAATAAGGGATGGGAGGAGAGGAAATAGCCTCAAGCCGTGCCAGGGGAGGTTTGGTTTGGATATTGGGAAAATCTCTTCATGGAAAGGGTTGTCCAGCCCTGGCACAGCTGCCCAGGGCAGTGTTGGAGTCCCCATCCCTGGAGGGGTTTGAAATCCCTGTGGATGTGGCACGTGGGGACATGAGTTAGTGGTGGCCTTGGCAGTGCTGGATGATCCCAGAGGGCTTTTCCAAACTTCATGGTTCTACGATTCAGGTTTATTTTCCAAGCATTCCTTTTTTCCTTCTGGAACACACTGTCAGGGTTTAATCCTGCTGCTGTGAGCCTGAACATGTGGCTGCATCTCTCCCTTTGCCGTGGAGCCCGTGCATCTCGTTAGCTCCAGCCTCTCCTTCAGCTCATTAATAGTGATATTAATCTGTTCCAGTTCCCAGCTCTAATCGCAGATTCCATCAGATCAGGGGTTTCTCTTGATCTTTTCCAAGCAGCTCATTATCCAACACAGCTGCAAATGTTGCTGGGCCTGACACTGATGCATATTTTGTACCATGGGGGAATTTGACTAATAAAATAATCCAATTAGACATTTGTTTTTGTCTCCCTGGGGCATCTTAGATTACTTGTCTACCTCAGCTCCGTGTTGTAATTAGGGAACGTTTGTACATCCCTTTGATGTAAAAGCACTGGTGTTATCCATGGCTCTGGCTCCAGTTCAGAACTTGGGAAGAGGAAGAGCTGGAGATTAAACCTGCAGCAGGATCTGGTGGTGGGGGCTATGGATACTGTCAGATCCTGGGGGGGACAGTGTCAGTGTTTTGAGTGTTGTACAGCAAATATTCAGAGCTCCTGGACTCCAGGGATCTCCAAACAGGAGTTGTGCTCAACATTGGAGAAATCTGTCAAAGACATTTCAGGCTGCCAACATTCCTGTCTTTGCTTTCCACTTGAAACTAAACAGACCACACGGGTCCCTGGAGAATTCCATGAGTTAATTCAGTTTATAACTATTTTCACAGCATCGTGGAATGCTTTGGTTAGGAAGGGACCCTAAAGATCATCTAATTCCAGCCTTTCCACTGGAAGGGTGCTGGTGCCATGGCAGCACCACACCCTGTTTCATTTTCCCTTTGTCTCCTCTCTCTCTAGTCTTTCCCTGGTTTGGCCTGGACATCGGAGGGACCCTGGTGAAACTCGTCTACTTTGAACCCAAGGACATCACGGCGGAAGAGGAAGAGGAAGAAGTGGAAAACCTCAAAAGCATCCGCAAATACCTGACATCCAACGTAGCCTATGGCTCCACAGGCATTCGGGATGTGCACCTTGAGCTCAGGGACCTTACCCTGTGTGGACGTAAAGGCAATCTGCACTTTATACGCTTTCCTACTCATGACATGCCTGCTTTTATCCAAATGGGAAGCGAAAAGCACTTCTCGAGCCTCCATACTACCTTATGTGCCACGGGAGGTGGAGCGTACAAATTTGAGCAGGACTTTCGCACAGTAGGCATTTTTGGCTTCTATACCGTTAGGATCTGGTAGTGACGTTTCTCTGAGGGCTTAGAACTAGAAAACTCCCTCTGCAGACTCTTTAAAACTCCTCTAAATCTTGATTTCGGATGTGTCTCCCCCCACCTAACTCCAGTCAGGAGTCAGGTTGAATTGTCCAAATTAAAACACTTTCTTCCCTGAGCTTTCTTCCCCCATGTGCATGTAACGTCCTGTCACTCTAAATTAATTGCTCACCAATGTTCTTGCTTACAAATCTTCCTCTCTGGTTTTAATCTCTGCTGCTGCTGGTCTCGGTCTCGTGGGTTATTTTTTTTTTTCCTCATTGCTGTCTTTCGCCTGCTTTATTTTCTTTCTTTGCTCACCTGGTTTCATTTCTGACACCCTGTGTGTGAATGAGATGGTTGAAGTTCAGTCAGGTTTGGGGGTAAATTTAACTGTCAGGAAGTTCACAGTTGGGGTTTGACTTCATCATGTGGCTTCGTTCTGGGTTGGATCCTTGTTCACAGGTGAAAAACACGTGTGATAAATACTTGTTTCATCAGGGCTTGGAAAAATGCAAATAAGTGGGCTTTTCATGGAATCATTGAGGTTGGAAAAGGCCTTTAAGACCACTTAAGACCACTTAAGACCACAAAAAGTCCAACCCTTAACCCAGCACTGCCAAGGCCACCACTAACCCCTGTTCCCAAGTGCCACATCCACAGGGATTTTAAATCCCTCCAGGGATGGGGACTCCACCCCTGCCCTGGGCAGCACAACCCTTTGAGTGGAGAAATTTTTCCTAATATCCAGTTTTGTGCAGTTGAGAGTGTGGCATGAGGGGAAAATAATTTTGTAACTCCTTCACCTTTTTTTTTGATGTTTGTTTGGATGGGTTTTGTTGGATATTTTGGTCAAACAAAGAAGCCCCTCCTCACTTCTCCTGACTTTTCATGCCAGTGCCTCAGCGTCAGGGCCTGAATCAGGCTTGTGGGAGTTTGTGGGATTCTCTCTTGTGTCCATCTATGGATCCAGGTGTCTTTTTTTCCCTGTTTCACACCTGCACACCAGAAGGTTGGGATAGCTGGGACTCCCCGTGCTCTCCTGTGACCTGTTCTTCCCCAGGCTCTGCAGGGAGCGTGGAGATAGCTTGGACTGAGCTGGCAGTGAATGCATTTTTCCAGCCCTGACCATAAGCCCTTCACATCCCTCCCTGCTCCTTCAATATTCCTCTTTTTCCTTCCCACCAGATGGGTGACCTTGAGCTTTGTAAGCTCGATGAACTCGACTGCCTTATTAAAGGGGTGTTGTACATCGACTCCGTGGGATTCAACGGACACTCAGAGTGTTACTATTTTGAGAACCCAACGGATGCTGAGAGGTGCCAGAAGCTCCCATTCAACCTGGAGAATCCATACCCTCTCCTCCTGGTGAACATTGGCTCAGGGGTCAGCATTCTGGCTGTCTACTCCAAAGAAAACTATAAACGGGTAACGGGCACCAGGTGAGCGCTGAGGGGGGAAAAGAGGGAGTTTTATTTTGGAGTCTGGAACACGTTCCTGCCTTGTAAATCACATTTTCGGGGACAAACTGCAGTAAAGGTGGTGTGTGGAATGACCAAGCTCCTGCTTTTACTGCAGTCCCTTCTCCCTGCCAGCAAAGATCCCTCCTGGAAGAGAGGATCTGGATTTTGTGTTTTGGTGTCTTTGCTGCAGCCATTCTCTGTCAAAGCTGGTTTTTCAGTTGCCCTGCTGCAGGAATTTAAGGGTTTTACTGATCTGCTTGGTTAGATCACCTAGTTTGGGATTATCCCAAATACAGTGATCATCTTAACAACTCTTAGCCTTGATCCAAGCAGTCAAGATTTCCATCCTGACTTCCAGAATTTGCCTGATTTTGGTGGAAGAGATGATGACTTAGCAGTAATTCCCCAGTTCTTGCCCTTCCTGAAGGTGTGGCTCTTGTGTCCAGGCAAAGCAAAATATTTCTGTAGCTTTAAGCTTTCCTGAAGACCCAGGAAGTTAGCAATAATAATGAATAATGAAGAAATAATATAATATTAACAATTGTAATAATAATGATTGTAAAGCCCCTCAGTACAGTTCCTACTCTTACTATAGATCATTATTGGGATCTGTACATGATGAAGTGAACAAAGTTTTTTCCCCAGATTTTGAATGGCTCTGCCCTGACACTCCAGTTATCCCTCAGAACTAATATTTATTTTAAGATTAACATCTCCTGAGTGCTGGGAAGAAAGTGGATGGTGTGAAATAGAAAATTAAGGTCTCGTTTAGCACCAATGGCCTGTGCAGAAGGCTGGTGGGGGATTCCTTGCAGGCTGTAAATTATGTGAAAGGAACAGATTTAAAGGAAGTTTTTTAATTCTGCTTTACTTGCAGCCTCGGAGGGGGAACCTTTTTTGGTCTCTGCTGCCTTCTCACAGGATGCTCCACCTTTGAGGAGGCCCTGGAAATGGCATCCCAGGGGGACAGCACCAAAGTGGACAAACTGGTGCGGGACATCTATGGGGGAGACTACGAGCGGTTCGGGTTGCCAGGCTGGGCTGTGGCATCCAGGTAAACGACCTCCCTGGATTTTATTTTCACTGCAGGTCCTGCAAGCATGAAAATCTGGACTTAGGTGGCTCAGGAGAACAGCCATTCCTGAGAGATCCTGAGTTACTGATAGCAACGCTTTTTAAAGTTAGAAATCATAGGAATCAATCCTTCAAGATAAATTGCTTCGGTTACATTAGCAGTTCCCGTTATCTCCTGGAATTCTGATGGGACCTTTAACCCTAAAACTGTCTTTACAGCTTTGGAAACATGATGAGCAAGGAGAAGAGGGAGTCTGTCAGCAAGGAGGACCTGGCCAGGGCCACCTTAATCACCATCACCAACAACATCGGCTCTATAGCGCGGATGTGTGCGCTCAACGAGGTATTTTGGGGGATCTCTTCCTTCCTCCCTGACTAGAACATCACCTCTGCTGCTGCCTGTTTGAGGGGCATGCCTCTTGTTTGAGGAACAACCCTGGGAGAGGAGGAAAGGAGGGGTGGAGGATGTGAAGGCTGGATGTCTCCCCTGTGTTGTTTTTACGAGTTGCTCTGGATTTCTTGGCCAAGCCCCACCAACCCCACGGCCATTCCTGTATCTTTGGGCTTTCAGCTTCTTTACAGTGCTGCCTTGTTGCATTCATGTCAAGCAGCATTGTACAGGGCTATGAAAGAACAGAGACATCCTCTGCACTGCATCCTGAGCCTGCTCCCACGGGATGAGCTAGGGGATCTGGCATCCTCCTGACTCCTGGATGTCTCTTTACCTTCATTTGCTGATAAAATGATGCAAGACGTGTCCTAAACAGCCTTGAACTGACTTATTTTCTTGTTGGAGAACAAGCAACTTCAAAGCTCATGGCTTGGCTCAGGAGAACTATTTTGGGATTAAAGTTAGACTGAAAGTCTGACTTGAGTCTAATATATTGGTTGGTCTTTTCCTTTCTTTCAGAATTGTGTTGGTTATGGGCTTCCAAATAGTTTTTTTCCTTTAGTTTAACAGTAGAGAGTCACTCAGCTGTTTAATGATGAGTCAAAGGCAGGAGTTCAGGGGAGAGGGGGAGATGGCACTTTGTGGTCAGTGTTCCCAGTCAGTATAAGGATTTCACAGCAAAATCAACTATTCTGTTCACATTCCTGAGCTGGGAAAGCTGTAGTTCAGCCTGGGGATTTCTGGGCAGTGAAGAAGAACCTGGGTTAAAGTGACCTGGCCTTGCTTTCTGAGAGAATTGTGGGTGTTTTTAATGTTCTGCAGATGCTGCCCAACACCTTCAGCAGACAATTCATGCAATCACAGAGTCATTAAGGTTGGAAAAGCCCTCTAAAACCATCCAGTCCAACTGTTCCCCAGCACTGCCAAGGCCACCACTGACCCCTGTCCCCAAGTGCCACATCCACAGGGATTTTAGATCCTTCCACGGATGGGGACAGCCCTTTCCATTAAGGAATTTTCCCAATATCCATCCTAAACCTCCCCTGGCACAGCTGGAGGCCGTTCCCTCTCCTCCTGTCCCTTGTTCCCTGGGAGCAGAGCCCGACCCCCCCCAGCTCCCCCCTCCTGTCAGGGAGTTGCAGAGCCAGAAGGTCCCCCCTGAGCCTCCTTTTCTCCAGGCTGAGCCCCCCCAGCTCCCTCAGCTGCTCCTGCTGCTCCAGCCCCTTCCCCACATGGGGTTTTCACCACTACAAGCAGAAAAAGGAATTTAGCCTTAATACTCCCTTTTTTTCCCCTAAACCCTTGCAGAACATCAACCGCGTGGTGTTCGTGGGCAACTTCCTTCGGATCAACACCATCTCCATGAGGCTCCTGGCGTATGCCCTGGACTACTGGTCAAAGGGACAGTTAAAAGCACTTTTCTTGGAACATGAGGTGAAATTTTTTTTTTAAAATCTCTTTCCTCTCATGGGAAAATGCGAATGCTCTGGAAGCAGCCCTGTGGAGCTGTTGGTGACACCCACAGCACAGCAGGTCCTCAGGGTCGGGTCAGGAAAAACAGGGATATTGTTCCAGTTGCTTATAGTGGAATTGTTTGCCACCAATTTCATCTTGTCTGTGAACTGTATAACCATTTGCTCAGTTTAGATGTGTAACTGTTTTGCAGCTCTGCTTCCTTATACAACCATTGAAGTCAGATTTTTGTATTTTATTTTATTTCTTATTTTATAGTGTACCTACCTGCAGTTTTGTCTTTCCTTTATATACACAGTATGTGTAATAGCCTGGAGAAGAGGAGGCTCCAGGGAAACCTTTGGACACCTTCCAGGGCCTAAAGGGGCTCCAAGAGGACTGAAGAGGGACTTTAGATGAGGGCCTGGAGGAACAGGACAAGGGGGAATGGCTTTCACTGCCAGAGGGCAGGGTTAGATGGAATATTGGGAAGGAATTCTTGGCTATGAGAGTGGGGAGGTCCTGGCCCAGCCCAGAGAAGCTGTGGCTGTCCCTGGATCCCTGGAAGTGTCCAAGACCAGGTTGGACGGGACTTGGAGCAACCTGGGCTAGTGGAAGGTGTCCCTTCCCATGGCAGGGGGGAGTTGGAACTGGTTGATCTTTGAAGTCCCTTCCAACCCTAACCATTCCATGATTCTGTGGCTGTGACTGTTGTGTCAGGTGTGTGTCCACGTCTGAGTTCTCAGTGATATTCCCGCTGTTCCTCAGGGTTACTTCGGCGCGGTCGGTGCTCTCCTGGAACTCCTGGACTCCGCCTGACCCCCTGCAGACTCTGTGTTGGACCCACGGATTTGGGGCACTCCCTGGGCTGCTGGTTTGGAGGTCACTGAGCCCACGTTTCACCTGCTCAGACTGTTCCCTGGGGTGCCCTGTGGGGTCAGCCCAGGGCTGGGTGTTTGTCTGTGAGAGCTGAAATCCATCTGGGATGCCAGCGCAGGTTTGTTCCAAAGGACGTGCGTGGGAAACACTGGCTGGATGTGGGGGTGTATGGGAAGGTCTGTGGGGCATTTCAGTCACATGAAATTGCCCCTTTTAGGTAGTTTACTCCGTGTTTAATGGCTGTGACAAAGCAGGGGACGGGCACTCTGCTCCTCCCGCCGGGATCCCTCAGAGTGCCGAGTGCCCAGGTCACAGTTCTGTGTTCACAGTCAAAGCTGTCGCGTTCTCCATGTGCCGGGAATGGTCTGGGAAGAGGGAAGAGCATCAGCATTAGCCTTGTTGTGTAACTCCCTACAGAGCACTTGATCCATGGTGGCCTGTGGGACACCCTGTGCTGGCAACCAGGCTTTGTTCCTGTTCCACACGTCCTTATCTCTGTCCTAGGGATGGAGGGTACGGCACAGCACGGATCTGTGCCTTGGGGGGATTCCCATTTCAGCCTCCAGCACTCCTACACAGCCCCTTTGGGACAGTGTTAGGGGTGTCTGCCTGTCAGCCTCCAACCTTGAGATCTAAAAGCAAATTTGAGGATGAAACAGTGGGATTTGTTGTTTGTTTGTTCGGGATTTTCCCTCCATTACCAAACTTGGCTGCACAGAACTCCACCAAAGAGACGCTTCCTTCGGTCACACTCGGATCTCTGTCATGTTCCCCGTTGCATTTATTAATGGCTGCACTCCTGGTGTTTTTGGGGAATCCTCCCCCTTCCCACGTGCGTGCTGTGCTCCCAGTTTTCCCTGTGCCTGCTCCCACACAGCCCCCGAGCGAGGTGGAACCCCTGTGGAAGCTGCACCCTTGGGATGGGGGTTGGGATGGATCCTGCACGCTCAATAAACGCTCTCTCAAAGCAACGAGGTATCTGTGCCTTCCCTCAGGATGGGAACTCACGGAGACACGGCTTTGGAGCTGCTCTGGCTTCCCAGGGAGCAGCTCCATGGAGCAGCTGCCCTGCCCTGAGCAGGGGAAGCTGTTCAGATCCTTCACATCAGGTCACACTTGTCGGGCTTTATCCCAGGATATCGGAATGACCGTCACCCTGACTCCAACACACACTTTAAGATCCTGGTTTCCTTCCAGAGAAGCTGAATTCCAGCTCCTCTGATCCCCACACCCCTCATGAGCCCAGGTGGAAGGGCTGGGAGCTTGTAAGTCCCATCCAGCTCTGCCCATTGCTGCATCCCGAGATGGGATCCTTGTGTGGTACTTCCCTCTGGAAAGGGAAGAAACTCTGGATTCAGGAAATGTTTGCTTTGCTGGTTAGATCAGTGTGGTGCCCCTGTCAGCTCTGCTGGGTAAGTTCAGGCCATGGACATGGAGTGGAGCATCTCCCAAACCTCACCTGAGTCTGGGCTGGAATCTGGGACACAGCCACGGATTTGACAACAGTAAAATGGGGGGAAAAGAGCACAGAGCTCACATGGAAGGTGATCTGTGCTGGATGGGAAAGAAAATTTGCTTTTCCTGCAGTGTAACAGGTTTTGGTTGTGTCCTGCTCTGTATTCCATAATGTGGTGCTTCAGAGGTGAGGGCTGGGAGCAGGATCATACAGGTCATGGGATGGTTGGGGCTGGGAGGGACCTTAAGGATCATCCAGTTCCACCCCCTGCCACGGGCAGGGACACCTTCCACTAGCCCAGGTTGCTCCAAGCCCCGTCCAACCTGGCCTTGGACACTTCCAGGGATCCAGAGGCAGCCACAGCTTCTCTGGGTGAGTTGTTCACTTTCTCATTTATTCTTCATTTCTTACAAAATCACACAAGAGGTGCCCAAACTCAGTGCATTAAAAACAGCTCCACTTCCCAGGTGCTGCCTGAAGGGTGTCCAGGCTCGGCTCTTTCTGTACCACACAAAGTCTGACACACACACACACACACACACACACACACACACACACACACACACACCCACCCACACACACACCCCCACCCCACGGCCAAAACTCATGGAAAACTTTGGCTTTTTGGCATGTCTGTGTGCCTGGGACCTGTGTGGCCCCTTGGTGTATCAGCTGGGCTGGGCTGGGTGCGAGGGGAGGGTGTGAATCCTTGGGATACACGGGGGAAAGGCTGGGCTTTGTTAAAGCAGGAGCTGAGGGTTGGGGATGGCAGAACGACCTTGGCTGTGGAGAGCTGGGAAACCTCTGCAGGAGTTCCCAGCACCAATCCCACAGCCTGACCCACCACAACCCCTGCCCTCAGGCACTGGTGTCTCTGGGCACAGCATCCCGTGGCTTCTCCTGTGTTCATGTAACTCCTTTTTCTCTGGATTTCATCCAGCACGGTCTGATCCCAGCACCAAAGCCCCTGGCATAGTGTTTGTCCTTTTTTTTTTTTTTTTTGTAAACTGCTTGTTTTTTTCTTCTTGTAATAAAATATCACAGTTATTTTTTTACATGCTTTGAAACCCTTGTTTGCTTCCTGTCTCGTTCTTGGAGCTCCAGTGCAATGGGACGGACGTTGGTGGGAGTGAGCAGGAATGTGCTGGGGGAATTGGGGTTTTAGAACCTGATTGAAAAGAATCATTGGCAATCTTTGATTGTTCTTCCCTCCCTGCCTGTTCCAAGCTCTGGGAATCAGGTGTATTTCAGAGCATGTTAAAGGAGAGGGGGGGGGGGAAAACTTAAGAGCATTATTCTGGGGCAAATTGCAGCATTTTTGGGTTTGATTAAATATTTGCTGATTGTTGCTTTGGAGGCCCTTTGGCCTTTGATGTAGGAATGATACGGATGGGATTGGAGGTGGAGGTGCAGCATCAAGCCAGAGCAGGAGCTGTGGGGTGGAAGCACCAAAAATAACTGTTTTGTGCAGCTTGGTGTGAGATCCAGACTTTGTCCCAGCAGCAAGAATCATCCTGCAAGATCATCATCCCAAAATGGCTGGGAGGGCAGCCAGTCCCTGAGGATTCTTTTGGAGAAGGTGAAGGAGAACAGTGGAGGAAAGGCTTTAAGTTGAAGAAGGGTAGATTTAGACAGGATTTTTAGGGAGAAATTCTCCCCTGTGAGAGTGGGGAGGCCCTGGCACAGGTTGCCCAGAGAAGCTGTGGCTGCTCCTGGATCCCTGGAAGTGTCCAAGGCCAGGTTGGATGGGGCTTGGAGCAACCTGGGCTGGTGGAAGGTGACCCTGCCCATGGCAGGGGTTGAAACTGGAAGGGCTTTAAGGTCCCTTCCAACCCAAAGCACCCCGTTCCTGTGCGATGTCCAGGTGGGATGCGGTGCCGGGAAGCAGCTGGCACTAGAGGGCAGCAGCCCCCCGCGCCGGGCAGGGTTTGGGGACAGCGGGACAGGGACAGGACAGGGACAGCGGGACAGGGCATGGTGGGGTTCCTGCTTCCTCCTCACACCAGGGTCCTGCAGGGATCCCACCCCGGGATGGCTCCAGCTCAACCACCCCCGTGGGGACAATCCAAGGGGATTTTTCCACCCGTCTGGTCACACCTGGGGGAAGAGCAGGGATGGAACGCGGTGAGTGGCTCTGAGCTGCATCCCAGGAGATCCCAGAGCACACAGGCTGGGAGCTGAATCCCCGAATCCTATGGGAGCTTGGCCTTAGGGAGCTGGGCCGGAATTTGGGCTGGGAAGGTTGGTTTATGGAAGAATATCCTCTTCCTAAGAAGGGAAGCCCAGGCCGTGCCTGGAACCCTCCAAATCTCCCTTGGCTGGGGATTTTGGGATGCCCTCAGGGAGTGGTGTCCCCATCGGCAGTGGCCGGGAGGGATGATCTGCACGGGGACAGGGACGTGCTGGGGCAGGGAGACATGGACAGCAGGATCCCCAACCCCAAACAAGCCCTTCTTCCAGCCCCTCTGGGGTCCCACTCCCTTTGGAGACATCCCCGTGGTGACACAGGAATGAGGGATGGGGGGACAGACCCCCTCAAACACACCCCCGCTTCCAAAACCTGCTTTTATTTACATTTCAAGTCAAATCACATGCGAACTCTTGGTTTGTTTTTTTTTTTTGTATGTTTTTTTTTCCTTTCCTTAAGAAGAGTGTGATTAGCAAAAAAGACGCATTATTAGAATTTCCAAATAGCAATTAAATATACAAAAATAGAGCTTACAAAAAAACCAAACGAACAAGAGGAAAAAAAAAACAAACCATAAACCAAAACAGCGAATGTTTTAAAAAATATTCTGCTGCAGAATCCGTAGTGTACAAACACGTCTATGAGGCTCCACGCTCCATAAACAGTCCTGGGAGGAATTTACGGGATTGGGGGGACGGCACCCGGAGCACCCCCAGCCCTGCACCCGGGGAAGCCGCTGCCGTGTAATACTGACACCCCCCTCCCCAAAATCCAGGGAATACAAGTTGTGAGGATGGCGGGGGACACCCAGATCTGTGGCTGGAGAGGTGAGGGGGTGGCCCAGCTCCCCACCATGAGGATGGTGGGTTTGGGGGGCTGCCCAGAGACCCCCAGGGCCAGGCTGGAAGCGATGGGATGATCCCAAAAGCCAGGATTTTTGCCTGCCCCCTCCATGCCATGGCTCTCACTGCTACTGGGTGACACCAAGATGGTGCCCATTCCAGGGACTCCTGAGGTAGCCGAGGAGGGGGACAACCACCCCCAGGCAGGGCGGGTGGGGAATCCAAACCCAGGAGACCCCACACAGCCACCACCCGCTGCCCCCCGGGGGTGACACCGGCGCTGAGGGGGCACCCAACCGCAGCACGATCCCGGGGGCCAGACCCCATTTCCTGGTGGGAATGGCAAAGGCAAAGGAACCGAAGGCGAAGAGGAGGGAGCAGGAACCGGCCGTGGTGCTCCAAGGTCCCCCCAGTGTTTGGGGCACCGTCGGCGGGCGCGGGAGGCACCGAGAGCTGGGGGAGGACGTCCAGGTGCCAGGGAGGCATTCCAGGTGCCACCACGCTGCTTCCCGGCGGCCGCGGCGCTGCAGAAGGGATGTGCTGGAAGAAGGATGTGGTGCTGAGGATCCCGAGCCCCCTCCTCGCCCCGGCAGAGGAACCGAGCCCGGGCTCGAGGGTCAGGCCCTTCATCCGTGGGGATTTGGGGCTCCCCGGCTGCGTCCCCGGTGCTTTGGCTGTGTCCGAGTGCCGCGGGCGGGAGCGGCCCCGGCCCGGCCCCGGAGGGCACTATACGATGTTCTGGGCCCCGGGCAGGGGGCCCTGGGGGGGGCTGGGATCCGGCTTCCCGTGGAGCTGTGCCAGCTGCAGCACCGGCATGTTACACAGCGGGCACACCTTCCGCACCTCCAGCCACTTGATGAGGCACCTGCGGGACACGGGGGACACCGGCGTTAGTGGGGACACCTGGAGTAGGGGGATCACACCTGGAATAGTGGGGACACACCTGGAGTAGTGGGATCACACCTGGAGTAGGGGGATCACACCTGGAATAGTGGGGACACACATGGAATAGTGGGGACACACCTGGAGTAGTGGGGACACACATGGAATAGTGGGGACACACATAGAATAGTGGGGACACACCTGGAATAGTGGGGACACATATGGAATAGTGGGATCACACCTGGAATAGTGGGATCACACCTGGAGTAGTGGGATCACACCTGGAATAGTGGGGACACACCTGGAATAGTGGGGATACACGTGGAATAGTGGGGACACATATGGAATAGCGGGGACACACATGGAATAATGAGGACACAAGTGGAATAGGGAGGACAGACCTGCATTAGTGGGAGGTTGCAAAAATCCCCCCCTAAAACCCACTGACCCCTCCCCCTGGGGCTTTGCTGCTGCCTCCAATTTTTAATTCACCATTTGGGTGCCTTTATATTTTATTGGGTTTTTTTGTGTGTGTGTGTGTGTGTGTATAAATACATGGATTTTGTGTAGATAGATTTTACATGTGTATATGTATATATATATATAAAATTTATGTTTATAAAATAGATATAAAAATTTATACACGTACAAAAATTAAATAAAATATATACACTAAAGATGTCTATGATACATAAAAATATACATAGAAATTATACATAAGCTATGAATAATATACATAATCAGATATATAATTTATATATAAATTAATGAAAATATAAAATATGTGAATAATTATATATACTATAATACTATTACATGTTATATATTCTATTATATAATTATATAATATATAACATATACATATAGAAATATACAAAACATACAATACATGGATAATAATATAAAATAAAAATAATATAAAAAACACATGATGTATAAGTAAATATAAAAATGTATAATATCAAACTTATTATAAATATACCTATATTATATACTATAAATATATATAGTATATATACTATGTATATATGTGTGTACATATATATGCATATATATAGAATATATAGTATATATATTCTATATACTCTCTATATAGTATATTATGTATGTATATATAATAGAATATTACATAGTACTGGATAACAAATACATATATATAATATATATAGTATATATATTAATATATAACATATATATTATATAGTTTTATTATATAAAACACAACATTATTATGTAGTAATGTAAATTTTAGTGGGTTTGCTTTATATAAACCACACATATATAAAATATATATATTTACATTTTTCATGGAATTACAGACTGAACTGGAAGGGATCCATGTGGATCACCAAGGCCAACTCCTGACCCAGAATGGGGCAACCCACAAGTTGAACCTCAGACCCTGGAGCGATGCCCAAATGGTCCCTGCAGATCCCTGGGGAGCTGTTACCATGGTTCTGGGGATCTATTTTATAAATTTATATAAATTTTATAGATGTAAATACACACACACAAGGGACATGAAGAGCTTGGAATATGTAAAGTGTGTATATATGTCTATATATACATACACATATACCTAAAAATATATATATAAATGTGAAGCACTTTTGCCAGCTATTGATTGTATCTTTGCTGCTCCACATGCTCTAATTCATTCAATACGGGGCTGTGATTCCTGCCCCTGGAATGGGGGTGGAAAAAGCCCCCAGGGGAGGAGCAGTAGCACCAGGAGGCCTCAGGCCAGGAGCCCCCCACTCCCAATCCCAGTGCCCACACTTACTTCCTGTGGAAGGCATGTTTGCAGGGACAGATGCCCAGCTCGTCCTTGGGCTTGAACTCCTCCAGGCACACGGCGCAGATCTGGAAGGGTTGGGATGCAGAGGGAAGGTCAGTGGGCAGGAAGCAACGTTTGCACATAAAAATACACAGATGGCTCTGAACCAGCCAAAATCAGAGAACCATGGAATGGTTTGGGTTGGAAGAGACCTTAAAGATCATCCAGTCCCACCCACCCCTTGGGCAGGGACACCTTCCACTAGCTCAGGTTGCTCCAAGCCCCGTCCAACCTGGCCTTGGACACTTCCAGGGATGAGACAGCCACAGCTTCTCCGGGCAACCTGTGCCAGGGCCTCACCACCTGCATCAGAGGGGTGAAATCCTCCCTAAAACCTTCCCAAATTTTACTGGCCAGGCTCAGCCTGGGGTCTCCCTTTCCTGGCAGAAGGGACCCTGGAGCCTTCCCAGAGCAACAGCCACGAAGCTGGGATGTGTTTGATGTGCCAGGAGCTTTTAGGGTGCAGGGGGATGGACACTGCTGCTGTCCCCAGGCCCGAGCTGCATGCACAGGGATAACTCTAGGAACAGGAAAAGGCAAAGGGTGCATCTATCCCAGGGCTGGGAAAGCTGGTGGCTGTTTTCCCAGCAGGCAAAAGATTCAGCTGAAAACTCCTTCCCTGCTTAGTCGTGACTCATTTTGGATATTCCTGGAGATTTTGGGTATTCCCGGCTGGTTTTCCCAGCCCCCTCGGCCCGGGATCTGTGTCTGTCCACAACAAGGGCCAGGCACAGCTGCCGGGACCATCCCCCAAGGAACACACACATCCCGAGCTCCCCCAGGGCCTGGGAGAGGCGGAATGATGGAAAAAGGGGAAAACCAAACCCAGAGATGGGGGGAAGGGCTGGCCCCCCCAGGGCTCCGGGTGGCCGCCCCGTCATGTTGGAAAATTCCCACCCCGTGCTCTGCTTTCCAGAAACACTTACTGTAAAAGCCAGGATCCAAATGCCCAAAAAGGGATATTCTGGAGCAAAACCCTTCCAGCCTTTTGCAAACCCCAGGGAAGAGCCTGAGCTGCTCTATGTCCTTCCCCACAGACTCCCTGTCCTCCCCAAAAGCTGGGAGAGCTGCGGAGAGCTGGGAAGAGACGTAGAGGAGAAGGGACGGAGCAGGACGGAGCGTTACTGCTGCTGTTCCCGACTCTGGCACATTCCCAAATCCCTCCTACAACCCTGGGAAGTGCTTTGAAGTCCGTTTGCCGACAAAAAAAAAAAGCACTGCAGGTCGATTGCAGGGAAGGGATCAGAAATAGGGGCCTCCAGCGGGGACTGCTCGGAACCCTGGGGCCCTTGGGATTTACCCCCCGGCCGTGGGGAGCGGAGGGTGAGGATAAAACGTGGGATGGGCTCTGCCCAGGGAATTAAAGTAAAATAAATAGTGGCTTATAAACAACTGGAGCTGGCACTGAGCAGATGAGTGGCCTCGTGCCCGGGACGTGGGTGGGCATTTCTGTTGTCTTTAGGGGAATAAATAAATCCAGCCCGTGTTTGAAGTGGGATTCGAGCACATTCCTGCTCAACTTCAGCGGGAAAAAGGGTCTGTAAGTGGGGACACTCAGCCCCAAAAGGTCTGGAAGATCATGGAGAACAACGGAGGTGTCTCAGACCTCACGGGGCAGGGAGGGAGAGGTGGATCTGCCTCTCCCAGGGGCTGGGGGAGGGTGTTTATCCCAGACTCCAGTTTTCCCTGCCCAGAGCTGCGCTGGATATCGTCACGCTCCGGAGGGGACGTCCCCGCCCAGGGACACTGTTTATCCAAGGCCCAGCTTTCCTTGGCCTCCCCTTATCCACAGCTCCTTATCGCTGCCATAATAATAAGGCAACAAATAATAATAATGGTGCAGTGAAAGCTCGAGGGGAGCCAAGAGGAGGGAGGTGGTTTAATCCACGCCTTTCCTCCTTTCCAAAGCACACCTGGCTGTGTGCCCTGCTCCCAAGGGAGTTAAATTTGAGGATTTTACCCCTCCCCAGCGTGAGGAAGAGGAGGGTGAGGGAGCCTTTGCTGCCCAGGATGTGCTCACCTCGTGGAGGTTCAGCTCCTTCACCTTCTCCTTGAGTATAACCTGCAAGACAAAGTGCTGGGGTCAGGACAGAACTGCTGCTGTGAGCATTCCCAGGAAAAGTCTCCATAAAGAGATGCAGTTGAGTGTCCCAGTAGAATTGGGAACCTCCCAGCAAACCTGGCACCACCAAGGAGTGCGTGGGGCCTTCACCCCTGAGCAGGGACAGGAGGAAGGCAGTGCTGGCAAAGACAAAACCACGAACACAAGGACCAAATCCAGGAGGTTTCTTCCCAAATTTAACCCTCCTGGGCTCCCATACTCTGCCACAAGCCCCTGCATGGATATCTGCCACTTCATTCTCACTCCATCCAGGCTGAACACCTGGAGAGGGCCATAAATCCAGGACAACGGTTTGCTACCACCCTGACCCCACCCAGTTTCCTGCTTGAACAACGGATCAAAGACAGAAAAATCCCATCAATCCTGGAGAAAACAGGACGTGGAAGCAGCAACTTGGCACCCACCTCTGGGCCCTGTTTATTTTAACTGGGTATCATGGGTGTCTGCAGGGTAGAGCTGGGATTGCCAAGGGGACGTGGGGCTGTTCCCTGGGAGAGCTCTGTGGGTTTGGAGCAGCCGGGTCCGACCCTGGGAGCAGATTCAGACCCCACAAAACTTGGTTTGGTGGCTGGGGATGTTCCCACTGCTTGGAGACCTGTGGAGGAGCAGGTGAGGGATGGTCCTGGGTGGCCCAGCTGGTGGAGAACAATTAAATCACCAGGGACAGAGATTGTTACAACTGCTCTTCCAGGGCCAAAAACCTCCCAAGGAGAGGATCAGCACAAGGAAACCTGATGGAGTGGCTGCTCCAATGTGCATTTGGCACTAGGCACGAAGGGAAGGAGGGGGAAACTTCCTGAGGGTCATCTCACCTGTTTGTAGGCGTAAAGCTCTTTGTGTGCCTGGTGCCTGAGCCTGCAAGGAAACCAGGGAGAAACGTGAGGACAGGCAAAAAACCCAGGATTACTGCAACACCTCAAACGTTTCCCTTCCCTCCTTTCCAGATCTAATATATTAATTTTTAATTTTTCATTTCAGAACTGAGAATGGCCACGTGAAACAACATGTTTAAGAAACATCCAATTTTCCCTGTTGCTGGGAAGGGAATGTCTCCATCCCAAAGCACACAACTGTTCCCCTGTTCCTCTTTTGAGGACATGCAGACATCACCCACACTGTTAAGACCAGTAAAGGCTGATGGGTAAATCACAAGCTGCCACAAATCTCCCTCAGTTTCCAACCACTTCTGCTGCCAGCAATTCCTAGACTGGACAGAGCGCTGTTTTCCAAGTGATGGGGACTCAGACCTGAGGAGAGGAAAGCTCCACTCCTACTCCAGTAAGGATGGGGAAGGAGACCTCCCTGCCCCAAGGTTTCCCACCATCCTGCTGCTTGGGCAACGCTGGGTTGCTCAAACTCAGCGTTATCCTCTCAATTCTACAATCAGTGAACAACATCCACTCCTGGAGCAAATCAGGGGATGGAGATGAATGGGATGAACCTATTCCAAGGACACCTGCTGCAGTGGGAAGTCCAGCTGGTGGCAGTAGGAATTTGAGGCCACAAGCAAAGAGCTGGTTCCATCCCCTCCCTCTCCAGACTCCTCTTTCTAGAGCCAAAACCAAGAGCAGCCTGTTTTCCACAGCCCAGGGCAGCGCTCCACAGGCATCCACTGGCTGGAGAGGCCCATTATGATCCCAAAATAAATACATTTAAAATAAAAAAATAACTAATATTTCCTCTCATCACCAGACATGGTTCTTAGTGAAGTGCTCTGGAAGCTCAGGAGGGAAGACATCTAAGGTGAAGAGTTGGCCAAGGACTTTCCATAAGGAGTCAGTGTGTGGTTGCAGGGCTTGGAGAGCTGTAGGAGTATTTTCCCCAGCCAGTCCTCACTGTGAATTCAGAGGGAAACCCCCTTGTCTGGAATTTAATTTCTCCGAAAATATTATTCTGGGGGCTGTCTCAAACCCCTGGCTGAGCTCATGGGGGATTTCCAATCCCGTCACGCCGCAGTGGGTGAGTTATAAAAATAGGATGGAAAAATATATCCTTGTGCTCGGGTCTCCCCCTAAAATGCAGGCCTGAAAAGTTGAGGAATGGGTAAAAACACACCTTAATGCTGCAGAGAGAGATGGAGAAAGTTGGCTCCCGAGTCCCAAATTTTATGGGGAGCCATTCCTCCTGCTCCAACAGTGCTGCCTGGCAGGAACCTTCCTGCAGAACCATGGAAAACACTGCAGCAGGCAGGGAAGGGGAGGAGGAGGAGGCTGGGGTCGCATCCCTCTGCCAGTGACCCCGAGCAGAAACATGAGCAGAAGATGCAGGAACAATAGAGAAAACAGGATGAAACCAGCCCAATCCGCAGGGATCCGGTGGCTGGGAAAGCAGTTATGAAACACAGATGGAGAGAGGCACGGCGTGAGGCTGCAGACCACATACAACGGGAAAACTCTCCCGGAATGGGAAGAAACACCCGCCTGACGGATCCTTGGCCACCAAGGATTTGGTGAGCCAAAGCCACTGGAGTACCTGGACCAGCAATGGGGAAGAAGGAGCCACCTGGCCCTGGATCTGTGCAGCTCCGTGCTGTCAGCACAGGCGCTACGATGCCAAGGGTCGGTGCTGAGCTAGACAGGGAGTTTTTCCCAAAAAATCCCTCCCTGGAGGTTATGGGGAGCAGCACGAGCACATCTGGTGCCGGAGCGTGCGAGCTCTGTCCGCTCCTCCACGCTTCCTTTTCAAAGCCAGGATCCAGAGCCAGATGGATCCTGGTCGGGCCTGGCGCAGCTGTCGTAAGGAGAGCCCGGATCCTGGCAGGCCCAGGGCTCCATCCATCTCGTGTCAAGCACTGTGACTCCGCAGGAATTTCTGGCAGATGTCTGCCCGAGATAAGGGACCACACAGTGCGTGGCTGCGGATCGTGTGTGCGCCGTCACCCAGCCCCCAGTTTAATATCCACCTCTCCCGGGCTTCGGGATGTCTTCCTGCAGGAATGGGAGTGCCCTGCTCCTCTGGGGGACTGAATCACCTATGGCAAGGGAACGACTGCAGGAATAAAATGCAGAGGGAACACTTTTTGCAGATTTACCTCCAAGATCTGCTTATTTTCATGCTCCATAGTAGAAGAAATAAATAGAAAGGCAGGCACTGACTCTTTGCCCCACCACTGTCGCTGTTCCCAGCCCAGTTGGGCTCCTTGGACTCTTCATGGAATCACAGAATCATTTAAGTTGGAAAAGCCTTCCAAGACCATCAAGTCCAACCATTCCCCCAGCACTGTCAAGGCCATCACTAATTCATGTCCCCAAGTGTCACATCTACGTGGCAATCCCTCCAGGGATGGGGACTCCAACACTGCCCTGGGCAGCTGTGCCAGGGTCGAACAGTCCTTTTGGTGGAGAAATTATCCCCAATATCCAACCTGAACCTTCCCTGGCATGACTGGAGGTCGTTTCCTCTCCTCCTGTCCTTGTTCCCTGGGAGCAGAGCCCGACCCCCCCTTGCTCCCCCTTCCTGTCAGGGAGTTGCAGAGCCAGAAGGTCCCCCCTGAGCCTCCTTTTCTCCAGGTTGAGCCCCCCCAGCTCCCTCAGCAGCTCCTGGTGCTCCAGACCCTTCCCCAGCTCCATTCCCTTCTCTGGACACAAAACCAGCATTGGATCCTGGCAGGTCTGAATGCAGAAGGAAACAGCCCCCCAAAAAATGGGCTTTTTAGGGGCTGCATTCCCTGCACCTCCTGGAGACTTTGAGCTGCCCTAACCTGGGCTGGGATGAGCCCCATGTGATCCTGCAGAAAGCATGGAGAGAAGATGCTGCAGCCTTCACTCAGGGTGAGCGTGGCATTGCTCAGCTCAGCATCCTTCTGGACTGGGTTTTATGGGACCGAAGGCAACACGATTTTATCACTTTCATTAATTCAGCAGAGATCAGACACAACCAGCCACCTGCAAAACTTAATTTCCTTGTTCTTCCCTTTTTTATCTGTAATTTTTCCAAGCAGAGGCAGCAGCCAGGAGGGACCCCAGCTTTGGCCTGAGTGGTTTGCAGCAGCAGAAGAGCTCGAGATTCATCTGGACAGTGCACAGGTAACGATGATCTTTGCTGTGCTTTGTGCTGAAATCCCTGTAAGACTCTTTTTTGAGCCAATCCAATTAACTAAAAATGCCACTTTTCCTCCCTTTGGAGCTGGCAGCATGTTCTGTATTGACACAGCTGAGAAGCACAGCCCATGTTCTCTCCTCCCCTGGCACATCCTTTATTTAAGGCCTCAACTCTGGATTTGGGGTGAATACACCAGACACTGGCTTTTCCATGGATGCAGAGGAGAGCTGCACGGGATGCTCTGATCCAGAGCAGGCCATGAGAACCAGGGTGGTATCACCAGCCTCACTTGGTATTTGCCAAATATTTGCAGATGTGGAGGCACAGGAAAGCAGGGAGAGGGAAGGTGTGGGCTGTGTTGACTCTGCACCTATGGGGGTGCTGTTATCTGCAAATAACCCCTATGGATACAAGTGGAGCTCCTGAGGGGATCGTCCTGGCCCTCTGCCTGGGTTGGTCTCTCTGCCCTTGCAGGTGGGTGGTCCTCATCCTGCTCTCCACCTACAAGGCTCCCCAAACCCCACCAAAGCTCATTTTATATCCTCCACAAGCTGTGATTACACAGCAGCTTCCGTGGAGGCGGATGCTCCCGGGACACTGGCACAGCTAAAACCCACGGCACGGCAAAACCCTCCAAAACAGGGGCTGCAGGATCCTGTTTTGGTTCTGTTTTGCCAATAGAAGAGCTGAGGGAGGAGGTCTGAAGAGCCATTTGTAGAGTCTCTATAGAGTTTCAGGCTATAAAGGGATCACTGGATGATCTAATCCAGCCTCCCATCTATCATAAGTCGCTAAATAGCACCTCGGGAACAGGAGCCAAAATGTCTCGTCCAGAAAGGTCCTCGGTCTTGATTTAAAGACGTGAAGAGACACAGGACTTGCCACTTCCTTGCTGGCTCCTTTCACCGGTTACTCACCCTCTCTCTTACAACACGCCTCCAACTTCTATATTTAAAGATTTTCTGGCTTGACCTTCCAGACATTACTCCTTGTTATTCCTTCTTTGGGGCAGAACACACCCAGCGAGACCTGGTGCCCAGGAAAATACTCTCAAAGCCCAAAACACCACTTCATTTTCCAAGCGAGCTGTATGGATTCGAGCTCCACCTGAGCCTTCTGAACACCTTTGGTCTATTTTTTTTATTTTGCATCCCCTCCCACCGGTGTCCCAGTTAAAATGCAAACAACTGGATGCAAATCCCAGCACAGACCTTGTTAACATCGAGCACCATGATGTTAATGTGAACAACCACCTCGTCTAGCAGGAGGGACAGATGTGCTGCACCTTAAAACACCTTTTTCTTGTGGGGAAAAAATTAAGATATGATGCCCATGCAGCCCAAATCACCCCTGGGTAAACCTGGCTCTGGGCTCATCTGCATGTTTTATGAGGTTTTGCTTCATACAGAGCTGAAAATGGGTGGAAATTATCAAGTATTTAGAAGGTGACATGGAAATCTCTCTTCCCAGGTCTACGAAAGCAGGACAAAATATTTTTAGCACCTTCTGGATAGAAAACCTGGTGGGAATGGCTGCTGTGAGCAGGGCTCCATGGTGCAAGGAGAGACTGGGAATCTGTCTTATGGGGACAGAGGGAAGGGATGCAATGGATGTATGACAAGCAGGGAGCTGGGGCCAGCTGAAAAGCCAGAGGGAAGGGAAAGGGCATGGAAAAGCTGGAGAGGAGAGCTCTGGGCACACAGGATTTTGGCTGCCACTGCTGGCAGTGATGCCCTCTGCTCCCAGCCACAGGGAGTGGTGTAGCCAGCCCCCCATCCTGGGTTCTCAGCACACCTCGCCCCCATCACCACCTCAATCCCCAGGCACTGCACTTTTCCCCACTTGGCTTTTGTTTTCCCTCCGGCAGGAAGAGTTTTCTCCTCTCAATTAGCAGCCCAACAATCTCCCCAACGGCCCATAAAATAATTAAAATAAGCCCCAAACTGGAACAACCTTTGGCCCTCCCGTCCCGCTCCCCATCGCTCAGATTAACACATCAACTCTGCATCATTAATCTCCAAACTGTGCTGTTGAAGGAGCAATTTGTGTCCAATAACCAACGGAGCAGGTATTAAACATTCCTTAAGCACATGGGACACGAGTTACTCATTACAGAGGCAAACGTGTTGAAACATTAAGCAGAAAGCAGGGACCGTAAAACGCCCCTTCCCAGGCTTTTTGATTCCATGCCTGCCTGAGCACACGTGTGTCTCCTGGTTTTTTTAAGTGGATAATGTGACTGCCTTGAGGGGCGTCAGGTTCACGGGAAGACAAGATGACGCCACCCTCTCCTTGGGATGGAGAGGGATCAGTGGCAGGCTCAGAACCAGGGAAGCTCTTGGGGAACACTCCTCTTACAACCTTCCCTTACCTGATCAAGTAGCAACAGAAGAGCAAACTGAGGATGAAGACGAAGATGGCCGTGCCGAAAACCACGATGTATATGTTGAGAGGGAGGTTCTGGAACCCGATGTTCGGCATCCTGAAACTGTAATGCTGGAAGTCCGAGCTCATGGGTAGGCTGTGGAGACAGGAAGAAAACACATGGATGTGAGGCTCTTTCAGGATGCACTCTGGAGACCAGCAGTCCCTCCAAAGGGAGGCGGAGGGGGAAGAAGGTGACTTCTCACTCGTCCCCCTCTGAGGTGAAGCCATCCTTGCCCAAAACTGAGCCCCCAGCTTGGTAAACCTGAAAACAAAGCGGGCTGGATCAGCCAGGGCTGGGATTTTCCCTCTCCCGCTGTGAGTTTCTCCTCCAGCTATTTTCCTTACACACGTCACCCTTCCAGTTAAACGCTGCATCAGATGGATGGCTGGGAATTGCATCCAAGCAACCCTAGTGTCCCTCAAACCTCTCAGTAACGGGGTAAAAATACTGAAAGCAGCCAGAAAGCCTTGGAGCAAGGCAGCTTTTCCTTCCTTTCCCCTCCAGCAGTTTCCAAGACCGATTCCTCATCCCATACAACCCCCCCTCCAAAAGCATTGAGGGTCTGGCATGCGGTGCATGGCCAGCAGAAGGGAGAGGACACGGACATTCCCAGGCCATGCAGCAGCACCGCCGAGCGAAATCACGGGGAGACTATGGAGTCTGTAAAAGAGGCTTGGTTTGTTTTCCCGTGTGAGATCCGGGTTTGGTGGTTTAAGAGTATTTTTGCAGGTTTCAGCTTTTAACTCCCCAGCACAACCCCCCAGGAAAGCCTCGAGGCACCGGCGGCCAAGAGGAAGGCGCGGTGATTTTGGCTGTCACGAACCACGTCTGGGACGTGTGACCAGAACCTCCCTCCCCTCGGAGAGCCCCGGTTAAACCCCGAGCAGCTGCCTGGGATAACGACTGTGGTGTATCATCTCCCCCCCCCCCCCAGGATTTTAATTGCACTTATTTATTATTCCTTATCTTTCCATCGTTCTCTCCGAGCCGTTCGCCCTCAGATGAGCCCAACCGTCGCTGGCCAGGCACAGAGTTCCCCCGCCCCCAGCTCAGAAAAGGAAGTTACAAAATACACCTTGTTTTCCCTTCTGCCCACGGGAGAGGGCTGGACGCGGCGCGCGATGAAGTTTGGCAACAAGCAAGGAAAGTACCTGCAGTCTGAACGCTGTTTGCCAAATAAAATCACCGAGGGATAACAAAAGCCTCCCCTGGAGCGGGGAGTTTTCGACGGCGCAGCAATTGCACAGCTCCTTGTTTTGCACGGGGTGAGAAGAACAATGGGGAAAACGCAGGATCTCAACCCAAATGTGCCAGGGAGCGACGCTCCAAAATCAGTGTCCTCTGAGTGTCCCTTCAAGCAGCATCCTCACTTCTGAAATCTCTTTTTCCCCTTGAGGTCTCTTTTTTGCCGAACCCTTTGGGCTTTCCTCTGTCTTCCCATCATAATCTCCAGGTCTAGACTCACCTTTCATCCTGGCTGCCCCACAGGCTCTATCTCCTCACCACAGGCAGCATTCCCACAGGCACCGAAAACCCGCCCGGGAGCCTCCTTGCTCCGGCTGCTTTCAGTTTCCTCAGCTCGCTGGAAGTTTCGAGGCGACTTCTGGTAGAGCCTGGATTTGATTAAAGCCTCCAGAGACCAACACGCATGTTCAGAACCTCTCCCGGCCAACGTGGAAACGCCGCAAGAGCTCGGGGAGCCGGCACATCCCCCTGCCAGCGCCGGTGGGGATGGGATTTTATAGCCCAGCAACCACCCGGCAGCTCCCGCTCCTCCACCGACGCTTGTTCCGCTCCGCTGAGCTGGTTTGCTTTGCAAATAAATTAAAAAAAAAAGCCCAAACCAGCCCCCAAAACCTTTGTTCCCGGCTCCGGCGGAGTTAATGCGCAGCTCGGCGTCGCAGAGCGGGGCTGGGTTTGGTTCTCAGCCCCGCTCTGTTTCCTGGGTCAAAGGGGTCTTTGGACGGTTCAGGGACTCCCCTCGGTCACGCTCAGAGCACGAGGATGTGTCTGCAGGACGAGGCTTTGGCTGCCCCACCTCGCCCTGGGGCTCGTGCTGATAATCACCAGTGTCGGCCAAGGTTGGCCGCCTCCAGCCCCTCAACCACCCCGGAGAAACATCCTCCATCTGGGAAAGTTCCGGACGGTTTTTTTGCAAGGAAGGAGAGACCACTCTTGGAAAAGAGGCAACAAAACCAACCGGCACAGGACTATCATTTTTCTCTCCTTTACAACTCCTTTAACTTCTGATGCTCTTCTGATCAGAGCCAGGGTTTTGGCTCAGCAATTCCACCAGGAGATTCCATGGCAGAGGCGGTGGGCAAAGAGGATCCAGGCTGCATTTAGGGCAGCAAATCCCAGGAAGCCTGAAAAATTCCATACGGCTGCGTGCACCTGAGCTGTGCCGCTCTTGTACCAGTCCCCAAAACCATCACAGCAAATAAACAGTTGGCAGAAACAGAGCTCCGACCCACTCCCAGCATCCTACTCTCTCCTTCCAATGGAACCACTTCCCAAACATTTTGTCTCAAAAGGACATCACCGATGCAGCCATGACCTACCTGCCGGCCATGCCGTGGGGGCTCAGCCTCCCAGGACAACCCTTCAGTCCCCCACGGTGCAAGTCCAGCGAGTCCCACACCAGATTCATCCAACACCCACATGGAATAACCTTCTCCACATCGGAGCTGCCCCGGTCCTCCCTCCCTCCTGCTGCAACAGCTGAGAAATGTTACAGCAAAAAACACAGAGGTTAAAGGGGGAAAATCAGTTATCCTGCCCAGGATCCAGGAAACTGTTAACTTTAAAAGACTCCAGTGAAATCTGATGATTCCAAGCAGCCAAGCTTTGGGGTTGGGTTTTTTTAAGGCGAGTGTGGGGGGGAGGAACTGTATTTTAATCTGCTTCAGATTTGCGAGAGAGCAGCCAAAAGAAATAAAAAAGGAGGCATAAAGAAGGATGAGAAGTTTCTGGTGCAGAACAAAAGCCTCCCTGTTGCTCTCTCCGTGGCCAAGGAATCTCAGAGCAGAAAGGTGATGCTTGTGGGGCACCCACGGCCCCCAGGAGGTCCCTGCATCCCCCACAATGGGGGGCACAAGCTGCATATAGGAAAGGGGCACTGGCAGAGGTTTCCCAGAGAAGCTGTGGCTGTCCCATCCCTGGAAGTGTTCAAGGTCAGGTTGGATGGGGCTTGGAGCAACCTGGGATAGTGGAAGGTGTCCCAGTCCATGGTAGGGGGGTGGAACAACATGGTCTTTACGGTCCCTTCCAACCCAAACCATACCATGATTCTGTGATTCTGTAGCATATAGAGCATAACAAGGAAGAAGTGTGCTGGGATGCAGAGAGCCAGAGGGGGCAATGCCACAGGGAAGAACAACCCGAGCTCCGCGTCTCCTTCCTTCCACCCTCCAATGTCTCAGCCACGTGGGGCCAAGCACGTCCAAGTTTCTCCAGCGAGGACAAAACCGGGCTTTAATTAAAAGCCAGGTTGTGGTTAATGGGCTATCGAGCAGTCAGGAAGGGAGTGTTACAGGTCAGCCTGAGCTCGCCCTTTGATTACACCTTGGGCTGTTAAAGGCAAACCTCCAGAAGCCACGTCGCCAAATTAATCCCCATTAGAGCCAGAGCGGGCACTTAATGCGGGGCCAACCTCTCACCCAGAGCGTCCCTCGGAGATGGCAGAGGGATTAATGAGGGAGGCAATTATCTTCTCACAGGTAGAGACACTGAGGCAGGGAGGAGGGGAGTGAGGCAGAATCCCTGAGCAGGGGGGGTGACACCAGGGATGCCGCTGTAGGTGACGCCATGAGCGTCACCCATGGGCTGAAAGCCGCAGATTTTTGCTTTCCTGCTGCTTTGCCACATGGATTTGAACTGCGTGCTCCTTCTCGGGGTTTTACTTATTAAAAGGAGCTGCTTGTCCTCTTTTTAAAAATTTTATGATTATTTATTTATAACATCAGTGCACAAAGGGGCCAGGCAAGTGCTGTGCATCATCATGCCTAAATACAGCCCATGCACAGGGTGGAGGGGTGGCTTCTGCCTCTGCTGTTGTGAACAAAACCCCATTTTTAGAAGGATTTAAGTTATGTTTTCAAGAAAAACAACTTTCTCTGCAGGGATTCAAAGCAAACTCAGACTGGATCTCCTCAGCCATTAACTGGGGAAGCTGGATGAAGCTGTTGGTCTGAGCAGCATCCCATCGGCCAGGCTGGCGAGGCCAACCCATCTCCAGGAAACACTGAGCTTTAAAAATATAGCAGAGCCAGACACAGGCAGGTCTGGAATCACGAATCTCAGGGAAGAGCCAATGCTAAGCCATGGCCAAACTCCAAGTTGAAACATTTTATCGATGGGAAAGATTTCAAGCGGGCGTGAACGGCGTCTCGAATTTCAAAGGCGTTTCGCAACGTGTTTCAGACAGGTTTAACCAAAAGCCTTATTAACTCGGTTGAAAGTTAAACTGGGAGCAGCTGACAAGACCTTTCTGAAACAGCCCAAGTTGCGCTGCAAAGCGGGGTATTCTTCCACGGAATGATTCCACAACAGGAAGGTTATTTAATGGCTATGAGTAGCAGGATAATGTTTAAAAGAAAAGGATTTTTCCAGGTGTTAAGAAGCAGCAGCCAGAGACGCCTGCGTTTAACTCGCAGGCAAAAAAATCCCCCTCGTGAACCCCAAAAGCAAAGCGAAGCCCTGACCTCAAGCAGCTGGAAGGAATTTCCTTCAGCTCCATCTCTGGAGCTGGTCCAGCGCCAGGATCCGCAGCGATGGGAAAATCACAGGCAGCTGCAGAGCCAGCCCCGAACCAGCACCGCTGTCGCCCTAGAGGTGCCACGCAGCTGCACTGCCTTTTCCCGGGATGGAGCAAGGGGAAATCTCAGTGCTCCAGGTGGGAGCGATTGCCTTTGCTGTCCCAAACCAGGGAACAACCGGATTAAGAGTGAGGGGAAAGCAAAAACTCCTGGCATGCTGTGATTTTATAGAGCTACGATGGTACCGTGGGGATGGTGCTGCATCCAGTGCCAGCTCCGAGCATCCAACTGACCCACATCCTTAATTCCAAACATCTGGCAGTGAGTGGAGGAGGAGCGTGAGCGATGGCACAGGGCTTGGCAGTGTTAATGATTAGTGGGATTAATCTGCTGGGAAGGGGGAGCATCCCAACAAGTCCCTCACATCACAGGCAGAGTCGTGCAGACATCCAGCAAAGCTCGGATGAGGCGATGCAGCACCACCAGCAGCAACAGAAACAATTTTTGGGTGTCAAATGGAACAAAAACCTGTTTGTTTCACCCATTTTGGCCGTGTGCAGGCCTGGGGGGTGGTGGTGGGTTTTTGTTGTGTGCCTGGACAACCAAGAGACCAAACCAACCTCCAACCACAAATCACTTTGGACTTTTGATCCCTTCTCCCCAAGAGCGGATCCGATGCTTTTTTTGAACAAGAATCAGGAAATTTCCTGGCTGCATTCCCTGGCTGGCTGACACCAAACACAAAGCCTTAACCCTCTCCACTGCCTTTGGGCAGGGGACACAGAGTGATGTGACAATGTGCCAAAGCAATCAGCCACTGGAAAAGAATAGGGAAGTCTTTCTAAGGAAAGAAACACCCGGCGGCGCAACTGGTACCACTGCCATTTCCAGCAAGTCCTTTTGATTCCGGGCAGTTTAACACACAAACAATCCCAGAACCTGAAGACTGAAGAGAACCCTTAAATGGGAAAATGTTTTTGCTGCCATTGGCAGAGGAACGTGCAGACATGGGGCAGCTGCAGCTCCCATCACCCAATTTAAAGTCAAGTTTTCTCCCAGAGCCGTTGGAAAAGCAAACCAGAGGTTTGCTCAGGGCCGATTTTGCAAGTTCCAGGAAAACAGGCAAAAATAAACAGAAAAAAAAAATAAAAATCAATGGCGCTTTTTAATCCTGTCTGGAGGAGGGGGAAGCAGAGTTTGGAGGACAGCCCTGCTTGGGCTCCCATCAGAAATGGGAGCTGGAAGTCACTTCTCAGGAGGGTGTGAAGCAGAGCCGGCAGCTCCTCGCTCGGAAGGGCACACACAGGCTGCCCCAGGGTGGCTCAACTCGCTGCTCAGAGATGAAATAACACTGGAGGAACTTTTCCCCTTTGGCCCTGGAGATTTGTAATTACTTTTTTCCCCTTTTTCCCGGTACGCAGCTCCAACGTCACGACCCGCTGAGCTCACTCTTCCTCCTGAAAGTGTGGTGGGAAAGGATGTGCCGCTGCCTCCTCCTGCCCCCAATCCTGCTCATGCTCACGGGGTGAAAGGAGAAGGCAGCAGCCCCTGGTTCCCTGTAAGGACTGATGGTAATGGGATCCCATGATAAAAAAATTTAATATCACACATGTTATTAATTTTGGGTGCCTTTTAGCCCAAGCAGAGCAACGAGAGCACAGACATCACCATAGGGGTGGGCAGCCTCAGACCACACCTTTGCAGCTCCCTTGTCCCTATTGCTTGATTTGGTGGGAATAATCTTCCACCTTCATTTGTGGCTGCTTTTCCTGGTTTGCAGTTTTCCTCAATTAAGAGGATCCTTGGGGAAAGCAAGCCGGAAACTCCATGAGAAACACTCAACCTAGGCAGCTGAAGGGTCAAAGCAGAGAAATTGGTGTAAAACGCTCCAGGGAATTTGAAAATTCCCGGGTGATGACACAGAGCTGGGGGAAGCAACAGGGACTCCCAAAATATCACATCTGGAAGAAAAAAATCCCACTTTGATCAAGTCTTCAAGGCTGAACCAAAGCCAATCGCTTTCCGTGGAGCCAAAGAGTAACTTGCCCTCTCCACTCTTTCATATCGGGAAGCAGATGGACGACACAACTTCCTGAAACCCTTTTCCCCCTCTGTTTTCTAAGCTCCTTTAATGGGGAAAAAATAATAAGTGCAACACTCAGGACTCAATAATCCTACAAAATCCTGCTGGAGACAGGCACCCTGTGCTGGCGATGGGATCACAGCAGCCGTCCCATAAAGGCGGCCGGAGGAGCCAAGCACAAATTTGGAAGCAGGAAGGCACAATGCTCTCGTTTACACTAAATAAGGTTGCTAGGTTATGGATTTTTGGGAGGGGGGGCATAATCTGAAAGGGGATCCAGATGGCTGTAAAGCCTTGTGGTGGAAAAGCAGCATGAGGCCAGAGAGGGAAGAATTCCTCTTTATGCTGCTGCCGTCTGCTCCCAGATCCTGGATTTCAGTCCTCAGGAATGCTCTCCACGGATCCTTTTAATTGCCCCATTTATATTTGTGGTAAAAACTAAGGAGAAGAAGGAGCTGGATGCGGAAGAGTGACAAAGCTGGTGAAAAAGTCACTAAAAAAATCTCACGGAGCAGCCATTCCCCAAAACCCATGCTGATCCAGCCACTTTGTATTTCATAATGCTGAGAGCCTGAAAAAGCCTTTGGGAAAACCCAAACCACCCCAAAACTCAGCCTGCTGGGAATTCACACTAACGCCACGTCACTGCCATTGGCAATTTTTCCTAATACTTCCAAAAAATGAGCTGCAGAGTCAGCCTATCCTTCCCTGGTTTTAATCCAAGTACTGGGATTTAGGGGAATGTGTTTTTTTTATCATTCCTTCTACACTGCTAACAGAGACTGGGAAGGTTTTGCAATGCTTTATAGAGTCCAGCAAAAAAACCTCCTGGGAGTCACAGATACAGGACACAAACTGCTTCACTTCTGTGGGATTGGCACAAGAAAGGTGGGTGCAAGGATGGCAAACCCCTCAAAATTTAGCTGGAAATGGAAAATAGAACTTTTACACTGCCAGACCTGCATAGCCAAGTGAGGTGCTTGGAGAGAAACACTAACAAACCCAATGTGTATCTCTTCCTCTGTCAGTCTCAGCACTGAGTGTGATGCCATGGGATATTGTCCTTCTTCCCTGTTCTCCCAAAATTGTGGCCAGACCTTAGTGGGATGTATAAAGTCAAGGGACCTCAATGAAGTACTGGCACAGGGTGCCCAGAGAAGCTGTGGCTGCCACTGTATCCCTGGAAGTGTCCAAGGCCAGGTTGGACAGGTCTCTTGGCAGGGGGTGGGACTGGGTGGTCTTTAAGGTCCCTTCCAACCCAAACCATTCCATGATTCTAAAATCCAGGCACACCTACACCCTGGGGAGTCTAACCAGGAGGTGATGGGACAGCCAGGTGTGAATTTTCAGCATCACCTACTCCCACCCTTCCTTTGCCCAAGGATGCTGCTTCTTACAGGAGTCTTCATAAATTGAGCCCTCAATAAGCAAAACACCAATTTACAGCTGTGCTGCTGCTGTTTAAAAATGAAAAGGGCAAACAAACAACTTTTGAGAAAGTTACTCAAAATTTACCTTTTTCTTGCAACCAACTGAACAAAACCTGCTAAATATTTTCAAAACAACTTCAAAGCTACAAAGCTAAAAACCACCAGTGGGAATTTCAGGCGTGTAAGAGTTTAGTGTCAGATCTCTACAAATTCCCCAGGCACTGAATCGCCTCCTAGAAGGGAAAATATATGAGTGGCACTAAGGAGGGGTCTTAGCAACGAGCAGGCTGGCGGCTTCAAGTGGCTTTTTAAAGGTCAAGAGAGAACATGATGTCTGGGAGCCCTCACGTTCAGTTTTTTACTGTGATTTAATGATATTTCATGCCAGCCTGGTTATTAAATCGCTGTCTTGCACCAACCAGACACACATCTTTTAAACCCAGTCTTAAAGACTTTACCTTTCTAAAATATCATTGTACCTCTTTCCTACCTTTGCCCATCTTCATCAAGGGGAAAAGCCATGTTGAGATGAAACGCAAGGAAAGGTCCCACCACCAAGGGGATTTTCAGGAAGCACTGCCAAGCAGCATCATTGAAATTCAGCGGGAGAAGCCAGTTTTCCTCTGCTCTGTGGGGGCTGCCATGTTAAATCACATTTGGATTCACAGTACAAGGCTGCTAAAATACCACCACGGCAGCTATTGGCACATTTCAATGAAAGCGCCGTGGCCTCATTAGTAGAGTGGAAATTATGAGCTTGTCTTTGTATATATTTAAAAGCTCGCCTCTGAAACTATACTGGGCCAGGGCCAGGAATTCCTGGCTTGGAGCTCCCACCACTCGGCAGCCCGGGATCACTTTGCTCACACAGGTCAAGCGACCGCGCAGCCACCGGCCCGGGAGAGATGGCGTTGAAAAAACACCCTGCGGGGAAAGGCACGGAGCAACAGGGTTTGAACCAAACCCTCCCTCCTTTCCAGCTGGTTTAGGGATCACTCCTAATGAAAGCACAGGTTGTAATTAAGAGGATGCAAGAATGTGGGTGTGGGGAGTTTCATCCCGCTCCCGTCGCTCCCAAAAGCTGGGGTGAGAACATCCCGTCGGCCCAGAAGCGCCGTTCCCCTCTGGGGATGGACCACAAAAACCTGAATCCTTTGAAATGAGGGGCAACCTCATGAAAGAGCATCGTTTTGGGGATCTGATCCTCTCGAGATGTGATTTTGCAAGTCTCTGCCAAGGAAAGCTTCGGGCTCAGCTCCCAACTTACCCGCACGGGCGCCGCAACGCAGCCAAGCCACGCAAACCCAACGTATCTGCCGAACGGCTACCGCGGTTCGGTGCCAGGGATGCTGGAAGAAAAGAGAAAAACACCCTAATATTGCACAAAAATCCAGAGAGAGCGAGGGAAGAGGATGAAGACATTGGGGTTTAAGCGTTTTGATTCGCAGAGGCTCCTAGAAATTGGTTCAGCTCCTGGTAACAGCACCGAGATCCCCCTCCTGAAACGCGGCGATGATGTTACGTGGCATAGAAAGAAAACGGGGGGAGGCTCGGCTAATCCTCACAATTTTATAAGCATCTGAGACACTAATCCGTTGATCTCATTGAAAGGGATTAGAATTACTCCCTTGCCAGGAAATTTAAGAAGTTTTCTACCAGATGTAAACAAAAGCAGGGAGCAGCCCGCAGAGACGGCTGCCACACAGCGAGGCCTCATGGAGAAATCGGGGCTGGTTTTGGGGTGGAAGAGGGGAATTTCCAGCACAGCATCACTGAGGGTTGTCTGGAGCGATGTGGGCATCCAAGGCAAGCCTGGTCAACCCACCCAGAGTAGCCTAAGGGAAGGATCCCATCCCGACAAACAACCTTCCAGGGCATCATGACCCATCTTTGAGGTCCAATCTTATGGGAATGATGCTCCAGCTTAAAAAAAAATCCACCTCAAACTCCTGACTTGTTCTGCACTGGCTTAGGAAAACATTATTTTAACTATAAGAAAAAAAGAGGGCAAATTTCTGAGCAGCAAACTGGGTATTTCACACAAAACCTAAGTTGTGCCCAGCCTGGCAGCAGCATCCATCTGCACGGCTTTGCAGAAAGGACTCAGGTTGATAAGGTGGGAAAATATAACACAGCATCCTCATGGAAATAGTCTGGGATCTGCTGCTACCCTCAAAATGAATAATTCATAATACTGAAGAATAAATTAATTGATTTAGAAGATGAAGCAGGCAACATGCAACCTGAGTTTTGAGACCAAGCACGGTTTGCTCCTAAGTTGGATGTTCTGGTTTAGAACGTCAATAGCAGAGATAAATCAAACCTAAAGGAGGCAGAAAGGATTCAGGGGATCCTGGTGAGGAAAAGCCACTCTTGTTACAAAACAGATGTTTTCTAAGAAAGAAACTAAACTTTTGTTAGTGCTTCCTTCTTTCCTCTTTTAAATTCCATCCAAAAAAAGAAACTTAAAGAGATTCAAGTTCCAACCTCAGTGTAAACCAGGACTCATCACCTTGTCTTAAAAACACTCCTTTTGGAGGTGCCTCACGGGACAGCAGCTGAATCCCTCTTCTCCAGCCCATTTTTATGGAGTACCATATAATTTTTAGTCCTTAGGCACAGACAATACCCACTTGGCTTTGGGAAAACACTCACCATCCCCGTGAAGCCCAATGCCTAACTCCCTGCAACATTCCTGCTCACAGCTTTCGCATCCAAGGCTGGAACAAACCACCTGATGCCAGGCTTGTCTCCAGCTCCATCCTCCTCACCTGGCTGCAACTCATCCCAGCCCTTTCCCATCACCTCCCTGACTCGTTGCTCCTGCTGCATCAATGGCAGCTGCATGGGGAAGATGCTGCAGGAGATGGGAGGAAGAGGAGGACACAAAGAGGAAGCCCCAAGAGCCGTCAGAAGCACATGACAACTCAGCACCCCCAGGCAAAGCAGCAGACGAGGAAATGATCCATTTTTCCTGCTTTTACTGCCAAAGTGCCGCCCCCAAACAATGCTCAGCACAATGGTGAGGGTGTTTTGGTGTGAACGCCAAGCCCGGGGTGAAGGGCTCAGCTGACAGACATCCAACATGAGAGCTTCCAGCAGACGGGCTCCAGCTCATCCCGATTTATTCAGCCACTAAACCACCCAGCGTCGCACAGTCCCATCCCACTTTGGATGGCCACCACTGTCACAGCCTCCAAAAGCATCGCCTTTTATCTCACACGCCAAGAGAGAAAGATGTCGGGTCTTAATCTGGCACTTCTCAACTGAAAAGCGAAAGAAAAACCCCAAGCCGGCAGCTGTGTTTAGAACTGAGCCAGGAAATCGCCCCGGGGGAAGCCCAGCCTGGCGACGGGTTTTTATAGGGAACAATAGGAAAACGAGAGTCGTTAAAGCGCCGCGGAAATATTTGCCTGCTCGAGACAAAGCTCTGCGTGCAGAGAAGTTTAATTTGATCCTTACGATACGCCAGCGATTTAATTCCGAGAGCCCGGTCGGAGGGAGGCAGGACGGTCGGGCGGATTTGCTGGGGTTGGAAGTTGCCAGGTGGG
This sequence comes from Manacus candei, assembly GCF_025592945.1. Taxonomy (NCBI): domain Eukaryota; kingdom Metazoa; phylum Chordata; class Aves; order Passeriformes; family Pipridae; genus Manacus; species Manacus candei. Next base: position 13,342,277 of record NW_026138096.1, on the reverse strand, counting down.
ACACTCCGTTCCCTCCCACCCAATTCGGATGGGGCATTCGGCTTCTCCCACTTTCTTACCTGCCAGGCTGCTCTTCTTGGATTCAAACGGACCGTCTGGAGAGCTGAAACCCCCTGCTCCCAGTCCTGGGAAGCTGCACGGCCACGGAGCTCTTATATTTTCCCTGAAATACTCCTGTGAGCCAAGAAGCTGGGAAAACCACTGTTATTCCACAGGCAGAGAGAGCGACAGTGGCACGGCTGGAACGGGGAGGGCAGCTGCCTCCTGCTCAGCACTTTCGGTTTCTCTCTCCAAACGCTCTCCTGGCGCCGTTTCCTCTTAAGGCGCTTTGCAAGTGAAAAGCTGCATTAGAGGCGAGATTAATCCTCCGAGGGGATAATAAAATCACAGAATCATGGAATCGTTTAGGTTGGAAAAGCCCTCTAAGGCCATGGAGTCCAACTGCTAACCCAGCACTGCTACGGCCACCACTCACGTCCACATGGGTTTTAAACCCCTCCAGGGATGGTGACTCCAACACTGGCCTGGAAGCAGTGGCGTCAAAGGCTTTACCAAAGTCCAGGTAGACACACCCACGGCCTCTCCCTCATCCACCAAGCAGGTCACCTCGTCATAGAAGATCAGGTTGGTCAGGCAGGACCTGCCTGTGCCAAACCCAGGCTGGCTGTGCCTGATCCCCTGGTTGTCCTGTTCGTGATGGCTCAGGGTGATCTGCTCCTGTCACCGGACTGACAGCCCTGTAGTTCCCCAAATCCTCCTTAGAGCCCTTCCTGTGGCAGTGTCACATCTACTCACTTCCAGTCAGCTGGGACCTGCCCAGTTAGCCAGGGCTGCCGGTAAATAATGGAAAGTCTGTCCCCATCCATTGCAGCAATCCAGTTGTATGAGTCAATCCCACATGTCTCTGTGACAGCAACTGTGTCACAGCTTTCCTGATGCCCAGTGGCTTCCAGCTCCTCCTGTTGGTGCCTACGCTGTGGATATTGGTGCAGATGCACTTCAGCTGGGTTATCAATCCCAACACCTTTTTGGGGAAGAAGTCCTAATTCCTATGAGACCATTCTCGGTCGCTTCCATGTTTTCCAATACATCGATGACATCTGTGCTGCACATGGATCTCCATCTACCCCCTCCATGGAGATGGGAGACCAAAGGACCTGGCTAGTACACTATCCCTCCACCAGGATTATCCAGCACAAAGATCCTTTTCCCCCTCGGAGCCAGGGGTATCCCACCTGTTGCCAGCAGCCCTGGTGTCACGTAAACCCACACACAACAAAAAAAAAATCCAAAATAAACCTGGAGAAGTCATTCCTGCTTGCTCCTCACATTCACAGTCCCAGAGCTGGAGCAAAAAAAGCAGGACTTCCCTGCCTGGGCTTCCCACAGCCCAGCCCTTGCTCCTCCTCCTGATTCTCAGCATCTTGCCTGCTTTTTCCCCAGGCTGATCCAGCTTTAGCTCCAGCATCGGAGCAACCCGAGACCTGTCAGCCTTTGGCTGCGCTGAGGCAGCTGGTTGCAGCTAATTTGGTCCATGAGCTCCTGCTGCCCATCCATGCCTTGCCACTGGGGCTTTTTACTTCTCTTGGAGCACTGAGGCCAGGGCGGGCTCTTGTCTCCCCTTGCCATCCCTCCGGCACTGCATCTGTTTGTGAGCAGGACACGGGAGGCCTCCACGTGTGGCTGGAACCGTTTAGGTTTGGTTTTGCTCTTTGGTGGAATTTAAACCGCAGACAGGCAGAAAACCAGCACTTTGGATGGCTCATGTTATTGCTCCAGCAGGGAAAGGCATCCAAAACCAATGCAGCTCCATCCCTGGTGGGTACTGCTGTGTCCCAGCATGGAGGAACAATACACTGCCCACGGAGGCGCCGAGGCTTTCCCATTCCTAAAGTCAGGAAGGAAATCACCACCACCTGTGGCCGGGGTGAAGCCACGTGGGTTTGGATCCTCTCCTGGAGCGCGTTTTCCATGGGATCACTGGCGTTTCTCACCCAAGCCAGGGCACCTGCCAGGCTCAGGCGATGACTGGGCTCACTTGCAGATAAGCCCCACATCACATCATCACTGATGCCACTTCAGGGCCCTGTCAGCGAGTCGGGGTGGGGACATGGGCAGGATGGCCACTCCCAGCCCGACTCTGAGTGGTTCCAGGGTAACAGGGACAGGGGAGGTTTGGTCTGTGCCCATCGATCTTATCTTGTGTCAACAACATTTGGAGAAATGATTGCAGGAACCAAAAACAAACAAACCCAGCTCGGCCACACCAACCACCGCTGAGATCAGGAGAGCTTCAAGGCCCAAAGAAATGCCCTCCAGGCTTCCACACCGACATTCCAAGGTGGCTGGACCACCAGAAGGATCTGCAACTCCTGCCATGGCCCAAGGGATGGAGTTGCTTGGGTTTACTGTGCAGCAGGAGTCTGATCCAGTGGGAGAGGACCTTGTCTCAGCCATGTCATCCCAAGGCAGAAGGTTCCAGGTGGCGATGGTGGGAGTGGAGGAGATAACACCAGCTGTGCCTCTCTCCACCCCTTCCACAACCATGTGGTGTTTTATGGCTATGAGTGAATCACTCACAACACATCTTCTGCCACACAGCCAAAGTGAAAGTGACAGCAGGTCGCTGAGAGGGGTGACCCAAGGGGAAACACCTGGAGAGATGGTCCATAAGCACAAAAGCCCTCTTAGCAAAGCCAGGTGTCCTATCATCCCACACATCATTTAGTCCAGGTAAGCAGCTGGAAGTCAGTCCTTCTGAATCTCCAGGCTTGGTTCAGTTTCAGTCTGGAGCAGCTCTGCCACTTTCTCGCTGTGGAATCCTTCTCCTTCTCCTCCTCCCCATCACTGCCTGGCCCCCAGGACATGGCCAGGACCACCCGCTGGCCAACAACAGTGGCAGCAACCAGCAGTCATCCTCTTATTTCCATTTGGCACAGTTTGAAGGTCTGACAGATCCCAGAACATCCAGAGCACGCTGAACCCAAGGTGTCCTTCGTGGCTGGTCCATCACAGGTGTCTCCAGTGACACCTGGAGCCGAGTGGATCTGAGCCTGGGCTGCAGAAGTGAGAGGTCCCAGCACAGCCGACCCACATGCACATCTTGTTCCCCCAAATCTGAAACAGCCTTTGACCAACCAGCAATGTCAGTGACCCAACCAGCAGACCTGGAGTGTCCAACTCAGATGGAGAGGAGAAGGAATCCACCCTTGAGACGCAGCAGCCATGGTGTAAACTTTTACCAGGGAACAAAAATACACAAGCCTGAGCTGAGCAGGTGGTGAAGCAGAGCTCTGGGAGGTGGTGGAGGGGTTTCCTTCAGCAGCAAGACTGGCAGATGAGGAAGATCACCACCACACCCACCTCCAGCAGCTCCACCACCCACTCAGGACCAGGATGTCATCTGTGGGCATCAGCCCCGTGATTTGGTAACGGGATCACATCATCCCTCCTGCCCACTTCCGGCACGCAGCGCTGGGAGCATTATTTCCCCTTTTTTAATATGTTTTAAATACCTCAATTAGTGCATTTTGGGCTCCTTCCACATTGCCCCCAAGCAGTTCTTCTGTCAGGGGCTCTATCCTTCCAGTGCCAGTTCTTAGCAGGGCACAGGGTTGTTATTTTTCCGGGCCAGGGGCCAAATTAGTATTTAATTTTTGCTCCAGATGGCACAGCACTTCAGATGCATCAGCTGGAGCATCGAACCTGTATGAATAAAGTAATAGAGCAAACAACCTGATTTACTCAGGGGCTGTTTGACGCGCTCAAAGTGCTTTGTGTACACCTGTCATAAAAAATAAAAAAGCATTCAAACAAATTCAGGTGATGGTTTTGCTATCACACCCAACACCAGAGGGAAATGAAACTGCAATAGGAACCTAAAAAATAATGATAATGACATTAAAACTTGTATTTTGATTTCTATCAAGTCAAGGATAAAAAAATTAAAGGCTGATTTCGGCCATCAGGGCTGAGCCTGGACCTGGGTTTTGTTCACCTTCCCCTGTGCTCACCATCCCCAAAGCCCCAGTCATGCAAACCGGGGTCAAAGTTCTCCAGGAAAAGGGCTGGTGATCTCAGATTTTAGCGTGGTGCTGAGAGCTTATGGCTCTGCTCACCCAAGGAGGACACCAGAGGACAACCACGAGATGTTTCACTTACACTTCTGGTGAATTCACCCCGTTCTAGGAAGCTGCCGCCTCCCTCCGGCACAGCCTGCAGCTGGGATATGTTCCCTGCAAACTAAATCACCCAAAATAACTCAGAACAAAAAAAAAAAAAAGACGTTGAGTAGTCGGTTTATCTGCCTGGGCACACTATACACGGCGTAAAACCAGCTGAGCCCGCAAACACCTGGAAACAAAGGGATGGGAGGGGGGTCTGTGCTCGGCTTTGCTCCGTTCAGAGCATCCTTGGGCTGTGAGAGCCCGTCCTGGCGGCACCCGAGACAAAGGAAAGCCGGGAGCTGTAGGCAGGAGTCAGCTGGGGAAAACCGGGACGAGGAGGCACCCGCATCGCCCTCCCCGGCAGCTGCGGAGCCGGGCTCGCGTGTTGCCGAACACGTTATCCATGGCAGGAAACTGGAGATCAAAGGCGAGGAGCGTGCCAGAGCAAGATGTCATCCAAACCTCCTGCCAAAGGTGTGCACGGGAAGGGGGGGAGAAACAACCCCCGGACACACACGCTGGCACATCCCACGGAGCCGGCGCCGCTCGGGGGGCGGCCAGACCCATGTGTGTGTGCTCTCCGCCGCGCACCCCGGCTAAGACAAAGACAGGCTGAACTAAACAAATATCACACAAAACCGCAGGAGGTGCATTTTTACCCGTCGGTTTTCGGTCCCCAGCGACCCACGCACGTCCCCTGCCAAAGCGGCGGGTGCTGGCAGGGCACGGACGTGCCGGCACGGCAGGAACAGCAGCCCCCGTGGAACTCCAAAAAAGCAGCTTTTCCCATTTCTGGGTGTTAGTTTTTTTTGGGTTTTTTGTTTGTTTGTTTGTTTTTGGTGGTGTTTTTTTTTTTAAAGCTGAAGAAACCCGCAGCGTCCTGTCTCGGCCCCGGGAAAGCAAAGGGACGTGTCTGATTCCCAGCCAGCTGCTACCAGGAGCAGAGGTGACCTGGGGACTCCGAGCAGAGCGTGGGGTGGGACCCCCGGGAGCTCCCCCTCATCCAGGGGGTCCAGGCAGGATGCGTGGGGACACGTCCCTTTGCTCTGTGCCCCTCCAGCCCCCTCCTGGGGGATGTGATCCCAGGCCACGGCCCAGTCCCTGCTGTTCCCCACTCTAGGCTGTTCCCCCTGCCCCACAAAGGGGACCTTATGGCACCCCTATAATGCTATCAGGCACCCCAAAGGCACAGCCCAGACACCCCCTGAGGGTCTCCCTTTAGGGGTCTGCAGGGACATGGGGGCTGCTCCATTGCCCCGTGGAGGTCCCTGTCTCATGGGTCAGAGAGCGAGGGCAGCCTGACCCCCTGATGAGGAGGGGGTGCCTCTGCCCCACGGGGGGAATGGAGGAAGAGCCCTGTCCCACAGAACAAGGCACAGAGAGGGGTCTCATCCCACAGAGGGGATGGAGAAGGGACCTTTCCCCACAGAACAAGGCACTGGGACACATCGCAGCCTCGCAGAACAAGGCACGGGGAGAGGGGTCCTGCCCGAAGAGAGGATGGAGGAGGGACCCTTCCCCACAGAACAGGGCACAGGGAGAGGTCCCAGCCCCACAGAACAAGCACAGGGAGGGGTCCCACCCCATAGAGAAGGGACTTTTCCTCTCAGAACAAGGCTCAGGGAGGGGTCCTGGCCCCACAGGGGGGTTGGAGGAGGAGCCCGTCCCACAGAACAAGGCAAAGAGAGACGTACCTGCTCAAAGAGGGGACGGAGAAGGTGCCCTTCCCCACAGAACGAGGCACAGGGAGAGATCCCGGACCCACAGGGGCGCCGGAGAAGGGACCCAACGCCACAGAACAAGGCACTGGAGCGGTCCCAGCCCCACGGAGGGACTGAAGAAGGGTCCCTTCCCCACAGAACACGGCACAGGGAGAGGTCCCACCCCACAGGGGGGATGGAGAAGGGACCCTGTTCCACAGACGGGTGCACAGGGAGAGTGTCCTGCTCAAAGAGGGGATAAAGGAGGTGCCCTTCTCCACCAGAACAAGGCACAGGGAGGGGTCCCAGCCCACAGGGGGGGATGGAGGGGGGTCCCTTCCCCACCAGAACAAGGCACAGGGAGGGGTCTCACCCCATAGAGGGGTCCCGCGGGGGGGTCCCCGCCCCCCTCAGCGGCGCTCGGGGGGGTCCCGGTCCTCCGGCCCCCCAGGGGGCTCCCTCCCCCCGCACTCACCCGCCGCCGCGCTGTCCCGCCGGGGCTCGCGCCGCCCGCACCGCCCGGCCCGGGCAGGACCCGGATGGAGCCGCCCCGCCCCGCCCGGCGCCGGGCACGGCTTCTCCGCGACTGCTGCGCATGCGCGAAATAGGGGGGGTGTGTAACGGCACGGGGAGGGGCGGGGCCAAGAGCGGGGGCGGGGCTAAGGAAGGGGGTGACGGGGGGGGACAAGGGAGGGGGACACCGAGGACAAGGGGGACGGGGGGAGGTGACACAGGAGGGGGTGACACGAGGGGACAGCGGGACGGGATGGGACAGGGAGAGGTGACGAGGGAGGGGGGTGACGGGAAGGGGGTGATGGGGTGACAGGGGGACGGCGTGGAACGGGGGAGGTGACAGGGGAGGGGGGTGACAGGGGGTGACACGGGGGGACAGGGGGAGGTGATGGGGGGATGAAACGGGGTGACAGGGGAACGGGATGGCACAGGTAGGGCGGACACTGGGGACAGGGGGGGACAGGGGGACAGAGTGACACGGGGGGAGGTGACAAGAGAGGGGGTGACACAGGTGATAAGGGAAGGGGGTGACGGGGGGACGGGGGGAACAGGGGGAGGTGACAGGGGGACAGAGTGACAGGGGGACGGCTTGGAACGGGGGAGGTGACGGGAGGGGGGTGACAGGGATTGACAGGGGAGGGGGTGACACGGGAAGACGGGGAGGTGAAGGGGGGGTGAAACGGGGTGACAGGAGGACGGGATGGGACAGGGACAGTTTATAGGGGGCAGTGACGGGGCAGGGAGTGACTGCGGGGGCATGAGGAGGCATTGGGGACATGCAGTGACGCTGGGCAGAGGGTGGCACTGGGGGCAGGGGCATGATGTAGTGGGGGCTTGAGGTGACTGTGGGGACGAGAGGTTGCACCGGGGACAGGGCAGTGTGACATTGGGACGAGCATCCCGCGCTCCCGGGCGCTGTGACATTGGGATGAGCATCCCGTGACAGCAGGGACACTGGGATGAGCATCCCGCGCTCCCTGACGCGGTGCCGAGGGAGGACTCGCCGGCCTTTCCTGACCTCGGGATTCCTGAGCGATGAGATGAGGCAGGGAGCCGATCTGCTGGATGTTTTCGCTGGGTGAAGCCTTATTCCCGCTGTGGGAATCCCCGCTCCGCATGGCAGGGATTTGCCTGGACACGCTGGAGATGCCTGCAGCCGGGAGTCCTGGGCTTGGGAAGAGGCTGTGTAGCCGGGGCCCCGCGGGGACCCACTGCCGGCAGCTGACGGGAGGAATTTGGGAAGCAAATGCACTCGGAGATCAAGTTCTGTCGTTCCTCCCACGCTGACCAGCCCCGGGCACCCCTGCAAAGCCCGGAGCCACAACCAGAGGGGAAGGGAAGTGCTTCAGGCCAGAATTCAGCTTGTCCTTGGCACAGATAGAGCCATGGAATTGTTTGGGTGGGAAGGGATCTTCAAAGGTCATCTCATTCCAACTCCCATGCCTTGGACAGGGACAACTTCCACTAGCCCAGGTTGCTCCAAGCCCCGTCCAACCTGGCCTTGGACACTTCCAGGGATCCAGGGGCAGCCACAGCTTCTCTGTGCAGCCTGTACCAGGGCCTCCCCACCCTCACAGCCAAGGGTTTCTTCTTCCCAATATCCCATCTAACCCTGCCCTCTGGCAGTCAGAAGCCATTCCCCCTTGTCCTATCCCTCCATCCCTTGTCCTATCCCTCAATCCCTTGTCCCAAGTCCCTCTCCAGCTCTCCTGGAGCCCCTTTAGGCCCTGCCAGGGGCTCTCAGCTCTCCCTGGAGCCTTCTCTTCTCCAGGGGAACCCCCCCAGCTCTCCCAGCCTGGCTCCAGAGCAGAGGGGCTCCAGCCCTGGCAGCAGCTCCGGGGCCTCCTCTGGACTCTCTCCAGCAGCTCCACGTCCCTGTGCTGTTGTTCCCAGGACTGGAGCAGCTCTGCAGGGGGGTCTCACCTGAGCAGGGCAGAGGGGCAGAATCCCCCCCTCTCTTGCTGCCCACGCTGTGGGATCAGCCGAGGACACGGGGGGTCTGGGCTGTGAGTGCACATTACTGTCTCATTTCCAGCCTTTCATTCACCTTTTCCCTGGAAGAGAGAAAAAAACCCCACCCCAAACTGGCCTCTCAGTCACGGAGGGCTGCGGACATGGGCAACTCACGGTGTCCATCAGGACTCAGTGGTGGCACAGGGCTCAAGGACTCTGCCTTATTCCCAGGACCTGCGACCAGTTGTAGAAAACAACTCCTTGATGTACCACCCTCCCTGCCTCAGTTTCCCTTTAGGAAGCACTGCTGCCTGCCTGGGGACATGACCAAGAAAGTCCCCTTGGTAGAAGGGGAAGGGCTGGATGGGCAGTGTCCTGCCTGTGAGGATGTGGGGTGGGAGGGTGTGGGGATGTGTCCCCACACAGACCACTGAGGGTGTGGGGATGTGTCTCCAAGCTCTGATTCCCACCCTGCCCACAGAGGGAACTTCACTGCTCACTTCCTCCCTGTTCCTGCTGATAACACCCTGTGGTATGTACAGGAATTCCAGTTTTTCCTACTGGATGTGTGAAGGCATTTGCGATCCAGCCCAGCTGCATGTCCAGACCTTACAGAGATGGGATGATCAGGGAAGGTGGGTCTCTCCCATTAAAAAGGTGGGAGACTTCTCCATTCTCCTCTCCATTCCTCTGTGGTGGTGCTGGACCATGAATGCCGTGGCAGATCTGTTGCTACTCCAAAACAGATGGGGTGACAATCACAGGGGTGGGACCTGCGCATCCCATGGAAGTGAGTGGAGGCTGAAGTGGTGGCAGAAGTCCTGAGTCACCACCTCCCGCATCCTGCCAGGATCTCCTGCTCCTCCGAGGCTGCCTTGGGCAGATCATGGCTTTAGGACAGAGACAGGCTCTTTCCTGGTGGTATTTCACCTGCACTTGCAGGTGGTGGCAGAGTTTTGGGTTCCCTGTGGTGAATTAGACATAAAACAATCTGTGCAAGGAATTCCATGTGTCTGGTAAACCCAAAGGAGTCACAACAGAAAAGTGAGCAGGGTGATCCTCAGGTACTCTCAATGCAGGTACTCTTTAATGCAGGTACTCTCAATCCCTCTGGAAGGAGATGCTGATCCTCAACTGGTTGCTGTGTTCAGTTTTGAGCTCCTCACGACAAGAAAGACATGGAGGGGCTGGAGCGTGTCCAGAGAAGGAAACGAAGCCGGGAAAGGGTCTGGAGCAGCAGGAGCGGCTGAGGGAGCTGGGAGGGCTCGACTTGGAGAAAAGGAGGCTCAGGGGGGACCTTCTCAGTCTCTGCAACCCCCTGACAGGAGGGGGGAGCCGGAGAGGGTCAGGCTCTGTTCCCAGGGAACAAGGGACAGGATGAGAGGAAATGGCCTCAAGCTGTGCCAGAGGAGGCTTAGGCTGGATATTGGGAAAATTTCTTCATGGAAAGGGCTGTCCAACAATGGCACAGCTGCCCAGGGCAGTGTTGGAGTCACCATCCCTGGAGGGATTTAAAAGCCCTGTGGATGTGGCACGTGGGGACATGGGTCAGTGGTAGCTTTGGGGTGGTTGGACTGGATGATCTCAGAGGGTTTTTCTAACCTTAATGATTCCATGATTCTCTGATCTATCCCCATATCTTCTGTCTGCTGGTCAAGGGGACCTTCATCCTCACCAGCCTGGCCAGGCCAATCATGCAGGTGTTGTGGGTGGGAGATGTGACGGGCAGAGGAAGAGGCGGGCTCCTGCTGACCATCCCCTTCTCTAGTCCCAGCTCCCATGGCATAGCACTGCCGGGTCCTGGACACCTTCATAATCCAAGCATCCTCCTCCAGCTCCTTCACCAGAAAAAATCCACTTCACTCTTCCCTTTTTCTCCTTCTTCATCCATCCTGACTTCTCAGTGTCCCCATTCCTTGCCTCCCCTTCCCCCTCCTTTCACTCGAGGTCTCTGGGGTGGCCTTGCCAGCCGATCCGAGAGGGAGCATGTCCAGCCATGGACACTTGTTGGTTAATGGTTGGACTCGATGACCTTACAGGGCTTTTCCAACCATAATGATTCTATGATTCTATAAATATCAGAGCGTGCCCATCCCGCCTCCGCCTCCGCAGCGGGGTGTGGGGAGCCTCCCTCGCTCCATCCCTGCTGGGGTGGTGTTGCTCAGCCGGTAGCACCTGTGTTGCTCCACGCTTGGGCTGCAGCTCTGCTTCCTCAGAGCTCTCCTGCCCCCCTCCCACGGTGTCAGCAGCACTTTGGTTCTGCCCCTGGCCAGCCCTCTGTGGGGTGGATGGAGCAGCGCAGACTCTTCCTCGTAGCAGCAGCGATTACCCGGGAGCTTTGACTCATGGATGGCTTTGTGAGTCAAGGAAGGACGCTGCTTTGGCAGGGCTTGCCCAAGGGTGGCCCACCTCCCTCCTGGGTCCTTTCACCCGCCCAGGGTGATCCCGCTCTGGGCATCACATCCTGCTGAGCGAGCGGAGCAGGTACAGCTCCTGGGTGGCAACCAAAACCCTGTGGCTCTTCCTCTCTGGGATGTGCTTGGCTGCAGCACAGGATCCTGCCAGCCCAAATAGCAAAGGGGAATCCAGGCAGTCACTGCTCACATCCATGAAGTAAGTTGCTTTGGAGCCTGTTTTCAGGTACTCGGAGGCAGCGTGGCACAACCTGCATGTGTGGGTCCATCCTCATCCTCCTGCTCCTGCCCCAGACCATGCCAAAAATGTACCAGGGAAAACTGAACAGCCTGGATATCACTGGGCAATGCTGAAAGCTTCAGCTGGGGGAGACTGGAGCTACAGGCAGGAACTGATCCTGCTGGGAATGTCGAGCCCCTGGCAGTTAGGGGTGTTTGGCACAGTCTGGAGCTGGGATCAGCGCCATGAGGATGGAGAGCTGATTGCCATGGGGATTTTCCTGAGGTCAGGAATACTTTTCAAGTGGTTTCTGCTGGAGCAGAGACCGTTTGCTGGTGGATGCAGGTGGTTTCCTGAGATGTGAGGAAGCAGTTGGGAATTCCTGTCAGGCGGCCAGGCTCTCCCTCACCCCATTAACACCAACGGGCTCTTCCTGCAGTCTCCCACTCCGGGAAAAAGACCCTCATTGAGGATGAGTGCCCTTGTCCTGGCACGAGTCGGTGCCAGCACAAGGATGGACTGACAGGGAAGAGCAGAGGATGGGTGGAAAATAGAAAAGTGGGCTCAGGTGGATGCGGCCCCAGCGATGGGCACATTGCAAAGGGAAGAGGGCAGGACTGCTCTCACTCTCTGATCTATGGACCACAGAGGAGTGAGGGGGAAGAAGGACATAGGAGGGATATCTTTGGAAAGAAAAGAAGTAAAAAAAATCTATTAATAGTAAATGAGGAAGTTTCCTAAAGGGAGGTCAAACCGGTTTGTCCGAGACACCGTGTGCTTTGGCTGCACGGTGTCTGGAGCACGGGAATGTGATGTCCTGCTGCATCAGTGCTGCCAAACCCGTGTCCCTGTTGGGGATGGGGCACTAGAACTGTCACTACAGGGACCAAACCAGAGCCAAGAGCTGAAGGAGGGGAACCAAATTCCCCCTTATCCCTTAGGAGTGCACCAACACATCACCCCACTCACCGAAGACACAGGCAGGGAGTGAGACCAGCTGGGTCCTTGGGTTCTACAAAATCCACTGAAAACGGGCAGTATGGACAAGCAGCATGCATGCACAGTGGGATGAGAGCTCCCCCTGGCTCAGAGCCACAGACCATCTCTGCTGGTCTCCATCCACTGGCTGGGACCGAGGGGAGCTGCTCCGCAGGAATGCAAGGCGAGGGCCAAGCAGGGGAATGCTTTCCACATTGTATCCTCTCAGTTTCCGGCAATTTGCTGCCTCGGGACTTCCCGAGCCAGAGGTTGTATCCGTATCTTTCTGTTTAACAGCACTTGATGGGCTTGTGGGGACGGGATGATCACTCGTGTGGTGTTTCCTTGGGAAAAAAGAGTTCAGAAGGAAGGGCAGGCACAGGAATATGCACTTCTCTGGTTCACCTCAGGGCTGCTTTATGCTTTAAGTATAATAAATGATGTGGATAGAGGGATGTAAAATCCCCCCCCCCCTCCCCTCTGCCGTGTGTAATGTGGAGGGCTGAGCGGGATTCAGCCCTGGGGCCAGTGGGTTTCCACAGGAGGCTGCAATACAAAACATCTGGAGAACATCAGCCATAAAGAGACAGGAATGCTCCAAGCTGGGAATGGGTCCAAGCTGTCCCTTGCAGGCTCAGACAGTCACACACACACTCACTGTCTCTCCCCAGAGCTCTGCCAGCCCTTTGGTTGGGTTTTTGCTATGCCTACATCCTGTCCAGGAGTGTTTGGGGTTTGCAGGTGGGATCCATCCCAGGCATATTTTTGGGGCACACTTGGTCACGAGGCCAGGCAGGAGCTGGAGTTGACAGCTCCTGTGATCTGCTGCTGGACTCAGCAGTTTCAGGGATTTTACACCCCTCTGAGCAGCTGTGTTGGGAATAGAAGGCAATTCCCACCTCACCAGGAGCAGCCACTTCCCTCTAACACATGGATTTACTTGCAGGGTGGAGTGATGGACTGAAATTTTGGTTTTGAGGGCATATTTGCTGTTTGGATTTTTTTTGGGGTGGAAGTAGGGATCTTGGAATCAAGAGCAGAGAGCCCAGAGCATCTTTATTAAACAGTGTGTCCCTTCCTCAGATCCTTGTGGTGATGGCTCTGCTTGGGACCACACTTGAACAGCCAGGATTGATATAAAATTAGGCTGGGGAAAACCTTGCAGGAGCATCCACGGGGAGAGGGGCTCCTGGATAAAGCCAGAGGCAACTTTTACAAGGGGGACAATTTCCCAGCAGATGAAAATTGGAGGAGATAGATTTGCCACGTGCAAGGGAAGGGCAAATAGTTATAGGACAAAGGGGAATGGTTTTAAACTAAAAAAGGAGAGATTTAGATGAGACATTATGAAGAAATTCTTCCCTGTGAGGATGGTGAGGCCCTGGCACAGGTTACCCAGAGAAGCTGTGGCTGCCCCTGGATCCCTGGAAGTGTCCAAGGCCAGGTGGGACAGGACTTGGAGCAACATGGGATAGTGGAAGGTGTCCCTGCCCACAGCAGGGGGTAGGACTGGATGGGTTTTTAAGGTTCCTTACAACCAAAACCATTCCATGGTTTTGTAATTTGAGGGGATTCAGAGGGGAGCTCATATGATGGACAATATCCAAACTAAATAATAATAAAAAAACCCAAAGGAAAATAAATCCTGGTGGAGCCTCTGCGAGAAATGTCATCTCCAGCCCTGTTCTCTTGGCTGCCACTGGCCCCAAACCAGAGGGGCTGATTAACTTGCCTCTTCCACATCTGAAAAATCCATGGAAGTGGTCATCTAACGCCTGCCCTTGTGCACTGAGGAGAGGCAGAAGATGAGGCAGCTCCTCTGAAGTTGTCTTTATGTTGGGAGCAAGGAAAGTCCCCACCCTTCCCACTGAATTGGATTTACCTCCTGCAAGTACAGGCAGAGCCTGGACTCCTGATGGCATCACACAGGGATGTAAACACAGGGAGTTGGCCAAGCCTTCCCTGGAGCTGGCTGAGCCTGGCTGGGAGAGCAGGGAGAAGGAAATGCTGAATGCATCACCAGTCACCTGAAAGGGCTGTTCTCTAATCCTTCCTCCAAAGGTCTTGACCTCTCTCAGAGTTTTGTGGTTACAAGAGCTTGCTGAGCCAGCGAATCCTGCCCACAGGTCATTTTACAGAATCACAGAATATTCTGAGCTGGAAGGGACCCACAAGGATCTCCAGAGACTGAACCTACAGCCTTGGCATTGTTAGCAGCAGGCCCTAACCACCTCAGTCTAATAGTTTTTTTCCTCTTGCTGAACTTCCACACTGGACAGAGACACCAAACACATGGAAAACACAGTGCTGTGCTGGCAGCAGGATGATGAGATGCTCACCCCAACCATCTGAGCTGTCTTTAACCCCAGTGGGGGTTTGCAGCTCCTCACACCACCACCACCCCTCGCACCAAAGTGGGGTGAGAAGGGACTTCCCAAGCCACCTGCACACAACAACGATGGTGCTCCTGCCAAGTTTCCCCAGTCCTGGGAACCACGGAGGGGAGCAGATGTGTTTTTGGGAAGTTGGCTTCGGTGTCACGGAGGAACTCAGATATTTTCGTGGCTGAGCAGGTGGGAAGTGGCAGTGCTGGGTTTGCAACGTGAGCCAGGGCAGAGCAACCCAGATGTCTCATAGGAAATGATCCCAGGTGAACTCCCAGGCCTCTAACAGGAGGAGATTGGCTCCTTACTGGGCTTAAATCAGGTAGAAAAGGCTCTGGGTGAAGAGGGAGTGCTGGGATCCTCCACTGGAGCTGTAATTAGAGTAGTTCTCCAAGGAGAGAGTAGATGAGGAGGTCGATATCACTTGCTCTGCACAAGCTGGGCAAGACAGTGAGAGAAGACGCAAGCCCCTGGCTTTACCCCAAAATCCTCCAGTGCTCTCAGAGGAACATCACAAGGTGTCTCTGAAGCCACCACAAGGTCTAGGAGCCATCTGGCCCAGCTGGATCCCCGTGCCTCAGTTTCCCCAGGTGTAAAATATGGATGAAAACCCTTGAGGGGGGTTTCTTGCTCCTGGGTTGACCTGGGGCTCCACAGACAGGGGGATAGGGTGATGGTTATGGTGTTTTCTCTATTCTGCTGTGAAATGCTCCTCAAACACCTCTCCATCAGGACAAGTCCCAGCCCAGAAGCACCTTCCAGAATGGAAGACATTCCAAGAAAGGGCTTCACCTGTCCTCCCACTCTGGTGGGAGGTGGCAAGTCTCAGAGGGCAGATCTGTGGCATCGGGTCTTTGCCTGTAAACCCTCTCTGTGTTTAATCTCTGGATAAATGGGGAGATGGGAAGAACAAGGACTCAGTAATTGGATTAATTTCTGGGCAAAGGGAAAGCCAGCACAGCCCGTGTCCGTACCCGTGATGTCCCTGCCTGTCACCAGGCTAATTGGGGAGGTGATGCCTCACCAGATCTCCTCATCCTGGGCAGTGCTGGGAGCAGCCCAGATAAGCTGCTGCCTCCATAGTGCTTAATCCTGCCCCAGCAGTGTTTATTCCTGAGCCTCATGAGATCCTGGAAGCAAACTAATCCCCTTCTGATAGCTGGGGAAACTGAGGCACGGCCCACTGGGGTGACCTGTTCTCCCTGGGGACATCCACCTTTGTGGTGTTGTCCCCCCAGGGCACCAAGTGATGCTTTTTCACGTTGCCCTTGGGAATAGGGGGGCAAAGATCAGCAGCTCCCACAGGAAATGTGTGGGACACCATCACATGGAGAGGAGAGAGCAGGAAGCTCTGGAAAACGTTGCAGCTCCCCCAAAACTGCAGAACTCAAGGTCAGGGCTTTGGCTTGAGCTGTAAGAGGATGATTACCTCTGCAGAGCAGGGCTGGGAGACCTGCAGCTCAATGCAAGGTTGTCCCAAGGCCTTGGGAGAGGCCAGTGCCACAGGCTTGACCCAGAAAACCTGGGATGTGTCCTCAGACTTTTGAGGCTGGTGTTGGGCAGTGGCTTGGGTGACCTCACTCAGCTGTTGGCCAAAGCCCACCCCGGGCCTGGGTGCTGCTGCAGAGCCACCCTCTCTGGGGGGCTCCAGAATGCTCTTCACTGCCTGTCCCACCAGCCCCAGGCAGAGCCAGGAGGGCTCGTGGTGCCCTTCCAGCCACTGGCTTTTCCATCAGGCAGCAGGAATTTTTGAGCTGAGCATCTTTGGGATTATTTAAGATTCATGGAGAAGGCTGGTCCATCAGAGGAGGCTCCTGACTCCATTCACATATCTGATGCCCTGTTTTGTGCACGGGTGAGGAGCACCTGACCTGGGCAGTGCTTCCTATGCCTCTGGCTGGATGCCTTTCCCAAAAATCTGGGGCGGATCGCATCCAGCTGGCAAGCTGGGAGGGAGCTTTGACTCAGCTGGACTTGGCTCTAGCTCTGAAGCTTCAGCCTAGTCCCTCATGAAAACCTATCCTTCACGCTGGAGGAATTTGTTGGATGAAGCTCAGGTCTTGCTGTGTCTTTTTATAACTCTCTTCAGGTGGAGAATGCTGAGCCACCATGTGGAAATTCCCACCGGAGGGAAAAGGGGGTCTGGATGCTCAGTTAGATGATCCACGTGAGGGTGGCAGGGGACATCGAGCTGGGGACCCCTCTGAAGGCACTGCAGGGTGGGAGACCATCAGTGCTCCTGCTACCACCTGCCCCTTCCCGTGGAGGGGAATCACCTCTTCCCAAGGCCCAACAGCTCCAACAGTCCCTCCTGTGCCTGTGCCAGGCTGGGGGCCACTGGCATGGCTGAAAGGAGGGAGGCAGGGAGCAGAGAGCTGGAATTTGGGGGATCTATTTCCATCCCTGCCCCTGATGCAACATAACCCCCCAGGTGTTATGCAACTGCTTGGCATCAAAACACCGTCGTCAGAGCCTTTAATTAGCAGCAGAAAAGTGTTCCAGGGATACTGTGGGTGGATTCTGCGCCACTGGGTCCCCCTCCCCAGGGCTGGGATACGTCCTGGGAAGGGTGAGGTATCCCTGTGCCCCTCTGGACCCCTGAATCATCCAAAGGGTTGGTACAGATGGCCAAAAAAAGTGTCCCCGTGCGTGTGGGGCACTTAAAGGAGCTTTATTCCTTTCTTTTCTCAGCCTCTGAGGTTTGTCTTGGGGATTCCCAGAACCAACAGGGAGTCTTTGCACTTTGTGGATAACACTAAACTGGGGAGCAGGGCATCCATTCAGCAGGATGGAGGATGAGGCCGGCAGGGCCCTCCTGAAGTTCAGCAGAGGCAGATGTCACATCTGCAGAGCAGGACCTGGAATCAGGGCAAGATCAGGTCTGGAGTCCATATCCCATTTGGGGCTCCCCAGTCCAAGAGAGACCTTGGTGTACTGGGACCAGCCCAGTTGATCCACCAGGCTGGCTGGGATGTGCTTGGCACAGCTGGGCCTATCTTTGGTGGGAGGGAAGGGGAAAACCAGAGGTGACCTCAGCTGGGAGAAGATGTCACCACTGCTGCCATTATTCCCTGTAAGGAGACAGGAGTAAATTCCATCTATTTACATACTGAGAGCTACTTGCATATTGAGATAATTAATTCTTCCTGATGTCCTGGTTGCTTGGCTCGAACCCATGTGGAAATAGAGATTTTCTTCTCTACTTGGAGCAAAACAACCTACTGGGCAGAATTCAATCCCAGGGGAGTGAGGATGTGCTTTCCCAGTGGATCATTGAGGATCATCCGCTCTGTGTCCTCAGCAGGGTGATGTGCACCCATGAACAAGGCACACAAAGCCTCAAGTCCCATCACACTCGTAACTGTGGTCTTATTTTGATATAACTAATGATGTTTTATTCCCCAATGAGTCCTTGTTCAAAGCTCATCTCGTTCTGCAGCTCAGCTTGCCTGTTATGCTTCCTAATGAGGGGGAATATTCCTCTGAGCTGTGGCTCAGACAGGATATTTTTGGCATAATTGGGTTTTTGCTTTGGCATTCATAATTTCCAGTCATTTGCCTTGAAAATTCCCCGGAAGTGTCCTGGGGGGACAGTGGGATTGAAGTGCTGGGCTGCCTCCATCTCCTCAGCTCTTCAGGCTCCCACTTTCTGCTGGAAATTATGGCCCCATGGAGAGCCCAGAGGGTCATTGCTCTGGTCAAACCATCTGATGGTGGATGCAGGAAAACTGTGGAGGTGGCAGGGACTTTCTGATGACATGACTCTGGTCATCCCATGGTCACACAAACTGGGGAGGGGGGACAGTAACATCTGGAAGTGCACCAAGTAACTCAGCAAAACACCCACCCGCCCGTGTCCTGAGGGGAACAGAGGACACGTAGGGGCTGATCCCCTGTAAATCCCAATTACTGGTCTCTGAAAGGGCTGCCTTTACTTGGGATGCAAAGCAGAGCTGAGGGCTGAGGATTTCCAACTTGTGATTAGTTCTGGAGTGACTAGGGATGGGTATTTTTGGCAGCCCCCGGCGCTGGTGAGATCCCCTGTACTGCCGTTTTCCAAAGCTGGATTTGATCTTTCCCAGCGTGTGGCCTGGGACATTGCCATCCTCTAGTGGCTGTATCCAGAAGCACAGGAGTGCTGGTGTGGAGGAGAAGTCTCTGGAGCCACAAGCACCAGAAAGGGCCTGCGGCTCTTCCCTGGGGAGCTGGAGTGTGGGGTTGGGAGGACATCCATGGATGTTCCCCCTTCCCCCTTCCTCCATCCACAGCAACAGCTCAAGGGCAGCTATTCTTGATGGAAAAGGGCCTGGTGTCCACTCCCACTGGGCTTTGGAGACCTGTATTTAAAACTCTGCTTTGTCAGTGACACTGAGCTCCTCCACAGGCCTCATGTCTTGGGTCTGGCCCTTCAAGGAGGGGTGGATTTGGGGGCAACCTACTGACTCCAGTTGTGCAGATAAATTCCTGTGGGCTGTCTGGAATGAGGAGCTGTTTTGGATGCAAATGTGAGATCTGGTCTTTGGGAAATTTGTGCCATTTGAAGCTTGTGGTTTCAGCACCTCCCCCTCTTTATTTCAGCCCCATCTCCGAGGAGTTGTTGAGTTCAACCCACTGCTTGGACCTGCAACTGTGTGGAGGTTGTGCAGTGTTGGGTAAGACAGAAACAACCCTTTATTCCTCTTTAGTGAGGGATATAGAATCAAGAGGAGCTCCCAGGGTGGCTTGTGTGGGAGATGAGGAGGTAAAAGGGGTGGCTTCAGCATCCTTGTGTAGGATCATGGAATCACAGAATACCCTGAGTTGGAAGGGACTCACAAGGATCATCGAGTGCAGCTCCTGGCAACCCCAAAATATCACCATGTGCCTGAGAGCATTATCCAAACACTTCTTGAACTCTGGTAGGTTAGTGCTGTGACCACTGCCCTAGGGAAGCATCTAAGGAGGGTCACATCTTGGGTGGCTGTTGGGGTTCCTCAGTGGAGCCACGCTCTGCAGAGAACACCAACTCAGTGCAGTGGTGGGAGGGAGAGTGGCAGGAGCAAGGGGACAGAAAAGGGATAACTGCAGAAGGGAGCTCTAAAGCAATTAATAAATACATATTTTTTAAGAAGGACCCAAAAGGGGGCCAGGCCCTGAGCCAAATCTCAAAATACCAGTGACACATGAGCGTCACAGGGCCTGTGACATGGCTGGCACAGGATATTTGCTTGGAATCCTTAGAGCCCCGTTTCCCTTGCCTTCCTTCCTTTCCCAGATGTGGTCCCTTCTCTCCACAGGATTTCCTTCAGTGATGGATGCAGCTGTCCCAGCTAAGACAGACCTCCCCTCTGCTCACCCACTGATGGAGAGGGATACGGGAATCGGGGGAAGGAAGGATGGGGGATTGACCATTGAATTCCAGAATGGTTTGCATTGGAAGGGACCTTATGGATCATATGGTTCCAACCTCCTGCCTGGGCAGGAACACCTTCCACTATCCCAGGTTGCTTCAAGCCCCATCCAACCTGGCCTTGCATGGGTATGTTGCCAAATGTCCTTCAGACGTGCCTTTTGGGATGTTGACCCTATTTCTGTATCACTCCCCTGTCCGAGAGTACAAAGGTTTAAAATCTCCCTGAATTCTTGAAGTTTGGTGCAAACTGGAAAGACAGCTTTAAAATGTAGTGGAAATCCATCTCTTTGCACAATAAACTGTATTTTTGCTGTATTGTACCTTGCACAACGTGATCCTGGTTCATGAAAGGAAAGCTGAGGGACCAAAGTAACAACATCAGTTAATTAAAAAATTACCATAGCAACTAATTCAGAAAAATTCACCAGGGATGCAGGTAATTTGGGCTGTTGGCTGGGATCCCTGATGCTTTTTCTTACTGCCCTGATTTGTGTGAGTTTCTGCAGGAATAGTGCATGAGCAGATTTTCATGCAAGAATAATGCCTGGTCCATTCAGCTGCACAGAGGAGCCTGAAAAGATGCTTCAAAAGCAAGAAAACAGACCAAAAAAACCCAATCCAGATGAGATACTTTAACATGCCAAAAATTCCTGAGTCAGTGTTCCTGAGGTCTGAGCGTGCTGACCTGTCCGTGCTGCTGATCCCAAAGGAGATGTAAATATTCCTGGCCAAAGCAGAGTCTCAGGCTGTTCACAGCTTTTGCTGCCTCTGGAATTCCGACCTTTTGTGGTTTCGATGGAAATCTGCTTCCCTCCAGCTGCCTGTTGCTGGATTACATCTCCGGCTGCATTTCCCAGCGGAGCCCCAGCTCTGCCGCGAGCGAGCCCAGAGCTCTGCGCTGATGTTTCCACGTGAGTTCAGTGGCTGAGCTGGCTGGAACCCCCAGGTCAGTCCGTGCCATTTGGGATGGGCATCCTGGTGAGGATTTCTGTGATCATACTGGGGGCCTGTGGGTCGTGATCCTGCTTTTCCCAGGGAAAAGAGAGCTGCTTTGTGCCTTCGGAGCGAGTTACGCAAGCAGAGCTTTGTGGAATTAATTTGGTTGCACTGTGCCCTTGATAGATTCCAAAACATCCCTTTTTTTTTTTTTTTCAGGAATAGACCTACCTTCTGCTGAAGGTGCCTCTTCCATGGCCCAAGCACTGAAAGGCCAGGAGTGATTTCCCTGTGGTTCCACGTGCAGCTCAGAGAAAACATCACCTTTGGTGATGTCCCTGATGCCCCAGGAGCTGCTCACGGTCCGGACAACACCAAGGGCTCCTGTAGGTGCCAGAAAACTCCAAAAAGGATTAGTTGGCATCCCCACCCCTTCTCCCAGTGGGATGGCAACTGATGGCACCAGGACCACAGGCAGAGGGGCAGCTGTGAGGGTCAGCCTGAGGTGTTTCTGGTGCCCATGGAGAAGGGGCTGAGAGGACTTTCTTTGCCCATGGTTGTGCTTGTAGGACTTTATCTGGAGCATGTGAACAGCACCCTTCCCTTTGTCTAAGTGGAAAATGAGCTTCTCTGCTTTTTTCCCCCCATTTTGATCCATCCATCCATCCATCCATCCATCCATCCATTCCTTCCTCCCTCCTTTCTGGTGCCCCAGGGCAGCTCTATTTCAGTGGCTGGTGAGGTGCTGCCTGTCTAAAGGGAGAGCTGGGATCTATCATTAGCATGCTCCTTGTTTTTATAAGACTTTTCCTTTAATTACTGATAACTCTGCCAGACTCTACTCCTATTTTTTTTTTTTTTTTCTCCAGGCTGGCTGGCTGACTGCCTCCAGGCTGAAATGTTTTGGGAAGATTTCAGCTAAAATAGATCAGCATTTTGCAAGAATTAGATTAGGAGGAAAAAAAACCCCCATTTTACCCCAGTTGGGTGGGAAGCTTCCAGCTGTTTTCTGCAGCCCTTTCATCCCTCGTGCATCAGAGGGGGCCCTGAAAGCCAGAACGGGGGATGATCCTTGAATTCACTAAACCAGCAGTGCTTGCCAAGGACAGGCCTGTCCTTGAGTAGATCCCATCCTAATTCTGGCAGCAATTTGCCCCTGTTGGCCCTGAGCCTGCTGTGACCTCCTCCTGGCACAGCAAGGCTGCTCCTTCCTGCAAAGTTCCACCAGGGAGAAGGGAGAAAGGGCTTTTGGAGTATGCCCTGAAGCTCTTGACATCTTCCTGAAATCCCTTATCATTCCCAGAGAAGTTTGTATGGTGTGCATTCTGTGGACCCAGCACTTCCTCCCTCCCTAATGTTCAATCCAGTGGAGGCAAAACTGCTCCCATGGGGCACCTGGGATGTCCCTGTGGGGCTGGTAGATTTAGTAGAGGACCTTCACAATGCTGGAGCTCTTCTGGAATAGCAGGTGGGATATCTCAATCCAACACTTTCGGCCCAGTATACAGTTCAGCCAAGCCCAGGTGTCCCAATCCATGTACTGTGGTGGTAGGATAGGACAGTAATGCTATGCCAGGATGAGTTCAGAGTCTGTGACCCTCCCTGGAGTATCTGGGGGTGCATTTTGCCTCCTTTTTCATGTACTTTTCTCATGCCAAGGGGGTGCTTGTGGATGAGAGGCTGGAGATGCCCCAGCCCAGACCCCCCCCATGCCCTGGGGTGATCCCCCAGCGTGGGCAGCAGGGCAGGGGGGGATTCTGTCCCTCTGCCCCTGTCTCAGCTGAGACCCCCCTGCAGAGCTGCTCCAGCCCTGGGAACAACAGCACAGGGACGTGGAGCTGCTGCAGAGAGTCCAGAGGAGGCCCCAGAGATGCTGCCAGGGCTGGAGCCCCTCTGCTCTGGAGCCAGGCTGGGAGAGCTGGGGGGGTTCCCCTGGAGAAGAGAAGGCTCCAGGGAGAGCTGAGAGCCCCTGGCAGGGCCTAAAGGGGCTCCAGGAGAGCTGGAGAGGGACTTGGGACAAGGGAAGGAGGGACAGGACAAGGGGCATGGCTTCCCAGTGCCAGAGGGCAGGGATAGATGGGATATTGGGAAGGAATTGTTGGCTGGGAGGGTGGTGAGGCCCTGGCCCAGGTTGCCCAGAGAAGCTGTGGCTGCCCCTGGATCCCTGGAAGTGTCCAAGGCCAGGCTGGACAGAGCTTGGAGCAACCTGGGCTAGTGGAAGGTGTCCCTGCCCATGGCAGGGGGTTGGAACAAGATGGTCTTTAAAGGTCCTTTCAACAAAACCCATGACATGTTTCTCTGATTCTACGAAGTCACCACTCCCCTGTCCTTGCAGGGTGCTGGGGATTGCACAGGGCTGCTGGAGGACAAGGGAAAGGCTGAGACAGTGCTGTGGCCACCCCTCTGGTGCCCTCTGTCACAGGACATCCCGTGTGACACTTTTGGGCTGACCCCAAGTGTCTGTCCCTGTGCCCTCCATCACGAGGGGCTCGTGCTCTGCAGGGTGTGCAGGCAGCTGTGCAAATAACCCAGCTGTGCCTTCAGCTTACACTGAGAAATCAAAGGGAACTTTGGGGCTGAGTCAAACAAAGTAAATAAAGAGAACAACCCCCTCCACTGCAAACACAGGGTAAAAAAAAAAAAAAAAGGAAATCTGACCCAAACCAAAAGAGTTGTTTTGCTTTTGTTTCTAGCCCTAACTCTGTTTTGATTTAGTACTGCTGGTGTGAATAAGCTGTGGCAGATGTTGACTTTTTTTTTTAATCTGCTGTGTATTTTTTCTTCTGTTATTTTTATCTGACCGGGGTGATTTGCCAAATTTATGAGTTCTTCTGGTCACTCAACTCCACTTTTTCAGTGGAAAAGGCAGTCTGAGCCAGACTCTCTTACATGACAGTGCAGTGCCTCACGTAGGACACTGGTGCAGGCACAGACTGGTAGTGCTCTCTCAGCTCTTGGCCTCCAGGTGCTGCTCTGGAAGGGTGTGCGTGTCCCTTTGGTCCTCTGTCATATCAGCCAGGCCCTTGCAGATGGTGACCTGAGCTTCTCCATGGTCCAGATGTCCCTGCATCCTGCCCCAGAGCCTGCTGGCACTGCCAGGCTTTGTGGTTCCTGTCCTTGATTCAACCTATTTGGGTCCTCCATGAGGTAACACATCACAGGGCCTGAGGAGAGACCTCCCTCTCCTCTTCAGGTGACCTCAATGAAGGAGGACTTGAGAGAAGGTGGAAAAGGTGGGCCAGGGTGTTTTTTAGTGGCATTTTCTGTATTGCAGGATAATAAATACACCTGGGCCTTGCTAATGTGTAATTAAGGTCTGGAACAAACCATGGTCATTTCAGCCGACCTGAAGGAAGGAAGGAAGGAAGGAAGGAAGAGGATTTGGTGACAGGAGTGACCTTCTGAAGCCTGGGCCATGGCATTTGCCCTGACATTAATTAGGACTGGGCCTTCCTTTGGCAAGAGGAACAAACTCCTTGGAACAGACTTGACTGCTCAGAGTTGGCTGAGATGTGGATCTTGGCTTTTTTTTGGAATTGACTGTGAGGGTCATAGAGCCAGGGAATCATTAAGGTTGGAAAAGCCCTCTGAGATCCAACCATTCTGCCAGCACTGCCAAGGCCACCACTGATCCATGTCCCCAAGTGCCACATGCACATGGATTTTACATTCCTTCAGGAATAGGGACTCTATCACTGCCCTGGGCAGCTGTGCCAGGGCTGAACAGCCCTTTCCATGGAGAAATTTGTCCTAATATCCAATCTAAATATCTCCTGGCACAACCTGAGTTTGTTTCCTCTTGTCCTATCACTTGTTACCTTGAACAAGAGACCAAACTCTGCTGAGCCCTCTGGAGCTCTGAGTAAATTCAGACCCAGATGTGGATCTCCTGCTCTTTCTCTCATTGTAGGTCCCTTCCAACTGAAATATTCCCTTTTATTCGTTGCTGAAACTGAGGTAGAAACCATGGATTCATAGAATGGTTTGGGTTGGAAGGGACCTTAAACATCATCCAGTTCCACCCCCCTGTCATGGGCAGGGACAACTTACACTAGACCAGGTTGCTCCAAGGCCCTGGCCTTGGACATTTCCAGGGATGGGGCAGCCACAGCTTCTCTGCCCAACCTGTGCCAGGGCCTCCCCACCCTCACAAGGAAGAATTTCTTCATAATATCTCATCTAAAAATCTCCTTTTTTAGTTTAAAACTGTTTCTCTTGTCCTATCACTATCTGCCCGTGTAGAAAGTCGCTCTCCCTCTTTTTTATAAGCCCCCTTTAGGCACTGGAAGGTGCCAGAAGGTCTCCCTGGAGCTTTCCCTTCTCCAGACTGAAAAGCCCCGAGCAGGATAGCAGCAGCTGAGCAGAGGGGCAGTGGTTGATGTGAAACAATCTTACAGAAAACCAGAAACCAAAACTAAACCACAAACTGGAGAGGACCCTGCAGCACACCCAGCTTCCTGCCAGCCAGAGATGTGAGGTGTGGGGCAAGGAGGGGGTGGGAAAAGGGCACTGGTTTGATGGACACGGCTCTGACAGGGAGGGAAACTGAGGCAAGGTGCCCTGCCTTGCTGGGTGGCTTTTGCTGGGTATTGCAAAGTGCTGCTTGGTCGGGGTGTTCCCAGGGGAAGCTCCCTCCCAGGCTTTGCTACAGGGTTAGCAGGAACCCACAGGGATTTAAATAAACCCCACGTGCTCCAGCAAGAGCAGGGGAAGCAGTTTCCCATCTCAGGGAGGAACCAGCGCAAGGGAGGCATCGTGTGATTTGCTTTTCAAGGTCTCTCTTTGGGAAAAGCAAGGAAAGTTTGGGGCAGTGGGAGCAGGTAGCGCTTCTCCTGCAGAAGAAAACCACCCAGATGCACGAGATGAGATTTTTCTCTCATGAAACCGGATCAGAGTGTGCCCTCACAGCCCAAGTATATCTGGGCTCTTGTTCCATGCTTCTGGGTAAACAGGATGTTGATATAATTAGCTTTCCTGTCATCAACCCTATAGTGGCTGTACAGTGGAAAAAACCCTCCTGGCAGTGCTGGGCCTTTGCATTATGGAAAAATCCCGTGTCTGATTTCAGCTCCCTTGTTCCTTCTCCTTCCAAGCTGCAGGTGGGAGATCCCAGAGGTCTCCTGCTTTGCTTCTACAACCCTTTACCTTTCTCCCCACCCCTGTTTGAAGCCAGGAGGTGGGAGAAAAGGCACTTGGGAGCTTGGCACGTGGAAAAAAGTTGGCTTGGAGCATGATTTGTGAGAGGGTGGGTTTGGGCTGTACTGGGCTCCCTGTGGAAATCTTCCCTGCCACGTGATGAGCTGCCTCCAGCCTCTGCTGCTGCTGCTGGAGAGAAGGTGGATTCCTGTGGGACAGAGGGGGAGACCTACACTCCCATTGCCAAGGATTTATGTGGGAATGCAGGGATGGTGGGAGCAAGGGGCCCTGTAAATACCCCTGATCTGGGAAAGAAACTGTGTATCCTACAGGAAAGGATGAGCCTGGAATCTTTTTCCCATGGAGGTAAAACACCCCAAACTGTTGGTGTGATGACTACTGCACACACAACAATAATCACTGAAATATGAAATAAATCAGCAAAACCAAAGCAAAAAACGTCCTGCCCCTCTATAAGGTTGCATTTTAGGAGGATGTAAAATGGGATGTTGGTAAAACCTCAACTCCCTGAGCTGGGAAAGGCAGTGAACCCTCCTGAGATACATATCTATACATTCTGTAATTTTTCTGGGGAAGGAAGACAGGTCTGCCCAAATATTCCTGGTTGCCTGAAGCCTGGAGGCAGAGGGAAGTGCCTTGTGCTGGGAAGGTTTGCAGAGGTGTGGGTACGTGCTCACGGCTTCTCAGTCATGTCCTTGGCTTGTGGGTAGACTGGGGTGGGAAAGGGACAAATCCAAGTGGGATGAAAGCTCCTGCGTGGCCCCAAAACTCCCTTTGGGCCAGAAAAAATTGTCCCAACCCTTGACATGAGACTGAGTGGCTGGGTTTAACCCCTGCAGGGTTTTATGTTCATGGCATTCTTGTCATGGCAGGGAAGGGGCTGATGTGAGCCAGGGAGTCACCTGGATGTGGAGTGAGGAGGTTGGGACCTTGAGCAGGCTCTGGGATCCTCAGTTTCTGTGCAGACATTGGGTTTCAAAAGATTCACTGCCCTCAGACCTGCTCCTTCCAGGACCTCAGCACACTGGTACAAGCATGATGCCATGTCCTGCCTGGGATGTGTGGCACTGGGGTAAGTTTGTTCCTTCCTGAGCAGTGACACCTTCATGAGGGGAATCATAGACCTAAACCAGTGCAACTCTCAGCCCACCTGTGCTGGTATCCAGAGTGCCTTGCTCAAGCTCCTGCTCTGCCATTTGCCCCATTGCTGATGGAAATGTGCTGTCGAGTCAAGCTCTGTGTCCTCCACTGCTGCTCTGACGGTGTCCAAGGTCTGGCTTGTCCTGGCTGTAGGCCAGGGTGAGGGACTGCTGCAGCCTATCTGTGAGGGCTGTCCTGGCCTTGGTTCACCCCAGAACTATGGAAATAGCGTGGGTTGTGCTGTTGCTCTGCAGGATCCTGCCTGGGGCTCAGCCCTGCCACCAGTCCTGCCCGTCCTCGAAACACGAGGAGCTGGTTGACCCTGACAACTCAGTGCTCTCCCTTTTTATTTTCCTCTCAGAGACATCCCTCAGGGTTTTCCCAAGCTAGAATAAAACCAGATGGATTACAAAACGGTGCCACAGTCACATCTTTTCCCTGTGCTGTTTTCCTGCTCCCTCCCCCCCAGCACAGACAGACCAGCTGGAGCCACTGGCACTAAAAAAACCTCCAGGATCCAGGAGACACCCGTGGGCACCCAGCCATCCTAGACACTTGAGCTGGGCTCAGGAGCTGCAGGGCAGAAGCAGCAGCCAAATTTTTGGAGGTTCAGGCTGGGGTGACCAGGAGGCCACTGGAGGAGGGTGTGCACAGAGGCTTGGAAGCACGGCGACCCGGCTGCATGGAGCAGGCCTGGCCTTCCCACTCCTGCATTGCCAGCAGAAAGTTGTGTCCTTGTGGGTCTCCCATCCTTCCTAGAGGTGAAAATCTCCTGGGAAAACACCAGCTACAAGGAGTTCAGTCAAAATCTGGTGTCTCACTGTCATCAACGTGTCCTTCCGAAAGCAGGAGTGGTGCTCCTGGTCGAAGTCCACCTTGGGTAGTGATCTCCTGATGGCCAAATCCCTCAGGCACTTGCTGGCCAAGCATCTTGCAGCATCCCCTAGTGGGTAAAAGATGTGCCGAGGCCCACACCACCTCTGGCTGCCACAGGAGAGGAGGGAGAACCATCTCAGCTCAAAATGGTACCTGTGGAACAGGGGAGGGAGGTGGAAGGAAGCCTGTGACTGCAAAAAAGTGCAAAGTCTGGGCCAGTTAAGTAGGTCTAGGTGGGGTGGTGACCCTAATCTGAGATGGTGGCTTTCACCCTGGGTTTGCAACTCAAGCAAGAAGAGTAGGGGAGTCTCCTGCAGCAGGAGAACAAATCCAGAGCCTGTTTGTGGAGGCCCTTGCTGGAAAGCCAGGACATTGCTGCTGACCAAGATGCAGGACCAGGAGCAGTTCACACCACAAAGTATTCAATATTACCTCATTTAATTTGTTTTCCTTCCAAATAAAGTGAGGATGTGCTGGTCTGGAGGACATTTTCCCTATCCCACTAGGACCAGTTTGAAGTTCCAGCTGGAAGGAATCTTGGCTGGTTGGAAAAACGGTTCCAGAGCACCTGAGAACTGAGCACCTTTTTTCCCAGCGTGTCAGCAGGGCTGAGCCCAGACATCACTATCATTTCAACCCACTCCTTTTGCCTTCCTGAAGCACAGGGGCCACACAAGTGTTTGGTGCTTGCAGGCAGCCCTGTGCTACCAGGACGCCCTGGTAGGCAGGGATCAGGGAGCTGGAAGGCAGATAGATGGTGAATTCCTTCCCATTGGCCATATCCCTCTCTTGGTGTGGGAAGGCACGATGTGGAGAAAGCAAAGAGGTTTCCAGAAGCAGGCTGGTGTGGATCAGGTGAGTAGGGAGCTGCCAAATGGGTGCTGGTGGGTCACAGAAGTTATCTTGAAGAGCTCTGAGTGCATCATTTCCAGGACATCCTGATCCAGAAGGAAGCTCCATGTCCGTGCTGCAGGGTCTCGGTGGGGACATCGAAGATGAACTCAAATATCCTCAAAAGGGATCTGGTTCCTCTTTCTCTCTCATCCCATCCACTGCCCATGGAAACCAGAGGCACCATGTGCTCCCGTGGGCTTCAGGCCAGGTCTGCACATCTGAGAATGACTCCACATGGCTCTGCAAGGATGAAGAGTAAAGGATGGCAGAACTCATCCTGGCCAGGGATCAGCTGGGACCAGAGGTCACATGCTGCTTCTTTCCCTGCAAGGCCTTTGCCTGCTGTTCAAAGACACACAGGGTCCCCAGGATATTTGTTTC
The DNA here is from genome assembly GCF_025592945.1 of Manacus candei. NCBI lineage: Eukaryota > Metazoa > Chordata > Aves > Passeriformes > Pipridae > Manacus > Manacus candei. The sequence goes on along the minus strand of NW_026138096.1, from coordinate 13,313,173 downwards.
ACAGAATCATAGAGTGGTTTGGGTTGGAAAAGTCTCCTTGAAGACCATCTTGTTCCACCCCTCTGCTGTGGGCAGGGACAACTTCCACTAGCTCCAAGCCCCATCCAACCTGGCCTTGAACACTTCCAGGGATGTGGAGTCCACCCTACAGCTCCAAAGAATGCTTGGATGAGGTGATGGGGAGCTGGGGCTTGGATCTGCCCCTTCCCAGTGCTGATGTCCCTGGAATGGGAAGTCACAACTCATCTCAGTGCCACGAAGGCTGCTGGGACAGCTCTCACTGCTGTGGCACTGGCTCTGTGAATCAGCAAGAGAGTTTTGCTCACTGTAAGGTCTCACACAACCAAGGTCTTCTGAAGGACTGCCCAGCCCCTTGGCAGCAACGTCACAGCCCACGATCCTTCCTGCGGACACGGAAGCTTCGCATGGATGCTTGCATGGGAACTGACCTTTCCTAAAGCAGAATTCAGAATCAGTTTTTAGTGTAAATGCATAAAAAGAAGACAGCCTTCCTTCCTTGGGTGGGACTCTTTCCCCTTCCAGCCACATGCCTTTGTGTGCTCGTGGGTATGAATGTTCGCAGGAGATAATAATCCCAGAGCCATCGGCTGGCGTCAGAGCAGGATCATTTCCCTGCTGGGCTGCAGTAAAAAAACAGGCACTCTGGAACATAAAACACCGGGATATCTAAGCTCCTTAATTTCCAGCTGCATTATCCACTGATAAGGTGATTTCCACACTTCAAAGGGTGGCAGAGAGGTGACACAGGCTTGGAGGGCTGCTCTTCTGGACTGAGGTGGCACCGCTCGCTTGAGGGTCTCAAACACTTCACTGTGTAAGCCCTGGAGTTGGAAAGACGTGATGCTGAAGGGAAACACCCCTAAAATATCTGATATCAGCAGGAGGGATGAAGGAGAGTGTTAATAATATGTGAAAACAAGGTATTTGAGCACTTCTGAGGGCTTCTGATGTCCCTTTTGAGGTTTGTGTCACCTTTGTGGCTCAGTCACCTTTGCTGAGGTGTTCCACTCATGTGGCTGCATGGATAGCTGTAATCCCCCAGGAATGAGCTCCATTAGCTGCAGGTGTTTTCTGCCTTCGGAGACATCCTTGGTGTCAAGGCTGTGAGGGCACAAATCAGACTTGATGGCCATAACCAGCCTCACCTGCAGCCTCCATCCTCACCCATGGGCTCTGGGCTCTATTTAAGCTCAACCTGGGGCAGTCAGACTCTGTTTGAGGTGTTTAGGAAGAGTGTGTGTCTCTGTCTTGGCTGTTATTTTCTTTTTAGGTGTCTTGAGACTTGGGTTTTGTGTCTCTTGGATGTCTTCCAGCCTTGACTGCAGCACAAGAACTTGTGGTACCACCTGGTCCTTGTGTGCTGGCCACAACCAGCTCTGTGTCAGCATCTCCAAGGTGCCAGTGTTCTGGGTTTGGATGTCCCAAGGTAGGTGCACTGCCATTTGGGGTGACTGAGAGATCCCAAGCTTCCAGGGAGTGCTGTCTGGGACAAGGTAGATCTTCTCAATAATTTTAGAGGCCTTCTTCACCATTTCTATGCTTCTCTCTTCTCGACCAGCAAAGGGGGGAGGTAGGCATAAAGCATCTCTAAGGGCACTGGATGCCTGAGGAACTGAACGGTGGTGTTCCAGCCAGACAAAATCCAAACTTCAAACTGGTCCTGGTGGGATGGTGAAGAGTGGGAGGAACTCCAGACCCTCACGTCCTCAGCATCCCCTTGATTCTCACAGTTGCTGCCCTTCACTGTGTTGCTGTCACCTTGCTCGCTGTATCCATGGGGTGATGCTGCCTTGTCCCTTGGATTTTGCTTGGTGGCACATTGTCCTTTCCTTCCCTTCCTTGTGGACTGCACTCCCTGACTGCTGAAGGCTGGCAGGCATTGGTGTGGGCTGGCTGTGCTGCAAGGTCAGGATACAGTGGGAGATGGATCCTTTGCCACTGGAGTTGGAACTAGATGATCTTTAAGGTCCTTTCCAACCCAAACCATTCCGTGGCTGTGTCTTGCTTCTTGTGACTGAGACTTGCACCTTCTCCAGATCCCGCTAAGGTGCTCTTTCTGCTCCTGCATCCCAAGTGTAAAATCCAGGTGCTCAGTCTGCTCTGTGACTGACAGATGTATGGGCCACAGTGTCCTAAATTGAGAGAGGAACTGAGGGAGGCTGTCCAGAAAACTGTCTCCTTGCTCCATGAGGTGGGATCACAGGCACCGCCACTTGGCAGGTTGCCCCCCAGAGCAGAGCCAGGGCCATGCTCCTGTCACCAGCTGGCCTTGGCACAGCTGGCAGATGCTCTGGGGATTCCCAGGATGGTGGTTTCAGTTCAGAGTTTGTCATGCAAGCCAGCTCAGCTAAGTGTTGCCTGCTCTGGGATCAGGTTCCTGGGAGTGGCTCGTGGCTCAGACTGTAGCTGTTGGATACGAGCACTGAGAAGTCAGATGTTTGCACTGGGCATTCAGCAAATCCAGAGATTGATGGCAGGGGGAGAGTCAGCTCTTAGGGTGCCTGAGAGCATGGTCCAAATGCTCCTTGAGCTTTGTCAGCCTTGGTGCTGTGCCCACTGCCCTGGGGAGCCTGTTCAGTGCTCAACCACCCTCTGGGGGAAGAACCTTTTCCTGAGATCCAACCTGAGCCTCTGACACAAATCCAGCTGTTCCCTTGGGTCCTGTCACTGCTCACAAGGAGCAGAGATTGGTCCTGCCTATCGTGAGGAAGCTGCAGACCCTGATGAGTCTCCCCTCAGCCTCCTCATGTCCAGGCTGAACAAGCCAAATAACCTCAGCTGCTTCTCGTGTGCCTTCCACTTTGGACCCTTCATCATCTTTGTGGCCCTCCTTTGGACGCTCTCTAATAGCTTTATAACCTTACATATTTCTATGTTTGTCCTGTCTTTCAGGCAGCCTTCCCAAATTCCCCTCTCTCTCCTGCCTAACATCACTGAGGATTTGTCCTTCCCAGAGACCTCCCCTGCCTATTTCAGGTGATTCAGTGTCACAGCAGCAGAGGTGGCCACAAGCATTTGCAGGCAACATGCAACGGCTTTAAGTGGGAAAGCAGCTGTCCTTATCTTTAATATCCTGTCCCTCACCTATGACATTGTTTCTCAGACAGAACAATTTCCTCGGGGAAACCCACAGATCCTGATTTCCTATGACATAGTTCAGATTCAATCCCAGAGCTGCTTCATCCCAGCACTTGTCCCTCACAGGGACAAGTGTGTGAACGTGTGTCCAAGCATCCAGGGTGAGGAGGGGAAGTTCGCCTAACCAAAGCATCTCCCAACATTTTAATGTCAGCACCTTTGTTTTATTAATGTAGATTTCTTTTTTCTGTTTGTTTTCTGAGTGTGAATAATGTGATGAAGCTGAAACACACCTGAAGGAGTTATCCCAGCAGGAAAACTACATTTCTAATCATTTGAGACTGAAGTTAGTTTCTGAGGAAGGTACTTCATAGAATCACAGACTGGTTTGGGTAGGAAGGTTCCTTAAAGTCTATCTTGCTTCAACCCCCTGCCATGTGCAGAGACACCTTCCACTAGCCCAGGTTGCTCAGAGTCCCATCAAACCTGCCCTTGATTTCATGTGGAAATCAGCTATAAGGAGTGAAATTTAATATCTTAAAATCTTCAGGAATACCTTCAGCAGTGAGTCACACAGATAAAGAGCAGGGTGTAAGTAAAACCTTTTTTTCCCCAAACTGCAGATCTTTTTCCCCATTTAGAGGGATCTAATGTTTCTGTCTTCCTCTACTTACTGGCCTTTACTAGTCTGGAGAAGCTGGCTGCTCTCAGACTGTGAGGGGCTTTTGTTTTGGAGACTCTTGGTTTGCTGGGAACAAATTTTCCCTAATATTCAATCTAAACTTACCTGGTGCAAACTAAGGTCTCTTCCCCTTGTCCTGTCCCTTGTTCCCTGGGAGCAGAGCCCAACACCCCCCTGGCTCCCCCCTCCTCTCAGGGACTTGCAGAGCCAGAAGGTCCCCCCGAGCCTCCTTTTCTCCAGGCTGAGCTCCCTCAGCTGCTCCTGCTGCTCCAGACCCTTCTCCAGCTCCTTTCCCTTCCCTGGACAAGCTCCAGCCCTCAGTGTGATCTCAGCTGGTGATCATCTTTCTCTGCCCTGAAGCATGAGGGCTGTGAGATGCTGCAGCTGCCTCTGAGCCAGAGTGACAGCAGATGCTACTTGTGGAGACATCCAAATATTTAATCCTTTGTTGGAAACCATCATCTGCGGTGTCACTGCGAAGGTGGAAGATCAAAAGAACACAATAAATGTGTCAGAACAAAACCAGGGATGAAGGGAAGTCGCTTGCAGGGGATAATTAGCAAACAAAGCATGGAGATCTTTTAATCTCTGGAAATTCCCTGTTCTGTAGAACGTCATCAGGTGGAAGTCAGGGGCCACTGTTCCTCACCTCAGCTCTGCTGCCTTCCCGTGGGAGAGAAACAGGCTCTCTGCTCCCGTGGGCCAGGAAAAGCAGTGCTGGGGTTTGGAGTGTGATTTCTGGGGTTTTAACTTTAGGGCTCTTAAAATGCAATTTTTTTTTTTCTTCCTTGTCGATTCCCTTTATGTGAACTCTGTGTTTCCTTGCCAGGCTGGAGGAGCCACAGGGCTCTCCTTGCTGACAGTGACTTATCCTGTGCTCCTTCAATCACATCTCTCTGCCTGCTTCATCCCAAAATGATTTCCTCTGGATGAGTTGTGCTGGCAGCACTTGCATATATGGTTTGTATTGGGTGTGGAGCAAGACTGTCCCCAGCAGTGCCCACACCTGCCTGTGGGGCTTTAATTCCAGAACATCATTCTGCCCTCTGCAGAGTCTGCAAAAATCCCCTTTTTCTGGGGGTTCAGACTTGGATTTAACTGCTGCTCTCCTCGATGGGCACCTTGCCTGGACTGGAAGGGGGTTAGAAAGCCAGGGCACCAGCATCTTTCCTCTTCTACCTTTATGTTACTCTTCCTCTTAGAGGTGAGTGGAGGCATTTGGTAGTTTTAGGGCTTTTTTTTTTCTTTTTTTTTTGCTATTTCTTCTTAGCCATGATGGAGAGGGACTATAAAATCATCATGAGCCACAGTAGATTTTGATGCTGAGCTTGGATCTGGATCTGTCCCTGTGTGTCCTGAGCAAGGGATCCCGGGAAGAAAAATCTCAGTGTCCTCACTCTGTCCATGTTCCCTGTCTGTTTTTCCTATGGAAATACTTTTTGTCCCCTTTTCCAAGAGGCTTTCTCTGCAAAGCCAACACAAGGAAGTCACCTGGGTGTGGTGGGAGATGTTCCCGTGCCTGGTGCAGTGGCTTTTTGTGGGAAGTGTTGATCTTGGATAAGTGGTTATCCAGACAGTTTGGGCAAGCAAAACCACACATGGTTTGTGCTTTCAGGGTTCTGCTTTCAGCAGGTTTAGCTTTGATATTTAGTCTCTCACTCTCTTTTCTTTCAAACTTGTGCCCATGTTTGGGGTGTAGTTTCCACACAACCCCAGCCATCACCCCGGGCCACGTGCAGTGGTGTGCTCAGACAGGTCCTGTGGGAAGCAGTGCTCAGGTGCTGGGCTGGAGGAAGAGGTGGGATGCAGACCCAGGTGGACTGGCAGCTCCTGACCTGGAGATGTACCTGGTGGCAGGGAACAGGCTCCAGTGGTCGGTGTGGGAGTGGATGGGGCAGATCCAGCTTTCACCAGCAGGACCCCCATGAGGAAACCTGCCTGGGAATGCCAGATTTCAAAATCACAGCCCTGAGAGCTCCTCGGGAATGTGTAGCCTCTTGATTCAAAGGGAGGTGCCACCTAAGGGCTTTCCAAAGCCAACCCCTCCTCCCTCTCCCCCTTTCTTGGTGCAGATACCTCTACAGGACAGAGTGACAGGGATTCCCAGGAGCCCAGCAGACCCCCAAGAGATGATCCAGCTGGAGCTCCAGGCAGGCACTGTGCTGCTAGCTGGCTGCTCTCAGAGCAGGTCACAGCACCCTGGAAACACGGGTGGGCTCTGGGGCCCCTTGCAGCTGCCTGCCTGTGCACCTGGGTGTTTGATCTCCCTGTTCCACAGGGAGAGGGCTGCCAGGTGCTTTCCTGGGGAGCTGGGGCCTCGTTGCTGCCTGTCCCAAGGCTGAGCCCTTCTGGATGGGCTCTTCACAGATCTTGTCTCCTCTGGTTCCCCCTGCACTGACAGGAGTCCCTGGACATAATACCTGCACCCTTGCTGTAGGTCCCACTCAGGCAGGCTGAAGCCACCATGGACTCAGGAAAGTCTAGGAACTGGCTTAGGAATTAGAATATTTTTTTTTTCTAGAATTATAAAAGCAAGAAAAGCTCTTCAGAAAAGCAAAGCAGTACACGAGGGATGTTCACCAGGATGAAACCTGGGGTCACGTCCTGCTGCAAGAAGTGGCAAACACAGAATCTTAGGATGGTTTGGGTCGGAAAAGACCTTAAAGCTCATCTAGTTTCATATCCCCTGCCATGGGCAGGGACACCTTCCACTAGCCCAGATTGCTCTAAGCTCTGTCCAGCCTGGCCTTGGACACTTCCAGGGATCCAGGGGCAGCCACAGCTTCTCTGGGCAACCTGTGCCAGGGCCTCCCCACCCTCATAGGGAAGAAACTCCAAACACAATCTAACCCTGTCCTCTGCCAGTTTAAAGACATTCCCCCTTGTCCTGTTGCTGCCCTGGCATTTCACAGGCATTGCATGAGCATGTGAGGGACTCATGCTGGCTCCGTGGCTGCGTGACCAAAAGCTTCAGTGTGTGAGCTCCTCGTGAAGGGAAAGACTTTCTGCAACAGGCCACAACAGCACATGCCCTTATACAACATCCTCCCACATCCCTGGGAGATGGGATCTGTAACTGCACAGATGAGAACTGCTGTTGTGTTCTCAGTGCTGTGTCAGGGCCTGTGTGGGTGCTGGGAAGGGGTAGGACCACACAGCTGAGTAGAAGCAGGGAGGGATGGATTGCTGAGGATCTTCCCTCTGCTTGTGGGGATGGCTCAGCTGCACGTGGACCTTGGCCACAGAGTTCATTTTGCAGTTCTTGCACATGCCTTGGAAATAGGTGTGTCTCTCTCTCTCCAACTCCCTGACAGGAGGGTGTAGCCAGGTGGGTGTCGATCTCTTCTCCCAGGTAATGAGTGACAGAACAAGAGGAAATGGCCTCAAACCGTGCCAGAGGAGGTTCAGGTTGGACATCAGGAATAATTTCTTCACAGAAAAGGTTGCCAGTCATTGGAAGGGGCTGCCCAGGGAGGTGGTGGAGTCGCCATCCCCAGCAGAGTTCAGGAAATGGCTGGATGTGGCAGTGCTGTGGTTTAGTTGACAAGGTGGGGATCAGTCAAAGGTTGGACTCTGTGATCTTGGAGGCCTTTTCCAACCTTAATGACTATGGTTCCATAACCAGGACCTGAGTAGGTGGGTTTGGTGGCCCAGGCCTCTGTTAAAGCATGTCTATCTTCCTAGTGCTCTGTTAGGTAGTGATTTAGAGGCAGGACTGCTCACAAATGTCCTAAAGCATGACATGGCTTAATGCTCCAGGGAATGTGAGAGCTGGTTGGGCACAAGGTCCACTTCTCAGCAGTGAGTGGAAGTGACAGTGCTCACCACAACATCCTTTTCATGACAATAAAGGTCTGACTTGGAGAGATGAAACCAAGAACGTTTGTAGCTGAAGAATGTCCTTAAATCACCTCTCAAGGCCCTCGCTGGATGCAGGTGGGAGGGAAGCACAGGATGTTTTGTGTAAGCTCAGCACACTCGGTCTCATCCCGAGGAAAGGGGGTGTGTGTGGTCTGGAGCAGAATCAAGAGCTGTTTGCTCTGTCTGGGTCACCTCCTGTAGCTGTGAAGAGATTCTTTGCTGTGAAGGCCCTGGCACAGGTTGCCCAGAGAAGCTGTGGCTGCCCCATCCTTGGAAGTGTTCAAGGCCAGGTTGGATGGGGCTTGGAGCACCCTGGGATAGTGGGAGGTGTCCCTGCCCATGGCAGGGGGATGGAACTGGATGATCTTTAAGATCCCTTCCAACCCAAATCATTCTGTGATGATTCCATGTAAAGGCTCAAGTTACACAGGGGGCGACTGTGCCCAGAGGGAGCTTGAACACCTTCAATGAGTAGAGGTGGGCCCAAGGGAGGGTTTCCTTGGTCCTCACCCCCAACAGTGAAGGGAATCCTTGGTGAAGGAGGTGCTAGAGTGACAAGAGGACAAGCAACATGAGACATTGAAGAGCCTGCGTTGCTTTGGAGTAAATTAATGTCCCCTCTGAGAGGAATCTGTGCATGATTCTGGGCTTATTTGCACTGGAAGCCCTCCCTTTTCTCATCCATTTCATGTTGCATGGGTAAAATTGATCTAGACCTGGCTCTTTTTCTCCTGGGCAGTCCTCTAGCCCTTCCAATCCCCAGTCTCATGCTTGGATTCCACGCACAGGAATGTGACCCTTTGCAACAGGATACTGTGCTACAAACAACTTTCTGGGCTGTGACACTGCAGGGATGTTACTCAGGGCACTGTGAATGGGACAGAAACCTGAGAAATGACTGTGGGCCCAGGAAAGCCACGGGAGAAGCAAAGGGGAACCAGCCCCAGGAGATGCAGCTGGAATGTGCACAAGTGTGGTCTAACCACGAAGGTGTGAGAAACTCTGCAATGCAGGGACCTGGGGGCAATCCTCTCCCTCCAGCTGCCTTCAGAATGCATGTGAGCACTAGGAGGGGCAAAAAGGGGAGGAGAGAAGGAAGCACAAGGAAAAAAAAATGAGGTGCCAAAGAAGGACAATGAAACTGGGGAAGAGTCTGGAGCACAAGTCTGATGAGAAGGGGCTGAGGGAGCTGGGGGAGCTCAGCCTGGAGAAAAGGAGGCTCAGGGGAGACCTCCTCACTCTCTACAACTCCCTGATAGGAGGGGGGAGCTAAGGGGGGGGGTGTCGAGCTCTGCTCCCAGGGGACAAGGGACAGACTTGAGGAAACAGCCTCAAGGTGTGCCAGGAGAGGTTTAGGTTGGATATTAGGGAAAATGTCTTCACAGAAAAAGAGGTCAAGCATTGGCACATGTTTCCTAAGGCAGTGGTGGAGTCACCCTCCCTGGATGTGTTAAAAAGCCATGTGGAGTGGCACTTGGGGACGTGGTTTAGTGGTGAAAATGGTGGTGCTGGGTTAATGGTTGGACTCAACGATATCAGAGGACTTTTCCAATTAATGTTATTCTAGGATTCCAAGGATATTACAGAGGTTAGAGGAAAGCAGAGGAGCAACAACTCTCTCCACCCTTTCCTTTATCCCACATAGGACAAGATGCAGGGAGAAAGCAACACAGGTGGAGGGAGGGGATTATGCAAGTGGGTCACTCACTTCTGTGAGACCTGTGTTAAAACTATGGGGGAAAGGGAAGAGTTAAAGAACAGAAGCTGTTTCTTCACACCCTGGGAGGGGAAGGAAACCCCTTGCAATTCAGGAAAGCACGAATATAGAGCCAGATGGGGGGCAGGACACAATCCACTTGATTTCCCATCCCTGTGGTGGATGTACCGCTGCGAGATTTGCTGGCAAAGAGCTGCACCCTCTCTGCCAGTGGTGTGAAATAGCATTTCCTCCTGTTTGCTTTAATCCTGCTGCCAGGCTATGTCAGGACCTTCCAGTGCTTGCACAATGGGAAGGTGGTTGGAAGCACAAAGGCTTGGTCTGAATTGGCCCCCGGCCGTGGGAAGCTGTTGTGACCAAAGGCTGGGCACCCCAGTGCCTTGGGCTGTGCAGGTCTGGCCTCTCACACCCTGGCTGTAGGTGTTTGATGGGAAAATGACCCCAAGTAATAACAGCAATAACCTCTTGGTTTTCTCTGCAGCCCCGAAGAGGTGGCAGAGGTGGAGATAATGATGAGGTTGGGGAAAAAACCATGTGCATCTGTGATCCCTGGCAGAGGCTGAGTTCAGTCTAATGGGACTTTTTGCACAGGCAGATAGTGATAGGGCAAAGGGGAATGGTTTTAAACTTAAAGAGGGGAGATTAGGATTAGATATTGGGAAGGAATTGTTGGCTGTGAGGGTGGTGAGGCCCTGGCCCAGGTTGCCCAGAGAAGCTGTGGCTGCCCCTGGATCCCTGGAAGTGTCCAAGGCCAGGTTGGAGGGGGCTTGGAGCAACCTGGGCTAGTGGAAGGTGTCCCTGCCCGTGGCAGGGGATTGGATCTAAATGATTTTTAAGGTCCATTCTAATCCAACTCTGATTCTATGATTCTAACCTGACCCCTTCCACCAGCTTAAGCCAGACTTCTCCTGACCAAGGATATTAAGAGACCAGCTTTGAAAAGCAAAGCTTCCTGCTGGAAGCACAGCCTGGTGACCAAGGGGAGCCAACACAAACACCTGGCAAGCTTCCCTGGCCAAGTTTCACACCTTAGAATAAATCAAAACATCTTCCTTCCTGCTCGGGCAGCCCCCGAGGAGCTGCCTGCTCCTGCCACACACACGTTCTGTTCTTTCCAGGACAAAACTTGCTTCCTCTGGGAAGTTCACACCATGAAACCTTTCATTTTAGACTGGCCCCCTTGACCGTGGTTCCGGCTGAGGGCTGGGAATAGGGAATGCTGGTCCCTCTCCTGTACTGACTTCAGGCACACTTAGCCCAGGAGGTCTGTGCATCTGTCATTAATTAGGGCTCCCCAGTGAAAAAAAGACGTGGCAAAAACCTCACAAACAGCTCGGGGTGAGGAGAAAACACCCTCCCACTGATGGAATCTCTTTGGGCTTATGGAACCTGGGGTTTGGTCATTGCCCAAACAGCCCTGGAGTCACGTGGGAGTGACCAGGTCCCCTCAGCCTGCCTCCCTTCTTGTATCCTCTGTCCAAGCCTGCTGGTTTCAGAGTGATAGAGTTGCCCTGATATGCCAAGGTAGGTGGTCCTTGATTTTTATTTTTGCTCTGAAAGAGCCATTATTTGCAGGAGAGGGTGAGAGCTATGGCGAGGAATTTAGATTTCAGAACAAATCCATCAGGAAATAACCCTCTGTGCTCCTACGGAGGAAAATCACATCATACACCAGACAACGGGTGCCCCACCAGCGCCTCCATCATCCCTGTGGTTTCTCTTGATGATCAGTATCCCATCCAGCCTATTCCAACTGCTAAAGTAAATTCCAAGTGCTGTTTGTGAGCTGGGATTTCCTGTCTGTCCCCTGGTTGCTGGCCCAGAAGGACAGGGGGCCCAACCAGATCCCTGCGTCCCTGTGAAGATGGTAAAGGTCTGGCAGGAGTTCTGTAAGAGGAATGTTTAGGCTGGCCAGGACTTCCTAGCAGGTCTATCAAATCCAGCGTGACATGGAGGACTGGGAGGGACCAACTTGTTCATAGGGAAGTGGGTTTTTTGGAGGAATTTCTGGCTGCAGTTTATGGGGGATTTTTGGCCACCAACACCAGCGTTGTGTCCGTGCATTTTGCACCGCGGGAGAGGATTCCATGTGCTGGTAGAATAGCAAAGCAATCCTCTGGTTCAGCTTTCCATCACAAAAATGCCCTCAAAAACAACTCCAGAGGCAGCTTTGTCAGCCCAGTCAAACTTCAAAGCAGAAGGAGGAAGACACAACCAATTCAACGAGTTTATTGTTTGTCCAAGTACATACTTGGACAAGAAGCATCCTATTGTATTCCTTTGGAAGAGGGGTAATTCCAGGCTGCTCCAGGAGCAAAGGGGCAGCAAGAGATTCACCATCCTGCAGCATTTAACTTTCACATACTTGGGTGAAAGTTGACACAAGGCTGCTGTGTGATGTGGTAGTGGAGGAGGATTTTAATCCTCCTTCTTATTCTTTTACAAAGTCTTCCTCCTGAATGACCTGCTGACCTAAGATCTTAAATTTGGGATTACCTTAAGAGGTAATTACCTCTTTTAGGATTGCTCTCCTATCAACAGCAGCAGCAGAAAGCAATGAGGAGGAATATGATTTATTATTATTTTTTTTTTGTCTATGGCAAATTTTGCTCCATTTTAGAACAAAGTATTCCTTGTCTTAGCTATTAGCTGAAGTGATTAGCTTATTGTCAGTGATTTATGACTCCTCTTAAGCTATTCCCAGGGTTAGTGGACTGACATCATCAAATTGCTCCAGTTAAGAGCAGGCAGAGCCAGCAGATAAGCAATCCTGAGGAGCTGCTGTTGTTCCAGGCAGGATTTGCTGAAGTACCAATGGTGTGAAATGCAGAGGCTGAGTTTTCTCATCCTGGTCCAAGCTCTGGTGCTGTTGAACTGTGAGCTTGAGCTTCTCCATCCTGAAGTTTAATTTTAAATGCCTCCAGGGGCTGGCAGCCCTCAGGTTATGAGAGAAAAGTGAAGCATCTTAAAATTGGCTCTTCCTTGCACCCCTGATAAGAGGCTCTGCAGTTGTGTGCAAAGCAGAACTTGCTTTTCTTTCATCATCTCAAATTTCTCTGCTCCTCTGGGTCTTCTGCCATATCCAGGACCATGAATCTATCCTGTAGGCACATCTCTGGTGGTTTCCTCTTGCTTCAAGCATTCTTACTTTCCCATTTGGTGTCCTCTGCAATAATGCTTCGTCCTGGAGCTTGAATTCCCTCTAAAACCAGACTCTGTGCCACTGTCACTGCTCTGAGTGGTTCTCCAGCTCAGATAAGAGAGGAGATGGTGGCTGCAGAATGTTTCTGGCAGGATCAAGGCTGGGCAAACTCTTGGAAATAGCCATCTGGTCATTGCATCTCATTCCCCACTCTTCTGGCTCTCCTCCTCCTCCTCCTCCTCTCCCTTCTGCAGATTCCCTCCCTTCTGGTGTCCTGGTGGGAACAGGTCACGGTCGAGCTGGAAGCTCATCCATGCAAGCCAAAATTTCAGCAGTTTCAGCAGTTTGCAGGTGGTGGAGTCACTTGGATTTTCCATATGAATCCTCCTGCTGGCCCTTATGTGGATGGGGGCCAGGTCTGGCAGACCTTGACAGGCAGAGGCTGAGGTTCCCATTACTCGGTGAGCTGCACAGCAAATGTCCATTCCAACAGAGGAATATGTCTGCTGGACTTGCTGAGAGGGAAAGCAAGCAGGGGGATGTTGCTCTGCAAAGGGGCTATGTCCTCCTTCCTTCCCTGGGCTGCTCTCCTGCAGGGCTTCACTCTGCATCCAGGGATGCTGCCTGGCTCCTGCTGCATTGTCTCTACCCATCTGCTCCCACTCAAACAGAAGTGCCCTTAAATGCAGCCCAAACACAGCCCTGTGCCCCCAGGCTGGGAATCCTTGGTCTGGAGGAGACAGACTGGACATCCTGGAGGTGGCTGTGGGTGGTGCCACCTCCCAGGTGTGTTGATGGGACACCTCATGGATCAAAGCTGTGGGAGCAGCTCCCTCTCCCAACTCTGCAGCAACTGAGCTGGGGCCTTCTCTGAGCTGGAACCTCTGATCTGAGCAGCTCCTGTGTGTCCAGATCAACCAATCCACCTTTTGGGGGGGCAAGTCCTGGCTGCTCCCTGTTCTTTAGTGGTTACAGGCTGCAGGCAGAAGATGCTGGAGAAAGATGATGGGGGCTATGCAGAGTCTTGGGGTGATGGATCCAAAGTCATGTTTAGCAAAACTCTCCTCCACTGCCCCTAAGCAAGGGCTTTGCTGTCCTGCTCCCACCCGGAGCTGCACAATCCATCTCTAAAACAGGATGCTGGCTGTTTTGTTTTCAGGGTGGACACCCTTGTCAAAATAAACCTTCTGAGATAAATCCTGCTGCTGTTCACCCCTGGGTCACTGCTTCAAACAGCCTGAGGTTATCAGGTCCGACCTGGTCACGGGTGGGAGATGACCCGGACACATCCAGCAGCTGTTGGGAGACCAAACTGGTGGTTCCTCCATGTGCCTGGTGGACGGACACCTCCCTTGGACCTCCACCCCATCAGCAGGGCTGTCAGGTGGCTGCTGTCATTGCTTCCAGTCCCTGCAGAAGAATTAAGAGGTGACTGGGTGGCAGCTTGCATGTCTCCCTGCCTCCCCTCTGGGCTATTCCCACCACAACTGGAGCCTCCTGGCATCACCTCACTAAACACATACAGCACCAGCCACCCCTCTGTGGCAGCTTCATCCTCACAGCAGGGTCTGGGAGACAAATTTCCAGCTCGCCACTGACTTCCTGTGAAATCACATGCCTGTCCCAGCCACTGTGTGCCTCAGTTTCCCCATGTCTGGAGATGGGAGCTGTCACCTCTGTGACCCTCAGCCGAGGACGGGCTGTCTCCTGCTGGGTCACACCCTGCCAAGAACATTGGGGGTCTCTTGGGTCTCCTGGGGACAAGTGGTGGCCATAGGTTTGTCGTTACTGTAGCAGTGGGTTGTTCTCCAAGCCAGCAGATAATTTTCCTCAACTTTCTACTGCTGATCCCCATCTTTGCCAGTTCTGAGGGCCAGAGATGCGAATGCTGGGCTGATAAAATGCCTTGGTTCAAGGGAATCATAGAATCAGCGTGGTTTGGCTGGAAGGGACCTTAAAGATCATCTCATTCCAACCCTCTGCCATGGGCAGGGACACCTTCCACTAGCCCAGGTTGCTCCAAGCCTCATCCAACCTGGCCTTGGACACTTCCAGGGATCCAGGGGCAGCCACAGCTTCTCTGGGCAACCTGGGCCATTGTAAGAGGAAACCATCCAGATTTACACTCTAATTGAGACTGGAGGCAGAGCCTGCAGTGGTTAAAGAAACACCTTCAAAATGGAACAGCGAAAGGCTGTTGTGATACCCCCCTGCCAGGAATTTCTGCTCATCTGATCTGGGAATGGTCCCACCGAGGGATGTACACACAGAGACAGGGAGGGAGATGCCAGAGGACCTTCCTGCGCTCAGTGATGCAGTGAAGGGATTTGTTTGGTCTTGGACAACCCTGACTTTTTCTTTTTTAATACAAAAACATCCAAACCTAAAGGATGGAATATAAACCAAGAACCTTGAAGTTGGTGTGGAGTCTGTTCACACGGACAGCAGGGCTCAGTCCAGCAGCCATAGGCTGTTGGAGGTGTCCTAGGATCTGCTGGCCTCCAGCTGTGGTGGGTCTCCTGCAGGACGTGGAGCATCTGCAGGTATTTAAGGTGCCGTAGAGCGTTTTTTTATGTCACCAGGGAGTCAGCTGCCCACCCCACCCCAGAGACTGTGCTCTGCCAGCCAACTGCTGTCCGAAATTCATCCACTGCCTCTCGCGGCTCTGAAAATGCAGCCCGGATCAGTTTGGAAGCAGCAGCAGCAGCAGAGGGAGCTGCTCGGCCGGCGGATGGCGGAAAATTGATACTAAAAAGGTGTTCTTGTTTAACCGAGAGCGCTTCAGGGGCTGGGCAGGAGCCGGCCTGGAAATACTGCACCCTGCTGCTGTCACTGGGCTGGATCCCGCGTGGTGACCGGGAAAATGACCTTCTGTCCTCTCAAACGAGCCCGGGAGGAGCAGGAGGGGTTGCGGAGTCCGAGCCGGGAGCTGCTGGGAGGCAGCTGAGCCGGGCTGAGCTCCACGAGTACACCAAGTGCGTCAGCACAGCCCGTGCTGGGTAAATAAACCCCGTCCCGCGTGGGTCCCTCTGAAGGGCGAGCCTTGGAGTGACACTGCCGGGGTCAGGGATAAATCCCACCCCGTCAAAACTCTCTGGGTTTCCCAGAAAGGGGGATTTTTCCCTCTGTTGCAGGAGAGTGTTGCCTGAACTCCCCTAGACTGAGCTTTTTTTCTGCTCCATTTGAAAAAGCGTTCGAGCTGAAGATGCTTCTTTTCTTTGCAAGGAAAATCCTCTCAAGATTATCTCCTCTCCAGAAAGCAGATGTTGGCAAAAATCTTAGTTTCACGTCACGGAAGTTTGCTTTGATTTTATTTTTATTCTGTTTTTTTTCTTTTTTTTTTTTTTTTGATAATCACTTATTTTAAATTACAGTGGAAGGTTAGCTCCATGATTTAGAAAGATGATTGTGGTTCAGGGAGGAAAAAAAAAATCATTCCCCTGGTTCTGCTTGTAAATCTGAGGGATCTTGGTAAATTTTTAATGTATCAACCACTGATAGTCCATTAAAGTTTAGGTCCTTTGAATGAATGACAATTTGGCAACTTTAGGGTTTGGGTTAAAATATGTTCTTGCCTTTCCTTTGCTTGTCCTAATTCCTTGTTTCTGTGAAATGAGAACCACTCCATCTCAGTGGGCTCTTGGGATGATGCTGGAGATGCTCAGGGGTCTCTGGAGCTCCCACTTGGGCAGCAAGGCCACGTGTGAAGGGCATCCCCTTGGTCACACCCCATCCCACGATGTCCCCCAGCTGCCCAACTTCCCTGTGGTTTGACAAAGAGGTTCCCAGGGTGGAATCTGCTTGGCTGTGAAGGCTGATGGAAATCTCTGACGAGCCCCTGCCTGCTCTGCATTTCCTGCACATCTTCTGCAATCTCTGCACTTTCAGAGGGGACTTTTCCTCTGCTTAAACTTGATTCCCTTTTGGGGCTTTAAGTCTCGAGAGCAGATCAATATCTCACGAACCTCCTCGGTGAGGATGGGTGTGATTTGCTGGGAGCTGTATCACCCTCTTCCCCCTCTCCTCTCCTTATTCCCACTGTAGGCACATGAAGTCATGCCACAGGCAGGGATCCATCCAAGGCTGTAACTGCTGTGGATGTTTCCTTAAGTGTCTCATTCAGAGGATGATGAGGTTTGAGTGCTTCTCCTAATGCAGGCACAATCCAGAGTTACTGGTGTGCTCTTAACTAATAAACTGGCAATTGCAGCCCAGAATAGCAAGCTCTGTAATCATGGAAAATTGCTTTCTGATGGGTGAAAATGCACGAGCCTGGGGTGGAGATTTGCTTCCCTCCCCCCCTTCTCCTCATTTTTTAAGGCAGTGAGTAGGAGGCTGGAGATGTTGCCTGATGGGGGAGGGAGGCAGGAGGATCCATCCTCCTCTCGCTGTCATTATTTCTCTTTTGGGCATCTGACTCTGGTTATCATTGCAAAGGGAGATTTTAGGATGAGTGGGAGGGGACATCCCTGAGGCACTGTGAAAGCTTCCCCACTCTGGGCTTCATCCAGCAGGTTGCTGGGCCTTCAATTGGTGGTGCCAAGTTCTCTCTTCCCTGGGAAAGTGCATGCTCAGCATCACGAGGAGAGGTGCCCTGCACCAAGAGGGAAGGGATGGGCTGGGAGCCTGGTGGCCCTCATCCCTTCATCCAAGTTTTCTGAAGCATCTGGTCTTCACTGGGTGGGGGTATGTGAGCTCCAGAGAGAGCTGGGAGAGCCAGAGACATCCCTCAGGGTAATGCCAGAGTGGAGAAGGGGTGAAGAGCTTTTCTGGTGGGTGGGAAATACTCCAGTCTCTCCAGCTGGAGAAATCCTGAATGGTCTGCAAGAGGCAGTGAGGGAAGGAGCTACTTGTGCTGCAGAGCAGTGACTCGGGGGACACTTGGGCTTACGGGTGTGGGCTGAAGGGCCACGTTGAACAAGGCTTGGCAGGTGATGAGATGCCAAGCAGTTTATGGACAGAAAAGGTCCCCTCTCACTGCCAGTGCAGGAACATCCCCCTCCATGTCTTTCTGGGGGGTGCACAGCTCAGCAAGGTGTGTGATGGGAGGCTCTGCAGGGAGCACGTGTCAGTGCTGTGCTGTGGGACACGGAGCCCTCTCCAAGGACACTTCCAGGGCCAGGAGCACGGCGAGGTCACTCCCTCGTGCAGAGCAGGGGGCACTCCCTGGACAGAACAGGGTTATCCTGATGTCAACCCGGGTGACTGCAGAGGATGTTCCCTCCTGGAGCCTGGCCTGGCTGAGGTCGGATTTCCGGGAAGGATAATGTCCCTGGAGACATCTGATGCGCTGTGTGTGCAGTGACAGTGGCTGACAGATAATAAACACAAAACTTGGATGCAGCACATGCAACACATGGCAGTGAGGGGGTATGCCCAGCAGCCACAACTCACATATTTGCAGCTCCAAAGTTGAACTCAAACTTCAGATTCAGTAAAAAAAAAATAATATCTTAGATCCACCTTTCCTTCTGTGAGGTTTGGCCTTAATTAGGGCTTCTGTGTTCATTCTGGATTATTCATGAATAATTATTTTTCTTCATGCACACTGGTTTGGGTTATCCTGCTTCACCTCAGGCTGGCTTGTCTAATTAATTGGCACCTATGAGAATATGAGGCACAAAAATCCCTCCAAGCCCTTTCAAGGACTTTGTATCTAAATTCAAAGACTATCCAAGGACTGAGGTTCTGGCTGCTAAATATTAATGCTCATAAAGTAATATTATCCTTATCCTCTTCCACTCCACCCCTCTCCTTCCTTTATGCTTCTCTTCCTTCAGTAACAAGATGAGACCATCGATCAGCGTCACCCAAAACCTTCCTGGGGCTCCCTGCTTTGCAGCTTACTTGAAATAACTTGGTATCTGTGTTCCAAAGCACCTCATGAACTTTACTGGCAGCAGTAAAGGTGCTCTCCCAGTTGGTTTCTGGCTGAGGGGAGTAACACACAGCCTGGAGCACGTGTGCCAAGAACGGGAGCAGAGGGGCTCAGCCAAAATCAGATTCTCCATGGGAACCATAACTGGAATCACAAAATCATAGAATCTCCTGAGTTGGAAGGGAACCACAAGGATCATCCAGTCCAACTCCTGGCCCTGCCCAGGACACCCCAACAATCCCACCCTGTCCCTGAGAGCATTGTCCAAACCCTCCTGGAGCTCTGGCAGCCTTGGGGCTGTGAACATTTCCCTGGGGAGCCTGGGCAGTGCCCAGCCACCCTCTGGGGGAATAACCTGTTCCTCCCTGACACAGCTCCAGCCGTTCCCTCAGGTCCTGTCACTGGTCACCAAGCCAGGGTGGCCACCAGTGACACCTCAGGGTTGTAGAAGCCCACGCATGGCTGAGGGTTGTCCCTCTTTCGTGTGTGTCTTGTGCCATTGAGTGGTGTCAGAAGACACCAAGGGGTGTCTGACAGAGCCAGCACCAGGCCACTGCATCCCTGGCTTCCCATGGTGCTGGTCCACTGAGGAGATGAACTTTGATTGCACCAGAGTTTTTCCAGGCAATGTGCCTTTCTTCCAAGGCAGAGTAAGACACAACCATCAAGCCTGGAGATCCCTGATCTGTGGGAAACTGCAGCCAGGTCCAAGGATGGGCTGATGAGGTGTCAGATCAAGGTCAGGGCCAGCTGGGAGGGAGTGTATCTTTCCCATCACGGCTGCTGGGATGCCTGGGGGAATTGAAGAGGACACAGAAGCTGTGGGATGATGTGATGGTCAGAGGGCAGAGGTCTTGAACAAGGGGAAAGTCTCCAGTGGCTACAGCTTCATCCACACTCTACCTCTCTTTATCTCACTGTGTTCGGGCTGGAAAAAACCCTCGAGGGAAAGAGGACCCTCTTAGCACCCTGCCAAGGTCTGGGGTGGTCTGGGCCAGAACAGAGGTTGCATCACTGGCTATTCCCACAGCAATGATGTCCTGCATGGGAAGGTGTTTGGGTCTTGAAGGGGGCTCCTCGGGTCTCATAGATGAAGGTCAGACCCCAGCCTTGCCTGACCAGGACAAGCAGGAGCCCTCTCTTGCAAGAGCTCTGAGCTGCTTCAGCCCTTAGAGCAGCTAAAGAGTAAATCATGAAATTAAATAGGCACAAGCAAGCACAGAGATCAGAATTCAAGGCTCTCCGGCGCTTCTGGCCCGGGATTTGAAACAAAACCTTTTCTCAACTGGCTTTGAAAGGGAAACCCACACAAGCTCCTTTTGCTATTCAGCCCAAACACAGGGCTGCTACTCATTCGAGCCCTCAGAATGTTCCCTTAGCTCTGGGTTCACGGGCTGTGCCAAGAGCACAAACACTGAGGCCACTGGCTGTAGGTGGGCAGGAAACGACAGCGGCGCAGCAAAGCATTTTCCAGAGCAGGGCAGTCAGGACCTGTCCCAACACTCTCATCCCATTTTGTTTGCTGTGGAAAATGGGGAGAAGTGGAAGAGAGGACATCCTGGGGGCTGCTTGGCTTGCCCCTGTCATTTCTGTGACGGCTTTGACTCACTTCACAAGGCCAAGCCAAAACTGTTCATCCTCGTCCAGCTCCAGCAAGAGCGGGGCCAGCACAGGAACCAGCACCTGAGATATCTGACATGGGCTGGAGGATTGGCCAAAACAGCTCCAGAGCTCAGCTGCTGGTTGGGAAACTGCCTGCTTCATCTGCTAGGAATCTTGGGGGAAGGCATGGCGCTGGGATCCTCTCCTTGGGATGCACATCTTGGCTGTGCCTCAGTTTCCTTTCAGCCTTTTTGCTGCCTCACTGGGCTGCTGAGTATTTCATTAACTGTTCCACTGCAGGGAGTCCTAAAATTAGGCTCAGCAGCCCTGTGTTGATGTGCTCCAAAACCACGTGAGGGTTTCAGCTCACCTCCATGCCCTGGTTGTGCTGCCTGGGGTCCTCCCCAGGAATGAAGCTATGGAGCAGTGTCCCCTGGATTGTCTGGGACCATGGCAGAAAAAGAACAGTGATTTTACACATTGCCTGCATTCTCTTTTCTGCTCAGGGGGAGATTTTGTCCCGTCTCCATGTTCTGTGGCCACTTTCAGGATGCACCTCCAGAAACCATTCCCGAATGCTTTGATTTTTAGCCCAAGGAGTATCAGCCAAGGGACGTGGCTTGTCCTCATAGCCAGGTCAAGGAGAAAGTGTCAGGCTGTAATCCATGCTCCTGCTCTTGCTTGTCCCTGGAGTCTCTGTGCTTTCCCTTCTGTTATGAAACAGAAGTTACAACACTCCTTTTACCTTCCTGAAAGCCTGGGATGGTCCCAGAGGTGTGTTGACCTGTAGAGATGGGATCACCCACGGCGGTGCTTCTCCCAGCACAGAGGCTTTTGCTCTGTTCTCTACTACAGAACAACCTCCAAGTATCTTCCCTTCTCAACTGCCTTGGCTCATCCCAAGGAAATTCCATCAGAAAACTCCTCCTGCCCTCTAAAGTGCATTTATATTTGATACCTGCCTGTGCCAGGCATCACCACCCCACAGCACTGGTGCTTATATGTGATTTTAAATCCCATTTTAGCTAACAACACAAGGATTTGAATTTCCAGCTCGTGAGCATGGATCACGCTAGGAGGGCTGGCCATGCCAGGAAATTCTTTGCATTTTCTTGGGCAATTTGTTCCTCTGTGCCTCCTTGCTGGAACGGGCTCTGACACAGCTTTTGTTTGGTGCAGCTGCTGGAGAACAGAGCCATCATGGTTCCTCTCCTTCATGGGTGAAGCTCCTTGCTTTGGGAGGGGAGCTGGCATTTTTAGGAACCTGCTGCACTGGCATCCTGGATCCCAGAGTCCTCTTGGGCCAAACCTAACACAGCCCAAGCTTCTCACTGTCCTATTTTTTTTGTGCTCACTATGGGATGGACACGCACCTGGACTTAGGCAATGATTCAATTGCCTAAATACACATGCACAATCTCCTTCCTGTGCAGATTATGTGGACAGGAGGGAGGATAGTTCAATCTCCTCCATCCCTATCTGCATCTCCATCCCCATCCCCATCCCTGTGCCTGCTGCTGAATTCCTTTCTCCATGTTCTTCCTGCTTGGATATGTTCACTCTTGGGTGAAGCTGTGGGTGAGGTGCCAGTAGCTCTCGTGCTGGAATTAAGAACCCAGGGGAAGCACCAGAACAGCTTTGTGCTGTGCCATGGATACAGTGTCTGTGTGTCAGAGGAGCTGGAGCTGGGAAAGGTCCAGAGAAGGGCAGTGAGGGAGGTGGAAACAGGGTGTCATATTCCCACGTGGAATAGCCAGGTTGGTACTTCTTGGCTTTGAGAGATGATCACGGAAGGACACAAGAGCAGTTTAGAAACTCATGGATGGTCTGGAGAGTGTGGACAAGGACTGGCTGGTCTTTGCCTCATACAGCTCAGGAACCAGGGATGATTTCATGAGACTGACAGGACAAACACTTTAAATTCCAGGAAATCCCAGAGATTATCCCCCCCTCCCACACCCTTGCTTGTGTTTCAATTGCTTGGTATCTATTGGAATAAACAAGATGGTTGACAGCATCCCCTACAGCATCCACTCAGAGTGGAACTGCTCTTCCCAGTGGAAAATCCTTTGGGGATGGCTGCAGAGGACTCCACTGTTATTGCATACACTGCCCTAAGTTGCTCCTCCTCTGCCACATCCCCCAGGATGGGTTTGGAGTGGGGCTCAGTGACTCCAGAGCCTCTCCTCTCTCTCTGTGGTGACCCACGGCTGGAGATGCCACAGGTTTCATGACAGATCTGGGTCCTGTGTGATGCAAGACCCCTGAGCTCCTTGTCACCCTCTGGGCCTCTGACTTCCTTTTCTCCTTCCAGTTTGGTTCCAGTTCTCCTTTGCCTGCTCACACAGGGGCAGCGTGTTTGTCTTTCAGCAGCTCCACAGGGTATTTTGTCTAAAAACATTTCCATTTTTTCCCCTGGATTATTTGGTACAGCTTTAGCTTTGGTCCCAACCCAGCAGTTCTCACTTGGGCACCCCACTGGGCATGGTTCACAATGTCCTGGGGACCAACAAGCCTCATGGGAGGAAGCTTTTAAGTGGACAAGTGCCCAAGATGCCCTCCTGCACCCCAAGGGGAGGAATTTTGTTCTCAGTGGTGGAATATTTTATCTGGTCATTATCCTGAGGGAGTGAAGGACACGAGATCTCATCCCTGAGGAGCTGCATTGTGTCTTCCAGCCCAGCAAACTCTCCCCTGGGTGTTCATGCCCCCTTAATTTGACACCTGATGGGTTGATCTACATCAACCTGTTCTCCAGGACAGACAGAAATCGTACAATCACGGAATGGTTTGGGTTGGAAGCGACCTTATGGACCATCTAGTTCCACCTCTCTGCCATGGGCAGGGACACCTTCCTACCTATCCCAGGTTGCTCCAAGGCCCGTCCAACCTGGCCTTGAACATTTCCAGGGATGGGGCACCCACCAGATAGATGTCACTGGATGGATTCCACGGAAATATTTGAGGATCAGAATATTCCATTAAAAAAAAAAAAAAAACAAACCTCAAACAACATCATGAAAGAAAGTGCACCCAAACAAAACTTCTGTTTTTTACTCCTACTGAAAGCATTTGAGCTCTATGTGGCCTCTTTGTGATCCTGGTGCCAAGTGCTGACCAGGGTAGATGTTCTGCTGGGCCACAAATCAGGACAAACTGGTGTGATCATTGTGGGCACCTTAATTTTTATGGTGTTTTTCCCACATTTTTAACACACAGTTGGTGAACCCTTGTGCTGTGAGCTGACGCAGTGCTGCTGCAAATGGTTGGCAGGGGCCGAGCAAGATTTTCCACAGAGGTTTCTTTGTGTGCCTGAGTGAACCTCTCACCATGTAGGAGATGTCTCTGTGAAGGAGCAGTGGCCACTAGAGGGTGGCCATGCCATAGCTGGTCCCTTGGGGGCAGTGCCTTCCTGGGGCAGCTCTGAGCCTCAGGAACCTCATCAGTCTTCCAAATTCAGGCGTGTGACCTGCCCAGGTACCACATTTCTGATCTGAACGAGGTTTTGTACACCCTGATGGCTGATGGACAGGCAAGGGGTTTCCATATCACGTGTCAGAGGAGGAGCAGAAGTGTTTGGACACCTGGGAAGGAAGAAGAAGAAAGGTGTGAGAGCTAGGTGGTTGCCTAGGCAGGGACAGGAGTCTCATGATCCTCTCAAGTTAGGGGCACCAAGGCAACATTTCCATCTGCTCAGAGCTGAAATGCCAGCTTTCTAAGCTCCAGTTTTTATCTGCTTGCACCATGACCTAACTTCACACCCAAGCCAAGGCAAACTCTGCTTTCTTGTCTTTTGCCTGAAAGCCTCGATGCTGTCAGAGGATGTGATGAGTCCCCCACCCCTCAGTTATCACAGGTCTCTGTGGCACGATGGAACTGCTACCTGTGCATATGTGTCATAAACTTCAGGACCTTGTTCCTGGGCTGGAGGTGGCCCTGGGCTAAGGCACCGTGTGGGTTATCATTGGAAAGGGACAAAGTAACTTGTCTCCCCAGTGCCTGGCTCTCTGCGGGTCCCCCAGGCCATCCCACGAGCGCTGGCCACATTCCATCATCCGCTTCCCCTCCTCTGCTCTCCTGCTGCAGGATATCTCGTGATGAAGCTGATTTCCTCACTCGTTCTCCCCCTGTTTTGGCTCTGAACAGGAGCTCTCTGTTCCAAGGAGACTTTGGCAAACAAGCACATTTCTTCCTTTCCCTCCAAGAGCCCCTTTCCTGCCCCAGAACTGTCCCCACCACCCTCCTTGCTCCGTCACCTGATGCTCCCTTTTGCGTTGGCTCTCTTTTTGCTTAC
Source organism: Manacus candei (assembly GCF_025592945.1). Taxonomy (NCBI): domain Eukaryota; kingdom Metazoa; phylum Chordata; class Aves; order Passeriformes; family Pipridae; genus Manacus; species Manacus candei. Next base: position 13,288,898 of record NW_026138096.1, on the reverse strand, counting down.
CCTTCCTCTGGCTTCTGGTTCTCTTCCTCACAGCCCAAGCACATTTTAATCCTTCCCATCTGAAACAACTCTCCCTCGGCTCTGATCTCCTCCCTGATTGCCACTTCTGTGCACACACCACGCCAAGACCCAGTTCATGTCTTCACTAAAGCCTTGGCCCGTGTCTGACAAGACCTCGTGGATTTTTGGGTTGTGCCCAGCATGGTTAATTTGTTCCTCCTGTGCTCTCTTGGTGTCTTCTCTTGAAGCCTGAGGACACCACTGTGTCTGCTGACACAGTGAATTTGTCCCCTCCTGCTTACAGATGTCTTATCCCAGCCCCAGAAATCGTGCTGTGTCCAAACCCTGAGGATGTTTTGCTGTTCTGTGTCCACCTCACCTCCCTGCTCAGCTGAGGGTCTCACCCTGGGCATCTGAACCCTTCATCACTTCAGGGATTCCTTCTGGCTGGTCACTGCCTTTCTGTACTGAATGTCTGACTCTGGCTTCTGTTCAGCCCATGGTGGCTGCACCCTTCTTGCTTGGTGGGGAGAATTTCTTTTAAACATCCTTATTCTCCTTAAATATCTCCTTAAAACACCACGACTCTGCAATGGCAAAAAAATTGAAAGTCTGTGAAGTCTCAGTATTGTTTTTTTTTTATTATTTGTGCTTGTTTTTATTCATATTGATGTCTGCTGATGGTCTTTGACCCTATGTACTTGACTCCTGTGTTTATGGGACTTTGAATGAGCAGGAATTCGAGTGAACCTGAAATAATGAAGTGTCTTTAATCTAAACATCTCTTTTGCTGGAGTTGTGATATCAACAGCATTGAGTATGGTTTCCTGAGGTGTCCCAGACAGGCAAATCATAGAATATAGGATTGTAGAATATCCTGAGTTGGAAGGGACCCAAAAGGATCAATAAAGTCCAGCTCTGACAGGCAAAGCTGTAGGATGCTGCTCAGAAAAGTGCTGGGGAGACAGAGGATGTTTGCATGGCAGGCTGTCATTGCCAGCCAGCACCAGCTGGTCTCCAACAGGATCTGCTGGTGACTCTGTAGTTCAGTTTGAGCCTCTTAAAGCCTTACCTGTGTTCATGGAAAGGACTGGTTGTGTTTGTGCACCCCTGAACACCCCTCAGTCCTGGGCCCTGAGCACCTCTCTAGATGCTCTGCTTAAGACAAAGAAGCAGGGAGAGGGGTGAAATTTGTGATTTCTGTGATCAGGGACAGAAAATACTAGAGAAGTCCTCTCACACTTCCCACCTTCTCAGGCTGTAGATTGGGATCAACGTGCCTCTTGCTTTGGCTGTTGAAGGTTCCTCGTGTGTCAGTGTTTGTAAAACGAGCCTGACCTTCCCAGACTTGTTCCTTTCTCTGCTGACTTTGCAAACATGGAGTGTTTGCCCAGCAGAGCACGTGTGAGATCTGCCCTGTGTTGTCTGTGCAGGGAAGATGTCGCTTCATCAGCAGGGTGGGGGCACGGGAGGGTTTGCCCATCTCCTGGGACAGTGCAGATGGAAAGGGAATGGGGGTTCATGGAGGATAACACTGCTCAGAGATCTCTGCTCTGTCATGTCACCCATCCTTCAGGCTTTCTCTCAGGGAAATCACCCTGGAGAAATTCAGATCTTCTCTGCTCTTTTTCTCCCTTCCAGTATCCCTGGAGTCTAATACAAAAATATCGGTATTTTGCTCCCCTTTTTTTGAAAAATGCCTCTCTTCAAGACCATTTGCAAACTCCTACTTCCTAAGGTGAGCAAGAAGAAATGTGTTACTAGAGCTGTTAGAGCTGCTTTGGCCTGATGGTCCTCTGTGTTCCAGGCTGAGAGGGCTGGGGTTGTTCAGCCTGGAGAAGAGAAGGCTCCAGAGACACCTTCCAGCACCATAAGGGGGCTTATGCAAAAGAGGGAGAGGGACTTTTTACACAAGCAGATAGTGATAGGACAAAAGGGAATGGTTTTAAACTGAAAGAGGAGAGATTTAGATTCGATATTAGGAAAAAATTCCTCCCTGTGAGGGTGGTGAGGCCCTGGCACAGGTTGGCCAGAGAAGCTGTGGCTGCCCCTGGATCCCTGGAAATGTCCAAGGCCAGGTTGGAGCAACCTGGGCTAGTGGAAGGTGTCCCTGCCCATGGCAGAGGGGTGGAACTGGATGGTCTTTAGGGTCCCTCCCAACCTAAACCATTCCATGATTCTGTGATTCCATGCTCCCGTGTTTGGCAGCCCCTTTGTTTTGAGCCCATACAGGATGCACAGACCCTCACTGGAAGAGGCTTCAGCTGCTCATGGTCCCCTTGAGGAGCACCTGAAAGATGTTTCCCTGGCCTCAAAGGACAAGTGAACACAAAGGGGAGTTGGAAAAGACTCAGGACACCGAGATGCCCAAAACTCTGTTGTAGCTGCTGTATCAGTAAGTACGTGAGGACTCCTAAGGCTGGAAGGGAGATGTGTGAGAAGGGTTATGACAGAGGAACTATAAATCACTGGGTGGTGTGGGAAGGGTGGACTGGAAGAGTATGTTCCCCATCTCTATCTCTGCAGGAATTACAGGACATCGGGTGAAACCAGAAATTGTAAGTCCAAAACAAACAAGAGGAGGTGGCTCTTCTCCCAGCGTGTAATTAAGCGGTGGAACTCCTTGCAACAGGATGTTGTGGATGCTGAAAAATCGATGGGGGTTCATAAAGAGACGAGACAAATGGATGGAAGTGAAAATCATTATGGGTAATTAAATATGAAATCGATCCCTATGGTACATGGACAGAAATTGTTGGAAGCTAACTGGATATTTTGGGGAAGTATCTCAAACTATTTGCTGTATTCTGACACTCTCCTCTAGACATCCACTCTTGGTTGTGGCCAAGGAGAAGTCACTGGGGTGAATGGACCTTGATGGCCGTTCTGATGGTCCCACATTTTTCTTCCTAAGTACCTGATGGCAGGTTAGGGCCCCCTTAATTTTTTATATTCCAGGTCTTGTGAGGGTGCTTTGGAGTTTCTCCTGTCTTCTGGCTTTGCTCACCTCCACAGAGACCACACATAAAATGGCTTAGAAACTGTTCGTGCCACCCCTGTGTCCTTAACATTCCATGCTCCCCATGATTTCCAAACCTCATAATACCAAGACAAAGTGCTTGTTTAAGGTGCATCTACAGACCAGTGGATCCTTTACAGTGGGACTCTCTGGCTTCAACAGGAACCATCCCAGTGTGGAGAGGTCCAACTGCATCTCTAGTGGAGTTTAATCACTTGCAACAAGGCTGGTTGTGATGAGCATTTCATAGTTTTCCTGATCCTAATTCATGAGAGTAATCTCAGCAAGGCTTAGACCAAGCTTTGTTAATTCTACATATTTCTCTATTTGCAATTTTGAGCAAACACCTGTTTTATAGCCGAGGCACATCAGAGAAGGTTTTGTTGCCTCCTTCCACAGCTTGTGTGGAGCAGGATCCTTGGGCAGATCAAGCAGCACCTTTGGGACCTGAAGGCACTTGCCTGCCCATGTGTTTGCTTATCGTGAGCGCCTCAGTACTAGGAAAACATAAACATGCACCCCTTCCCCAGTGCCCATCCCTATTTTTATCCAAGCCATCTCCTGTGTACGTCCACTCGCCGTACAGAGGTGCAATTATGGGAGTTGATCCACTTGAAAATACACCTAAACATCATCAACACCATCAATGAGGTTGTTTTGAAAGCTGTGCTGGTTGCAACCCAGAGGACAAGGCAGGGGCACCGTGTGATGATGGGTGGGGAGGGATGAAGCAGCAATGCCTTCAGCAGGTTTTTCTGCAAAAACTCGGTGCTGGGAAGCCACAGACTCGATGCTTGTTGATGTTTGCACAATACCACTCACAAAGGTGCTGGTTTTGGGATCTCTGGGTTCACGTGTCTTGAAACAGGACTTGTGTGTTGGTCGAGGAGAATGGAGGCTTCAGGTGGGTTTTAATTTCCTTGTAAAACTGGCTTCTCGTGGGGAACACAGAGGAATCAGCAGGGATGGAAACTGCCACCCCCAGTTTCAGGACGTGACCTGTGAGCTCTCTGTGGTCCTCGCGAGCGCAGTTCCCCTTGGTGACCTTTAAAGGCACAGCACGTTCCCAGTGGGTGACCTACCGAGCAAAGAAAGAAGCTCCTGTGCCTGGGAAGCTCCAGGCAGTGCAGTTTCCCCGTGAGGAGCCTGGCTCTCCCACTTCCCACAGATCACAAGGGAAGGGGGAAGTCACAGTGCTGGCACTCACTGTTTTGACGGCTGCGAGTCTCTGCTCTGCTGCAGCTGCAAATTAACATCAGCTTCCCCATCTGCTTCCCTCTGCAGGGCCAAGGAGGGCATGTCAAACTAGCCCAAGAAGAGGGAGTTGTGCACCTTGCTGACAACTCCCTGCCCTGTCCAGAGCCAAAAGTGAGAGGTGACTTTATCCCCAGGTTAAGACACGAGGCTGGTCAGTCATCCTGTGACAGCCCTTGTAGATTTGCAGCTGGAGGGTCCAAAGGCTGGAGGTGAGGGCACAAAAGACAGGCCTGCAAGTTCCCAACCCATTAACCTTTGGGGCAGGGCTGTGTGAGCTGCAAATCCAACATCAGTTAGCCTGTTAGGAGCTAAACAACATTATTGGGATTCAGAGGCGTGAGGTTCATAGGCCACGTCCTGAGCTAATAACAGATGGAGATTTTGAATAACTGCACATTACAGCAAATGGTGTATTTATTTATAATCTATTACTGCATGTAATAGATTTTAAAGCTGAGGTATCAGAAGCCTTTGTAGAAGGAGAGGTGACCCAGTGTGCAGAGCTGTGGGTTTCTGTGTGTCCAAGACCCATTTCACCTCACAACATAAAATACTCTGGAGGTTTTTCTGCTCTGTCAGCAATGGACACCATAAACTGAGGACTTGAGAGTCCAGGATTCATCGCTCTGATCACAGCTTGGCTTGTCTTCTCTTCAGCATATATAACATGTCCTGCCAAGCTGCATTAAGGAGGCACCTGAGGCTGGTTTAATGAATTCTCTTATATCAAGTTAAACTATCCCTTGAATCCACTCCAGCTTAGGTGTGCTGCTTGGTCAGTGATCAGACAGGACATCTCAGGCTGAATGCCTGAAAAAAGCCCACTTCCCCTGCTGGGGCCACATTTTAGTATTAGGTATCAAAATAAGCCACCAGATTGACAAGGGAGGTCTGTGTAGGGTGGGAGGGACTGATATGCTCCCAAATTGTGGTCCGAAGGCTGTCATGGTTTGCAGTTCTCACCTTTGCCACACGCTGTGCTCAAAATCTGTGCTGTGGTTTGGTGCCTACGTGAGATCTGGCGGCAAAATTGTTAATTCCTCACAAATTCAGCTGAACTGAGGTGCACCTGAAGGATGGTCATGCCTCTCAAGATGGTCATTCCCTCTGGTTTTCTTTCAAAAGCCCAGAGAAGGATTTGGTTTTGCATCTTGGCCAGAAGCCAGACTGCAGCACCCCGAGTCCTGCCAGGCTCTGCCAAGGCAGATGGTACTATTTGACCTTCTGTGGTCACCTCCATTTTCACCAGCAGCTTTATAAAGTTTCTGGGCAAAGGGACATAATCTTGTTTTGTTTTATGATCCCTACCAGGAAGATCCTCCTGGAGACAGCCCTACATTATGTGCCTGCTCCTTTTTCTGTGGTGGGCTCTGCTGCAGGAAGGGGATGAGTCTGTCAGGCGTATCCTGCATCCTGCTCCTTCTGCTGACCCAGAAGGTCAGCATTCAGCCTCTTCAGCTACTGATTTAACTATCCAAGGTCAGTCCAAAGATGGAGCTCTCCCTCCTGACCTTCCCAGCCTTTTCCTGAACCTTTGGGCTGTTCAGCTAAAGCTGAACAACTCTTGCCAGAGAAGGCAGGAGAGAGGCTTCAGAAACAGATGGATATACATAAAAACTCAGGGAGAAATGGCACTTTGGGGTTACTTACGTGCAAAAACTTTCCATTGGGATTAATTTCCCTTACTTCCATAGCATCATGGAATCATAGAATGGTTTGTGTTGGGAGGGACCTTAAATGCCATCTTGTTCCAACTCCTTGCCATGGGCAGGGACACCTTCCACTATCCCAGGTTGCTCCAAGCCCTGTCCAACCTGGCCTTGAGCACTTCCAGGGATGGGGCCATACTTCTGGCCTTAAGAAAGTCAGGTATGGAATCTAAACTTTGCCCAGGCTCAGAGAATGGGCTGAGCTTTACCCCAGTGCCTGAGACAGTGATGAGCAACTTCCCTGCTCCAGCTGTGGTCTGCATGGAGAAGGTCTCCTTGCAGTGTCCCAGACTTGTGTTTCACTCTTGGCTGGCTGCTTGTTTCAGTCCAAGTTTGTCCCTAAAGAGATGGAGGGGGTGGAAAAGGACTTTTCTCTTTCAACCCACCCACCCCTGGGATTGCTGCCTCTGCTGCTGAACACGAACAGCAGCCAAAGGTCACAGTTTTAGCCCTCAAATGTCCCAGAAGAGGAAGTGCTGTACATGCTGAAACTGTCTCCTCAACAAAACAGCGAGACAAACACTGCAGCTGGGGCTTAAACAGCCTGACCTCGGGTAACAGGGGCTTGCCAGCTTTAAGGGAAAAGTAAATGTTGTGCTTTGGGGTAAGAAGGCAACTGTGGGAGGGCAAGTTTGGCTTCCAGAAGAGAAGATCTCTCTGGATCTTAGTGGAAATTGCTTCACTGAAAGGGTTGTCCAGCCCTGGCATGGCTGCCCAGGGCAGTGGTGGAGTCTCCATCCCTGGAGGGATTTAAAAGCCATGTGGATGTGGCACTTGGGGACATGGGTCAGTGGTGGCCTTGGCAGTGCTGGGGAGCAGTTGGACTCAATCTCAGAGGGTTTTTCCAACCTCTGTGATCCTGTGATTCCATGATGATGCTCCACACGGTACCAGCACAAGGAATGGTGTGTAGGTGCCCTGCAGAGCAGGTCTGTGCCCCACATGTGCATTGCCAGGACCTCTGGGACAGCCAGGCTGGGTGGAGGCTGATCTCCCAGCAGTAGATGTGGCTGCTGGAGCTGTCCTGGGGATAGGGAACTGGTCCCTTTATTGAGATCAGCAACCCAATGAGCATGGTGACAACTGTGAGCTGCAGCCTGTGATGGGCACTGACAGATCACCCTGGTCATGGGGATGTGCTGTCCTGGCCCATGTTTGTAAGTGCTGGGATCGTGCTGGGGATGAGGAACACAGCCTGGGGCTTCATTCCATTCATTCCTTGTTAGGGCACCTTGGCTTAAAGCATTTGAGTTGAAGTCTAGCTCTTGCCAACCTACAGGTCTCTCCAGCACCACTCCAGCATGTCTTGCACCATCTGCCATGGCCATATGCCCAGGGTTTTGTCCAAGGGCACTCAGTACATACCCCGGACACCACTCTGGAGGGTTGCAGCACAGTCCTCACAAGGTCTTTGAACTGAAAAAAAAACATTATAATTTAATTTTGTGCCCAAAAGAATCAGGGAACCAAAAAAAAGGGATGTGCAGCAATCCCAGTTCATAGTGGACATGGTTAATCTGTCCAGGCAAACAGTAGAGAAGAGCCTGCAGCATTTAGCCTGGAGACCAGAAACTGCTTCCTGGGGAGGGTGAGTGGCAGTATGGAGATAGTCCCAGTTAATCAGATCATTTGTAGCTTGTTCAAAGGGTGTGAAGGATCCGTTTGACCTTCTGTAATGAAAAAGCCCATTTTACACAGTGAAATAGGAAGGTTTAAGCCCTGGAGAAGGTAGTTACACACAGAAAATGTGACTGGCTGTATGGACAGTTGACCTGTAAGGACCGTGTTTGCAAAGAGAGGCTGGAACAGGGGAATGGGCTGTCCTGGCCTGGATTGGTTTGGGAATTTCTGTGCGTTGTTATGTAAGGGAAGCAGTGGGAACAGGGACAGTGGGAAGGGCATTTCCCAGCAGGAGAATGGGAAGGGGTCCCTGACTCCCTGCCCATGGAGCAGCCACAACTACCCTTGGTTTTTTTTGGTTTAGAGGTGGTTACAGACAGGAAGCTGGAGAGGGACTTTTGACAAAGGGATGGAGTGACAGGACAAGAGGGAACGGCTTCCTGCTGCCAGAGGGCAGGGTTAGATGGGATATTGGGAAGGAATTGTTGGCTGTGAGGGTGGGGAGGCCCTGGCCCAGGTTGCCCAGAGAAGCTGTGGCTGCCCCTGGATCCCTGGAAGTGTCCAAGGCCAGGTTGGATGTGGCTTGGAGCGAGCTGGGCTAGTGGAAGGTGTCCCTGCCCATGGCAGGGGGTTGGAACTGGATGATTTTTAAGGTTCCTCCCAACCCAAACCATTCCATGATTCTATGGGAACTTCCAAGGAAATATAAGGATAAAATCTCCCCCATGAGGATGGCCAAACAGGGAACCAAGGCAACAAGAGGGGGTGGACACCTCTCTCCTTGAAGATATTCAAAACTCAATACCAGAAAGCCCTGAGCAATCTCAGCTCAGTAGCCCTGCTTTGAGCAGGAGGTTGGATCACAGAACTCCAGAGGTACCTTCTAAACTAAAATGTTCAGTGTTTCTAGGACATGTGAATCTGTGTGTGTGTAGTGGGTGTGTGTAGATGCACACCTCAGGAGTGATTACTATGTGATTTTTGAGGTGCCTCCTGGAGTTATCCATAACACCTCACTGGGCAGTGTTCCCTGATCCATTAGCAAATGAGAGAGTGGATAACCCACTGTAGGCATAACTTCTGGGATGAAATCCCCAAAGAAACAGTGAATTTCACCTGTCCCTTGATACTCCTTTACAGTTTTTCATTATTCTTTTGTTCTGACTAACCTAAAATCTGAGCTGCTGTTGTGTCCCCCCCTGGGCCCCTTTAATTGGGTCACCAGCCTGTTCAAGCATGAGTTCTTATCTGGCACCTCAGCTCGGTGATTTGTAGAGTGGGGGGTGAGAGGAGAAGTGATTTCCATCACTCTTTTCTGTCCCCTCCAGCACCAGCAGCAGGAGGAGCAAGCCTGACTCTCCTGGATTCATACTCCACTCCTTTGTCTCATCTCCATCCACTTCATCTTCCTTCCTGAGGGATGACACCAACTCTTCATCCTATGGGAAAAGCCATGAGGCTGCTCTGGCTGCAAGGAAAAACACAACACCCCCAGTGTTTTAATGTTCATAAACCCCCTGTTGTTGGCACCAAATGCTCTTCCAAGTCCATGAAAATCCTCTGCCAATCTCTACATCAGGGAAGAAACTGCTGGGGTTTTTTTTTATATGCCTGGCTCAGCTTCCTTGTGGAATTTGCAGTCAAAACACTGCAGGACGGTGCTATTGAACATGTTCTCCTACGCAAATCAAATGAGAAGTTCAAGAAAAATGGCAAGTTGAGATTGCAGACTTCTCAGGAACGTCTCTGTTACATAGAATCACTTATAGAATCACAGAATGGTTAAAATCATTATTTGAATCATGGTTTGAATCACAGGATCATAGTTTGGGTTGGAAGGGACCTCAAAGACCACCTCGTTCCAACCCCCTGCCATGGGCAAGGGACACCTTCCCCTAGACCAGGTCGCTCCCAGCCCCATCCAACCAAACTCTGAGAATAACCCATCTTTTTCTACCTTGGTCACTTTATCTGCCAATACCTGCAACAAACGAGGTAAGGGTTTGGAGTAAAACTGTTTCCATTCCACTCATCGGGGCTATCAGGGCCAATAAATGGTGCAGGAGTTCTGCAGGAGAGAAAGACTGTGCAGGGACCACCTGGAATGTGTTACTTCCCAGCCTCCACACAGCTGATGGTTGTTGGTCACCGTCCCCCCTCAGCTGTGTTTCATCTGTACACAGAATTGTTGGCCAGAGTTGCCAATCCTTCGGCCTGAGACAGGAAAAGGTGGATTTCAACCGTATTAGAAATGTAGCTTGGTGGGACCACATATCTCCTAGAAAGGCAAGGCTAGCAGAGGAATTGGAAGGGTTCTGGGCTGTCAGAGTGTGAGTGCAGACAGCATTAGAAATTTATTGGAAGGGTAAATTTCATTTAAGTCCTCGCTGGCTACAGAAATATGATTTTTTCCCCCTCCAAATGGAAATCTCATAACATTTCTGTCTGAGGCCATGCCAACTCTGAGTGCTTCCAGACTCAAACCCCAGGACCCAGCTGAGGACTGAGGGCTGGAGCTGGCAGGATTCTTACCAGATTTAAGGCTGCTATTTCCAGCCGTGCTGTTTTCAGACAGTGACTGCAGGGATTTTTAGGGGTAAAAGAAGCAGCAATGACTTCAGGTAACGCAGATTTACCTGGCTGGTGGGGCAGTGAAGCTGCCAAAAGGACAGTCCAACAGCCTGGAGAAAATGTGAGTTGGGATGGATCTGAAATGAGCTGCTGCAGGGCCATGAACTGCCAAGACAATCCCAATATTTGAGCCGTAAGAGAGACTTTTGTAGCAGCTCATCAAGTCATCACCTGGGATCCTGACTGCAAATCTACAAGCCTGGCTCCCTGGAATTACGGCCAAGTTGGTTTGTGAGGAGTTCCTCACGCCGTCACACGGACTGGCAGTCAGGTTCCTGATGGAAATTTGTCTTGTCCAGTGGAAACACTTCCCTGGCTTTGCTCCACCAGACGTTCAGCAAATGCAATGTGCTTTCTGTGAAACGTTCAGCGTTCCACAAATTAGCACATTCTGATGGGGGAAAAAAAAAAAGTTTGCCTGGAAAATTCCCAAGCATCTTGACTGACTCTGTGTGGTGTGGTGTTAGGAAACATGACTGTGTCACGCTGTCCATCCCATCTCTTGGGTGTAACCTCATCTCAGACCTGAATAACCTGTCACTCTTGGCTCCCCTGTCTCCACTGAGCTTCTTTCCATGGATGTCTTCCACTGACGTGGCTTTATCTTGGTCTCCTAAGGAAAATTCCATGAGCACACTTTGTATATGTACAGAAGAGGCCTGGCTTCATCTGTGACCTTCTCTACTTAACCCTCTTTTAAAGCAGAGTTATAAGGCTTTTACAAGTTGGTGGTCAACTTGCACCAGAGCGAGACCACAAGGCAGAAATCCACATGGAATCCTTGGGCATTATCAGCTTAGTTGCATATTGAGCTACTTCTTCTTGCTGCCTTTCTCTTCCCGTCCCTGCAGGGTGAGATTGAATGGGCTAAGAAAGGTCCACTTGGCTGGCAAAAGGAATTTGCAGAGTTATGTCCCTATTGCCTCCCGTTGGGGGTCTGTAGTAGCTCTCCACAACTCAGAGTTGAGGTTGGGGTCTCTTATCTTTCCCCTCTGGGTGTTGCCCAGTGGAGCATAACCCTGAGGATAACTGCCCATGGAGCTGCTCTCCAGATCCTGTTTTGGCCTCCAAAATCCTCTGAGATTCTCCCACTTTACAAAAGGAGGAGATGTTCATTTTTCATGTCAATGGAGCAACTTCTGGCTTAGCTAGCCAGGGGCCTGCAACATGAAAACAACAAACATTTCTGCTAAAAAAATTCACATGCTCCTCAAGGGATTGCAGGGAGGCTCCAGGAGCAACCTGCTCATGGGTTTGGAAGTCATAAGTCAGTCCTTCAAACTCCACAAACTGGAGGCTGGAAAATTCAATGGATTCTGGTGTGTGTGTGTGTGTGTGTGTGACTCGATAAAATCTGGGTTTCTCCATTAATTGACCAACTGCAAGGATGGGGTTTAGGAAGGGTGATGAAGATTTGGACACTCCTGATGACAAGGTGTGAGCTGGCAAAGTCCTTTATCCCAGAAACATCTCAGGTGGATAAAGTGGATAAAGTCAACACGGAAAGGATGAGTTTCCTGCATCTGGTGAAACCTTTGAATTCTGGCATCCAGACTCTGCCATGAGTGTAAAATGGCCACAGTTGCCACCAAAAGCAAGAGTCCTGTGTTGTCTGCACCTACACAGGATGTCTGGGACAAGCTCCAGGACTCACCTCCCACAGGGATGGCAGAGTCATTTGAGGATGGAGTCCTGGAGGAAAGAGGGACTTTTTTTTATAAAGCAGCATCTCCAAGGATCTTTGGAGAAATCCAGGTGCTGCCAAGCCAGCTCTGCACCTGCTCCTTGCTCTGCCAGAGGCAGCAGACTCCAGCCCTGCAGCTCCACGTTGGATGCTGTGCTAAGCAGGCTGCACTGCCCTCTGACCCTGCTCTCCTGGAGACACGACACATCTGCTCCTTGCATTCCTCGTTTGGAACAGGAGTCTCCCTCCCAGCCATCCAAATATGCAGCTGCAGTGCCAAAGAGGCTTTCACAACCACGACAGCAGTGGATGTGGGGAGGGTGGTGATGTCAAGGGTGGTTGCTGCAGCAACCCCACGTCAGGGTGTGTGCACCCTTTCTGAGAATGTGGCCGTGGTGCACACCTGACATGGAATCACAGCCTCGGACGAGGTGGATGGAACACGGGGATCAGCTTGACTTTAAACCAGAAAAAGCAGGGGGAGGAGAGGGCTAGGAAAGAGCCACAGAGGAATTTGAGGGGAACAATGGGAATCCATGAAGGACAGTATGATTAAAGGCCTGATCCTGCTGCTGCATACCAGCTCTGGGAGTGGCCACAGCTGACCCTGGTGTTGGTGGCATTTGACCACCAACATGCAGTTTCTTGCTGACTTGGTTTGACCAGACATGGAGACCCGATGGCGGAGGGAAGGCAAGAGGCTGCTCTTGCTTCCCTGATCTATGCCTAAAGCAGAATGGACATCTCTAACTGGTTAGAGGAGCTTTAATTAAACCAAAGTTGGAGGAGAAGCGAGGGTGTTGCTGAGCTGGTCAGTGTGGTGACAGTATCATCCACCACTGGATGGACCCTGGGCTCTGAACAGGTGGGGGACCCTGCCTTGTCTCTCTCTTTGGATCCACAGAGAGGATCCCAGTGGAAGGCAGGGAAAGACCATGGAGGTGTTTAAGGAGAGACTGGAGGTGGCACTGAGTGTGGTTGACTTGGTGGTGTTGGGTCATAAGTTGGACTTGATCTCAGAGATTTTTTCCAACCCAATTGATTCTGTGATTAGATCACCCTCTGCAGTTCTGTGAAAAAGGAGAGCAACTTTTTCCCCAGGCAGAGAGTGATAGGACAGGGGAGGGTCATTTTAAACTAAAAGAGGAGAAATCTAGAATAGATATTAGGAAAAAATGCTTCCCTGTGAGGGTGGTGAGGCCCTGGCCCAGGTTGCCCAGAGAAGCTGTGGCTGCCCCATCCCTGGAAGTGTCCAAGGCCAGGCTGGACGGAGCTTGGAGCAAGCTGGGCTAGTGGAAGGTGTCCCTGCCCATAGCAGGGGGTGGGACAAGATGATCTTTAAGGTCCCTTCCAATTGAGTTGGAAGGGACCTTAAAGATCATCTTGTCCCACCCCCTTATTCTATGAATATATGATTCTATGATCTCCCTGATCTCAGTGACAGGCCTGCAGAAAGGTCTGGGGAGCCCAAGGAATGAATCTTTATGCTTCAGGACCCCAACACACCCTCCTTTCCTGTGGAAAAGCACCTGAGTGGCCCTTAATCTGAAAAGGTGCCAAAGTGCTCTCTTGCATCCGAGGAAGAACCAGGCACAGCACTTACACTGCTGCATAACTCACGCAGATCTCCAGGCTCCCCCCTGGATGGCAGCCCAAAGGTACTTTGTCTTGATTCAGTAACGCTCTCTGATGTGTGGGATCCACCAAAATATAAGGACATGTATCAAATTCCCTGTGTACAGCAAGGAGAGGGTTCAGCACGTTACAGCTTCCCCAACTTGCAGCTTGATTCTGTGGAACCAAAAGATAGGGCTTGATTTCAAGTCCCCCCCCATTCCCTCAGAATCCCAGAGAAACTCCAAAGAAATCCTCGGCCTTCCGAAAACACAAAGTCAACAGACTGAAAGGGCTTTCTCAGGGTGCCTCCAGACTGACAGCTATTCACCAGATAAGCCAGATACTCTTCTTTTTTCCTTTTAACAGCGAAACCACCCTATGCAGGCAATCGATCCGATGTTTCTTGGTGAGCAGGGATAATTAGGTGGCTGTAACTATACGATACCAAGTGCTCTTGCTGCTATAAATAAAGGTCAAACACAAGACACTTCCTGCTACTTTTGCTGACACGTGGCTGCCATTTAGTGATTCATAAGCTCTACACACGGCTTGGCACACACAGGGGATTTTTTTTTTTTTTTTAATAGGAGCTGTTTTCCACTTGTGCAAACACAACAAAGGATTTTAAAGGGACCTGCTTTGATCCACCTACACCACCAGCACAATCCAGCTGAAGGTAACTAAGGTGAGCAGGACCATGGGCTGTAGGTTGAACTGTGCACAAGTGGGAGTTGATCCTCTGCTGGCTTTCAGGGTCTTCAGGCTGGAAAAAGTTTAAAGCTACACCTATTTTTTTATTTTCTATAGCATTTTTCTTCTCTCTATCAAAGTGGCTTGTGCAACTGCATAAACACTGATAGGACTGAGCAGCAGAGGGGAAAATGGATGCTGGGAGATAGGAAAACCTGACAGTCTTTGGATAGGATTGTGGTGAGCTGTGGTCTTCTGGTCCACAGGCTGGGCTTTAGTTGTGAGATGGGCTCTGATGAGATTAATTTCATTGTCTGGACAGGAATGGGAAAAAATTGCATGTGAATTAAGTGCTTTCCCATGTTGGGCCTGTTCTGTGGTTTGTACAATGTACTTGGTAGCAGGAGTACAGGGGCAATCACAAAAAATGAAAAAAGCCTTTCATGTTTAGGAAGAAAACTGGGCATAATGTACTTGTTTCATCAAATGGGTGTTCTTGGTTTTGAAGAATTGTGTTTGAGTTACGTGAGATTGTGGTTATTTTATTTGAGACAACTTCTGTCCGTTTCTGTGGAAAACATCTGCAAGATTCAGACAAACCTGAAACATCAGGACATGGAGATCTGCTGGGTATTTGGGAATTTGTCCTGAAAGCAGTGAGAAAGAATGACTTTTTTAACACACTCTCACAATTTCTCAGACTGCACTACAAAACTGCCTTGTCTCCTCTTTTGATTTGTTTTAATGACCTCCTAAGAGGTTTCCAACTGGAACTAGACTGGGGGATGTGCACCTGTGAGCACGTAATTCCATGAAGGATTGTCTATTACCTTTGATGGTTGGTCCACTTAATTTCCTTCTGGTAACTTTATTTTTCTGCTGTGTACTCATGAAAAGTTCAGGGCAATGTTTTGAATTCTGTTGTTTGAGTGAATTCACCACTCAGTCATGAAATCATAGAGTCATGGAATGGTTTTGGTTTGAAGATGCCCTTAAAGATCATCCCATTCCAGCCCCTGCCACGGGCAGGGATACCTTCCACTATTCCAGGTTGATCCAAGCCCCATCCAGCCTGGCCTTGAGCACTTCCAGGAATGGGGCAGCCACAGTTTCTCTGGGCAACCTGTGCCAGGACCTCACCACCCTCACAGGGAAGGATTTCTTGCTAAAATCCAATCTAAATCTTCCTTCTTTCAGTCACCTTGGGGTTTGCATTACAGCCCAGCTTGGAGTTTCCACTATGCTGGGGACCATTTAGATGTGCAGCAAGACCCAGTCCTTGCACAGGGAGCAAACAGCTGAGGGGAACAGGAGAGAAAAACCTGGCTAGGGAAGGGAAATCTGGAGTGACTGGCCGAGTGGGAGCCTTGCAGTCCATGGTCCTACCGACTGAATCAGGCTGCTGAGGTCATTTATTGAGGCTGTTTCCTGGTGAGGAAGAGACTCAGCCCCACACAGGTCACCAGCTGGTGCTGGCACACCCCAGAGCAGTGAATCACTGAGGCTGTTTGCTGAGTCCAAGCTGAGTCACTTGTGTGGACACAGACCTCCCATAAAATGCTCCTCTGTGAACAAAATACCCCCCCGGCTGGGTAAAAAACTCCAGGTCCCTTTTTTGGTGTCCTTTGCCTGACGAAAGGAGCATTTTGCTCAGTGGAATGCCTGCTCCCGAGGCTCTGCCCCGTGGGGGTGTCCCGGTGCAGAGTGACCTGTGTTTCCAGCTGGCAGAACAAAGGCAGGGATCGTGTTTGCAGGCTGTTTGTTCAGCGTCCCAGTAACAGGACATCGGGCACCTGGAAACTCTGGCACGTCAAACTTGTATTTCATTATCTTTTTTTTTTTTTTTTTAAATTTATTTTCTTCTGTACCCTAAAGGAACAGGGGGGGGAAAAAAGAAGTTTTAATATGTTGGGGTTTTTTTCTTTCATTTCAACAAAAAAGCAAATTGTGCAAGGAGGAGGAAAAAGAGGTTCCAAGGCTAAATTGTCATCTACTCACTTATAAATATTGGCTCAGATGAGATAAGTAAAAGCAGAATGTGGCCCTAGAGACTGAAGGAGCACACAAAGGAGGGCTGGAAAATCCTGTGTGCCAGGGACAGGCTAGTGAGGAAACAGCCATCCAGGGTCTCAGCCTCTACAGGGACTAGTGGCCAGCAAATGAAGTTGGTGGGATACGGGCTCCAGGCAAGCCCATGAAGGTGGGTCCTCATGCAATGGGTAGCTGAGCTGTGAACACCTTTCTGAAGGATACTGTGGCTACAAGAAGGTCCAAGTGGTAAACTGGCAAGTGGGAGATGATGGAATTTACTAAGAAAGATCTTTGGGGATTTGCTAAGCAGACAAATCCCAGCAGGCTCAGGACATCTCTTGAGCCTGAGGCAGGGAGAGTTTGGGGGGGACGTGTCGTATGTGTTTGACCCAACCTTGAGCACCTGCTTGGGGCCACTGATTTTATTTTTTTTTCATTGTGCTAACCTGGAGCAGCAGGAAGCAGAACGAGCTTGGCCATCAAAGCCACTGCACCTCACACCATGTGACTGGAGTTGGGAACAGCATCCTTGGTCACATGGGGCAGGAATGTGTTCTCTGCAGGTCTCTACGTAGATAATCCCAGGTTTGAGATGCATCTTGTGAGGATGCTCAGCTTTGTCTTACATTTTCTTTTCCAAGTCCCTTCCCACATTTATCTGTACCTGCCAAAGGAGCTGCCCAAGCTGGAAAGGGCCTGGGCCAGAGCATTGACTGTTTTATTCTCTTAATGTGTCCCAGCAACACTGGGCAGCCAGCCTGGCATTTTGACTGAGATTTTAATGGCTTGCTATTACCAGTTCCCCTTTTCCATTTCTCTCCTAGCAACACTGAGTAATTTTACCTTTTTTTTTTCTTTTTTTTTTTTCTTTTTTTTTTTTATTTTTTGTTTGTTTTGGTTTTTTTTTTTTTTTTTTTTTTTTTTTTTTTTTTGTTGGGGTTTTTTTGTTTGTTTTGTTAAACTTGTTTTGCCCTTCCTTTGGGGATTAGGACAAGGGGCATGGTGCCACAAAAGTGATTTGGGTGCCAGATCACTGCTAGCACCCGTCGCCAGCTGTAGTGTGCTGCTACCTCTCTCCTTCCCCACCTCAGAGCCAGGCAAACGCATTCTGTTCTTTTGGGATTATATCCTAGAGATCTGAATGTCACAGCAGGCTGCACAGTTTAACACAGGAAACATTTGTGCCTGCTATTTAAGAGAAATAAGTTGCTCGTGTTTCCCTGGGAACCAGCCCGTCAATCGGGCTCGTTTGACTCCCCTGTTATTAAAATAAAATGTGAAAGAGCAAATGGGTGTGTTTTGCAAGCTGTAGAAGGGCAAAACGCTATCTGGGTATATTTTGTATCCAAAATACATATCCTTATGTAGAGAAGGAGCTACACTGGAGTGTTTTTCCAGCTTATTTCGATGGATTGTTATTCTTTTGGGTTACTTTTGGTAGCATGCCGTGTCTTCACACACAGAACTTGGAGCTGACTGTAAAAAAAACCCCTGTAGCTCAGCAGTTGTCATATTATGTCTGTGTGCAGGTTACACACAACGCTTGCTCCCCTTGGCACTGGTTTCCTTGGCTGCCTGTGGGTGCACCGAGGCCGTGCTCTCTATTATGCTTCCTAGCCTCTTTCTTCAGAGCTTTTCTCTTCCCCCCAGGAGTGTTTTCACTTCTCATTTTGTTCAGGTTCACGGGAAGGTTTATCTTTAAGACCTGCGCCTCCTAAAGGCGGCAGGTTATCCGTGGGGCAGGCTATTTTTAGGGAGCGCAGTCCCAGGATGGCTCACAGCCCTTGGCAGCGGACACGTGCGGAACACAAAGGCAGGCTCTGTCCCGGCTCGGCATCGCCAGGAGCTGAGACTGGCACGGGCAGGGAGCGGGGCACAGCAGAACAACAGAGCTGTTCTGGTCAGGGAGAAGGGCTGCAGGCTGGGAGCGGGGATCTGTGGGAATTGCAGTGCCCGGTGCCAAGGCAGGGGCTGCGGACGCTGGGATGGAAACAGTGGACCTTCTCAGGATTATTCCCTGGCTTTTGTAGGTATGACCCCTCGGCCTTTAAGGGGAAACATCCAAACTAGCAACACATTGCCCGGAAGAGAGATATATTGTTTTTAACACCGCTGTCACCTGGCCAGTGCTAGAGATCCAAAAGACTCGTAGGACTAGTTTGCATTTTCCCACTGTTCTCGCTGCCGTTCCTTGCGTTTTCCTCTGCTGCCTGCTGGGAGACAAGGCAGGAGCTGAGCTGCTGTCATCAGCAAAGCCTCCTCCCAGATTTCCTCATTCAGCCCCGTTCCTTTGTACCTGCCAAATATTCGTTTCCTGGATTCTTTGTGTTTGGAATAATTCAAGTGGTTGGGGTTTCATGTGAACTGTGATGAATTGGTGACAAACTGGGGGGGAAAGGTTCATAACTGCTTTCCTAGGAAGGCAGGTCAGGTGAGATAGGTCTGGATCTCCTGGGAATAACTTGTGAAGGATGTGCTGGAGGTGTACAAAATAGTGATAAACTGCCAAGAATTCAGCTGTTCACTGCTTCACCCAATACAGGAACATGAGGGCATCGAGGGCTGGAGCACCTCTCCTGTGATGAAAGGTTGAGAGAGCTGGGGTTGTTCACCCTGGAGAAGACTCCAAGGAGAACTTAGAGCTCCTTCCAGTGCCTAAAGGGCTCCAAGAGAGCTGGAAAGGGACTTTGGACAAGAGGGAATGGCTTCCCACTGCCAGAGGGCAGGGTTAGATGGGATATTAGTAAGAAATTCTTGGCTGTGAGGGTGGTCAGGCCCTGGCACAGGTTGCCCAGAGAAGCTGTGGCTACTCCTGGATCCCTAGAAGTGTCCAAGGCCAGGTTGGACAAGGCCTGGAGAAAGCTGGGCTAGTGGAAGGTGTTCCTGCTCATGGCAGGGGGTTGGAACTGGATGATCTTTAAGGTCCCTTCCAACCCAAACCATTCTGTGATTGTTCTGTGCCTTTCCAGCCCAATTTTTCAGTTTCTCTCTCTCTTCCCCCCCCCCCCCCTTTTTCCAAGGCATCTTCTTTGGAAGGTGGCTGGGGTACTGCCATCCTTCCTGGTGTTCCCCGGAGATGACTTTCTCCAGGATTTTTGAGCGACACACCAAGGCACAAGGGAAGAGGGAGTGCAGGAAAAGCCTGAAATGCTGACACCAGGATCTCTGCACCAATAGCCCTGCTCACCTGATGATGCTGAGGCCAAAGGTCCGGGAAGGAATTGTCTCCTGTGCACTTTCTCTTTCCAGTACAGTCAGACAACAGCCTTGGCTGTGCCAGCTCAGGTTGTTCCCACCATATATCCCAGAGAGTCCTGCAGCACTTGCACAGCCCATGGAAGATACAGCAGTTATCCAAGCTCCTTGCTGAATGATCCCAATGCTGTTTAGAGGGAGGCACTGGGAGATATCCTGGCTGTGGGACAGCACAGCCCCTGGTCAGCACACAGGTGTGTGTGTGAGATAGTGCTGCCTTTGATCCTGCTTTCCACCTGGTCTCCAGGGAAAGTATTTCCAATTTTCCTAGTCCAAATGAAACCAAAAGGGTACTTTAGATACGAGAACTCACAGAAATGTAACCGTGGGGGAGTTGTAAATTTAGCAGAGAGGAAGTTGTGGTAAGAATAAGTATTTGGGACTTTGCAGATACAAGCCATAAATACAAGCAGCAAATTTCAGGCATTCGGGGTGTGTGTTTGCTACAACGATTTATTGAGGATTGTTATGGATCTTTCATACAAAGGTGTTTTTTTTCCCAATTTTGTTGATTGGATATTTTTCTCAGCAGCTATATCCTTTCCAGGAATCCATGTAGGAAAACCTTAAAGCCTGTAGCTCCCAGGATATCAGAAGAAATTACCATTTGAGCTTTATCATTCTGGAAATCACCTTCCTAGAAGGGAATATGGAAGAACAAACCTGAAAGGGGTAATTTCTCCTCCTCACCTGGGCTGGTTTTATTTCTAATCACAAAGGTGGGTTGGATCGTTGTTCTGTGTCTAGACTGTTTATCATCACAAGGAAATATTTATGATAGAGCTCCCTGTCCCTTGGACAGCTTGTCAAATGATGACTGAATAGCAAATGTCATTATTACTCATTCCCACGAATTGCAGCAGCTACACTGGGATGACTGGAAGGTCACAAAGGCTTTTTTAGCAAAGGGCAGACTCTCTGAAGTGACTTTTGAAACCGCCTGTAGCCTGAATATACTTTCAAAGGGAAGCTCCTGGGCTTTCAGGTTCCCTTTGTAGTCTTGGTAAAACCTTTCATTGAGTTATTGTCAGGGGAATGTGAGGAAAAGGGGAAATACACTCACAAGAAGCAATACTGTTTGATCTTTGCCCTTCCCTGTTGTGTTTGTGATCCACAGTCTTGCTTCAGATAGAATTTCTAGCGGGATTTTGTGTTTATGTCAGAATGTTTCTCCCGCGCCGGACGTGGTTTTGGTTTTTCTCCTGGGAACGTGTGTTTTTGTTTGACTGTTCAAGTGTTCCTCAAGTGGGTGAATGAATCATGGAAATTCTGTATTATGGATGGATGGAAAGATAATAAAGCATTATATCTGGGCCCTCCACGGTCAGTTTACTTTGCCTGCTTTGTGGGTAACAGAGATTAGTCTTTCTCTAGTAAACAAACAGTGTAGAGGATGGAAAACTCAGCTGGGCTGTCTGGAGTTGTTGTAGTTATTTAACACAGGTACTTTCAGACGGTTCTTGGTGTCCTGCTTGGGGACACACAAGTGGCTTTGTCACTGTGTGTCACCCAGCCCAGAGCAGAAGCCCAAATCAGCACCCAGCCACCCTTATGATAAAGAATCCTGGCTTAGAAAATCAGAAAGCCCTGTTCTAAGCTACCTATTTTCTGTTTGCCTTTGAGAGTTATATTTTAACTTGACAAGGGTCCTGCTAGATTTTAGTGTGGGGTGGATCCCTCCAAGATCTGAGCACGTGCCAGAGGCCTTTTCACTGCAGACCTGCTCTCAATGCACACGATGAACCTTGGCAAGAGTGGGCAACCTGTAAAGCACAACACAACCCCTGGCTTATATCAGGTGTCTTTGCACTGAGAGATTCCTGGCTTCAGGTTGATAACAGCATTTTTACCAATAGTTTTAAATCTGAGGATGAAAAACACTGAGTGAGAATGGTAAGAGGCAAAGGCTTTTTACTCCAAAAGCCAGGAATGCCGTGTTTTGGAGCATGGAGGGGTACTGCATGCTGCCTGTTTTTTCTTTTCCAGGCAGATGGATCTTTATTTCCCTAAAAAACAGCTTATACCAGGCTTGTTCCTCATCTTGCCTGACAGTTCTAGGAACGGGGCATTATGTTGGTCAATAGGAATCTAGAGAACAATCTCTTAATGGCTCTAAATCATTATTTTGCTTGTCAGGGAAAGAAAATAATCAATCCATCCAATAAACCTCCTTGGCCAGGCTTCAAACAGCCCCAAACCCAGAAGTACAGTTTCATAGAGTGTCCAGGTACCCTTCCACCCCAATTGTGCCCACCTTGTGCTCTCCTGATTTGTTTGCTGGACTCCCTTCCCCACCTGAATGTGTGTGTTGAAGGATGTGAGACCTGAGCTATTTCTGTCCATTCCTGAGAGATCTCTCCATGGTGCAGAAAAACCTCTCAGAAAGAGATCTTCCAGGCAATAATACACTTTTCTTTCTGCATTTTGATTATGTCTTGGGATTGCAGGTCTTGGCTATCGTTTCAGGTGTGTTGCACAAGGAGGTCTTTCTCCTCCCTAGTTCTTAGATTACTCTCTCTGGACATTTATCATTCACTTTATATTTCACTCATAAACCTGTCCTTCATGTGTTCTTCCCAGGAAAGATGCTTTATTTTCCACGTGGTCTATTCACAGAAGACAAGCACAAAAAATGCTGATTTTAGGATTTCATCAAATTTCTTTGGAACTACTGTCTGAGCATGACACCAACCTCAGCCATATCTGTCATTTCCTCTTCCTTAATGCATCAAACACTGTATTAAACACAGGCTTGCAATTCATTTTAGCTTTATTTTCCCCCAGGTTACTGCATTTCTGTGTACCCTCAAAATGCCTCATGAGCATGCCTGGGGCTTTGGGCTGGCTGGGCTCTGTTGCCAAATTTAAACTGGAGAAAGAGGGTAGAGCCCAAGGGACCCCAGCTACTCAGAGCTTTCTAGATATAGTTCAAATCCTTCAAATTGCAGCCAAGAGAGCTCAGAGCTGGTGCAGCCCTGCAGCACGGTTGTTTATTTGCTATGGAGGAAATAGAAGTGCCATTCAGTAGGAGTTGGCTCACCAGCTCTCTCAGCTGCTGGATGACTAGCATCCCTCATGGGTCAGCTTCTATGTGGGAACAGGGAGCACCAGTCTGTTCTTTGGGGCTCCTCTTTGTCTACAAACAAACAGAGCCTGGATTAGAGGCAGCCCTGGGGGCAGGTATTGCTCTGTGAGATGCTGAGGATTCCAGGCAGGAAATCCTGGCTTCCCCACTGTTCCCTCCAGACAGGTATCTCCAAGCTGGACCATCAAACTGATCCCATTTCCTCATCATCTCAGACTCTGTCCGGTCTGGTGGGAAAGGCTGCTCTTTCCAGCCAAGGTAACCAACCTTGTTGCCAATTCCTCTCTTTGCAGATATAGCTGGTTAAAAGAGGCATATGGCTCATTTCCCTGAAGTCCTTTAATTTGCAAAGCTCTGCTTCCATCTGTAGGCTCAGTGGACACCCAGTGCTGAGGCTGTGGGGCGTGTGTGAGAGGGCAGAGCAGTCTCAGAAACCACCTTTCAAACACAGGGTGTGGCCATGAGATGTTACAGAATCACAGAAGGGAGTTGGAAGGGACCTCCATGAGGATCATTAAGTCCAACTCCTGAGCCTGCACAGGACATCCCAAGAATCCCACCGTTTGCCTGAAAGCATTGTCCAAATGCTCCTTGAACTCTGGCAGGTTTAGGGCCGTGACCACTGCCTTGGTGAGCCTGTTCCAGTGCCTGGCCCCCTCTGGGGGAAGAACTTTTTCCTAATATTCAACTTAAACCTCCCCTGAGGTTCCAGCCATTACCTTGGGTCCTGTCACTGGTCACACAGAGCTGAGATCAGTGCTGCCCCTCTTCTGCCCCTCGTGAGGAAGCTGCATACCCTGATGAGGTCTGACCTTAGTCTCCTCCACGCTGAACAAGCCAAATTATCTCGGCCCCTCCTCGTGTGGCTTCCCCTCTAAACACTTTGCCATCTTCATGCCACTCCTTTGAATGCCCTCTAATAGCAGTGTATCCCTCTTATATTGTCTCTTGTCCTACACTGACTGTCAAACACCACAGTGGCTTTGAGGGGCTTTGCAGGTATCGGTTCCAGCAGTGACAGCAGCAGTGAAGGGCAGTCAGGGAAGCGCAAGGCCTGGAAGAAAATGGTCTTCAAGCAAAATATGTATGAAATGGAAAAGTTTGCACAGTTATTTAACATATGAGGGAAGCTGGGAAACCCAAATCCATGTTATCCTTGCTGTTTTCTTCAGGTGTTTCGGCTGGCTCAGCAACCTCAGCCCAGCTGTGCAGGTGTAAAACCTCTGGCAGGCAGCTGGCCGTGTTTTATAAAGCCCTAAAATGCTTGAAGGCAGTTTGCAGACATGACTGATTTCTATCCAAGGTGCACTCTTTCCTCCAGACTTTCTCTCCAGGCATCCAAGAGCAATTTCAGCCAGCGTTTGATGGGAAGGCTGCAGGATGTCTGTGTGTTCCAGCTCTGTGATGGATCCTCATCCCGTGTGTTACACATTGCTCGATTCTGGTCACAATTTTATTTTTTTTTTTTTAAAGAAGACATAACTTAATAAAACAGGCTGTTTACAGGGCTGCTGCTTGGAGAGGAGACTTTTGCCCTGTAGCTGCACCAAAGGCATCAAACTCAGAATGAGCAGAGCTGTCTTCCCTCTGCTTTAGGGTTCTAAATGCTGTCTCCCAGCTAGTGACAATGGAATAGCATTATTTTGGCTTTCCCCTCCCTTTGGGAGAGATCTCCATGGCAGAGGCTCTGTGCCTCTATTTAAGGGTGTATATATATCATATTTAGAACCACAGAATGGTTTGGGTTGGAAGGGATCTTAATTCCAACTCCCTGCCCTGGGCAGGGTCACCTTCCACTAGACCAGGTTGCTCAGAGCCCTGTTCAACCTGGTCTTGAACACTTCCAGGGATGGTTCATCCAATATGTACCACATATTATATATATAATATATATTATACATATAGTGTATATATATTTACACTTGATGTGTTATTATATATATATTTAGTATATGTATGTACATATGTGTACATATATACACATTATGTATACATTATGCATTATATGTATATATGTATTATAGTATCTATATAGTGTATAGTGAGAGTTTATATATGCATATATATACACACACTATATATATGAATTATAGTATCTCTATATTTACTATATGTATTTTATATATATATATACTATATAGATACTATATATATTGTGTTAGCTGAGTGGTCTGCCTGAGGGCCACTGTGGGGTGGTGCTGGGACCCCCACTGCTGTACCCTACCCCTGAAGGAGGAGGTAGGGGGTCTATTAACCCTGAGTCTCTGCAATGGGCTTTGGCTGAGACGTCCCTTGTTCTGAGGCTGCTGGCCCTGCAAGAGGGACATAACCCTCTTCGGGCTGAAAAAAAGCTTAAAGCAACGCCTATTTTTGATTTTCTATAGCATTTTTCTTCTCTATATCACACTGCCTCGAGCAACTGCATAAACACTGATAGGACTGAGTGGCAGAAGGGGAAAACGGACGCCGGGAGATAAGAAAACCTGACGGCGTTCGGAGAGGGTTGTGCTGGGCTGTGGTCTTCTGGTCCCCCGTGGGCTGGGCTGTAGTTTGTGAGGTGGGCTCCGATGAGATTAATTTCATTGTCTGGACAGGAGCAGGAAAAAAACTGCACGTGAATTAAGCGCTTTTCCACGCCGGGTCCGTTCTGTGGTTTGCAGAACGCCTCGGAGCGGGGACACCACAGCAGCGGGGACACCTCGAAGCGCGGCGGTGACCGCGAAGGGCGAAAAAGACCCTTCGTGTTCAGGAAGAAAATCGGGTTTAACGCGCTCGTTTCATGGAATAGGTGTCCTTAACCTTGAAGTTTCGCGTTCCAGCCGCCCGGGCTGCCGGGCGGGGAGGAGGAAGCGGCCGAGGAGGAGGGGGAAGCGGCGGCGGAGGAGGAGGCGGGGGCCGCTCGAGGCGGAGCCGGGGCGGGCCGCAGGGGAGGCGGCTGGAAAACAGGCCGGCGCTGGTTCTGGCCCCGCAGTGCCCGCAGCCGCCGCTCAGCAGCGCCGGGAGCCGCTCAGCCGCGGGAGGGCAGCGAGGCGAGAGCCGGGCGGGCGCCCAGACCCCGACAGTCCCCTCCGGCACCGCACAGAGAGGTACGAGCCGGGCGGGGGGCGGCGGCGGCGCCCCTGGTCCCCTCGGAGGGTCCCCTCGGCCCCCTCAGCGGCACCTGCGGCGGGAGGGCCGGTGCCGCCTCGGCGGGGGCAGCCCGGGGGCCCGGGGAGAGAGCGGGGGCCTTTGTCTGAGGGGGCGGACCCGGGACCCGTCCCCGACACCCACCTGCCCACAGCACTCCAGGGGCCGTTCCCTGCGCCCCATCCCACACACCCACCTGCCCCAGCCGCTCCAAGGGGAGCCCCCGTTCCCTGTCCCACACACCTGCCCGAGGTGTGTGATTCCCTGTGTCCCATCCCACACACCACCCTGACGGTCCAGCCCGGTGCCCCGTCCCACACTGAACCCTGAGGGAATATTCCTTGCACCCCATCCCACACACCATCCTGAGGGGTCACTCCCTGTGCCCCATCCCACACACCATCCTGAGGGGTCACTCCCTGTGCCCCATCCCACACACACCAAAACACCCCAGGAACGTGCCAACCCTCGTTCCTCAGCCCCTCGACACCACAGCTCAGGTGCAGAGCAGGAGGCTGCAGGTGCGGTGTCATCCCTGCCCCTGTTTTTGGGGAGGGTGGGAGAGTGGATCGCTGTTTCGACTCAGGGCAGAAAAGCCCGTGGTTGTGTCGGGATTTTGGGGTGCTTTGCATCTCTTTTCCCCCCTCTGTGTGTTGATGTCAGCGTGTCTCCCGCACGCGATGTGCGCCTCCGCATTCCCCGCCTTGGCATTCCAGGCGATGACACGAAGAGGAAAGGTTAAGTGGGGAAGTCACCGTGGTCGGGATGTAAATGACGAGCTGTGAAGGCTCGCTCGGTGTTTCTTGTTTACACAAAGCTGTTACAATACCGGGGGCTTGGCAGTTCGCACCGGTCTGGCGTTTTCAGTCAAATCCATTGACTTCTTCGGAATTGCTCCTCTTTGAGGTCGCTGTGATAGATGTGGGGTTAGCCCTGAACTCACGGCGCTGAAATGCACAAAGCCAATTGTCAGCTACCGAACCTGCCCTCAAAACAAAGCATTTCAGCAATTTACATCCTCACCCCGAGACGCGGAACTGCTCCGCTGGATCCTTGCTCTGATCACCCCAAAAAGTGCTGTGTGTGGTGTATGGACGCTCTGCCTCAAACCCGGTGCCGGGGCCAGCTGTATGTGCTGATATATCAGATGTAAACACAAGCTTTATGTAAAAGCGAAACCATATGTATCAGCTAACGTGCATCCACTCCACGATCCTGCACAAACAGAGTCGAGCCCAGAGCTCTGTCCTTAGCTCACCCTGTTGATCCACTTTTCCCGTAGCCTGTACGACGCAGCCCTATTCCCAGAGTTACCAGACAGGTTTAGTGGAGAACAAGAAATCAGCCCAGGAGCATTTCTGTGTTGTGCAAGAACGCTGTTATGTTCTCAGTCCTTTACAGATGTTGTTTTATTGACTTAGTGATAACATTTTGCTCTCCTAGGTCCTTTTCCCTTTCCAGACTGTTAGCCCAGCACTTACTAATCTTTTATGGCACTGCTGTGGAACAGATGTACCGTGTTTTGTAGGGAGTAGCAAGCTCCGTGGTTTCAGCTGGCTGTGCCTCTAAAAAAAGCCAGTGCTGCCTTTCTCCCGTGCCGCTGTTGTGGAGTGGGTAGCTGGACTAGGAAGCAGTTTTGGATGACTACTGAGCTGGCAAAGATCCAAAGGTCTTGTGTCTGACTCAGTGCTTGGATCCAAATCATTGTGTAGTTGCTCAAATGTTTACCTGGGCATCTTTGGGTTTGGAGGAGCATCCAGCTGGTATTTTGGCTGAGCTATGTATGGGAATGGGCGCAAAGTTCTGGGGCTTTAAGTCCTGAAAATGCTGACTGATGTTGTTAGCTGTGGTTGTTTTTCCTTCTCCATCCTTTGGCTCCACGGAGCAGCTGCTCTGGAGCTGTACAGCTTTGTGCCACGCTTCCCTGGAATGCTGGGGTGTGTGGCTGGAACCCCACAAACACACTGCAACATGTCCTGGGATCCATGAGGGATCCCCTGTCCTCATCTCTGCTGCTGCTGAAAGCACTCCTGGATGTCCCTCTCTGGTTTGCGCTGAAAGGGCTTTCTGCTGTTGTGTCTCTCCCACCAAAATGTGCTGTCATGAGTCAGCTGTGGTGTCTCTGAAACATGGGATGTAGGGATCTCACTTGACTCGGTGGGGTTGAAGGAGTTGAGGTGGAGTTTGGAAAGCTCAGTCTAATTGTTAACATTCCTCACAAACAAGGGACTCAGCAGCTTACAGGCTCCCCACAGCATCCTTTGGTCTAAGAGGTGTGATGGTGCTTTTACTGACCTCCACCTTTGCCAAGTAGTGCAGTTTGGATTTTTCACCATCTTCCATCCCTCAAATGCTGTTGGATTCCTGCCTGTCTCTGCCTCAGAAGGCTGGAGGAGTATTCCTGCATCCTGCTGCCTGCCTCCAAAGTGTATCTGCCTGTCTCTCAGTGCCACTTATATCACTTTGTATTTTCTGCTCCTGTCATCCCACGGAAAAGTAATCCCTTCTAATCAAATCTGAGGTTCTCCAGCTAAATTCCTGCTGGCCCAAATGAGTTCCCAAGGAGAATGGTGATGCTGACTTCTGAAGTATGTGGATTTACTTTGTGTGACTGGGTTATACAAAAAAGAGAGAGAAATTATTTTCTCTGTTCCTTTTACAAATGTTAAAGCACAGCCTGCTGTGTTTCACAAGTCTCACCGCTGTCTCCTTCTCTCTCAGTAATTGTAATTAACAGACCAGAAAATGGAAAAATGTAGAAATACCTTCTCCCAGTGGCCACAAACATTAGTCCTCTCCAGAAGTTAATGAAGTCAAGTCTATGGAAATTAAATAACTGATTTTTTAAGCTCTGTTGGTGAGCTAAAACATTATGTCAGAGGGATAAATAATAAATTAAAGGGGTATAAAGATTGCCTCTTGGAACTGATGTGGGTGAAGAATGGATTTGAACTCTCCCTTCTCAAGAGGGTGTCTAAACCTTTGGCTTAAGGATGTGGCTTAAGGATCTGTCCTTCTCTGCTTGGGTGCAAAAAATAATCTGTAGCACAGCAGTAACATGGGAGGGGGATGGTAACCCACAGTGGGAATAGGGAATAGAAGCACTGCCATAAAAAAAAAACCCAAATGCAACCAATTCATCCCATTACAGACTCCTGAGAAGCAAATGATTTAACAAATGGCATCTCGAAACCACCTTTGTGGTTTTTCCAGGCCATGTTATCATCCTTGTTGTCTTGCTGTTGAGGGCACATGAAAATTTCCAGCCACCTTGATGCTGTGTCCCGTTCCCATCGGCTCTGTGGATGTGTTGGCTTAGCTGTGCTCCCCGTGGAGGGCCTGTGGGTGTGTGCACTGGAGTTTATAGGAGTCGCCATGGAAATTAGTCTCAAATCTCTGCTTAATATATATATATATATTATAATCTAATATTTCAGTGGTTTCTTTGTATTTTAAGAAAAGATTCCAGAAATACCACGGGTGGGAATATGAACTGCTCAGAAAATAAAACTTGGTGGCTACTCCAGTTACCACCCTGTGCACGGGTGGCACCTGAAGAGCACAGGGATGTGGTGCAGCTCTTGCACGGGGGTGTGGCTCCATTCTGGAGGGTGGGTTTTCAAGAACCTTATTTCGAGGTCCTGTTTTTGTGTCTGTGTACAATTATAAGCATAATTTTGGGGAGTCTGTGAGGTTCAGCTCCTCCCTGTACCTTGTGAAAGGATGTTGCAACCTGTAATAAAGCCTGTTGAGGTTAAACTCGACCACGTACGACTGACTTTTATTAAAGAGGAGACCATCAGTCGGTGTTGCATTGGGTTGCTGTACAGGATGTGTGCTCCTTAGGGAGTTCATGGCACCGTCCTTCCCTTCATCTGACCACATGTGGTGCCCATTGCATCACCAAAATACACAGTGTGTTCTTTATTTATTGCATGGGAAAAAAAGGCTTTGGATACTAGAGCCAGAACGCTGAGGGACCCCGGGCTAGGGGTTGGACTGTAGGTGAGTGCCTGAGAGAGCTGGGGGTGTTCAGACTGGAGAAGAAAAGCCTCTGGGGACACCTTCCAGCATCTCCCAGGGCCTTAAGGGACTCCAAGAGAGCTGGAGAGGGATTTGGAAAAGGGCTTGGAGTGGCAGGACAAGGGCAAATGGCTTCACACTGACAGAGGGAACGTTAGACTGGATATTGGGAAGAAGTTCTTTACTCAGAGGGTAAGGAGGCCCTGGCACAGGTTGTCCAGAGACACTGTGGTTGCCCCATCCCTGGAAGTGTTCAAGATCAGGTTGGGTGAGGCTTGGAGCAACCTGATTTAGTGGAAGGTGTCCCTGCCCGTGGCAAAGGGTTTGAACAAGATGGTCTTTAAGGTCCTTCCAACCCAAACCATCCAGTGATTGAACCAGCAGCTCTGAGCTGTGGATAACACACCACACAGGGTTTTTATAACAACATGTTTGCCATCTGAACCTGACAGCACTGTGACAGGGACGTTTGCTTTGGAGGATGTGCTCTGTGTACTGGTGACCTTTTCCTGGGGAAATCTTTAAATGCAGTAGATTTTAAACCAATGGTGGTGTTTGGTGAATTTTAATCATATCCTTGGTTTTAAGTGCAATTTTAGTGGGGTTTTTTTTTCTTTTTTTGGTGGCTGGAGTTTTTGTTTTGAGACATTTTGGGGCCAGGGCCATGACGTTGCAAGGCTGAGATGTGAGGGAAGGTGAGAGGTGCAGCAGGGAGCGATTTGGCACCGGGAAAGGCCTGGGTTGCTCGGAAGGTAGTGAGATGAGCTCATCAGCAGGAATGTAATGCAAGAAGGGTCAAAAAGCTCGTCCTTGCTGTTCATGCTGGAGTTTGATCCCTGAGCTGTTCCTGGCTAGGTCTCTGCTACCAGCCCATCCTTTAAGGATTGGTTAAACAAGGCAGCTATTGTTACTGCTCTGGGATAACTCAAAATGATGGTGGCTGGGAGCTTGCTGGGCCTGAGGGAAACACATTTTGCAGCCCGGGGGTAGTGATTTACACAGGGCTTTGGTTGTTGCATATTCCCTCTTCGGAGGGGTTTTCCACATCATGCTCTGAGACCATGTTAATCCCACTTCCAAGAGGGAGAACTGGAGGCCATGGAGCAGATCAGTGGCAGAATGGAGGTTGCAGTGAGTGAGGAGAGTCTCAGCTGTGGGGAGCCCAGAGAGCTGCAATGACGTAAACACAGACAATTTCAGCTTGTGGGGAATTTTTTGCTTTGGTCACATGCATTTCTTTTATGCAATAGGTCTTTAAAGGGCTGCAAAGTCTTTATAATGATTTGAAAAGTTCATTTAATTACACTTTTACTTCATGTGTATGTGTGTGTGTGTGTGTGTGTGTACCTACTGAGTTCAAAGGCAGGAACTACTGTTTAAGGAGTAGGAAAATATTTGTTTTCCTGGCTGACGAAGTAGAGAACTAAGTGGATGTAGATAATTTTTGAAGAATGGATACTTAGTTATTCATTTCTTCATTCATTATTCTGCATAATGCCAGATTTTTCTTTAGTGTGTCCTCTAGATTGAGCTGAGGGGCCTGGAACAGCGTAGGTTTTGCTGGCATGCTTGGCATGACTGAAATATTGGACAGGATATAATGATGTTTGCACACTTTGAGGAGGAGAGAAAAAAAAAAAAAGGCATGTTGGTTTGGATCATTTCTTTTGTGAAGTGCCTGCTCAAGCTCCTTTGTAGCTGATATATCCAGAAAATGCCTTGTGCTAAATGAAGCAGGTAGTCCTGGCCTATCCTTAAGCTGGAAATTGCATAGGAAAGGAAGAGTTTCGTTCTTTTTCTAAGAGTCAGTTCAGTTTAGTTCATTTTTCGGGACAGGTGGGGAATGGATTTTCTCCCAAGGCCCTCATACAGGTGTAATATGCAAGAGTTTCTGACGTTTCTGTTGGATGGGCACTTAGTCTGAAGCTGAATTAAAAATTCTCCTCTCCCATGGGCATGCATGTTCCAGGATGTAGGTGTAACCTCCTGCTTTGATCTCCAATCTTCTTCTAACAGGATTTTCTTTTTTGGAATCTGACAGGGCTGTGATCCCAGAGGACTCTGCGGGGAGGACGTGTCTGGTAATCCTTTGCTTGAGCTCCTGAAGCTCACAGACCCTTTGGGACAGCCTGGGAAGCTGGAGGGAGCGTTGTTGTGCAAGCTCCTGGTTCCAGGAGTGGAACTGCACAGAGATGTTTTCTCTGAGCTGTCCTGTCTCCGACTGCTCGTTTCCTCTCTTGCATAACTGTTCTCCAGCCCTGGCAGGGCACAGACTCTCGGGTGACTTACACAATTTTAAAACGCTACTTCTAGTAAAAGGGTTCACCCCATTCTTGTGCATGTCCTGCTGTGACTGTGGGTGACAGGTCTTGGTCAGGGAACCCACACACCTGGCAGTGGATTATTACTTATTTTTATGGGGTTATTTTTCAGTTGGATCCAATCCTTGGCCTGTCCCGTGACTGCTGCTGTCAGCACCACACAGACAGGGCTGTCCTTAAGGACAGTGCAAACTTGGATCTAAGGTTTCTGGAATTGCATAACTGTGCCCTCAGATGTGCTGGGGTGTGCTGACAAACACACACATGTGTGGGTATATCTGGGATGTGCTCCCAAACACAAACACACACACACACACACACACACACGTGTGGGGTTATATCTGAGATGCGCTCCCAAACACACACACGTGTGGGGTTATATCTGGGATGTGCTCCCAAGCACACACACGTGTGGGGTTATATCTGGGATGTGCTCCCAAGCACACACATATGTGGGGTTATATCTGGGATGTGCTCCCAAGCACACACACATGTGGGGTTATATCTGGGATGTACTCCCAAGCACACACACGTGTGGGGTTATATCTGGGATGTGCTCCCAAACACACACACATGTGGGGTTATATCTGGGATGTGCTCCCAAGCACACACACGTGTGGGGTTATATCTGGGATGTGCTCCCAAACACACACACATGTGGGGTTATATCTGGGATGTGCTCCCAAACACACACACATGTGTGGGTATATCTGGGATGTGCTCCCAAGCACACACATATGGGTATTTTTCCCTGGGACCACTTCTGTCATCTTTCTTATTGTGTTCTTCCATGGGCTGATGCGACTGAGAGCTTGGAGATTGACTTTGGATTTGCAAGAATAAGCCAGGAGGAGTTGGGGGGAGACTGGGGAGGCACGTGAGGAAGCAAAAATTCCCTAAAACCCCTTTGATAGGCCAAGCTTTAAAGCTGAGGTAAAGGTTGGTACTTTGGAGGTTGCAGTTTACTCTCTGCTGTTCGGATGTTCTGATCCCACAGAACAGTTTGTGCTCTTCATTAAATGCTTGCAGGAGCACAGAGTCCTCCAAGAAGACTGAATTGAATGTCCCTTTCTTGTCGTGGGGAGCTCACACCATCTCTCCAGTGTTCCAGTGGCATCTGGTGTCTCTGTTTGGGCTTTGAGGAGGACTTGGCAAAGGGCTGAATGTGACTGTGGGCTTTAGGGTGAAGTGCTGGGTCATTTATCTTTTTGTGTCCGGATTCCCTTGGGGTGGGATCCAGGGCTGAAGATCTTATGCATGAAAATAGTCCAGGGAGGAACAGAAGAAAGGCCTAAGGTAAAAAAAAAAAACAAACAAGCAAAAAAAAAGAGAGAGCTGCTCTGACTGCAGAGTGAGATGGGAAGGAGGCAAATGGGAGGAAAAGTGTGGATTGTGCTCCTGTTAATAACTATCTCCATGCTGTGGGGTGGGAGAGGGGCTTTCTCATTGGGAAGGCTCTGCTGGGAAGCTCCTGTTCCCGTGCCTGTTCTGTGAGTGCAGCTCTATGTTGTCTCTGTATTACTCCTCCAGGAATGGAGGAAGCAGGTACCATGTGGGAATGGGCAGCTGCTGCACATGGGATCTTACAGAGTTTCTCCAGTGTATGATACAAATATCAGGGAAGCTCCTGTGCTCTGGGGCTGCTGTTGACATGTTCTGCTGTCATGTTTCTGTTACAAGCAAAGAGCAGCAGGGCCGGAAGGGACCTTAAGTTGTCTAATCTGACCTTCTGCCCCAAGACTGGGTCAGATCTATCTAAACTTTCCCAGCAGATGTTTGTCCAACACAGTTGTTAAAAGCCTCCAGTGATGGACTTTCCCCGTCCTCCTGGGGTGATCCTTGAAAGTCCTGCATTGTTCTTGCCATTACCAAGATTTTCCTAGTTTCTGACTTTGATTTCTTGTGCTGCAGTTGGGGATTGCTGCCCTCTTGCCCTTTTGTTGCTGTACAGAGTGAGCTGTTCCATCCTCTGGAGCAGCCTTTGGGAATCTCTGGATCGTGTCTTTCTTGAGCTTCAGGGCCCAAAACTTGCCTGGACCTGCCTGTAGTGAGCCAGCAAACACCATTTTGTGACTCTCATGTGGACCTTGGGGTATGATGGATGCATTTTATTTTTGGACAGAGCACACATAAAGTGTTTTGTCACAAAAGGTTTCCTTATGGCTTCTTCTTTCTACCCACTATAGAAACAGGGCACATGCTCTTCTTGCTCAAGTGCTTTTCCACAGGCATGTGTTATGGATTTCTGGCTGTTCCAGAGTGGTTCCTCCCTGTTGTAAGGTGAAGGTCCTTGCCAGCTGCTCAGACCAAGGCTTTGCCCACGATTAGCTCGATTGCAGCTCAGGCATTGTGCTTTCCTGCTCTGACCTCCCAGCTGGAGCTCAGGAGTGACCTTCTCTTCTCCCTCCCTGCAGTGGTTACTCTCCCTGCATCTGATTTTGTATCTCCTGTATCTTTGTTTCCATGAAGGACTCGGTTATTCATGCATTTCTAAAGCTGGTAAAGCGTGGATGTGAAGATTATTCTGAGAGCGCTCAGACATAAAACGTGACAGAAAACGCAGCAGATAAGCACTAGAAACATTATTTACTAAGGTAAACTGCTTCACTTTATTGGGGGGGGGGGGGAAGAAGGAAAAACTTGTCTGTGTATATTGTTCCAGGCATTTTCTCTGGATCTGTTAACACCTCTTATACCTTTCAGTGGGAGAGAGTAGGAAGTTTGTGTGAAAGGTGTGTCTGCACACCTTTGTCCTGAGACAACTGAGGAAGCTCTCACCAAAAAGGAGGCTGGTCTGGACAGGTCTGAAACATCTCTTGGCATCAGCTCCTGTTTATTGCGGTGGGAAGAGCAGGTAGGGAGGAGCAGTCTGGATTTTATTGTTTGAACTATCACTATGTATCTTCTTTGAATTCCTCACAGTTTTCTCCAGAGCTTCTGTACAGCTTGCATAACGTGAGTCTCCAGTTTCTCTTGTTCTGCTTCCAGTGGCAGTGAAAGTTTTTAGTGTTTAATTCCTTACTCTTTTTTTCTCCCTCAGTTACAGATACTGGCAGCTTTAGTCATATGGAAGGTATTTTATTGACAGCTTTTGAGTCTAAAGTACTTGTTAGCACTGAACAGGTGTAGAGTGATGTAGACTACTGGGCAAATTCCCTTGTTCAGTGTTCCTTGATAAAGATTTCTTAGAACTGGAGATTAACTGAGGTGGAATAGGACATCTGGAGCTCCCTTGTCTGACCTCCTGCTCCAGACAGGGCCAGGATCAAAGGTAGGTTTTTTGTGAACATTTCTGATCAAATTTTGAGCCTTTTCCAGTCAAGTGTGGCAGGTTGATGCCATGCTTACTGCTCTTGTGGTGAGGAATATTGTCCTCTTGTCTGATCAGAATTTCCCCTGCTGCCAGTCATGCCCATTGTTTTGTTGCCTTTTGTTTCTACCATTTGAGTCTGGCTCCATCTGTAACCCCCCCCAGTTAGATAGTGGAAGGTGTAAGTTGAATCCCCCACTAATTTCCATTTCTTCTCCAAGTTTAACAAACCCTGTTCCCTCATTCTCTTCTCTTCCATCATGTTTTCCAGTCTGCTGGCTCCTGCCTTTCGAGCTCAGTGATCCAACCAAATTTTAACCAGAGTCACAGAATCACAGGATGGTTTGGGTTGGAAAGGACCTTAAAAGACCATCCAGTTGCAACCCCCTGCCATGGGCAGGGACACCTTCCACTAACCCAGGTTACTCCAAGCCCCTTCCAGTCTGTCCTTGGACACTTGCAGGGATGAGGCAGCCACAGCTTCTCTGGGCAACCTGTGCCAGGGCCTCCCCATCCTCATAGAGAGGAATTTCTTCCCAATATCCAATCTGACCCTGCCCTCTGGCAGTTTAAAGCTGTGTGTTCCACCCATCCAATCCATATCTCCCCGTTCATGAGAACAAGTTAAGTGTCTCTAGGATGGTCACACTTTAAAAGACCTGCTAATGAGGGAGTTGCTTCAAAACAGTGAAAAATTTCTCTTCAAACTGACCTATGTGGAGCTTTTCAGTGGGGTGAGTGAGCTGGGAGAAGGGGGGTGAGAAGTAAAAGCACATGGGATTCTAAAAAGTAGTTTTTGGCCTCTTCTTCTATGTTGATGAGCCCCTGGTCTTTTGTTCTTTCCATACACATTCATGGCCATTACCTTGGTTTTAAACAAAGATTAAAGCCAGAGGGTTAAACTCAGGAGAGTGAAACTCTGAATTTTCCTGCTAGATTTGGATGGAGGAGACTCCCCTCAGGCCGTGTCCTGCTTGCTTGCCTGAGCTAGTCTGTTCTTAGGAACATGTCTGGCTTAAATGGACCCAGCTAATCTCATACCTGGTGTTTTTTAATTTTGTTGTTCTCCACAGGATTCTCTCAGGTCTGCTTTCACAAAAAGCACAGCAGCTGCACACAGTGAGCACCCGAGGGCAAGACTTTTCAAGGCATAGCTGAGTCTTTCTGTGGATCATACCCTGAGCTTTGCCTTTATTCAGCTGTGGGACACTGTTGAACCTCCCAGTTTTGCCTTGACCCTCTCAGAGTCTTTTCTGGAGTCTTGCTGAATAGGAAGTTGCTCCCCATTTTTGCATTCGTACCTGTGACTTCTCTTGCTCAAGTATTTCCTCTTGTCATAACTAGACCAGCGCATCAAGATAATTTAGAAATTGAAATCTGTACGCCACGGTGCTTGCAAACCCTCCCGGCTGAATCATCTGCTGGGTTTGTGGCCATACATTCCAGTCTGTCATCCAGACTGGTAATGAAAATATTGCACAGCCCTTGTGCCTGGCTGGACCCGCTTCCCAGTGCTCTCCCAGTTAGGTAACAAACCCTTGATAATTACGCTCCGAGAACGGTGTTGTCATGCAGCCGTTTGATGGCGATTGCATCCGATTCGTGTTTCCTTACGGGAATATCGTGTGAAACAGCATCAGAGCTAATAAAGAAGCATTTCTGAATGTCCTTATCACTTCTGGACGTTTTTCTTTGTTGCTCCATAGATTTCTGAAGCTGGAAGGGACCGTAAAGGTGATGGGATTTGCCCCTGTCCGTACTGAAAGTTTAGGTGAGCAAGTCACAGCAGATTTATCAGGAGTTTCGTAACAGGACGGTTGCGATGTGACAACTCCAGGAGATCAAGAGGAAGCAAACGTGATGTGCTCATGGGTCCCAAACAAAATTAAACAATTACCTGAATCCAGTCTTCAGAGCAGCCTTTGAACCAATCCCAACCCTTTTTCTGCAAGGGCTGGAAAAATAAGGAACGTGTCTGATCCGTACCAGGTATCAGCCGGCAGTTATCGGTGCCTACGTGCTGCTACTCAGATCTTGTTAGCTGTCTAATTGGATAATAGGCAGTACACTTCACAACTACATAAGTTTATTAAGCTTAATCTGCTTTGGAGCAAGGAGGGGAAGATGTGCTCGGTGACAAATGGGCACAAGAAGATGCACAGTGGGGCAGTGGTGTAAATACGGGGCCGTGTCCCCCTCACTTCAGTTCCAGCAACTTCCTGAGGCAGGGGCTCTGTATGTCTGCAAAATTTACAGTAATATTTATTGAGTCCCAGAGCAAAGAGTTGCAGCACTTTCAGACTTTGCCCATGTTGGCCAGGCAACTTCACTTTTAAAAGCACAGTTTTTCTAGTGGTTAAATCCTTCTCAGAGGGGACTTTTGATAAAATGTGCAGGATCACTTTGTCCCTGTTGATAAATCCAATGTGTTATAGCAAAGAATATGCTTCTCTCTTTCTGTGTGTGTGTGGGACACCTGGACTTTGCAGCAAGTTCCTGGTCCTAAAGCTTGTTTCCAGTACATGAAGCTGTGCAGTGGGCAGGATCAGAAAGTTTTCACAGGAGTTGGTATGACCAGTTCTATACATGGAGGGGAGGAACCTCTTTGATTATTAAATACTCTTCCCTTTCTTCCCTGAGAAGATGAAATTACTGCAGTTACCCAGTTCTAAACTTTTGGAGTGGATTGACTCTTTTCAAAGACATAACGAAAAAAAGCCAGACTTCTGGAGATGAGTGTTTTTATTTAAAGATGTGTGAATATGAGCACATTTCATGAGTTGTCACCACCTGTTATATTCTCAGGAGAAAGTTCTACAAGGTGCAAAAGATCCATCTGCCAAGGGGATCTTTAGCTCAAGGTAATGGGAGAGTGACTGTGTGAACTGTGTCGTGTCCAGATGCTGGATGCCTTTGGGATGGA
Organism: Manacus candei; assembly: GCF_025592945.1. Classification (NCBI taxonomy): domain Eukaryota; kingdom Metazoa; phylum Chordata; class Aves; order Passeriformes; family Pipridae; genus Manacus; species Manacus candei. The sequence goes on along the minus strand of NW_026138096.1, from coordinate 13,250,597 downwards.
TGCCCTTTGGATGGATGGAGGGTTTTAGCACAAAGCTCAAGCTGAGCCCAACTTTTGGCCCTGTATCTTGGGTGAGCTGCCTACAGCTTTTCAATTTTTTCTTACTTCACCTCATCTGAAAAGTACCTTCACCTTGTTTTGCTGTCCAGCATCTGCCTGTAGTTGGCAGGAAAGACAGGAGCAGACCTCTTAATCTTCAAGTGTCTTAAGGAAATGTAAACTCTGCTAAGTGTGCTTATCACAGAGCAGCTCATTTACCAGCTGTGCAAAGTACCTTGTGGTTCATTTACATGAGATGTTTAGAGGATTCTCTGCTGCTTTCTGTCTTGACATCTGTGTTTGTGGTCAGTAAGGGTTAAGAGGGAGGCACTTGTATTGTGTTCCACTGTACTGGGAATTTAGAGCCTGTTGACTTTCCCCTGGAAAATCTTATTTAATAGGAAAACTCTTAAATCACTTTTATTTTGGATGGTGGGAAAAGATTTCAGGGCGTTTGGTCCATTTTGGTTTAGATAAACTCCCAAACCACCAATTTATTTTGGATGATCTAAAGAATATCAGCTGAATACAGAAGAGTTTTTATAGTTATCCACACCTGAACTAAAAGCATGGTCAGCAGGGAAAAATCAGATTTTTTCCAAAGGGTAGCTCACATCTCAGCATCCAGATTACTGGCACAAGCTCTGTGTCCTTGTTTTCCCTCCGTAGTCCCACTGAGGCACTGATGGGGGGGAGCTGCAGGTAACCTTTTCCTTTCTGTTGCACGTACCTGGGTCACATTGCAATTGGAGGCATCCAGAAGGAATGAAGGAGAGTGGTCTGCTGCAGAAGGTTCCAGAATGAGGTGATGGTTGCATGTTTTCTGTTGCAATATCCACTAATAATGCCTTTTATCTCCTGTCCCAATCTGCTGTGTAATGACATGGACTCCCATTCTCAATCCGTCATCAACTTCCAGTCAGGCTCGACTTCAACCCGTACTTATTAAAGGGTGAAGAATGCTCTGTCATGTGCAGTTGATAAGGGAATTCAGAAATAAAAGTGCATATTAAATTGTCAGTAGCCTTTTTTTTTTCCCCTTTAACTTTAGCTGGAAAAAAATGATGGCATAGCTTGTTTTCCTCCTCCTACGTCGGCAATATCTGGGCATGCCCAGCTCTGGCAGGATTGTTTTTCAAAACCAAGGTAACCCTTAGGCTGGTCCTGTCTGGCTGCTGCCTGCTGCAGATCAAACCCACACCCAGAAATGCAGAAATCAAAAGCAGAACACCTGCTTGGTTGGTCATTAGTGTCTTCTTGACAGATTTTAAAATGTGCTGTTTTCAGAAAAACGAGGAGTTGACAATTGCGCGCTGAGGATTCGTCCTGCCGCCCTGGCTGGGCATGGATGAGCTGTCCTTGTAGAGGGATCCACAGTAGGATGGTGTCACTGTAGGTCTTCATTAGGGTCTTTAAGCACTATTTTAAGTTTCCTGAGCTTAAGTCATAGAAGATCTGACGCCTGGAGTCAAGGCCTTGCCTGTGACAGGCAGGTCTCTGGAGAGCTGTGCAAAGATCCTCGTGTCTCCCCAGAGCAGTGCCCTGTGTTTCAGAAAGGGACATTGTGAGTGAGGAGAACAAGTTTCGGATCACATGTCCCCCAGCAAGTACTGTTCTTTCGATAGGAAGACTTGTTGGAGAATGTTAATTGAGTCCCTTTTTAAATGAAGGAGGCTTTGCTTCCTTCCCAAGTTTTCAAAACAAATTTTCCAAATACAGTGCCTATGTTTCATTCAAGTGTAAATCCTTTCTCTTTAACCTGGAAGTTATCCCAGAAAAAAAGCCTATCCATTCACTGCAGGACAGACCTTTGTGGTTGTAGTGGAGAAAAAAGCAGTGGATCAAATTGTCCAAACAGGAAGGGAATTAAGAAAAGCCTTTGCTCAGTGAGCGGAGCTCTCATTTCGGTTTAAATGGTTGTCCTACAAACTCCACTTTACATCTCCATTGCTTTTGAAGCATCACACAATGATTGAAGTGTCTGCTAAATTTAGAAATGACAAATTTTCCCTGCCAACATGCCAGCCTATCTGTAGGGATTTCAGCATGTAGTTATGGGATGGATGCAAGCAGTGATCTGAAGTTTACTGGCTTGTAACCTCATCTGGCTTGCACATGGCTCAGTCCTGGTGGGGATCTAATACCTTACGCTGATTCCTTTTGATTTGAGGGCATTAATGGAAATGCTTTTTTGGCACAGCCAGGTGCCTGTGCTGTTTTACATTGGGTGAAACCGAGGCACTGGGAGGATCAAGCGTGGTGTGCCGAATAAAATGAGCTCCCACCTGAACACGTTGAAATTGTGCTAAATTTTTAGCAAGTTATGGGTAGGATTGTCATTCTTTTACCCCAGTCACATTGGAAGGCTGTGGAAGAAGAGATAAATCTCAAATGTCCCAGTTCCAAGATTCTGCTGTTTACCATATGACAAGTCTTCCTGCTCTGTGAAAAATCTCTTAGATCTAAAATCTGTCCTTTTTTTTCCTCAGCCTGAGCTATTTAATTTTTCTCTCTCTGAGCAACGTTTTATCTCAATTCTGTGAAGCTGTTTGAGGCACAGTTACATGAAGAGGATCAATACAAAGTAAACTTCCTTTTTTTCCATTAAAATGTCTTGATTGTCACAGAGAAGGATTGTTTTGAGTTCAGGTGTGTCAGGAGAAATGAAAGGCACCTTGCAGCAGTGATAATCCATCACTGGAGTGCGTCCCATGGCACTCCAGGCTGCACTTGCCTGCAAGGCACTTACTAACCTCAAAGCACAAGAAGTCGATGGGAGGAGGTTTTCTGTTGGAATCTCCAGACAAAATTTCATCCTCGGGCTTTGTTTTGAAGTTTGCAACAAGGTGGGAACAAAGCCCAAGGTGTCACTGTGGTGTTTTCATCTCCTTCCTCACCCACCCTTCTGTTTCTTATCTTTGATTTCGTTTGACCTTTAAAGGTCCCCTGCAGCCCAGACTATTCTGTGATTCCATGATTCACGAGCTGTTTCTGCTCGCTGCTCCATTTCACACACGGGAGGAAAATCACTCAACAAGGGTGAGTTGCTTCTGTTGCTTTATAGCAGGGATATATTCCTGTGTAAGAGGTTTTCCATAGCAGTGCTGATTTCCTTTGGATATCTCCAAGTTACCTGGATGCACACAATGTATAGGGAGGAGAAGGTCGATGCTTTTGTGTTAAAACATTTCTTGTTGCTGCATGCAAATCTGTGGGGAAAGCTCCAGTCTTCTTCAAGAGTGGGTACAGACCTCAGCCAGCCAGTCTGCCAGCCATAAACCAGGCCTCCTCAGGATCCAAGGACATGCTTCCCAACCTGAATTCCCCTGCCTTGGGCTCTGGGCTGCTGTGTGAGCATGTTTGTGCAGACAGCAGGATGGAGAAGGCTGTGTATCTCAGCGTGCTGAGGCGAGCCCTGGTTGTATGTCTGCTGCCTTAAAGCTGGAACATGTGGTTTACCTTCAACCACGAGCCCAGGAGAAGTCCCCTCCACACAGCTGCACCTGGAGAGACATATTTTTCCTGGAGTCACGTCTGGTCTGTTCCAGGCTGCAGTCGATCCAGTTATTGTGGGAGTAAATCCATGTGGTGTTTGGCTTTTCTAATTTTGGCTCTCTTCCCGTGGTGTTTCTGTTGGATTTAGTGATTTTCCCTGTGGCTTGAATGGTGAAGAAGTGGTAACTGCTCGGGGATGGCTTGAAATCAAAGACTGAGTGTGGGTGTTGCTTTCAAAAAGAGAAGAAATGATGCTATTTCGAGAGCTGTGCTGCTATTTCAGGGCAGTTTGGTTGGTCTGGGTTCTGAGAAGTGGTGAGAAAAAATAATTGCTTTTGGGCTAGTGTGTCTCATATGGTGTGTCCTGAAATGATCCTCATGTACACATTGAGCTGGAACCAATACTGAGCCTCTCTGCATTGTAGATTTATTCTGTCTCCTCCTAGTAGAGAGGATGGGAGGAGAAGAAAAGACTCCTGTTGGAACTTTGCTCCCAAGCTTGCTGCAACGAATTTAAAACCCCAAGCCACAGTGAATTCCCAAGTGTAATTTGGACACCAGTGTTTATTTGACTGAGACACGATTGTGTACTGAGTTGTGCAAACACGGGCATGTTTCCTATTTAATTAAGGCTGGTTTTATCAATTAATTTTCCCAAACAATTGGAGAGAGAAGGAGGGTGGAGAAGATAAGATCACAAGGTTGTGCAGGCGGGATGGGATACAGCTCCTTTTGGCAGCTGGAGTACGATTTCTGCAGGAAACTTGTTTGCAGCATTGTTCTATCCTTTATGTCAGTGTTTTTTAGTTTATAACCTCTTGTTTTTCCCCCTGTAGTTTACTCTCTCTCCTTCCCTTTACAGTCCTGAAACACCAAGCTTTGCTTTCAGCAGGAGCTCAGCAGTGGCAGATACTTCCTAATGCTCAGTGTGATTGAGGAGCTGGAATTAGGGGAAGATTCCCACTAGGAGTTCAACCAGAGCCTGGGAAGCTTGCAAAGACATGGGGAAAGGCAGGCCAGTTTGGGACTGGTTGTTGCTTGTCCTAGTTAGTTCAACAGCTCTGTTCCTGAGCTGTTAACCCTTTGTCCTGAGCTTGCTGTGCTGGTTTAGGTTCTGGCCAGCTGACAGTGTGGATAGGTCTCTGGTGGTCAATAGGATTTGGAAACCAGTGGCATTAGAGCTTTTGGCTAGATCACTGTTTCTATCCCCAGGGTTAAGATGAGGATATCCCATTCACTGCAGCAGGTTGATGTCCCTGTTCTCTCCAGCTTCTCCTGATGCAGAAAAGGGGTGTTCTGGCAGTGAAAGGTGAAAGCTGTCTCTGTGATGCAGTAGAGGGATGTTGTGGGATGCCTTCTGGGTAGGTGAGACCTTTTACCTATCTGCAGCCTTCCAAAATCAAGGGGGTGCTGATGCTTCAGCTACAGCACATGCTTGTTCAGTCTGCAGGGGATTTGCAGAGCAGTGGAGTTCCTGGATTTCCTCAGTTGTCCAAGGAACATGCCCAAGCTGTGCTTTTTGTTACTGCTACGATAAGCTGCGTCCTGTGTAATAAATACTGTAGCCTCTGACACACAAACACAGTGCTACAGTGTTCTGATCTTGCTGGCTGTGTAGGCAGGAGAAGCTCCATAGCCCAGACTTCATTCTCAGCCCATTTCTCTGTGAGTCACTTGAGGATGATGACCTCCTCCAACAGGAGTATCTGATGGTAGAGAAAATCTTCCAGTCCTTAATTTTATCCCCTCGCTGTAAATCAAGATGCTGAGCCACTGGCCAAGGGGTGTTCCAGAGGCTGCCACAGGGACCTTTGCAGAGTAGTTCCAGATGGCCTGCTCCCATCCCATCCCCTTGGAGCTGGCAGGGCCTGCCACGTTCTCACCGTACCCTTCAGCCAGAGGAACGCAATTATTTTAATTTATTTTCTTTTCCCTCAGATGAGGAGGATTTGGAAAAACGCATAATGGTGCATTTTATCAGCGAGTTTTAAATGGTGTGATTCATCCCCCGTGTTCTTGGCGTGACATTCCTTGGTTTATTTTTTGGATATCCGTGCAGTTCTGTCAGTGCCAAGCACTGTATGGAGGTGCCCCGTGGCAGACAACCTGCTCTACCCATATGTTCACTTTAAAGAAAACAACATCCAGCTCATAATAGGAAGTCTTTATACTGCATGCCAAGACGCTTGGGGCTTGTTAAATATATTCTACTTGTCAACAACTACCCAATTTAAGAAGTAGCCTTGGTGTGAATCAGCTTTGAACAAGTTCATTTGACTCGAGGGATATTTGCAGGCATTAAAACAAGTTGGATCACAGTGGTAAAAATGTGCAGTGGTTTCCTGATCAAAAGCACCAGCCAGTGACCCATTTTTTTTTCTGTTTAAATCTCCTCCAAACGTTCAAAAGTACTGAGATTTTCACAGTTAGCAAATTTTCGGTGATTCTGGAGGATGGGGGAGGCTTAATAGGACAAGTGTTTCAGGAGTGGGTGCTGGTGGCTCATTCCAGTGCTTCCCATCCCTCCTTGTCTTGAAGACCCACTTGTCCCAGATGCTGTTCCATCCCCATTTCCCTCTCTCCATGGACTGATTAGTCAAATCACTCAGGGATTTGGACACAATATATGTCTTTTCTTGCAACACAGCTTCTGATAAGCTACTCAGAAAATTGAGTGGCAAAGGAGGTGCCCGGTACCTCTGAGATAGCAGGAGGTCTTTTCCTGGAACCTGTTCCACCATCTTTGCCGATTCAGACTTAATTATAAAATGTCAAATTTCATGGCTAAGGGTCTTTTCCAACCTGAATGGTTCTGTGGTTTGTTCTCTGTCTCCCCCCTGCATTTTTCCTGCATGATGATGGTGTGGAAAGAGGCAAAGGGGACGCCTGTCTTGGGTCATACTTGTGAAAAAATACCTTTTGTCAGAACTGTTTGTTTTTGTTGTTGTTGAAGAACTCGAACATTTCTGTTTCCTTTTCCAGCAGTGTAAGACCACGCAGTGGTGCCGTGGTGGGAGGCTGCATAAGATCTGATGGCCTCAACTTTAATATCCAGCAGCTTTGGGTTGCTTCTCATCAATAACTAGTGGAGTAGTTTAGAGAGTCCATTATTTGTTGTGTGTGTATTGAAGAAGCACAGCTTCTTCCCAGCTTGGGAAGAGGAGACAATTTAGTGTGGCCATTTCTCTGTCTCTCCTGAGATGAGGGGAGGTTATATTTTGGGAAGTGAGTGGGTAAATGAAGTTAAAGCTTTCAGGTAAATGAACAAAAACCCAGCTAAGGTCAACTTCTAAGGCTGAAGACCTGAGTCTGGACTGTATTTTTTAGTGCTGTGTTTCCCTCTGTCTCTTTTGCGATGTGTCCTTAGGAAGAAGAACTCAGAGTCAGCCTGAAGTTCTCTCCTGCCTTGAAAAAAGCAGGATGCTGAGGAGGTTTTGGGCATGAGGCTGCAGGTTTGGCGTATGGGAAGAACAGGAAACATTTTGGCACGCTGCTGTCCAGGAGTACACGTGGGGTGTTATTAAAGCCTTTCCTTCCTTGATGTCTGATCCAGCCCTGCACTCCCTGTGTGTCAGTCATTGGGGTGGGTCAGTAATTTGTAATGGGGCTGGTAGGTGCTAATGGAAGATCAGCATTTTCGGTGCCTCGAGCCACACTTGATGGCTTGGGCTTTTACCTGGGTTTATTTTAGTGGATTGTAGCTTTTGTCTTCAGTTCCAACTTCAGTTTCTCTCTCATAGCCACCCCTATAAATTCCAGAAGCTCTCTGGATATCAAATCACTTCATTTCAGCTCCTGCCTATGGAAATACAAGGGATTAATGAGTTGCTCACTGGCAGCAGGAGTGCTGGCTTGTTTGTACCACCATGGTGAGAAAGATGAGCATGGTCATCTCTCTTTCCCCAGGGCTGGTGGGGACAGGGGAGGCACACAGGACAAATGGATTGTGGTGATGGTGTGGGGTGCAGTGGAGAGGGTGCTGCAGAGGTGATGGAGGTGCTCCACTCAAGACCTGCTTGGGACCAGGGAGAGTTGCCCACTCAGGCTCACGTGTCCCCCCTGCAGCACCTGCAAGGCTCCTCGCTCTGGTCAGGCATGACAGGGTGATGAGGAGCATGGGGATGGAGTCACAGTGATGGGAAAAGCAGGGATTTTGCATCTGTCTTCCTTGTTTCAAGTGCTGGAAAACACTGTGTTCAGGGAGGCCGTGCCAGTGATGGTCCTGGTTTGAGTAGGGTCTTTCAAGGGCTGCTTCTGACCAACACTTGAGTTTCTGTGAGCTGTCAGAACAGGTCTCCTCTGCCCACACCTGGCAGCTGCCTGCAGAAGGGGGTAGCAGCGCTGGTCTGGGGCTGAGTGACTGTTCCAGCTGCTCCATCCACCTGGCAAACCTGTTCAGACTAAAATACTGACTCGGGTAAAGCCTGAGCTCGAGGATGCCCATGAAGTGCCACTCTCCAGGTAGTTTCAGCCCAGCAGTTGGAGGTGAGCTGCTGGCATGTGCAGGAGTAACATGAGACAACCGTGATCTCAGTGGTACTTGTGCCTGAGTGACACAGGTTTATGAGCTTGGGAAGGGCTCTGGTATGTATGTAGGAGGCTGAGGACTGTTATCCTGCTCCTGCAGCTCTCCAGGTAGTTGAGTAAACGAGGTGTGTCGGCTTCTGATGCCATAAAGCTCCCGTTGGGCTGCAGTCGCAGCCTGGGCTGGTGTTTGCACAACCACTGTACAAAGGCAGTTTGTAACAGCAGGCTGGGTTCACCTGGGGGTCTGACTGACGTGGGGGACTTGAGCTCAGTTTATAACACTCCTGCCTCGTCCTGAAAGGGTGTAAATGGTGATTCTGGAAAGGATTGTGAGTTTGACGTGGATGAAAAAAAGAGGGAGAAAGGAAAAAGAGACGTACCTTCCAGTTTGACATGTTTACAGCCTGGAGAGCTTGGAAAGAGCATCTTGAAATAACAGGCAGTAAGGATTAATGTGCTTGTGTCTGAGGAGGCTGATGAAAGGGGGAAAGAGGGAGAAGTTACAAAATGCCTGTTTGTTGTGCCAGGAGCTGTGGAGAACCACAGGAAACAGCGCTGGGAGGCACTGACAGGCAGTGCTGGGGCCAGCCCAGAAATCCCTTCCACTTCATTTTTGTATCTATTCAGAGATATGATCTGTTCTGCCCTGACCTGTGCTCAGGGGACAGCCTGAGTCTGAAGCCTGGAAAGGTGTTAAGAGAGATAAAATTGCTCTGACTAGAATAATCTTTCCAAGCACTTCTCCCTCAGCTTAGGGAAAAAAGGTGCATTAGAGATGATAATTGAAAATTCTGTTGCTGCAGTTGCTTAGGCAAAGGTTACTCATTACAACTGTGCACTTGCTCAGTACAAGTAGTGCTGGGCTGTGTAATGAGTTAATGGCCTAAAAACTGCAGTGTCTCTGCATCTGCTGAATAACTCACCTTTCTGTTTCTGTTGTGGAGCTTTTGCAAATGGGTTTAGCTAACAGAGCTTTCAGATAACCACTTTTCCTTATGCAGCTGATGAAATAATAGAGATTATTGCATCTATTGGAAAAAGGCTTTTGAAACTCTGTATGAAAAAGTTTGCTGGTGTTATTATTATTTTTTTTATTGCTTTCTGAGGCCCAGGAGATGGGCCTCCAGATGCTCTGGACTGGATGGTGATCACAAATTTCCATTCCTCAGGCATCTCTGGAAACTACCTGCATGTGTGTTCCATCTCTACAACACCCTGCTAATAATGCAAGGGCTCACAGACACAGTTCTGCATCGTGGTAGATCCCTGAGGTGCAAAGACCAGAAAATTTTGTCTTACAACTCTGCCCTGGCCACACCCATGGAATGGGCAGGAGCATTCCCAGAACCACAGCCCTGTCTTCTGGTGGGACTGGAGTGTAAACGTCTGTGATAGATTGAATCCTGATTAGGAAGCTTCAAGCAATATCCTCTCTGTCTTTAGTGAAAAGGATTTCAGCAGCTGATTAGCGTCACTGTTAAAAATGAGATACTTTATTCTTGTTGTGATTTTTTTTTTCTAGCTTCTGCTCTTGGTTGCTCAGTCTCACTTTGTCTCTGCTTAGATTGAATGAAGCCTTTTGGTGTCAAGCATTCTGTGTTTGTAAACACTTTGAGGCTGTGATGACAAACCTGCATTACAAACACATGTGTGTGCAGTGCCCCGTCATGTGCTGATAGGATCTTGAATAGCTGCACTTAAAATAATGAGAAAATAGTGGTGTGTTTATTTCTTGTACTTCCATTTAGTCTTTCAGCTGAGTCTTGCTGGTTTTATCCGAGTTCCTTTCAAACACATGGGATATTGTTGCTTAGTTTTTCTGATTAAGGATGATGCTTAATTCCCATAGTTTCAAAACCTGGAGGGAATAAAGTGATTCTGGTGCATTTTTATGCTGGGGCTGCTCAATCTGTGCAGTCAGCAGGGAATTTGTTTGTGTTGATGCTGCATTTCTCACCCTCCAGACTGGCTGTTACACTTGTTAATGTGAAGACTGTTGATATAACACCATATAAGAGCACTCAGGAAGGTTGGAGGTCTGTTTTAAATGGTCTGTAAGCTCCCTTTCAGCTTGTCCATCCTGAGATGGGAATGACAGAGAGCAGCAGGATGGATTGCTCCTCCTCTCCACGACCTGAAAGGCTGAGGGCAGCAGATGCAAGTTGGACACCCAAAATAATGGGGTTTGTAGAATGCCAGGAGCTCACAGCTATGGCTCATGGGTATAAGACAACCTGAAGTCTGAAGAAAGGTCACTTTTTAAAGATGAACCAATCCTGATGGAAAAAAAAAAACCCAGCAAACAAACCCCAAAATCCCAACCAACCCCCAGCCAAGCCTTCAAGCACACAAGCCTTGTTTTCAGCCTTGCCCAAATCTTTGTATCATGACAGCTACAACAGTACTACCACGGGAGCCTTTGGGCGAGCTAAGAATAGCAGATTTCCTTGAGAAATGCTTTTGTTTATTTGGGTTTTGTATTTTTAAGTAGTTGGAGCCTTGGTGACCTTTTTCTGAAGGGTCCTAGAAGAATAGCCTGCTCAGAGAGCATTGTTGTAATAAGGAGGGCAGTTGTGAACTGCCTTAATTCTCTGGCTTCTTCCTTGTGACCTGCAAGGTTTACTGGCAAAATGAGGGAAAAAAAACCTCATGAAGTTGTCACACCTCTGAACTTTTCATAGCTGAGATCAGCAGAGATTAAAGGATGGGGAGCTCAGAGGATTGAAGGGTAAAAATGCCAGGAATGGAAACCCATGATTCTGGGTTGGTAGAATGATGCCCAGCTTAGAAAACATATTTTTGCAAAGATTTGTCTGCTGGGAAACAGCAGTTATGCTCAGGATTTATTTTCTTTTTTCAGGGAGGGGTTGGTTTCAGGGATTTTTTTTAAAGGGTTTTATTTTTTGAATGAAGGAAGTAGAAGGGGATCAATGAAGGGGTAGTGGCACGTAGGGAGGCAGGGGCAGGATGGTGATAGTGAGGAAAGGGAACAGGTCTGGGAGTAGAAGTGATTTAAATATCCTGAGTGAAACACACGTGAGATAAGAGGATCAAAGCTGTATATTTAAGACAAAAGAAAGATGTGTATTTGGATATTTAATTGTGGCCTGTTGGCTGTCGGGCAGGAAGGCTGTAAGCAAGACAAAGCAGGGGAATTTGACTTTCAGTGACACTGTGCTTTAGTGCTACCCTTGCTCTTAGATGGACACAAAGCAAAATTACAGCCTGAGAGAGACTCACAGTACAACAGCCAACACACTTCCTACCCTGTGATTAAAAGAGGAAAAAAAAAAAAAAGAGAAAGAAACAACTGTTTTTGGCAACTAAGAAAAAGTAAAAAGCCAAACTATCTTTGTGTCAGGGGACCTGGTGATATTCACTGGCTCGAGCCCTGACTGGTGGCTTGGCAAGTGCTGAAGGGAGAGCACTGAACACACTGAACTGTGTTTTATGTGCTTGTCTTAACTTGGGAGCCGAGAAAAGTGTACAATTGATACTGAAATAAAGTGCAGTGGGGATTCATGTATTTGTATCACCTGTTCATTTCACAATGGAACGTGGATCCTGGTTGGAAAGCTCGAGCTTTTGCTAAATTTTAATTGCCTTCTCCTGCTGATCATACAGTAAAGGTTGTTTGCTGAGTAGGGGTGGTTTCCAAATCAGGGTTCTGTAGACACAAAATACCCTGTTATTTTCTCATCTGTCTAGACAGGTCACCTAATCCAGTATTAAAATGCTGAAATGGGAGGGAAAACATTTTCTGGAAGCTTTCATGTGAAGAATTCACAGGAGCTCGCCAAAGCCAGGATTAGGAAAGCTGTGCTTGAAGAACTGAGCTGACCTGTTTCAGTTTCTATAGGATGGCAGAAAAGATGTTTCCTTCTTGTGGCAGTTAAAATACTTGGATCAAAGTGTTATCTGGAGATTGAGTAGTGTTGTAGAATGTCTATGGGAGTGAGTTCTCCCCCTCTGTTCTGCCCCAGTGAGACCCCCCCCTGCAGAGCTTCCTCCAGCCCTGGGAACAACAGCACAAGGATGTGGAGCTGCTGGAGAGAGTCCAGAGGAGGCCCCGGAGATGCTGCCAGGGCTGGAGCCCCTCTGCTCTGGAGCCAGGCTGGGAGAGCTGGGGGGGTTCCCCTGGAGAAGTCTCTGGGGAGACCTTCCAGCAATTATAGAAAAGAGAGAGAGTGACTTTTTACACAGGCAGACAGTGATAGGACAAGGAGGGAACAGTTTTAAACTAAAGAAGGAGGGGTTTAGATTGAATGTTGGGATGAAGGTCTTACCTGTGAGGGTGGGGAGGCCCTGGCACAGGTTGCCCAGAGAAGCTGTGGCTGCCCCTGGATCCCTGGAACTGTCCAAGGCCAGGTTGGATCAAAGGAGCAACCTGTTCTAGTGGAAGGTGTCCCTGCCCATGGCAGTGGGGTGGAACAAAATGAGCTCTAAAGTCCCATCCAGTCAGGATTCTATGGCTCTCCATTCCGTTGGGCAGTGGCAGTTGGGAGCTGCTGCAGTGGCAGTTGGAAGTGGTGCAGTGCCAGTTGGAACAAGCTCTGATGGCAGAGCCAGAGTTTGCACACACTGTGCAGATCCCTCGTGCAGGTGAGTCCAGCTAAGGGTGGATTGAGCTGAAGCTGTTCCAGTTTAAAGATTTTCAAAACAGTTCTCAGAGCCCAATTGGGGCCACCCTCCTTTTCATACCACTGCTTAAAACTACAGTCTGGTGTCAGCTCTCCTCAGAGAGTGGATGTTGCTTGGTCAACATACATAAATGTTCTAAGATCCTGGAGAAAAAGAGACTCTCCAAATGAAACTACTGTTACCTTGAACTTAGTTAGTACATGTGATCAGAAACTTCAATAGTGTCTTCAGTGCAAAGGTTCGACCCTTCTGGTGATGGAAGAGAGGAATAGTCAACACTTTGACACTGGCCAAGCATTGGGTGAATTGAGGAGGAACTCAGAAGGGGTATCCAGCAGCTTGGCAACAGGAAGAGGCAGAACACTGTCTCCTTGCATAGCTCTGTATTCAGTAAGTGTTTGGGGAGGGAGGATGGTAAAGCTAGGAATTGTTTTATCCAAATCATTGGGCACCAACAGATTCCAAGGGCGATGAATTGTGGGCTGTGTGTTTATCCTTTGCAAGCTGGGACTGATGCCAGTGTGGGCCTGGTGGAGTTTGGGTCTCTGTACCCTGTTCCTTCACACTCTGGAGGGCAGGTGTGAACTACCCAGAACCAGATGTCTACACACTGACATTTGTGTGTAAAGACATCCTGCATTGGTGATCCCTGATTAGGGACCCTTAGCCATGGACTCAGGCTGCTGAGTCCCACCTACTAAAATAAGGTAATGGGACCTGAGAACTAAGGATGGACACTGGTATAAAGGTGGCTTCTGGGAGTTTACAAACGAAAATTGGGTCCTGCTCAGAGGAGCCGTTGGATGTATTAGGTAGGTGGAGGTAGGGTTGAACTGGTCAGGACTGGTGTGGGTTTGAACCTCTCTTCATCAAAGCCCAAGGCTGATCCTGATGTGGCAGGACAGCGTTGGCTCCAGAGGCTGCATCATGTGGCTGTGAATTTCTGAACTGGCCCTTGTTGGCTTTCATCAGTTGAAATGTTTTCCCGTCTGTCCCATTTCTGTAATGATTGGTTTGATATCCAGTCTCCATGCTCAGAGCTAAACCCTCCTTACCTAGTGCCCTGGTTAGAGGATCTGAAGCTTATGCTTTGTGGTTGCCACAGTGGCACAGTGGAGCTTCATCACTGGGTCGTGGAGCTCGTCGGCACTGGGGACGTCGTTCTTTTGTCTTTATTTTTCAAAGCCTTTACCACAAAATTGCCACTTTCAGAGGTTATATAAAAACATGAGAGTTTGAAAGTCCTTTGGAAATAGTCTACATCGTACAAGAGGGTGGAGATTTCTGCAGTTTCCAGTACTGGTCCTCCAGGCTAAAAAGTTTGTTGCATCCCAGTTTGACCTCAGTTATCCTTTCCGTGCATCCCATTTTGAAAGGCTGGGTCCAGTTCACAACTTTCTTTTCTCTTCTGCCCGGCTTCTTTATTTCCAGTTTTCTTTTTGCCTTCCCTGGGAACTTTTAACCGCGGAGGATAAGCGTTTGTAAGCACTTGTTTGCTTTCTCCCCGTAGGTTCCTTAGAAAGAGAGCTTGGACGGCATGCAAAGTTGTGAAATATCTGCAGACAGCACGGATGATCCTCTTAGTAGTGGCCTACGGAGAAAGCGACAGCCTCGAATAGTCGTTATCGGTGCTGGGCTCGCGGGCCTGTCGGCAGCCAAGGCGCTCCTGGAAAGCGGCTTCACGGATGTAACTGTCCTCGAGGCGACCGACCGCATCGGGGGCCGCGTGCAGAGCGTGAAACTCGGTAAGAGGGGCCTTTCCCTGCCCTCCCGGGGAGCCTTTGTGTTGTCGTTGGGTTAATCCGACCTTGGGAACGGGATATGTGCACGTGCAGCGTTGGGTCGGGGCGTGGTGTTGTCGGGAATGTAAATCCCCGGGCTCCTTTCGGGGTGATCCCGTGCTGTCTCGTGCATCAGTCCCAACCCAGCGCTGCTCCAAACCCCGTGTTTCCGTGACATAAAGATCTGGGTGATTGTTTTCACTCTCGCAGGAACAGCTCTGTGATTAAGGAGCTGTACCGAGACAGTTTCCACCCAGGTTTTCCAGCCTGACTCTTGCCCAGGAGCAGCCAGTAAATCTCCAGGCTGGCAAATGTTTCTCAGGGCTTACAGTGCTTGCAAAGGGGAAGCTCTGAGCTGTTCTGCCTCACAAACAGCCCCATTCATTTCCCTTGAAGTAATTTACTGTGTAGGGCACTACCCACTGGGAATCAGGCTGCTGGAAAAACCTCTTCAATGTATCCTTTCATCCTGATTTGCAGCTTTCCCACCTCTGCAGGTTCCTTTCTTGGTGTGTAAGAGAGGTGCAGGCGCTGGATATTTGAATCCCGTGTCAATTGGAAGGGCTCGTAAAATCTCTAAATGCAAAACTCGTGGAACAAACGTTGTCCTTTGCAGCACAGGAGTCAGTGCAACTATCTAGGAGGACATTGCTTGTCTCTTCTCTGCAGGAGGGGAAAATCTCTTCGCTTTTACTGCATTTTCCTCCTGATTTCAACAAACTAGTTCTGTGTCTATCCCACTGTCTGGATTTATTACCTTTGGCCTCTTCCTGCCCTGTTTTCTTTTTATTTCTTAGGTGGTTACATCAGTTACTGTGTTTTACTCAATAAACTCACCACAGTAAACAAACAGCAGCGTCCCGTGAACTTGCAGAAGGGAAATGAATGGAAAGGCAGTTGGACAAATCTAATCTCCAGGGTCTGAATAGGGCACTTCACATTCTGCTGAGACTTGGCATAGAGCTGAGGATGGGAAGTGTGTCCTTTACTCACAATCCGCTGTATTAAAAATATCCTGGATCGTGCCTGTGAGAGGAGGGAAGTGCCAAAGAGCTGAAATCTTCAGGGAGCAATAGATCATTCTACCAGTGCACCTGTGAAATAGTTTTGGTGTATTAGTTTTGAGATTGATTCTCTCACCTTTGGCCACCTTCACCAATAACTCACATCTTTGCCTTTGCTGGGAATCCACCTCCTGTTCGTTAACACTTCTTAATTAGCGCGAGACAAGAGCAGACATTACAGTCTGAGGGAGGTCTCACAGTTTGCAGATAAAACTGTTATTTGCAAGGCAGAGCCTGGAATCCAAAGTCTTGATCTTTTAACACCTTTCCTAAAACTGCAAATGGTCTTTTCTTACCTTCTGCAAACTCTCAAGGCTGCCCTGTGTGGGTGTGGGCTGCAGTTCTCTTTCAAGGTGGATCCGTGTTTTGACCCCCTGTGCTCTTGGCAGATTCATGTGCCTTTTAGCAAACGATTTTGGAGCCCTGTTGGGTGGTGAAGCAGCACATATTCAGAGCCTGCTTATTGCCTGGTAGGAGGGCATGGTTCTGGGCTGTGTTTTCTTCTTCTGTGCTTTCTGGAGCAGCAAGACTGCACCAAGGACGTGCAAGACCTGCTCATTTCTCAGAACTGGCTACAGCTGCATAAACAACTGTTAAAGAAGTGGTTCTTCTGGGCCTTCAACATATGACCAGTTTGATCTGGCCTTTAAATGTTAAATGGCATTTAAATGTTAAACTTCTCTGGCCCCACCCCTGTCTGCAGACTTGACTAAAGATCTGATTTAAATCTTTATCAGAGCTACTAATTAGGAAGAAATTCTTCCCTGTGAGGGTGGGGAAGCCCTGGCCCAGGTTGCCCAGAGAAGCTGTGGCTGCCCCTGGATCCCTGGAAGTGTCCAAGGCCAGGTTGGATGGGGCTTGGAGCAACCTGGGCTAGTGGAAGGTGTTCCTGCCCATGGCAGAGGGGTGGAACTGGATGGTCTTTTAAGGTCTCTTCCAACCCAAACTGTTCTGTGATATGGTGGCACCTTCTCAGGATTATATCCTAATCCTTCCACTCCCACTGAGCCACGCTGTGTCTTGTAGGGCATAGTATTTTCCCTCAAGTGCATGGAATATGTTGCTATTCAGCACAGGGAAATAACCTGAATTTTCAGAGATTTGGTACATCTTTTCTAGCACAGGTGAGGCAGAGGGTTTGTGTGTTTGTGGACTGTGTGTGTCTTGCACGTGATCTGTACCATCTGTATCCACTGCAGATATTTCACAACAGGATATCCAAGAAATAGTCAGGGCTGCGAAGGGAAATGTGGAAGTTGCTGTACATATTCAGGAGGCTTCGTGCACAATCTCTGTATTCCTTTGGTTATTTTTGTTGTATTGGGTGATTCATTCAAAGTAGATTAATACTGAACCTAAAATCCTTTAAGGCCCTGAAAGTAAATTGGCTGTCTCTGTTTGAAAGGATCTTATTTAATTTTACACTTTTAAATAATTCATCATGTAACTTAACACCTGATAACAGCTGACTTATCTACTTGGTAATGATGTGTTTGAGTATTACAAGGCAAGAATTACTGCTTTTAATTTGCAGGTATTTGTTTCTATTGCACACAGCTATTGCAAACAGGAGAACTTGGGACACATCATCGTTGTTCCCCAGCACTAAGACAGCAGGACCTGCTGGCACATTGTTTTCTTTCAAAGACCAGGTGCATACAGAGGGTTGTTGTGCAGCAGAGAGCAAGCTCCTGCCACAAAGCAGGAGGCAGTTTTCCTGCTGCTGCTCTGGCATGGGATGACTGCAGGGGGTTGTGTTAGCAGGGGGGCTACCACATGCAATATTGATGAGCTCTGTATCTTTGACTGCCAGTGCTCAGTCATTTCCACCTGGCTGGGTGCTCTGGACTTTGTGGCACCTTAAATATTCACAGGCTTGTGAGTTGATGCTGTGCTTTGGTGTAGAAATGTTGTGCTGTAATGCAGATTTTGAAGGGCAGTCAGCATGGTACTTAATGACAAGGTGGTTGTGTGAAGAATGAGATCCATGGAGCTTCCCTGGGAGGCAGATTCTCAGCTGGAGAGCAGCATTCCTTGGGGCTTTCACCCATTAAACTTGACTGCATTACAGCACAGTGCTGCAGTGTCTCTGTCTGAGCATATATTTACATGTTAAATAGCATATGATGACTGGTAACTGCACCAACCTTTCTCCATCAAGCAGGATCCTGTTAACTATCTCACTTAATCAGGCATTCCCACGATGCTGGGAGAGGCTGCCCAGCTTTGTCAGACTTCAAAACAGCTTTGGACTCCAGAGAATCTGTCAAAATGTAGGGGGAGAACACACCCCAAGCTTATTTTTAACACCTGCTTTCAGCTGCTGAGCATCTGCCTGTGCTCTCAGCACAGTCCTGGCAGTGCTGGGTCAGGGGAGAGCCCTGGTGCAAACCCCAGTAGTTGTAAGGAAGGGGGAGAGTGGGGATGACCAGAATCTTTGTGTTCTGCAGGCTGAGAGTACAGGTGATGAAAACTAAATGAATCTGGTGTTTAACCTAATGGTGCATCTTTTTAAGGAGCCCGATATAAATCTTCGAAGGCGTAAATAATAAAATGCAGCTTATTTACTCATTTGGGGAATGGAAATACACGTTTAATTGCAGTTAATCTGAGGTGTATTTGTAAGTAATGAGCATTTTTAATCGCAGGAGGTTCAGTATTCAGGCCAGTGTTACTATCCCAAGGCAGCCCAGATTTTCCTACGTCTCCCTGCTGGCAACAAGAACCAGGAACTGAGAAAGGTCTGAATTTCTCCTTAAGTACCAGAGGTGTGTCACTGTGGTGCATCTTCCTTGGAAACATCCCATCCTTGTAGCACTATCCAACCCTGTATCTCGAAGGACTGGTTTGAAGAACACTGTCACTGCCTGTGTCTGACAGAGAAAAATCACTTGTGATGTTCAAACACGTGTCATCCTTGGGCGATTCTGCCTCTGCTCGTGAACATTTTAGTTCAGGTTGAGCGTGACAAGCTTTCAGGAAAACAGGCTTCAATAACCCATTTTCTTTGGCTTCCTCTCCCTCAGGGCATGCCACTTTTGAGCTGGGAGCTACGTGGATTCATGGTTCACATGGAAACCCAGTCTATCATTTAGCAGAAGACAATGGTTTGCTTGAGGAAACCACTGACGGCGAGAGGAGCGTTGGGCGGATCAGTCTCTACTCCAAGAATGGGGTGGCCTATCACCTCACCAACAACGGGCAGAGGATCCCGAAAGATGTGGTTGAAGAATTCAGTGATTTATACAACGAGGTTGGTGCTCAGCTGCTTTGGCAGGTTGTAGGTTTGCCTGAAACACTGAGGCCCCTTCACGGTTGTGACGATCCGGGACAAAGGTAGAAAAGCTTTAATTTCTTTGTAAAAAAACCCCAAACCACTAAGTTTTTTTTTAATCTCATCTGCTTCACTGTACCCCGTTGTTTGTCCATGACGTGGGATTAACTCGCTGTTGTGAGGAAGAACAATCTTTCCACGTTTGTCATCAGTTTTAATCACTTCCAGCAACTGTTTCTGGGGAGATACAGTTGTTTGCTGGAGAAAGTTGCTACTTAATCAAAAGAGTAGAGGAGAGATCAAATTACTGAACAAAGTAGACGCAAAACCTTAGCAACAACCAGCTAAATATTGTATCCCTATGACTTTTTATAAATACCATAATGTGCTGTGTAGGGTGCCAAAGTCAGTGTAGTATCATAAGAGTTGTAAGTTTTCTTGCATCAGAAGGAAAAGGGACATCTGTGCTGGGAGATTCAGACCAGCGTGGACTTCACTTCAAGGTTCTTTTAAGTCTTTTCCTTCCCAAAGTTAATTATAATTATTCCCCACAGTTTTTAATGTCACATGAAGTACATTTAGAGGGGTCTGTACAGACTGTCTGGCCCTCCAGGTAATGTGATCTCTCAGTAGGTTATATAAAATGGAGCAGAACATGAGGATTTTCATCAAGCTGTAGCCATGCCTAAAACCTTTGGATTTTCGTCTGACAGTGAACTTCAGTGTTTGACTCTTGGCTGAACACACACTAGATTCAGGTTTCTGTTGCATACTTTGTTTAAAAATATGTCTGTGAGCCTGTAAAGAATTATCAAGAATTGGGTGGGGAGCAGAAAAGGGGATTTTTTTTTCTTTTTTTTTTTTTTAAATTGGGAAAGACTTTTGGCACTGTCCTTTGTCTGTGAACTGGAATGGTGATGGGATGGCACAAAGATCGTTTCAGTTTTAGAGAGGAGTAGTAGGAATTTAAAAGAAACTTTGGTATGGAAAGGATTTAACAACCTGTGGACAACTTCCTGGGCAAATGCAGATGGAGGTAATTAATCTGAACGTCTTTTCATATTACTGGGTTGAAAACAGAACCAGAGCCAAGCAGGAAAAAAAGACAGGTGAGATGTGTGTGGAGGAGGATGAACAGCAAGTAGGGCTGGAAAGAGAAGTGAAAATACTGCAGTGAGCAGCATTATTTATGTAAATGGAACAGTGCCAAACTGCAGGCAGGGCTCAGTGATCATCCTGTCTGGAAGATGATAGGAAAATCTCCAGCAAGGGGAGGGCAGACTCTGAAATGAGAAGAGAATACAAAGATGAGAGCTAGTCAGCTTTGAGATAAACCCAGTAAGATAAGGGCTATAACAAGGTACCAGTGTTTTAGAAATGATTAATTTGGTAAATCTACCCTTTCTTTTAAAGGGGAGAGAAAGGGGCAGCCAGTGACAGGAGAGAACAACACATTAAAAGTTAATCTTCTTTGCGAAACACCTAATTAGCTTATCATTGCCACAGGATATCTTTATCTCTAGCAGACAGAAAAGGCTTTCACATTTATGGCTTGTAAAAATGTCTACAGGCACTCACAGCCATAAAAAATATGTAAGGGACAGCTGAAGCCAAGCACAGGGCACCAGCCAACCCCTTAATTGCTCCTGCTGGGAGGTGCTTTCTCTGCCTTCCTCCAAAGCCTGCTGGAATTTCTTGCAGAGGCAGCTCAAGCTTTTGTTGAGCTGCTTGTCCCAACCTCTCTGGGGTGCCAGGTTGGATGATCTGTAGTGATTTAAGACAGCTGGCTGTGGTTTCTGCCCTGTGCTGTGTAGGAAAAGTGGGAATTAAGGCGAGCAATGTGATCCCCTGAAAATCTGCAGTTAAAATGACTGTAGGAAATACAAGTGCCCTGGAGGGTGGGCAGCCAGGAGCATGTGCAGGAGGTGTGTGGCTTTGGGGACCTTTTCCTCTGGCATAAAGTGCAGAGAGTGTTTCACACATGCTGAGTCTGGCTGGGGCATTTCTGGTTTGTGTTTTGTTGAGTCCCCCATTCTCTCAAAGTTTTCATTATTATTTTCATTAGAGTCCATTCCATCATTTCTTATTTCATCTTGGCTGGCCAAAACTCTGTTGCTTTAACTGATGAAATGGGTGCTGGGAAGGAACAGCAGGAATTTGATCTTCGGTTCTGCATCTTTGCTGTTTTGAGGAGGCAGGTTTTTTTGAGTGGTTTTGTTAAAACATCTTGAAGTTGTCCAGGATAAAAAGCCATCTGACAGATCACTGAGTCCTGAGGTCAGGCTCCTCCCTTGCCCCATAGGAGCTTCCAGACCCTTCTCAGGTTACTGTTAGCAGTCCCACCATCAAGTCATCTCATCCCTTTAGAAGAGGCTGAGATAGCAAAGTCTGTGGCTTGAAAAGAAGGAAACCCCCATAAAACAACCAGCAACCCCCTTCAGGGATGCAAAGCCTAATCAGGGTTGAAGTGGAAAATGTATTCCCAAATGGACAGGCCCAGATTTGTCCCCATTCCAAAGGCCTGCCCTCCCTGCACAGCCGGCTCACTCCCCAGGCACTCACACACTGCCCAGCTTTCCCTGCAGCTGCTGCTGGGGCTCCAGCATGTGCCTCCAGCTCTGCTCCTCCATCTGGATCTCTCTAGCCCCACTTATCTTGTTGCCTGGACACCAGATTCTGGGGAATACAAAGTTCAGGGGGTCTCCCTTCCAGTGTTTCACTGGTGCATGTGGAGTCTCTGAAGCTCAGTTCTAGCAAGACGAGGTCTCTGTGTGCTGAGTTTTTCTGGAGTGAAAGGCAAAGCACCCCTGAACCTCCAGAGCTTTGCCTCACTAATTCATTTGGAAAGTCCTTAGGCTTTTTCCAGGCACTTGTCCAATCTTTTTTGGCTGGCTTCTTCTACTTCAATACAAGTTTTGCTTCTTTTTTGTTTGCAGTAGCCTGAATTTTTAATAGCTGTAGGGATGTCTCACAGAAGCCTTTATTTGGTTACGAGGAAGCCAAGCAATCAAACTGCTTGAAAACTGCTCAGCTCTTCATTTCTGTAGCAAAAAGTTCCCTCTGAGGGGCTGTTACCCTGCACTGAAGTCAGTCAGAATCTGTCATGAGCTTGTGACCAAGGTGACTTGAATCCCCTTGGGAGAGCACTGCAAACTGAGCAGTGCTTCCAAGGAAGGTCTCCAGTCCTGCAGAGCATCCACCTGGATTTACAACTGTGCTTTGCCAAGGGAAGCACCATGAGATAGAGCAGGAGAGCTCTCCAGCCACTGTCATTTAAACACTGTCCTTCTTCGACCATGTGCTGTGTGGGGCTGGCAGTTCTCAGGGTCACTGTCACTGCATTTGGTCAGTCTCCAAAAGGAAAGGGACACCAGCACGGGGAGGATCCCCAGGCTATGATGCTCTGGCCATGTATTCATAATCTTCCCACCTTCCTCTTCATTCCTTCTGGGATAACTGGGGGAATTCTGGGGCTGGGGGAAGATTTTGGCCTGTTCCAGCTTATGCCACATCTGCATGACCTTCAGGAAAGTGTCAGGAGTGCGGCCCTTGAGGGCGATGTCTGCAGCTTCAGGGTCTCTATATAACTCCTGGAAAAATGTGAGCAGGGACAATTGATCTCAGAGTTGCTCTTCTGTCCATGCTAAGTCCTCACTTCCCTCTCCAAAGAGGTATTTAAAGCCAGCTCCCAGGTATTAGTGAAGGCTGGGAGGGAGGTGGTGAGCTGGACAAGTTAAGTGCAGGTGAAAAATCACACAGTCCATCGACCAGCCTGATTTAGAAAAAGTGCCTATTTTTACTTCAGCTTTTCAGTAGGGATTTGGTCCCTCAAGACCTGCTTCCCAGGAACCCTCCCTTTAACAATCAGCTAATTAACAGCCTTGTTATCTGTCAGCTTTCCCCTGTGTTCTGCAACAGCTTCTGGGGGAGGGATGCAGCCAAAGAATGACAGCGTTTTCCACCCTCCTCGCCCCCACCCCGTGCTGGGCTTCCTGCCATCCCCAATTAAGCTCCAGTGCCTTGCCTTGCAGTTATCGTGGAAAGCAGGACCAAAGGGCCACCGAGAGTCACTGTTCCCTCCCTGCCTCTATTGCACTGACAGATGTCTGGCCTGGAAACAGCCCGGACCTGTCTCTGTCGGGGTTTTTCACTGCCCGGGGATTAAATCACTGCAGTTTTTAAGCCAAGTGAGAAAAAGACAATGCTGTGGATCGTCACCGGCGCTGACAGGAAGGAGTGTGGATTGGGATGTGCTTTCCTGGCCTCCTTCAGCGCGGAGAAACTTCTTTATTTAGATTTGTTCTTCCTAAGAAACTGCCTTTTCCTGTGGTGGAGGAGCACGTATGTAGGGAACACGTGGAGGTAGAAGCTGGTAGGTGACAGAGGGGACATCCCTGCTGGAATCCACGTTCTCTGCACAGCCCCTGCTTGTGGGATGCCCCAGAGCTGGTCAGAAAGAAGACAGAAGATGTAAGCTGAAGTGAAGCTGTTTTAGGATTATGGACATTTAATTCACTCCTTTTAGTTTCTGACCTTCAGCCCTTTCTGTCTTTCAGCACCAGGCTGAGGGAGTTGGAGTTATTCAGCCTGGAGAACAGAAAGCTCCAGGGAGACCTTAGAGCCCCTTCCAGTGCTTTGAGGGACTCCAAGAGAGCTGGAGAGGGACTTTGAACAAGTGCATGGAGCGACAGGACAAGGCTTTAAAGAGGGTTGAATTAGATTACATATTAGGAATTCTTCAGTGTGAGGCTGGTGAGACCCTGGGACAGGTTGCCCAGAGAAGCTGTGGCTGCCCCATCCCTGGAAGTGTTCAAGGACAGGTTGGATGGGACTTGGAGCAACCTGGTCTAGTGGAAGGTGTCCCTGCCCATGGCAGGGGGTGGAACTAGGTGATCTTTAGGATCCCCTCCAACCCATGATTCTGTGAATTCCCTGCAGGACTGTATGTAAACCCTCAGAAATCAGGGAAGGAAATCTGCTGAGAATAAAGGGTTGTTTGAGGTGTTCTGTGTCTTTTGCTTCTGCTGCTGTTTTTCAGACAGGCTTCTAGGGCCTGCCCAAACCCAGAGGAGCTTGAGAGTGAGAAGTGATTACTTCACTGTGCTGAGAGGAGTTTGCCAGTGGTAGGAGCTGGGAGTTAATGCAGTCTGGTCTTTGTTTTTGCTACCTGCTTATATCCAGGTATGTGATAACTGAAAATGGAGGAGTCTGGACTGTGTGTGGTGTAGCTCCCCCCTTGCTGCTGGGCGTGGTGCTCTGGGTTTGGATGCGTGGATATTTTGTCATCACCAGGTCATTCTTGATGCTGCCTTTCACCAGGATCTTGGAGAGAAAGCCCCCATGAACTCTCTCATGAACCCTGCTGTCATCACATCATGCCAAAATGATTGAAGGAGGATGGGTTTTCAAATCCTAAAGTGCCTGTTCCCAGTGACTTCAGTGGTGGTCCCATAGGAATGATGATGCTTTCTGTTACTGTCAGCAGTTTCTCACCTGGGTAAAGAAAGCCTAGGGAATTCCAATTCCAGACAGCACAATTCTGCTCCTTCTTCATTGGGAATCTACCTTAAATGAGGGCTTCTATTGAACCTTTTCCATAGTTTCTTATACAGGATGTGTTTGCTGCACGTGTACATCAAAGAATACATTTTGAGCATCTTTTTGATTCTTTTTTTTCTGACAGTTCATCTCTTAATGCAGGACTTGCTGTTATTTCTCCTTGTGCTTCTTGCTTATGACAGCTTTGCCTTCCATTCTTCATCAAACGGTTCAGCACCCCCAAGAATCACAGAATATCCTGAGCTGGAGGTGACCCACAAGGATCATTGACTCCAACTTCTGGCCCTGCCCAGGACAACACCAAAAATCACACCACGTGTCTGAGGGCATTGTCCAAACACTTCTTGAACTTGGAAAGCAAGGAAATAATGGGGATTCTGAGAAAAAATAAGAAATCCTGATGGTGATTAAACTCACCTGCTCTCTGATCAATGGGATGGCACACACAGGAAAGACTTCACTTGATGGTTCCAGCATGGAGAACTGGGCCTTTCTGCCCTTTTCTCTATGGGGTAGAGAAGAATATAGTGGTTAACAGAAACATACCCAGGCTCACTCCTCCTGTTGGCCAAGTGGTAGCTGGGTTTTAGCACAGCTTTGCTTGTCCTGTGCCTGTGTTATCTGCTTACAGAGCGCAATCAGCTTATGAAAGCTGAGCTGGTTGTGCTGACGCAAGGTCTGTGCAGCTCCGACCTGCTGGAAGTGGTTGGGGCCTCAGAAATCAGTGAACCTGGGAACCATGGGGTGTTGAAACTGCCAAAGAGCTTTTGGCACTGGGGAACAGAGAAGGCACTATTTCCTTTGCTGGAAGCCTTCGTTTCATGTCGGGCGTTGGGCTCCACCTTTCTTGAGTGGGAGTCTCCTTGGAAGGGCTGTGTCCCAGCCAGTGTCTGCATTTCTTTTCTGTCTTCACCAGTTCCACTCACTTTTCTTGTAATTATTCTCTGGTTTTGTAGTTTATTTCCGCCTTTTTTTTTTTCACTCTTTCACTTATTTTCTTCTTCAGTTTCTTCCTCATCTCTTACCTTATCAACTCATCTTCCTCCATTCACTCACAGACCTGCTCTTTCTCACTCCTACCACTGCTGTGCAGTTTTCCTCACCACCTCCCTTTCCTCATCATCCCTCTATTTTGCCTCCTCAAATTCGCTTTATTCCTAAAACCCAAGAGGAAAATCAGGCTCCCGGGGAGAATCAGAGTGGAAGGAACCTAAAACACGGTGGATTAGCCCTATCAGCAGGGAATGGGAAACTCTGGGAGCCCTTGAAGGCAAGGCTGCCACAGTTCTGCCAGCTTCCTGCCAGATGTTTACTGTTGGGTTCAACTTCTCAGCACGTCCAAATAATCTGTCTCCAAAAAAGGTGTAATCAAGCCATCTTTGGCAGGAAAAACTCGCCAAGCAGGGATGTCATCTCTCCTGGTAAGAGCACTGTGCACCCTGTGGCGTGATGTAAATGGACACATTCTGGACAAACAACTTGTTAATGGGATGAGTTGCACTTCTGAGAGGCATCTTTTGAAAGCTTTCCTGTGTTGAAAGATTCCTTGGAGTTTTTCCATGGAAATGAAGGGCCGTGACACAACTGCAGGCTCTTCTGGCAACGTTAGGCAGAAGTACAGGTTACTCCAGGCAGCCACAAGCAGAGGGCTGAGGTGGATGGTGTTTTCTTGCTTTTTGAGTGGAAAACTGGGGTTAAAAAATTGTCAGGAATATCTTCTTCAAAAAAGAATGATTTGTTACAATGGGTTTTTCTTTGTGAGTCTTCCTCAGGCTGGCTCCTGGTGGGGGGCTCTAGAGGTGTCACTGTTTTCCACGGATCTATACCTGTCTTGTGCTCAACAAATTAAACATGTGCACACAGAATTCCCTTGCTGTGCTGGTGGATTCCTGTTTTTCATGGAAAAATACAAAAATAACTATGGAACTGAGTTCCCCCACTCTGGTGGATTCCCTCTGAATAACGGAGAAGGTGGAAGGGCTGGTGCCAGGTTAGAGCAGCCTGGGATTGCACCTGAGACACGGAGATGGGAGAAGATGTGAGGAAGCCCGTGGGTTCTGCTGGCAGGAGAAGGTGATCTGACTGCGCTGGGTTGGGATGGAGGATAAAGCTTCCTGCTCGGGGCATGGGTTCTACTGGGAATCATGTTGTCCATCCTTCTGTCCTGTCTCTGGCAGGTCTATAACCTGACTCAGGAGTTCTTCCAACGAGGTAAACCAGTCAATGCCGAGAGCCAGAACAGTGTGGGCGTCTTCACGCGGGACGTCGTGCGCAAACGCGTCAAGGCCGACCCGGATGACACGGAGGCCGTCAAGAGGCTGAAACTGGCCATGATCCAGCAGTACCTGAAGGTATGTGTGCATGCCACTGGGGTTATTTTTTTGGTTTTAACTACGGTCAGACAAATCCTGAACCTCGGGACCTGGCAGAGCCTTGCCCAGCACTGGGGAATTGCTTTCTGTGTTTGTATTGACAGCTTTTCCTCCTGAGGCAGATCCAGAGACAATGGGCTGAAAGAAACAATGCCTTTACTCCTTTTTTTTCACCTTAAACTCCAAGCTTTCTAATTAGAAGTGGCTTTCTTAGGCCCTGTTAAACTTTCTGATGTGATTTAATGTTCTTTTACCACCTGAAGCTACTTTATTGTCAGGGTCTTTTAGCAGTGTCTTGTCTTGTGCCTTACACATGATTGTGCTTGAGTGTTTTTTACCTCTGTCCATATCTCAGAGACCAGAAGAAATGTAATCTTGATACTAGTAATTTGCTGGAGAAGTCCCCAGAAAGCATTTTGAAGGTAAAGCAATAAAATCCAAGGTAGACTGTATAAACTCATGTCCTAATCACCTTTCCTTATGGCTTTCCTAGTTCTTTTTAGCTCCTTGATGCCTTGGCTAAAAGACTTCTCTGTGGGATGAGGACTTAACGCTGCATCAAGCAGCACTCCATAAATACAGTGTAACAACCATTTCTGTTTCAATTAGAATGACCTAAAATCTCCTGAAATGAGGCAGGGGAGGCAGGCAGCACTTTGTCATGTGGGGAAGTGTATGGAGTTCACCATTTACAGTGGGAACCCAAAGGAAATAGAAATAAAGATGTAAAGAGTCTCACAGGAGGTTTGTGATAAAGCTGAAGTTTGAAGCCTGGTGTCCTGAGCCTGATATCTCAGTGTCCCAACCCAAAAACTTGTGTCACAGGGTGTCTCCACAGTTGCCATGTGAAGTTATTTATTGTGTTATCCAGGCAAGATCATCCATGCAGAGAGGGTTAGTCATCTGATACAGCTCTTGTTTGCCTGGTGGTTTCTTCTGTGGTTGCTACAGGTTGCCAGAGACTTTTCTGCAAGTCTTGCAAATCCCTTCTCATGTGTAAATACCTGAGAACAACAAAGCTTCTCATACTTAAGACTATCAGATGAGAAAGTGGGGATTAACCGGTCTCAGGCAAAGTATAGTCTTGGTAGTTGCTTGTTTTTCCCTCCGGCGTTTTGGCTTCATGGTTGAAAGACTCAAACAGCCATCACTGTTTAACTTCACAACGTGGAGTGTCCTGTTGGGGCATCCAGGCAGGATGAGCATCCTGTTGTGTGCCCTGGGGTGCAGGTTTGTGTTGTGGGTCAGCAGAACTGACCCTGGGGATGTGTTGGGAAGTTCTCACTCAGCCAGCAGGTGGGGTGGAACCACAGCACATTCTGAGGATGGGTCTTCACTCAGTCTCCACAGGAGTCATTGAGCAATGACCAGGATGGGAAAACCACCTGTTTGTCCCTGCAGTCACAGGAGCAGCCTGTGAACTACTTGGTACGACCTTGACTCGTTCGCTTGACACCTTATCCCAACACAGAGATTCTGCCCTGCACCAGGACGCTCCACAGGGAGAGGGTCTAGGCTCATCAGGCTTCTAAACATAGTCATTAAATTCTGGAAAGGCCTGGAAAATGGGTCAAAGGGTGAGGCAAGGAATTGTAATGTTCCTTTTGCCTAAAATGCTTAAAGAATTATAGTGTGTGAGTGATTGTGACTCCGGTGAAGATTTTAAGATCACTGTGTCCCGTGCATCAGGATTATCATTACAAGCTTATCACAAGACAGCCCAAACATCCTGCCTTTGTTCCAGGGATTGTTGGAAGCTACGGCTATGCCTAATACTCCTACACACATTAACCAACAGGTTAATGAATCTAAAGCTTTGGTAATCACATCAAGGGAATCAAACACACGTGTCTTACATCTTGGCATTTCCCTTTCCCGTCTCCTTCGGTTCCTTCTGTGCTGGGTGCTCTCACTTCCAGCAGATTGTTAGTTTGCTGATTGCTGACTGTTTGACAGCACGCTGAAAGCTGCAGACAGCAGAAGGAGCTGCCAAAAGATTTTCATGGCTCCTTATGGGAACATCTATTAACATTGGAACGAGCATCTGATTAACGCAGCTCCGGCTTCTGCTGTAGGAGCACCAAGAGGCCGATCCCTGGCCAGTGGAGTGGGTTTTAAAGGATAGAAAAGAGTCAGAACTGTAACCCACAATTGTCCAGAAGCAAAGACATCATGGAATCACAGAATCCCAGCATGGTTTGGGTTGGAAGGGACCTTAAAGAACATCTAGTTACAACCTCCCTGCCATGGGCAGAAATGGCTTCCACCAGACCAGGTTATTCCGTGCCCTGTCCAACCTGGCCTTGAACACTTCCAGGGATGGGGCAGCCACAGCTTCTCTGCACAGCCTGCCCCAGGGCCTCCCCACCCTCACAGTCAAGAATTTCTTCCTGATATCTAATTCAACCCTCTTTCAGTTTAAAGCCATCACTCCTTGTCCTGTCCCTCCGTGCCCGTGTCCGAAGTCCCTCTCCAGTCTCTCTTTAGGCACTGGAAGGTGATTTAAGTTCTCCCCAAAGTCTTCTCTTCTCCAGGCTGAACGCTCCCAACTCTCTCAGCCTGTCTCCAGAGCAGAGGGGCTCTAACCTTCTGGTCTCTGACCTCTGGATGATGCAACTGTGGCAGTGCAACCCAAGCTCGTTACCATGACAAAATGGTTTCTCTGGTTGCAAGGAAGGCTAAGGAGTGATTGTTGTCAGATCCTGTGGCCAAGCACTTCTTTACTAGCAAAAATAACGTGGTTTCGGAGTGCCATTCAGGACTCCCATCCTGTGCAGCTCCTCTGTGCCCTTGAAACGTTGTGCTGTGGCAAAAGGAGTTGCTCTGTGGCAATGTTGCTTTTGTGTTGCTTTCCCTTAGGTAGAGAGTTGTGAGAGCAGCTCCCACAGCATGGATGAAGTCTCGCTGAGTGAATTTGGGGAATGGACCGAGATCCCTGGGGCTCATCATGTCATTCCTTGTGGTTTCATTAAAATTGTGGAGATTTTGGCCCGCTCCATTCCCAAGTCTGTCATTCAGCTCCGCAAGCCGGTCAAGTGCATCCACTGGAACCAGTCGGTCAGCAAGGAGATTGAGAGGGTGGCTGACCACAACAGTGACCTCCCTGAGGAGAACAAGAGCTCTGATGTCTTCGTGGAGTGCGAGGACTGTGAGTTCATCCCAGCTGACCACGTCATCGTGACCGTGTCGCTGGGAGTCTTGAAGAAACGCCACGAGAGCCTGTTCCACCCCCGCCTGCCCGAGGACAAGGTGATGGCCATTGAGAAGCTCGGGATCAATACGACTGACAAGATTTTCCTGGAGTTCGAAGAGCCTTTCTGGAGCTCTGAATGCAACAGCATCCAGTTTGTCTGGGAGGATGAGGCAGAGAGCGAGAGCTTGACTTACCCCGAGGAGCTGTGGTACAAGAAGATCTGCAGCTTTGACGTGCTGTACCCACCGGAGAGGTACGGCCACGTCCTCAGTGGCTGGATCTGTGGAGAAGAGGCTTTGATTATGGAGAAGTGTGATGATGAAACTGTGGCAGAAACCTGCACCGAAATGCTACGTAAATTTACAGGTCAGCCGTGCTCTGGTGGGAGAGGGAGCGTGGGGCTGGGGTGTTGGATAACCACGAGGAAGGAAATGCTTTAAAGTCATTTTTAGTTCTTTGGCATTTTATGTCCCTTTGAACGTGCGTGTGCTCCCTGCACAGCTCCTGCTTGGGTGTGCCTGAGAGCTATTTATATACAGGGGGGCTGATAACCAGCTCAGGATGTGGTGGGCAGAAGTGCTTGAGGATTCCACATCCTCTGCTTTATTTAATCACAAATAACTCTTCACACAAATAACTCTCCAGCAGCTGAAGCTGTCAGACTTGGTACCTCTGAGGACTGGTCTCAGCTGTGGAAAACAGCAGGGCTCTTTCAGAAGTTGAACCAGTTTAGATCAGCTGAGATGTGGTTGAATCACATCCCTGACTTCCATTCAATATCAGCTCTGTGGAAATCTCATCAGCCTAAATTTCAAACAATCCGTTGATCCTGAGAGCTCCCCTTTTCTGGGTGCATCACTTAAACCTTCCTGGACTTCACAGATTTCGTGTTTATTGAACACACATCACATTAAGGGCAGCAGTTGGAGTTATTGTTATACTGAGAAAATCCAAGATGAAATTGCTAAAACTAGTAATACTGCAGAGGTCTTAGAGATCCTCTGAGGGCTGAAAGAAATAGAGATGGACTTATTAGCAGCTTTGAAATAAGGATTTTGAATTTATACATGATTACAAGAGCAGCATCCTCCACAGTTAGATGTGGTTTGTACTCTTCAGGTGGTGCATCCTGTGATTAAATGATTTATATTTTTCTGCCAGCTTGTGTTAGCCAAATCTGAACACCCAGTGGGTTTCCAGCCTTACCACTTTCCATGGACCTCCAACTAACTGGAGAAATGTGCTTCCACAAGTGTAGCTTTCCCCTGTCCTTACAGACCATTTGCTACCAACAGTATGGAGATCTAGAAAAATCATAGAATTACAGAATGTGCTGAGTTGGAAGGGACCCATCAGGATCATCCAGCCCAACTCCTGGCCCTGCACAGGACACCCCAAGAATCCCCCTATGTCCTGAGAGTGTTGTCCAAATGCTCCTTGAGCTCTGTCAGCCTTGGTGCTGTGACCACTGCCCTGGGGAGCCTGTTCAGTGCTCAAACACCCTCCGGGGGAAGAACCTTTTTCCTGAAAGGGCCCTGGAATCTGAGAACTGTCTGCATAACTGGCCACTGCCAAAAGAGGTTTTAGATTTTACCACTCTCTCCAGAAATCCTGAGTTTGGATTCAGAGCCTCTAATGCAATGCTCAGACCTGCCCCCTGTTTCAGCTGGAGCTGTTTGTGTTTGGGTGTTGGGTGTCCCTACGCTCCGTGTCACGTCAGTTCCTACGTACCTTTCTTCCCTCTGACCTCAGCAGGCCACTGCAGCTCTAGGCAGGCATAGCAGGAGGCTCTTCTTTCTCAGGCCAAGTTGTTCCAGTGCTGACGTCTCCCAGAGTGTACAAACAACCCTGTTTGTTGCAGCGTTTCTTGTTTCAAATTTTTTTTAATTTTTTTTTTTTTTTTTTTACAAAACACCTCAATTCATCAGTGGGAGTTTGGCTCTCGGGGTCTTTCTCAGTTTGGCACATGGGAATATTCTCTCCCTCTTCTCTCTGGGCTCGTTCAGTGTTATTGTTTGCGTGTGTTGGATGTTCCTCTCTTCCTCCCAGGATGGAAATATGTTGGCTCTGGGTCCTTGGGTATGTGCTGCAGTTGCTGTTCCAGCTGATGCTGCACCTGGTCGCTGTCCATCAGATTCCTCAGCAGGGTGAGCTCTGTCTCAGCCCCCTGCTAATCCCGGGATATTTATCCCTGGAGAATTTCAGACTGAATTTACCGGGCCTTGCCCTACACGGAGCATTTTGTGCATCAGCTGAGAGGTGGCCTTGCTGCTGTTCAAAACAGAAGAAGACCTGTTATTGGAGCACCCATTACACAGCATGAGCTGTTCCACTTTCTGCCCCAGAAAAACTTGTTAGTTCGTAGAAAACCTTTTCACAGGTCTTTGCAGGACTGCCTGGCTGAGGGAGCTGGGTTTGTCCTGTTGCCCTTGTTCCCGTTTTCCCTAGCAGGTTCACAGAAGGAGCAGTACCTCAGGGCTGATCTGGGCCAGGTGCCAGGCTGGCTGAAATAACAGAAGTGTGCTCAGCTCTCCGTGCACCTCCTGCCTTCTCTGCTGATCTGTTCCACTGGGAGTGGGAGAGGGAGCTGGACCAGCAGCCTGCTGTCTGTGATGCACCTGTAGTCACTTCTGAACACGGCTGAACTCCTCTGGTCCAACTCACACCACCAAACTCAGCTTTTAAACCTTTCCCACCACTCAAGTTCACATAAGTCAGTTAACCAAGTTAGGTAACTAGTCCTACCAGGATCCTAAGCTCAGTGGAAAGCCTGGATCTTCCGTAAGGCAGCTCAGATCTTCCACACCTCACTTGGTGCTCTGTGACATCTTCTGAAGCAGCTTTTCTCTACTGAGTATAGAGGGAGCCTTATATTCAGTAATGAAAGTAGACAGTTTGAGCCTTTTAATGTTCACTTTGCCTTTTGTGCCTTTCATGTCCTGGGTATGAAATCCCCCACACTCTTACTTCTTATTCTTCAAAGAAAGAATTGATGCATTACCAGGTGGGTTCCCATCTTCTGCTGTGTTTTCCCAGTCTGTTGACCGTGGTGGCCTTTCCTTTGGCTTCAGAGTTTGTTATGCCAGTCCTAAGTTAAATCTGTTCTTTTAGACTCACACTGAGAATCCCTCTCTGTGAATTGACCTTAAATTTCACTTGCAGGCTGCAGATTATCTGGCTTTGCTGTGAAAAGCCCTGAGGATTGTTCTGACCTAAGAACCATCGACAATTACTGCTTTTCACAACTGGATCTGATTAAATGGAATACCTCAGAGCAATTAGGAGTCTTGCTCTGCTGTCTTTGTTGGCTGAGCTCCAAGAGTTAGAAGCCAGAGGCAGTAGCTGCAGGCCTCAATCACTGGAGCCTGTCAGGCTGTGGATGGAGATGCCCTGAGTTGTCCTCTCTGAGCTCCAGCTATTTATCTAGAGGGGAACAGATCTCTTTTAGGTTCTGCTTCACATCTCCCAGCCCCATGTGGGTGTCTGGGGTACCACGATGTCTCTCTGGTGGTTGTAGTTCCTATTGTGTGAGTAGTACCACAGATCTCCCTTGATGGGATCTTAGATCCCTGCTCTCAGGGGTGTCTTAATCTGGATCTGTGAGTTGATTTTAATAAATCTCTGTAGTCACACCTCCCAGGAGCTGAATAAAAATGGGATTGTGTGAGGCATCTGGATTTGTCTTCCGCAGCTGCACAAGTGGAAATCTGTGGCAGAAAAGTGTGTGCCCTCCTACTTCAGTGAAGGCCAAGATCCCTTTTTTAGCCATTTTATCTCTCTTTGGACAGTGAAAACTGAGAAGTTTCCACATCTGTGTTGTTACTTTTATCTGTAGGCAAAGGCATGTACGTGTTTACTCTATTTAAGAGCAGATTAAGTCCAATTAAATATGTTCCCTGAAGGAGTGTGGCTCCCAGTCTCTGTAGTTTTTGTCTTGCAAACAATGGTTCAGGATCAGAGCTCATGTTACATGTTTCAACCAAGATCCTCCTCTATTCCTGCAGCAGAAGTGCACGTCTCCTGATCTTGCTCTTAGAAGCAGTTGCTGACATTAAAAGGTGCAGAAATGCAGAATGCAGGGGTACAGTGGTTGCACAGTGGGCTCATGGGTCTTGCTAACGTGGTTTGATGTCCTGGAGAACCTGGAAGGAGCTCATGAGAGCTGGTGCCTCTGCAGCACAGCCGGGGAGGGAGACTGGCTTCGGTTTTGGGAGCTGGTACAGCTGTGTTTTGGTGTGCCCAGGCTCCTTCCCCTGCTCCACACTGACAGCTGGCTCAGACATCCCTCCCTGAAGCTCTGCCACCTGCCCGAGGCCACACACTTCACGTGTCTGTGCCGCAGTCTCCCTTGAGATGGAGTTGCTACGTGAGGAGCAATTCCCTGTGGGAAGGCTGGTGTTTGCCTGTGTGAGGTCATCCCTGGGAAACACTGCAGAAGGACAAAGCTGGTGCTTTTGCCAGTCTGAGGATTGCTCTGTTCAACATGAAGGCCAGCAACTGCTGGGTTTGTGTCACTGGGCTGGTGGCCCTACAAGCCCTTTTGTGAACAAATTTCAGCCGTTTCACAGACCTGTGGCCTTACCTGCAGGCTGACAAACCCTCATCTCATGAGGGTGCTCCTCATGTTAATCATGGTTTTATCAACATCTTGTTGACTCTTCTGGGTACCTGGACATGGAAACACACACCAGCTACAGAAGAGGCACCCCCAGCCCTCTGCAGAGACTCCTTTGATTTGAAAATCCATCATTGCTTGTTGTTGTGCAGTGCAGGGTGATGGGTGGCCCTGCTTGGGGGTCTGTTGTCTGACGGCTTCCATGATGTGCTCTCCTGGGCTTTCCCACAGCCCTCAAAAATAAAACACCATGATTTGTTTCCTTGACACATCTGAGAGCTCCCTGTTCTCAGACTCCCTTGGGCTTTCCACTTCCAGGCATTCCTGCTTTGAAGAGTCTTGGAGGAGCATATTTTAGAGGCTTTGTTATGCGAAGCTGTTGCTCCTGAAACAACATTGGTTTGTAGGATGTGTTTTGTTTGTGGCCTGTATTTATTTGCTAGTCTGGGACATATTTTGATCTGGGGGCTGGTGGTTAGAAAGTGTTCACAGTGTACTCTGGGCAGGCCATCCAAGGGCTTCTGCTCTGTTCCAGCCCTGTATTCCATAACTCTGGTTGACACACAATATTCCTGCAAGCAGCAGCTGAACCAGGGAAGTAACCTGCTCCTGATTTCAGGGAATTGAAGGCACAGCTAAATAACAGTTTAGCAGAACTAAATAGTGTAGGGCCTAACTAGTCTTTACAGTTGGATGTCTCCCTCTTTAAGCTGTGATGAAGAAAGTGGGGGAATTTGGGTTGTCTCAGAGCAGGCTGAACCTGTTGAGTTGTCACAGAGTCAGAGTCTGAAGCAGGCAGAGGATCTGTGTGAGATGCAGACATGTCTCCAAACCCTTCCTTCCTGAGACAGTCTCTTACAATCACAGAATGGTTTATGTTGGAAAAACCCTTTAAGACCTTTAAGTCCAACTGTTCCTCCAGAACTGCCAAGGGCAGCACTAACCCATGTCCCCAAGTGCCACCTCCACATGGCTTTTAAATCCCTCCAGAGATGGGGACTCCACCACTGCCTCAAAGTTGCCTCAAGGGTGGATCTTGGCTCCCGCAGAGAGAATTTCTCTTCATTGGAATTCTTCATGTCCCATCTCCCCATTCCTTTCCTGCCAAGCCAGATATGATCATGGGACTCCAACAGAATGGGTGACACTGAGATGGCCCCAAACCAGCCTAGCAAGGGGTCTCCCTATTTATACCTGGCTCTCTCTATTTGTACCTGGGCCTCTTCTGCCACCAGCTGGTGCTCGGCTGCCTTGGCTGCAGTCCTGGATCCCGTGTGCTCCTGTGCTCTTTGGGATGGGAGCAGTGGCTGATGATCACTGTTGCACTCCAGTGCCCCTCATCTAGAGGTCCTGAAAATCCTACAGCAATCTAGAAATCATCCTACTTCCAGCCTCAAAAGTCTTCTTTCCATGCTGTGTGTGTTCCACAAAATGGGTCTGTTGGAATTTAAGTTTATTGTGGGGGGGGGCAACTGGGTTGCATTTGGAATGAGTAATGCAGGTTTTGAGAACTTTCTGACAGGTTTTTCTGTGCCCCCACATAATGAAGATTTGCCTTCTAGCATCCTTACCCACTTCTCTTTGGAGGTACATCTCTCTCTCAAGACCACCTAAAAACCCAATTCAGACTAGGCACCCAGTTAAATACCTAAAATTTGGTGAGATCAATCATGTGCTTCATCACAAGCAGTCTCCCCACCACAAATGAGAGCAGGAGATGCTCTGTATTTTCAGCTAGACCATGTCCAGGGTTCACTGAAGCTCCCCAGTCTTTCAGGAATGTAGACATTTTAATGATCTTTCCCAAAATGAACCACAGAATCATTTAGGTTTGAAAAGACCTCCACAGTCATCGAGTCCAACCTTTGACCAACCATCACCTTGTCAGCCAAACTACAGCACTGAGTGTCATGTCCAGTCGATTCTTGAACACCTTCAGGGATAGGGACTCCACCACCTCCCTGGAAAGCGGAAAAGCTGAGATTAAAAGGGATGATGTTTCTGTTATACAGATAGTTAGAACTCAGTAAGAGAAGAGAGATCTGGTTTGGGGGCTCTTCCCTGTAACCTGCAGGCTCTGTTAGGATGGATGTCCAATAAATCAGACCGAATTTATCAGACCACACCTTGCACACTTGCACACAGCCTCACTTTCTCTCTTCCGCTTTCGCCCCCAGGGAATCCAAACATTCCGAAACCTCGCCGGATCCTGCGGTCCTCCTGGGGCAGCAACCCCCACTTCCGTGGATCCTACTCCTACACCCAGGTTGGGTCTAGTGGGGCCGACGTGGAGAAACTCGCTAAACCACTGCCTTACGCCGAGAGCTCCAAAACTCCTGTAAGTGTGGCCCAAACTGGGGCCGTGGCAGCAAAACTGATGTGATTTTTACTGGGAAGTGAGTTTTCTGGGAGGGAGTTGAAAAACACAGTCCCTGGCTGGGCTTTCCAGTAGTGTGTGTTCCTGTTTTTTAAGCTGTACATACCCCCTTTGAACGAATGGCGTCTGTGGGATTTTATCCCTTTAACGTTTGGAATGCCGGCATTCCCGCCTTCTCTCCCTGAGTTTATCAAGAGCTGCTCATCCATGTGGCTTTTGGAATTGTGATCTCTGTGTTTTATGGCCATTAGCCTTATTGTCCAGTTCAGAATTCCTTAAAAAAGCACGAGTTAACCTGTTTTAAAGCTTGTTCTTAAACACATGCCCCTGCTGGTGTCTTAGGTCTGAATGTGTCAGAGGTGCATATTAGGAAATCTCTCTTGTGTTGGCAGTGCAGGCTGAGGGAGGCCCAGTCCTTGGCAGGGGAGGATGGATTTTCTCCTCAGACAGTGCCTTTGCTTTCTGAATATAGCAAGGAGCACACATGGAGATGGTTACCACAGCTCAGCTGACGAGCAGGAACACATTTAGCCAAATTCACCCCATCATTCAGGGTTACGTGTCCAAATCCAAAGACAAAGGCTGATGGAAATGCAGCCTTCCGAGCAGTTGCCCAGTCTGTTCCCTGCACCAGAGCAGATATAATTTTATTCAGTGCAGAATTCTACTTAAAAAAAAGCAGCAGGAGCTTTAGGAATCCTTCTGTGTAGTTCCCAGGGAAGAGAGGTACCTGAAACTTCTGCCTTGGAGCTGAGTTGGAATTGTAGCAAGTGTTGGTGTAAGAGATACAACACCGTGTCTCACTCTCTGGGTTTTGAGACGTGACTGTTTTTTCCTTCTGAAGTTGCTGCCCAGAAGAAAAATTACCTTAATGCCTAAAAGGCTGAGGTATAATTTAGGGGAGCAAAGGGAGGAGATGGTATGGAAAAGGTGCAGGTTTGATTAAGGTTCCTGGAACTGGGACCTGTCCTTGTGGAACACCATGTTGGAATTTGGAGTGCCAACATTCCAAAACAGATGTCAACCCATGGGGATGCCCCATCCCAGGTTGGAGCAACCTGGTCTAATGGAAGGTGTCCCTGCCCATGGCAGGGGGTGAGGAACGAGATGAGCTTTAATGTCCTTCCCAACCCAAACCACGATTCCACGTGGGAGGGCACAGGGAGGTTTGTCTCCTTTTAGCCTCGCATCTGCTTTCCAGTGAGTTCTGCTGAGCTGTGCCACTTTTCCCGTCCTCTGCAGCCGATGCAGGTGATGTTTTCGGGGGAGGCCACTCACAGGAAGTATTATTCCACGACCCACGGTGCTGTGCTGTCTGGGCAGAGAGAGGCTGCTCGTCTCATTGAGATGTACCAGGACCTCCTGCAGTGCCGGACCTGAAAGAGCCCTGCCCGTGACCACCACACCTCCCAGACCCTCCTGCAGGTGTGTGGAGGGGCTCTTTTTTTAATTCAGTTCACAGTAGAACAGCCTTTATCTTTTCTATTAAAAAATAAAACCCCCTAATTGTTAAAAATGTTAGTCATCAATAGCTTCATTTCCATGTGCTGTATTGTTAACAGGGGAAGGGTGCTCCTTTGGTCTGGTAAACCGTTTCTTTGTCATTTTAATTCTAATTTCACTTTTGGTGCCTATCATATGTTTTTTTTTCTCTGTTTCTCTTTCTGTATTGTAAGTGCCTTCTATACTAAAATAAATGTTGTAATAAAAAGACTGGGTGCTGTGGTACTTCCTGGATGCTTCGTTTGGTAACTTTAAAATCTTTTATTCAATGTTACAGAAGCAGGGGTTTTCTCTCTTCCTACAGATTTTGGTGTAGGATAATCTTGAGATAGATGTGGATACTCAATGTACTGATTGATCTCAACTAATCCTGCAAAGAATTGCACTGCAAAGGCACAGCTTATTTGCCTTGTCCAGATTAACACAGGGACCACTCTGTGTCACATATTTAACTCTGTCACCTCTCTGTGGGCATTTGTGCTTCAGGAAATCTGCTGATAATTCCATGGGGGAATTTGCCTTTCTTCTGTCCCTCCATCCCTTGTCCCCAGTCCCTCTCCAGCTCTCCTGGAGCCCCTTTAGGCCCTGCCAGGGGCTCTCAGCTCTCCTTGGAGCCTTCTCTTCTCCAGGGGAACCCCCCCAGCTCTCCCAGCCTGGTTCCAGAGCAGAGGGGCTCCAGCCCTGGCAGCATCTCCAGGGCCTCCTCTGGACTCTCTCCAGCAGCTCCACATCCTTGTGCTGTTGTTCCCAGGGCTGGAGGCAGCTCTGCAGGGGGGTCTCACCTGAGACAGGGGCAGAGGGGCAGAATCCCCCCCTGCCCTGCTGCCCACGCTGGGGGATCAACCAGGGCATGGGAGATTCTGGAATAGGAGAGCACATTCTCTGAGAGGCGATGGCACCCCGGAACTCAGACACACAGTGTCACCATGTCCTTTCCTTTGTGCTCAGCTTGGGCCCAGCTGTGTGTAAATATCTCGGTTCATCAACAAGATGAACAAGCCAGTGCTGCTGAACCACAAGGAGGCCAAACAGCAGTGCCAAGGATCAGGAATGTCTGACCAGGTTTGTTCAGGAGCCTGCCAGCTCCTCCTGGTGGGATCAGGACAGCAGCTCTGACAGTGATGCCTCTCGTGGTGACTGAGTAGAACTGCTTGGAAATACATTCAAAAGCGATTAAAAATGTCCACAAGCAAAACTGGTGAAAGAGGGGGGGTTATCAAGAATAATCTTTGAAAATGAACTTGGGGTGAATGGATAAAGATGCTGCAACAAGCCTGTCCTGATGTGGACCATGTAAACCTTTGGGAAGGCATCCAGGATCCAACCTTCCTTAGGCTGAAAACAGGTTAGAAAGACATCACGTAAATGGTGTTTGTGGGGAAGAATCTCTCAGAACTGGGGTTTTCGTTAGGGCAGAGCTGACAGGACTGGTCAGTGTGGTCACAGCCCCAACCCTGCCAGGTTTGGACAACACTGTCAGACACCTGGAGGGATTCTTGGGGTTGTCCTGCGCAGGGCCAGAGTGGGACTTGATGTTGTTGGGACCTCGTGAAAGTTGCCATCTGGAATGAGAAAAGCCTTTTTTTTTTTTTTTTTAAATTCCTTAGAGAGAGAGAAATCCTGCTCTTCTTCAAAGTCCAGCGCACACAGTGCAGCCATCAGCACAGTTTAAAAATGTCTAAACAGTTTCCAAAAATAAAAAAAAAAAAAAAGTTTTCAGGATGAAGGCTTGGGGTGTGCAGCTGCTGCCTTATCTCCCCACATTCCATTTCTCCATCTGTCTGGCTGCTGGCCAGGGCGCCCTGTGAGGAGTGAGGGATGTGCCTGGTTTGGCATCTGCTGCCCCATGTGAAGCGTGTGTACACTCTGTGTGTGTGTGGGGTGGGAGTCATGCTGATAAACGAGTTACAGAGAGGAGGAGAAGGGGCAGAGAAGAGAGGGAAGAATCCCTCTCCAGTGGATGAGTCAGTGCATCCCAAGATAGATGTCTGCAGAGGAGGCACCAACTTTGACTGACTCCAGCCTCAGCTGGGCTGTGCTGATTCCCTGCTGTAGTGTGGAGGTGGGATGCCTTCTTGGCTGCTGGAAAGCTGGAAAGGATGGTGGTATGTTAAATTTATGATGTTTCTCTCCCATTTTATCTCAGAAGCAACCCCCTTTTCGTGATGAGGGTGAGTTGGAAGAGAGTTGGGCTGTGGGAGGAGAGCACAGCACACTTGAAGAGAACAAAAGAGAAAAAATCTGTCCTGCTTCAGTCACTCAGAGCTCAACTTGAAGGAGCCAGAGCTGATTTCCCAGCAGCCAGATCTGCTGCAAAGTGGGATCAGAGGAGAAAACCAAATCCTTTGAGCATATGAGGCTGAGACCCAGGAAAAAAACAAGGAGATGCTTTCTCTCTTCAGTGAAGAAATTCAGGGAGAATTTCTTCACTGAGAGGTTGGTCAGGCACTGGAAGGGGCTGCCCAGGGAGATGGTGGAATCACTGTCCCTGGAGGTGTTTAAGGGAAGCCTGGATGTGGCACTCAGTGCTCTGAGCTCGGTGACAAGGTGGGTGTCGGTCACAGGTTGGACTCGATGTTCTTGGAGGCCTTTTCCAACTGAAATGATTCTGTAATTCTGTGATTCCTGTGGCTTCTTAATTGTGGGACATCCAAGACAAGCAGC
Organism: Manacus candei; assembly: GCF_025592945.1. Taxonomy (NCBI): domain Eukaryota; kingdom Metazoa; phylum Chordata; class Aves; order Passeriformes; family Pipridae; genus Manacus; species Manacus candei. Next base: position 13,209,493 of record NW_026138096.1, on the reverse strand, counting down.
TGTGCTGGTGATCAGGGTTTCAAAACTCCCTTCTCTGCTCTGTGCAGACAGTGTGATGATGGTGCCTGGTTTTGCCAAGCAGGGATCTGTGTCAGGGCAATCCTGCTTCGCCCCTTCACTCCTCTGCTTCCATCAGCCACCAGCAATCCAGCCTTTAATACAAGGCTCATGTTCCAAAGACACTAAATTTAGCGATTGTTTACTAAGAGGTGCTTAAAATTAGCAGCAAAGGCCACCCTGAGCATGTGACAAGGGGAGGTGGTGTCACCACGGGGCTCTGTGACCCCCCCACCTGCTCCCTCTTCTCCAAGACTCACTCCAGCCGTGTCCACCAAGAGCTCAGCAGTAGGATGAAGGTGGGTGGAAAGCAGGTGTGTGGGTGCTGGAAAGGTAAGAGGCATCTAATTGCTCAGAATTAATTAGGGAGAGCTCCCCTGGCTGGGTGGGGAAGGCAGTATATGGGTATCTGAAGCCTCATGGATGATGATGCCCCAGGGGAATGGACACATCTGTCCCTGGCTGCCCCTCTCCTGGGAGATCCAGGAAAAATGGTTAGGAAAATTTTATTAGGAAAACTATTAGGAAAAACTTTCCTCGTGGAAAGGACTGTCCAGCCCTGGCACAGCTGCCCAGGGCAGTGGTAGAATCGCCTTCCCTGGAGGGATTTAAAAGCCGTGTGGATGTGGCACTTGGGGACATGGGTTGGCAGTGCTGGGGAAACGGTTGGACTGGGTGATCTCAGAGTTTTCCAACCTAAATTCTGTGATTCTGTGACCCTTGAACTCAGCAGCAAGAAATGCTTTATAAGGAGGTTGTTCGAAAAGCTGAAGTGAGAGCTCAAAGCTTCTCTTGCACGAGGGGGGTGGTGGAACTGTGGGGCAGGTCCTGGCTTCTGCCTTATCCCTCCTGGCACAAACTGTTACCTACCAGGGGTGAGCAGAGACCCTTTAGTCTCTAACTAACCCACTGTGGTTAGTCACAGAGTCACGGAATTAAGGCTGGAAAAGAGCTCTGAGCTCATCCCACCCAAGCAGTTAAGCCTGAGCTGGTGGCCTGTAGTTGCCTGTGCTGCCCCACAGAGTGAGGACCATCCAGACTCATGTTCCAGCATGTTTAAGGCTCCCAGCATGATTTTCTGTGGATGTTTGCGGTGTTAATCCCTTCCCCCTTGCCCTACAGGCCCTGTCCAGGACCAATGCTGGGCTCCAAACTGTGCAAATGGGCACAAGCCAGGCTGTACCAGGGGGTGCTGATTATACAGTTTACAGGATGGAGCTTGGTGCCCAGGAAATTTCCCTGGTCTTGATTTATTTGCTGGTAGGAAACACATACCCAAAGCAGAAAAGGAGACTGGACCCCCTGGGAGATTCTGAGACGTGTAGGAATGGCAGCAGATTGTGATGTGCCTCTGAGCCACATATCATTACCCTGATTTTGCTGCTGCTGAGGGCTCCCTGCAGCCTTCATCTCCTCTTTCTCAGCCCAAACATCCCTTCTTGTGAGTTTTTTTTCCCTGTGTGGAGATGCAGAGCTGGAAAAAAGAAGGAAAAAGCCCCAATGGGATGAGAGTTGCAGCGTTCTGTTGGGTACGTTCAGGACTGATCTGCCTGAAGGTCAGGACATTAATGGTCATCAGAGAATCCTAGAATGGTTTGGGTTGGAAGGGACCTTCAAGACCACTTTTTTCCAAACCCCTGCCATGAGCAGGGACACCTTCCACTAGCCCAGGTTGCTCCAAGCCCTGTGCAACCTGGCCTTGGACACTTCCAGGGATCCAGGGGCAGCCACAGCTTCTCTGGGCAAGCTGTGCCAGGGCCTCACCACCCTTATAGCTAGGAATTCCTTCCCAATATCCCATCTATCCCTGCCCTGTGTCAGTGGGAAGCCATTTCCCCTTGTCCTGTCACTCCAGGCCCTTTTCCAAAGTCCCTCTCCAACTCTCTTGTATTTTCTCTCAGTGCCTGTGGTCTTGCTTTGCCTCATCTGCACCTCTCAGCACATCAGAGCAGTTCCTCCAGCTCCTCGGTGCTGTGGGGTGAAGCCCAGAGGCTCTGTGTGTCCAAACCATGCTCAGAGTCACCTCGGGGTTATCACACGAGTGCCTGAAAGATGGACAAGCTCAGGGAAATAAAAGTGCCTGCAATGAGGGGCTGCTGAAATTACAGGGGGTTCAGTGATGAAAAACGAGGGTCCTGGCTCTGCACTTGATGGGGTTGGATATTTTCTCCTGCTGGGGCCGTCCCTGGGGTGAGACCACTGACTGCTCCCTGCCGCAGGGTCTGGGGGACCTTCTGCAGCCTGAACACGCAGTGGGGAAAGGTGATTTTGTGCTGCCACCTCGTGGCATTAAAAACGTTCCCTGGAGCTGTTAAAAATTGGACGCTGTAAGAAATATGTGCAAACTCACACACGTGTTTGTGAGTGAAGTGAGAGCAGCGGGAGCCCGGAGGGGTGACACAGACACGGTCCAGGGAGTAGGTTGTTCATCAGTGGGTTGTGTTTCCGTTCCTGGCATGCGCTGGGATATCTGAGGGGCTGGCAGGAGCTGTGGGAGGCGGAGGGAAGAAGCTGGATGATCTCCCATCTATCAGAGCCCACGTGTGTGAGGTTCCCTTAGAGACTGATTGCCCACTGCTTGGTGTCCAGGGAGTGGGTTTGGCTAAGGAGCCTCCCATCCCCCAGGGGATTTGGCTGTCCCCTTGGAGAAATAACAGTGATTAATCAGGTCCTGTGTGTGAGTCCAAGAGTGATGTGCTGGATATGGAGGATTTCCATGAGTTGCAGGGATGTAGAATCATGGAATGTTTTGGGTTGGAAGGGACCTTAAAGATCATCCAGTTCCAACGCCCTGGCTTGGGCAGGGACACTTTCCACTAGCCCAGGTTGCTCCAAGCCCTGTCCAACCTGGCCATGAACAATTCCAGGGATGAGCCACCCACATATGGGAGCTCAGCACCTTCCAGAACCTCCCTCTGGTCCCCTGCTCTTCCCTACTACAGCCTCTAGCTGGTCTGCAAGGATAGTTGGTCACACGTGTCCGTGTGGACCAGCCTCCCTTCTCACGGACAGGTACTGGTGACATCTCAGGAGGGGGACAAACCACAAGGGATGAGCCACTGGCGTGGAACTACTCCAAGCCCAGGGCTCTGATCCCAGCAACGCCAGCTTGATCCAATGCAAAAATAAATCCAAAAATCCTTTGTGAAGCACGGGGAGAGATTTCCTAACCCTGGCTGGCCTGGTGTCTTCATGGCAGGAGGTTTGCTGTGGGTGTCTGTAAGATGAGGGGAATGAGTGGGAGAGCAGCAATAAAACGAGGAATTATGTTGGGAGGAGGAGGAACAGCTTCACTTTTCTCACGGGCAGTGTGGCCCTGGGCAAGGTGGCTGCCAAAGAGCAATTTGTCAGGCATTTGGCAACTGGGCATTGCCAAGTGGAAAAGCAGCAGCACAGGCAGGGATTCAAGGGATGGAGAAGTTGATTTATAAGGGGAGAGACTAAAAAAAAATAAAAAATAAAAATAGCAGAGCTAAATATGTCACATTTGGCTGGGCAGCAGGTGAGGGCTGAGCCAGTGGGATGCCCAGGGGAGGATTTGAGGCTGACATGGGTGGCATGGGTGGGTGCAGATGACAGATTAGCCAGGAGAGAGGGCACACACTCATCCTGAGATGGGAAGGTGGATGTGCCAGTGTCTGCAGCAGGGCTGTGCCAAGAGTCACCAGCTGAGGGCTGTAAATCTTCAGGAAACTTCGGCACAGGGACATTGGAACAAAGCTCTCCTTCCCTGCACTGCCTGCCTTCGTTTACAACACGACTGGAAACCCTAAATGTACTTGCTTACAGGTAAGAACGCTTCACAGTCCAAATGGATGCTTTTTTCCTCACCTGGGGATGTTCAAACCATCTTGACAACACCTGGATGTGCTTGTGCCCATAAATACAGGCACCAGCCTTTGCTTGTCATGCTGCTGCTTCCTGGGTGAATGGGTTGAATTTTTACCTGCTCTGTGATGGCAATCCCTGTGCTCCTGTGTGGTAGGAAAGAAGAGGCTTGCACAAGCCAGGAATCATCGAATCATGGGATATCCTGAGGTGGAAGGGACCCACAAGGATCATCCAGTCCAACTCCTGGCCCTGCACAGGACACCCCAACAATCCCACCCTGTCCCTCAGAGCGTTGTCCAAACCCTCCTGGAGCTCTGGCAGCCTTGGGGCTGTGCTCAAACCCCAGGGAGCCTGTTCGGTGCCCAACCACCCTCTGGGGGAAGAACCTTTTCCTGAGACCCAACCTGACCCTGCCCTGGCACAGCTCCATCTGTTCCCTGGGTCCTGTCACCAGTCACAGGGAGCAGAGACCGGAGCTGCCCCTCCACTGCCCCTTGTGAGGAAGCTCAACGAGGTCTCTCCTCAGTGTCCTCTTCTCCAGGCTCCTGTCCTGTCCCACTCTGCCAGCCTCTCTCATCTGGGCCATACCTGTCCCTTCCTTGTTTACCTGAGCCTATGTGACCCTCCATCTCTCACAGTGGGATGTCTGATGGTTGAGTCCATCACCCTGTGACACCTTGCTCGTGCCCCTGGACACTGCAGGCTTGGCAGGGGATTTCTTGATGTGCCCCAAGATGGTCCATGGACCTTTGGATCTCTCTGCAAGCAGAACCAGAGCCCAGACTGGGCATTTTAGGACAAAGATAGGCCCAGACTCATGTTTTGAGTAAGCCTGAGGTGGCCACCCCACCTTCATGCATATTAGTCCCTGTGCTTGGAGCTGGTGGCACCCATCCTGCTCCTCCCACACCATGGAGTCTCAGTCAGACCCCAACACCTTCCTTCTATTCCCAGGCTTGGAGATAACCCAAGAGGTTTGATCCTCTGATTTCTGCTCCCCTTTCAAAAAAAAAAAACAACGAGTTTAATTCCCATGGAGTTCTGGCAGGATGGCTGGGAAGGACTGGGGGATTCTCCATGTCCTTCTTTCATGATGCTGAGCCCAAGGAAACCATTCTGACATCACTTTTAAATGACATAAAAACTTTCCTGTCCCTGGAGAATAGGAATGTCAAGCTGCCTGCTGGCACAGTTGGCACTGACTGGGCCAGGCTTTCAGCACAATTAGGACAGAGTAATGACAGCTTTTTCCCCTAAAACTTTTTCAGGTGAGGATTAATTTTAGGCTGACTCTCTCTGCTTCCTGAATCCTGTCTGGAGATGATGCAGTCAGTGTTCTGTGTGTGGCTTAGCAAGGGATGGCCCTTCTGGTCAAACCCACTTCTGTCTCACCTCTTTGGACCACATTTTTAGGTGGAAAAGCTGCACTTGAAATACTTCATGAAAAGAAGTGCTAAGGCACCCCTACTTCCAGATAATGGAGTAGGAAGAGAGACAGAGTAGATAACAAAAAGTCAGAGGTGGGTGGAAAAGGGTGGATTTGGGATAAAATGCCCCTCAAATTACCTGGACTCAGTTGTTATTGCAGCTGGCTCACAGTTTTATTTGCTTAAACTGAAAACACTTGGTAAATATATCTATATATCTATATATACATACAGATATATCTATATATACATATAGATATATAAACTCGTATATTCTTCTTTGTATATTTATATAGAAATATATTTTGATCTAAATATATGTAAAAATATAAATACACACTAGGGGGACTACAAATAGAATTTAATATAAAATTTAAATATAATATAATTTTACTATAAAATAGAAAAAAAATATATTAAAAAAATTACATATTTATTGCTCTCCTAAGCAGGAGCTGCCGATGCAGTGGACTTTGTAAAGTGTCTGCATGACCTTGAATTCCCAGATGAGTTCTGAACTCGTTCTCCAGCAGGATCCCTTCCCACAGCTTGCTCTAACCCTGCACTCTCCACCCTCCTTCCCATTCCCCTCAGCCTGTGCAGAGTGTCATGTCCTTGTTATGCAGTAGCGTCACTGCAGCCACACCCGCTGCTCCAGGACAAATATTTCCACTGGGAAATGCAAGAGTGGGAGAGAAGGAGCTTTGCTGAACCAAGCAAGGCTCAGTGCCACTCATCCCTGCTCTGAGGACGGCTGAGACATATCCTTCTCAACCGAAAGGGATCCACCTCAATTCACCCTGGGATGGGGTAGATCCCCTTTTCCTGGAGGATTTGGGTCAGGATGGATGTGCCAATCCACTGACCAGTCCTTCCAGGGAACACAGACAGGAGTTCCTCTGTGGGTAAGGAGAAAGAGAGAGAAATAAGGAGATAATGTAGAGGAACACTGTGATTTGGGAGGAGAGGTCTCCAGGCAGGTGCCCTGAGGACAATGCCAAGCATGTGAGTTGCTGGATGGAAACAACAGCAAGAAGAAACACAACTTTTCATTGGGCAGATGTTTTTGCACCACATTTAAGGGAGCGATTTTTGTAGAGTCATGGAATGGTTTGGGTTGGAAGGGACCTTAAAGACCATCACATTCCACCCCCTATCCACCCCCACCTTCCACTATCCCACGTTGCTCCAAGCCCTGTCCAACCTGGCCTTGGACACTTCCAGGGATGGGGCAGCCACAGCTTCTCTGGGCAATCTGTGCCAGGGCCTCCCCACCCTCACAGGGAAAAATTTCCCCCCAGTATCCCATTTATTCCTGCCCTCTGGCAGTGAGAAGCCATTTCCCCTTGTCCTGTCTCTCCAGGCCCTTGTCCAAAGTCCCTATACAACTCTTTTGGAGCCCCTTTAGGTACTGGAAGGGCCTTTAAGTTCTCCCCAGAACCTTCTCTTCTCCAGGTTGAATAATCCCAGCTGGGGTTCAAATTGTCTGGGCAAGCATTTCTGAGAAATTTAGCTAGGTCTTGGTTGACTTACTAAGGAAAAGAAGCAAGGACTGGGATTTAGGGAAGATTCCATTTATATTCAAAAAGCCTTAAGGTGAGGTTGGGAGAATTACAGGTTGTCCCTCCTTACATGTGTCCTGGGGAAATCAGTTTGAAATTATATTTAAAACCAGGATAATGAAGTTTCAGGGAGATAGCTTAGGACAGGAGCACATGGACCCAGCAGCCTGTGGAGGAGAAAGGTCTCACAGAGGGATTGCAACTCAATGGCTGCATCAGGAAAAGGGGGGATGAGGGAGACTTGGTGGACACGGTGCATTTGGATGCCCAGGAGGTCTTTAACAAGGTCTAAAGAGCCTCCCAAGGGAGATAAGGGGTCTCAGGGTGAGGGGGAAACTCTTGTCCTGGCTCCACAGCTGTGCTGGAAGAAAGCAAATGGGAAATTAAATGGTCAGCTGTGGCAGAAGGTCACGGTGCAGGGATGAGCCCCAGGCGTGCTGTGCTGGTTAATGGGCTGATACATGGCTTGGAAACAGAGGCCAATGAGGCAGCTGATGGCACAGGACTAATTTAGGTAGTCAAAAGCAAGGGAGGAGCTTCAGAGACACCTGAAAAAAGCCCAGGGAATTAGCACCACCACAGCAGAGAATATTAAGCACTGATAAAATACAAACTAACACGGAAGAGGGAAAACCAAGCAAATCCTGAGCTGGAAAGGGTTCCCAGATGACCTGTGCCTGGTGGAGAGTGACACCTCTGCATCAGGACAGGCAGTTCAATACAAACCTCTTTTCACTCTGTAATTGCAGTCACGAAAGCAAACAAACCAGTGTGGTTTATAAATACTGGGGAGGTGATTAATGCTGGTAGCACCTTCACAGAAAAATCAGTGTGCTGTCCTTGAAAAAGTGACAGCAAAGTCACTCAGATTGTCGTGACTGGGACCCAGGGCTCGAGGCAACTGAGTCACTGGGAGAGACTAAAAAACACCTGCATTGTTTACAACACAAATAAGGGGGCTATTTTGGAAAAGCACATGCTGTTTGATGTCACAGGATGCAGCAGACCCAGAGGTGTGCTGGGACTTGTTGTCTTGCAGATTCAAAAGCAAGACAAACTCTGGGATTAGGTTACCTGGCCAGCTCTCCTTCCAGACAAGCACAGGGGTGAGTCTGTGTTTCCTTTGTGCTGTACCATCAAAATAGAATCATTTAGGCTGGAAAAGCCCTCTAAGGTCGTCAAGTCCAGCCATTAACTCAGCACTGCCAAATCTACCAGTAAACCATAGAATCAAGAGTCAAAGAATGGTTTGAAAGGGACCTTAAAGATCACCTTGTTCCCCCCCCCTGCCCTGGGTAGGGACAACTTCCACTAGCTCAGGTTGCTCCAAGCCCCATCCAACCTGGCCTTGGACACTTCCAGGGATCCAGGGGCAGCCACAGCTTCTCTGGACAACCTGTGCCAGGGCCTCCCCACCCTCACAGGGAAGAATTTCTCCCTAACATCTACTCTAAACTTCTCTTTTAGTTTGAAACCATGCCCCTTGTCGTTTGATGCTCTGCCAGTTTAAAAAGCCCCTCTATTTTTCTACAAGCTCTCATGAAGTACTTACAGTAACATGGCAGCTCCAGGGTCGTGGAGTGGCAGGTCCTGTTCCCACTGTCAAAAAGTGGTGTGGTTTTTTTGTCTCACATCCCTTCCTCCCAGTGCCTGTCACGTAAAAATTCCAGAGGGACGTGGATGGGGGCAGCTCCTCTGGAGCCCCCAGGTCTGCCTGGTGCAGGCTGTTTCCTTCCCAGGGCCACAAAGCCTTACAAGTGCTGCTGCTCTGACCAAACACAGTTTTTTGATGCTCGATCATAAGCACTGGCCCTTCTCCAGAAAGTCAAAAACCCCTGGTAGCATCAGCCATTTGAAAAATTTGGCAGCTTCTCTGCATATTTTGAGTTGTTCACAGAGGGTCAAAGATACACTTTGCTGGATTTTTGCGGGTTTTTTTTTGGTTTTTTTTTTCTTTCCCTGATGTAGGCAGTTTCTAGTGAATTTGCTCTCAATTTTGTCCCATCAAGTACGATTATTAGACTTCCTTCACTGATGAGTTTGGGCAGGGAGCTGGACTCGATGATCCTGATGGATCCCTTCCAAACTGAGGTATTCTATGATTCCATGTGGATGCAATCAAAACATTGACCCCCCTCTCATGTACCTGGCAGGAAACTCAAGCCCCTGGGGTGTCTCTGGTTTAATCTGGTGGGATTTTGTGATGTCCAAAATGTGATGACCAGCTCTTGAGCAGGTCCCTGAATGCTCTGACCAACAGTGGAACAGGGTAGCTTTCCAGTTCCTGGCACTGCTGTATCCTCAGGCATCATCCCACCTCTGTGCCAGGGCAAGAGCCCAGGTGCTGATGTATTTCTTGAGCTGTGGTGCAAGAAGAGCATAAATCATGCAAAGCAAAATGATTTCCAGGTCATTAGTTGGTGTGTGGAGGAGGGATGGTGGCCTGGAGCAGATCTCCTTGCTGTGGTGGAGGTGGGAGTTAAATTGCTTGCTGGGGAAAAGGGTTTGGGAGCAGGGAAGGTTTTCCCAATCCCCGCGTGAGTGGAGGATATTCTGACCACCAAGATTTTGAAAGGAGCCAGAGAGAGGAGAAAAGGTGCTGATGTGGTTATTAATGCTCCTGGTTAGAGAGAGATCTGAGCCAGCCAGAACTAAGAGAGGAAAAACACTGGGAGAGATCAGCTGCAGGATCAGCGGACTCTAACTTGGGAATGCTCACAGGCAGCTCTCCCAGAGATGAGAACAGCTGTCAGATTTATATTTATTTCCTTTGGAACTGGTTTCACCACCCCGCATCAAGGTGCTTTGCAGCCAAGTGCTGCATTTTGGGCCTTTATTGAACTGCAACTCATTTAGATCAGAGCAAAAGCCTCCCAGTAATTGCAACAATTTTCTTCTTAGCTCAGAGTCATCAAGGAGGAGGATAAAGAGCAGGAGAAGGACACGAAAAATGAAGCTGTTGTGCACCTCAGCAGAGAGAGGCAATTGGTGTCACAGCAGCCACAGTGACCAGGGATAAGGGTGGTGGAGGTGTGGTACCTACCTGAGCCAACCTCTGCTTTTACACCTCTGAGCAGGTATTGCTGCTTCACTTCAAAACCACACTTTCCAAAGAGAAAAAAAGGGAGAAGTTATAGAGAACAAAAAAAGGGAGAGAAAAAGAAGGTGGTTTTTTTTTCTGAATAGATGTGTATGTACACAGAGAACATGAGAGTGCTTTTATCATAAACTTCAATTACAGTAAATAAGACCGTTTTTTCGTATCCACTGGGGAGGTCTGATGAGGACATATTAGCATAAAAGTGACTCAGTCTCTGTGTCTAGATTCCTCTGAGTACATCCCATTTATTTTCTGCTTCTAATGAAAAATTCCACTTCCAGCCATCATTTTTTTCCCCCAGCTGATGATATTTACACACATTTTGTTTTAGAGTGAGCGAGGAAAAATCCAAACGACACTGGGATTTTGGGTTAACTTTCTCCATTATCTGGGTAAATGCTGTTTGTGCCCCCTAAATGACTCCTAGGATCTCCTGAAGTTGGAGACACAAGCTCTGGGAGCTGCTGTCAAGCATGTGGAGTGTCCTGGAGAGATGGGTCACAACCATCCAGAGTCCTCTCCTCTCTCCTTGGTGAGACTCAAACAGTAAGTACTGGGGTGTCAGGGTGAGAAGGTCTTTCTCTTGGAAACACATCCCTTGACCTTGGAGCCCTTTTAGTTGCTGATCATTCTGGTGATGGGAAGAGAAGTGATGAAAAGCTCTAAGCAGTCAGAACAAATTTGGATGATGAAAACTTAGCTCACTCCTGATTTATGAGCGCTGTCGGGGTGCAGGGCGTGCCGACCTTCAGAGCACATCTGAAATGGAACAACAGGGACTGTGGTTTCCCCTTGATGCAAACAAATCAAAACCAGCAGGGAAGAGGAGCAGTTTTAATTTTTTTTTTTTTTATTATCATTTTAGTATTCTGGATGGCAGCCAGTGTTTCTGAATGAAGTGTCTTTAAAAAATGTGCCCGGACGGCTCTGTGGCTGTTTGAGGGGTGTATGTGGGGCTGCTCTGTGGCCTGGTAGGAGCTGTTGCTTCTGAGGCTCTTCAGAGCCTCTAATCTGGCTGTTCCTCTCCAGAAAAAAAATAAGTAAAGCTCTACACTCTACCTGTCATGTAAAAAGGGACGACATTTCTCACTGGAGCCTCGAAGGAATTTAACCCAACACAAATTGTAGCCTACAAAAAAAAAGCACCTCCTAAAGGGCAGAGCTGGAAGCCTTGCACAGATGTTATCTGTTTTCCAAAGGATCTTAGTTTTGAGGAATGAAGGATGTTGGAGGTCTCTAACTCAGTCCTTTGCTCGACATTGGGCCAACCCCAAGGTTGCCCAGGGTCTTGTTCCGTCCGGTTTCGGGTGTTTCCAAAGTGGAGGCTGCACATCCTTCTGGACCCCTGGTCAGGAAATATGGAAAAATGGGAATTTCTCTTGTTGGATGTTGAGCCCATTGCCTAGAGGGGAGCCTGGCTCTGTCTCCTCTGCAATCCCACTGGAGCAGTGCAACCAGATGCCCACCTCAAACCTTGTTTTCTTTGGAATGGGTGAACCCAGCTGCCTTGGTATCTCCTTTGTGTGCACCCTCCAAACTCCTGATCATCTCCATGGCCCCTTGACTCACTTTTCCACCCTTGTAGAGCAGCCTGACCTTCCAAAAAACTGACAACCCTTCCCACAAACTGACAACCCTTCCCAAACCTGAGGATCCTGAGGACATCTTCTGGAGATGCCCAGATATCTCTCCTGGATGGGGAAGCATAACACTGCTTTAACTTTCCCTTTCCTTGATTAATTATTTATGGACTATGCAAATGCTATAGTCCTTTTTTTTTTCCTTTATACTCTTTTTTTTTCCCTTTTCAACTCATGATTTTCAACTCTCTCTGCTCTGTTTGATCTGAGACTCTCAAAGCAAGAGGTTCATCCAGCTCCTCTTTCAACCTCCCTCATAGTGAGCTGCAGAGCTGGAAGCCTTTTCCTTCTTTTGTTCTGCACTCTGCTGAGAGACTCCAATTTCATTTGATGACATTTCCAAATCCTTCTTCAGTTATTTTGGTACCTTATCCCTCCATTAGGTATTTCCTCTTGAAGACACCTAGGATTTGGAATATTTTTTGGAATATTTTTATGCAATTATGGAATTTTTTTTTCTCTGTTTACTTAAATTATTAAAATGAATAAACTAATTCATGTCTGAGCTGTGTCTGTTCACACCCATGAGCTCTTTTTTTCTGTGTTGCTGACAGTATTTTTAGGAATGCATTGGCAAAAGCACCATTTTCTTGTTTAAAATAAACACATGACCCTTTTACTTTGCAGTTGCCTGTCACATGGACTTTTGCTGTTTGACTGTCCATTGCTCCCATGGAAAAAAGTATTGGATCCAGTGCAGTTGGCATGGGAGGCATAGTGTTCACAGTATCCATACACTCAGTGGCCTTTGAAATTCCTCTCCAGTGGTATCATCCATCCCTCTTCCACTTTTCCATACAGTCAACACTGGTGGCTTTTATAAAGGTTTTATAGTGATTATAGCCTTGTTTCTACATTCAACAGTTTACCCTGAAGAGGTTCCCATCTCTTTAAGCTGTCATGGGATAAGGTAAAAGGTCTTCTGGCTTAATAACAGATGGAATAAATAGAGAAGAAGCAAAAAAAAAAATATGATTAAACAGTCATTTCTGACACTGGACAAATTTATTAGGTCCCCAAAAGATCTGGGAAAAAGCGTAAATAGGTTGGTGACAGTTTGGTGATGATCCTTCATTATTCAGGGCAGTCAAAGCTAATGCTAAATGTGAATATTTGTGCAAGGGATGTCTTGATATCGGATTAGCAGGTGGTGAATTTAATGCTGATGAATGCAAAATAATGCAGATGAGGGAAAAACCATGCAGAGGTGGCCGTGCACTCAGGAGCAGGGAATTAGCATTCAGGGAAGGGCCGCTGGATCTTTGGGAATAGCTGAAATGGGAACCTCAGCTCTGTGGTCAGAAAGGCCAAAATACGGTAGGAATTGATGGGAAAAGAACTGAGGATAAAGATAAATATAATTATTCCACATGCATGATGATGTTATGCATGTGATGTTATTCCTGATGGAGCTGCAACTGGAATGGTCAGGTTAACTTTGGCCAGAAGCCCTTAAAAAGGGTGTGATAGGCCTAGAAAAGGTCAAGGTTGGGATACACATCCCTGAGAAATGTCCAAGGCCAGGTTGGACAGGGCTTGGAGCAACCTGGAATGGTGGAAGGTGTCCCTGTCCATGGCAGGGGGTGGAAGGAGATGGGCTTTAGGGTCCCTTCCAACCCAAACCATTCCATGATTCTATGATAGAACTGCTCCATCAGAAAAGGGATGGTGAGGATGGACACGATGGTCTATAATTTGTGAATTAATTACACCCATTTATGCAGAGCAAATGGGCAGAAGTTACAGGGTGACTTGGAGGCTGAAAGCAGAGGTGGGCTGAAAAAGGAATTAGAAAAATCCAGTGATCCAAGGCCTGCTGGTGACAATTTCTTTGCTTGCCCCGAGTGTCAAAATCCAGTTCCTTGGTTTACAGAGAGGATGGAGAGAGAGAGAGAGAGAGAGCTCTCAGGCTGTCAGTCAGGTTCTTTTCTCTGCTAATAAATCCCTCCAAAATAAATAACTAAATGAAAAGGATGGTGAAAAAAAAAAAGAAAAGAAATAACTTGTCCGGCCAATTTCCAGCAGCAAAAATAGCTGAAGGGGCCCTTGGTAGAAAAATGTAATTCAAAGAAAATGGGTGCTAAAAATAAAGCTGGAAATAAATAAATTACAGGAGAGGAGAGGAGACTTTACCTTTCCATGCAGGTTCCTTTATGTCAGCAGTAGATGCCTCAGCACAGGGTATTTTCTCCTTTCAGCAGAACAGGTGCAATCTTTGGCCAACACTTTAAGCTCAGCAGGACTTGCCAAACCAGACAGAAAAAAGTTTATTTTTAAGGGCAGACAGCATATTTTGGTAATTGAGCCTGACCTCCTGTGTAAGCAGGGCAGGAGAGCAAACTTCTGCATCAAGCCCGTTCTATTTCTCTCATCCAGAGCATGTGTTGCAAAATAATTCTCTCCTTTCTCCCAAGTTTTGCATTTCAAGAACCCCTCAAGTGTTTGAGAAAAATTGTTCTGTTTGTTAACTACTCCCTGCGCTCACTTTTCAGTTTCCCTGACCTCATCTTCCTGCCAGTGGATTTACTAATCCTTTGCCTGTGGAATGACAGAGTCCTGCTTCCCAGATCCCAAGAGGTCAGTGCACAGAGAGGGGCTCAGCTGGAGGCTGTGTGACCCTCAGGAATAGCACCATGCCAGGGGAAAGATGATCATTTTGGGGCTGATAGGAGAAACTGGAGACTGGACAAAAAAGCTAAATCATGTCTATAGTAAATTAATCAGCAGGGGTGTGTTTAATTCCTTTTCACAGGCAGTTTGTTGGCACAGCCATTTGTCTTTGCTCAGTTTAAAAAGCTGGAGGTGGGATAAAAACCTACAGTGCAAGCAGAAATAGATGGCCAAGTCACAAAAACTGAAAAAAAAGCCCCAGTTTTTAATTCCTCAGGGTAGGTTGGGGATAAGAATAATAGAATCGTGGAATGGTTTGGGTTGGAAGGGAGCTTAAAGACCTGCCAGTTCCAACCCCTGCCATGGGCAGGGACAACTTCCACTAGCCCAGGTTTCTGCAAGTCTCATCCAGCCTGGCCTTGGACACTTCCAGGGATGGGGCAGCCACAGCTTCTCTGGGCAACCTGTGCCAGGGCCTCCCCACCCTCACAGCCAACAATTCCTTCCTAACATCTAATCTAAATATGTCCTCTTTTAATTCAAAACTGTTCCTCTTTGCCCCGTAACCATCTGCCTGTGTAAAAAGTCACTCCCTCTTTTTTGCATAAACTCCCTAAAAAAGAGGTGAGAGCAAACACATGGAGCAGCTCAGAATATGGAATGATGCAGCTCACAGGAGCCTCAGAACTGCCCCACCTCCTGCAGCAGGATCCATCCTGCCTGAGATGCTACCCAAGGTAAATATTTGCCTGCACTCCAGTGAGGGACAATCCACGTCCTTTCTGGGCAACTGATTCCAGCAATGGAATATTAGAAAACTCATTGTTGATTTCTGCATCACCCACATGGTGATGCAGCAGCTGCACTCAACGTGTGGACTTTTGGGCAGTCTGAGGAGGACATGAGACACAGTCTGGGTATGATGGTGACCACAGACAGAAGAGTTCTTTTGCAAAAAGAGCACCAAAAAGTGATAGGAGGATAAATTGCATCCATATGTATGTCTTTATGTCTACACAGATTGTGTAGATGTATCTATTGATAGATATATATGAATATGTACGTATAAAAAACCCATATTTATACTCTGTCAGCCCCCCTCCCACATACCCTAAAACTTTGAGAAGCATCATTGAAGCTTGCAAGCCCAAAACAGGTTAGAAATGGAAGTGCCACAGCGATCAGAGTTAAATTGGATTTGCACTGTGAATCATCTGCTGAGCACTGGGGTGATAAACATGCATAAAACAATGGCAATTTACTCACAGATCAACAACTATGCTGTCGAGGGAGCAAACCTTTTAAACCCATAAAACTACCCTGCTATGAGAAAAACAGGGTTACCCAAGGGCATTCCCTTCTTCCAAGAACCTGCTGAGAAATCCCAATCTGTATCAAGGCAGCTTGTAGATGAGAAAGAGTTTTTGGGATAACTCAATGCAAATTTCCTTTGGCCTTGCATGTTCTAGTTGGTTAATACTGGGTTTGGGGCTTTGGGGGTTTTCTCTTGTGCTCCTCTCAGTTTTCTGCATTTCAAACACCTTCTGCAAACTCTGGAAATGGAAAGTCCCTGCTGACAAGCAGAAAGACAGTGGTATTGCTCTCCTAATGATGCCACCTGGAACCTCCTGGCCACTGAAGGGGCGGAGATTTGGGACCTTCTCTTCCCAAAAACACCCTCCTGCCACGACTGAACTCGAATTTCTGATCCATGAGTTATTCTGTGAGGCTTTAAGGAGGCCACAGATCTGCCAGGAGAGAGCAGAGGGATTTGAACAGGCTGTATCTCAGAGCAGTGGTGCTGCTACTTAATTATGGTCACATTTCAGTGAGATTTATGAATCATCTACAGGCCTTAGGGAATTATTATTTTTTTTTTTTCTCCATCCAGAAAGCAGCAGCTGTGAAGGAAAGAAAAGTAAATATTCAGCACAGGAGCTGGACTGGGCCCGGATTTTTTTTTTTTTTGTGAAAATCCAAATGCTCTCTCTAAGGTCTCAGTGAGACTTTGAGCCATGGTCAGCTGGACCATCATGGGCAGAGCCCCTCGTTTGCTTCAGTCTTTTGGAAGGTAAAGGAGAGAAGTGAAGAAAGCCCAGCGGTCCCCAAACTGTGTGAATCGACCTGCTTGGGGCTGTGTTGTAAAAACATTAGTTTGGAGATCTGGGCATAATAAACGCAAGATAACATTGCCAGAAAATGCATAAAGCCTATTTTTGATGCCCACACAGTGCCCTCAAGCCCCAAGGCACCCGTTATCCACCAGCACTGCACGCAGAAATGTTGGGTAAGTTTGGTTTGTTAGGAATGGAACTGAACATTTTGCTATAAACCTTTTCTTTTCCTGGTCTCATGGGACCTCAATGTCATTTTCTATCTCTGATGTGTCCTTTCCACCGCCTTGTCAGGACTCCAAGGATCTCCAGGATGCCACAGGGACTGGCTGCTGGGATCCACCCTGCAAGTCAAGCATTCACCTGACTCTTGGTGATGAGCTCAACCTCAGCAAATACCCTGTGTCCTCTTTTCCTGAGGGAAGAGAAGGGATCAGACCTTCACATTCTGTCTGTTCTTTGCCCAACATTTACTTCTGTTCCCAGCTCACAGGTCAGGCCCTTCTGCTGTGATCCTGAGTCAGTTTTGCACAACAGGTTTTCCATCCTGTTTCCACATGCAGATCTCTTGGATAGCCTGGGATGGCTCAAATGCAATGGAACACCTATATTCAGGCAAAAATTATTGTGTTTTTTTTTTTCTCTAGTGAAGTTTAAACATGACTCACACACAGACCTTATTTGAATGGAGATGTTTTAAATCCACGAGCTGAATCCCACAGATGGGACTGAGAAAAAGCAAACCTAATTATCAGTGACCTTAATGTCACTCTCCATGATGTTGTGTCTCCGTGGAGGGACATTCAGATGTCTGAAAGTGGATAAAAAAAAAAATACAGGTAGAAGCCTTTGCACAGGATGGCTGAAGTTCATTGGGAAAACTCTGGGCAAATCCCAGCCCCAGCTACAATCTCTATCCTGTGGAAAGATTGTAAAAGTCAGTTTATTGAGGACATGGTTTTCAAATTCTGAGTGGTAACAGAAATTCCCCAGCAGGAACTGTCACACGGTGATGGCAAAATCATGTGACCTTGATGGTTTAATGTGCATTGGAGACTAATCTTGAATTTTCTGTTTATTTTCTCATTTCAGCCTCTGAACAGGAAAATGAATGATGTAACTGGGGAATGGATGGGCTCAGTTCAGATGGAGGGGACACACAGAGCCTGGGTCCTTCCAGCTGAATCCCCTCTCTCATGATGGAAACTGGGAGGAATAGAAGGAAAGAAAAAGCCAACAGTGAAATATCCCTTGAAATATTCTCCCAGCTGACAGCAATTGCTGCCTCAGGGATTTCTCAGCTCAGAGATTATATAAATGTTTCCAACAGCCCTTGATGGACTTACCTGTCACTGAGGCCCTCAGTTGCTGTTCTAACCCCTACAGACTTCTGGCAGGTGCAATATCTCATGGTGATGAGCTCCACCACTCAAAAATGTACCTCATTTTGTTCATTTTGATAATTGGGTTTGATGTCGTTTTATGAGAAACAGAGAACAGTCATCCACTATTCATCTTGTCCCCAGCACTCCTGGTTTTATAGAGCTCCATTGTGTTCTTCCTCAGTCATCTCTGTGTTCCAGGAAAGCGCCCCTTGATTTAATTATCCTTTAGATGGAAACTATCCTGTATCCATTCTAGGTCCCTTCTGTCTTTCTAGAGCTGGACTAATCAAAAGCAAACAGTAGTCAAATTAAAAGTGCATCATCAACGTATTCAGAGCTGCAAAGGTATTTTCAAAGTCATTCTCCATCTCTTCCATTCTCTGTCCCCAAATTCCCTGATGTATTTTTCACCTCTGACTGCTATCAAATACTGATCCAGTGTTTTCATGTTGTATCTCCTTTTGGTTTTTCCTTCTGCCTTTCCCTTTCGCCCTTCCCTGTCCTGTCTCAGATATGTATCACATACATATACTTATATATATTTATAAATATATATTTATATATTTAAATTTTTATATAAAAATATATTTATATATATGTGTATATATATGTGTGTATATATATACACACATATATACACACATACACACATATATATATATGAGATAGAGATATATATATATATACATAAGAATCACAGAATGGTTTGGGTTGGAAAGGACTTTAAAGACCTCCCTGGGACACCTTCTACTAAACCAGGTTACTCCAAGCCCCATCCAACCTGGCCTTGAACACTTCCAGGGATGGGAAATCCACGTCTTCTCTGGGCAACCTGTGCCAGGGTCTCACCAATCTCACAGGGAAGATTTTCTTCCTAATATCTAATCTAAACCTACTCTCTAGATGTGGCAGGTACAACCCCTTCATCCCTGAGATTGTCCTGCCCTGACTTGCTTTTATCACAAATTCTTGCATGTGGGAAAGATTATCCTTGTGAAATTGCAAAAAAAGTCTTTGAGAAATAACCACGAGTGGATAAATTTCAGGTGTTTCTTCCTCCCTCCCTCTCTCCCTCCCTCCCTCCCTCCCTTCTTCAGCCCCTACAGCCCTTGTTTTAAAAATCAGACACAGCAACAATTCACAGCAACATTTTAGACAGGTTTGTGCATGTATTTGGTACAAACAAACAAAAATATGTGCATTCTGTTCCATAGAGCTTACACCGATCTGACAGAACTCGGAACACAAAACAGAAATACTCTGGCTAATAAATACGTCTGGGGATGAAAAATAAAAATCTATACATAAAAAATTCCAATGTCTGCTAAAGAAAATGTACACTTATATACACGCTGTAAACAATAGTAATGCAACCCAACTGCAGTCCAGCTCAGGCTGACAGGGACCTTCCTTCCCTCGTGGACTCAGGGGAGTCCAGTGACACCAAAACTCATCAACAACTAGTTCCTTGAAGCAGCAAGGTCTGACAACGCAATAGTGACATGGAGCCAGTGCAATGAGGTGAGATCTGCTGCAAAAGCAAGGTGCAGGTGCTTTGGGGAACGGCCTGTGTGGCAAACTTGGAGAAACAGGGCCATTCCCTCAGCTGGTCACACCCTTGTGGGTCCAGAGAAATCCGTGGGATCAGACCGAATTTGCCTCCTGAAGGTCTGAGCCCGTGTTTCCAAACTTGGGAGAGTTTGGAAAAGTAAGGGATTCAAAGAGAAACGCTCACTTTTACAGACCTGGGTCATATTTTACATGACATTGTTGTTCCTCCCCCTGCCAGCAATGATAGCCCTGTCTGCTCCCAACAAATCCCTCCAGGAGCAGTCTCAGAGTCCAGTCCTGGCACTGCTTCTGCTGCAAGAGGCCAAATGAAAGAGAGGGTTCTGGCTTAGGTGAGAAACAAGTATTTTGCCTGAATGCAGCACAGCAGAGCTCAAAGCTTCCCTACAGCACCTTCTAGGGCATCTCTTGGGGCCAGATCAAACTCAGTAAGTAACTGAGCCAGAGTTTGGGCATTTACATGTGTGTTCATGTGTGCTTAAATATTTATCCTTGTTTTCTCCCTTGTAGGTGTGTAAAGAATTGGGATGGAGAGGCAGCAAACCTCCAGACTAATCTTTCTTTCCCTTCTGGATGCTTTCAAGGGGCTGGAGGCTGTAAATGTAAATGTTTCAAAACTGGAGGAAAAAAAAAAAGGAGTAGATAAAAAAGTCAGGGAGAAGTGTAAGCAATAATACCAACTCATTTATGGGAATGCTTGCCAACATTTACTGAATCTTCATTTATAGGAGGATGTTGGCCCCTTTGTAGGAGAATGCCTTGTATTTTAGAGATGACCCATGTATATAAATACAGTAAAGTGTGTACATGTATCCCTCTGGTCATGGATGCACTCATGGACTGCCCCCTCCCTGGTCCCTTCTCTGCTACATCTCCAGTGCCTCCCATCAAGATCTCCAAAGCTCCCTGGAAACCAGTGGCACCTGCAGTCCTTACAATGCAAAATGACTTTTCATGTCACCCCATCATCACTGCAGGGTCTCACTTCCCCGAAAAGCCAAAGATATAGGGGGAAAAAAAAGATGTATTTCCCCACAAAAATTCCCACGGGGTGTTGGGTCCCTGCTTTTGTGGGGTTGAACCTCCCCAGCTGGAACCTCTGGGTGGTTTTGCAGATGCTGGAGAACATGATGAGTCTGAGTTCAGTGTAAATGCAATGCTGCTCCATGTGCCTTGGTGGGGTTTGCTGCTGGGAGGAAAATATTTGGACAAAATCTCCTGATATTTGTGCAATAATTGGTCCAGTTTGGAGTCCTGCATCAAGTAAAGGGTACTAAGGGTTGTTGAGATGGGGCCAGCTCCAGATACCTTGTCTCAATATGCACTGCTCAAAAGACTAAAAAATAAAAAACTCCAGCTTTCTCTCTCTTTTGTTTTACTTTGAAGCAAATAAACAGCAGAAAGAAAGGTGACATTCTCTCTAATGTGCCGAGGAGCCTTTCATCTTCCTTTGGCAGCCACCCTTGATCAGCTGCATGTGCTGTAGGCACATTCATGAAAGACTCCTCATGGGTTGGGGGGACAGTGCTGATGTGGATGAGCTTCCACCCAGGAACACATTCATTGCCATGTTTCCACCTTCTGACTTCACATTCCTGTTCTTTAGTCACCTGGCTTGAGCTGCTGCAGCTCAGATCCAGACTTCACCTCCATCACCTACGTGTCTCCTGCCCACGCCTTAACCTGATGATCGTCATCTGAAGTTTGATAAAACCAGCCTGAATTTTGAAACCAGTGCCTGCAACACAGGGCCAAGTAGAGTTTGGGTGACCACTTTCTGAGTCACCTGGCCGAGGTGGGCCTGTCATGGCCCCAACTCCCTGAGTTTCCCGGAGGAGACCGTGGTGCCCTCCTGAGGGGTGCTCACACTCTGGGGCTGTGAGCAGGGAAAACCAACCCTTACTGTCGTTGCTTTTGACCACGTTAGTGGACACACCCAAGGCAAAACCAAAGGTTTGATGTATCAGGTTTTTGGGAAGTCCCTTGGGAGAAGAGTCAGGAGCGTGACCCTGACTGGGGAGGAGATCCATCTGCACATCAGTTCCATTTTAGCTTTGACTCAATGGGCAGTGGAAATGCAAACTTCCAAACTCAGCCATCCCACCTTTCCTGAGCCACAGAGCAGGATGGTTGAGGACTTGCATCACAGAATCATTATGGTTGGAGAAGACCTCTTGGATCATCGAGTCCAACCACTAACCATGTTCACTACATGGCACATGTCACCAAGTGCCACATCCACACATATTTGGACACTTCCAGGGGTGGTGACTCCACCACTTCTCTGTTCCAATGCCTGACCACCCTTTCAGCGAAGAAATTTTTCCTAATATCCAACCTAAACTTCCCCTGGCACACCTTGAGGCCATTTCCTCTCGTCCTGAGTGAATACCCTGGGATGTATTTTTATCCCGTGTTTTTTCAGAGAAACAACTAGAGCAAGAAGGGGACAGAAAAGGTTGGGGATGACTGACACCAAAAGGAGCCGGTTACTCTCTGTATCACAGATGGATGAGCACTAAAGCAAGGTGGATTGCAAGTGTTTCACTGGAAAGTGAAATGGGAAATGCTTCACAGGCTGGGATTAGAGGAGAGAGACCTGCACACCCTGTGTAGACATCTGGTCTCCTCCTCCAGCCTAAAACCAGGTTATGTGGAAGGGGCAAAGCTGTGGTCACTGCAGAGATGATGGCTGAGAGCCAGGATCCCCCCACCCTGCTTGGAAATACCCCAGTCTGCTCAACCTCCAGAGCCAAGGGCTTGGCTGGAGGTCCTGTCCAGCCCTGCAGACCTACAAGCTCCCAACCCATCATCTAAAGGGTCAGCTGCAAGCTGCTGCTTGGCAGTGTCCTTCCTGGATGGAAACATGATCACATGTACTAAGGCAGGGTTGGCATCTTTTGGGGTTTGATCTTTCCATCAGATTTCACGGTGGTGTTTTTAAGGCAAAGGAGACATCCTGGTTTCCCTTAATTGCACAGCTTCTTCCAAAGTCAAAGACAACCATCCCCTGGAGGGAGACAGTTCTTCTCCTAAGGCCATATCCACCCCACATCTTCCCCTCCTGCTGAGGCTTGCTAAAATGGGATATGCCATTGGCTCTTATTTGAGGAACCCATAATCCCACAGAAGGGGCTGAGCGCCACGTGGGGGATTTTTGGATAACCTTTGGGCAACTGCATTTTATACCTGATTGCTGCTTCCAGTCTGCCTGACAGACCCACAGGTGGTATCCCTCCACATTTCTGCTGGATACCTCTAAAGAAACCATCGACAGCTGTTCCAGAGGGTTCAAATATCTGTTTCTCTCAGCCCACAGCAGTCTGTTAAGTCATGAGTTTGATAGTCAATGGTTTCCGTGAAATCGTGAGGGATCCCAATAGAGACAGACTCCACCTCTGTTTTGTAGGTGGCTGTCACCCCCCCTTTGCTGGAGCCACCCCGGATTTTGTTAGAAAGGCTGTTCATCTTCTCCTTCAGCTGGGTGGACGCTGGTTTCTGGAAAGGAGTGAGCATCTTCCAGCCCTTGAAGCTGAGCGTTCGCCTCTTACTGGCTCTCTCCTGGAAGGAGGAGTTAAATATGAAGGAGCTGTTCAGGGTGTTAATCCTGGGCCTCAGGTCTGTCTCAGAGTCCTGCACCGAGCTGTTGGCAGAGGCCCCTCTCCAGTGGTGGTCGTAGACTCTCCAGATGGGCCGTCTCCTGCGGTGGCACTGGCACTTGAGCAGCCGGATGAACGCGCGCTTGAACTCCTTGCTGGAGCAGGGGTAGATGATGGGGTTCACGCAGCTGTTGAAGTACCCCAGCCAGAAGATGATCTTGAAGACAATTTCGGAGGGCTTCAGAGATGGGAAGAAAGAACCTTGGGAGAGATTAAAAGAAACGTGGTTTAGAGGAAGAGGAGGGGGATGGGAGCATGGGGGACCGAGGGCGGTGGTCAGTCCAACCTGGGAGAGGTAGAGACGTGTAGAAAAGACTGAAGGTGTGATGGGTGGAGAGACACTGGAACATGTTTCTCAGAGAAGCTGTGGCTGCCCCATCCCTGGAAGTGTTCAAGGCCAGGTTGGCCAGGGCTTGGAGCAGCCTGGGCTAGTGGAAGGTGTCCCTGCCCATGGCCAGGAATTGGAACTGGATGACTTTTAGGGTCTCTTCCAACCCAACTCATTATGTGATTCTACAAGTCTGCTATTAGGTCCTTGACTTGAAATGCCATTACCACCAGAGGGAAGATCTAGCCTGTGTAGGATTGGAAGGCATCAACCCTTCAGTGATGATGATCACAGAATCCCAGAACACGCCGAGCTGGAAGGGACCCACAAGGATCATCGAGTCCAGCTCTAAGCCCTGCACAGGACATCCCCAAGAGTCACACCCTGTGCCTGAGAGTGTGATGGATAATACTGTATTTTTGGCAGGACTCTCCTAGCCCCCACTGCAGAAGTTCTCCCAGCAGCGGAACCAGCACCCCCAGATCAGCTGTGAGCCATTGTGCAAACACACACAGCTCACAGGGAGGCTGGGTCATCAT
Organism: Manacus candei; assembly: GCF_025592945.1. Lineage (NCBI taxonomy): Eukaryota > Metazoa > Chordata > Aves > Passeriformes > Pipridae > Manacus > Manacus candei. Next base: position 13,185,672 of record NW_026138096.1, on the reverse strand, counting down.
TGTGGGGAACAGCTTCTGTGTCGTGGTTTGTCAACACAAGGCAGCCAGGCCCTGTCCTATTCCACGTCAGACAGGAAAAATTGTTTGGTCTGCATGGATCAGTTCTTGGTGCCTGCCTCTTCCTACATATTTCACTTCCTCTGCAGCTTAAAAGTGTGGATACAGCCTTGTCCTCTGTGCTGAGAGAAGAGCAACACCCCTTCAACTCTTCTGCTCAGGCATTTTGGATCATCGGTGTCACACACCCTCTCTTCAAATTTTCAGTCATGCTGAGGTGGCTCAGATAATATACACTGCCACAAAGCCTGTCCCTCCCACTTGAAAACTCTTTTGTCCACCCAACCCCTATTAAGTTTTTGTGGAGTTTCCCCGTGGTTTTCTTGGTGAAAAAGCTGGAGATTTTTTTACGGAGCCAGAAGATGTCACTGTTGCTCCCGCGTGGCCTCAACACTTAGCATTCCCCCCTCAGATCTGAAATAACTTTCTGAGTCAGCCTTAATTTCTTTTAATTTTAGCTCTGGATGACAAATTGTGCCATGTGACCGAGCATTAATTTGTATTTTAGTAAATAACATTAACTCCGGATATCATTATTATTTTCCCCGAGCTAAAAAGCCTGGTGTCAAAACAGTAAAACAGGTGCCAGGAGCCAGAAATTCGTGACTGGTGCTGCATTAAAGCTCCCCAGGCTGTTTTGCTGGAGGAAAACCATCATCCATGAAACTCAGAGTGCTGGTTCCAGTAAAACTTCCTTACACCCATCCCTAAAAAGTGGAGAAATTACAGTCAGACTTAACATTAGGTATGTGGGCTATTCCATCATGGGGACATGAGAGGAGACAGACAGATCCCAGCGTTTTATGATGGTTGGGCAGGGAAAGCACAGATGTGGCCATGCAGCTTAACCATCTGCTGAAGGCCAATCCAAGCCAGGTTGGAGTCCATGCTGGCTGTCAATATGTGCTGAAGGAGGCACTGAAAAAGGACAGGAAGCAGGAATGACATCTCTGTGCTGGGAATACCCAGGGGCTTCATGGAAATCAATGGCATTTGCAGCTTAACGTGCAGCTGCTGGTGGTGTAGTCAGTGGGTTTGAACGGAGCAATAATCACAGAGCCACAGAATGGTTTGGGTTGGAAGGGACCTTAAAGATCATCTCATTCCAATCCCCTGTCTTGGGCAGGGACACCTTCCACTATGCCCACTTACTCCAAGCCCTGTCCAACCTGGCCTTGGACACTTGCAGGGATGGGGTAGCCACAGCTTCTCTGGGCAACCTGTGCCAGGGCCTCACCACCCTCACAGGGAAGAATTTCTTCCCAATATCCCATCTAACCCTGTCCTCTGGCAGTTTGAACCCCCTTGTCCTGTACTACATGCTCTAGTAAATAGTCTCTCTCCCCCTTTCCCGCCATCTCCCTTACACCAGGGTTAGCTTTTGTGGAGGCAATGACCCCACCTTGGTTGGTCTGGATTAAAGGAGTTTGTTCTTTCGGGGAGAGTGGTGAGATTTATGAGTTGGCTCTATGCTGCTTGAATCACCACATCTGATTCTAACCCCAGCAGAAACTGCCTCCTGAGTGACAGCCAGGGGCTTCTAAACCCCCCAGGGGTGCTGGGACCAGCCCCCCTTTGCACTGCATGAAGCATCTCCTCCATTTTCCATCTGACCATGGCTTTGAGCCATCCCCCATTCTCACCCTGCCCCCATCCCACCACTGTGGACCCTCAGGAACCATTGATGCTTCAGGCAATGTGTTTCAGCCATGGCTTTCCAAGAACAGCATCAATCCCTCTCCTCAATCTCAGGTCTTGGCAACAGTGGATGGGTTTGTTTTCCTGCCCAGACCCACACCCTATCCATTCCCTATGAAGACAGGCTGACAGAGGTGGGGCTGTTCAGCCTGGAGAAGAGAAGGCTTTGGGAAGACCTTAGAGCTCCTTCCAGTGCCTAAAGGGGCTCCAGGAGAGCTGGAGAGGGACTTTGGATAAAGACCTGGACAAGGGGAAATGGCTTCATACTGTCAGAAGGCAGGGTTGGATGGGATACTGGGGAGAAATTCTTCCCTGTGGGGGTGCTGAGGCCCTGGCACAGGTTGCCCAGAGAAGCTGTGGCTGCCCCTGGATCCCTGGAAGTGTCCAAGGCCAGGTTGGATGAGGCTTGGAGCAACTTGGGATAGTGGAAGGTGTCCCTGCCTGTGGCAGGAGGTTGGAACTAAGTGATCTTTAAGCCCCTTCCAACCGAAACAGTTCTATAATTCTATGATGTTTTGATTCCACTTGGGGACCAGCCTCTACCCAGAGCCCTGAGCTCTCTGCAAGGTAATCCCTGGCTCTCAGCCCTTCAACATCACATTGTCCCAACTTGATCCTGCCATAGCTCTGCATGTTTGGGAGCAAGGCAGGTGAAGGACTTCACTAAAGATGTAATCCTGCTCATTCCCTTGTCATGGAGAGGCTTCGTGCCTCAGTTTCCCCACGGGAGAAAGGGGCTAATTTCCCTGAACTCTTTCACAGTGTTGTTGTGAACCCTGTTAGCAGCACACTGGGTTCTCAGAGGAGCTGCAGCTTTATGCAGCACTTTTTTTAGCTTCAAGAGAGAGGAAAAGAAAACAAAAAGCTATGGTAACAAAGCAAATAAAAGAAGGGTCTCTTTTAAAATTCAACTAGTAATTACTGCTTGAGCCAGGCTACTTAAGAGATTGGTGCTTGCTTAAACAGCCTGTTGGTTTGTTAAAATAACAACTTATATCCAGAGTTTAGCGGTTCATTGCACAATTCAGCCTCTGTACTACGTGCTTTGTCTTTTGCATCCAGATACAAAACACAAATTGAAAAGAAAGAGAAGCCATGAATCGTCTGAATTTCAACTTTGGCCGGTTTTTCACCCGCTAGAACCTCGTGTACATCTGAAGACAAGGGGCTCATTACCATCCTCATTGCCATGCAAATAAGCCCTTGCAAGGGACGTGTCCTGAGTGCAGCCACAGTTTCCCCCATTTCTTTGCACTGGGATGAACAGAACTAGGCAGGGAGTCCCCAGAACAGCTCCTTGGCTGGAAATTTTGTACGTGCTGGAGCATCAGGCTCTTCTGACGGGCCCTGGGAGGCTGCACCTAAGGAGGGGCTGTGAGGTCTTATTTAGAGAGTGAGTAAAGAAATTGAAGTCTTGCTTTCATGTACGTGAATATGCAACAACATTTTGAGAGAGGGAGCATTTTTGGGCTGGGGTTTGTCAGAGTTACTATATAAGAGCATAAATGTTAGAATGTGTGGAAGACAGTATAGAGTGGTGGACACTTGAAGAGCTCAGGAAACACAGAAAGATGTGTCCAAGGTCCAGAAATAGAAAACAAGAGTAAAAGATCAGGAACAGCAACACAGAGTGATGCACCAGCACTTTAACCTGACATCTCAGTGTAAGAGAATAGGGCAGTACCAAAGAACAGGAATAACAATTGTTGTAGGACCTGTGGCACAGTAAAACAGTGAAACCTGGTCTTGTTTCAAAAAGTTCTTCCTATTCACTCAAAATCAGCCCTCTGGGCACCTCTCCTGGGCATCCAGCTCCACACTTCCTGGCAAAGCTTGGTGTCCTTTCCAAAGGAGGAGGCTGTGACACCCACCTTGGGGACATCCACCCTTTGGATGGTGTTGGTGTGGAGGGCACTGACACCACCCACAGTATTTGTGCTGGGATCCAGCACCCCCCTGCCATGCTGGAGCATCTGGGACCCCAGAGCCCTCACAGGGAGAGGACAATGGAGATCTGGCTTGTTCCTGAACAGGGCTGCTGCTTTTGGGGGTAGTGTTCCCAGCAGGGAAGCCTCCATCCAACCCAACCAAATCCACGTGTGAAAAACACAGAGACAGCCTGGGGAGTAGGGGCAGACCTCTGAGGTGCCCCTTCTCCACCCTGGATGCCTGCCCAGTGATTCTCCCTCTCCTGGTGGATGGAGGATCCTGGTTGTACTTCAGTGCAGGATGCTCCAGGTAGGGTGGGACGCAGAGCCTCATCCTCTCTATTTTCCACTGCCTTGTTGAGAAGGCTCCATGTCAGCTTGTGGAGATCCTGAAGAGGACTTTAGCTCCTTCTAATAAGCAAAACCTTCTAATAATAATGCTGGGTCCATTTGAGGACTTTATCCCTTTCATCATTTTATAAAAGGTCATTTTGCATCTTGGCAGAATCTGAATCCTAGTGATAGAGCTGGGTCTGAGCAAGGGTTGAAGATCCTGTTGTAACCCTAAATAATTGTCATCAGGACTATCAAGAAATTAAGAAGGCTGCAGTGAGCTCAGGGAAAGCCTGTTTGCACCATGCAAAGTGACTGAAGTCACAAGCTAAACACGATCTGAAGATTAAATTTCATTTTTTTTTTGGTGGTTTAAAATTTGAGGCAATGAAGTATGTGCTCATACTTTTTTTTTTTTTTTTCTAGTTATTCCTGGTCACCCTGCTCATATTTGGGAAAGAGGCAGCCAGGTATAAATGTCTGGAGGCACAGGCATGCTCCCCAATGCTGTGACATTGTGTAACGGGTGACTGGTGAATGCAATTTCTCCTCCATTTATCCAAACACATATCCCACTTTTTTTGGGTTGTTTGAGCTAGCACAATCTCATAATCTTTCCTTGCCTGCACTTCTCCACCCTGCCCTCCCCATGACTCACTCGAAGGTGATATCACTGGATTGTTTGGAGAGTTGCTGGTCCCAGAGTTCAGTGCTTAAAAAATAAAGCAAAACAAGAAAAAAGACAAATGCACGAACGAAAATGGAGCCAGTCCAATCTAAATTCTGGCCCTGGCTCCCAGTACACAGCCAGAATCTGTGAACAGGCTTGCTTTCTGCTGCAGTTGGCAAGGGCATCTTTGTTTTAAAAGGTCCCTACTTTACAGCATGTCCTGAAGAGTCCATGGCACAGAAACACTGCAGACGTGAGAGCAGGTGGGAAAAACACAGTGACAAAGTCATACCCCACTGCTGTCCCACCATGAACTTGGAATTGCAAGGACCAGAAGGGCTGTTCACACTGACAAGGGTGTTGTTGTTGCTTGGTCTGGACTTTGTGTCAGAGATGGGCTTGGAAAATAATAAAAAAAAGATCTGCCAAGTTGCCAACCGATCTGTTCTTGAGTCAGGAAGCTGCAGAAATCCATATATAGGATTAGCACTGTGGTGGGGACAGGTGTCTTATTGCTCAAGCTTCTCCTGAATGTGGCCTCAAAGACTTAGGAGGGGGTTAAGGACTCCCTCGGGGTGTATCAGAGGAGCAAGTCAAGAGAATAGGAAAGAGTATAGGAAAATCCTTGATACAGGAGGTACTGTAGCTGCTGAAGCTCACTGTGGGCTCTCCTGGCCAAAGAAAGAGTCAAAAAAATCACAGAATCATTGAATGGTTTGGGTTGGAAGGGACCTTCAAGATCGTCTAGTCCAACCCATCTGCCATGGGCAGGGACACCTTCCACTAGGCCAGGGTGCTCCAAGCCCCATCCAACCTGGCCTTGAACACTTCCAGGGATGGGGCATCTACCACCTTCCTGGGCAACCTGTGTCAGTGTTTTACCACCCTCACTGTAATAAACTTCTTCCTTATATGTGATCCAAACTGATACTCCATCTCTTCCCTCTTTTTCTCTCACAAAGCAAATTAATTAAATCTATTCCAAAGTAATCACTAACTGCCCCTTTCTGCTCATTACACAGCCTGCCTCTCTCCTTGCCAGATCCTTCCCAGGCCCCTGTGATGGCTAATCCCTTTGATGCAGGTCCAAGCTATGGGAGAGCAGGCTGGATACCAGCGAGGATTTCTGTGTGTGACTGGGAGCCTCAGATTCCGACCAGTCTTTCCCAGCCTGCTCCTCCACCCTCTATCGACCACCTCCACTGGGTATTTGCAGGCGTATCAGGGTCCTTAGAGGGTTAACACCTCCTTGCAGCTGGTGGCGTGCCTTGGAGTGATGAGGGAGTTCACTGCCCTCCCAGGATGGATCCAAGAGCTGCTTGGCGCAGGGAGGAGGACAGCGTGTCCACGGCGGCTCCGGCGTTTTCCCTGGAGGACGATGGCGTTGGGATATTGGGTGGAATTCCTCAGGCCTGCGAGCCTTCCAGCCGACCCCATAAACAATGTCACAGATAAGCAGCAGCTTTCCAGTGAAAGCCCCGACGAGCTGCCTGTGTGTCTCTCTGCGCGTAGGCACTGCCTGCCTGCTCCAATTCCGCACCCTGAGCTGGCCCAGAAGAAAAGCAGGGAGAAGCCACCACTCCTCTGCTCATTGCTGACCCTCTAGACTGTCCCAGATTGTCCCAGGCCATGGCTGGAGAGGCCCTGGCCATGCCAGAGCCCATGGTGGGGTGTGCACATCTGGCATGTGGGGTCCTCAGGGAGTGGGTGATAAGACTGTGGTGTGGTGGGGGTCAGGGAAGCTTGGTTTAATCTGGGGTGTTTGCAAAGGCAGGAGAGATCAGCCTGAGGGGTGTCAAGGGCTCTGAAAAACATCAGCACTCTCAAGCAGGATCTCAAAGCTGAGGTCTGAGCGTGTTTTGCCTGTCTGCAAGAGAAGGATAATGCAGCAGAGCCTTGTTCTGATCATTTGCTGGTCTAATCCATGGCCCCCAAACCTGTCCCCCCAACCTCCAGGAGTGTGGTCCTAGTGATGTCTCCAAAGCTTTCCCCTAAGTTGCAGCACATCAGTAGGACTTTGACTGAAATTGCCCTTCACTCCCCTCAAAACTCACATTGGAGCTTTTCTCAGGGCAATCCCGGGAATCTGGACCACTGGTGGGAGCCGTTGCCATGAGGATGTTTCTGAGGCATCAAATTTCCTGAAAACTGTGGGTCTCTTATGTGAGTCACCCAACTGAATTTAGGTATCTGAACAGGTCCTTGGGCTCAGTGGTTTAGATGATAAATCTTGTGGTGAGAATGGAGTGATCCATCTCGTCCTAAGTGTAAGCCTGTCCTGGGCAGATGGATCACATCATGTTTCAGATGATCCTGGTTCATGGGCAACCACATCACGGCAATCCAAAGTTACACCTGAATACCTGATGGATTTGACCCTTAGAGAATCTGGTTGTCTGATCCTCTCTGAGAAGCTGCCAAAGCTTCCCGTGCATTAGTTTCTTTCCTGTGCAGGACAGGACTTTCACCAGTGCAGGGTGACAGTGAAGAGCCTCACAGACAGATCTGCTCTATTACCTGACAGAAACCTCACGGGTAATTTCGAGGCTTGGATTGCACACAGTGTTAATTTGCTTACCATGGTCCAGCCAGACCCCTCCAGATAAATGTGGTCCAGGGAACACTTCGCTCCAGAGACCACCCTCAAAAGAACATGAAGACTTGAATGTGCAGCCCCCCCCCAGCGCTGTCCCAGCAGAGTCTGCACCCTTAACAACCTCCATATGCCCCTGTGCCACATCACAGGGCATGAAATGCAAAGCATCTGCTTCAGACTGCAGATCCACTCTGGTGGGCTCCCACACACAACACCCCCAGCTCTCCCAGAGATTCACAACTCCACAAGAGAGTAACTATGTGGTAGGACCACGGGGGCACTGCATGGGGCACGAGACAGGCTTTGGGCAAGATCCTATAAAGTACTTAGGCTGCTCTGGTCTGCTCTACAGCCCTCGTTCTGGGGGGCTGTGACCATAAACTGGCTTTTTCTCCCCTATTTTCTTATTTTTTTAACAGCATAGTTGACGTCTAGTAATTAGTTTGATTCCTGGGCAAAGGGTAGCTAAACTTGTCATTTGTTGGATAGCATTGGGAATGTGCTGATGTGACTTAATTGTGGACAGGTGAGGGGGCTCAAAGAAGGTTCAATCACAGAATCATAGAATGGTTTGCTTTGGAAGGGACCTTAAACATCATCCAGTCCCACACCCCGCCCTGGGCCACTATCCCAGGTTGCTCCAAGCCCTGTCCAACCTGGTCTTGAACACTTCCAAGGATCCAGGGGCAGCCACAGCTTCTCTGGGCAGCCTATGCCAGGGCCTCACCATCCTCACAGGGAAGAGTTTTTCCTGATATCCAATCTAAACCTACTCCCTGTCAGTTTGAAGCCATTCCCCCTTGCCCTGTCACTCCAGGCTCTTGTAAATAGTCTCTATCCATCTTCCTTGTCAACTCCCTTCAGGTACTGGAAGGCCAAAATTAGGTCACCCCAAAGCCTTCTCTTCTCCAGGCTGAACAATCCCAATTCCATTATGTGCCATCTTTCTTGGGAGGGCACTGAGCCCTCATTTGGGGACTCACAGATGAAAGCAGCAGCAGCAAATTCCCAGAAGGTCATTTCATTCACTGCATTCTGCATCCAAGGACCCGGATGTCCCATGCACAAAACTTCCTTGCCCTGAATGGAATATACAACCTTCCATCTTTCATGAGAGATCTCTAGAGAAGAAAGTCATGCTTAAAATAGAGGAGTAACTAAGAAATTCTGGCCTGATGCTGCAAAGGGGTTGATACCACAGTCTGCAAGGGGGAACTGTACCAGCAGCACACAGTGGTGTGAGAGGTGCATACTGTCTGCCTGGATTTCTCCAAGGCTTTCCACATGGTTTCCCATAGCCTGCTGGAGAAACTGATGTGCCATGGTCTGGACAAGTGGTCTGTGCAGTGGGTGAGGAAATGGCTGACAAGGCACCCCCTGTCAGGGAGTGGCAGCAATCTGCTCCTTCCTAAACTGGCAACCTGCCACCAGTGGGATCCATACTGGGCCCAACGCTGTTTAATGCCTTCATAAGTCACCTGGATGCTGGGATCAAGTGCATCCTGGTGAAGTTTCCTGATGTTACCCACAGGAGTGTGGAAATGGACGCTTCAGAAGCGAGGTCCACCCTGCAGGAAGACCTGCACCAACATGGGCATCACCAGCAGAGAGAAAGAAGTCGTAGTCACACTCTGCTGAGGCCACACCTGGAACACTGTGTTCAGTTTTGGTCCCCACTATGCAAAAAAAGACGTGGAAAGGCTGGAGCGGGTCCAGAAAGGGGCCACAGAGATGATCCAAGCACTGGGAAGCCACCATGTGAGGAAAGGCTGATAACTGAGTTTACTGAGCCTTGAGAAAAGAAGGCTGAGGGGAGGCTGTAGCACCGTGCAGCTACAAAGAAGTTGTGACTCCCTTTTCACATGGAAAGATGAGGGGCAGTGGGTACAACTCACCCCTGGGGATGTTCCTACTGCACACAATTTTTCACCACGACAACAATGAGCCACTGGAATGATCTCCCCAGGGAGGTGGTGGATTCCCCAGTGTTTGGCACTGTTAGGATTCAGCTGGACAGGGTGCTGGAACATCTTGTCTGGACTGTGCTTTTGCCAGGAAAGGTTGGACCAGACGATCCCTGAGGTCCATTCCAACCTGGTGTTCTGTGATTCTATGAGTTTTTCCTGCTTCTTTATTTTCAACAGGAGTTCTGTGGACTCTACTTAGGCAGGACTAGGCAGAGGAAAGGGAAAGAGATTTTGAAACAAAACCTAGGCTTGGATACTGCAAACCAAGCTCACTCTGTAATAAATCTTTTAAATGGGTAAGGCAATGCTTTCATGAGACAATCACAGAATGGTTTAGGTTGGAAGGGACCTTGAAGACCATCAAATCCCTGTTATGGGCAGGGACACCTTCCACTAGACTGCACAGAGGGCCTGATGGCCCCAAGCTTGGTGTTAGACATTGTCCTGTCCATGCCCTCAAACCAAGCTGTCCATTAACTGACCTCAACACTCCCCTGCCCTGGAACAACCTTTTTAGCTGCTTGGTTCCTCTCCAAGAAGGGCTGGGCAGCAGATTCAGGACACAGGCGGTGCTGAATAGAGCAGGGTCAGCAGGAAGATGGTCTTCGAAATTAGTCACAAAATTAAAGAGAAGACAAAGATGTAGGATTTTTGCATCTGACTTTTAGTATGGGCTCCCTTAAAGGTGATATTTTTTTGCATTGTTTCCTATGCTTGGGAAAGATAAATGTGTATCCAGCTGCCTGTTCCTTAATGATTCACAAATAATAGCCTGGCTGCAGCCCCCAAGGGGACTTGAAAACAAATCTTAGAATCATGAGACTCAGCAAAAGGACATAAATAAAATGAGGAAAAAAAAAAAAAAAAAAAAAAAAAAAGCAAGGATTGACCAGTCTGACAAATCCAAAGGGAGACATCAGGAAGGTCCTTATTTACCAGATGCAAATGAAGAAAAAAATAGTCTCCTGAGAGAAGGAAAAAATCAGGGTAACCAATTCACATGTCAAGAGCCCTTGTGTTGCTGTCTGAGCAGAAAGGAGGCTGGAATCCATGTGCTGATGTGAGAGACCACAGCGAGACTCCTGCCTGGATGGCTCAACAGAGGAAACACGCTTGGGGCAGCCTTTAAAAAGAAAATTTCCATCTGGTTCAGGATGTGAATGGGCACAATGGCCTTGTGGGGTTGCTAGGTTCCCTCCAGGGCAATGCTAAGCTTGTCGTGCCGCTCAGAGAGGAGCATTCCCGTGGCTCTCCATTCTCCAAACGGGAGCATCCCGTGCTGCGTCCGAGGCTGGGGGTCCCTGCTCTGCACGAGGCACCTCAATCACATCTCTGGGTAGCACAGTCAGGGTGATCAGCCCTCAGAGAAGGGGAGCATTTATGGGTGAGCTGAATAACACCGTCTCAGCTGGTGTAAGCCATAAGTAGGATGGCTCCTGGGCAAAAATCCAGCCATAGGCATTGATTTTACACAGGTAGATAGTGATAGGACAAAGGGGAAATGTTTTTGATCCAAAAAAAGGAGAGACTTAGATCAGTTACTGGGAAGAAGTTCTTCACTCAGAGGGTGGTGAGGCTCTGGAACCAGTCGCCCAGAGAAGCTTTGGGTGTCCCATCCCTGGAAGTGTTCAAGGGACAGGTTGGACAGGGAGCAACCTGGTCTAGTGGAAGGTGTCCCTGCTCATGGCAGGGGATTGGACTAGATGGTTTTTAAGGTCCCTTCCAATCCAAACCATTTTGTGATTCTATGGAAAACTGTTAATCCTCATAATTTTTTGCTGCCTGGCTCCCATACTCTCTGGCTGTCCATAAACCATTTACCAGGCCTTCATGGACTATCAAGATCTGGCAACCACAGTTTGAGAACTGCTGTTCTAGACTACTTCTTGCATTTGTTGACAGTGGCACTTTGTGGTGAGCCCTCCAGCTGCCTTCTGCTGTGCAACTCCTTTAACAACTTCCCTAAACCTCCCTTTGCAAGGAACTGCTGTTCCTCAGTGACTGCTGCAAACAGAAGCCTGGCTTCCACTCACCTCCAAGATAAAATGTCCCTTTCCTATCAAGCTGCCTCTTCCACTCTGGTCAGAAACATTGGAAATGCACATTTTTTTCCAAGCAAAGGAGTAAGCTTGAGGAATCCTGTAGAAAAGGAATGGTGGGGAATGATTCTCAAGCAATCCATCCAAGTCTTGGAAAAACCACTGTGTTTGCTGGGTCGGACCCAAGACTACTCTTTGTTTTTCCAACTCAGAAGTTCTTTTCTCTGCGCTTGGTTTTCTAAGAATGTGAACTCACCCGCCCTGTCCTGTTTACAAGCTCGTAAATATGTAGATCAGATCTGGCTGCAGGGTAGGCCTTGGAAGGGCTGAATCCTGCTGGGAACACATGGCATTTCATGTACAGCAAGGCCAGATCTGAGCTGGACAGAGGAAAAAGGCAATTTTTCATTGGGCCCAACTCAACTCAGGAAAAAAATTCCTTACTCAGAACGTGATCCCAGACCTCAATTTACAGCTCAGGGTGAGCAGAACTCACCTTGGGCGGGTGAGTGTTGCCAGGACCCGAACACAGGTGACACCACTGAGCTGGAAAGATGCCACAGTGGAAGGTTTACTGACTGGTGGCTGATTGCTGGGAATTCTGGTGGCTCCCAGCCTGGAGAACCTTCCAGCGGCGGGATGTCAGCGTTTGGAAAGCACACTATCAGGGGGAAGTGTGGGAGCTTCCTCAGCACATTTCCACTGTGCCAGTCCCGAGGACATTCTGTTTATCTCAGGGCTGGGCAGACAGCACGTCACTGGCCACGGAGCCTGGCACTGCAGCCTGTGCCCCCCTCCCAGGCCTGCTGGCTCCCAGGGATCCTGACCAGCATCCTCCAGAGAGCTGCACCGCCAGACACGGGCGCTGTGGCGTCACGGAGGAAAGGGTGGGGGAGAAAGGATGGGGGGGAGGTTGATATTTTCAGCTCTGGTGAAAAACTGTGACCGGTTTCGCAGGCTCAGGAGGGGCTATTCGAGACCAGCCAGCCAGCTTCTGATTTCTTTTCAGGCTCAGAGGGGAAAATCCTCCAACGCCTGCCCTGTTTCCGCGCTCAGCTCCAAGGCACAGCCCTTTTGGCTTCAGCTTGCATGGAAAAATCCACAGTTTCTCATCGGTCGCCTTCTCTTTCTTTATATTTTTTTTTCCGCGTCAAGGAGGGAAACTTTAAAAAAACTAAAAAAAAAAATTGTATTTCCGTCTTCTCCCCCAACCTGGAAATATTCAGGGGAGATAGCAGAGAGTTGGTCTGTCTCGGCCCAGCCACTTTTCAGCTGATATGAAGCTCTAAAAACATTGCACTTCAAAAAGAGACATTTTCCCCCCCTCTCAGAAAACAATGGGTCAGTGGAAGAGGGCTCCAAAAATATAACAGGAATGGTGAGATAACAACATCCTCATCACTCCCAACAGTTCCTGAAGCCCTTAACTCGAAGGGATGAGGTCCCCTGTTCAATGCTGCACTGGTTGCCTGTGCAGGATCCCTATTACTCAGTCCTTTCCACCATGTCCACACGGAGGGTCATGTCATCTGTCTGATGTGAGTAGCAGTACACAGAGTCATAGAATCATGGAATGGTTTGGGTTGGAAGGGACCTTAAAGACCATCTAGTTCCAAGCCCCCTGCCATGAGCAGGGATGCCACCCACTAGATCAGGTTGCTCTTATCTGCAGTGATGTACTTAAGCCATGACTCTTTGGGTACAGCAAACAGGGACAGGACAAGGGACCAGATTTCACCTGAGGGGCACCCAGGCTGTTAGCAGGGACCCTGGGATGGCTTTGGCCTGCACAGGGTGCAGTGGGTAGCAGAGGTGAGGGATGTACTTGCATGGAGATGCCTCTTTGGGAGGGTTTGGCTATGGTAATTTGAAGTATATGGCTAAAAATTTGACCCTTTTGGTCAAAGGTTGGAGCTGATGATCTTGGAGGTCTTCTCCAATCTAAATGAATCTGTTAATGATGACGGGGTGACCAAACCTAATCACGTGCAATGATATCAAGACCTGACAGAGAGAAGGGATGACAAGCCCAGAAAACCCAGATTACCAATGTTTTGTGTTACCTGAGCAATCCACCTGGATGTCATGGCTGAACAGAAAGTAAAACAAGACAAGAGGCAAAAACTGACTGCCTGGTTGTCTTATCCAGGCCTGGTTGTCTCATCTGGGCCTGGGACAAGCACTAAGACAACGCTGGAAGGAACAAGAAATGTAGCAGCAGACCAATCACCATATCATGGTGGGTTTGTTTAAGCTTTACAGCCATGTGGAGTTCTAAGGAGACATTTCAGGAGAGAGAATGCAAAACCCATGCTGTGTTGCCTGGTTTAAATGCCTGCACAGGGCAATGAGGTCTCTGCTGAGGAGAGATGAATGTCTCAAAGTGCCTCATTATGGTGATGAGGCTCATTCTCCACTGACATGCTTCCTGCACCATCTCAGCCCTACCTCTAGTTCTTTTTTAATCTCCGAACCTGAAGGGAAAAGATGAAGATTTGCATTCAGTTTTGATGGCAACCTGAGTACCTCCCAGGAGATATCTGTCTGCCTTTCGCCTTTTCATGAGATAAACAAGCCTCTTTGCCTCCTGTGCTCTTCATTCACTGCTCAGAACTAATATACATGGGATATGGAGTGCACTCCCTGCCTTGATATGGGCTTCACTCTTAATTAGCTTTTGGATATGCTAATTTTGCATATTTAGTTCTCACTGCAGGGAAGTGACCTTAAGAGGACCTTCCCCTCCTCCTTGGGAAACTGCTGCTTTTGTGGACACCCTCTATCAAGAAAAGAATCATCCCAGGAAATTATTGTCTTCTCTTCTTCCGTCATCACCAAGTAGTTTCTGATTTGCCACCTCCCTCTTAGGGCACTTTGATGGCTTCTCATGTTGGGGAGACAAAAAACCATTCCATATATAGCTTGGTTTGCCTGTGCCCTTCCACCAGCAGTGCTGTCTAAAGGGAGACAGTCTGGGGGTCCAACGAGGGGCTCGTAGGGAGTTCCCAGGATGTCTTGGTCAGCAGGTCTTCCAGCAGAGTTGTTCAGTCTTATCTCTGTGCAATGAATTTATGGCTGGGTAAGGAGGCTCCACACTTGCTGTGAGGCAGGACTGAGCTTGCCTTCAATGCAGATCCCCTACAAATTGCCTCCAGATATTCAAAAGAGCAAACTTCCCTGGCAACTCAAACCATCTGTCTCATAAAACACCGATGATATGCTTCTTCAATACCATCAACTTGCTTGTAATTAAAGACAAGTATCTTCTGCTACTGGGTGAAGCTAAACCATGTCATGATCCCTGACATAAAGGTCATGGCACAGATTTTAAAGGTAGTTACACACTGAACTCTCGTTAAAGTCATGGGCATTAAGCATGACAATATCTTCTGAACACGAGGGTCACCAGTATCAATCCCAGTATTGCATTTATTGGCAATAATGTCAGTTCTGGATCAGTATTTTTGTGCTCACCCTGAACAGTAGCACGTGGGAATATTGTGGTGAAATGGTTCCTTGGAGGAATACTTTTCCTTCCAGGAACAAGTTGATGACTTGCTCTTACAGTCACCTTCCTCACTGAATGACTCTCAAGGCTGTTGGCAAAAAGACATGTATAATCCACCTAGGAGCAACGTGTCATTGAAAATTAACAACAATAACGCATGCTCAGATCATAAAAAAGCCAAGAACGGGAACAGATGAACCAGACCAAGAAGACTGAAAAATGTAGGTTGCTCATGTGGAAAATCATGTCCCTTTTGAGTGCCCACAGTGCAGAAAAGAAGTCAAGGAGACAGAAAATCCTCTAAGGAGCTCTGCAAGACAACATGAAGGTCTGGAAAAATCAACTTAGACATGAGATTAAAGGATCTTGATCTATTTGCATTATCCAGGAGAGAATGAAGCAATTTGCTCATGCATTGTAGTGAAATACAGGGGAAGCTGCTTCTGACAGCAAACACATCTTTAATCTAGCCAAGAATGGGGGAAAATTTAAAGGCTTGAAGTTATAGTGGCATAAATTTACTCTGGAAAGAAAGCAGTCATCTGTGATAGCAAGGATATAAAACAACTGAGAAAAGCATAACTAGAAGCACGGGCTCTCCATTATTTGCAGTCCTGAGTTAATGCTGAGTGTCTCTCTGAGAAAAAAAACCTGTTTTTGAGTAATGGGGGAGTTCAAGAAATCCTTAAGGAGGTGCTTGGGGTTGCAGGTGTCTGTAAATCACAGTGGATCCTCGGAGAAGTTCCTTCTAGGCTTGCAAACTCCTCTCCAAAACGCAGTAGGTCTTCAATACAGAACTGTAAAAATTATCCTGGGTCTTAAAACATGATAAGGGCCAGAACTATTTAAAAATCATTTTGCCTGCTCCGGAAACTGCTTTAATTAGGAAAGGCAGTGACCTTTATTCCCTGCTGTAAGTTCTTTCCCCGCGTTCGACACAAGTGTGTCTACATTTCTACGCATTTGATCGCAATTAGAGGGACTGACAACGATTCAAACATCTGTGTCAAGGGGTTTAATTTGAGAATAATGAAGGTTTTGCTTGTTGGGGATCATGTCAACATTTAATTAATTACAGTGAACTACAGTGCTGATATTTGAGAGCGCTCAGTCTCTCTGCACCCTCACACGCAGAGCTAATATCCTTCAGTGCGTCAGTAATTACCCAGAGCAAACAAAGCTGGAAAGAAATAAGCACCACAGAGGGTTTCCTGGGCCCTGACTCTCAAAGCAAGCTGACACAGATGCCAAGGTCTTCAAGGACCTTGTGGATGCCCTGAGCCAGATGTGAAGAGTCATTCAGGTCCCAGCAGCATTAAAGCTGCATTTTTTTTTGTGCTGCTGAGGAAATCAGTCCGTGACATTGAGGGTAGATTAGATAGCAGGAAAGAATTCTTCCCTGTGAGGGTGGTGAGTCACAGGCAGGGGTTGCCCAGAGAAGCTGTGGCTGCCCCTGGATCCCTGGAAGTGTCCAAGGCCAGGCTGGATGGGGTTTGAAGCAACCTGGGCTAGTGGAAGGTGTCCCTGCCCATGGCAGGGGGTTGGAACTAGATGATCTTTAAGGTCCCTTCCCACCCAAACCATTCTATGATGATTCTATGACATGCTAAAGCTGCTTTGCAGCTCTGGGCACAGCTGGTGGGGGCAGCCTGGGGTGTCCTTGTGCTGTTTGGTGTCTAACTGCTAATACTGCCTTGTATTTGTGGGGCACACAGCCCACCTGGGAGTGGTTCTAAGGACCCCTAAGGGAGCTGTAACAGCAGATGTTTCGATGCAAGACCCCATGAAAAAGACCTATTCTAATAACATGCCTTTTTTCTGATCTATGAGCTTTCCCTGTCAGTCCAGCAGAATATGCATAACCAAGATCAAGAGAAGTAAAAACCCTCGAAAAACTAAAATGGCTTATTATAAATAAATATCTCCCTTCTCCTTCTAACACCTCATGCTTTCTTCTGGGAAGACTTTCTGAAGATCCTCATCAAAATATTCCCTGTTCCCTGTCAGCCAAGCAAATGGCATCTGCTGCCAGTGCCCCTCTTCTGCCCTTTCATCCCTGTGGTGATGCCTCACTCTCACAGGGACAGGTGCCAAAGGACACACACTTGTCCCTGGCCATGCCCAAATGAGGAAAATCAATCCCAGGGCAGCCCTGCCTGCAAGCACTTGGCAAACTCTGCTGGTTGCTCAGTGGCACCGGAGTCCCACAATTATCAGCACAAGGAGCTGGGAGGTTTTTCATCCCAGTGCTCCCATCACCTGGCATTGCTCCTTCTCCTGCTGGTGGGTAGGTGACTCCCTTGTTTCTCCATTCCCTCCAGAAGGTTTCTCTCCCTAAGGTGTTTCCACCTTATTTCCTTTTTGCTCAGCTTTCCTGTTTTCCCTCAAGGAGGTTATCTCAGCCCCATGAATATAAGCCAGAGAGAAAGCAAGGAAACTGCCCTCAAATGTCTCTCAGGGTGACAGATCATGACCCTTCCATGCCTAGACATGTAGATCCATGCAAAGGGACATTGTCACTGTGGCCTTTTCCACCTTCAGCCAAATCCTTTGACTCCAGGTGTCAGATACCCTGACATGGGCTTTCTCATAAAGAAGTTCTCAAATCCCATGACCGTAGCACAGAAGCATCTGGGATATTATTTTATCCCACCTGCAGGTGTGATTTCAGTGATCACCACCTTGTTTCTGTCCTTGAGGGGCTCCCTTCCCTCCTGCTGGCCCAGAGGGGATGGGCTGCTCTCCTCTGTGACTTGGTTGGGGTGAATGTCACCTGGACCTCTCCCTGCAAGGTGCTGAGGGCAACCCTTGAGGGATGATCCTTTCAAAACCTGACTGCTCTCCTCAGTCAGACTGGGGAGCAAGAGCTGGTCCACTTTCTAAAATAAAATTGATATTAATAAAATATAAAAAAAAAAAAAATCTGGTGAATTGGTCAGGACACTTTATGGGATATAAAAGAGAGAGGCTGAAAGCCTGAGTGTGAGTGTGGAAGAGCAGTGCCTGGAACCTGAGACTGATGTCCTTGTGCACATCAGTAGAAGACTATGAGAGAAAAGAGATGGCTCTTTTTCAGCAAATATCTTGAAAAACGCTGCAGGCCAACAAACACATATTCCTAAGTGCCAGCTCTCCAGCTGGAGCTGCAGTGCTGGATTCATCCTGGATGGCTGGAAAGGGGATACATGAAGCTGTGAAAAATCACACGCAGACTGTTAAGCTGAGGAGGCAGTGGCACCTCTGAGAGGCTTTGCAGAGACTGGCCTGGCCATGTATCCCCACTGCCTCCAAGCCACCCCTGCTGGGGAGTGTCTTAATCAGTGTAATTTATTCCCAGTGTACCTTGGATGCCGAGCTCTCTGTTGGGATAAGTCTGATGACACACAGAGTGACCTCCTGGCACTTGTCTCCAGAGGAAAGCAGATTAGTCCTCTGATCCCAGCTCTCCCACATGTACATGCCAATGGATGCTGCCTCCCAGTTATGCATCAGGCCTCACAGAATCACTGGGATGCTCTGGTTTGAATTTCAGAGGCCATGACCCGAGGTAGCAGGAAATGGGGCAGCAATTACTGTTTGCAGCCAGACAACTCTTTTGGTGTTAAAAAAACCCCTTGCTTTTCTAACTGAACCAAGCTCTTCAAATCTGGATGTGCCTCTGTGTGTGTTGGGGTGAAGAAAAAGGTGTCTGGGCTGCTGTTCCTGCACATGGGGGCCAAACCATAGGGAGCACATGAAGCTGAAAACTTCTCCCTTTATCCTTGGATATCTGGAGGTCACACTTTCCCTACCACCCCTGAGTGGTTTTGCATCCTCCTGTTACACTTGGAAGGCCCAAATCACTCCACTCCACAGATAAATTTTCCATGGCAGTAGGGCTTATTTAGTTCCAAACTGCACACAGACATGTGGCTGCCCAATGACTGATTTCTAGGGATGAGTTTTTCCAGGTGTATTTTTTTTTTCCTGCTGTTATCCAAGCTTGAAAGCTCAGGTTAGCTCAGTTGTGCTTGCCCTGGTCTGATAGCTTCTTTAATACCTCTTAAAAGTAGCTATAAACCATTAACATCCTGCCTAATACCATTAAATCCATGTCTGAGCAGAAATCCATGTCTGAACAGAAAAGGAGGAACTCCTTGACAGGCTTGGAGTTGAGCCTGGACTGATCCTGGATCCAAGTAAACACTCTTCTGGAAAGCATAGCTGCAAACTGTTCAGCAGATGTGTCCTTTTCCATCCATAGGGAAAAACATGGAGAAATGAAAAGACTGCAATTTCTGAGCTCTGCTTTGGTAAAGAAATGGGAATGTCAGCTCAGAGTCCTTCCTTGATAATGGCATATCCATTTAAAACAAGGATAGGCTCCATGGATCCCAGTTACCTCTTATGGCAAAGAACAGGAGAAGCAAGAGACCCTGGAACACATGTGAAGTCAAGGCTCACTTGAAGGTGGAGTTGTTGGAATAAATACAGGCAATGATACGCAGAGAGCAGACAAAATATCTGCACAACACTAGACTTTGTTCATCTTCATGGTTGGACTGAAACAAAACACTTAAAAAGGATGAAATCCACTGAATGACAGAGAAGAAGCACAAGAGAGATGATTTCAATGAGTCAGAATAGCTGGGACCCAGACTATTGGGGTATTCAAGGGCAGGATTCATGTCACGAATTGACACCTACGTTTAGTTATCTGCTTGTGAGTGAAAGGCTCCATTCCAGTGCCCATGCAGAATTGCCTTGTGCTGCTTGGCATGAGACAGGACATCCAAAACTTTCACACAGGGCTGGAAACTCTGACAGAGGACCTACCACTTCCTGAAGTGGAAACTGGATCTAACTGGGACTCCCAGTACACCTTCAACGAAAACAGCAACACGTCCCATGCAGGGAATGAGAGTTTAGGCACCCACCACCCATGGAAATGCCTGGGCATGTGCTCCCAGCTTCTGGAGCATTACTGCCAAGGCAGTTTTCCCCAGTTGCATATTTATTGTCAGCTCGAAGCTTGCCTTTGAAAATCCCCCCCACTGGAACAAACACTTCCATGATAGCAAAAAGGAATGACTTTGGCCTGTGCAACCAGCACAAGGCGTGGTGTGGGAGAGGAACCTTCCCAAGGTCCACTCCCAACTGGTGGCTTGCACACAAGCCACCCTGTTTTGAAGGCTGAGGTGGAGGTTGTCATCTTCCAGCTGGTTTCACCAGCTGGGGACTTCCCAGGCATTTAATGTACTGGTATAGACACTTCTCTGCAATTTTGGGATGTAGGTGGGAGTCAACTATCTAATGATACGGACATAACATGCTGGAAGAAAAGGCTGAGAGTGGAATAATGAAGTGTAACAAACTGGATCGATTACAGCTTTACTGATTTACAGGGTTTTCCACTTGGATCTGACTTTAAGAGACACAGAATTTGGGTATCTCTGGAAGTGTCTGCTCCAACCACTACTGAAAACATGGACCAAGCAGGTTTTCTGTGCAAACAGCAGTGCTTGGTGTAGGTGCCCTTCTTTCCCACTGGGTTCCAAGTGTCTGGTGAGAAATTTGGAGCTTTTTCTAAGTCACTAAATCAAGCAAGGCATGGCAAAACACGTCATGGTTGAGGATGGCAAAATTCCAGCATCCCAAGAATGACACTATGTTTTTAACAAGTGACAATACTCAGCTGCACCAAAAAATTAGAATCGAACCAGGCTTTATATTCAATCAGTTTTAGAGATAAATAATTACTTCTGAATAACATATGCCCTAGGTTCATGCATTTAACCTACACACATGATAATCTGTACTCCTTTGAAAGTTGAGCTGCTTGGAAGCATCTACTAGAAAACCATGTTCTCAGACAATTCACATCCTAAAACAATCAGCTCAGCTTCAGGGAAGGGTGAGGATGTGTGTGTTGTGTGTAGGGGAGTTCTAGGATGAAGAAAGTCAGGTACAAGACTGGTACAATGGGGCTGTTGGGAAAGAGGAGGCAGCAAAGGCTGAAGCTATCAATCAGGAACTGGACTGAGGGTGAATTTATATCACAGTTTATACTTGCACTGCTGTTGTGGGGGGAAGAGTTTTGTCCTCAATGACATCTGTATAGAACTGACTTGTAGTGATGCAGATTCTGCCTGAATTACACGAAGCAGCAAAAGCAGATTTGCACACTGGAACCAGTTTCATAACACCAGGACAACCAGACATTCCCATGTAATGGAAATACTCCACTGTGTGCTCATTTTACATGCCAGATCTATTTTCTCTGACCTGAAGTCAAGGGAGGGACAAGATCATCCCTTAAAACAATTCCCATCCTCAATCATCTACAACTGCACAAAGCCAGTGGCTCAAATCCCCGTGATTTTAATGTGACAAGATGGAATTGTTAGGACCTGGGTTTGGCAGAACATGTCAATCCAAACTCAGGAACAGAGTTATCTGGAAATCCAGATGCCTGGTTTGTGGGAAATTTTGGTGTTTGATATTTGTTTTCTTTCAAAAAAAAAAAAAAGAGACAAAAGAATGCAATAAAAAATTAATGAAAATTTCTGAGGAAACATGAATTTAAAAAAATGAATTTTAAGAACATCCAGTGCAGACCGTTGTCTAAAAGGGATGTATCCCTGGAAACCTGACAATTACCAGATGATGTGGAATCACTTCTTAATCCATGGAGACAACCATGCAAGTCATCAACCACCCCTAGATGGATCTGCAGTCTCCCCTCTCCCCTTTCTCAAGCTTCCCCAGCCACAGGGTACAGAAGGTGAAAAGTCCTTGGCCAGCTCTCCCTGGACAGAGCAACACAGGAATTCAGGCAATGGGAGCTCTGCAATCCTTGGAATTTATGAATCTGGTAATCTGGAGTGTCTTAACGTTCCCTAAATTAACATACTTGTAGTGGGAAGCCCTGAAGTACGAGAAAATCCTTTCTGGAGCCAGGATGCTCCGGGGCTTCCAGGTTACTGGCGCTGGATCCAGGAGTCAACCCCGGGTTAGCACAGAGCTGCCAAGGTTTCACTCTGATGGTTCCATGGCAAGAAAACCATGGAAACTTGGCATGGATGGACTGCCCTGGAGCCATGAGTAGTGATTGAAGTGGAGCTGCTAAACCTGGGACATTTCCGCTTGGTTTTCCAACTGGCGTTTCCCAACGAAATCCTCCCTTGCTGGCCAACATCCAGGCCAGATACTTTGGAATCTCGTAAATTCAGCTTCTGCTTAAATGTTTCCCTTAATTTGGGCCACCACACCCAGGAGAACGGCAAGTGCTTTGCAGGTGTGCAGGAGGCTGAGTCCATGCCCCGAATATTACAGCAGGAAGGTCAAACGTGGCCGATTTGCATTTGTTCCTGACTCTGGACTGACACTGGAGAGCACAGGACCTTCTGGCATAACTGCATCAAAGAAGGAGAAGGGGAGAGGTTGCACAGATGGATCTCTTCTCCACTCCCACTTTAACCTCTGCCTAATGGTTTTCTTTTTTTTCTCATCTCTTCACATGTCTAATGCACTATTTCCCAGCAATTCGATGCAAAGGATGCCATCAATCACCTGCAGGCAGTGAAACTGCCAATTTTGTATCTGGAATAGCCATTTGTCAGGTTGGAAAATGCAAATACAGGCAGGTCTGCGCAACCATGTTTGTGCTTTGCATAACTGTGGATGCCATCAGGCATTTCAGCCCTGCACTCCTGACGTCCATCACTTCCAACACTTCCATCTCCAGCCATGCTGGATGGGGCAGCAAGTCCAGCTGCTGATTTGGAAGTACAGAAGTGATGCAAGCTATGGGAAATAGTCTCTTATTCTTTTGATATCTGATGAGAATGGAGGACAAAATGCTTCTATACTCAGACAACTTCACTTTCTGTTGGAAGAAAGTCCTTCCAGTTACTGGAGAAGATCAAAACATGCCTTGACAAATGGATGTTGATTTTCAGATTACCCTGAGGGAAAAATTCCCATTTGAGCTCTCTAATAAGGCAACTTTTGCTTCTTTGCAAAATCAAAGCAAGGAGGAATTCTGCTGAGTTGGCAGAATATCCTACACTGACCCTCTGGAGGAGACAGTAAGGGATCATGGCTGCTTTTCTAAGCCACAGTTTCCAGATGATTCCCAGCCACTGGAGTGACACAGTATCACAGAATCATGGAATGGTTTGGGGTGGAAGGGACTTTCAAGACCATCCAGTTCCAACCCTCTGCATGGGCAGGGACACCTTCCACTATCCCAGGTTGCTCCAAGCCCTGTCCAACCTGGCCTGGGACACTTCCAGGGATGGGGCAGCCACAGCTTCTCTGGGCAACCTGTGCCAGGGCCTCCCCACCCACATTGTAAAAAAAAAAATGTATCCTTAAATCCAATCTCAATCCACTCTCTCTTAGTTTAAAACTGTTGCCCCCTGCCCTGTCACTACAGGCCTGGTAAAAAAAAAGCCTCTCTCCATCTTAAAATCCCCCATTCAGTACTGGAAGGCTGCAATAAGGTCTCCCAAAGCCTCCTCTCCTCCAGGCTGAACAGCCCCAACTCTCCCAGCCTGTCTCCACAGCAGAGGTGCTCCAGTTTTTGGAGCATCTTCATGGCCTCCTCTGGACGTGCTCTAACAGCTCCACATGTTTCTTCTGTGCTGGTGCCCCAGAGCTGGAGGCAGCACTGCAGGTGAGGGTCTCACCTGAGCAGGGTGGAGGGGCAGAATCACCTCCCTCTGCCTGCTGCCCACAGCGTGGGATGAGCCCAGGGTGCTGCTGCCTTTCCAGGCTGTGAACACACACTGCTGGGTTGTGACCAGATGTTCCTCTACCAGGGCCCCAAGGGCTGCTCTCCCTTCATCCCCCAGCCTGTTCTGACATCCTGCCCTGTCCTCACACTGGGTCAGTTAAACAAGATGAAGCTGAGTGACATAAGATATTCCCCTGGGTGGTGGGTGACAAATCAGTCCAGAGCCCACTGATGGACTCCGTCCTCAGGGAAGGAGGAAGGGTTGGACCAGCTAGGAGATTGCTTCCTGGAGGAGACCCTGGGGTGAAGGTGGTCTCTGCCCTCCTCACACTCTGGAAAATCCATGATCCTTTGTTCATTCCTTTCGACCTCCCTTGGCTGTGTTCCCTCACAGACTTCCCTGTGGAATAAAGAGGTCTGCTATCAATTACAACCATGAGACAGCTGGTTACAACCTCCTCTTTGATGTTCTGGCACTGAGAAATCCCTGGATGCTCCCACTGAGAGAGAGGGACAGTCCAGTTTCGGGCTGGCCCTGCAGACTGTCAGGACTCCCTTGGTCCTCGACCTGGGAACCTCCATGGTCATGAACTTGCCCTTGTTCCTCATCTCCTGTGGCACAGGTGTCCCAGTTGTGGCCAACACAAGGTGATAACACCCACCCCAGAGCCCCAGGGAGGGATTTTGAGGGAACACTGGGAAGAATTTTTCCCTGAGCCCAACCTGGTGCCTGACCCTCAGTGATGTTCCCACGGCCAAGTGCACTGACAACTTGCAGACCAACAATGTCAAAGTGACCTCTCCTCCCTGGATTTTGAGACAGCTCAAGGGTGATTAGTTTTTAAGAGCTGGTGACATCCTTTCTTGCTCTCTGCCATTGCTAATAGTCCATGGTTTTCCTTTCAAAGAGGCCACTTGCTTCCTTAAGATGGCTTTTGGGATATACAGAGCAACAGTGGTGGATTTCAACCTGGGACTTGTTCTGCAAATCCAAATAATTGGTACAACCAAGAAATATTGTAGCTGTTCATAGCAATAACAAAAGTCTGCTTCATTATACAGCCTCCTTAATCACTTTTTACACAGAGATTCCCAAGAGCTTTCTAGCCATGCCAGGATATCTCTCCTGACACCATTCTCATGAAACCTGTCAGAAAAAAACCCTCATCTGATGACAGCAGGGCAAAAATTTATTGGTTGTCTTTTTCATTCACAGATTCGAAGAGACAAACACAAATTTTCATGTGGGACAAACTCACCAAATTATTTTGGCCAAAGCAGATGACAGGGAAAGAAAGGATTTGGAAAACAAAGGCAAAGTTTCAATATTGAAATTTTTCTAAGCAAAGCTTTTCTTTTGGGGTAGGGAGGAACACATCCCAAAGTGCTTTGCATTAAAATTTGCTTATATTTTAGTTTACAAATCAAATATAATCAAAACTCAAGAGAAAATAGGACAATAGGGTCAATTTGAAAGAGAGAGTTTAATTTCCTTTTGTCGGCCCAAATCTTCTCTCCATTGATCCTAAACCTGCTGATAAAGGACCATTTTCAGCCTTCTGGGTCTCCCTTGGGTGATACAACAACATCATTACCCATCTTTTCAATGAAAACATTCCAGTGTTTGATATTCTTCTGTGCATCTGCTGTGGACCACCTGTGGTAGTTCCACAACCTAAATGGTGCCCAGAGGTCAACACTTTGCACAGTTAAGCTTACAAAACCAAAGCAATGAAGTCTTTAGAGTGAGGAATTACCAAGTCTTTAGAGTGAAGAATTCCAGCTCCTATATGCATGCTCCTGGATGGAGCTGCAATCTAAATATATTTTATTAGTAGGAATAACAAATAATGGATTGTTCCCAAATGATCACATTCTTGCATTCGCTGTTGTTTTGCTGTGTTTTTTTTTTTTTATGTTTGTTAATGGCAATAAACAGCTCAGTTTGCTTTTCATTTGTAGGCCTTTTCTGTGTGGTTTTGCAGACATTCCCAAATTTAATGGAAACATCTGTCTAGTGGGATGTTTTTTACTCCTTACCACTATTTGGGGTAACAGAGGCACAGCTTAGCACTGTGACTGATTTGCCAGCCTTGGTGGTTTCTGACAGAGTCTGCAGGACCCAAACCTCCAGTTTACCTGTCAAAACCTGCCACAGTGTTTCTGTTTTGTGTAGGGAATGAAATGGAGCAACATGGAATAAGGATAACCTTGGAGAGGATGAAACCAAGGAAAATTTGCTGGTGCTGAAACTTTCTCAAGTGACCAGCCCACCAGTACCAGAATTGGTTAAAAGAGACATTCAGAGTGGGATGGAGACCAACAGCCCCTCAAGGAGGAAGGACTCAACCTTGTGAAGGAAGGAAACAAGCTCTGAGTACAAGGACCTGTACAAGTATCAGGGTGACAACAGTGGAGACCCCAATGCAGACACCTCAATTCAGTGTCTTACTTTGCAGAGACAGTAAAAATGCCCAAACCATTGCCTGGGTGCCTGACAGATCCCTCAGGAGGAGTTTTACTAACACCAAGAGACAAAGATGACCATTGGTATAAGAAATGGAGGAGGAAAAAAAGCTGAGCCCCTTGTCTGAAGGGTTGGGAGGTGCTTGCAAAGGTCCCAGAGGACATTTTTGGCACTGGAGGTGGGAAAGGATGGAACAGCAAGGCTAAGCATAAACTAAGGGTTAGCTAAGAAAAGAGGTTCCTAGATTTTTCATCCAAGGAAATCTTCTAACCTTGAGATTCTTTGCTCCTGTGACTGATGCAAAGGTGTTTTCTCCTTCTTGAGTCCTCAGTGCAGGTGGAGGTATGATCCATGATCACCTGTATGGAAGAGGTGCAGCCCAGGCTAACTTCCAGTGCCTGTCCACTTGAAGATTCTACTGATGGGAAAAGAGGAAAGCAGGTCCTGGTATCACCTATGGCTGCCTCAGTCCCTCTGTCTTCACAAGTAAAGTGATTTTTCATGGGCTGTGACACCTTTTTCAAATGTATGTGGTAGAACTGAATATCATAAGATATGTTGAGCTGGAAGGGACCCATCAGGACTATCGAGTCCAACTCCTGGCCCTGCACAGGACACCCCAAGAATCACATCATGTGCCTGAAAGATGGGATAAAATAAAGTCTCTGTGGTCCCCTGTGAACTTGAAGTGCAGTCAGTCCTGGGCTAGAGAAGGAGAAGGGTGAGAGGAAGTCATTTGGAAGTGTCAAGAAATAAACAGGGAGAAAGAAAAATGGACTTTCCCAGATAATTTTCTGAGGTGCTTGACATGGTCACCATGGTGACCATAAGTTCGAGAGGCAGATGACTCACATCTGGCAGTGGAGCAGCATTTCTTAATCCACATTCCAGCACTGGCTGCTGGGGACCTCGAAACTGCAAGGTGGGACCTGTCCAGTGACCTGGGGAGATGTTTCCAGCTGATTTTGGAAGGAGGGTCCTTTGGAGAGTCACAACAAAACAGCAGCAAAAAAGACGAGCTTACAAAATGGTACAATCCTAAGCATGAATTTGGGCATGGCAGGCAGCAACCATTTATTTTTTTTAGACACTTTCCTTTGGAAATTTCTGTGGCATGAGCTGGAAGAGTCCAAACCCAGTGCCAACTTAATAGTCAGAGCAACAACCTGCACAGCTCGTGCCATGGCAATCACAGGGGACATCCATCAACACAGTCCAGGTGGTTGCCTTCTCCATCTCTTCTCCAGGTAGGAAGCGTGATCTGCCACAAATATTGTTGCCAGGGACATCAGGGTTATTACCACAAAGCAACACTTACCCAGACACCCATTTGTCTGGTGTATCTTCAAGAACTTGAGTGTAAAGTACAAGGTTGGTCTCCCAAAGCATCCAAACCACCAGTGATCTAAAAGGGAGTAAATCCAGATGGACCAGGGTGGGGAATATGGATGATAGAGGCAAAAGGGAATTCATTAGGTTGTTCAATGCAACAAGAAGAGGCTACAGGGGAAGAAGACCCCTGAATGGCTGTTTACCAGAGGGTGAAAGCCAAGGAAAAAACATAACTACTTAAGGAAGATGGCACGGACACAAAACTAATTTGCAATGAGATACTGATAGGTTCTCACTGCAAACAATAAAGTTTCCAAGGACTGGATGCAATAATGATCCAGAATGGTCTCTCAAAAGGCACAGCAGCAGAGCTTCAGGGACTGGGACACACATGAAGCTCAAGTGATTTTGAAGGGGATCATGGTTGATCCACTGGGATCTGTAGTGGAAGTCAATCCTGTCTCAAGGGGGTGACAGCTGCCTGTGATATTTGCACACCAGAGCCACAGAGGGGTACAGATAGGAGGAGAAACAGGAAGAGGAAGAAGAAGATGAAGAGTTAGGAAGGAAGAAGGCACTTGAGGGATTGCCAGTGCATGTGGTGGGATGGTGCACATGATCACACTTCTGCAATGTTGCTCTCCAGTTCTCTTATATGAATTCTGCTGTGAGCCACCCAGCTCTGCTTTGAGCAGTAAATGTTTGGGTTTGGAGCAAATTATATTTGTTCCATACGTTAGGCTAATGTTAATTTAATCACCTGTGGTTTCTTT
The DNA here is from genome assembly GCF_025592945.1 of Manacus candei. NCBI lineage: Eukaryota > Metazoa > Chordata > Aves > Passeriformes > Pipridae > Manacus > Manacus candei. Next base: position 13,157,585 of record NW_026138096.1, on the reverse strand, counting down.
GAGTGCAGGCTGCTGGGTTTGCAGTGAGAGTACACAGGGAGAAGGAACAGACCTTTTCCAGAACGTGTGGAATACATCCTGACAGGCTGATGGCCCCATTCAGTGTAAACACTCTCAACTCAGCCCCCTTCCCTCACTGCCTTTGACTCAAACAGCCACAGACACTGGGAAAGTTCTGTTTTCAATGTAAATACTTTCCCTTGCCCTGTCGTCGCAGCAGGAAAATGAAACCGCCCACGTCCTCATTCCCCTGACCTTTGGGGGAAGTTCATGGATCCTTCCTGTAGGAGAGCAGTAGCCACACTGCCTGCTGGGGTCCTTAAGGGATGCTAACGAATCCCAGGAAGAGGATGAGCATCATGTGTGTCATATAGAAGAGTTTGGGTTGAAAAGAATATTAGAGAACATAGAGTTCCAACCCTCTGCCATGGGCAGGGACACCTTCCACTAGACCAGGTTGCTCCAAGCCCTACCTAACCTGGCCTTGAATTCTGTGTGTTTCTGAGCTGGTTCTCATGTCTAAGCACTGGCAGGTGAGCAAAGACCTAAAGCTGTGATGGGAGAAGCTTTGTGTGCACCACCAGCTAACCCAACACCTTCCTGTCACTACATGTCCTAAATGGAGAGGCCAAACCCACCACTGATATTCCATGTTTTCCATCTGCCTTGAAAGCCAGTGGAGTCCAAGTTGTCCAGATAAACAGGCCAAGTGATGGAGACTACAAAAGAAACAGACCATTGAAGTCCCTCAGATGACTTTTCTTCTCCATCTCTGCCCATCAGCAAAGATTAAGCCCTTCCTTCGAAGACTTTTATATATATTTCTTACGATTCCTGCCCTGAAGCATTAGGTGTGCCCTTTAATGCTTGGCAGCGACATCAGGGAAGCCAGACTGATTCCTCACAGGCCATCTGAGAAGGCTGTAGTGACCCATTTATTTTTACTTTCAGGACACAGCTTCAGAATGGACCTGTGGGAAGGTGCATCTGAGGGAAAGGTATTGACATGACAAGGTATCAAGCTTCAGGGCACATCCTACACTCCAGTTTATGGGATGGAGAAAGAAATGCTTGTGTGGGCGTGTTACCAGATGTATCTTACCCAAGGGGTGTCTGGTTTTCTTTTTAATTTCTTGGGAAAGCAATCCAGGGTGCAATTCAAGTCATCTTAAAGAAGACACTCTGGCTGCCTACATGTCTTGTACCACTGGAGATAAATGCCCTGGGATGTCCCTCCTGGTCTCTGGATGTCCCCATAGGAGAGCACAGAGCTCCCCAAGGTTGTGTCTTGCAATCAAAAACCTCATGTGGTTGCTTCACCTACCTTAGGGGATCTTGGGCATGTTTTAGGGAAGTAAATTGCAATCCAAACCTGGATAGCAACCAAGCTCTGCAGGCATGGTCAGTAATGGGAGCCGAGACATCCACCTACCCACAGACAACTACACACAGAAATCTTCACCTGCAAGTCTGGTCCTAATTTCTTTGTTTACCTGCACACCAGAAATAATTACATTCCTTGTTTATCAGAGCCATGGATGAGAAAGGAAGCACTGGTAAGGGGATATTCAGGAAAGGGGACCCAGGGAGGGAGGGTGGTGGTCAAGGAGGTGATCAGATGCAATGAAAAATGGTCCCTTCTCCTCAGGGGCATTCCCAGAAGCTACCTGCCAATACCTGCACCACTATTCCCCACTCCTTTGCCCAAATGCTGGCAAAACTGCAGTCTGCCTGAACACAGGTACCACTGGGTGCTCTCCTGCCTCCCACATCCATCTGGATCCACTACTTTGAGCTCCTCCAGGCTAGAAATAACACTCCTGTTTGTACATCCCCTGACACAAAAGAGGCTGAAGCACATGACTGATGGGCTGGTGCATCATTAAGGATCTCGGGTAGGTCTGTCTGCAGAGAGCCCTGAAGAGCTGTAACTGTGTGGTGTCACTGGAAGGGAAGCACCTCATGATTTAATCCCAAACAATTCGGCTCTTGCAAGGCAGAAGGAAGGGAGAGATGCAATACTTGCAAAACTCTGTGCTTTGCTCCTTCTTCTTCTACCTCCTTACTGGGAAGGCTGAGAGACACTGGCACAGGTTGTCCAGAGGAGCTGTGGCTGCTCCATCCCTGGAAGTGTTCAAGGCCAGGTTGAACGAGGCTTGGAGCAACCTGAGATAGTGGAAGGTGTCCCTGCCCATGACAGGGGGTGGAATGAGATGGTATTTAAGGTCCCTTCCCACCCAAACCATTCCATGATTCCATGAGTCTACAACTCTATGCTCTTCTCTGAGTGAGGAATACACAGAAAGCAAACCCTGTGATGTGAAGTCACTCTGTTTTGTTTCCCCAAATCCCCACAAGCCCATGGCTGGATGCCAGCTGGAACATCACACTGCACATCCTCACAGCTTTCCAGATAATTCCTATGGAAGGGACCCTGGGAACTGAAACAGCCTGTGGCTGAAAAACCTTTCTGGTGACCTTTGACAAGTGTCTCTGCGAGAACTTGGCTTCAAAGGCTGAGATTCAAGAGCTGGAATCTCCTCTGAACCCAAATCCCCTGCTCTCTGCACTCAAACCAGGACATGAGCAGCTGGTGGTGCCTCCACTGCTGTGTCATGTGTGTGTGTGTGCCCCATTCCCTTCCAAACTGCATTTCTGAGAACACATCTGGGGTGGGAATACAGGGGTGTCAGGTGCCCTGCATGGGACTCGAGTGAGAGGGCAAGAAATAACACCACTGCCAGCTTCATCTGGTGACCTGGGGGATCAAAAGTGGGTCTGAGTCCCTGGACTTTGGGATCACTGCCCTCCATGACCCCTGTGATTACCCATGGGCTGTTCCTCAGTGATTTGTGAAGCTGGTCTGAGGAACTTTATAGCTGGAAAACTGACAGGAGTGAGATGGAGGTTCCTGGTCAAGTTGCCCTAACCTCCTCTTGCCCCATTGCCACAAGAAAAGAGCATCAAGCCATGAAGATATTCCCATTCCTCACTGTCTCTATGCTACAAATCATCAGTTTTATGCTTAGGATATGAATTTCCCTCTAAACAAGCTAATTTTTTATCTTTTCCCTACCTAAATGCTTTCACAAAGGTCTTGTCCATGTCTCCTGGAGTCAACTATGGCACAGCCCTTCCAGCAGAGTCTGGGGCAGGATTCTGTTGTAGAAGGGGCTGTTTCCTGCTCAGTGTTTCCATAATTGATCCTCTAACTGGAGATCTCTTCGGCTCCCTTATTTTTTGGGATTTTTTTCCCCATCATGGACCTCTTTTGCAGTCTGGCTATTGGGCTTCTGCATCCACTTGCAACAGCCTTGCAGGGAAATGCAGCCAGGAGTTCTTTAATTCAGGAGATCAGGCAGGATAACCCTTGTGACTTGTTCCAGCCTTTGACTCACTGGGGGAAGTACAGATCCCATTAAACGTGATAAATAAACAAACTCCTGAACACAAGAGGGGAAGGCCTGATTCCAGGTCCTGAACCCACGTGGCACCAAAATCCTCCTGTTCCTACAGCTCCAGGCACATTTCTCAGGCAGATTTGTGTTGGGGAGAGCTGGCTGGAGCCAGTCCTGTATTCCCTGTATCCTGCTGATCTTCCTTAGCTGAATGTCATCAATGTGACAACCCACTGCGAGCAACAGGAAAGGCAGCTTGGACTTGTCTGGGGCAGGGATTTCTCCCAGCAGGAATCCCTTGTAAATGGCTTTTTTTAATTTTTTTTTTTTTTTCCCCCAGCTACTGAAGGGAGTAAAAATAAAAGTTGCATTTCAGGGGCCTTAATGACTGAGTTGTGAATTCCCTCAGGTTGGAAACTTCCCAGGAGCAGGAAATGCCCTCTCTTGATGGAGCTGGCAGTTGGTTTTCTGCCACCAGACCTGGTGGTTCTCGGGCTTAGCTCCAAGTGCATCAGCTACGAGCCCTCTCAGAGAAAGGCTATTCATTAGGAGCAGCTAAAAAAACCATATCCTTTTCCAGCCACTCCAGTAAATCCTTCCTTGGGCTAATCTCACCCGTAAATAATGGTGCAGGGAGAAGCACACCCTTCTATCTCCATGGGACACTTTCATGCAGCACCGAATCTGAGAAAGCAGGGCAGGCAGAAGCAGAATCATGGAATCACAGAATCAAGGAATCATGTAAAAGACCTCCAAGATCATCAAGTCCAACTGTTCCCCCAGCACTGCCAAGGCCACCATGGAGCCACGTCCCCAAGTGCCACATCCACATGGCTTTTAAACCCCTCCAGTGACGGTGACTCCCTGGGAAACCTGTTTCAGTGCTTGATAACCCTTTCCATGAAGAATTGTTTCCTAAACATCATCCTAGTCAGAGAACAAAGCTGATTCAGTAGAATCACAGAACCAACTCAACACAACAAGGGTCAAGTTATCCCGTAATGAATGATGGAAACAAATCTCCTGCTTAGACACCTTCAGAGGACTTGGAAATTTTGTGTGTAAAGAGGATGAGGAGATGGAACAATTTGGGTTGGTAAAAAAGTCTAAACACCCATTAGCTGGAAAACTGGATTTTTCACCACACACATTTCATGATAGAAACTCTTTACAGCCTTCTTTTGCCCAAACATCAACCAACCAAACCCTGAAATACTTTCTGTTGCCAATGACAATTACATTCTTCTGAGAGGTGCAGTTCAGTTGCTTTCCTGTTGCTACTTCTCTGGAGGTTGGTATGACCTGTGAGGCACCATCTGAAAGAGGGGAGGTTAAATTAGATATTAAGAGGAAATTCTTCCCTGCGAGGGTGGGGAGGCCCTGGCACAGGTTGCCCAGAGGAGCTGTGGCTGCCCCATCCCTGGAAGTGTCCAAGGCCAGGTTGGACAGGGCTTGGAGCAACCTGGGCTAGTGGAAGGTGTCCCTGCCCATGGCAATGGGATGGAACAAGGTGGTCTTTGAGGTCCCTTCCAACTCAAACCATTCCATGATTCTTTGGTGGTTCTATGAAATGAACACCACAGGGGACTACAGGGCAGCAGAAATGCCCATCAGACACCATCAGGTCATTGCTCTTGAAAGCCTTTCCTCAGCAAACTCCAGTCTTGCCAAACTTCCCCGCCTTGACAACTCCTCAGAAATGTTCTCTCTTTACAGAATTTGGCTGTATTGAACCAGCTTTGTCTAATTCCTGCCCTGTCCTGACATAAAGAATCCCTAACCCCACTAGAGTGAAATGTCTTTGCTCTGACAGAGCTTTTTACACTCCAGCCTGTCCCCATAACACTCATGACAGGAACCAAAGGCTGTGTTTTTCCTGTCATCTTTCTCAGCTATGGCCATCTCATGCTCTCTCACATTTGGCAGAACAAACTCAGCTTGTTACAAAGGCACAGAATTGAAAACTTTACCTAACAGTCAATGTTTGGCACCAAAAACTGGGACTTTACTCCGGAAGGATCCCATAATGTCAAAAGATACTATCAGCCCTACCTACAATAGAGCACAGTAATCACAGCAAAGAAAACTCCTGTCCGATCAATCAGAAGATAATTTAGGTTGCTCTCCCAAGGAAATACACTCATTTTCTGAAGTGCCTTGGGCAAAAATGCTCCATGTAATCACAAAAGTGAGCACTTGTAATTAAAACCCTACAGGGATCATGAAGCCTTGACACTTACTTGCTAACGTGACATACCTAATTCATGCTGGAGGGTTTTTTTGTGGCAAAACCAATTAAAAGCAAGTTGGAAATAAGAGATCAACCAACCACCTCGCATGACCACACAAAAGAACAGCCCACTCTTTTGCTCATTTTTTGTTACATCATGTTAACCAGATTATAAGGACTAACAAGGAAATATTTACCCAAATACAAATTAACGAGGATAAATCAGACTAATTAAAAACTCCTTCTCAGAATATTCAGGATGAAGTTTTGTCAAATATAATAAAACCATCAGACCCAGCTTGACACAGATGATTTTAAGGTTATGTGGTGTATTTTTGTATTGGTTCCAAAACCCCTGTTGAGAGATTTTATAACATTTTGCCCACTGAATCCCAGTAGTTTTAAGTTTTTCAAGATCTATTTTTTTCCTGTTTGTGGTACATCCTTTTAGCAACTGCCTCCAGATGCGTCAAGGCTGTGCCATATAAAAAGACATTTGGCTTTAAATAGTTTTGTTTGGTGGTGCAGTGGATAGACTGGAAGCAGAGTAATTCCACATGCAGGTCGTGGGAGATTTGGGTCCTAATTCCAATCACTGCATTCCTTTGGCCAGGTAGAGGCAAAGCAGATGTCCAAATCTGGGTGCCCAAATAATTATTTGAGGTCCAGAATGAGGTGTCTCTTATAGCAGCAATAACTGTCCTGAGCCCCTCCATCCATCTCTGGCCTTCCACACAGGTAATGGGCAGGAAAGGAACCCCACACACTCAGCTGGGCTCCAAATAGTTGCTTTTGGCTGGCTATTTCCAAACAAACATAGGCTGTCTCCCTGCTGTTCTGCACTCTGGTGGCTTCTGCACGGGGGCCACATGGAGGGAATCAACACTGCCTGATGCTTTAGCTGCATAACTTACTCACAGGCTTGTTATCCATGGGGCTGCTTGTAATTCTCTCCTGTGCCCTTCTGCAGGACATCAACGTGTTTTCCCTGGAGAAAAGCCCAGCTCCCAGTTGCTTTTTCCTCAGTGTTTCTCTAGACAGACACAATCACTGCAGGTGACTCCCAACCAGGTGCCCTGTGCCTGGACTGTTCCTCCAGTGCTATCCCAGTGGGATGCACACCCCCACTTGTCCCTGTGCTGGGTCCACCATAGAATCCCTGCTGTCATGCCCTAGGAATGACAATCTGGAAGGCTTCAGCACAGCCCTGGTGTTATTGCAGACACTCTGAGTGGGAAAAACAGAAGCAGAAATCACATTTGAGGGCTGCTGAAGCAACAGCAAAATTTGTCTTGGAAAAGCAATGGATTTCCCCTCACTTCAGTGCTTTAAGAAGAGCCTTGAAATGGCTCAGGAGTGGTTTGGGGCCAAGTGGTCTTTCCCTGAGAAAGGGAGATGGGCTGGAAGACCCATCCATCCATCCACCCACCCATCCATCCATCCACCCACCCATCCATCCATCCATCCATCCATCCATCCATCCATCCATCCATCCATCCACCCATTCCCTATAATTTAATGAATTTATGCTAATTTGGCATGAGCCCATTTCATGGAAACATCCTGTGGTGTCTCTTGTTTGGATGATGTCCAATAAATCCAACCAGAGCTTTTGAGACTCCATCCATGTCTTTGCTGGTGTTTTTAATCAATGTATGGTTCCTGTGAATCAGGTTCAATGGGGGACATGTGGCAGATGGAACAGTTCATCCCAACTGCTCTTGTTCCAGGTTGATCTGATGCTCTGGGCCATAAACAGTTATTTGAAAGCAATTGGCATTCCTTTTTCCTTGTCAATTTTGCCACTTCCACCACAACTCAGAAAATTTCTGGAGACACAAGGAAGTGCCCTGACAATCAAAGTAATTAAATGTTCTATCTTTCAGCCTCCTACTTTCAAATCACCTTTCCTATCAGGTCCCCCTGTGTAAAACCACACTAAAGAAGTTGGGTTTTTTCTGGGATTGTGTCTTGTGGTAGATTTTTAGTGAGTATTTTCTGATGTCTAACCAGGGGCTGAGCTTGCTCTGCAACCTTCCTTCTGTGAGGGAGAGTATAAAAGTTTCAACTCCTTTAATCGTCTCTTCATTTTAATGGGAAGTTGGTATACTGAGGACTTTTAGCACTTTCTCACATGTGATTGAAGTTGATGATGCTCTAAGGTCTCCCTGGAGCCTTATCTTCTCCAGGCTAAACACCCCCAGCTCTCTCAGCCTGTCTCCAGAGCAGAGGGGCTCCAGCCCTTGGATCATCTTCGTGGTCTGACACAACCAAAAGGAGATGAATCCTGTCCCATGAACCAGCCTTAAACTCCTTGCCCACACCTCTGAAAAGTCTCCAGTTATGTTCTCTAGACAGGTGTTTGCTAAGGGAAGAGGAATCCTGCCTCAAACCCCACCACCACCACCCAGGATCCCGAGACAGAGCAGTTTTTAGAGCTCCACTGCACACCCAGCAAGGGCACCACCCTCACACGGGGAATTAGGATTTCATCTCGGGTTGAAGAACCCGCTGCTTGAAGAGTCTTATTAGCCACAAAGCTGTTAATTTTGTTTAAACTCCTGGTGATGGCATCCCACCTATCCCACACCCAAGAGTGAGCTAAATTATTCAGCTGATAAACAGACCATGGAGGTATTGGGGAGTTTGAGATGATTTGAAGAAAGATCGCTGTAGATCGTTCGAGCACGGAGAAACAGCTGACAGCATTTAACACACACACACACACACATAGACTGTGTCGTTCAAAATTACTGCTTATTTCAGCTTTTCAACCCTGATGTGATAAATATTGCTCCTGTGTAACTAATGTGGAAATTATTCTGCAGAGAGCTGCAAAGATCTGTGCAGACTCACAGACACCGACGGCGGAGCCAGCGCGGAAGTTTCTGAGTGCTCAGGGAATGCTAAGTGGAGTTGAGAGTCTTTTTTCACTTGACAAATTTTCTTATCCCTAAAAAGTATAATCAGATGACAGCGAACAGTGCGAGCCAAGGACGATTTCTTGCGAATTCATGTCAAAGAGGGGAAAAAACAGTCAAAACATTTGGATATTTTCGGAAGAAAATAGATCCCTTATTCACTTCATTTTAATGCAACAGCTCACTTCGAAATGTCTCTGAGCGCTCATTTTTTAATAGACTCCCATTTACTCAAATTGAAACAATCCATTTCACTTCAGTTTAAAGTTATTTGGTTTCTCACGAGAATTTAATTTTCATTTAAAATGTGTATAAGTATAATTTCCAGTTGGTCCCAAATTATTTCACCTATTTTTGTCTAACAAACAAATAAAAACCATTTACTTAAACATTTATAACCTTCTTTTCCAAGGAGAATTGGCCCCAGTATGTTTCAGACTGTGAATTTACAGTGGACTTTGCTGGTTTCTGTGAGTTTCAGACTCATGTCCTGAGCTGTAAAATCCAAGATTAGAAGTTTCTGTTCTCCTCCCAGATAGCCCCTGAATGATTTTGAGGTTTGAATAGGAAAGCTGCAATTAATGAAGGGTGGGGAAATGAGAAGCAGAATATTTTGTAGTCATAAAATAAATGAAGTTTTGCCGTGTTTATGTTATACATATAATACAGCAGGAAGTGAAGATCAAAGCCGTGTTTATAAAGGACTTGGCAAGTTGTGTGCTCGGAGGGCTCATGGGAGGTACTTCAAGAATGAAGTTTGGATTTTTAGCCGGTGGAAATCACCGTGTCTCCTTTGACTTCTGTGCAAGGGTGGTGATTTACACCAGCAGAGAAGCTGGCTCAAGTGTTTCAAGGGAGAACAGATACAGTAAAGCAAAATATTTTTTTATTTCTACTAAAAAAGTATTTGCCTCATGTTTGTTCTCTATTTCCAAGTACTGGGAGTAACTCAGAGGAACAGGATCCCATTTCCCAGCTTCATTAGCTGCAAGGTTGGCAGAGGGTTGGAACTACATGATCTTTAATGTCCCTTCCAACCCAAACCATTCCGTGATTCTGTAATTTTAAGGTGTAAAGGTTTGAGTGAGGTTTGGAGCTGGTTCTTGCTGGTTCTGGTTGAGGAGGAGAGTATCAGACTGGGGCTGCCCAGAGAGCTCAGCCTTTGGGTACTGGTATCTACCCAAACCCCACAACTCCCAAACTATTTATTTGCAGGCTACAACCCCCTCCCATGTACCTGCTCAGTGAAAGGAAAAGTCAGGTGTGGTCAGACAGGACAATTAATCTCGGGTCTTGCAGAGAGAGCAGCTCAGTGCAGCCTTACTGCTCCCTGCCTGAGTTTTACCATGAACTGCAACGCTCCCATAGGGTGAAAACTCTCCACAGCAGCGATTTCACCCCCGTGGAGAGCTGAGATAAACTCCCCAAATACCACCCTCACCCAGACAGAGAAACTGGAGCAAAGAAGTACAAGACAGCAGCATGGTGAGAGCAGACACGCACAGCCCTGATCCACCACTCCAGGGACACCTCAGCTTCCAAGACACCATCAATCCTGGTGATTTATCCCACTGGAGGGTGTCTCACAGACCTGGGCTCCAGCTGTCCCCAGGGGCACAGCCCCAGAGCTGGAGGGAGCTCAAAACCTCCACAGGTCAAAATCTGTCCCGTGGTCACGATGCTGTTTCCACTGACTTGAGAGGGAGCCTCGAGCAAGAGGATTTGAAAAACCCTGAGAAAAAGTGCAGAACCAGCTGTACTGCTTCCCTGGCTGCAGGGTTGGTGGGACACAAGTCCCTGGTGGGCTGTGGGACACGTGGGTCCCCGCTGGCAGATGGAATGACAGACCTCTCTGCTTTGCTGAGCTCTGTGCAAAAGGCTGCTGCTGACATCCACAAGTTATTTTAACCTCTATTTCCCCCCCTCCAGGTTTATTACAGCATTCCAGGGGGCTCATCAGGTCCCCTGAGCTGGGTGCTCGTTCAGTGAGGTGGTGAGGAAGAGCACTGGCATCCCTGCATTGGTGCTGGAAGGGGATGTTGCTTTGGACATCACGTAGCCCCAGCACATTCTGTGCCTGCTCAGCCTCTTCTGCACGCCTCTTCTGCATCCTTTTCACAGACAACTTGCCAAAACTTTAGAGCACAACTTGTCAGACAACCCTAAAGGAGTGTCCTGGGAAATCACATAGGATCTTCTCCCATCACCCTTAGATAATACCTGGTCCTGCTCCAGGTCCCTGCACAACAACGACATCCTGGGAAGTCAGTGAGACATGCTTCAGACTCCGACACTCCCTGGGGAGATCAAACCTCAGTCATCTCCAATAGAGGTGGGAGCCCTGGACCCACGGAGGCACATTCAGGTGCCTTTCCCAAACTGGGAGGAAGGGAGGACAGCAAAACTCTTTGGAGACCACTGTGCCATAATGACAGCCTGTTTGAAACAGAGCTGCTTGCTCCTTAGTCTAAACTTCATTATTTAAAATGCTGAATGCAGAATGAATTAATTAAAGCAATTATTATGCTGCTATTTTATTCATTTGCTATTTACTTTGACTGATTATGTGAGTTTGGTTAATAAATATTGAGTGTTAATTAACTGAATTAATTCATTGCTGGTTTATTCACCCATCAGCTACCTATCCCTCACATCCGTGCATGAGTTGTGTCCTGAAAGTTTGTCCCAAGGAGTAGGTCCCCAAGGGTCCAGTCACAGGAAGCAGGGCTGGGAGGGGGGACGGGGTCACTTACCAAAAGGCAGGATGAAGAAGAAGGGGAACCAGCAGAGGATGAAAACACCCACGACGATGGCGAGAGTCTTGGCTGCCTTTTTCTCACGGGAGAACTTGAGGAGCCGCACGGAGAGGGAGCTCCTGAAGTTGTGCCCCTTGCTCCGGGTGCTGGAGAGAGGCTCCTCCAGGACGCTGCGGCAGTGGATGCGCAGAACCACCTCCATGGATTTATTCCTCTCCTTCTTGACCCCTGCCTCCAAGCTCCGGGTGGTCCGCCTGGCCACCACGTAGATCCTGAAGTACATCACCAGGATGACCATGAGGGGCAAGTAGAAGGAGAAGAGGGAGGAGAACAGGGCATAGCCCGGCTCCTCTGTGATGCTGCAGATGCTCTCATCCTGCGGCGGCGGCTCCTTCCACCCCAGCAGGGGCCCGATGGAGATGACCATGGAGGAGAGCCAGACCACCACGAGGATGACCCCCGCCTTCCTCTCGGTCATGATCGTGGGGTACTTGAGGGAGTACTTGACGCCGATGTACCTGTCCACGGAGATGATGCACAGGCTCATGATGGAGGCAGAGCAGCACAGCACGTCCACCGCTGCCCAGATGTTGCAGAAGATGCGCCCGAACACCCAGAAGCCCAACACCTCCAGGGTGGCTGAGAAGGGCAGCACGGTGGTGCTGAGCAGCAGGTCGGCGATGGCCAGGTTGACGATGAAGTAGTTGGTGACCGTCTGCAGGTGCCGGTTGCAAGCCACCGACAGGATGACCAGGATGTTCCCCACGATGGCCGAGAGGATGAACACGGCCAGGAAGACCCCGACGCCCACCGCCTGCACGTCCAAGGCGAAAGTCAGCGTGGTGCCGTTGCCGTCGGGGCTCTCCTCACCCTGCAGCCCCCAGGACCGGTTGGCACCGCTCTGGCTGCCCTGTCCCGTCCGGTTCCCGCTCAAGCTGCCATTGCTCAGCTCGGGGAAAGTCATTGTAGAGAAAGTGCGGGCTCCATGGAGGGTGAGGAGAAAGCGGTGCCGAGGCGCAGCTCCCCCGGCATGATCCCCGGCCGGCAGCCCCCGCCTAGACCCGCTCCGCACCCCGCTCCCCCGGCCGGGATGGAGGGATGGAGGGAGGGATGGAGAGAGGGATGAGAGAGTGACGGAGGGAGGGAGGAGAGAGGGATGGAGAAAGGGATAAGAGAGAGGAATGAGAGAGCGGGATGAGAGAGCGGGATGAGAGAGCGGGATGAGAGAACGGGATGAGAGAGCGGGATGAGAGAGAGGGATGAGAAAGAGCTTCACGCCGTGCGGCCGCGCTGCCCCCCGCCCTGCCGCGGGCTCTCCCCGCCGCTCAGCCCGGGGGGGCAGCGCGGTCGGAGCCCCCCCGCCGCCCTCTCATGCTCCGGGGGCTGCGCTGGGCTCGGGCGGCAGCGCCGGCGGCTCCGCTCCCTGCTCGGACCGGGAGCGGCGGGAGGGGCGGGACGGGACCGGGGCGGGGGCGGGCGGGAGCCCCGCGCGTCAGGTGCCGCCGGGGGAGGAGGAGGGGGAGGAGGAGGAGGAGGAGGAGGAGGAGGAAGGGAAGGAGGAAGGGAAGGAGGAGGAGGAGGCGGCGGGGCGGCAGTAGCGCTGCTTTGCTGGACGAGGCGAGCGCAGGGCAGGACGAGCTGGCGGCGGAACCGGCGGGCGGAGGGAGATGGGGAATGATGGACGGGGGGTTTGAGACACGCACGGACGGGAGGGAACCCACCCGCGAAGGGGTCGCGCAGCAGCGGGTGCAGACCCCCGGGGGTGGGTGGGGGTACCCGGGCGCAGCCGTCCCGCCCGTCACCGCCGGGCGGCAGCAGAACAAAGGGTTTGCCCGGCGGGTCCGTGTGTCCCCTCGGCACGGGGGTCCTGGGGCTGAGGGGGGCTGCACCTGCCCGCTGGAGACCGCCCCTGCCGTGGCCCCCGGCACAGGTATCCCACCAAGAGGATGCTCTGTGAGTCTGGCATGCCCCCCTCAGCCCCAGCGTCCCAGCAGGCGGATGCCCTGCCAGGCTGGTGTGTCCCCTCTAGCCCTAGAATCCCGCCAGGAGGATGTCCTGCACGGCTGGCATGCCTCTCCTCCTCCTCTTCCCCCCTCCACTAGTCCCACCATCCCACCAAGAGGATACATCCCACCAAGAGAGATGCCCTGCATGGCTGACAGGACCCCCAAGCCCAGCATCCCACCAGGAGGATGTTCTGCCAGGCTGCCATGCCAACCTCAGTCCCAGCATCCCACCAGGAGGATGTCCCTCTATAGGCTGGCAGGTTCCCCTTTGCCCCAGCATCCCACCAGGAGGATGTTCTGCGTGGCTGGCAGGTTACCTTTCTCACCCCACATTCAGGGCTTCCAGCAAACATCTTTGCCATGCTAAACCCTGGTCCTGACACCCCAGTGCAGGCACCCTGCTGGGGGTGAAGGCATGGGCTGCCCCTCACTAGCTGCTTCCCAAAGCAGAGGGGACAGGCAGGGTCTTGCATTCAGGGACAGCTCTGTGCCTCTGACTTAACCCTGCAGCAAGACTTGGACACAGCAGCCTGTGACTATAACATATAGACACATATTTCTGGCCAATTTTAAGGGGGTTGGGTTTTTTTCCCACTGATAAAAGCAGATCCTGTTTACACTGGTTTCCTCCCTGTGACCTGCCTCCATACATTGCAATGGGGACTGACCCTGGTGTGGAGCAGGGGCTCTCCCTCAGCTTCTTTCTACTGTACACAGGAAATATTTCCTTGGAGTGTGTTTATCCATGATTTTTCAACTTTTCTTTCTTAAAAAAAAAAAAAAAAGTTATTTTAAAGGGCAGCCCAAGTGGACAGTGGAGTGATTTAACTGATGCTGTCAGAGCATGGGAGATCTGTGAATACACTGGGTATGAGAGTGTACAAAAAATATTATAGCATATTTGTTCCTTAATTTTCCTTGACAATAATTGCAGGAAATGACACATTTTTGATCTTTCTTATTTCTTTTATGCAGTCTCTTCTTCTTTAATATTTCATCCTCCTTCCTTGAGCTGGGTTTTTGACCCTGCTGGGAACAAACAAACTGGAAAATACAAGAAAACAGGAACAAATACTGCACCAGGACAATGTTCATAAGGATGGTTTTGCCTAAAATAACCCACCCCACAAACTCTTTACTGCTTTATAAATGTGAATTAAAAAAAAAACCAAAAAAAGCCCAAACACCCAACACTTGAGTCCAAATTACTCATTTTCCTTATGTTTTGATGAAAACATGTCAACCACCAAAATGAAGGATCGTTTTTCACTCGGGTGCTAAACTCAGCATGGGATTATCTCAACCCATGGAATTCTGCAGCCATATCTTCGCAGCAACACAGATCATTGTCTAGATAAATATATCTCATCTAATCTATCCAGTGACATCCAGAGATAAAGCAAACATGTGCCTCTCTCCAGAGCTAAGGCTGGGCTGAAGCTTCTCACGCACAGCAGGATTTTAACCACCTAGGAAGAAAAGGGAGGTTTCTCCCAAGTGACATGTTAGGAGATGCCACCTGGGTGAGGGTTGCACCTGCCCTGCATCTTGCTCTCCCTGGGTGAGCTCTCCTGCTGTCTCCAAAGACAACTTGTCCACGTTGCTGAGAGGTTTGACAGCAGGGTTTGAGCGGGATGTAGGGATGGGATGGGTGAACTGAAGGGTGGGGGTAAGGCTGGGGGCTGCCACCTCATGAGCTGCTCAGGATGGATGGACCTGCCCCAGCCATGCTTAAAACCCTTAGGCTGCACAGAAGCTTTCCCCCCCCCCAGCCAGAGCAGGGAGAGATCATGTCCAGTGCTGTCACCTCAGCTCAGCTGAAGAACATCATCAGCTCATTACGATCCTTTTACCTCCTTGCTTTTCATCTGTCTCCCTGTTTGTGTTTAAATCAGGACCATTATGGTTAATTTAAACTAATGAGGAACAGGTTTACACTGATGCACTTAAACCCAAATAAAAGTGTTGGAGTAGGTCTCTTTGGAGGAACTGAAGGGTTTGAAGTAAAAAGCACACAGAGTTCTGTGAGTGCCTTGACAATCTGCTGGGCTTGAGCAAGAAAGAGGTACAGCTCCTTCCCTCTTGACATTTTACATTTCTTTCCTCCCTCTATTTTTTACACTTTTTTATCTTTTTGGGGCAGAGGTTATCCTAAGACTTAGGCAGATCAACTCCATGCACTCCAGGGTTTATAACAAGGAGAGATGTGCCCCGGGTGGAAGGTGTCTCTGCCCATGGCAAGGGGTTGGAACTAAATGATCTTTAAGGTCCCTTCCAACCAGGGATCAGTCTTCATTGCTTGTTCCTCTGAGGTCAAGTCCAGCTCTGCTGGCTCCTGTGTCCAGCTGACCCCAGGTCTTCCAGGACACTGAAAAACAGACTGAAAGTTATTGCAAGGGATGGCTCAAACCTGTTCTGCTGTACCCTTTGTCTCCAAACATGGAAATCCTGAGAAACTGGAGATCAGGTCACTAACTGGGAGAGGTAGTGGGCAGAACCTGGACTGGACATTGCTGCAAAGCAATAGAATTAGGTGGAATTTTGACTTTAATTGTGAATGTGTGAAAATTGTCCACCTCTGTTGGATTGTGGTGATACTCTTTTTCAACCTAAATGATTCTACAATGTTATTTTTGGCTTCACTGTGGTGAATTATTTTTTGTTGATCTAAGTGAGGTCAGCTGTCCCCAAAACAGATGTGACAAGGACAGTGGGGATCTGGTCCAAGCCCCTTTCCTGCAAATGGATTTGTCTATTCCAAAATCACCCTTCATGGCAGCTTTCCCTACCTGCAGTGGAATCCCTGTCCTCTTGGTTGGAAGGTCTCCTCTGGTCTAGTCTAAACTTTCTTTGCTTGTTGCCAGCTGATGCAGAGAGCAATTTATTACCTTCCTCTTACATATTTTAATTTAATTTTGGAGCAACTGAATAGAAAAAAAAGCAAAATATATGGAAAAAGAATCCCAGAATCCCAGGTTGCTCCAAGCCCCATCTAACCTGGCCTTGGACACTTCCAGGGATGGGGCAGCCACAGCTTCTCTGGGCAACCTGTGCCAGGGCCTCACCACCCTCACAAGGAAGAATTTCTTCCCAATGTCCCATCTAACCCTGCCCTCTGGCAGTGGGAAGCCATCCCTCCCCATCCTGTCCCTCATCCCTTGTCCCCAGTCCCTCTCCAGCTCTCCTGGAGCCCCTTTAGGCCCTGGAAGGAGCTCTCAGCTCTCCCTGGAGCCTTCTCTTCTCCAGGGGAACCCCCCCAGCTCTCCCAGCCTGGCTCCAGAGCAGAGGGGCTCCAGCCCTGGCAGCAGCTCCGTGGCCTCTAACAAGTCCACATCTTCCTTGTGCTGAGGTCCCCAGAGCTGGACACAGCACTGCAGGTGGGATCTCAATCCCCTCCCTTGGGAAAAGGGTTATCAAGCTCATTACCTCCTTCTTTCTGACCACATTCTTAGTGCAGGGCAGGTGGTTTCACAGCCCGTCTGTGGTTTGCAGTGGAGACACTGAGGAGCAGAAATTATTTTGGCTTTCTGGATGCAAGACTTGACACAGCAAGAGGAGGAATGAGGCTGAATCTGAATGGAGCCCCTCCAAACTCAGCCCCAAAAAAGGGGCATTAAATCAAGGTGGCAAAGCATCTTTCAGGCCATCACCAATCAGTGCCTGTCAACACAGGTGGGCTGGGGGCATTTTAGGAGGAGCAAATCTCCACCCCACGTCTCAGACACAGCTTAATCCAGCGGGTAGGAGCCAAGGAGAGAGGCCAGGTCCTTTTGTGAGCAAAGGGGAACAGCTCTGAGTGCTGTGCTGCTTTCTGGGAGGCTGAAGCAGGTGGTATGGGTAGATAGAACAAGCAGATAAATGTGGTTTATAGGGCTGGTGGGACATGTTTGTTGTTTCACTGGGAATGTTGATGTGTTCAAAATGAAGCATTCCTCAGGGATGTTCTTTTTTTGCCTTTTGCTCTCTTAAAAGCCATATAATAAAACACTCCAATACCAAGCAGAACATTTTAGATCAGCATTTCCAAATACTTTTTTTATTTTTTTCAGGGAGGAATGAGCAAAACATAAGGCAAATTACTTCAGAAATTGCTAACAGAATTAGCAGTTAGCAGAACAATTGCTAATGATGATGTAAAAAGAACAGTCCCTGATGTATAGAATACAATAAATAACAGCATAAAAGATAAATCACAGCACAACTAAGTATATAAATAAAAATGCTACAAAAGGTCAAAATTGCAACAAAGAATCGCTCTGTTATCGCAGAAAAATATTTCTGTTGGCCGTTTTGTTTCTCTGCAAAATTTTGCTTCACCCAAATGTCAGCGTTTATTTGCCATTACTGTATTTTTTCCTACCAGTTTGAAATCCTGGCCATCAGCTGCCTCTAATGGCAGGTGTGGTTGGGGCTCTGAACCAAAGCCCCTCTGACTTGTGAGGGTCTGCCTCCCATGGCTGACTCTTTTGCTCATAAATCAAAGTCTGAGGAGCAGCTTTTGGGAAAAGGATTCTAAACTTCATGGAATCACGGAATATCCTGAGCTGGAAGGCACCCACAAGGATCATCCAGTTCAGCTCCTGGCCCTGCACAGACACCCCAAAAATCCCATCCTGTCCCTCAGAGCATTGTCCAAACCTTCCTGGAGCTCTGGCAGCCTTGGGTCTGTGACCATTCCCTGGGGAGCCTGTTCAGTGCCCAACCACCCTCTGGGGGAAGAACTTCTTTCTAATATCCAACCTAAATCTCCCCTTACACAACCTCAGGCAATTCCCTCCGGTCCTGTCACTGATCCCCACAGAGAAGGGATCAGTGCCTGCCTCTCCTCTTTCCCTTATGAGGAAGTTGTGACTGCAACAAAGTCTCCTCTCAGTCTCCTTCATTGCTTCTGCAAATCCCCCTGTTAAACCACCAAGGAGTGTCCTCAGGAGTGATGTTCCAAGTTTCCTAGTCTGGAAATATTATTTCCAATAAAGAGGTTGCACCTTTGTGTGCGAATATCTTTGTGTAAATATCCGAATTTGACGCTTATTTGAATAATGTCTCCAGCTGCTGGTCCAAATATTGAACCTGATGCAACCTACAGAGCTAAAGGGGTAATGAATTTAGCAACAGGTGTAGCAATGGCCGTGTGAAGGCATTAGCCAGATGTTTGCTTTTAGCAGGACATGTGTAGGTGAGGCTTGTTCTCTTCCCCCAGGCCCTGAAGTGACTGCATGGCTGCATTCTGATTTAGAGGCCAGAAGGGAACAACAGAGTTGCCTTGGCTGATAAAAGCAAAATAGCATTGCTGATAGCTCTCTAGTTTGAAGGTGAACTGGGTCAGAGAAGCCCCATTAAGATACATTTTGCTGAAGGAATGACCTTACTGCAATGGCTCCATTATTTGGGTGGCAGCATCAGTTTCTTATTAGCTGTTCCCAAGTGATTCTGTGCTGCTTTGTCATTGCAGCCAGTGAACTTGGCCTTCCAGGCCAGGGATTTCTGTTGGCAAGCAGAGCCAGGGAGGAGAATGGGCAGTGATAGATAAAAGCATTCCTGGGTTTCTAGAGCTTAAAGAGCAGCTGCTTCAGGAGCCACGGGCCATATGCAGATGTATTTTCCAAGTGAATGCCCATCCCAGGATGTAACAAGGATGTCCTTGCAAAGCTTAAACGAGATGCCTTGAATCAGACTTCCCAGATCTCCACTCTCAGGATGTCTCTCTAGATGGGAAATGTTATAGAGCTGCAGCTCCCAAAGTTCTTCACTTCATGCTTTGGTACAAACCCTGTTTCTGCAAATGAGCTTTGGTGGGGTTTGGAAATGTTCCACGTGGTTCCCAAACCCTGTGGAAGTTCAGCAGCCAGTGGCTGAGACACCTGGCTGCTGAGGAGAGGGGGAGATGGTCACCTCTTCTTCCTCTGTGCTGCTCCAGGGGGCTTTAGACAACACTGCTGGGTGAATTTTTAACCATGGTGCTTCTGAAGCTGAAACTGTTTAAGCAACCACCTGGTAATTGTAGCATACACCATATTTCCTGACCTTCCAGGGAGAAAGGTGGTAGATCCAAGCCCCTAAAAAGTCGGATCAGATCTCCCTTCCCACTGGTGAAGAGGTTGCTTTTTTTATTGAAGGTGCCTTTCAAATTACACATCCCCAGTGGAAGGAAGAGGGTAGGGAGGAATTTGAGATATATTTTATATCTTGCTGTTAAAGGCAAAGAAACAAAGGTATGAACCAAGATTCTTCAGGGAAAGGGGCCAAATTTTCTGTCTCCCCTGTTAGGCTCCCTGGATCACCATGGCCCCAGAAGATACTATCCAAATCAATCTTTCTGTACCTGGCTATTAGGGATCTAAAGAGTCAATTAAACAAGAGAGATGACTCCCAAAGGTTCATGGGAGCTACTTTGGAGAAGACAATGAGTAATCTGCTTGCGTCAGCTACGTGAAGAGCTAAATCAAGTCAAGGAATCAGTCATTATTAAAACCATCATCATCATTTTTAGTAGGAACTAGAATAAAAACGCACAGAGAGGAAAAGAAGAAAAATACATCCCCAGAAAAGCGTGTGTTATCAACAATTTGCCAGTCAGTTGGAGACAATGGTACAGAGGCAGCAACCTGGAAAGGGAGGCAGAGACAGATGAGTAAGGCCACATTAAAAAACAGTAGGAGCCCAACACAGATATTTTTTTACAGTTTCTGGGTTGCAGCAGTGGCTGATTGCAGGCCACGATGCAGGAGTGAAAAGGGAAGTGCAGTAATCTGATGCAGATGTTCCAGCAGTGAGTGAATCCTTGGTTTTGACAGCAGTTCTTTGGCATTCAGGAAATTGCTGTGGTTAGAGATTAATGCTTTCTCCTGCTCTGCTTTCCTTCCAGGATGAGGGAAAATAAAGCATGGAAAATGGACACAGAAGTTATGGAAAGCTGAGGGGGCGGTCGTGGAGTTTGTTTTTCCCTCCCCTCGTTTGAAGCCGTGTTTGCTGGAGAAAGTGTGAGAAGCAAATGTTTGCCTTAGGTTCTATTTGTTTATGAAGAATTTAACTGCCAATTCCTAGAGCCAGTAAAGACCAGAACTCAGGTCCTCACTGTCCAGGGGTGCCTCCTCATTTCAAACAGTTCCATGTGACAGGAGTACCTTAACAGAGCAATGAGGGATCAGGAGAGAGGGTGAATGTGAGCAAAATTAGCATGAATGTTAATAGCTTGTTGAGTGCTTGGAAGAGAATTTGTTTAGGAGAGCTCTTAGCAC
This sequence comes from Manacus candei, assembly GCF_025592945.1. Lineage (NCBI taxonomy): Eukaryota > Metazoa > Chordata > Aves > Passeriformes > Pipridae > Manacus > Manacus candei. Next base: position 13,137,036 of record NW_026138096.1, on the reverse strand, counting down.
CCAGTCGTGTATTTTCAGCATGAAAATGTGTGAAAATCCCTTTGTGTAACAATGACCCACTTCTGATCACTTCTTATTTTATGAAACATTTGGGTGCAGTACTGTACTAGTGAGAAATTCTGGATTTTCCTGCACAATTTTCCTGTACTAGTGAGAAATTCTGGATTTTCCTGCACAATTTTCCTGCACATCTTTGGCAGTGTTGGCTGTGCCACAGCTGCCAAGTTACATATATCTGAGGTTAAATATTCTCTTGGCTCCAGATTAGCAGCTAAAGCAAAGTGAGGCCAAAATTGCCAAGAAATGCACTAAAGGAGAGGAAAAGGGCTGGTAAGGACACCAAAGACAGAGATACATAAGAGAAGCTGTGGCTGCCCCATCCCTGGAACTGTTCAAGGCCAGGTTGGATGGGACTTGGAGCAACCTGGGCTAGTGGAAGGTGTTCCTGACCGTGGCAGGGGGGTGGAATGAGATGATCTTTAATGTCCCTTCCAACCCAAACCATTCTATGATTTTATGTTTTTGATCTCCAAGGTCATTGAACCCAATCTTTGACCAAACAGCACCTTGTCAAGTTAGACTAGAGTACTAAGTGCCACGCCCAGTCATTTCTTGAGCACTTCCAGGGATGGTGACACCACCACCTCCCTGGGCAGCCCATTCCAATGTTTAACCACCCTTTCAGTGGAGAAATTCTTCCTGAATTCGTCTTCTTTTCACTGTGTTGATGCAATGAAACTCAAAACACACGAAACTGATAAAGCAGGGAGCTGATGGCACAATTTAGTGTAAAAATCCCTTCATGTTCATTAATTGCTTCATACAATTGTTTTTTGAATACTTCCACAGGTGTTGTCTAATTCTTTAAAAATAACTCACTGGATTCAGATTAGTGATATCCCCCTGAGTTCACGGAGGCAAAACTAATTTTGGGGTTTTTTATAGCAGGCTGGAAAACCTGAAGTTGAATGTATTGAGAGCACTAATACATCCAGGTGGAGCAATGCCTTCAGGTGTCAGTTCAGGGACTGCAGGAATTAGATGCTTTCACACAAGATACCTCAAAATGAGCTCTTGGTGTTCTGATGGGTAGTTCCAAAAATACCTAGGATTTCTATAAAGCAACTCAAAGCTCAATAGGGAAAAAAATAACAGCAAGCACCACGAAAGTTAACTGTGGAAAAGAAAACAGAGAACATTGTGGCACTCCATAAATCAGGAAATTATGAGCTGAATGGTGGGCAGAGGGAATGCACTGTTCTGACTCTCCCTAACTCAAGGCTGACCATTTTAAAGCCAGCTCCAGGAACATCAACAGAGACTCTTTTTGAACAAAAGGCACACCTTTGGTGTCTCTCTGTCACGGTGGAGAACCATGTTGTTACTCCCAGCCATTAGGGATGATGTGCCTCACTAACTTGTGCTGCCCCATCCATCCCCTGATCTACCCCAAATAATAGTCTGGGACAAGAGGAATGGGCTCAGTGCTCCAAGGCTGTGGGTGCCAGCACTGGTAGGAGGGGAGATGGACCTACCTTAATACTGGTAGGACTCATGACCCTGTGATAGGTTCAGTGGGTGCTCAGCTCTCTGTGCCAAGCTGAAGGAGGTGGGAAGGATGTGGGACACTCTTCTGGGAAGCAGACTTCAAGATCTGTCACAAGACTAAGGGTCCAGAGCTCTTACCTGGAATCTACCTTGCTCCTCTTCCCTTTTCTGGCTCCAAGTGTTGTATTTTCCCATAATGACTGGTTTGGGATCACCAGACTGGGTAATGACCTGGGATAATTTCGTAAGAGGTGAGCCCGGGCTGGAATTCAGCCAAGAAACACAAACGGTTCAAGTACCTGATTAGGAGATGAGCTTAAGCCAATTTGCAAGGAAAAACAAGGTCTGTGGGATTTAAGTCAGTTCTTATCGTGGTCATGATCTCAGGACACGAAACATAAGAGAGACGGATCCCCGTGTGGTTGGCAAAGATTAGAAAATGTGCTGTTTCCTTCTCATATGACACACTTAATTCCGAAGTATCTGCTGGACAGCTTGGGTGGATTCCTTGCAGGGCTGACTTTCCCAAAGCAATGCTGTATCCTTGCAAATAATGTGTCCAAAGCAGCATGTTCCTATTAGGGAAAACTACACAGCTGAGAGATTTGCTTAACTGGAGCTTCTCTCCAGAAACAAGGTTGGCTCTGCAGTGGCAAATCCTGGTGATGGTCATTGAACTGAGACATGTAGCCAAGGCAGGACATGCCAGGGTGTGATACATACTCAGATTTCTGGGATGTTTATCCAAATGTTGTTAAACAATCTGACCAGCCCGATGCTTGCTCATTTATACTGGATATTTGCATTTCATTATTGCCTCTAAGTCTTGGCAATCACTGTGAATCATTACAGACACCCCACTCAAAGTTCTTTTCCCAGGTAGATGCATTCAGATCAACTCATGAAGTTGCAAGATTTTATCAAAATTCACAGGTGGCGACACTTTGCTAAACAGAAACTGCTGGTGAGGCCCTGGCACAGGTTGCCCAGAGAAGCTGTGGCTGCCCCTGGATCCCTGGAAGTGTCCAAGGCCAGGTTGGATGGGGCTTGGAGCAACCTGGGATAGTGGAAGTTGTCCCTGCCCATGGCAGGAGGGTGGAACTGGATGGTCTTTAATGTCCCTTCCAAGCCAAACCATTCTGGGACTCTGCAATATCTTCGTCAAGTGCCACAACCATCTTCCAACTCTCAGTGGGAAAGATTCACTTTGTAACTTTGAATCCACTTCTGGAAAATCAGCTGAATTAGTCACGGTGGTGACTCTTGGTAGCAAGTGGGGGATGTGTGAAAGGAATTCTTTGATCCAGACATGTCTGGAAAGAAAACTACAGCAGTGTATACAAAGAACCCTTAAAACTCTGGATTTTACTAAGCCATAATTTTTGATGGGCAACAAAAAAAAAAAAAAACCAGAAACAAAAAAACCCCCAAAAATGCCTAAGCAAAGAGACAAGGAGATGTTATGACTTTTAGTAGAGCAGATAGAAACAGACTCAGAACATGAAGGTAGAGGACAGCCTGGATAAGACTAAAAGGGTATGGATACATCTTAGGAAAAAAAGGCAAGATATTGATGATGGTCTTCAGAAAAATGCATTTCCTCAAATGAAAGGAGTTAAGGCCCAGATGATAACTTTTTTAGAGGGAAAAATTGTGGAGAACTGGCAATGCTTTAAGAAATTCCTGTTAAAGGAAGACATACAGATTATTCCAACATGGAAAATAGCTTAAGAAAGTTGTAAGAAACCTACTTGTCAGAATTAATATCACTGAAAAGAAACAAGAATTCAGGCTATAATGGGAGGAAAAAAGTATAGATCAGGAAGGTGTTTCAAAGAATCTGGACTTGACAGCATTCTCCTGTGTATTTTCTGGGAGACAGCTGGAAAAACCCACGGAGATATGGTAATGACCTTTGAGAACATGGGGTGGGAAGAGGTGGATACAGACTGTATTAGTCTTTGGAAAGAAGGATGGGTGATCCAGTGAGTTGGCATCATTTTGGTTTTCAGAATAATGTTGAAATAAATCCTCAGTCTGTAAGCATGAAGAAGACAACAGAGGGATGAATAACTGCTGAAACTTCTTTTTTTTTTTTTTTTAAGGACAACCTGTGTTGAAGAATTTTAATTTCATTTTTTGACAAAGCAGTAGGCCTGGAGGATAGGAAAAAACCCACATAAATGTTAAATATTCTGACATAAGGTCTGGACATTATTTTACTAAATAGTGTCCTAAGCAATTTTGAGAACTAAGGATTAGATAATGCTAATATTTATTGTACTGGCATTTGACTGGAAAACAGCAAAGCATTAGTAACTGTTGTCTGAGAAATATCAGACCACAATGTTTTATTAAGAAACAAAAGCATAAATCTCCATAGAATGGGTACCAGTCAACAATTTTTATTAATGATTTTGAAATTCAGCAGACTGGTCACATTTGCAATCCATGTGAACATGCAGAAGGACAAGACTGAAATCCAAAACTGTCTTGAAAGATTGGAAAAATTATCTGGAAAAAAATAAAGTCCAATTCAATAAGGCCAAATGTAAAATTCTAGTCCACAGAAGGAATAATCAGCTGGGTGATACAGGAGAGTGGATGAGTGACAGCAGCACACAAGGAACATTTATCAGGAATTCACACTGCTGTGGAAAAGAAAAGTGCCCTGCAGAGATGGGAATGCACCAGGCTGTAAATAAAAATCAATCAAGTTCATGGCAACATTTTTTTCCTCACTTGAATCATTCTAATGTGACATAACACTCTTAAATTGTGTGTAATCATATTGCTGTGAAGCTACTGGAAATTAATCTGATATTTCCGCGTTCTATGATCTCTCAGGGTTTGGGATATCCTTATTTTGTTTTATTACACTTTTAATTTGGATAGTAGCCAAAAAAAGGAGCCAAGAGAGAGGATGGGAAGGTCATCTAATGATGTGGTCGTGGCTAAGACTGATTTTGGCACAGAAATCCTGGTAACTTTGGTCTGCAGAAAATTTGTGGCTTGTGATGAGCTCTGCTGTTAGTTCAGAGAGGAGATGACACAGCTGATGGTAATGGATGACACAAGGGCAATTTTCAGCTCAGTGATGTTGGAGGTCCATCTTTCTATGACGGGACCTCAAATAGCTCAGGGTGAACAAGGATTCAAAATATGTGCCACTCTGGTATGACTCCATTTCTTAGGCCCCAGTCCCTCTACTGGGAATGAAGATACCTGGTCAATATACTGGTATTGACCATCGTGGGAAATGCAGTTCAGCTGGAATTTCATGGACCCATGGCATCAAATTTTAGGCTGGAAGGGGCCTCCAGAGGTTATCTAGTCTAATACTCTGCTCAAAACAGGTTTCACCAGGTCTGGTTACTCGTGGGCATGCCCAGATAACTCTGGATAACCTTCATGGAGAGATTGTTTCTTTTATCACCTGTACCTCTGGCTTTTCAATGTTTCTTCGAGAGGCTGAAGGGGCAAAAATGAAGGTGGTTTCAATCCTGTGATAATTCTAAAAGCCAAAACTCAAATGATGCAAGCTAAAGACTGAAAAGAATGAATTGCAAGTGCAAAACATTGTAAGAAAATGAAGAAAGAGGAGGGCAAAGAAGGGGGAAAGAGTTAATTCCTCTTTTGTACGGGTTGCAATATGTACAGACAAAGAGATAAGGGGGTGCTAATGTCCCAAGTTCTTTACTATTTTGATTGGCATGAGCAACATAAATAAAGTCAGCTATAGTTAGAGTTTGTTCCTACATGTCCAGACAGCTCTGTAAAATGCAGGAATTTAAGGAGGGGTGAATCCTGCCAGCTCTTACCCAGACGTGTTGAATGCTGAGTCCAACACTGCTCCTCTGGTGAGGAAAACTTTTCAGGATGGTGTGCCAGGTGTGTTCCTTAAACAGATCCTTGGTCAGCAGGCTTTTCCAAAGCATATCTGATTCCCAGGCCCTTTGGAAACCTCACCTGGCATTAATTCCAATTGTGTTTATCAGTGCTGTAAATTAGAGGTGTCACATGGACTCAGATCTGCAAAAAAGGCTGTTATTTTTCATACTCTATGGTCAGGAATAACAAGTCTGCTGATGGGCCAGAAAGCATGATTTCCCATTTGGAAGAATTTAAAGAATTAATTGTTTGGCAGAACAAATGTCCTCGTAAAATTAAGCGTCAGAACACATTTTGCCCTTTGATTCCCTCTAAAATTCTCAGATAAACCAACTTAACCCAGATACACAAATCATATACATCAGCTGCCTGGCATGGAAAAAGGAATGCCATGTGTAAAGGAATAAAAACTCTCTGGATTCTTAAAGAGATGAAGTAACCTGAGTTGCCTGAAATCTTTTTTTGATTCACAAACAGTTTAAAAATTTTTGAAATATATTTTTCTTGTTTTTGCACGTGTTTCTCCATGGTTATTGAAAAATTTGTGTCTGGGATACATGAGAGCTATTCAGAGGGAATTTGTCAAGAATGACACACCTACATCCACTTCTAATCCAGGAATCCAGGAAACATCACAAAAACTTGGCAGAACCTGAATTTGATAAGAATCATTCCTGCTCTCCATCAGCACAGTGAAAATCCCACCAGAGCACATCAGGGAGATTTATGTACATACCTATATCTAGTTATGTATATATGCATTATAAAGAAAAAAAAATACTTTGGATTGATTGATTTACACTAGCTTGCATCGAACAAAATTTTTTTTGGTGAAATTAAGAAAAAGAAGGTGGAAGAGGAACTGGAATTGACTGAGATCAAGAACTTTGGCAAACACATTGCATTTTGGAAACACGAAATATTCCCAAGACAAGGAGTAGCTCGTTTCTGGGATGTGTCACCCAGTTTACAGCTGCAGCAGGTAAATCTCTTGATATTTGGAGAGGGACTTTTTACAAGAGGATGGAGTGACAGAACAAGGGGAATAGATTCAGACTGACAGAGAGTGGGTTTAGATTGGATATTAGGGAAAAAGTCATTGCTGTGAGGGTGGGGAGGCCCTGGCACAGGTTGCCCAGAGAAGCTGTGGCTGCCTCTGGATCCCTGGAAGTGTCCAAGGCCAGGTTGGACAGGGCTTGGAGCAACCTGGTCTAGTGGAAGGTGTCCCTGCCCATGGCAGGGAGTGGGACTGGATGATCTTTAAGGTCCCTTCCAACCCAAACCCTTCCATGATTCTGGGGTTCCATCATATCTAATAGTAAAGGAAAGCTTCCAAACACGCCAGTTATTAAAAAAAGGTTTCTTAGTACATTTTTTTATGGCACATCTCTAACGTGGCTATTGATGCAGGAGTGATATACTACCTTTTTCTTTTATTTACAAAGTAATTGCTTGAGCCATGTGCTCCCGACGTGGAACCACCAAAATGATGTCTGTATTTAGACACAGATCAATGCATCTGCACCCGGGGGGTTTTCTCCAGCTCATAACTAGTCAGAGTGGTTAATAAGGTAGTGATCGATGAATCAGGTCCTGATAGCCCCTGTTACTGTGATTACAGTTTGGTTAATTCTGGATTTTTATTTTTTTTTTTGCATAATCACCCGTCCCCAGCCCTGCTGTGCTGACACTGACAGGACTTGTAGAAGCACCAGGAATAAGCAGCTGATTGAGTTACTGCAGCAAAACACTTCTGTTGGGCAAAACTCCTTCCAGGCATGGGTCAGGCTGAAAGGCTTTCCAGCATTAAGCAAGGACACACACACAAAAGTGAAGCACATTCCCTTGGGGGCTTTAAACTTTACCCCAGAGCTGTCCAGGGGGGGAGCATTTTAGTGCTGGTGGCAGGAGTTGTATTTGTAGCCTCCTGAAAGCAGAGTGGGATGGTGATGGGGGGAAAGGGAAGGCAAGGAAAAAATAAAATGTGATGGCCTGGGTTTCTGTAGTGGCAATGAGGCTTTTAAGAAAAGGGGAAGTTAAAAAAAGCACTCTGAAAGCATCCAGAAATCTCAGCACCTCCTCTCAGCTCACAGTATGGATAGAGAGAGACAGGGAAAGGCAGAGGGTATAAAAAACAAACACAAAACTTAATGCTGTGCTTGCCCTGGGATAAATAAAGAGGGGGAGGAGGGGGGAGATGAAACCAACTTTTTGCTTTGCTGGTGCAGAACAAGGTGAGAACAGTCACAGCTTCTCTCTTACACTTGACCGCCCAGTTTTGTACAATTTAGGATGTTTTCTGTGAGGGGGAAAAATGTACATGTAAAAGGAGTTATAGCAGAGATTTTTTATGGAGAAGTTACAAGACTCATTCAGAAAATACAATTGTGGGCAGTTAACAGCATGGAAAATTCAAAAGAGCTGCAGAAACGTGTTTGATTGTGCAGCAAACAAAAGGCTGGAGAACAAAAAGTGAGAACAAGCTGCTTCTTTTACTTCAGTCTGCCTTGCACTGTTTAGTCCATTTTATAAGCTATAAATAAACTGCACATCTTTGCAGAGATCATTGTGTGTAACAGAAATCCAAGAAAGATGGTAAAGGACACACATAATTTGAATTATCCCTCACAGCTTCAGGAATGGGACATGTGATGGTCGGGACACAGGTGGTCTGGAGCACTGGAGCTGTGATTTGTGAACGTGGCCCCCAGAAAGTGCAGGGCTGTGCATGGCAGAAGTTCCTGTGGGATGCCAACACACCCAATTATGTTCACAGGTTCCTTTCAGTTCCTGAACTGGGGGCAGTGACACTGCAGTGGAAACTGAGGCACGGGTTGCTGCAAAGGCTTTTGCTCAGAATCAAAAAATGGAATCACAAAAATCGTTAAGGCTGGAAAAGACCTTGAGGTCATCAAGTTCAAACATCAGCCCAGCCCCTCCACCACGTTCACCACTAAGCCGTGTCCTCAAGTGGCAAATCCACACGTTTTTTGAACAATTACAGGGATGGTAACTGCACCAAATCTCTGACTACTTCTTATATTGCCACTGCACTTTGTTGCCAGTGCCTCTGACAAATAGAATAGAACAAAATTGTCATTGAGAAACATTAAATACTAAAAATTAAATGTTAAATTTATTTAGCTTAGGTGTTTGGTTTTTTTTTTTAGAAGAATAACCCTGCAGAGGACATCTGAATCTACCATAGAGATGGGGAAGTTTCACCCATCATCTGGCACCCTGAGGGCACTGCTGGCAGCCTGCAGCTTGCCAGGGAGGGATTAATTCCTGTGCTGATGTGGTGGCTTTGGCATGGACCAACATGAGGGATTTCAACACCACTCATCCATTAAACCTCACCAAAATTATATGATCTGGAGGCAGACAGACTGTAGCACTTAGCAGCAAGTCACCAAGATTTTATACACCCCTCTGACTTGCAGAGAAGTTCTGTGGATCTGTTATTACTCCCTGGGCCCACAGTTTTATTTGGCAAACTGTAATCATGCCAATATTAATTATCCATAATGGTTCAGTCATGCAAAGTGAAACCTGGCCACTGGGGAGATATTAGAGGTGATGTACTTATTTTTTATGTGCATACTAAACTGCTAACTTTAAATCTAAAGAACAGTGTTAGCCTGAAAAAGCAATCATTACCAAAATTAGGCTGGAAGTTATAAGGCTGAATGATCTCCTGTGGCAACAGTGATTTACAAACATTCATTATTAAAAACAGAGAGAGGTTACGTTTCAAGACTTTAATTATTGTGCAAACAGTATCTGATTCAGTTGTATTAATCCTGTGTTTGCTTGTTTTCTTGACCTGTGTGAATGGCACAGGAATTTATTAGCATTTGTCATTTATATCCATTTATCAAAGATGTCGAGGTGCCGGAGTAACTGAGGTTACAGTGCTGGGAGGGGAAGGAATTCTAATCAATGTCTGCTTTAGCAGAGTGTACTTAAGCAAGTGACTGAACCACAGCCTTGCAGAGGTTTTCAGTTATGTTAAACTTGTCCAAAATTGCAGCATTTCTCAGACTTCAGCGTGGTATCAAGCCAATGGCTCTAATACTACTGAAAACAGGTTTGTTATGTTAATGAGCCATTAAGCAAAGTAAACTATATATTTGCTGACTTCAAGTTATGCAAAGTTCCCCCAAAGACAAATAAGATAAGGGTATAATCCTAAGTATTTTAGGAATCTTATGGAAGCCTGCTCAGCTTATTCCAAAGGGATGTAACCCTGTTTCTTATCCGAGCCTCCTTTCCTGAGCAGATTTGAGATAACCCTCCTGGCTCTGCTCTCCAAGGACAGAGCTGTGTCTAATCTGTTGCAAAGCTGTCTGTGCCTTTTACTAATAATCTCGTAGACTGAGCCAGCTCTGAAATTTGGAGTGTTGTTGATATTGAACTGTACAATTATGGCTGTTAACATAAGCTGAAATAGTGCCATTTCATGGAGGCTGATGAGATGGAGGGCAGGGAGTGTCACAGTCCAGCAGAGAGCAACTGAGGTCCTATTTGAACACTTCAGTGTCAACCAATAACTATTAAATAGCAAAATACATGGGAGAAATTTGCAGGAAAAAAACCTGCCTTGTATATATAGTATTGAGAGTCTCAGCACACAGGAGATGAGAATGAAGGTGTGAAAGGTGTTAGGTCACAGAGGGCCCAATGTCAAGGCTGAGATGCTTTCAAAAAAGCAAAATCTATTAATCAGATTGAGAGAGAAAAACTGTAAGAAAAAGGGCACATGAGCAATGCAGAGCCACATCAAGCTGCCAGCCAGCATAATAGTTACACATTGTAATAAGGCTTTTGCTCAAAGACTTGAAAGACCCGGAGGGTTAAAAAGATCTAAAGGGCTTGTGGCAAAAGCCACGTGTCTAGAAGGTGGGTTGTTGAATTTAACTTCACCTGTGTCAGCCAATTCTTCAAGCAGCTCTTTAAAGGGCACACACCAGAAGGAATTCAGTGGAGTGTGCAGTAAACTGTTTATAGAATCAGAGAATCACAGAATGCTTTGGGTTGTAAAGGAACCTAAAAATCATCCAGTTCCACCCCCTGCCATGGGCAGGGACACCTTCCACTAGCCCAGGTTGCTCCAAGCCCCGTCCAACCTGGCCTTGGACACTTCCAGGGATCCAGGGGCAGCCACAGCTTCTCTGGGCAACCTGTGCCAGGGCCTCCCCATCCTCACAGGGAGGAATTCCCTCCCAATATCCCATCTAACCCTGTTCTCTTTCAGCTGAAGCCATTTAAAACACAGGTAGGAGTTGCAGTATCCCTCAAGAGCTCTTTTACTAAAGAGAGACACAAGTTGAAAGTGAGACTCTTCCTACTGACTGTGGAGTGGACAAGGAGAGGCAGGGCTCCTGCTGGGCTTCCAGCTGGAAGACAAACACAAGTCTCACATTCTCCATAAGGTGGGACCCATGGGAGAGAGTACCATGACCAAGACTTGCTTTCCTCTGTTTTCGAGCGATCTTCTTGATACCAATAAGCCTGGCAACCATTTTCATTAGCAGTTGCAAAGATGAAGTATGAATAAATCAGGTTCAGGTCCCTGAGGAGCTCAAGACTAAATA